>NC_092728.1:38583051-39884569 GCF_047496885.1 Scyliorhinus torazame
GGGAGTGTAGCCACCTGGGTTGGCCAACTCCCGACGTAAAATGGAGAACAGCAAAGGCTGCAGGGAAATTCAGCCAACAGAGGCAGAAACTAGCAGGTGCAAGTTTACTGTGTATTAAACTCTGCAAAAGCCCAGACAGCATCAATACAAGCAGCCATCTGCATGATAATGTAGCAGCCATCTACATACTAATGAGCGATCCCCGGGAACAATCAAAACATTTGGGATAAACAAGGCCAAGCCAGACTCCTCGGCGCCAGCAGGAGCCAACACAAAAGAGGTTAACGGACACCTCAAGACCGCCCATCGATCAGGGAACCGCTCCAGTATTGGAGAAATCGAACCAAGCGATTGGAACGAAGTCCAATCACCTGGAACCAGGTACAGGGTCCGCCCTGAAAGGCGGGAAGCCCCATGCGACTATAAAGTTAAGCCCCCAAGTTCAAATCGTTCTTCTTGACCGGGTCACTCAGCAGCGCGAACCAACCCTTGACAGTGACCGGTGCAGCTGCCGCCGATATCCAGTAAGTCTTAAGTCAACGCTCGCTACGTGATAGGCGCTCCTAGACACCAGTCCGTACCAACTTCGAATCCCGCAGACTCAGAACCCGAACGAAAGGCCATTTGTTCCCCTGACCTGGTGGGCCAGTCCGAAGCTAAGTATTGGCCTGTTAGTTGTAGAAGTAGCTTAGAAGTAGAATTTATGCATGAGTAGTGATTATTGTGTATAACAAATGTGCTTTGGCTTGAATCTTACTAATCGGTGTGTTGAGTTATTGATCATTACCTGAACTTGAACTTCGTGGCGGTATCATAAAGATACCTGGCGACTTGAGAGCAAAGGTTATAAACAGAGCCAATTGAACCAACCAAAAGTTAGCAACAGTGTGCGTACGAACCGGCTGAGATTGGGGTATTTTGAACTACACCGAGGGATGAATGAAAAATGAAAATGAAATGAAAACCGCTTATTGTCACAAGTAGGCTTCAATGAACTTACTGTGAAAAGCCCCTAGTCGCCACATTCCAGCACCTGTTCGGGAAGGCTGTTACGGGAATTGAACCGTGCTGCTGGCCTGCCTTGGTCTGCTTTCAAAGCCAGCGATTTAGCCCTGTGCTAAACAGATGAGGCAAGGGTGCCCCCTCTCCCCGTTACTGTTTGCTCTGGCCATAGAGCCGTCAGTTGTCAGAGGGCAGGAATTAGAAGGATGGGGGATCTGTTTATAGACGGGAGCTTTCCCAGCTTGAAAGCTTTGGAGGATAAATTTAAATTGCCAGCAGAGAATGGTTTTAGGTATTTGCAGGTGTGAGACTTCCTGAGAAAACAGGTGCCGGCCTTTCCGCTGCCGCCGCCACGGGGGATAGAGGATAGAGTAGTTTCCAGTACCTGGGTGGGAGAGGGGAAGATATCAGATATTTACCAGGAGCTTTTGGAGGCGGAGGAAACTCTGGTGGAGGAGCTTAAGGACAAGTGGGAGGACGAACTAGGAGGAGATATAGAAGCGGGTTTATGGGCGGATGCCCTAAGCAGGGTTAATACCTCCTCATCATGCGGCAGGCTTAGCCTGATACAATTTAAGGTAGTCCACCGGGCACACATGACAGCGGCTAGGATGAGTAAGTTCTTCGGGGTTGAGAATAGGTGTGCGAGGTGCGTGGAAAGCCCAGCAAATCCTGTCCACATGTTTTGGGCATGCCCGAAGCTTGGAGGGTTTTGGCAGGAGTTTGCTAAGGCAATGTCCACGGTGCTAAAAACACGGGTGGTGCCGAGTCCGGAGGTAGCGATCTTTGGAGTGTCAGAAGATCCGTGAGTTCAGGGGGCGAAAGAGGCCGATGTCTTGGCCTTTGCCTCCCTGGTAGCCTGGAGACGGATCTTGTTAATGTGGAGGGACTCAAAGCCCCTGAGCGTAGAGACCTGGGTTAGTGACATGGCTCAGTTTCTCAGTCTCGAGAAAATAAAGTTTGCCTTAAGAGGGTCAATGTTAGGGTTCTCCGGAGGTGGCAGCGACTTTCTTGAGGAAAATTAAAATGTCAGCAGATGCAGTATTCCAAAGTGGGAATGGGGGCGGATTGTTGTTGTATGGTTGAGGTGCGTGAAGATTGGGCTGGGGGGGGAAATGTTTATCATAGATTATCATAGAATTTACAGTGCAGAAGGAGGCCATTCGGCCCATCGAGTCTGCACCAGCTCTTAGATTGAGCACCTACCCAAGGTCAACACTGCCACCCTATTCCCATAACCCCACCCAACACTAAGGGCAATTCTGGACACTAAGGGCAATTTATCATGGCCAATCCACCGAACCTGCACATCTTTGGACTGTGGGAGGAAACCGGAGCACCCGGAGGAAACCCACGCACACACGGGGAGGATGTGCAGACTCCGCACAGACAGTGACCCAAGCCGGAATCGAACCTGGGACCCTGGAACTGTGAAGCAATTGTGCTATCCACAAGGCTACCGTGCTGCCCTTTACCATGTTGATGTCATTGTTTATGTTACGGGTATAAAAATGTTCAAATACCTTAATAAAATATTATTAAAAAAACAAAACATTGTGACTTCTTTTACTTGTGCCTCAGAACAGGTGGTCTGTGCTATTGAGTCTCAATCAAGGAGGCTGAACATTACCTTCTCCTCATTTAAATCTCCAAAATGTTTCACACAACCAGATCACCTAGGTCATCTGACCGAGGTGCTGGCCCAGCTCTCTCTGGTGGAGCTGGTAACCTCACAATCAGAAATATCATAGAATTTACAGTGCAGAAGGAGGCCATTCGGCCCATCGAGTCTGCACCGGCTCTTGGAAAGAGCACTCTACCCAAGGTCAACACCTCCACCCTATCCCCATAACTCAGTAACCCCACCCAACACTAGGGCAATTTTGGACACTAAGGGCAATTTATCATGGCCAATCCACCTAACCTGCACATCTTTGGACTGTGGGAGGAAACCGGAGCACCCGAAGGAAACCCACGCAGACACGGGGAGGATGTGCAGACTCCGCACAGACCGTGACCCAAGCCGGAATCGAACCTGGGACCCTGGAGCTGTGAAGCAATTGTGCTATCCACAATGCTACCGTGCTGCCCCTATCCCTTGAAGACAAATCCCTGGTAACCTTCTAAGTCTAGCACACCTATGGTGATAATCCTGGAGGGGTCAATCACCGTGGTTAAAGCCACAGACCTTTCTGTCATGCCATTTGTTAGGAACCCCAACAGAACCCATTGGCTTCCGCTTCAACTTCCAGCAGTCAGCTTTCATGTGCCCTGCTTTACTTCTTAAAGAATGATTGCTCCTCCCTCTTGACCTAAGCAAGGCTTCCTGCGTTCCCATTTTTACTCTCCATTTCACTGCTCCCCTATTGCCTACCGCATTTTGATTTCCCGGACATCTGGAGATTATTAGGGAAGTGTTTTTCTTGTTTGAAGTGTTTATGCTTGACTGCAATCAGGGCATTGTCCCTCACCTTTCAGACCCCTTGATCATCAGTATGGATCTTGATACTGACTGGGATGATGTTTTTAAATTCCTCTGAATGGAATTGCCTCTCATGGGTTTTCATAAGAGGATCAAACCTTAAAAGATCTCATCCAGCAATCAAAGTGATGTATTTAATTCACTCAAATTCAGTGTAGGTTTGGGCAGGCTTTATCTGAGTATCTGAGCGCTTGATAATTACAAGGTAGCGAGGAAGGATCTAAAGAGAGAGCTAAGACGAGCAAGGAGGGGACATGAGAAGTATTTGGCAGGTAGGATCAAGGAAAACCCAAAAGCTTTCTATAGGTATGTTAGGAATAAAAGAATGACTAGGGTAAGAGTCGGGCCAGTCAAGGACAGGGATGGGAATTGTGTGTGGAGTCTGAAGAGATAGGCGAGATACTAAATGAATATTTTTCATCAGTATTCACTCAGGAAAAAGATAATGTTGTGGAGGAGAATGCTGAGACCCAGGCTATTAGAATAGATGGCATTGAGGTACGTAGGGAAGAGGTGTTGGCAATTCTGGACAGGCTGAAAATAGATAAGTCCCCGGGGCCTGATGGGATTTATCCTTGGATTCTCTGGGAAGCCAGGGAAGAGATTGCTGGGCCTTTGGCTTTGATTTTTATGTCATCATTGGCTACAGGAATAGTGCCAGAGGACTGGAGGATAGCAAATGTGGTCCCTTTGTTCAAAAAGGGGAGTAGAGACAACCCCGGCAACTATAGACCGGTGAGCCTCACGTCTGTTGTGGGTAAAGTCTTGGAGGGGATTATAAGAGACAAGATTTATAATCATCTAGATAGGAATAATATGATTAGGGATAGTCAGCATGGCTTTGTGAAGGGTAGGTCATGCCTCACAAACCTTATTGAGTTCTTTGAGAAGGTGACTGAACAGGTAGATGAGGGTAGAGCAGTTGATGTGGTGTATATGGATTTCAGTAAAGCGTTTGATAAGGTTCCCCACGGTAGGCTATTGCAGAAAATACGGAGGCTGGGGATTGAGGGTGATTTAGAGATGTGGATCAGAAATTGGCTAGCTGAAAGAAGACAGAGGGTGGTGGTTGATGGGAAATGTTCAGAATGGAGTTCAGTTACAAGTGGCGTACCACAAGGATCTGTTCTGGGGCCGTTGCTGTTTGTCATTTTTATCAATGACCTAGAGGAGGGCGCAGAAGGGTGTAGCAGGTTACAGAGGGGCATAGGTAAGCTGCAGAGCTGGGCTGAGAGGTGGCAAATGGAGTTTAATGTAGAGAATTGTGAGGTGATTCACTTTGGAAGGAATAACAGGAATGCGGAATATTTGGCTAATGGAAAAGTTCTTGGCAGTGTGGATGAGCAGAGGGATCTAGGTGTCCATGTACATAGATCCCTGAAAGTTGCCACCCAGGTTGATAGGGTTGTGAAGAAGGCCTATGGAGTGTTGGCCTTTATTAGTAGAGGGATTGAGTTCCGGAGTCAGGAGGTCATGTTGTAGCTGTACAAAACTCTGGTACGGCCGCATTTGGAGTATTGCGTACAGTTCTGGTCACTGCATTATAGGAAGGACGTGGAAGCTTTGGAGCGGGTGAAGAGGAGATTTACCAGGATGTCGCCTGGTATGGAGGCAAAATCTTATGAGGAAAGGCTGATGGACTTGAGGTTGTTTTCGTTAGAGAGAAGAAGGTTAAGAGGAGACTTAATAGAGGCATACAAAATGATCAGGGGGTTAGATAGGGTGGACAGTGAGAGACTTCTCCCGCGGATGGAAATGGCTAGCACGAGGGGACGTAGCCTTAAACTGAGGGGTAATAGATATAGGACAGAGGTCAGAGGTAGGTTCTTTACGCAAAGAGTAGTGAGGCCGTGGAATGCCCTACCTGCAACAGTAGTGAACTCGCCAACATTGAGGGCATTTAAAAGTTTATTGGATAAGCATATGGATGATAATGGCATAGTGTAGGTTAGATGGCTTTTGTTTTTTGACTTCCCATGTCGGTGCAACATCGTGGGCCGAAGGGTCTTTACTGCGCTGTATCGTTCTATGTTCTATATTGCTCAATTTGTGATGGTATGTCTCAGGTACTAACCAGTTTTTAATCTAGCAATTTTAATCTGTTCACAATTTAATTAACTCTTCGCTGATGACATGGGAGTAAGTTTCACAGGCTCCTCCAACTAAATTGACTTGTAAAAAGAGGGTCCAAAGCTCTTTTGGCTATTTTAACTTATTAGCAATTTTATCATCGAAATCATAGAAAACTGAGGAGACAGAAGGAGGCCATTCAGCCCATTGTGTTTGTGCCGGTTGACAAAGAGACCCCCAGCCTAAACACCTTTTAAAAAAATAAATTGAGTGTACCCAATTCATTTTTTCCAATTAAGGGGCAATTTAGCGTGGCCAATCCACCTACCCTGCACATCTTTGGGTTGTGGGGGAGAAACCCACGCAAACACGGGGAGAATGTGCAAACTCCACATGGACAGTGACCCAGAGCCGGGATTGAACCTGGGACCTCGGCGCCGTGAGGCTGCAGGGCTAACCCACTGCACCACCGTGCTGCCCTAAAGAGTGGGGGTGTCAATTACAAGGGGTCACGATTTCAAGGTGAGAGGGGGAAAGTTTAAGGGAGATGTGCGTGAAAAGTTTTTTAACGCAGAGGGTGGTAGGTGCCTGGAACGCTTTGCCAGCGGAGGTGGTAGAGGCGGGCACAATAGCATCATTTAAGATGCATCTAGACAGATATATGAACGGGCGGGGAACAGAGGGAAGTAGATCCTTGGAAAATAGAAGACAGGTTTAGATAAAGGATCTGGATCGGCGCAGGCTGGGAGAGCCGAAGGGCCTGTTCCTGTGCTGTAATTTTCTTTGTTCTTTGTAAACACCTTCCTGACATTGCCCAGATTGTGGAGGAGCAGGAAATTAACAGCACATATCAGTTGCTGCCTACCTTATTTTTAAAAAATAAATTCAGAGTACCTAATTCTTTTTTCCAATTAAGGGACAATTTAGTGTGGCCAATTCACCTACCCTGCACATATTTTTGGGTTGTGGGGGTGAAATCCATGCAGACACGGGAGAATGTGCACACGGACAGTGACCCGGGGCTCGGATTGAACCTGGGACCTCAGTGCGTGAGGCAGCAGTGCTAAACACTGCGCCACCGTGCTATCCCGTGCTGCCTGATTTAAACTGGAACGATGGTGAACGCTGACCGCCTCAGTTATTTTCATCACAAAATCCGGGCCCTTGTGTCTCGGCCCGGGACTGAGCGCTCGCTCGATGGATGTTCCTGACCATTCTGTGAGCAGACTGGAATGTTATCCCGTTCTCCTCCTTGAAGTGCTGGGTGGTCTGCCACACAGATGAACCAACGCGGTTGTGAATGGTACAACGCAGTTTTATTTCAGACGACTATTTACATTGGTGAACTGTTCACTGAGGTTCGATCATGACCTTTGATTCTGTGGACCTATTCCTAATTCTGTCTTGTGGTGGCACTCAGCACATGGTGGATGTCTGAGTGGCCTGCGATGAGCTCTGTGCCCTGAGCCGTCTCCTGCTCCAGTGCCCAGGAAGTGTTGCGTTCGCTGTTTTATACTGTGTATGCTCTTGCCTGTGATTGGCTGTCGTGCTGTGTGTTGATTGGTGCGTTGATCTGTCCATCAGTATGTATGTACGTATGTGCTATGATGTGTGCCAGAATATCATGCCACTCCTCTTCTCTTCCAGATGATTTAGATTATCTAGCAGCAGGAACGGATGGCATTCTCACAAGAGCAGAAATCAAAAGGCGGAGTGAGCTTCTGGTGCAAGATAAAACCAGAATAGTGAGGAGAGTAAAGAAGAAGGGCAGGAAACGATATGTCAGCAGGAAGAAGATTGTTTGTGATATGGGGGCCTGAGACGAGCTCAGTCTCCATCACTGAAATAAACAGCGGCTTCTTTACTGCCAGAAACAATGCTTATTTTTTGTTACAAATTACTGCGAATGCTGGAAATCTAATATCAAGACAGAAAATATTAGAAATACTCAGCGGGTCAGGCAGCACCTGTGGAGAGAGTACAGAGCTATTGTTCCCAATTGACGGCCTTTTATCGGCGGAGGATAAGGTTAGGGGTGTAATAGGTGTTAATTCAGGCAGGAGAGGAGGAGGGGGAAGACCGAACAGAGGTCAGAGTTCGAGTAACCAAGGACAGAAAGGTCAATGATAGGCCGGAAAGCAGAAGAGGTTAAACAACAAAAAGGATGATGTCGGGGGGGATAGCCTATCAGGGGAAAACAGCAGCAGCCAGAGCAGTGGCACCACGGCTGGCTCTGATGTTCAGAAGGGAGGGTCAAAGCGCAGAAGAGTAATAGTAATAGGGGACTCTATAGTCGGGCACAGATAGGCGCTTCTGTGGACGTGAAAGAGACTCCAGGATGGTATGTTGCCTCCCTGGTGCCAGGGTCCAGGATGTCTCCGAACGGGTAGAGGGAATCCTCAAGGGGGAGGGCAAACAGGCAGAGGTCGTTGTACATATTGGTACTAACGACATAGGCAGGAAGGGGCATGAGGTCCTGCAGCAGGAGTTCAGGGAGCTAGGCAGAAAGTTAAAAGACAGGACCTCGAGGGTTGTAATCTCGGGATTACTCCCTGTGCCACGTGCCAGTGAGGCTAGAAATAGGAAGATAGAGCAGATAAACACGTGGCTAAACAGCTGGTGTAGGAGGGAGGGTTTCCATTATCTGGACCACTGGGAGCTCTTCCGGGGCAGGTGTGACCTGTGTAAGAAGGACGGGTTGCGTCTAAACCGGAGAGGCATAAATATCCTGGCCGCGAGGTTTGCTAGTGTCACACGGGAGTATGGCAGGGGGGTGGGCACGGGAGCAATAGGTCAGAAGGTGAGAGCATTGAGGGAGAACTAGGGAATAGGGACAGTGTGGCTCTGAGGCAGAGCAGACGGGGAGAAGTTGCTGAACACAGCGGGTCTGGTGGCCTGAAGTGCATATGTTTTAATGCAAGGAGCATTACGGGTAAGGCAGATGAACTTAGAGCTTGGATTAGTACTTGATGTTGTTGCCATTACAGAGACCTGGTTGAGGGAAGGGCAGGATTGGCAGCTAAACGTTCCAGGATTTAGATGTTTCAGGCGGGATAGAGGGGGATGTAAAAGGGGAGGCGGAGTTGCGCTACTTGTTCGGGAGAATATCACAGCTGTACTGCGAGAGGACACCTCAGAGGGCAGTGAGGCTATATGGGTAGAGATCAGGAATAAGAAGGGTGCAGTCACAATGTTGGGAGTATACTACAGGCCTCCCAACAGCCAGCGGGAGATAGAGGAGCAGATAGGTAGACAGATTTTGGAAAAGAGTAAAAACAACAGGGTTGTGGTGATGGGAGACTTCAACTTCCCCAATATTGACTGGGACTCACTTAGTGCCAGGGGCTTAGACGGGGCGGAGTTTGTAAGGAGCATCCAGGAGGGCTTCTTAAAACAATATGAAGACAGTCCAACTAGGGAAGGGGCGGTACTGGACCTGGTATTGGGGAATGAGCCCGGCCAGGTGGTAGATGTTTCAGTAGGGGAGCATTTCGGTAACAGTGACCACAATTCAGTAAGTTTTAAAGTACTGGTGGACAAGGATAAGAGTGGTCCGAGGATGAATGTGCTAAATTGGGGGAAGGCTAATTATAACAATATTAGGCGGGAACTGAAGAACATAGATTGGGGGTGGATGTTTGAGGGCAAATCAACATCTGACATGTGGGAGGCTTTCAAGTGGCAGTTGAAAGGAATACAGGACCGGCATGTTCCTGTGGGGAAGAAAGATAAATACGGCAATTTTCGGGAACCTTGGATGACGAGTGATATTGTAGGCCTCGTCAAAAAGAAAAAGGAGGCATTTGTCAGGGCTAAAAGGCTGGGAACAGACGAAGCCTGCGTGGAATATAAGGAAAGTAGGAAGGAACTTAAGCAAGGAGTCAGGAGGGCTAGAAGGGGTCACGAAAAGTCATTGGCAAATAGGGTTAAGGAAAATCCCAAGGCTTTTTACACGTACATAAAAAGCAAGAGGGTAGCCAGGGAAAGGGTTGGCCCACTGAAGGATAGGCAAGGGAATCTATGTGTGGAGCCAGAGGAAATGGGCGAGGTACTAAATGAATACTTTGCCTCAGTATTCACCAAAGTGAAGGAATTGGTAGATGTTGAGTCTGGAGAAGGGGGTGTAGATAGCCTGGGTCACATTGTGATCCAAAAAGACGAGGTGTTGGGTGTCTTAAAAAATATTAAGGTAGATAAGTCCCCAGTGCCTGATGGGATCTACCCCAGAATACTGAAGGAGGCTGGAGAGGAAATTGCTGAGGCCTTGACAGAAATCTTTGGATCCTCGCTGTCTTCAGGGGATGTCCCGGAGGACTGGAGAATAGCCAATGTTGTTCCTCTGTTTAAGAAGGGTAGCAAGGATAATCCCGGGAACTACAGGCCGGTGAGCCTTACTTCAGTGGTAGGGAAATTACTGGAGAGAATTCTTCGAGACAGGATCTACTCCCATTTGGAAGCAAATGGACGTATTAGTGAGAGGCAGCACGGTTTTGTGAAGGGGAGGTCGTGTCTCACTAACTTGATAGAGTTTTTCGAGGAGGTCACTAAGATGATTGATGCAGGTAGGGCAGTAGATGTTGTCTATATGGACTTCAGTAAGGCCTTTGACAAGGTTCCTCATGGTAGACTAGTATAAAAGGTGAAGTCACACGGGATCAGGGGTGAGCTGGCAAGGTGGATACAGAACTGGCTAGGCCATAGAAGGCAGAGAGTAGCAATGGAGGGATGCTTTTCTAATTGGAGGGCTGTGACCAGTGGTGTTCCACAGGGATCAGTGCTGGGACCTTTGCTCTTTGTAGTATATATAAATGATTTGGAGGAAAATGTAACTGGTCTGATTAGTAAGTTTGCAGACGACACAAAGGTTGGTGGAATTGCGGATAGCGATGAGGACTGTCGGAGGATACAGCAGGATTTAGATTGTCTGGAGACTTGGGCGGAGAGATGGCAGATGGAGTTTGATCCGGACAAATGTGAGGTAATGCATTTTGGAAGGTCTAATGCAGGTAGGGAATATACAGTGAATGGTAGAACCCTCAAGAGTATTGAAAGTCAAAGAGATCAAGGAGTACAGGTCCACAGGTCATTGAAAGGGGCAACACAGGTGGAGAAGGTAGTCAAGAAGGCATACGGCATGCTTGCCTTCATTGGCCGGGGCATTGAGTATAAGAATTGGCAAGTCATGTTGCAGCTGTATAGAACCTTATTTAGGCCACACTTGGAGTATAGTGTTCAATTCTGGTCGCCACACTACCAGAAGGATGTGGAGGCTTTAGAGAGGGTGCAGAAGAGATTTACCAGAATGTTGCCTGGTATGAAGGGCATTAGTTATGAGGAGCGATTGAATAAACTCGGTTTGTTCTCACTGGAACGAAGGAGGTTGAGGGGAGACCTGATAGAGGTATACAAAATTATGAGGGGCATAGACAGAGTGGATAGTCAGAGGCTTTTCCCCAGGGTAGAGGGGTCAATTACTAGGGGGCATAGGTTTAAGGTGAGAGGGGCAAGGTTTAGAGTAGATGTACGAGGCAAGTTTTTTACGCAGAGGGTAGTGGGTGCCTGGAACTCGCTACCGGAGGAGGATGTGGAAGCAGGGACGATAAGGACATTTAAGGGGATTCTTGACAAATATATGAATAGGATGGGAATAGAAGGATACGGACCCAGGAAGTGTAGAAGATTGTAGTTTAGTCGGGCAGCATGGTCGGCACGGGCTTGGAGGGCCGAAGGGCCGGTTCCTGTGCTGTACATTTCTTTGTTCTTTGTTTGAAAGGCAAAGGGAGTGGCATTGGGACAAGTAAAATAACCAAAAGATCTGTTCTGAGGAGATGTAAATGGTGATGCAGAACGACTGCCAAAAACCACTACGCACAAAAAAAGACCCAAAGTTTAGGAGCTGCAATTATACAAATTAATGTTGATTCCTGATGGCGGCAAAATATCGGGTCAAAATATGAAGTCCTGTTACTCAGGACAGACAGGCCAGAGTGAGAGTGACCGAGGACAGACAGGCCAGAGTGGGAGTGACCCGAGGACACAAAGGTCAGAGTGAGTGACCGAGGACAGACGGGCCAGAGTGGGAGTGACCGAGGACAGACAGGCCAGAGTGGGAGTGACCGAGGACAGACAGGCCAGAGTGGGAGTGACCCGAGGTCACAAAGGTCAGAGTGAGTGACCGAGGACAGACGGGCCAGAGTGGGAGTGACCGAGGACAGACAGGCCAGAGTGGGAGTGACCGAGGACAGACAGGCCAGAGTGGGAGTGACCGAGGACAGACAGGCCAGAGTGGGAGTGACCCGAGGTCACAAAGGTCAGAGTGAGTGACCGAGGACAGACGGGCCAGAGTGGGAGTGACCCGAGGACATACGGGCCAGAGTGGGAGTGACCGAGGACAGACGGGCCAGAGTGGGAGTGACCCGAGGACACAAAGGTCAGAGTGAGTGACCGAGGACAGACAGGCCAGAGTGGGAGTGACCGAGGACAGACAGGCCAGAGTGGGAGTGACCCGAGGACAGAAAGGTCAGAGTGGGAGTGACCGAGGTCAGACAGGCCAGAGTGGGACTGACCGAGGACAGACAGGCCAGAGAGGGAGTGACCGAGGACAGAAAGGTCAGAGTGGGAGTGACCCGAGGACAGACTGGCCAGAGTGGGAGTGACCGAGAACAGACAGGCCAGAGTGGGAGTGACCGAGGACAGACTGGCCAGAGTGGGAGTGACCGAGGACAGACAGGCCAGAGTGGGAGTGACCCGAGGACAGAAAGGTCAGAGTGGGAGTGACCGAGGACAGACTGGCCAGAGTGGGAGTGACCCGAGGACAGACAGGCCAGAGTGGGAGTGACCGAGGACAGACTGGCCAGAGTGGGAGTGACCCGAGGACAGAAAGGTCAGAGTGGGAGTGACCGAGGACAGACTGGCCAGAGTGGGAGTGACCCGAGGACAGAAAGGTCAGAGTGGGAGTGACCGAGGACAGACTGGCCAGAGTGAGAGTGACCGAGGACAGACAGGCCAGAGTGGGAGTGACCGAGGACAGACCGGCCAGAGTGGGAGTGACCCGAGGACAGACAGGCCAGAGTGGGAGTGACCGAGGACAGACAGGCCAGAGTGGGAGTGACGAGGACAGACAGGCCAGAGTGGGAGTGACCCGAGGACAGACTGGCCAGAGGGAGTGACCGAGGACAGACTGGCCATAGTGGGAGTGACCCGAGGACAGACAGGCCAGAGTGGGAGTGACCGAGGACAGACAGGCCAGAGTGGGAGTGACCCGAGGACAGACAGGCCAGAGTGGGAGTGACCGAGGACAGACAGGCCAGAGAGGGAGTGACCGAGGACAGACAGGTCAGAGTGGGAGTGACCGAGAACAGACCGGCCAGAGTGGGAGTGACCTTGGACAGACAGGCCAGAGTGGGAGTGACCGAGGACAGACTGGCCAGAGAGGGAGTGACCGAGGACAGACAGGTCAGAGTGGGAGTGACCGAGACCAGACCGGCCAGAGTGGGAGTGACCTTGGACAGACAGGCCAGAGTGGGAGTGACCCGAGGACAGACAGGCCAGAGTGGGAGTGACTGAGGACAGACAGGCCAGAGTGGGAGTGACCGAGGACAGACCGGCCAGAGTGGGAGTGACTGAGGACAGACAGGCCAGAGTGGGAGTGACCGAGGACAGACCGGCCAGAGTGGGAGAGACCCGAGGACAGACAGGCCAGAGAGGGAGTGACCGAGAACAGACCGGCCAGAGTGGGAGTGACCGAGGACAGACAGGCCAGAGAGGGAGTGACCGAGGACAGACAGGCCAGAGTGGGAGTGACCGAGGACAGACAGGTCAGAGTGGGAGTGACCGAGGACAGACAGGTCAGAGAGGGAGTGACCGAGGACAGACAGGCCAGAGTGGGAGTGACCTTGGACAGACAGGTCAGAGAGGGAGTGACCGAGGACAGACAGGCCAGAGTGGGAGTGACCTTGGACAGACAGGCCAGAGTGGGAGTGACCGAGGACAGACAGGCCAGAGTGGGAGTGACCTTGGACAGACAGGCCAGAGAGGGAGTGACCGAGGACAGACAGGCCAGAGTGGGAGTGACCGAGGACAGACAGGCCAGAGAGGGAGTGACCGAGGACAGACAGGTCAGAGAGGGAGTGACCGAGGACAGACAGGTCAGAGAGGGAGTGACCGAGGACAGACAGGCCAGAGTGGGAGTGACCTTGGACAGACAGGCCAGAGTGGGAGTGACCGAGGACAGACAGGCCAGAGTGGGAGTGACCTTGGACAGACAGGCCAGAGAGGGAGTGACCGAGGACAGACAGGCCAGAGTGAGATAGGCCGGACCTCCGTGGGCGGACATGGAACAGGAGGTCGCACATTTGGTAGATCTCGGTTGTGAAGAAACCTTTGGACCTTTTCTCCCATTTTTCCCCGGAATTTCACTTGATAAATCGGTGGAGAGTGAGACAGTGAGGAGAAATGCCCCACCTGTGTATGGAGCAGTGGACTAGAAGTGGCCTTGTAAGGAGACATAGTCAAGAAAGGAAGACCCGGCAGAGCCAGAGTTGCAGGATCCTGGTGCGGTGGCACAGTGGCTGACGGTACAGCTGGTGAAGTTCTTTGAGGAGAGTTTTGCCAAGCTAAAGAAAGATACGCTGGACCCGATTAAAGTATCGATCGATCGGGTGGAACAGGGTCTAGAAGCCCATGGATGGACGTTTCAGAAGGTGAAGGAAAATGTGTCTGAGCAAGAGGACCATTTAACCGCTTTGGAGGCCAAGGTGGGGCTGATAAAGGATCACCACAATAGGTTGCAGGAGAAGTTGGAGGACTTGGAGAACAGGTCCAGAAGAGAGAACCTGAGGATCGTCGGCCTCACTGAGGGCAGTGAGGGCGCGGACGTGAGGGTATATGTGGCAAGTATGCTGGAAAGGTTGATGATAGATGGGGCGTTTACGCGGCTCTTGTAAGTGGACAGAGCTCATAGATCTCTTGCAAGGAAGCCCCGAGCGAATGAGCCGCTGAGGGCGATGGTGGTGCGAATGCACCGGTTCCTGGACAAGGAACAGATTTTGCGGTGGGCCAAGCAGATATGGAGCTGCAACTGGGAGAACTGAACTGCGCATCTACCAGGACCTGGGCACGGAACTGGCCAGAAGGTGAGCCGGATTTAACAGGGCAAGACGGGGGGTGAATTTCGGGATGTTATATCCAGCGCATCTTTGGGTCACGTTAGAGGGCCAGGAACTTCATTTTGAAGCACCGGACGAAGTTATGAACTTTATCAAGGACAAAAGGCTAGCAGGGGATTTAGGACACTGAACACTGGGGGAGGGCTTTGTGGTGGCGATTTGGTCAAAATCACTTGTGTGTTGTTTTGAATATGCAGCGCTCTCTGCAACAAGCGGTTATTTTTGGTTGCCCCTTCCTTTTATCTTTGGTTTTCATTGTGATAAGATGTTTGAGCAGCTGCTCAGAAATGTAAGTTAACTCTGTTCCATTGGAAGGTGGATGGAGGGATTTTTTCTACTGTTTGTTTACTGGGGACTGTGATGCTTTGAATATGTATGTCCAAGCCTGGGGTGGGGGGGGGGGGGGGGGCAGGGAGAACAATGGGGAGATAGGATGTCTGGTGCCATGGGTGGGAGCTACCAGGCTGGCTAGGTTAGCTAGCTCACGGAAGCACAGTGGAGGGTGAGCAAGTGGTAAGTTTGATATGGGGGGGTTGGGTTTCTGGTGCTGTTACTAGGGGGGAGGGAGGGGTGGGGGGAAGCTGCTCTGCTGACAGGGGAGGAACTTGCTAGGGGACAAAAGGGAGGTCGAGGATGGCGGAGGCCCGAGGGCGGGCCAGTGGAGGCGAGAGACGCGAGCTGGCGGCTGGCCTAAGAAGGGTGATGGCTAATTGGCAGGGGGTGGCGGCGTGAAGCCCCCCGACTAAGCCGATTACTTGGGACATCGGAGGGCTAAATGGGCCGGTAAAGAGTGTTTGTGCATCTGAGGGGATTAAAGGCGGACGTGGCAATGTTACTGTTTAAGAAGGGAGGGAGGCAGAAGACGGGAAATTATAGGCTGGTTAGCCTGACTTTGGTCATTGGTAAGATTTTAGAGTCTGTTATTAAAGGTGGGATCGCAAAGTACTTGGAAGTGCCTGGTAAAATAGGACTGAGTCAGCACGGATTTGTCAAAGGGAGGTCATGTCTGACAAATCTGTTGGAGCTCTTTGAGGAGGTAACAAGGAAGTTAGACAAAGGAGAACCAGTGGACGTGATTTATTTAGATTTCCAGGAGACCTTTGACAAGGAGCAGCATAGGAAACTGTTAAATAAGTTAAAAGCTCATGGTGTTAAGGGTAAGATCCTGGCATGGATAGAGGATTGGCTGACTGGCAGAAGGCAGAGAGTGGGGATAAAGGGGTCTTTTTCAGGATGGCAGCCAGTGACTAGTGGTGTGCCTCAGGGGCCTGTGCTGGGACCACAACTTTTCACAATATACATTAATGATCTGGAAGAAGGTACTGAAGGCACTGTTGCTAAGATACAAAGATCTGTAGACAGACAGGTAGGACTGAGGAAGCAAGGGGACTGCAGAAGAACTTGGACAAGCTAGGAGAGTGGGCAATGAAGTGGCAAATGAAATACAATGTGGAAAAGTGTGAGGTTATGCACTTTGGAAGGAGGAATCTAGGCAGAGACTATTTTCTAAATGGGGAAATGCTTCGGAAATCAGAAGCACAAAGAGACTTGGGAGTCCTTGTTCACGATTCTTTTAAGATTAATGTGCAGGTTCAGTCGGCAGTTAAGAAGGCAAATGCAATGTTAGCATTCATGTCAAGAGGGCTAGAATACAAGACCAGGGATGTAATTCTGAGGCTGTATAAGGCTCTGGTCAGACCCCATTTGGAGTATTGTGTGCAGATTTGGGCCCCGTATCTAAGGAAGGATGTGCTGGCCTTGGAAAGGGTTCAGAGGAGGTTCACAAGAATGATCCCTGGAATGAAGAACTTGTCGTATGAGGAACGTTTGAGGACTCTGGGTCTGTACTCGTTTGAGTTCAGAAGGATGAGAGGGGATCTTATTGAAACTTACAAAATACTGCGTGGCCTGGATAGAGTGGACGTGGAGAGAATGTTTCCACTTGTAGGAAAAACTAGAACCAGAGGACACCATCTCAGACTAAAGGGACGATCCTTTAAAACAGAGATGAGGAGGAATTTCTTCAGCCAGAGGGTGGTGAATCTGTGGAACTCTTTGCCGCAGAAGGCTGTGGAGGCCAAATCACGGAGTGTCTTTAAGACAGAGATAGATAGGTTCTTGATTAATAAGGGGATCAGGGGTTATGGGGAGAAGGCAGGAGAATGGGGATGAGAAAATATCAGCCATGATTGAATAGCGGAGCAGACCCGATGGGCGAGTGGCCTAATTCTGCTCCCATGTCTTGTCTTATGGTTACAAGAGACACGCCTAAAGGTTATAGACTAGACCAGATTGAGGAAGGGGTGTGTCAGCCAGGTATTCCATTCAGGGCTGGACTCTTAGACCAGGGGGCGACGCGATACTGATTAACAAACGGGTAGCATTTGAGGCAGGGAGAAACGTGGCAGACGCGGGGGGGGCTGGTACATTATGGTGAGTGGGAAGCTTGAGGGGATGCAGGTGGTACTCGTGAATGTATATGCACCAAACTGGGATGATGTGGATTTTATGAGGCGGGTGTTGGTAAGATCCCGACCTAGAGTCGCATAATCTGATCATAGCGGGAGATTTCAATACAGTCATTGATCCAGAATTGGAGCTGTCAAAATCTAAGACAGGGAGGGTGCCAGCCGTAGCGAAGGAATTAAAGGGTTTTTTGGAGCACATTGGGGGGTGGGGGGGGGGGGGGGGGGTAGACCCATGGAGGTTTGGATGGCCAAGAGTGAAGGAGGTTTCTTTTTTCTCCAATGTCCACAAAGTATATTCTCGGATCGACTTTTTTATCCTGAGTAGGGCTCTACTGCCGGGGGTGGTGGATACCAAGTACTCGGCAATCGCGGTGTTGGATCATGCCCCACATTGGGTGGATCACATACGGGTTAGTATGGAGAGAGGGCAGCGCCCATCATGGAGGCTGGATGTGGGACTATTAGCAGATGAGGGTGGATGAGCAAGTCCATCCAGAACTATTTGGAAATAAATCATAGAATTTACAGTGCAGAAGGAGGCCATTCGGTTAGCCCTGTAACCCAGTAACACCCACCTAACCTTTTTGGTCACTAAGGGCAATTTAGCATGACCAATCCACCTAACCTGCACGTCTTTGGATTGTGGGAGGAAACCGGAGCACCCGGAGGAAACCCACACAGATACAGGGAGAACGGTAGCATAGTGGTTAGCACAGTTGCTTCACAGCTCCAGGGACCCAGGTTCGATTCCCGGCTGGGTCACTGTCTGTGCGGAGTCTGCACATTCTCCCCGTGTGTGCGTGGGTTTCCTCCGGGTGCTCCAGTTTCCTCCCACAGTCCAAAGATGTGCGGGTTAGGTAGACTGGCCATGATAAATTGCCCTTAGTGTCCAAAAAGGTTAACTGGGGGGTTAGTGGCTTACAGGGATAGGATAGATAGGTGGGCTTGAGTTGGGTGCTCTTTGTAAAGGCCGGTGCAGACTCGATGGGCCAACTGGCCTCCTTCTGCACTGTAAATTCTATAATTCTAACATGCAGACTCCACACAGACAGTGACAGTGAACCTGGGACCCTGGAGCTGTGAAGCAACTGTGCTAACCACTATGCTACCATGCTGCCCCTTGATACGCGGGGGAAGTCTCGGCAGCAACGTTGTGGGAAGCTGTGAAGGCAGTGGTTAGAGGGGAGTTAATTTTGATACGGGCCCATGGAGAAAAGGTGCAACAAGCAGAGAGGGATAATTGGGAAGATACTCCAGGTGGATAGGAGATATTCGGAAGCCCCAGACACGGGGCTCCTGAAGGAGCGGCGGAGGTTACAGGTCGAGTTTGGGCTGTTATCTAAAGGGAAGGCGATGGAACAACTGAAGAAGGCACAGGGAGCGGTGTACGTGTATGGGGAAAAAGGTCAGTAGAATGCTAGCACACCAGCTGAGGAAAAGGGAGGCGGCCAGGGAGATAGGGAGAGTAAAGGACAGAGGTGGAAATGCGGTCCTGGACCCAGTGGGGGGGTGAATGAGGTGTTTAAGGACTTTTATAGCAAGTTATATGAGTCGGAACCCCCAGCTGGGGGAGGAGGGGATGAGACAGTTCCTGGGTCAGTTGAGGTTCCCGAGGGTGGAGGAAGAACTGGTGGAAGGGCTGAGAGCCCTAAGTGAAATTGAGGAAATAATGGAGGGGCTGGAGGTCATGCAGCCGGGCAAGGTCCCGGGGCCGGACGGCCACCAGGTGGAATTCTACAAGAAGTTCGCAGGGATATTGGGCCCACTGCTGGTGAGTGCATTTAATGAGGCAAGGGAGAGGGGAGTCCTTCCCCCAACAATGTCACAGGCCTCGATCTCATTGATTCTGAAACGGGAGAAGGACCCTCAGCTACACGAGTCATACAGGCCGATCTCCCTATTGAATGTGGACGGCAAACTGCTGGCTAAGATATTGGCCACAAAGATAGAGGACTGTGTCCCGGGGCTGATAGGGGAAGACCAGACGGGGTTTGTAAAGGGCAGGCAACTCACGGCCAATGTTAGAAAGCTCTTAAACGTTATTATGATGCCCTCAGAAGGAAAGGACATGGAGATGGTGGTTGCGATGGATGCGGAGAAGGCCTTTGATCGGGTGGAGTGGAATTATTTGTGGGAAATGTTCGGAAGGTTCGGGTTTGGGCAGGGCTTCGATTGGGTGCGGTTGCTGTATCAGGCACCAGTAGCAAGTGTATGTACGAATCGGCGGTTGTCAGGCTATTTTAAACTGCACCGACGGACAAGGCAAGGGTGTCCCCTCTCCCGGCTGTTGTTTGCTCTGGCCATAGAGCCATTGGCTGTGGCGTTAAGTGCCCCTAGGAACTGGAAAGGGCTGGTCCGGGGGGCGTGGAGCATCGGGTCCGCTTTACGTGGATGACCCGCTCCACGTGGATGACCCACTCCTGTACATTTCGGACCCGTTAGGGGATGGGAAGATTATGCGCATCTTCGGGAAATTTAGCAGGTTCTCAGGGTATAAATTGAATATGGGGAAAAGCGAGATGTTCGCGATCCAGGTGAGGGGGCAGGAGAGGAGACTGGGAAAGCTGCCGTTTAGGATGGTAGGAAGGAGCTTTCGCTATCTGGGAATCCAGGTGGCCTGGGAATGGGAGACATTGCACAAGTTAAACCTATCCTGGCTTGCAGAACAAGTGAAAGAGGACTTTAGGAGATGGGTCATGCTCCCGCTGTCACTGGCGGGGACGGTACAAACCGTGAAAATGACAGTCCTCAGATTTCTATTTGTCTTTCAGTGTCTCCCCATCTTTATCCCGAGGGCCTTTTTAAATGGGTTAATAAGGTTATTTCAGGCTTTGTGTGGGCGGGTAAAACCCAGCGAGTGAAGGAAATGTTGTTAGCGCAGTCGGCGGGAGGGTAGGTTAGCGCTGCCGAACTTTTGTAACCACTATTGGGCGGCTAATATTGCCATGAGTTTTATTTTAAAAATGTTTTTATTCAAGATTTTTCAATAATTTTTACAAAACACTCCAAAAAGGAAAATAATACAAAGAAAACAGGGCAATATGCCAACAAAACAAAACAACTTAACCCTCTAAACGATTAACAATTTAACACCCATCTCAAAGCAAAAAGAAATCACTCCCCCCCACCCCCCAGGTTGCCGCCGCTGCTGACCTCCACCTAATGTTCCGTGAGAAAGTCAAGGAACGGTTGCCACCGCCTGGAGAACCCCAGCAAGGACCCTCGCGAGGCAAACTTTATCTTCTCCAGCCTGAGAAACCCCGCCATGTTGTTGACCCAAGCCTCTACGCTTGGGGGGCTTCGCATCCCTCCACATTAACAAGAGCCTTCTCCGGGCTACCAAGGAGGCAAAGGCCAGGACTCCGGCCTCTTTCGACTCCTGCACTCCCGGATCATCCAATACCCCAAATATCGCTATCCCCCAGCTCGGTTTTACCCGAGTATCCAAGACCTTGGATATAGCCTTTGCAAAGCCCTTCCAAAACTGTGCAAGCGCTGGGCACGCCCAGAACATATGGGCGTGGTTCGCTGGGCTCCCCGAACACCTCACACATCTGTCCTCCACCCCAAAAAACTTACTCATCCTCGCCCCTGTCATATGTGCCCTGTATACCACTTTCCACTGAATCAGGCTGAGCCTGGCGCAAGATGAGGAATTGACCCTGCCCAGGGCGCAAGCCCACAGGCCCTCATCCAGCTCCTCCTCCCACTTGCCCTTCAGCTCCTCCACCGAGGCCTCCTCCGTCTCCTGCAGCTCCTGGTATATCTCTGATATCTTACCCTCCCCGACCCACACGCCCGAAACCACCCTGTCCTGGATCCTCCGGGCAGGTAGCAGCGGGAATTCCCCTACCTGCTTTCTCACGAATGCCCGAACCTGCATATACCTAAAGGCATTTCCCGGATGTAACCCAAATTTGTCCTCCAGCGCCCTCAGACTGGCAAAAGTCCCATCGATGAATAAAACCCCCATCCTTTTAATTCCTGCCCAGTGCCAGCTTAGGAACCCACCCTCTATCCTACCTGGAACGAACCTATGGTTGTCCCGTATCAGAGCCCAGACTGAGGCCTCTACCTCCCACCTATGCCGTCTCCACTGCCCCCAAATCCTCAGTGTCGCCAGCACCACCGGGCTCGTGGTGTTCCGCGTTGGCGGAAGCGGCAATGGTGCAGTCACAAGTGCCCCCACCTATACAGGACGCCGCCTCTAACCTTTTCCACGCCGCCCCCTCTCCCTCCATTACCCACTTCCAAATCATAGACACATTCGCTGCCCAGTAATAGCTACACAGGTTCGGCAACGCCAAACCCGCCCCCCCACGACTGCGCTCCAAGAACAGCCTCTTAACCCTCGGGGTCTTATTTGCCCACACAAATCCCATAATAGAACATAGAACAATACAGCGCAGTACAGGCCCTTCGGCCCACGATGTAGCACCGAAACAAAAGCCATCTAACCTACACTATGCCATTATCATCCATATGTTTATCCAATAAACTTTTAAATGCCCTCAATGTTGGCGAGTTCACTACTGTAGCAGGTAGGGCATTCCACGGCCTCACTACTCTTTGCGTAAAGAACCTACCTCTGACCTCTGTCCTATATCTATTACCCCTCAGTTTAAAGTTATGTCCCCTCGTGCCAGCCATATCCATCCGCGGGAGAAGGCTCTCACTGTCCACCCTATCCAACCCCCTGATCATTTTGTATCATAATGCTCCTGTTTACCCACTTAAAGAAGGCGTTGGGGATGAGAATGGGCTGAAAGCCGAACAGGAACCTGGGGAGGACCGTCATCTTAACAGACTGCACCCTGCCCGCCAGGGAGAGTGGCAGCATGTCCCACCTCCTGAAGTCCTCCTCCATCTGGTCCACCAGCCGCGCCAGATTGAGCTTATGCAAGACCCCCCAACTCTTGGCCACCTAGATACCCAAATACCGAAAACTCCTCTCCACCAACTTAAGCGGCAGCTCCTCCAATCTCTTTCCTTGCCTCTCACATGCACCACAAACAGCTCGCTCTTCCCCACGTTGAGCTTATATCCCGAGAAATCTCCAAACTCCCTAAGGGTCTGCATGACCTCCCCCATCTCCTCCACCGGATCCGCAATGTACAGAAGCAGGTCATCCCCCCCCCCCCCCAACCAACCCCCTCCAGTTTCTGGATTCCCTCAACGCCATGGCCAGCAGCTCAATCGCCAGGGCAAACAGCAGGGGGAACAAAGGGCACCCCTGCCTTGTTCCACGGTACAACCTAAAATACCCTGACCGCAGCCGGTTCGTCGATACACTCGCCACCGGGGCCTGGTACAACAATTTAACCCACCCTATGAACTCCTCCCCGAACCCAAATCTGCCTACCACCTCCCACAGGTACTCCCACTCCACCCGGTCAAAGGCCTTCTCCGCGTCCATCGCCGCTACCACTTCTGCCTCCCCCCCTCCGAGGGCATCATAATCACATTCAGGAGCCTACGCACGTTTGTGTTCAGCTGCCTGCCCTTCACAAACCCCGTCTGGTCCTCAGGTATCGCTCCCGGGACACAATCCTCAATCCTGGTGGCCAAAATTTTTGCCAACAGCTTGATGTGGTAGTCTGTGTTAGGAGGATTACAGTACCTGGTAATGCCAGAATACCATTAGTGGAGAATGTACTTGTTCCCATTGGTTAAGCCTGTATGTTAACTCCGCCCTGCAAGGCGGGGTATAAGAGCCCGTGCCGCCCCAGCAGCTTTCTTCTGTACCTGCGCTGCTGGGGAAACATCTAGCGTATTAAAGCCTTCAACTGTCTCCAATCTCGCTTCTGGAGTTATTGATTGTGCATCAATTTAATACGCTAATTTTTAAAGAATGGAGCTCCGAATGAAGCTGGAGTGTCTGCAACTCAGCCTCCACGCAGCAAACTCAGCGGCAACCTTCAAGCACTGTGCTTCAACGTGCGATGGATGGGCGCCGCCATTTTGTGCACCCCCAGCCATGTGCGATCAGTGGGCGCCGCCATCTTGGATGGACTCCCAGGACCCCAGTTCGGCTGACCACACACCGCCCGAAGAGAACATCCAACTGCTGCCACGATTAGCCTCGGTGACCCTGGACCAGTCTCGGCCCCGAACACTCTCGACTGCTACGACGACGGTGCTCATCAATGGGCATGAAACGTCCTGCCTAATCGACTCTGGGAGCACGGAGAGCATCATACACCCCGACACGGTAAGGCACTGTTCTCTCCCTGTCCACCCCGTTAATCAACAAATCTCCCTGGCCTCCGGATCTCACTCAGTAGAGATCAAGGGGTTTTGTGTAGCTAACCTCACGGTCCATGGGAGGGAGTTCAAAAACTACCGACTCAACGTCCTTCCCCACCTCTGCGCAGCCAAACTCCTAGGGTTGGACTTTCAGTACAACCTCCAAAGTCTAACTTGCAAATTTGGCGGCCGTATACCCCCCTCACTATCTGCAGCCTCGTGACCCTCAAGGTCGATCCACCTTCCCTGTTTGCGAACCTCACCCCGGATTGCAAACCTGTCGTCACCAGGAGCAGACAGTACAGTGCCCAGGACCGGATCTTTATTAGGTCAGAGGTCCAACGGTTACTGAGGGAAGGTGTCATTGAGGCTAGCAACAGCCCCTGGAGAGCTCAAGTGGTGGTTGTAAAGACCGGGGAGAAGCATAGGATGGTCATTGACTACAGTCAGACCATCAACAGGTTTACGCAGCTTGACGCGTACCCTCTCCCCCGCATATCCAACCTGGTTGGGGAGGTTGGGGAGGTTTTAAACTAATGTGGCAGGGGGATTGGAACCAGATTAGGAAGTTAGAGGTCAGTAAAGAGGCAGCAACTAAAGCCAGTAAGGTATTAGATAATAAACTCAATGTGACTAAGGGGAAGAGTAGACAGGGGAGAGATGATGAACGCAAAGGGACAGGGGGTCTGAGGTGCATTTGTTTCAATGCGAGAAGTGTAGCAGGTAAGGCAGATGAACATAGGGCTTGGATTAGTACCTGGGAATATGATGTTATTGGTATTACTGAGACTTGGTTGAAGGAAGGGCAAGACTGGCAACTAAATATCCCAGGGTATAGATGCTTCAGGAGGAATAGAGAGACAGGCCAGAGTGGAGTGACCGAGGACAGAAAGGTCAGAGTGGGAGTGACCGAGGTCAGACAGGCCAGAGTGGGAGTGACCGAGGTCAGACTGGTCAGAGTGGGAGTGACCGAAGACAGAAAGGTCAGAGTGGGAGTGACCGAGGTCAGAGAGGGAGTGACCGAGGTCAGACAGGCCAGAGTGGGACTGACCGAGGACAGACAGGCCAGAGAGGGAGTGACCGAGGACAGAAAGGTCAGAGTGGGAGTGACCCGAGGACAGACTGGCCAGAGTGGGAGTGACCGAGAACAGACAGGCCAGAGTGGGAGTGACCGAGGACAGACTGGCCAGAGTGGGAATGACCAAGGGCAGAAAGGTCAGAGTGGGAGTGACCCGAGGACAGAAAGGTCAGAGTGGGAGAGACCCGAGGACAGACTGGCCAGAGTGGGAGTGACCCAAGGACAGACTGGCCAGAGTGGGAGTGACCGAGAACAGACAGGCCAGAGTGGGAGTGACCCGAGGACAGACTGGCCAGAGTGGGAATGACCAAGGGCAGAAAGGTCAGAGTGGGAGTGACCCGAGGACAGAAAGGTCAGAGTGGGAGAGACCCGAGGACAGACTGGCC
The DNA here is from genome assembly GCF_047496885.1 of Scyliorhinus torazame. Classification (NCBI taxonomy): domain Eukaryota; kingdom Metazoa; phylum Chordata; class Chondrichthyes; order Carcharhiniformes; family Scyliorhinidae; genus Scyliorhinus; species Scyliorhinus torazame. Next base: position 38,607,951 of record NC_092728.1, read on the forward strand.
AGAGTGGGAGTGACCCAAGGACAGACTGGCCAGAGTGGGAGTGACCTGAGGCCAGAAAGATCAGAATTGGACTGACCTTAGGACAGAAATGTGAGAGTGGGACTGACCCGAGGACAGAAAGGTCAGAGTGGGAGTGACCGAAGACAGACTGGCCAGAGTGGGAGTGACCGAGGACAGACTGGCCAGAGAGAGTGACCCGAGGACAGAAAGGTCAGAATTGGACTGACCCGAGGACATAAAGGTCAGAGTGGTAGTGACCCGAGGACAGACTGGCCAGAGGGAGAGTGACCCGAGGACAGACTGGCCAGAGGGAGAGTGACCCGAGGACAGAAAGGTCAGAGTGGGAGAGACCCGAGGACAGACTGGCCAGAGTGGGAGTGACCTGAGGCCAGAAAGATCAGAATTGGACTGACCCGAGGACAGAAATGTGAGAGTGGGAGTGACCTGAGGACAGAAAGGTCAGAGTGGGACTGACCCGAGGACAGAAAGGTCAGAGTGGGAGTGACCCGAGGACAGACTGGCCAGAGTGGGAGTGACCCGAGGACAGAAAGGCCAGAGTGGGACTGACCCGAGGACAGAAAGGTCAGAGTGGGAGTGACCCAAGGACAGACTGGCCAGAGTGGGAGTGACCCGAGGACAGAAAGGTCAGAGTGGGAGTGACCCGAGGACAGACAGGCCAGAGTGGGAGTGACCCGAGGACAGACAGGCCAGAGTGGGAGTGACCCGAGGACAGACAGGCCAGAGTGGGAGTGACCCGAGGACAGAAAGGTCAGAGTGGGAGTGACCCGAGGACAGACTGGCCAGAGAGAGTGACCCGAGGCCAGAAAGATCAGAATTGGACTGACCCGAGGACAGAAAGGTCAGAGTGGGAGTGACCCGAGGACAGACTGGCCAGAGTGGGAGTGACCCGAGGACAGAAAGATCAGAATTGGACTGACCCGAGGACAGAAATGTGAGAGTGGGACTGACCCGAGGACAGACTGGCCAGAGTGGGAGTGACCCGAGGACAGACTGGCCAGAGGGAGTGACTGAGGACAGAAAGGTCAGAGTGGGACTGACCCGAGGACAGACGGGCCAGAGTGGGAGTGACCCGAGGACAGACCGGCCAGAGTGAGTGACCCGAGGACAGACGGGCCAGAGTGGGAGTGACCGAGGACAGACCGGCCAGAGTGAGTGACCCGAGGACAGACAGGCCAGAGTGGGAGTGACTGAGGACAGAAAGGTCAGAGTGGGAGTGACCGAGGACAGACAGGTCAGAGTGGGAGTGACCCGAGGACAGACGGGCCAGAGTGGGAGTGACCGAGGACATAAAGGTCAGAGTGGGAGTGACCCGAGGACATAAAGGTCAGAGTGGGAGTGACCGAGGACAGAAATGCCAGAGAGGGAGTGACCGAGGACAGACTGGCCAGAGGGAGTGACTGAGGACAGAAAGGTCAGAGTGGGAGTGACCCGAGGTCAGACGGGCCAGAGTGGGAGTGACCGAGGACAGACTGGCCAGAGGGAGTGACTGAGGACAGAAAGGTCAGAGTGGGAGTGACCCGAGGTCAGACGGGCCAGAGTGGGAGTGACCGAGGACAGACTGGCCAGAGGGAGTGACCGAGGACAGAAAGGTCAGAGTGGGAGTGACCGAGGACATAAAGGTCAGAGTGGGAGTGACCGAGGACAGAAATGTCAGAGTGGGAGTGACCCGAGGTCAGACGGGCCAGAGTGGGAGTGACCGAGGACAGACTGGCCAGAGGGAGTGACTGAGGACAGAAAGGTCAGAGTGGGAGTGACCCGAGGACAGACGGGCCAGAGTGGGACTGACCCGAGGACAGACTGGCCAGAGGGAGTGACTGAGGACAGAAAGGTCAGAGTGGGAGTGACTGAGGACAGAAAGGTCAGAGTGGGAGTGACCCGAGGACAGACGGGCCAGAGTGGGAGTGACCGAGGACAGACAGGCCAGAGTGGGAGTGACCGAGGACAGACAGGTCAGAGTGGGAGTGACCCGAGGACAGAAAGGTCAGAGTGGGAGTGACCGAGGACAGAAAGGTCAGAGTGGGAGTGACCGAGGACAGACTGGTCAGAGTGGGAGTGACCGAGGACAGAAAGGTCAGAGTGGGAGTGACCGAGGACAGAAAGGTCAGAGTGGGAGTGACCGAGGACAGACGGGCCAGAGTGGGAGTGACCCGAGGACAGAAAGGTCAGAGTGGGAGTGACCGAGGTCAGAAAGGTCAGAGTGGGAGTGACCCGAGGACAGAAAGGTCAGAGTGGGAGTGACCGAGGACAGACAGGTCAGAGTGGGAGTGACCCGAGGACAGAAAGGTCAGAGTGGGAGTGACCGAGGTCAGACAGGCCAGAGTGGGAATGACCGAGGACAGACTGGCCAGAGTGGGAATGACCAAGGGCAGAAAGGTCAGAGTGGGAGTGACCCGAGGACAGACTGGCCAGAGTGGGAGTGACCTGAGGCCAGAAAGATCAGAATTGGACTGACCCGAGGACAGAAATGTGAGAGTGGGAGTGACCTGAGGACAGAAAGGTCAGAGTGGGACTGACCCGAGGACAGAAAGGTCAGAGTGGGAGTGACCCGAGGACAGACTGGCCAGAGTGGGACTGACCCGAGGACAGAAAGGTCAGAGTGGGAGAGACCCGAGGACAGACTGGCCAGAGTGGGAGTGACCGAGGACAGACAGGCCAGAGTGGGAGTGACCCGAGGACAGACCGGCCAGAGTGGGAGTGACTGAGGACAGACAGGCCAGAGTGGGAGTGACCCGAGGACAGACAGGCCAGAGTGGGAGTGACCCGAGGACAGACAGGCCAGAGTGGGAGTGACCCGAGGACAGAAAGGTCAGAGTGGGAGTGACCCGAGGACAGAAAGGTCAGAGTGGTAGTGACCCGAGGACAGACTGGCCAGAGAGAGTGACCCGAGGCCAGAAAGATCAGAATTGGACTGACCCGAGGACAGAAAGGTCAGAGTGGGAGTGACCCGAGGACAGACGGGCCAGAGTGGGACTGACCCGAGGACAGACTGGCCAGAGGGAGTGACTGAGGACAGAAAGGTCAGAGTGGGACTGACCCGAGGACAGACTGGCCAGAGGGAGTGACCAAGGACATAAAGGTCAGAGTGGGAGTGACCAAGGACATAAAGGTCAGAGTGGGAGTGACCCGAGGACAGACGGGCCAGAGTGGGAGTGACCGAGGACAGAAATGTCAGAGTGGGAGTGACCCGAGGACAGAAAGGTCAGAGTGGGAGTGACCGAGGACAGACAGGTCAGAGTGGGAGTGACCGAGGACAGACTGGCCAGAGGGAGTGACTGAGGACAGAAATGTCAGAGTGGGAGTGACCCGAGGACAGACAGGTCAGAGTGGGAGTGACCGAGGACAGACAGGCCAGAGTGGGAGTGACCGAGGACAGACAGGCCAGAGTGGGAGTGACCAAGGACATAAAGGTCAGAGTGGGAGTGACCAAGGACATAAAGGTCAGAGTGGGAGTGACCCGAGGACATAAAGGTCAGAGTGGGAGTGACCCGAGGACAGACGGGCCAGAGTGGGACTGACCCGAGGACAGACTGGCCAGAGGGAGTGACTGAGGACAGAAAGGTCAGAGTGGGACTGACCCGAGGACAGACTGGCCAGAGGGAGTGACCAAGGACATAAAGGTCAGAGTGGGAGTGACCAAGGACATAAAGGTCAGAGTGGGAGTGACCCGAGGACAGACGGGCCAGAGTGGGAGTGACCGAGGACAGAAATGTCAGAGTGGGAGTGACCCGAGGACAGAAAGGTCAGAGTGGGAGTGACCGAGGACAGACAGGTCAGAGTGGGAGTGACCGAGGACAGACTGGCCAGAGGGAGTGACTGAGGACAGAAATGTCAGAGTGGGAGTGACCCGAGGACAGACAGGTCAGAGTGGGAGTGACCGAGGACAGACAGGCCAGAGTGGGAGTGACCGAGGACAGACAGGCCAGAGTGGGAGTGACCAAGGACATAAAGGTCAGAGTGGGAGTGACCCGAGGACATAAAGGTCAGAGTGGGAGTGACCGAGGACAGAAATGTCAGAGTGGGAGTGACCCGAGGTCAGACTGGCCAGAGTGGGAGTGACCGAGGACAGACTGGCCAGAGGGAGTGACTGAGGACAGAAAGGTCAGAGTGGGAGTGACCCGAGGACAGACCGGCCAGAGTGGGAGTGACCCGAGGACAGACTGGCCAGAGTGAGTGACCGAGGACAGACGGGCCAGAGTGGGAGTGACCGAGGACAGACTGGCCAGAGGGAGTGACTGAGGACAGACAGGTCAGAGTGGGAGTGACCGAGGACAGAAAGGTCAGAGTGGGAGTGACCGAGGACAGAAAGGTCAGAGTGGGAGTGACCCGAGGACAGAAAGGTCAGAGTGGGAGTGACCCGAGGACAGACAGGCCAGAGTGGGAGTGACCGAGGACAGAAAGGTCAGAGTGAGAGTGACCCGAGGACAGACTGGCCAGAGTGGGAGTGACCGAGGACAGACAGGCCAGAGTGGGAGTGACCCGAGGACAGACAGGCCAGAGAGGGAGTGACCAAGGACAGACAGGCCAGAGTGGGAGTGACCGAGGACAGAAAGGTCAGAGTGGGAGTGACCCGAGGACAGACAGGCCAGAGTGGGAGTGACCCGAGGACAGACAGGCCAGAGTGGGAGTGACCCGAGGACAGAAAGGTCAAAATGAGAGTGTCCGAGGTCAGACGGGCCAAAGTGGGAGTGACTCAATTCCCAGCTCCACCTTCAGATTTAGATCTTTGCCTGATTTCAGATGCCAGTTGGTGGTTGTTCTATTGTCTCAAGATGACACCCCCGGACGCTGACCGAGCTGCTGAATGGCATCACTGGTCATTGTTTATACATCATATTCCATAGATGTGCAGGTTAGGTGGGGTTACGGGTTTGGGGAGGGGGATGGGGCCTAGGTAGGGTCCTCTTTCGGAGGGTTGCTGCAGACACTATGGGCTAAATAAATGGCCTCCTTCTGCACGAGGGATTCCATGGATTTACACAAGAAAATAGTGTAAAATATTTATCGATTTATCACACTCCTGACTTGAGTGAGGATAACGTGGGCCAGAATGTTGGATAAATATAGAAATTATACAGATGATGGCAAACCACACAACGGTGATAACTCTGTCCAAAGTGCTAATTTATACTCAAATCCCAGCACAAAAAAAATGGATTTACAATATATGAAAAAAAACCATTTTGATGGACCATAATAACCAACAATTAATCAAACACAAAACAAGCACTTCGTCGGTCTGACGTTTCAAGTCGCAATGACTGACTCTGCGGCAACTGTCAATTCCAAAATTCCCCTTTTCCACACGGAACAGTCCAAAAAACACAAAGGAAATACAGTGAACACTTCAATTAACGCACACTATTAAAGTCACAGAGAACAACTACATCTACACTGTCCCCATCAAACACTCCCAGGACAGGTACAGCACGGGGTTAGATACCGAGTAAAGCTCCCTCTACACAATCCCCATCAAACACTCCCAGGACATGTACAGCACGGGGTTAGATACAGCGTAAAGCTCCCTCTGCACTGTCCCATCAAACTCTCCCAGGACAGGTACAGCACGGGGTTAGATACAGAGTAAAGCTCCCTCTACGCTGTCCCCATCAAACACTCACAGGACAGGTACAGCATGGCGTTAGATACAGAGTAAAGCTCCCTCTGCACTGTCCCATCAAACACTCCCAGGACAGGGACAGCACGGGGTTAGATACAGAGTGAAGCTTCCTGTATACTGTCCCATCAAACACTCCCAGGACAGGTACAGCACGGGGTTAGATACAGAGTAATGCTCCCTCTGCACTGTCCCCATCAAACACTCCCAGGACAGGTACAGCACAGGGTCAGATACAGAGTAAAGCTTCCTGTATACTGTCCCATCAAACACTCCCAGGACAGGTACAGCACGGGGTTAGATACAGAGTAATGCTCCCTCTGCACTGTCCCCATCACATACTCCCAGGACAGGTACAGCACAGAGTTAGCTACAGAGTAAAGCTCCCTCTGCACTATCCCCATCAAACACTCCCAGGACAGGTACAGCACGGGGTTAGATACAGACTAAAGCTCCCTTTACACTGTCCCCATCAAACACTCCCAGGACAGGTACAGCACGGGGTTAGATGCAGAGTAAAGCTCCCTCTACACTGTCCCCATCAAACAGTCCCAGGACAGGTACAGCACGGGGTTAGATGCAGAGTAAAGCTCCCTCTACACTGTCCCCATCAAACACTCCCAGGACAGGTACAGCACGGGGTTAGATGCAGAGTAAAGCTCGCTCTACACTGTCTCCATCAAACACTCCCAGGACAGGTACAGCACGGGATCAGATACAGAGTAAAGCTCCCTCTACACTGTCCCCATCAAACACTCCCAGGACAGGTACAGCACGGGGTTAGATGCAGAGTAAAGCTCCCTCGACACTGTCTCCATCAAACACTCCCAGGACAGGTACAGCACGGGATCAGATACAGAGTAAAGCTCCCTCTACACTGTCCCCATCAAACACTCCCAGGACAGGTACAGCACGGGGTTAGATGCAGAGTAAAGCACTCTCTACACTGTCCCCATCAAACACTCCCAGGACAGGTACAGCACGGGGTTAGATGCAGAGTAAAGCTCCCTCTACACTGTCCCCATCAAACACTCCCAGGACAGGTACAGCACGGGGTTAGACACAGAGTAAAGCTCCCTCTACATTGCCCCCATCAAACACTCCCAGGACAGGTACAGCACGGGGTTTGATACAGAGTAAAGCTCCCTCTACACTGTCCCATCAAACACTCCCAGGACAGGTACAGCACGGGGTTAGATATAGAGTAAAGCTCCCTCTACACTGCCCCCATCAAACACTCCCAGGACAGGTACAGCACGGGGTTAGATACAGCGTAAAGCTCCCTCTACACTGTCCCATCAAACACTCCCAGGAAAGGTACAGCACGGGGTTAGATACAGAGTAAAGCTGCCTCTACACTGTCCCATCAAACACTCCCAGGACAGGTACAGCACGGGGTTAGATACAGAGTAAAGCTCCCTCTACACTGTCCCCATCAAACACTCCCAGGACAGGTACAGCACGGGGTTAGATACAGAGTAAAGCTCCCTCTACACAATCCCCATCAAACACTCCCAGGACAGGTACAGCACGGGGTTAGATACAGAGTAAAGCTCCCTCTACACTGTCCCATCAAACACTCCCAGGACAGGTACAGCACGGGGTTAGATACAGAGTAAAGCTCCCTGTACACTGTCCCATGAAACACTCCCAGGACAGGTGCAGCACAGGGTTAGATACAGAGTAAAGCTCCCTCTACACTGTATCCATCAAACACTCCCAGGACAGGTACAGTACAGGGTTAGATACAGAGTAAAGCTCCCTCTACACTGCCCCATCAAACACTCGCAGGACAGGGACAGCACGGGGTTAGATACACAGTAAAGCTCCCTCTGCATTGCCCCCATCAAACACTCCGAGGACAGGTACAGCACGGGGTTAGATACAGAGTAAAGCTCCCTCTGCACTGTCCCATCAAACACTCGGACAGGTTCAGCACGGGGTTAGATACAGCGTAAAGCTCCCTCTACACTGTCCCCATCAAACACTCCCAGGACAGGTACAACAGGGGGTTAGATACAGAGTAAAGCTCCCTCTGCACTGTCCCCATCAAACACTCCCAGGATAGGTACAGCACGGGTTTAGATACAGCGTAAAGCTCCCTCTGCACTGTCCCCATCAAACACTCCCAGGACAGGTACAGCACGGGGTTAGATACAGAGTAAAGCTCCCTCTACACTGTCCCCATCAAACACTCCCTGGACAGGTACAGCACGGGGTTAGATACAGAGTAAAGCTCCCTCTACACTGTCCCCATCAAACACTCCCAGGACAGGTACAGCACGGGGTTAGGTGCAGAGTAAAGCTCCCTCTACACTGTCCCCATCAAACACTCCCAGGACAGGTACAGCACGGGGTTAGATGCAGAGTAAAGCTCCCTCTACACTGTCCCCATCAAACACTCCCAGGACAGGTACAGCACGGGATTAGATGCAGAGTAAAGCTCCCTCTACACTGTCTCCATCAAACACTCCCAGGACAGGTACAGCACGGGATCAGATACAGAGTAAAGCTCCCTCTACACTGTCCCCATCAAACACTCCCAGGACAGGTACAGCACGGGGTTAGATACAGAGTAAAGCTCCTTCTACACTGCCCCCATCAAACACTCCCAGGACAGGTACAGCAAGGGGTTAGATACAGAGTAAAGCTCCCTGTACACTGTCCCATGAAACACTCCCAGGACAGGTGTAGCACAGGGTTAGATACAGAGTAAAGCTCCCTCTACACAGTATCCATCAAACACTCCCAGGACAGGTACAGCACAGGGTTAGATACAGAGTAAAGCTCCCTCTACACTGCCCCATCAAACACTCCCAGGACAGGGACAGCACGGGGTTAGATACACAGTAAAGCTCCCTCTGCATTGCCCCCATCAAACACACCCAGGACAGGTACAACAGGGGGTTAGATACAGAGTAAAGCTCCCTCTACACTGTCCCCATCAAACACTCCCAGGACAGGTACAGCACGGGGTTAGATACAGAGTAAAGCTCCCTCTACACAATCCCCATCAAACACTCCCAGGACAGGTACAGCACGGGGTTAGATACAGAGTAAAGCTCCCTCTACACTGTCCCATCAAACACTCCCAGGAGAGGTACAGCACGGGGTTAGATACAGAGTAAAGCTCCCTGTACACTGTCCCATCAAACACTCCCAGGACAGGTACAGCACAGGGTTAGATACAGAGTAAAGCTCCCTCTACACTGTCCCCATCAAACACTCCCAGGACAGGTACAGCACGGGGTTAGATGCAGAGTAAAGCTCCCTCTACACTGTCTCCATCAAACACTCCCAGGACAGGTACAGCACGGGATCAGATACAGAGTAAAGCTCCCTCTACACTGTCCCCATCAAACACTCCCAAGACAGGTACAGCACGGGGTTAGACACAGAGTAAAACTCCCTCTACACTGCCCCCATCAAACACTCCCAGGACAGGTACAGCATGGGGTTAGATACAGAGTAAAGCTCCCTCTACACTGTCCCATCAAACACTCCCAGGACAGGTACAGCACGGGGTTAGATACAGAGTAAAGCTCCCTCTACACTGCTCCCATCAAACACTCCCAGGACAGGTACAGCACGGGGTTAGATACAGAGTAAAGCTCCCTCTACACTGTCCCATCAAACACTCCCAGGACAGGTACAGCACGGGGTTAGATACAGAGTAAAGCTCCCTCTACACTGCCCCCATCAAACACTCCCAGGACAGGTACAGCATGGGGTTAGATACAGAGTAAAGCTCCCTCTACACTGCCCCCATCAAACACTCCCAGGACAGGTACAGCACGCGGTTAGATACAGAGTAAAGCTCCCTCTAAACACTGTCCCCATCAAACACTCCCAGGACAGGTACAGCACGGGGTTAGATACAGAGTAAAGCTCCCTCTACACAATCCCCATCAAACACTCCCAGGACAGGTACAGCACGGGGTTAGATACAGAGTAAAGCTCCCTCTACACTGTCCCATCAAACACTCCCAGGAGAGGTACAGCATGGGGTTAGATACAGAGTAAAGCTCCCTCTACACTGTCCCATCAAACACTCCCAGGACAGGTACAGCACGGGGTTAGATACAGAGTAAAGCTCCCTCTACACTGTCCCCATTAAACATTCCCAGGACAGGTACAACACGGGGTTAGATACAGAGTAAAGCTCCCTCTACACTGTCCCATCAAACACTCCCAGGACAGGTACAGCACTGGGTTAGATACAGAGTAAAGCTCCCTCTACACTGTCCCCATCAAACACTCCCAGGAGAGGTACAGCACGGGGTTAGATACAGAGTAAAGCTCCCTCTACACTGTCCCCATCAAACACTCCCAGGACAGGTACAGCACGGGGTTAGATACAGAGTAAAGCTCCCTCTACACTGTCCCCATCAAACACTCCCAGGACAGGTACAGCACAGGGTCAGATACAGAGTAAAGCTCCCTCTACACAGTCCCCATCAAACACTCCCAGGACAGGTACAGCACGGAGTTAGATACAGAGTAAAGCTCCCTCTACACTGTCCCCATCAAACACTCCCAGGACAGGTACAGCACAGGGTCAGATACAGAGTAAAGCTCCCTCTACACAGTCCCCATCAAACACTCCCAGGACAGGTACAGCACGGAGTTAGATACAGAGTAAAGCTCCCTCTACACTGTCCCCATCAAACACTCCCAGGACAGGTACAGCACAGGGTCAGATACAGAGTAAAGCTCCCTCTACACAGTCCCCATCAAACACTCCCAGGACAGGTACAGCATGGAGTTAGATACAGAGTAAAGCTCCCTCTACACTGTCCCCATCAAACACTCCCAGGACAGGTACAGCACAGGGTCAGATACAGAGTAAAGCTCCCTCTACACAGCCCCCATCAAACACTCCCAGGACAGGTACAGCACGCGGTTAGATACAGAGTAAAGCTCCCTCTACACTGCCCCATCAAACACTCCCAGGACAGGTACAGCACGGAGTTAGATACAGAGTAAAGCTCCCTCTACACTGTCCCCATCAAACACTCCCAGGACAGGTACAGCACAGGGTCAGATACAGAGTAAAGCTCCCTCTACACTGCCCCCATCAAACACTCCCAGGACAGGTACAGCACGGAGTTAGATACAGAGTAAAGCTCCCTCTACACTGTCCCGATCAAACACTCCCAGGACAGGTACAGCACAGGGTCAGATACAGAGTAAAGCTCCCTCTACACTGCCCCCATCAAACACTCCCAGGACAGGTACAGCACGGAGTTAGATACAGAGTAAAGCTCCCTCTACACTGTCCCGATCAAACACTCCCAGGACAGGTACAGCACAGAGTTAGATACAGAGTAAAGCTCTCTCTACACTGTCCCCATCAAACACTCCCAGGACAGGTACAGCACGCGGTTAGATACAGAGTAAAGCTCCCTCTACACTGTCCCCATCGAACACTCCCAGGACAGGAACAGCACGGGGTTAGATACAGAGTAAAGCTCCCTCTACACTGTCCCCATCAAACACTCCCAGGACAGGTTCAGCACGGGGTTAGATACAGAGTAAAGCTCCCTCTGTTCTGTTGAGTGAAGTTCTCTAAGCACAAGTCTTACATTGTGTGTTTTTTCATGTATGGAATGATCTGTCTGTACTATCTGTCGAACAGTACTTTTCACTGTAACTCAGTGCACGTGAAATCCAATTTTGAGGCCCAATTGAAGAATTTATGTCAGCGGGCGGCGCACGCGCGGTGAGAGACAGCAGTCGGCGCAGGCGCGGTGAGCGGCAGTTGTCGGAGCAGGCGCGGTGGGCGGCAGCAGCCGGCGCATGCGCAACGAGAGACAGCAGCCGACGCCGGCGCAGTGAGAGGCAGCAGTCGGCGCAGGAGCAATGAGGGGTAGCAGTCGGTTCAGGCACAGACAATAGTCGGCGCAGGCGCAGTGAGTGGGAACTGGGAGGCGCAGGCGCGGTTCTCTCGCCGCCCACGGAGCCGGGCCCTACCGGGTTGATGTTTTGGCCGCTTGCTCGCCCTGTCCCCGGCTCCTGAGTCGAGCCCGCTCCCTGTGGCGACATGTTTTCGGCATTGAAGAAGCTGGTGGGCACGGAGCAGGTCCCGGGCAGGGAGAAGATCATCCCGGCTGGGCTCCAGAGCATGAACCAGAGCCTGCAGCGGCGATTCGCCAAGGGAGTGCAGTACAACAGTGAGTATAACCGGGGGGCAAGGGTGTTGGAGGCTGAGAGCAAGGGTGATGGGGCAGAGGGCAAGGGTGATGGGGAAGAGGGCAAGGGTGATGGGGCAGAGGGCAAGGGTGATGGAGGCTGAGAGCAAGGGTGATGGGGCAGAGGGCAAGGTGATGGGGAAGAGGGCAAGGTGATGGGGAAGAGGGCAAGGGTGATGGAGGCTGAGAGCAAGGGTGATGGGGCAGAGGGCAAGGTGATGGGGAAGAGGGCAAGGGTGATGGAGGCTGAGAGCAAGGGTGATGGGGCAGAGGGCAAGGGTGATGGGGCAGAGGGCAAGGGTGATGGGGCAGAGGGCAAGGGCGATGGGGCAGAGGGCAAGGGTGATGGGGAAGAGGGCAAGGGTGATGGAGGCTGAGAGCAAGGGTGATGGGGCAGAGGGCAAGGGTGATGGGGCAGAGGGCAAGGTGATGGGGAAGAGGGCAAGGGTGATGGGGCAGAGGGTGATGGGGCAGAGGGCAAGGGTGAGGGGCAAAGAGCAAGGGCGATGGGGCTGAGAACAAGGGTGATGGGGCAGAGGTCAAGGGTTATGGGCAGAGGGCAAGGGTGATGGGGCAGAGGGCAAAGGCGATGGGGCAGAGGGCGCGGGTGAGGGGCAAAGAGCAAGGGTGATGGGGCAGAGGGGAAGGGTGAGTGGCAGAGGGCAGGGGTGATGGGGCAGAGGGCAAGGGTGATGGGGCAGAGGGCAAAGGTGATGGGCAGAGGGCAAGGGTGATGGGCAGAGGGCAAGGGTGATGGGCAGAGGGCAAGGGTGATGGGGGCTGAGAGCAAGGGTGATGGGGCAGAGGGCAAAGGTGATGGAGGCTGAGGGCAAAGGTGATGGGGCAGGGGGCAAGGGTGATGGAGGCAGAGGGTAATAGTGATGGGGCAAGGGCGATGGGGGCTGAGGGTTAGGATGATGGGGACTAAGGGCGAAGGTGATGGGACTGTGATGGGCAGGGGCAAGGGTGATCGGGTCAAGGGGAAAGGGATTTGGGAGAAAGGAACAGTGTGGTTTGGACAAAGTATGACAGCTGGGGACCACTGACTCCGTTCCTCTGCCTGGCAACAGTATGAGACTGATGAGAATCGTTGTGCTACTGTGGCAAGGTAGGGACCTGACAGCAAGGATTCAAACATTGGAGTTCCTGGAAAATTGGGCACAGAGGTGGCACAGTGGTTAACACTGCTGCCTGACAGCGCCAGGGACCCGGGTTCAATTCCACCCTTGGGTGACTGTGTGGAGTTTGCACATTCTGCCCGTGTCTGCGTTCCTCCGGATGCTCCAGTTTCCTCCCACAGTCCATCGATGTGGAGGTTAGGCGAATTGGTCATTCTAAGTTGTCCCTTAGTGTTCAAAGATTAGGTGGGTTACAGGGATAGGGTGGAGGAGTAGACCCAGGTAGGCTGCTCTTTCAGAGGGTCGATGCCGACTCGATGGGTTGAATGACCTCCTGCTGCACTGTAGAGAGTCTATGGAATTGAGAGGTGACTACACATTAGTAGTAATAATAACCTTTTATTGTCACAAGTAGGCATACATTAACACTGCAATGAAGTTACTGTGAAAAGCCCCTAGTCGCCACATTCCGGCGCCTGTTCAGGTACACAGAGGGAGAATTCAGAATGTCCAAATTACCTAACAGCACATCTTTTGGGACTTGTGGGAGGAAACCGGAGCACCCGGAGGAAACCCACGCAGACACGGGGAGAACGTGCAGACTCCACACAGACAGTGACCCAAGCCGGGAAACGAACCTGGGACCCTGGCGCTGAGAAGCATCAGTGCTGACCACGGTGCTACCGTGCCAATGACACCCTGTGTGACTGACAGAGATAAATCTTCCTCCTCAACCTGCCGACTGCCTTTGACCACAGCATCCTCCTCCTCCTCCAATGCCCCTCCAATGTCGTCTAGCTGGGTAGCACTGTGCTGACCTGATTCCATTCTTATCCAATCATACCCGGAGAATCCTTACAGTGCCGTCCCCCTCCTCTACCACATGGTAATGTTTGGTGTCCCCAATGAACTGTTGTTGGCCACCTGTTTCTTATCTGTATCTTGCCTCTCAGTGAGATCATTTGAAGATGTGTTATTTTTCACCTGAACATTGATGGCTGCCTCGCGCCTTTACCTCTTTCGACCCATCGATTGTCCCGGAATTGTCTTCACTGTCTGTCTGACATTGTCATGCATGAGGAGAAGTTTCATCCTGTTAAATTCTGAGAAGATATGACCAACTGCCTAATTTCCCCAGCAACCGTCTGAGCCTGAAACAGACTGCTCACACAACCTTAATGTCACAATTGATTCCAAGATGAGCTCCTGTCCACATATCCATAAAGACGATCTAGCCTATTTGCACCTTTCCATAGCATCACCAACTCTCCCCTGTCTCAGGCCAACCATTGCTCAAACCCTCATTCATTCTTTTTCTATCTGCAGGCTTGACCATTCCATCACGCTCCTGGTCAACCCCTGTAAACACCCAAACCTCTGCTACCCATGGCCTTACTCCCAGCAAGTCCTTATCCTCTCACCTTTCCTGTTCTCGCTGACCTACATTCACTCCCAGTTAAGCAACATCTCGGTTTTAAAATTCTCAACCTTGTTTTAAAACCTTCCTTGGACTTGCTGCCTCCCGATCTCTGGAATCTCCTCCAACCCTCCACAAGGGCAGCATGGTAGCATTGTGGGTAGCACAACTGCTTCACAGCTCCAGGGTCCCAGGTTCGATTCCGGCTTGGGCCGCAGTCTGTGCGGAGTCTGCATATCCGCCCCGTGTGTGCGTGGGTTCCCTCCGGGTGCTCCGGTTTCCTCCCGCAGTCCAAAGATGTGCAGGTTAGGTGGATTGGCCATGATAAATTGCCCTTAATGTTGGGTGGGGTTACTGGGAGAGGGTGGAGGTGTTGACCTTGGGTAGGGTGCTCTTTCCAAGAGCCGGTGCAGACTCGATGGGCCGAATGGCCTCCTTCTGCACTGTAAATTCTATGAAATCTATGACAATGCCTGCACTTCCCCAATTCTTAATTGTAACTGCGCCGCTGCTCTGAAATTCTCTCGCTCCCCTCCCTACCTTGCTCTCCTCCTCCAAAACCACCCTTCAAGATTGCCTCTTTGACTAAGCTTTTGCTCATCTCACCCAACATAACTTTCCATGGCTTCGTGTCAAATTTAGAAGAAAATCCTCCACTGAAGCACCATGAATCTTGTATTTTTTCAAAGATGCTACATAAATGCAGGCTGTTGTTGGGTACAGGTCTGTTACTGTATAACACGGGTACAGTACTGGTGGGAACAGGTCTGTCTCTGTATAACACTGGGGTACAGTACTGGTGGGGACAGGTCTGTCACTGTTTAACACTGGGGTACAGTACTGGTGGGGACGGGTCTGTCACTGTATAACACTGGTGTACAGTGCTGATGGGGCTGGGTCTGTCACAATAACACTGAGGTACAGTACTATGGGGACGGATCTATCACTGTGTAACACTGGGGTACAGTACTGGTGGGGACGGGTCTGTCACTGTGTAACACTGGGGAACAGTACTGGTGGGGATGTGTCTGTCACTGTATAACACGGGTACAGTACTGGTGGGGACGGGTCTGTCACTGTATAACACTGGGGTACAGTACTGGTGGGGACAGGTCTGCCACTGTATAACACTGGGGTACAGTACTGGTGGGGACAGGTCTGTCACTGTATAACACTGGTGTACAGTACTGATGTGGATGGGTCGGTCACTATAACACTGGGGTACTGAACTGGTGCGGATAGGTCTGTCACTGTATAACACTGGGGTACAGTACTGGTGGGGACGGGTCTGTCACTGTATAACACTGGGGTACAGTACTGGTGGGGACGGGTCTGTCACTGTATAACACTGGGGTACAGTACTGTTGGGGACGGGTCTCACTGTACAAACACTGGGGTACAGTACTGGTGGGGACGGGTCTGTCACTGTGTAACACTGGGGTACAGTACTGGTGGGGACGGTTCTGTCACTGTGTAACACTGGGATACGGTACTGGGGGGGACGGATCTGTCACTGTGTAACACTGGGGAACAGTACTGGTGGGGATGGGTCGGTCACTATAACACTGGGGTACTGAACTGGTGCGGATAGGTCTGTCACTGATTTTACCTGCAGGAAGTGCTGCCATCTCCAGCTCCTCCAAGACCGAGTTAAGGAACTGGAGCTGGAGTTGGAAGAACTTCGGATCATTCGGGAGGCAGAAGGGGTCATAGATAGCAGCTTCAGGGAATTAGTTACACCAAAGATTGGAGATAGGTGGGTAACTGTAAGAGGGACTGGGAAAAAGCAGTCAGTGCAGGGATCCCCTGCGGTCGTTCCCCTGAGAAACAAGTATACCGCTTTGGATACTTGTGGGGGGGGGGGACTTACCAGGGGTAAGCCATGGGGTACGCGCCTCTGGCGCGGAGTCTGTCCCTGTTGCTCAGAAGGGAAGGGGGGAGAGGAGCAGAGCATTAGTAATTGGGGACTCTATAGTCAGGGGCACAGATAGGAGATTTTGTGGGAGCGTGAGAGACTCACGTTTGGTATGTTGCCTCCCAGGTGCAAGGGTACGTGATGTCTCGGATCGTGTTTTCCGGGTCCTTAGGGGGGAGGGGGAGCAGCCCCAAGTCGTGGTCCACATTGGCACTAACGACATAGGTAGGAAAAGGGACAAGGATGTCAGGCAGGCTTTCAGGGAGCTAGGATGGAAGCTCAGAACTAGAACAAACAGAGTTGTTATCTCTGGGTTGTTGCCCGTGCCACGTGATAGTGAGATGAGGAATAGGGAGAGAGAGCATTTAAACACGTGGCTACAGGGATGGTGCAGGCGGGAGGGATTCAGATTTCTGGATAACTGGGGCTCTTTCTGGGGAAGGTGGGACCTCTACAGACAGGATGGTCTACATCTGAACCTGAGGGGCACAAATATCCTGGGGGGGAGATTTGTTAGTGCTCTTTGGGGGGGTTTAAACTAATGCAGCAGGGGCATGGGAACCTGGATTGTAGTTTTAGGGTAAGGGAGAATGAGAGTATAGAGGTCAGGAGCACAGATTTGACGTCGCAGGAGGGGGCCAGTGTTCAGGTAGGTGGTTTGAAGTGTGTCTACTTCAATGCCAGGAGTATATGAAAGAAGGTAGGGGAACTGGCAGCATGGGTTGGTACCTGGGACTTCGATGTTGTGGCCATTTCGGAGACATGGATAGAGCAGGGACAGGAATGGATGTTGCAGGTTCCGGGGTTTAGGTGTTTTAGTAAGCTCAGAGAAGGAGGCAAAAGA
The DNA here is from genome assembly GCF_047496885.1 of Scyliorhinus torazame. NCBI lineage: Eukaryota > Metazoa > Chordata > Chondrichthyes > Carcharhiniformes > Scyliorhinidae > Scyliorhinus > Scyliorhinus torazame. The sequence continues at coordinate 38,625,071 of NC_092728.1, forward strand.
GGGGGAGGTGTGGCGCTGCTAGTCAAGAGCAGTATTACGGTGGCGGAGAGGATGCTAGATGGGGACTCTTCTTCCGAGGTAGTATGGGCTGAAGTTAGAAACAGGAAAGGAGAGGTCACCCTGTTGGGAGTTTTTTATAGGCCTCCTAATAGTTCTAGGGATGTAGAGGAAAGGATGGCGAAGATGATTCTGGATATGAGCGAAAGTAACAGGGTAGTTATTATGGGAGACTTTAACTTTCCAAATATTGACTGGAAAAGATATAGTTCGAGTACAATAGATGGGTCGTTTTTTGTACAGTGTGTGCAGGAGGGTTTCCTGAAACAATATGTTGACAGGCCAACAAGAGGCGAGGCCACGTTGGATTTGGTTTTGGGTAATGAACCAGGCCAGGTGTTGGATTTGGAGGTAGGAGAGCACTTTGGGGACAGTGACCACAATTCGGTGACGTTTACGTTAATGATGGAAAGGGATAAGTATACACCGCAGGGCAAGAGTGATAGCTGGGGGAAGGGCAATTATGATGCCATTAGACGTGACTTGGGGGGGATAAGGTGGAGAAGTAGGCTGCAAGTGTTGGGCACACTGGATAAGTGGGGCTTGTTCAAGGATCAGCTACTGCGTGTTCTTGATAAGTATGTACCGGTCAGGCAGGGAGGAAGGCGTCGAGCGAGGGAACCGTGGTTTACCAAGGAAGTGGAATCTCTTGTTAAGAGGAAGAAGGAGGCCTATGTGAAGATGAGGTGTGAAGTTTCAGTTGGGGCGATGGATAGTTACAAGGTAGCGAGGAAGGATCTAAAGAGAGAGCTAAGACGAGCAAGGAGGGGACATGGGAAGTATTTGGCAGGAAGGATCAAGGAAAACCCAAAAGCTTTCTATAGGTATGTCAGGAATAAGCGAATGACTAGGGAAAGAGTAGGACCAGTCAAGGACAGGGATGGGAAATTGTGTGTGGAGTCTGAAGAGATAGGCGAGATACTAAATGAATATTTTTCGTCAGTATTCACTCAGGAAAAAGATAATGTTGTGGAGGAGAATGCTGAGCCCCAGGCTAATAGAATAGATGGCATTGAGGTACGTAGGGAAGAGGTGTTGGCAATTCTGGACAGGCTGAAAATAGATAAGTCCCTGGGACCTGATGGGATTTATCCTAGGATTCTCTGGGAGGCCAGGGAAGAGATTGCTGGACCTTTGGCTTTGATTTTTATGTCATCATTGGCTACAGGAATATTGCCAGAGGACTGGAGGACAGCAAATGTGGTCCCTTTGTTCAAAAAGGGGAGCAGAGACAACCCCGGCAACTATAGACCGGTGAGCCTCACGTCTCTAGTGGGTAAAGTCTTGGAGGGGATTATAAGAGACAAGATTTATAATCATCTAGATAGGAATAATATGATCAGGGATAGTCAGCATGGCTTTGTGAAGGGTAGGTCATGCCTCACAAACCTTATTGAGTTCTTTGAGAAGGTGACTGAACAGGTAGATGAGGGTAGAGCAGTTGATGTGGTGTATATGGATTTCAGCAAAGCGTTTGATAAGGTTCCCCACGGTAGGCTATTGCAGAAAATACGGAGGCTGGGGATTGAGGGTGATTTAGAGATGTGGATCAGAAATTGGCTAGCTGAAAGAAGACAGAGGGTGGTGGTTGATGGGAAATGTTCAGAATGGAGTACAGTCACAAGTGGAGTACCACAAGGATCTGTTCTGGGGCCGTTGCTATTTGTCATTTTTATCAATGACCTAGAGGAAGGCGCAGAAGGGTGGGTGAGTAAATTTGCAGATGATACTAAAGTCGGTGGTGTTGTCGATAGTGTGGAAGGATGTAGCAGGTTACAGAGGGATATAGATAAGCTGCAGAGCTGGGCTGAGAGGTGGCAAATGGAGTTTAATGTAGAGAAGTGTGAGGTGATTCACTTTGGAAGGAATAACAGGAATGCGGAATATTTGGCTAATGGTAAAGTTCTTGGAAGTGTGGATGAGCAGAGGGATCTAGGTGTCCATGTACATAGATCCCTGAAAGTTGCCACCCAGGTTGATAGGGTTGTGAAGAAGGCCTATGGAGTGTTGGCCTTTATTGGTAGAGGGATTGAGTTCCGGAGTCGGGAGGTCATGTTGCAGCTGTACAGAACTCTGGTACGGCCGCATTTGGAGTATTGCGTACAGTTCTGGTCACCGCATTATAGGAAGGACGTGGAGGCTTTGGAGCGGGTGCAGAGGAAATTTACCAGGATGTTGCCTGGTATGGAGGGAAAATCTTATGAGGAAAGGCTGATGGACTTGAGGTTGTTTTCGTTGGAGAGAAGAAGGTTAAGAGGAGACTTAATAGAGGCATACAAAATGATCAGGGGGTTGGATAGGGTGGACAGTGAGAGCCTTCTCCCGCGGATGGAAATGGCTGGCACGAGGGGACATAGCTTTAAACTGAGGGGTAATAGATATAGGACAGAGGTCAGAGGTAGGTTCTTTACGCAAAGAGTAGTGAGGCCGTGGAATGCCCTACCTGCTACAGTAGTGAACTCGCCAACATTGAGGGCATTTAAAAGTTTATTGGATAAACCTATGGATGATAATGGCATAGTGTAGGTTAGATGGCTTTTGTTTTGGTGCAACATCGTGGGCCGAAGGGCCTGTACTGCGCTGTATTGTTCTATGTTCTATGTAACACTGGGGTACAGTACTGGTGGGGACGGGTCTGTCACTGTGTAACACTGGGGTATAGAATTGGTGCGACAGGTCTGTCACTGGAATATTGGTGGGCTCCAGTGGTTCAAGAAGGCGATTCACCAACTCTTTCTCAAGAGATAATTGAGCAGGAGCCAAGTTAGTCATGCCCCATGAAATAATATTTTTTAAAAGTTAGCAGCAATGATTTAGAAAGTTCAGATGCAATGCCTGCCTGCAGACACTGAGCTGTGTTGATGTCCCTCAATCCGAGGCAGTAACACTCCGACATAATATGTGAACGATCCCTAAGTATTGGAGTGAATCCGGAGTCGGGGGGCTGCAGTTTACTGCATTGCAGATACGACTCTTCACCAGTGCCAAATTCCACATCTTAAAGATTGTCTTCAGTCCATGCCTCAACCAATGCGCAGCAATTCATTTAATAAATACACTTGCTCTGATTGCTGAGTTAGTACAGCTTACAGTGACTGGCAGCACAAAGGATTGGTCAGCAGTCTGTGAGTGGACTTGCACAACTGACACATCTCGAAGAGCGAGATAGGACACAATATCCCGGACTGTAGAGGTGGAAAATCCAGCGACAGACCTGTCTCCACCAGGACTGTATCCCAGTGTTATACAGTGACCGAGCTGTCCCCACCAGTGCTGTACCCCAGTGTTATACAGAGACAGACCCATCCCCACCAATACTGTACCCCAGTGTTATACAGTGACAGACCCATCCCCACCAGTGCTGTACCCCAGTGTTATACAGTGACAGACCTGTCCCCACCAGTACTGTAATGAAGTTACTGTGAAAATTCCTTGGTCGCCACACTCGGCGCCTGTTCGGGTACACAGAGGGAGAATTCAGAATATCCAATTCACCGAACAAACACATCTTTCGGGACTTGTGGGAGGAAACCGGAGCACCCGGAGGAAACACACACAGACACGGGGAGAATGTGCAGACTCCGCACAGACAGTGACCCAAGCAGGGAATCGAACCTGGAACCTTGGCACTGTGAAGCAACAGTGCTAACAACCGTGCTGCCCGTCATACAGTGACAGACCCATCCTCACCAGTACTGTACCCCAGTGTTATACAGTGACAGACCCATCCCCACCAGTACTGTACCCCAGTGTTATACAGTGACAGACCTGTTCCCACCAGTACTGTATCCCAGTGTTATACAGTGACAGACCCGTTCCCACCAGTACTGTACCCCAGTGTTATACAGTGACAGACCCATTCCCACAGTACTGTATCCCAGTGTTATAGTGACAGACCTGTCCCCACCAGTACTGTACCCCAGTGTTATACAGTGACAGACCCATCCTCACCAGTACTGTACCCCAGTGTTATACAGTGACAGACCCATCCCCACCAGTACTGTACCCCAGTGTTATACAGTGACAGACCCGTCCCCACCAGTAATGTATCCCAGTGTTATACAGTGACAGACCAATCCCCACCAATACTGTACCCCAGTGTTATACAGTGACAGACCCATCCCCACCAATACTGTACCCCAGTGTTATCCAGTAACAGACCTGTCCCCACCAGTACTGTATCCCAGTGTTATACAGTGACAGACCTGTCCCCCAGTGTTATACAGTGACAGACCCATCCCCACCAATACTGTACCCCAGTGTTATACAGTGACAGACCCATCCCCACCAATACTGTACCCCAGTGTTATACAGTGACAGACCCATCCCCACCAATACTGTACCCCAGTGTTATCCAGTAACAGACCCGTCCCCACCAGTACTGTACCCCAGTGTTATACAGTGACAGACCTGTCCCCCAGTGTTATACAGTGACAGACCCATCCCCACCAATACTGTACCCCAGTGTTATCCAGTAACAGACCCGTCCCCACCAGTACTGTATCCCAGTGTTATACAGTGACAGACCTGTCCCCCAGTGTTATACAGTGACAGACCCATCCCCACCAATACTGTACCCCAGTGTTATACAGTGACAGACCCATCCCCACCAATACTGTACCCCAGTGTTATCCAGTAACAGACCTGTCCCCACCAGTACTGTATCCCAGTGTTATACAGTGACACACCCGTCCCCACCAGTACTGTACCCCAGTGTTATAGTGACAGACCCATCCCCACCAGTACTGTATCCCAGTGTTATACAGTGACAGACCCATCCCCACCAGTACTGTACCCCAGTGTTATACAGTGACAGACCCATCCCCACCAGTACTGTATCCCAGTGTTATACAGTGACAGACCCATCCCCACCAGTACTGTACCCCAGTGTTATACAGTGACAGACCCATCCCCACCAATACAGTACCCCAGTGTTATACAGTGACAGACCCGTCTCCACCAGTACTGTACCCTAGTGTTATACAGTGACAGACCCGTCTCCACCAGTACTGTACCCCAGTGTTATACAGTGACAGACCCATCCCCACGAGTACTGTATTCCAGTGTTATACAGTGACAGACCCGTTCCCACCAGTACTGTATCCCAGTGTTATACAGTGACAGGCCCATCCCCACCAGTTCTGTACCCCAGTGTTATACAGTGACAGACCCGTCTCCACCAGTACTGTACCCCAGTGTCATACAGTGACAGACCCATTCCCACAGTACTGTATCCCAGTGTTATAGTGACAGACCCATCCTCACCAGTACTGTACCCTAGTGTTATAGTGACAGACCCCTCCCCACCAGTACTGTACCCCAGTGTTATACAGTGACAGACCTGTCCCCACCAGTACTGTACCCCAGTGTTATACAGTGACAGACCCATCCCCACCAATACTGTACCCCAGTGTTATACAGTAACAGACCCGTCCCCATCAGTACTGTTCCCCAGTGTTATACAGTGACAAACCTGTCCCCACCAGTTCTGTACCCCAGTGTTATACAGTGACAGACCCATCCTCACCAGTACTGTACCCCAGTGTTATACAGTGACAGACCCATCCCCACCAGTACTGTACCCCAGTGTTATACAGTGACAGACCAGTCCCCACCAGTAATGTATCCCAGTGTTATACAGTGACAGACCCATCCCCACCAATACTGTACCCCAGTGTTATACAGTGACAGACCCATCCCCACCAATACTGTACCCCAGTGTTATCCAGTAACAGACCTGTCCCCGCCAGTACTGTATCCCAGTGTTATACAGTGACAGACCTGTCCCCCAGTGTTATACAGTGACAGACCCATCCCCACCAATACTGTACCCCAGTGTTATACAGTGACAGACCCATCCCCACCAATACTGTACCCCAGTGTTATACAGTGACAGACCCATCCCCACCAATACTGTACCCCAGTGTTATCCAGTAACAGACCTGTCCCCACCAGTACTGTATCCCAGTGTTATACAGTGACAGACCTGTCCCCCAGTGTTATACAGTGACAGACCCATCCCCACCAATACTGTACCCCAGTGTTATACAGTGACAGACCCATCCCCACCAATACTGTACCCCAGTGTTATCCAGTAACAGACCTGTCCCCACCAGTACTGTATCCCAGTGTTATACAATGACATACCCGTCCCCACCAGTACTGTACCCCAGTGTTATAGTGACAGACCCATCCCCACCAGTACTGTACCCCAGTGTTATACAGTGACAGACCCATCCCCACCAGTACTGTACCCCAGTGTTATACAGTGACAGACCCATCCCCACCTGTACTGTATCCCAGTGTTATACAGTGACAGACCCATCCCCACCAGTACTGTACCCCAGTGTTATACAGTGACAGACCCATCCCCACCAATACAGTACCCCAGTGTTATACAGTGACAGACCCGTCTCCACCAGTACTGTACCCTAGTGTTATACAGTGACAGACCCGTCTCCACCAGTACTGTACCCCAGTGTTATACAGTGACAGACCCATCCCCACGAGTACTGTATTCCAGTGTTATACAGTGACAGACCCGTTCCCACCAGTACTGTATCCCAGTGTTATACAGTGACAGGCCCATCCCCACCAGTTCTGTACCCCAGTGTTATACAGTGACAGACCCGTCTCTACCAGTACTGTACCCCAGTGTCATACAGTGACAGACCCATTCCCACAGTACTGTATCCCAGTGTTATAGTGACAGACCCATCCTCACCAGTACTGTACCCTAGTGTTATAGTGACAGACCCCTCCCCACCAGTACTGTACCCCAGTGTTATACAGTGACAGACCTGTCCCCACCAGTACTGTACCCCAGTGTTATACAGTGACAGACCCATCCCCACCAATACTGTACCCCAGTGTTATACAGTAACAGACCCGTCCCCATCAGTACTGTTCCCCAGTGTTATACAGTGACAAACCTGTCCCCACCAGTTCTGTACCCCAGTGTTATACAGTGACAGACCAGTCTCCACCAGTACTGTACCCCAGCGTTATACAGTGACAGACCCATCCCCACCAGTACTGTACCCCAGCGTTATACAGTGACAGACCCATCCCCACCAGTACTGTACCCCAGTGTTATACAGTAACAGACCATCCCCACCAGTACTGTATCCCCGTATGTATGTGTGGGTGGCATGGTAGCACAGTGCGTAGCACGGTTGCTTCACAAACTCCAGGGTCCCAGGTACGATTCCTCGCTTGGGTCATTGTCTATGCGGAGTCTGCACTTCTCCCTGTGTCTGCCTGGGTGGCCTCCGGGTGCTCCGGTTTCCTCCCATAAGCCCCGAAAGAACTAGATAATTTGGACATTTTAAATTCTCCCTCTCTGTACCCGAAAAGGCACCGGAATGTGGCGACTAGGGGATTTCACGGTAACTTCATTGCAGTGTGAATGTAAGGCTACTTGTGACAATAATAATAAAGATTATTGTTATACAGTGATAGACCTGTCCCCACCAGGACTGTGTGATGCAGGTAACAGAACCATCAGTTCAGGTTGTGATGAATGAGTTTGCGGTCTGTCTAAATTAGGAACTGGGTAAATGTGTACTTTTATCAGTTTGTGTGTTTTTTTGTTGGGGAGGTGACTACGATTTTGCAGAATCTTGCAGGCGACTGGACCCATGGATTATATACCGGCTTTCAGTTTCTGTGTCAGCTATTTTTTCGTCTGGTCATCAACAGGACTTTACTTGAACACTTCGTACACCGGCTTTGATTGCTCAGCAATTAGTGGAAATGTCACAGTTGTAAAAGAAACTCCCTCTATTGACCATCATCTTCTCTTGTGTTCTGCCTGGTAGAAACAGCACGGTAGCACAAGTGGTTAGCACTGTGGCTTCACAGCGCCAGGGTCCCAGGTTCGATTGCCTACTGGGTCACTGTCTGCGCAGTCTGCACGTTCTCCCCGTGTGTGCGTGGGTTTCCTCCGGGTGCTCCGGTTTCCTCCCATAGTCCAAAGACGTGCAGGTTAGGTGGATTGGCCATGATCAATTGCCCTTAGTGACCAAAAAGATTAGGAGGGGTTACGGGTCTAGGGTGGAAGTGACGGCTTAAGGGGGTCGGTGCAGACTCGATGGGCCAAATGGCCTCCTTCTGCACTGTGTGTTCTATGGTGTTCAACTGCTCATTTCCCTTATACCCTTCCCCTTCCGTCTCCCCCGGTTCCCGCCGCGCCGTCTCCCCCGGTTCCCGCCGCGCCGTCTCCCCCGGTTCCCGCCGCGCCGTCTCCCCCGGCTCCCGCCGCGCCGTCTCCCCCGGTTCCCGCCGCGCCGTCTCCCCCGGTTCCCGCCGCGCCGCCTCCTCCGGTTCCCGCCGCGCCGTCTCCCCCGGTTCCCGCCGCGCCGCCTCCTCCGGTTCCCGCCGCGCCGTCTCCCCCGGTTCCCGCCGCGCCGTCTCCCCCGGTTCCCGCCGCGCCGTCTCCCCCGGTTCCCGCCGCGCCGCCTCCTCCGGTTCCCGCCGCGCCGCCTCCTCCGGTTCCCGCCACGCCGTCTCCCCCGGTTCCCGCCGCGCCGTCTCCCCCGGTTCCCGCCGCGCCGCCTCCTCCGGTTCCGGCCGCGCCGTCTCCCCCGGTTCCCGCCACGCCGTCTCCCCCGGTTCCCGCCGCGCCGCCTCCCCCGGTTCCCGCCGCGCCGTCTCCCCCGGTTCCCGCCGCGCCGTCTCCCCCGGTTCCCGCCGCGCCGCCTCCTCCGGTTCCCGCCGCGCCGCCTCCCCCGGTTCCCGCCGCGCCGCCTCCCCCGGTTCCCGCCGCGCCGTCTCCCCCGGTTCCGTCCGCGCCGTCTCCCCCGGTTCCCGCCGCGCCGTCTCCCCCGGTTCCCGCCGCGCCGTCTCCCCCGGTTCCCGCCGCGCCGCCTCCTCCGGTTCCCGCCGCGCCGCCTCCCCCGGTTCCCGCCGCGCCGCCTCCCCCGGTTCCCGCCGCGCCGTCTCCCCCGGTTCCCGCCGCGCCGCCTCCCCCGGTTCCCGCCGCGCCGTCTCCCCCGGTTCCCGCCGCGCCGCCTCCCCGGTTCCCGCCGCGCCGCCTCCCCCGGTTCCCGCCGCGCCGCCTCCCCGGTTCCCGCCGCGCCGCCTCCCCCGGTTCCCGCCGCGCCGTCTCCCCCGGTTCCCGCCGCGCCGTCTCCCCCGGTTCCCGCCGCGCCGTCTTCCCCGGTTCCCGCCGCGCCGCCTCCCCCGGTTCCCGCCGCGCCGCCTCCCCCGGTTCCCGCCGCGCCGCCTCCCCCGGTTCCCGCCGCGCCGCCTCCCCCGGTTCCCGCCGCGCCGCCTCCCCCGGTTCCCGCCGCGCCGCCTCCCCCGGTTCCCGCCGCGCCGCCTCCCCCGGTTCCCGCCGCGCCGTCTCCCCCGGTTCCCGCCGCGCCGTCTCCCCCGGTTCCCGCCGCGCCGCCTCCCCCGGTTCCCGCCGCGCCGTCTCCCCCGGTTCCCGCCGCGCCGTCTCCCCCGGTTCCGTCCGCGCCGTCTCCCCCGGTTCCCGCCGCGCCGTCTCCCCCGGTTCCCGCCGCGCCGTCTCCCCCGGTTCCCGCCGCGCCGCATCCCCCGGTTCCCGCCGCGCCGTCTCCCCCGGTTCCCGCCGCGCCGTCTCCCCCGGTTCCCGCCGCGCCGCCTCCCCCGGTTCCCGCCGCGCCGTCTCCCCCGGTTCCCGCCGCGCCGCCTCCCCCGGTTCCCGCCGCGCCATCCCCCCCGGTTCCCGCCGCGCCGCCTCCCCCCGTTCCCGCCGCGCAGTCTCCCCCGGTTCCCGCCGCGCCGCCTCCCCCGGTTCCCGCCGCGCCGTCTCCCCCGGTTCCCGCCGCGCCGTCTCCCCCAGCCCTCCCACCGCCAACCCCTGCCCTCCCGCCGCCACCCCTTCCCCTGCCCTCCCCCTGCCCCTGCCCTCCCCCTGCCCTCCCCGCCGCCAACCTCTGCTCTCCCCGCTGCTACCCTCCCCCTGACCTCCCAGCAACTGCCTCCCCCTGCCCTCCCCCCTGCCCTCCCCTCTGCCCTCCCAGCAACCGTCTCCCCCCTGCTCTCCCCCCTGCCCATCCCCTCCCCACTTCCCCCTGCCCTCCCCACCTCCCCCCTGTCCTCCCAGTAACCGCCTTCCCCTGCCCTCCCCCCTGCTCTCCCCCTGCCCATCCCCTCCCCGCTTCCCCCTGCCCTCCCCGCCGTCGCTTTGCGCTCCCTGCCGTCGCCTCCCCCCTGTCCTCCCCGTTTCAACCCCACCCTATTGCCCCCCCCCAATGGCCTCTCTGTCGCCATCCCATGCTCGAACGATTTTCATTCATATCCCCATGCCCCCCCCCACCCAGCAGCTTGTGTGTTTATGTTTGAATTGTGCCCACCGCCCACTGATTCCAATCGGGCACAAGTTGTCCGTTATCAGCATCTGATTAGTCAGTGATCAAATCGTGTGATTGGTCAGAGATTCCCAGTGATCAATCCCTTTGCGCTGCTTCTCCATTATGATTTGCTCCGATGGACTGTGACATTCCGTGGGGCAGAGTGTGGGAAACCAGGCGTGCAATAACTGGGCAATTGCATTTTTGTAACAAGTTAGTGACTTTTACTTTTTATTTCTCAGTGAAAATTCTGATTCGAGGAGATAGAAACACAGGAAAGACAACACTATGGCACAGACTGCAGGGAAAGAAGTTTGTGGAACAATACATTCCAACTCAGGAAATCCAGGTCACCAGCATTCACTGGAGCTATAAAAGTAAGTTCTAAGAACAGCAATTATTAAAAGTTGATTAAAAACCTCCCTGTCAGAATTGGAAACACGCAGCAGACCAGCCAGCGTCTGCGGAGAGAACAGAATGGTTCAGCTGAAAACCTTTGTCCGGCATTTTCGGCAGTGAATTGTTTGTGCTGTATACCAATATGGAACTTGAATCCGGGAAGTTGAATAAACCCACGTGCAGAGATAGCTCTGTCTTCTCGATTTCTGTTTGAGATCATAAAGCAGTAACTGGATATCAGTGTCTGGTGTAATGCGCAGGAGAGCCCCTCCCCCATCATACTGGGATCAAATGTTGCTGAGACCAGTGAATTGACATCAGAGTCAATACAGAGAGTAAATCTCCCTCTATGCTATCCCCATCAAACACTCCCAGGGCAGGTACAGCACAGGGTTAGATACAGAGTAAAACTCCCTCTACACTGTCGCCATTAAACTCTCCCAGGATAGGTACAGCACGGGGTTAGATACAGAGTAAAGTTCCCTCTCCACTGCCCCCATCAAACACTCCCAGGACAGGTACAGCACGGGGTGAGATACAGAGTAAAACTCCCTCTCCACTGCCCCCATCAAGCACTCCCAGGGCAGGTGCAGCACAGGGTTAGATACAGAGTAAAGTTCCCTCTCCACTGCCCCCATCAAACACTCCCAGGACAGGTACAGCAAGGGGTTAGATACAGAGTAAAGTTCCCTCTACACTGTCCCCATCAAACACTCCCAGGAAAGGTGCAGCACAGGGTTAGATACAGAGTAAAGCTCCCTCTCCACTGCCCCCATCAAACACTCCCAGGACAGGTACAACACGGCGTTAGATACCGAGTAAAGCTCCCTCTACACTGTCCCATCAAACACTCCCAGGACAGGTACAGCACGGGGTTAGATACAGAGTAAAGCTCCCTCTGCACTGTCCCCATCAAACACTCCCAAGACAGTTGCAACACTGGGTTAGATACAGAGTAAAACTTCCTCTGCACTGTCCCCATCAAACACTCCCAGGACTCGGAAAGAATAAGTTAGATACAGAGTAAAGTTCCCAATTTTGGTAAATCTGAAGGTAGTGACTCAAAGGTGTACAAGATCTGTGGGCTGGCTCAGTCAATGACCCCTTGTGAAATGATGCACAATTCTGTTGTTAAACATATCATTACAGGAAATGATTAGTCATGGTAACTCATTCCAAATATTATGATGTACTACTTCCACTCCATTTTCATTAGGCTGTTGCAAACACAGTGAATCTCAGTTGGAACACACATACAGATACTTTACGATTCCTGCTTAGAAATTGATCGGTGAAATGTTGCATGCACAAGCAATAATTTGAGTAAATGGTCGTCAGTGCCAGATATCGATGCTGTTTAGTTGACAACAGCATTGCTGTATTTCAGTTAATGGAAATATTCTGACAACCCACTTATATTTGCCTCTCACTGGCCACTGGTGCCAACAAGTCTATGACATCTGTTATACATTAAGCGGCTTCAAAATTCATCAGATTCTTTGATTATCTTTTTGCAACTGTTATTCTTGCCTGCGATCGCAAACATCAAGAAGAATTAAATTGCACTTAGCTGAGTAAACAGTCCCATATTTTATTCTTGAGTTATCTAAAGGATGACATCCGGGCAACAGTAAGGGATGACATCGGTGCTATGGAGGATAAGGTTGAATCCATTTGGGTGGAAATCAGGAATAGTAAGGCGAAAAAGTCACTGATAGGAGTAGTCTATAGGCCACCAAATAGTAACATTATGGTGGGGCAGGCAATAAACAAAGAAATAACTGATGCATGTAGAAATGGTACAGCAGTTATCATGGGGGATTTTAACCTACATGTCGATTGGGTTAACCAGGTCGGTCAAGGCAGCCTTGAGGAGGAGTTTATAGAATGTGTCCGCGATAGTTCCCTAGAACAGTATGTAATGGAACCTACGAGGGAACAAGCAGTCCTAGATCTGGTCCTGTGTAATGAGACAGGATTGATTCAGGATCTCATAGTTAGGGATCCTCTCGGAAGGAGCGATCACAATATGGTGGAATTTAAAATACAGATGGAGGGAGAGAAGGTAAAATCAAACACTAGTGTTTTGTGCTTAAACAAAGGAGATTACAATGGGACGAGAGAAGAACTAGCTAAGGTAGACTGGGAGCAAAGACTTTATGGTGAAACAGTTGAGGAACAGTGGAGAACCTTCCAAGCGATTTTTCACAGTGCTCAGCAAAGGTTTATACCAACAAAAAGGAAGGACGGTAGAAAGAGAGAAAATCGACCGTGGATATCTAAGGAAATAAGGGAGAGTATCAAATTGAAGGAAAAAGCATACAAAGTAGCAAAGATTAGTGGGAGACTAGAGGACTGGGAAATCTTTAGGGGGCAACAGAAAGCTACTAAAAAAGCTATAAAGAAGAGTAAGATAGATTATGAGAGTAAACTTGCTCAGAATATAAAAACAGATAGTAAAAGTTTCTACAAATACATAAAACAAAAAAGAGTGGCTAAGGTAAATATTGGTCCTTTAGAGGATGAGAAGGGAGATTTAATAATGGGAGATGAGGAAATGGCTGAGGAACTGAACAGGTTTTTTGGGTCGGTCTTCACAGTGGAAGACACAAATAACATGCCAGTGACTGATGGAAATGAGGCTATGACAGGTGAGGACCTTGAGAGGATTGTTGTCACCAAGGAGGTAGTGATGGGCAAGCTAATGGGGCTAAAGGTAGACAGGTCTCCTGGCCCTGATGGAATGCAACCCAGAGTGCTAAAAGAGATGACTAGGGAAATTGCAAATGCACTAGTGATAATTTACCAAAATTCACTAGACTCTGGGGTGGTCCCGGCGGATTGGAAATTAGCAAACGTGACACCACTGTTTAAAAAAGGAGGTAGGCAGAAAGCGGCTAATTATAGGCCAGTGAGCTTAACTTCGGTAGTAGGGAAGATGCTGGAATCTATCATCAAGGAAGAAATAGCGAGGCATCTGGATGGAAATTGTCCCATTGGGCAGACGCAGCATGGGTTCATAAAGGGCAGGTCGTGCCTAACTAATTTAGTGGAATGTTTTGAGGACATTACCAGTGCGGCAGATAACGGGGAGCCAATGGATGTGGTATATCTGGATTTCCAGAAAGCCTTTGACAAGGTGCCACACAAAAGGTTGCTGCATAAGATAAAGATGCATGGCATTAAGGGGAAAGTAGTAGCATGGATAGAGGATTGGTTAATTAACAGAAAGCAAAGAGTGGGGATTAATGGGTGTTTCTCTGGTTGGCAATCAGTAGCTAGTGGTGTCCCTCAGGGATCAGTGTTGGGCCCACAACTGTTCACAATTTACATAGATGATTTGAAGTTGGGGGACCAAGGGCAATGTGTCCCAAGTTTGCAGACAACACTGAGATAAGTGGTAAAGCAAAAAGTGCAGAGGATACTGGAAGTCTGCAGAGGGATTTGGATAGGCTAAGTGAATGGGCTAGGGTCTGGCAGATGGAATACAATGTTGACAAATGTGAGGTTATCCATTTTGGTAGGAATAACAGCAAAAGGGATTATTATTTAAATGATAAAATATTAAAACATGCTGCTGTGCAGAGAGACCTGGGTGTGCTAGTGCATGAGTCGCAAAAAGTTGGTTTACAGGTGCAACAGGTGATTAAGAAGGCAAATGGAATTTTGTCCTTCATTGCTAGAGGGATGGAGTTTAAGACTCGGGAGGTTATGCTGCAATTGTATAAGGTGTTAGTGAGGCCACACCTGGAGTATTGTGTTCAGTTTTGGTCTCCTTACTTGAGAAAGGACGCACTGGCACTGGAGGGTGTGCAGAGGAGATTCACTAGGCTAATCCCAGAGCTGAAGGGGTTGGATTACGAGGAGAGGTTGAGTAGACTGGGGCTGTACTCATTGGAATTTAGAAGGATGAGGGGGGATCTTATAGAAACATATAAGATTATGAAGGGAATAGATAGGATAGATGCGGGCAGGTTGTTTCCACTGGCGGGTGAAAGCAGAACTAGGGGGCATAGCCTCAAAATAAGGGGAAGTAGATTTAGGACTGAGTTTAGGAGGAACTTTTTCATCCAAAGGGTTGTGAATCTATGGAATTCCTTGCCCAGTGAAGCAGTAGAGGCTCCTTCATTAAATGTTTTTAAGATAAAGATAGTTTTTTGAAGAATAAAGGGATTAAGGGTTATGGTGTTCGGGCCGGAAAGTGGAGCTGAGTCCACAAAAGATCAGCCATGATCTCATTGAATGGTGGAGCAGGCTCGAGGGGCCAGATGGCCTACTCCTGCTCCTAGTTCTTATGTTCTTAACTGGACATAATAGCACAGCCTCTACTGGCCTTAGGTCCTTGAACTGGGTGAGGGGGCATCAGGGTATCACTCTGAAGAGCTATCCAACCAGGGGAGGGAGTTAACGAGAGCGTAGAATGAAGCTGAACCGATGATCATGAGTGTAATGTTCGAGGACAGCAGCTGAATCCATGAACGGTGATTATTGTGCCAGGGTTAGTGCCCTCCACATTCACTTTATCCACATGCTGCTATTGTTCTCTAACTGAACACAAGTCTTTTTGTCACTTAGCAAAGCAATCACCAGAAGTGAGAGGAATTCATTGATCTTTTCTGAAAAAAACGTCACCTTTGTTTGCAGTAAACTAGTTACCCACAGTACACTTAATGTTGTGGTGTGACAGCTATTTAGAGCACAGTTGCACGGACTCGGATACTCTGCGCCCTGCGAGCCCGGACCTCGGTCCCTGCGAGCCCGTACCTTGGTCCCTGCGAGCCCGGACCTCGGTCCCTGCGGGCCCGGGGCTCGGTCCCTGCGGGCCCGGGGCTCGGTCCCTGCGGGCCCGGGGCTCGGTCCCAGCGGGCCCGGGGCTCGGACCCCAAGTGCCCGGGGCTCGGTGCCCGGGGCTTGGTGCCCGGGGCTCGGTCCCTTGGTGCCCGGGGCTCGGTGCCCGGGGCTCGGTCCCCGGGTGCCCGGGGCTCGGTCCCCGAGTGCCCGGGGCTCGGTCCCCGAGTGCCCGGGGCTCGGTCCCCGAGTGCCCGGGGCTCGGTCCCCGAGTGCCCGGGGCTCGGTCCCCGAGTGCCCGGGGCTCGGTCCCCGAGTGCCCGGGGCTCGGTCCCCGAGTGCCCGGGGCTCGGTCCCCGAGTGCCCGGGGCTCGGTCCCCGAGTGCCCGGGACTCGGGTCACTCTGTGCCCAGGGTGCCGGGGGCTCGGGTCACTCTGTGCCCTGGGTGCCCGGGGCTCTGGTCACACTGTGCCCTGGGTGCCCGGGGCTCGGTCCGTGCGTGCCCGGGGCTCGGTCCCTGCGTGCCTGGGGCTGGGTCACTATGTGCCCTGGGGCTCGGTCACTCTGTGCCCTGAGTGCCCGCGGCCCCAGTTGTTTGTGTCCAGGGCTCTTTGTCCTTATTCACCACACTCTGTCATATCCATGTATTCCACACCTTGTCTTGTGTATTTCTCATTGTTTTTCTTCATGTACGCCTGTCTAATGTGCAAATGCTTCCTTCTCCAGCACATTCAGCACTCCTTATTCCTCTTTTCGCTTTCTATATGCTGCTGCCCAACGCCCTGCAAATGTACTGAAATCTTCTCTAATCACACTACTGATGCGTCCAACAAGGTTCCCATTCTTGTTGATTTGGATACTCTTGCCCTAGAACTAGTCCCAATGCTCTGACAGTCTGAGGCCCCCCTGCTGCATCATGCTTGAAGATGCACACTGATCTTCCTTATCTTCCTATTTATACTCTGGCTGGCACGTGACAGTGGAAGTGATTCAGAGATTACGGCCTTTGAGGTCTTACATTTTAACTTCCTCTGTAGCTGCTGAACATCTGACCTCAATACCTGCTCCATATGTTGTGGTACTGAAACGTGCCACAACTTCTGGATCACTCTGTTCCCCCTTGTAAGGGTTCATCCTCTTCATTTCTTTATTTCCCCTTTCTTTTATTTTTGCCATTATTATTTTTGACCCTTAGATGATTGCTAGACATTCATCTTTAAGTTGAGCAGCAGAGAACAGTGAGGAATTTAGAAGTTACAGGAGAGAACACTGCTGCATTAGAACAGGGAGACCTCAGACTTGTCGGCACCAGATAGTGAGAATGGGTGAAACACTGTTCAGTTGATTGGCTGGGGTTCAGTGAATTGGCCAAAGGGTAACACATAGTGATTGGCTCCTGCCCTGAGACCTCAGGGAGCTGTTGAGTCCTAGACAAGGACCTGCTCGCTCTCGCTCCTCCATGTTATCTCCAGGAAAGTGCACAACTGCTATATTTCTGAAGCTGCAGATAACATGAATGAATGAATCTAGAATGAAACCATTATGGGCTGCAGACAAGGAAATAGACCTGCTCTCTCTCTCTCGCCCTTGTTTGCTCTCTCTTTCATTATTGGACAGCCAAGGCCAGACTTTGGGTATTTTTCGAAGAATTATTGGTTAATCCACTTATGTTGCAATTCTGGGTCAAGTGGGGCTGGAATTGACCGCGCAGCAGCCCATGGTGTCGTCACACTCTGCAGAATATTCTGCATCCTATCCATGTTCTCCTTTCTCTGGTATCAGAGAAGTAACACACCCTGTGGGCTTCACAATGACAGTTACAGCCAAGCCTGCCTCCCCCACTAACTATGGTATCCCCCATCATAACTGGATTTCTGTGCTTTGCTGTTACAATCCCTTGGCCTTTGGAGTGACGGTCTGAACTGCACTCCTTCGAGGTGTCTTCATTCCTAGCAAGTCTCCAATGCTGAGTACCTGTTTGAGGGTGGCACACTCCCCGAAGGCTCCTGTACTTCCCACCTCTTTCTGCTCTCCCGGGTGGCCATCCAGCTACTAACCTGACCCCTCTCTGCCTGTGGAGTGACCACCTCCTGGAATGTGTAATATAGGAAACTCTCATCCTTTGAGATGTCCCACATTGATTCTCGCTGCCCATAAGGTCAGAAATCCTGAGCTTTGAGTTCAAGCAGTTGGAGGCACTAGCTGCACAGGTGATTATCAAAGACACATCAAGTGGCCTGAAGTTCCCACAAGTTGCAGGACTTGCAAATAACAGATCTCAGCTGCCCATCCATGATATGAAAAGTTTTATTCCATTCTCTTTACATCTGCAGTCTATCTCCCAGCTCCATTCTAGTTAAATCTCCAGTTGGACTCTCAGCTCCTGCTCTGTTTAATTCTCAGTCCCATTGTTTGTAAGCTTCAGTCCTGATTCTCTATTCCTGCAGTTTTTAAATAACGGCCACTGAGGCAGCTGTAAAGTACCTGAAATTTCCGCTTCTTCAGCTAACTCGTGCAAATTCTATCTTGTGTTTTGTTGCAGCGACTGATGATATTGTGAAGGTGGAGGTGTGGGACATCGTGGATAAAGGTATTTGCTCTTTTCATCCATTAACGGTTGAAGATCCACTTCATTGTTCTCCTGTGCATAGATGTTTTACTGAGTATAATAATCCTCTGGAGGTTTTTGGATCGAGCAGCATGTTACATTGTCGTTCTCTGGAGATGTTTGTCTCTTTACCCCTGTCTCACATTGTTCCTGCATTCAACCCTCCTTACTATCTAAATGTGATGAAGGGGCTGGTTTAGCACACTGGGCTAAATCGCTAGCTTTGAAAGCAGACCAAGGCAGGCCAGTAGCACGGTTCAATTCCTGTACCAGCCTCCCCGAACAGGCGGCGGAATGTGGCGACTAGGGGCTTTTCACAGTAACTTAATTGAAGCCTACTTGTGACAATAAGCGATTTTCATTTCATTTTTCATTTCTTCAACTCATTGTGCTTGAGTTAGCGCTTTGTCAAGCTTTGTTATTTAATTAGTCTCGCTCCCTTGCTCTTTGCTCATATCCTTACAAATTCTTCCTTTACAAACATTTATCCAATTCCCTTTGGAAGTTATTATTGAAGCTGCTTCCACTACAGTGGCACTGTGGTTAGCACTGCTGCTTCACAGCACCAGGGATCGAGGTTCAATTCCGGCCTTGGGTCAATGTCTGTGTGGAGTTTGCACTCTCTCCCTATGTCTGCGTGGGTTTCCTCCGGGTGCTCCGATTTCCTCCCACAGTCCAAAGATGTGCAGGTTAGGTGGATTGGTCATGCTAAATTGCACCTTAATGTCCAAAGATGTGCAAGTTATGTGGGGTTATTGGGTTATGGGGATAGGGCGGGGTAGTGTGCCTAGGTAGGGTGCTCCTTCAGGGGGGGTCGGTGCACACTCGATGGGCCGAATGGCCTACTTCTGCACTATAGGGATTCTATGATTAGAACAACTTGCTATTGCTACAATCCCAGCTGATGTTACTTCTGGACAAGTCAGATCCCAGAGTGGAACGCGACTTGATAGATACTAACTTGGATTGTTGTTAGAAATGTGGAGGGAGGCAATTGAACAGAGTCACAGAGTCTGCTGATGTACTTTAAACAAAATAAAACATTTATATAACAAGAAAAGATTAACTGTATTGTACTGCTCCTTCACCCCACCTGCTACCACCACAATTGCTTCACAGCTCCAGGGTCCCAGGTTCGATTCCGGCTTGGGTCACTGTCTGTGCGGAGTCTGCACATCCTCCCCGTGTGTGCGTGGGTTTCCTCCGGGTGCTCCGGTTTCCTCCCACAGTCCAAAGATGTGCAGGTTAGGTGGATTGGCCATGATAAATTGCCCTTAGTGTCCAAAATTGCCCTTAGTGTTGGGTGGGGTTACTGGGTTATGGGGATAGGGTGGAGGTGTGGACCTTGGGTAGGGTGCTCTTTCCAAGAGCCGGTGCAGACTCGATGGGCCGAATGGCCTCCTTCTGCACTGTAAATTCTATGAAATACCTTCATAGACATATATCCTTTTGTCAGGATTCTACACATTACAAAATCTATCTTGTACTCTAATGTTCTGGGTAAGTGCACAGTCCATGCAAACCAATAGGAGAAATGTGGTCAGACACACCACACTCTGAAACCAAGTGGCAGATGCCACCCAAAAACATTGACGGATTTCTTGTCAATTTCTCCCAGATGCTTGTCATACTGTGAGCCAATTGGTCTCATTAGAACTGTGCTCGGAAAAGACATGTTTTGGTATCTTCTCCCAAATGAGGCTTTCTCTCGGATGTCTTCACCAATGATCCAGGCTTTCAACCTCTCTCTCCTGATGCTGCTCTGCCCTGGAGTGCAACATGCATTCAAGCTTCGCCTTCCACACAATCTCTTACCCAGCCATGCCAACAGAACACCACTGCTTCACAGGCCCAACAGTTACCAACCTTTGGGTCCCCTTCGATCTCTGCCTTCCTTCTCACAGGTCCGCGTTATTCCAGGTCTATACCTTTAACTTGGAGCCTCTGCTCCTCACTCTTAACCGAACAGGGTTTTTTTTTTACCAGGTTCCTGTTCTTTCCCTATGACTAGTTGGCCTTCTTGGAACCTCCTTCTGCCCCTCACCCTGGTTTTGGGTTTGTTCTGTTTTTTCAGTTTGCAGCCTGCTCTCTGCAGTCTCCCTTTGTGTCCTGCTGCGGAGAGACTTAAAATATTCTCTGCTGCTCAGAGCAAAGGCACCAACGGTACCTCATACTACTTTCTGTTACTAGGCAATCAATTTTTTATACGCTGTGTTTGCTTTAGCGTCATAACTCCTCATTAAAATGCAGGCATTTTTAAAAGTGAAATGAAAACTGCAGTTTTCTGCAGGAATGTAAGTTAACTTAAACTTAATGCTATAGCTTAAGCCCAACACAAACAATATAAATGACCTAAAACTGTACCTATTTCTTAACATTACATTTTTAAAATCCTCATGTTGCCTCTGGTTCTTAAATCTGTGGTCTCTATTTATCGACCCTCATTCTGCTGAAAACTTTCTCCCCATTTACTCATCGAAACATAGAGTCGTACAGCACAAAAAAGGCCCTTCAACCCACCGAGTCTTTACTGAAAAAAACTACACTAATTCTACACTAATCCCACTTTCCATGTTAAGTGCTCATCCATGGACCTTTTAAAAGTCGTGAGGTTTCCTGCCTCTACTACCCTCCCAGGCAGGACATTCCCACCTCCACACCCTCCCAGGCAGGACATTCCCACCTCCACAGCCTCCCAGGCAGGGCATCCCACCTCCACAGCCTCCCAGGCAGGGCATTCCCACCTCCACACCCTCCCAGGCAGGGCATTCCCACCTCCACAGCCTCCCAGGCAGGGCATCCCACCTCCACAGCCTCCCAGGCAGGGCATTCCCACCTCCACAGCCTCCCAGGCAGGGCATTCCCACCTCCACAGCCTCCCAGGCAGGGCATTCCCACCTCCACAGCCTCCCAGGCAGGGCATTCCCACCTCCACAGCCTCCCAGGCAGGGCATTCCACAAGTCTCCTCTAAACTTCCTGCCCCTCATCTTAAAATTATGCTCCTCTTTACTGACCCTTCAACTAAGGGGACCATAAGACAGAGGAGCGGAAGTAAGGCCATTCGGCCCATCGAGTCCACTCCACCATTCAATCATGGCTGATTTCAACTCCATTTACCCGCTCTCTCTCCATAGCCTTTAATTCCTCGGGAAATCAAGAATTTATCAACTTCTGTCTTAAAGACACTCAACGTCCCGGCCTCCACCGCCCTCTGTGGCAATGAATTCCACAGACCCACCACTCTCTGGCTGAAGAAATTTCTCCTCATCTCTGTTCTAAAGTGACTCCCTTTTATTCTAAGGCTGTGCCCCCGGGTCCCTGCTAATGGAAACAACTTCCCTACGTCCACCCTATCTAAGCCATTCATTATCTTGTAAGTTTCTATTAGATCTCCCCTCAGCCTCCTAAACTCCAATGAATATAATCCCAGGATCCTCAGACGTTCATCGTATGTTAGGCCTACCATTCCTGGGATCATCCGTGTGAATCTCCGCTGGACCCGCTCCAGTGCCAGTGTGTCCTTCCTGAGGTGTGGGGCCCAAAATTGCTCACAGTATTCTAAATGGGGCCTAACTAGTGCTTTATAAAGCTTCAGAAGTACATCCCTGCTTTTATATTCCAAGCCTCTTGAGATAAATGACAACATTGCATTTGCTTTCTTAATTACGGACTCAACCTGCAAGTTTACCTTTAGAGAATCCTGGACTAGGACTCCCAAGTCCCTTTGCACTTCAGCATTATGAATTTTGTCACCGTTTAGAAAATAGTCCATGCCTCTATTCTTTGTTCCAAAGTGCAAGACCTCGCACTTGCCCACGTTGAATTTCATCAGCCATTTCTTGGACCACTCTCCTAAACTATCTAAATCTTTCTGCAGCCTCCCCACCTCCTCCATACTACCTGCCCCTCCACCTATCTTTGTAACATCGGCAAACTTAGCCAGAATGCCCCCAGTCCCGTCATCTAGATCGTTAATATATAAAGAGAACAGCTGTGGCCCCAACACTGAACCCTACGGGACACCACTCGTCGCCGGTTCCATTCCGAAAAAGAACCTTTTATCCCAACTCTCTGCCTTCTGCCTGACAGCCAATCATCAATCCATGTTAGTACAGCTGCTTCCTATCTGCACTGTCTATACATAATCTTATACACCTCAATCAGGTTCCCCCAGCTTTCTCTGCTCTCAAGAAAACAATCTGAGCGGTTGAGGGGCGACCTGATAGAGGTCTACAAAATTATGAGGGGCATAGACAGAGTGGATAGTCAGAAGCTTTTTCCAAGGTGGAAGTGTCAATTTCTAGGAGAAATAGGTTTAAGGTGCGAGGGGCAACGTTTAGAGATGTGCGAGGGAAGATTTCACACAGAGGGCAGTGGGTGCCTGGAACCCGTTGCTGGAGAAGCTGGCAGAAGCAGGTACGATGGTGACGTTTATGGGACGTCTTGACACATACATGAATAGGGTGGGAATAGAGGGATACGGACCCCGGGGGTGTAGAAGGTTTAGTTTAGACGGGCAGCATGATTGGCGTAGACCTGGAGGGCCGAAGGGCCTGTTTCTGTGCTGTAATTTTCTTTGTTCTGTCCAGCCTCTCTCTCATAGCTCAAATGCTCCATCTCAGGCAACACCCTGGTGAATCTCCTTTGCACCCTCTCCAGTGTAACCTCACCCTTCCTATAGTGAGGTGACCAGAACTGCACACAATACTCCAGCTGTGACCGAATCAAAGTTTAATACACCTCCAACCTAACTTCCCTGCTCTTAAAATCTGTGCCATGATTGATAAAGACAAATATGTCTTCTTAACTGCCCTATTAACCTGTCCCTTCGCCTTCATGGATCTGTGGATAAGCACCCCAAGGTCCCTCTGTTCCTCTGAGCTTCCAAGTGTCCTGTCATTCATTGAGTATTCACTTGTCTTGTTACTCCTTCCAAAGTGCATTACCTCACACTTTTCAGTTAATGCCATTGATCTGCCCATTTGACCAACCCGTTTATATCTGCCTGCAACCTGAGACCTTCTTCATTTCAGTGCAGAAGGAGGCCATTCGGCCCATCGAGTCTGCACCGACCCACATTAATCCCTCACTTCCACCTTATCCCCGCAACCCAATAACCCCTCCCAACCCTTATGGACGCTACGGGTAATTTAGCATGGCCAATCCACCTAACCTGCACGTCTTTGGACTGTGGGAGGAAACCGGAGCACCCGGAGGAAACCCACGCGGACACGGGGAGAACGTGCAAACTCCGCACAGACAGTGACCCAGCGGGGAATCGAACCTGGGACCCTGGCGCTGTGAAGCCACAGTGCTAATCACTTGTGCTACCGTGCTGCCCACTATTCTATGCCCACTTCCTCACTATTAACCGCCCTGCCAATCTTCGTGTCATCTGAATCTTACTTATCATCGCTCCCACACATTAATTTGTGTCAAAGAACAAAGAAAATTACAGCACAGACCCTTCAGTCCTCCAAGCCTGCATCGACCATGTTGCCTGTCTGAACTAAAACCCCCTACCCGTCCAGGGACCACATCGCTCTATTCCCATCCTATTCATGTATTTGTCAAGATGCCGCTTAAAAGTCGTACCTGCTTCCACTATATCGAACAGTACAGCACAGTACAGGCCCTTCAGCCCACGATGTTGTGCCGGCCACTTATCCTAATCTAAGGTCAACCTAACCTACACCCCTTCAATTTACTGCTGTCCATGTGCCTGTCTAAGAGTCGCTTAAATGTCCCTAATGACTCTGACTCCACCACCTCTGATGGTAGTTCATTCCATGCACCCACCGCTCTCTGTGTAAAGAACCTACCTCTATATCTCCCCTATACCTTCCTCCAATCACCTTAATATTCTGTCCACTCGTGACAGCCATTTCCACCCAGGGGAAAAGTCTCTGGCTATCCACTCTATCCATGCTTCTCATCGCCTTGTACACCTCTATCAAGTCACCTCTCTGCCTTCTTCGCTCCAGTGAGAAAAGTCCTAGCTTCCCCAACCTTTCTTCATAAACCATACCCTCCAGTCCAGGCAGCATCCTGGTAAATTTCCTCTGCACCCTCTCCAAAGCATCCACATCCTTCCTATAATGAGGCGACCAGAACTGGACACAATATTCTAAGTGTGGTCTAACTAGGGTTTTATAAAGCTGCAGCAAAACCTAGCGGCTCTTAAACTCAATCCTCCTGTTAATGAAAGCCAACAGACGACTTCCGGGTGCGGCGATGACCAGCTGAGTCGCACGTTTCGGCAGCTCCCTGTGAAACGGACTTTTGGGCTCTTGATAGGAGCCCCAACGGCAATTTTAACGGCTGAAAACACCGTGCGGTAAACCAGAAGGGTGTTCCCCCTGGACACGGATGGAAAAAGGAGAGGAAAGTGGCCGGATTGCAGCGGATCCTTTGGAACAACGGCAAGGAAGGCAAGCAGAAACCAAGATGGCGTCGGAAGGTGGCAGTTTCATATGGGGCCCTGAACAACAAGAGTTTTTGAAACGCTGCGTGGAGGAGATAAAAAAGGAAATGAAGAAAGAGTTGTTGGCCCCGATATTACAGGCGATTGAAGGGCTGAAAGAGGAACAAAAGACCCAGGAGCAGGAGCTTCGGGTCGTGAAGGCGAAAGCAGCAGAAAATTAAAACGACATGTGTGAAGTCGGAGATACAGGAGGCACACCAGAAACGATCTGTGGAGAGGTTGGAGGCACTGGAAAATAACGCAAGGAGGAACAACTTGAGGATTCTTGGCCTTCCTGAAGGTGTGGAGGGGGCGGACGTCGGGGCATATGTGAGCACGATGCTGCACTCGTTAATGGGAGTGGAGGCCCCGACGGGTCCGTTGGAGGTGGAGGGAGCATACCGAGTTATGGTGCGAGGATCGAGAGCAGGAGAAGCTCCCAGAGCCATAGTGGTGAGATTTCTCCGTTTTAAGGATAGAGAAATGGTCCTTAGATGGGCGAAGAAAACTCGGTGTAGTAAATGGGAGAACGCGGTGATCCGCGTCTATCAAGATTGGAGTGCGGAGGTGGCGAGAAGGAGGGCGAGCTTTAATCGGGCCAAAGCGGTACTTCACAAAAAAAAGATAAAGTTTGGAATGCTGCAACCGGCAAGACTGTGGGTCACATATCAAGGGAGGCACCACTACTTTGAGACGGCGGATGAAGCGTGGACTTTTATTGTAGAAGAAAAATTGGAATGATTGGACTACGAAAACGAACGTTTGGACAAAGTGGCGGGACGAGTGGGGGGGGGGCGAAGAGGGATTGTATGATTAATCCTGCGGTATGGTAACTTTTCTTTCTCCCACAGGTGGTGATGGGGGGAGGTGGGGAGGGAGAGGAGATGGGGCGTTGGCCATGGGAGGCGGGGCCGAGGGAGAGGCGCGGGCTTGGTTCCCGCGCTATGATAATTATGGCGGGAATAGAGAAGCAGGAAGGAGGGGCGAGCCGTGATCACGGGGGGGAAGCCGAGGTCAGCCAGAGTTTGCTGACTTCTGGGAGCAACATGGGGGGAGTAATTACGCTAGCGGGGGGTCTAGCGGGGGGGGGGGGGGGGGGAGGGGGGAATTACTGGGTTGCTGCTGCTGGGGAAAGGGGGGAGTGGGTACGGGAAAGGATGGGCGGGGGGGCACCGTCTGGGAGAAATACAGCCGCGTGGGAACTGGGCGAGAAGCTGGAAAAAGATGATGGCTAACCGGCAAGGGGGGGGGGGTGGGAAGCCCCCCAACTCGGCTGATCACGTGGAACGTGAGGGGGCTTAACGGGCCGATAAAGAGGGCACGAGTACTCGCACACCTTAAGAAACTTAAAGCAGATGTGGTCATGTTACAGGAAACGCACCTGAAACTGATAGATCAGGTTAGGTTGCGCAAAGGATGGGTAGGGCAGGTGTTCCATTCGGGGCTGGATGCGAAAAACAGGGGGGTGGCTATATTAGTGGGGAAGCGGGTAATGTTCGAGGCAAAGACTATAGTGGCGGATAACGGGGGCAGATACGTGATGGTGAGTGGCAAATTACAGGGAGAGATGGTGGTGTTGGTAA
Organism: Scyliorhinus torazame; assembly: GCF_047496885.1. Lineage (NCBI taxonomy): Eukaryota > Metazoa > Chordata > Chondrichthyes > Carcharhiniformes > Scyliorhinidae > Scyliorhinus > Scyliorhinus torazame. The sequence continues at coordinate 38,651,293 of NC_092728.1, forward strand.
ACGTGTATGCCCCGAATTGGGACGATGCCAATTTTATGAGGCGAATGCTAGGACGCATCCCAGACCTAGAGACCGGAAAGCTGATAATGGGGGGAGACTTTAACACGGTGTTGGAACCAAGGCTGGATAGGTCGAAGTCCAGGACTGGTAGGAGGCCGGCAGCAGCCAAGGTGCTTAAGGATTTTATGGAGCAGATGGGAGGGGTGGACCCGTGGAGATTCAGTAGACCTAGGAGTAAGGAGTTCTCGTTTTTCTCCTATGTCCATAAAGTCTATTCACGCATAGACTTTTTTGTGTTGGGTAGGGCATTGATCCCGAGGGTGAGGGGAACGGAATATACGGCTATAGCCATTTCGGATCATGCCCCACACTGGGTAGACTTGGAGATAGGGGAGGAAACAAGAGGGCGTCCACCCTGGAGAATGGACATGGGACTAATGGCGGATGAGGGGGTGTGCTTAAGGGTGAGGGGATGCATTGAAAAGTACTTGGAACTCAATGACAATGGGGAGGTTCAGGTGGGAGTGGTCTGGGAGGCGTTGAAGGCGGTGGTTAGGGGGGAGCTGATATCAATAAGGACACATAAAGGGAAGCAGGAGAGTAAGGAACGGGAGCGGTTGTTGCAAGAACTTTTGAGGGTGGACAGACAGTATGCGGAAGCACCGGAGGAGGGACTGTATAGGGAAAGGCAAAGGCTGCATGTGGAATTTGACTTGCTGACCACAGGCACTGCAGAGGCACAATGGAGGAAGGCGCAGGGTGTACAGTATGAATATGGAGAGAAGGCGAGCAGATTGCTGGCACACCAATTGAGGAAAAGGGGAGCAGCGAGGGAAATAGGGGGGGTGAGAGACGAAGATGGAGAGACGGAACGGGGAGCGGAGAGAGTGAATGAAGTGTTTAAGACATTTTATAAAAAATTGTATGAAGCTCAACCCCCGGATGGGAGGGAGAGAATGATGGAGTTTTTGGATCGGCTGGAAATTCCCAAGGTGGAAGAGCAGGAAAGGATGGGATTGGGAGCACAGATCACGGTAGAAGAAGTGGTGAAAGGAATTAGGAACATGCAGACGGGAAAGGCCCCGGGACCGGACGGATTCCCAGTTGAATTTTACAGAAAATATTTGGACTTGCTCGCCCCGCTACTGACGAGGACCTTCAACGAGGCAAAGGAAAGGGGACAACTGCCCCCGACTATGTCAGAAGCAACGATATCGCTTCTTTTAAAGAAGGAAAAGGATCCGCTACAATGCGGGTCCTACAGACCAATCTCCCTCCTCAATGTAGATGCCAAGGTCTTGGCCAAGGTAATGGCAATGAGAATAGAGGAATGTGTCCCGGGGGTGGTTCATGAGGACCAAACTGGGTTTGTGAAGGGGAGACAGCTGAACACGAACATACGGAGGTTGTTAGGGGTAATGATGATGGCCCCACCAGAGGGTGAAACGGAGATAGTAGTGGCGATGGATGCCGAGAAAGCATTTGATAGAGTGGAGTGGGATTATCTGTGGGAGGTGTTGAGGAGATTTGGGTTCGGAGAGGGGTATGTTAGATGGGTGCAGCTGTTGTATAGGGCCCCAGTGGCGAGTGTGGTCACGAATGGACGGGGATCGGCATATTTTCGGCTTCATAGAGGGACAAGGCAGGGATGTCCTCTGTCCCCATTACTGTTTGCACTGGCGATTGAGCCCCTGGCGATAGCGCTGAGAGGTTCCAAGGGATGGAGGGGAATACTTAGGGGAGGAGAAGAACACCGGGTATCTTTATATGCGGATGATCTGCTACTATATGTGGCGGATCCAGCGGAGGGGATGCCAGAAATAATGCGGATACTTGGGGAGTTTGGGGATTTTTCAGGGTATAAATTGAACATGGGGAAGAGTGAGCTGTTTGTGGTGCATCCAGGGGAGCAGAGTAGAGAAATAGAAGACCTACCGTTGAGGAAGGTAACAAGAGACTTTCGTTACCTGGGGATCCAGATAGCTAAGAATTGGGGCACATTGCACAGGCTAAATTTGACGCGGTTGGTGGAACAGATGGAGGAAGATTTCAAGAGATGGGATATGGTAGCATTGTCAATGGCAGGGAGGGTGCAGGCGGTTAAGATGGTGGTCCTCCCGAGATTCCTTTTTGTGTTTCAGTGTCTCCCGGTGGTGATCACGAAGGCTTTTTTCAAAAGGATAGAAAAGAGTATCATGGGTTTTGTTTGGGCCGGGAAGACTCCGAGAGTGAGGAAGGGATTCTTACAGCGTAGTAGGGATAGGGGGGGGCTGGCGCTACCGAGCCTAAGTGAGTATTATTGGGCCGCTAATATTTCAATGGTGAGTAAGTGGATGGGAGAGGAGGAAGGAGCGGCGTGGAAGAGATTAGAGAGGGCGTCCTGTAGGGGGACCAGCCTGCAGGCTATGGTGACAGCCCCATTGCCGTTCTCACCAAGGAACTATACCACGAGTCCGGTGGTGGTAGCTACACTGAAGATTTGGGGACAGTGGAGACGACATAGGGGAAAGACCGGAGCACTGGGGGGGTCCCCGATAAGAAACAACCATAGGTTTGCCCCGGGGGGAATGGATGGGGGATATGGAATGTGGCAAAGAGCAGGTATAACGCAATTGAAAGATCTATTTGTGGATGGGAAGTTTGCGAGTCTGGGAGCGCTGACCGAGAAATATGGGTTGCCCCAAGGGAATGCATTCAGGTACATGCAATTGAGGGCTTTTGCGAGGCAACAGGTGAGGGAATTCCCGCAGCTCCCGACACAAGAGGTGCAGGACAGAGTCATCTCAAAGAAATGGGTGGGGGACGGTAAGGTGTCGGATATATATAGGGAAATGAGAGACGAAGGGGAGACTATGATGGACGAACTAAAAGGGAAATGGGAAGAAGAGCTAGGGGAGGAGATTGAGGAGGGGATGTGGGCAGATGCCCTAAACAGGGTAAACTCGTCGTCCTCGTGCGCCAGGCTAAGCCTGATTCAGTTTAAGGTATTACACAGGGCACATATGACTGGAACACGGCTCAGTAAATTTTTTGGGGTGGAGGATAGGTGTGCGAGGTGCTCGAGAAGCCCAGCGAATCATACCCATATGTTTTGGTCATGCCCGGCACTACAGGGGTTTTGGATGGGGGTGACAAAGGTGCTTTCGAAAGTAGTAGGAGTCCGGGTCGAACCAAGCTGGGGGTTGGCTATATTTGGGGTTGCACAAGAGCCGGGAGTGCAGGAGGCGAAAGAGGCCGATGTTTTGGCCTTTGCGTCCCTAGTAGCCCGGCGCAGAATATTGCTAATGTGGAAAGAAGCCAAGCCCCCGGGGGTGGAGACCTGGATAAATGATATGGCGGGGTTCATAAAGTTAGAGCGGATTAAGTTCGTCCTAAGGGGGTCGGCTCAAGGGTTTACTAGGCGGTGGCAACCGTTCGTCGAATATCTTGCGGAAAGATAGATAGGGGAGAACAAAGAAGGCAGCAGCAGCGGCCCAGGACTTGGGGGGGGGGGGGGGGGGGGGGAGGGATGGGGGGGGGATGGGGGGGGGGGTGTGGCCTGAGACAAGACAGTTGCCAATTAGGGCTAGTTTTTATTTTTTTGTTATTTAATATTTATTTATTTGTTGTTGTTTTTGTTTAAATTTAAAAAGGTAATTATTATCTGTATTGTTACAATGTTGTGTAAAGGATGCACAATGTACTGTGTTGGTTGACCAAAAATTTTCAATAAAATATTATTTAAAAAAAAAAATGAAAGCCAACAGACCATAATACTCCTCCGGCAGTGAGTTCCAGGCTCCCACCACCCACTGTGTAAAAAGACTTGCCTCATACATCTCCTGTAAACCTTGTCCCTCACATCTTAAACCTATGCCCCCTAGTAATTGACTTCCACCCTGGGAAAAAGCCTCTGACTATCCACTCTGTCTATGCCCCTCATAATTTTGTAGACCTCTATCAGGTCGCCCCTCAACCTCTGTCGTACCAGTGAGCCAAGCCAAGTTCTCCAACCTCTCCTCATAGCTAATGCCCTCCATACCAGGCAACATCCTGGTAAATCTCTTCTGCACCCTCTCCAAAGCCTCCACATCCTTCTGTTGGGGGCGACCAGAATTGAACACTATACTCCAAGTGTGGCCTAACTAAGGTTCTGTACAGCTGCAACATGACTTGCCAATTCTTATACTCAATGCCCCGGCCAATGAAGGCAAGCATGCCGTATGCCTTCTTGACTACCTTCTCCACCTGTGCTGCCCCTTTCAGTGACCTGTGTACCTGTACACCCATTTAGATATATCACAAACAATAAGAGACCTAGCTCTGATCCCTGTTGTGCACCACTGGACACCGACTTCCAGTCACACAACCAGCCTTCTACCACCACCCTCTGTCTTCTACCACTAAGCCAGTTTTGGATCCAACTGGCCAAGTTACCCTGGATCCCATGTGCTTTAACCTTCTTTAACAGTCTGCCATGTGGGACCATGGTCAAAGGCTTTGCTGAAATCCATAAAAATGACATCAACTGCACACCCTTACTTAGTCATGTGCCACAAAATTCAATCAAATTTGTTAGGCATGATCTCCCTCTGAGAAAGCCATGCTGACTATCCCTGATCAAACCTTGCCTCTCCTAGTGGAGATTAATTCTCTCCTTCAGAATTTTCTCCAATAATTTCCCGACCACTAATGTGAGACTCACTGGTCTATAATTCCCTGGTTTACCTCCACCACCCTTGGAAAGTGGAGCCACATTAGCTATCCTTCAATCCTCTGGCATCTCCCCTGTGGCCGGAGAGGAATTAAAAATTTGGGTCAGAGCTCCTGTAGTTTCCCCCCTGGCCTCCCACAGCAGCCTGGGATATAAGATATAACTCACCTGGACCTGGGGATTTGTCCACTTTTAAGCCGCCAAAACCTCCAATATCTTTCTCCTCACTCCCTATGGCAAACTGTTTAAATTCTGTGCCGACATCTCCTCCTTATCCGAATGAAGACAGATGTCAAATACTTGTTTTAACACCTTACCGATGTCTTGTTCCACATGCATATCACCCCTTGCTCCCTAATGCTCCACTGGTTCCCTGGTTATCCGATTGTTTTGTATTTTCACACTTCCACCTGCACACAGTACCCTATGCATGGTTTCACCAAGCACTGTACCATTGTGACAAGAGTCTGCACTTTTATACTCCAGCTCTTTTGCAATTACTTGCTGTGCCTGCATGAACCTTTTAGATTAATGTTCAAAGACAGCCAGATCCCTGTGTACAGCAGCGTCCTGCAATCTCTGACCACTTGTATAATCTGCTTTTCTATTCTTCCTTGCAAAGCAGGCAGCATCATGTTTTCCTACATTATACTTAATCTATCCAATTTTTGTCCATTCAATTGAACTACATAGAACAGACAGTGCAGAAGGAGGCCATTCGGCCCATCGAGCCTGCACTGACCCACTTAAGGCCTCACTTCCACCCTATCCCCGTAACTCAATAACCCTTCCTAATTCTTTTGGTCACTAGGGGCAATTTATCATGGCCAATCCACCTAACCTGCACGCCTTTGGACTGTGGGAGGAAACCGGAGCACCCCGAGGAAACCCACGCAGACACGGGGAGAATGTGCAGACTCCACGGGGTGATCCAGCGGGGAATCGAACCTGGGATCCTGGCGCTGTGAAGCCACAGTGCTAGCCACTACCTACATCCCTTTGCAGATTTTTAAGTTTTATTCACAACTTGCTATGATACCGGCTTACTCACTCTTCCAACTTCTTCCATTGGGCAGGAGATACAAAAGTCTGAGAACACGCACGACCAGACTCAAAAACAGCTTCTTTCCCGCTGTTACCAGACTCCTAAACGACCCTTTTAAAGACTGACCTGATTAACACTACACCCCTGTATGCTCCACCCGATGCCGGTGTTATGTAGTTACATTATGTATCTTGTGTTGCCCTATTATGCATTTTCTTTTCTTTTCTTTTCATATACTTAATTGAGTATTGAGTATAAAATTGTCAAGTCATGTTGCAGCTGTATAGAACCTTAGTTAGGCCACACTTGGAGTATAGTTTTCAATTCTGGTCGCCACACTACCAGAAGGATGAGGAGGCTTTAGAGAGGGTGCAGAAGAGATTTACCAGGATGTTGCCTGGTATGGAGGGCATTAGCTATGAGGAGAGATTGAATAAAGTTGGTTTGCTCTCACTGGAACAACGGAGGTTGAGGGGAGACCTGATAGAGGTATACAAAATTATGAGGGGCATAGACAGAGTGGATAGTCAGAGGCTTTTCCCCAGGGTAGAGGGGTCAATTACTAGGGGGCATAGGTTTAAGGTGCGAGGGGCAAGGTTGAGAGGAGATATACGAGGTAAGTTTTTTACCCAGAGGGTAGTGGGTGCCTAGAACTCGCTGCCGGAGGAGGTGGTGGAAGCAGGGACGATCGTGACGTTTAAGGGGCACCTTGACAAATACATGAATAGGATGGGAATAAAAGGATGCGGATCCCGGAAGTGTAGAAAATTTTAGTTTAGACGGGCAGCATGGTCAGCGCAGGCTTGGAGGGCCGAAAGGCCTCTTCCTGTGCTGTACTTTTCTTTGATGTGAAGATGCCGGCGTTGGACTGGGGTGAGCACAGTACGAAGTCTTACAACACCCGGTTAAAGTCCAACAGGTTTGTTTCGATGTCATTAGCTTTCGGAGCGCTGCTCCTTCCTCAGGTGAATGAAGAGGTATGTTCCAGAAACACATATATAGACAAATTCAAAGATGCCAAACAATGCTTGGAATGTGACCATTAGCAGGTGATTAAATCTTTACAGATCCAGAGATGGGGTAACCCCAGGTTAAAGAGGTGTGAATTGCATCAAGCCAGGACAGTTGGTAGGATTTCGCAGGCCAGATGGTGGGGGATGAATGTAATGTGACATGAATCCCAGGTCCCGGTTGAGGCCGCACTCATGTGTGCGGAACTTGGCTATAAGTTTCTGCTCGGCGATTCTGCGTTGTTGCGCGTCCTGAAGGCCGCCTTGGAGAACGCTTACCCGGAGATCAGAGGCTGAATGCCCTTGACTGCTGAAGTGTTCGCCGACTGGAAGGGAACATTCCTGCCTGGTGATTGTTGCGCGATGTCCGTTCATTCGTTGTCGCAGCGTCTGCATGGTCTCGCCAATGTACCACGCTTCGGGACATCCTTTCCTGCAGCGTATGAGGTAGACAACGTTGGCCGAGTCGCACGAGTACGTACCACGTACCTGGTGGGTGGTGTTCTCGCGTGTAATAGTGGTATCCATGTCAATGATCTGGTACGTCTTGCAGAGATTGCCATGGCAGGGTTGTGTGGTGTCGTGGTCACTGTTCTGAAGACTGGGTAGTTTGCTGCAAACAATGGTTCATTTGAGGTTGTGCGGTTGTTTGAAGGCAAGTAGTGGGGGTGTGGGGATGACCTTGACAAGATGTTCATCGTCATCAATGACGTGTTGAAGGCTGTGAAGAAGATGACGTAGTTTCTCCGCTCCGGGGAAGTACTGGACGACGAAGGGTATTCTGTCGGTTGTGTCCCATGTTTGTCTCCTGAGGAGGTCGGTGCGGTTTTTCGCTGTGGCGCGTTGGAACTGTCGATCGATGAGTCGAGTGCCATATCCCGTTCGTACGAGGGCATCTTTCAACGTCTGTAGATGTCTGTTACGCTCCTCCTCGTCTGAGCAGATCCTGTGTATACGGAGCGCTTGTCCATAGGGGATGGCTTCTTTAATGTGTTTAGGGTGGAAGCTGGAGAAGTGGAGCATTGTGAGGTTATCCGTGGGTTTGTGGTAAAGCGACGTGCTGAGGTGACCATCCTTGATGGAGACGAGTGTGTCCAAGAATGCAACTGATTTTGGAGAGTAGTCCATGGTGAGTCTGATGGTTGGATGGAACTTATTAATGTCATCGTGTAGTCGTTTCAGTGATTCTTCGCTGTGGGTCCAAAGGAAAAAAATGTCATTGATGTATCTGGTGTATAACGTCGGTTGAAGGTCCTGTGCGGTGAGTAGGTCCTGTTCAAACTTGTGTATGAAGATGTTGGCGTATTGGGGTGCGAATTTGGTCCCCATGGCTGTTCCGTGCGTCTGGATGAAGAACTTGTAGTCGAAGGTGAAGACGTTGTGATCCAGAATGAAGCGGATGAGTTGCAGAATTGCGTCTGGAGATTGGCAGTTGTCGGTGTTGAGTACTGAGGCTGTTGCAGCAATGCCGTCGTCATGGGGGATGCTGGTGTAGAGTGCCGAGACGTCCATTGTGACGAGGAATGTTCCTGGTTCAACTGGTCCATGGGTGCTGAGTTTCTGTAGGAAGTCCGTCGTGTCGCGACAGAAGCTGGGCGTACCTTGTACGATGGGTTTCAAGATGCCCTCGATGTAGCCAGAAAGGTTCTCACATAATGTCCCATTGCCTGAAACGATAGGACGGCCTGGTGTGTTGGACTTATGTATTTTCGGGAGGCAGTAGAGATCTCCAATGCGGGGAGTACGTGGGATGAGAGCACGTAGGGTGCTCTGAAGATCTGGATCCAAGGTCTTGATCAGTCTGTTAAGTTGGCGGATGTGTTCCTTGGTCGGATCTGCGGGTAACTGTCTGTAGTGTTCTTGGTTGTTCAGTTGTCGGTATACTTCTTTGCAGTAGTCCGTTCTGTTCAGTACTGTTTTGTCTGCTGGTTTGATGACGATGCTGCGGTTGGTCTTGAGAGCGTGGATGGCATTGCGTTGTGCTTGGGTGACGTTCGGGGCTGTCTTGTGAATGCGACTGATGAATCTGGCATTGACGCGACTCCTGACGGCTTGAGCATACATGTCGAGTCTAAGGCAGCGGCCTTCCGGAGGGGTCCAATTCGACTATTTCCTCTTCGGTTGCCACACCGCAGATCTCTCGGTCTGTTGTTCCGGTTCATTGATAGTCTGCTTGGGTTCGCTGTTGGCCTCTTGGGGTCTGTGGAAGAATTCCCGGAGCCTCATTCTCCTGATGAATTCCTCCGTGTCTGCCGCGAGACTGATGGGGTCCATTTTGGTGGTGGTGCAGAAATTGAGCCCTCTGCTGAGGACTTCGATTTCGTCTGGTTGAAGGGTGTAGTCTGACAAGTTGACAATAGATTTCCCTGTATTGTTTTCTACTGTGGCACCGGGGGTGGCTTGGTTGCTGCCGGTGGTGATGCCAAGTTTCTCAAGCTTTCTGTTCTTGGTGTGCATATAGGTGGCATAGTATTGTTGTCTCATCTGTTTGGCGGTGTTCCGCAGCTGGTCTGCTGCATCCTGAGCACAAGTTGAGAATATGGCCTCTAACTTGGTTTCCAGGTTGCGTCGTCTGCTGTAGAGCTGGCGGACGAGGTGGTTGAGGAGCGTGAGAGAGGTGCGACGGCAGAGTCTCTCAGCGTAGTCTGTGTTGTAGGTCGACTTGAGTGGGATTGTGATCTGTAGCCCTTTCGGGATCTTGTCTGCTTTCTTGCATCTTTGTAGAAACTTAATGTCAGTGTCTATATGCGCGATCTTCCTGGAGATCCTCTTCACTTTGAGCCGGCAGTTTGCGGTGTCGATGGTAGCCATGATGTGGAGATGCCGGCGTTGGACTGGGGTGAGCACAGTACGAAGTCTTACAACACCAGGTTAAAGGTTGTAAATTCTATGATAAAGTCCAACAGGTTTGTTTCGATGCCACTAGCTTTCGGAGCGCTGCTCTTTCCTCAGGTGAATGAAGAGGTATGTTCCAGAAACACATATATAGACAAATTCAAAGATGCCAAACAATGCTTGGAATGCGACCATTAGCAGGTGATTAAATCTTTACAGATCCAGAGATGGGGTAACCCCAGGTTAAAGAGGTGTGAATTGCATCAAGCCAGGACAGTTGGTAGGATTTCGCAGGCCAGATGGTGGGGGATGAATGTAATGTGACATGAATCCCAGGTCCCGGTTGAGGCCGCACTCATGTGTGCGGAACTTGGCTATACGTTTCTGCTCGGCGATTCTGCGTTGTTGCGAGTCCTGAAGGCCGCCTTGGAGAACGCTTACCCGGAGATCAGAGGCTGAATGCCCTTGACTGCTGAAGTGTTCGCCGACTGGAAGGGAACATTCCTGCCTGGTGATTGTTGCGCGATGTCCGTTCATTCGTTGTCGCAGCATCTGCATGGTCTCGCCAATGTACCACGCTTCGGGACATCCTTTCCTGCAGCGTATGAGGTAGACAACGTTGGCCGAGTCGCATGAGTACGTCCTGCCAATCTCCAGACGCAATTCTGCAACTCATCCGCTTCATTCTGGATCACAACGTCTTCACCCTCGACTACAAGTTCTTCATCCAGACGCACGGACCAAATTCGCACCCCAATACGCCAACATCTTCATGCACAAGTTTGAACAGGACCTACTCACCGCACAGGACCTTCAACCGACGTTATGCACCAGATACATCGATGACATTTTTTTCCTTTGGACCCACGGCGAAGAATCACTGAAACGACTACACGATGACATTAATAAGTTCCATCCAACCATCAGACTCACCATGGACTACTCTCCAAAATCAGTTGCATTCTTGGACACACTCGTCCCCATCAAGGACGGTCACCTCAGCACGTCGCTTTACCGCAAACCCACGGATAACCTCATGATGCTCCACTTCTCCAGCTTCCACCCTAAACACATTAAAGAAGCCATCCCCTATGGACAAGCGCTCCGTATACACAGGATCTGCTCAGACGAGGAGGAGCGTAACAGACATCTACAGACGTTGAAAGATGCCCTCGTACGAATGGGATATGGCACTCGACTCATCGATCAACAGTTCCAACGCGCCACAGAGAAAAACCGCACCGACCTCCTCAGAAGACAAACATGGGACACAACCGACAGAATACCCTTCGTCGTCCAGTACTTCCCCGGAGCGGAGAAACTACGTCATCTTCTTCACAGCCTTCAACACGTCATTGATGACGATGAACATCTTGCCAAGGTCATCTCCACACCCCCACTACTTGCCTTCAAACAACCGCGCAACCTCAAACGAACCATTGTTTGCAGCAAACTACCCAGTCTTCAGAACAGTGACCACGACACCACACAACCCTGCCATGGCAATCTCTGCAAGACGTGCCAGATCATTGACATGGATACCACTATTACACGCGAGAACACCACCCACCAGGTACGTGGTACGTACTCGTGCGACTCGGCCAACGTTGTCTACCTCATACGCTGCAGGAAAGGATGTCCCGAAGCGTGGTACATTGGCGAGACCATGCAGACGCTGCGACAACGAATGAACGGACATCGCACAACAATCACCAGGCAGGAATGTTCCCTTCCAGTCGGCGAGCACTTCAGCAGTCAAGGGCATTCAGCCTCTGATCTCCGAGTAAGCGTTCTCCAAGGCGGCCTTCAGGACGCGCAACAACGCAGAATCGCCGAGCAGAAACTTATAGCCAAGTTCCGCACACATGAGTGCGGCCTCAACCGGGACCTGGGATTCATGTCGCTTTACATTCATCCCCCACCATCTGGCCTGCGAAATCCTACCAACTGTCTTGGCTTGACACAATTCACACCTCTTTAACCTGGGGTTACCCCATCTCTGGATCTGTAAAGATTTAATCACCTGCTAATGGTCGCATTCCAAGCATTGTTTGGCATCTTTGAATTTGTCTATATATATGTTTCTGGAACATACCTCTTCATTCACCTGGGGAAGGAGCAGCGCTCCGAAAGCTAGTGACATCGAAACAAACCTGTTGGACTTTAACCTGGTGTTGTAAGACTTCGTACTGTACTTTTCTTTGTTCTTTGTTCTTAATGACCTTTTGAGCTGCTCGCAGCAGAATACTTTTCACTGTACTTGGTACATGTGACAATAAACAAAATCCAAATTCCTATCCTTGTATTGTCAGCAGATTTATAGAACATAGAACATAGAACGATACAGCGCAGTACAGGCCCTTCGGCCCACGATGTTGCACCGAAACAAAAGCCATTTGCATAGAATACACTCGGTCCCTTCATCCAAGTCATTGATATAGATTGTAAATAGTTGAAGGTGCAGCACTAATCTCTGTAGAAATCCGCTTGTACTGTTTGCCAACCTGAAAATGACCCATTTATTCTAACTCCCTTTCATGTTCGTCAGCCAATCCTCTAAAATATCACCAAACATCTTGTGTTGTAACCTTTTATGTGGCATCTTGTCAAATGCCTTTTCAAAATCCAGATACAGTATATCTACTGGTTCTCCTTTTTCCTTCCTGCATATTGCATCCGCTGATAAATTTGTTAGATTTCCCTTTCATAAAACTAAATTTTAAAAAAAAATGTAGAGTACCAAATTAATTTTTTTCCAATTAAGGGGCAATTTAGTGTGGCTAATGCATCTAACCTGCACATCTTTGGATTGTGGGGTGAAACCCACGCAGACACTGGGAGAACGCCGTAGGCAGCAGTGCTAACCACTGCGCCACCGTGCCCTTCATAAAACTAAATTGACTGTCTTTGATTTTGTTCTGATTTTATAAATGTCCTACAGATACTTCCTTAACATTCTCCCAATGACAGATGTTCGGCTAACTTGTCTATAGTTTGCTGCTTTCTCTCTCCCTTATTTCTTGAACAGAGGTATTGCACTTGCAGTTTTCCAGTCCATTGGAACTTTTCCTGAACCTAAGGAATTGTTCTTGCAAATATTTTTGTTGGAGGTATTTTCAAATGTGTACAGAACAAAAAACACAAAGAACCACAACAAACCATCAACGGTATAATAACCCATCCAATGTCCATTTTACCCTGACCCTCCTATCCCCCTCCCTTTTTCCAGCTTAAGTCTCAACCCACCCCCCACCCCCCGAGTGAAGAGAAGAAAGAAAAAAAGAAGAAACGACCCCCACCTCCCCGGGCCACCGTTGATGTTTTAGTACACCCTAAAAAATCCGATGAACAGCTTCCACCTCGTGGGGAAGCCCTCGTCCAACCACCCAAAGATGAACTTAATCTTCTCTAAGTGGAGAAATTCCGCCAAGTCGTCTACCCATGTCCCCACCTTTAGCAGTTCCAAATTCCGCCAGCTCAACAACGTCCTCCTCTGGGCTAACAGGGAGGCAAAGGCCACTACATCAGCCCTCTCCCCACCTGTACTCCCGGGTTTTCCGACACACCAACTATTGCCACGTTAGAGCAAAGATGTGCGGGTTAGGTGAATTGGCCAATGATAAATTGCCCTTAATGTCCAAATTGCCCTTGGTGTTGGGTGGAAGTATTGAGTTTGGGTAGGGTGCTCTTTCCAAGAGCCGGTGCAGACTCAAAGGGCCGAATGGCCTCCTTCTGCACTGTAAATTCAATGATAATCTATGATTAATCTAGGACAAAGGTTCGGCACAACATCGTGGGCCGAAGGGCCTGTTCTGTGCTGTATTTTCTATGTTCTATGTTCTAGCTCTGTGCCACTCCCAGAATCTTTGACAGTATTTCCACAACCTCCTTCCAGAACCCCTCCAACCTCGGACAGACCCAGAACATGTGGGGATAGTTCGTCGGTCCCCGGCACACCGCCCACATCTATCCTCCACCCCAGGAAAAAACAACTCTTCCTGAACATTGTCATACATGCCCTGTGTGCACTACCTTAAACTGTAATTGGCTGAATCTTGCACACGACGAAGATGCATTCGTCCTGCACAGAGCCTCTTTCCAAAGCCCATCCTGCATCACCCCTCCCAGCTCCTCTTCCCACTTTTGCCCAATTTTCTTCAACTTCCTCCTTTTTGCTCAGTTCACATCTACATCTGAGACTGTTAGATCTCTTTGTTTCCACAGAGAGTCGAGTCCAGTTGTGAAATTTCAATGGCTTTATTCAGCACCCAAAGGTGCGGCACAGTTACACTTCTTTAGATGTTCCCAAGGCAAGAGAGACAGAGCTGTTGTGCGTTTAGTTCATATACCCTTGACGTCACTGGTCTTATCCTCATTGGTGCGTTAAAATTGCACTGCCAGGCCCTGTTTGGTCTTTACTGGGGCTGAGGTTGTCTCTTATTGGTGGTCGGGAGCACGTCTCCGGCGGCATGACATCAGACATCGGTGTCACGTGGGCCGCGGGACCATGTTGATTGGGCGCCAGAGGAGGGGGTGGCAGAGGCCATTCCACAGGGCAATGCTCCCCGACTTCCAGACCAAGGATCGGGCGCTGGCAGAGGAGAAGGTCAGGCTTCACCATCACCCCCAACAAAGATGGCTGTCGCTAACTGCGCATGTGGATGCTAACTGCGTATGCTCCATCAGAGACCTTGCCCTTCCTTAACTCGTCCTCTGACAAAAGCCTGTCCAGCAACCCCCGGGGCAGTAGCATTGGGAATGAGCCCATTTCCTTTCTCTAGAAGTCTTTAATCTGTAGGAACCTGAAAAAACACCTCTTCTAGCTCCGATAGGTCCACAAACTTCCCCTCACAACCAACAGGTCTCCAAAACACTTAATCAGTGCTGCCCCTGGAATCTCACGTCTAGCCCCGCTGGGGCAAATCTGTGGTTGCCACAAATCGGTGCCCCCATAGACATTTCCTCCATCCCAGAGTGCTGCAGGCACTGGTTCCATATCGCGGCAGAGACACCGACACCAAAGTCCTCAAAGTGGTTCCCTTACGCAAGGCCTCCTCCACCCATCCCCATACCGTCCCCTGTTCCACCACCCACTTTCGAACCATGGCAATGTTTGCTGCCCAATAGTAGTTCTCCAAGTTTGCTTGTGCCAGGCCTTCTCTCTGTCTATTTCTCTCCAGGAAGACCCTCCTTGTCTGGGGGGGAGGAGCTCAGAATCCTCTTGTTCACTTTCCTAATAAACGACTTGGGCAAGAAAATTGGGAGATTTTGAAACACGAATAGGAATTTCAGCAGGACTGTCATTTTCCCTGTCTGAACCCTCCCCACCAGCAACAGTGGCAACACATTCCACCTTCTAACGTCCTCCCTCATTCCTTCCACAAGTCCAATCTGCAGCTGAGCGCAGCTTCACGCCACTTGTATCCCTAGTTAGCGGAAACTCGCCCTATCAACCGAAATGGCAGCTTCCTCAGACCTCTCTCCTGGCCCGAGTGTTTATCGGGAACGCCTCACTTTTCTCAATATTGAGTTTATATCCTGAAAAGGTACTAAACAGTCTCAGGATCCCCATTATCCTGCCAAAGCATTCCACTGGGTTCGATATGTACAGTAGGAGGTCGTCAAAGCACTCGGGACCCAGATTCAATTCCGGCCATGGGTGATTGTCTGTGCGGAGTCTGCACATTCTCCCCGTGTCTGAGTGGGTTTCCTCCGGGTGCTCCGGTTTCATCCCACAGTCCAAAGACGTGCAAGTTCGGTGCATTGGCCAATTTAAATTGTCACTTAGTGTCAAAGGTTAGATAGGGTTATGGGGTTAGAGGGATGGGGCAGGGGAGTGCTCTTTCAGAGGATCGGTATCGACTCAGTGCGCTGAATGGCCTCCCTCTGCAGTGTTGGGGTTCTGCCACTGAGCTACTGAAACAAACGTTGCCCCTCCCAGGTGTGTTGTGTATCTGTAGCTCGGATTCCAGTTGACCAACTCTGAGCCAAAGTACCGCGAGCTGCAGGCACTTGCTGCATATGTGGCAGTGGTGGATCACATTGGTGTCCACCAACTCCCTTATCGCCTGCCCTATCTTCAATACTGTGTTTTATTAAACGAATGAAGACTTCAACTTTTGAAATATCACTCAAGGTTATTTGTAGTTAAATCAAGTAGTTTAACTAGCCAAGCTCTAAATTAATACTGAAATTGTATCTCACCAGTACTAGTTTAAACAACTGCCCCAATTTAGAGAAAACATTGAATTTTGTTTGCGCTGTCCTGGAATCGAAGGAATTCTGGATGGCCAAAAACAAAATTTTGCCGCCGCTTCTTTTAAAACCCGAGAAAGCCAGTTGCCAGGTTGAGGGGTTTTGTTGTCGCTTAGTCACATTAATTTCTGTAGTATTAATACTTTACTGAGATTGATTTATTTAATTTCCATTCTTGCTCAACCCATTAGTTCTGGAACCTTTCTTGTATTTTACTGTGAAGGCAGGTACAAAGTATTTGTTTAAAGTTTCTGCCAATTCCTATCCCTTATTCTGATTACACCTGTCTTTGCCGTAAACATTTATTCTTGCTAATCTCTTCCTATTTATATGGCTGCAGAAATGTTTCCAATCTGTTTTGATGTCTCGCGCTGCTTTACTCTCCTATTCTCTATTTTCTACCCTGATCAATTTTTCCTCCTTTGTTGAATTCTGAAATCATCCCATTCCTCAGGCTTGTAACTTTGTTAAGCAAAATTATCGAATGTTATCTAATGTTGTGTCTAACTCCTCTTGTAGGTCAAGGTTGATCCACTTCTTTGTGGGGTTTCTGTGCCTTAAAGGAATGTACATTGCAAATTATGAAGTAATTATTCAAATGCTTCATTACTTGTCCACCTCATATCTTTTCATAGAATCATCATAGAATTTGCAGTGCAGAAGGAGGCCATTCGGCCCATCGAGTCTGCACCGGCCCTTGGAAAGAGCACCCTACTTAAACCTACACCTCCACCCTATCCCCGTAACCCAGTAATCCCACCTTACCTTTTGGACACTAGGGACAATTTAGCATGGCCAATCCACCTAACCTGCACTTCTTTGGACAGTGGAAGGAAACCGGAGCACCCGGAGGAAATCCACAAAGACACGGGGAGAATGTGCAAACTATACACAGCCACCCAAGGACGGAATTGAACCCGGTTTCCTGGCTCTGAGAGGCAGCAGTGCTAACTACTGTGCCACCGTACTGCATTATCAAACTCCACATGAAAATCATATTATGGTTACTGTTTCCAAGAGGCCCCTTTACTACAAGGTTCTGAATGAATCCTTTCTCATTGCACATTGCTCAATCCAAAATAACTTCTTCCCTAGCTGGTAGCTGAACATTATGATTTAAAAATCTATCTTGTATAAATTCTATGAACTTATTCTCTGCACTATTACTGGAAATCTGGTTTACCCAGTCTATAATAAAGGTTAAAGTTCTCCATGATTACTGTCTTATCTCTGTTATATGCAGCTGTAATTAGCTGAATTATCTGATCGAGAGTACAACCACTGTTAGGAGGCTGTGAACAACTCCCACTAATGTTACTGTTTCTTAACTCCACCCAAATTAGTCCCACATCTTGATTTGCTGAGCCAACATCCTTTCTCACTACTATCTTTATCCTACCTTTTATTATCCTATCCTTTATTATCAGGATGTATTCCTATATCCTCTAAAGGTTATAAATGCTGGAATATTTTGTTTCCAACCTTGGACACTCTGCAACTATGTCTCTGCAATAACTAAATTAAATTGATTAATTCCGATCAGTGCTATTAATTTATCCAGTTTGTTGCAAGTGCTTTGCACATACAGTTTTCAAATTTCTCCAGACATTCCCTTAGTCATAAAGCATGTTGGGATGAAGTCAGAAAGTTGCTATGTCTGTTTCAGGTCAAACCTCAACAATTACACGGTTCTATTTCATATTTTTTTAAAGTTCTTTGTCCTCCTTTTCATCATGTTCTCCCCTTGGTTCTGTTCAGGTCAGACAGTCCTCCTCCCTCGTACATTAGGTGAGAGCTAGTCAGGCTCCAGTTGATTCTGTTTGAGAACTGGGTGTGTACCTGTTTGTATTTGCAAGTGAGAGAGAGCACATATTGAATGTAATATTGCTGCTCTTGCTAAGGTGCATGGTGTTGCAGTGCATAATAAATCTTCAATGCTATTGATGTGTACATATAAAATCTTATTCTATTCTTCTCTCCGACAGGCACTGATTCTCACTGGGGGACAGTTCCACACACACTGACTCTCACTGGGGGACAGTTCCACACACACTGACTCTCACTGGGGGACAGTTCCACTGGCTGCACTGCTTCCTACCTGGTTGTATGGAATATCTTGGCTATGGCGATAGATTCTCATAAATTTCCTCATTTGGGTGGCATTGTGGCACAGTGGTTAGCACTGCTACCTCACAGCATCTGGGACTTCGGTTAGCACTGCTGCATCAGCATCTGGGACACACGTTAGCACTGCTAACTCATGGCGTCTACGACCCCAATTAGCACTCGCAGCACCAGGGACCCGGGTTAGCACTACTGCTTCAGCGCCAGGGACCCCGGTTAGCACTGCTGTCTTACAGTGCCAAGGGCCCGGGTTAGCACTGCTGCCTCGCAGCGCCATGGACCCGGTTTAGCACTACTGCATCAGCGCCAGGGACCCCGGTTAGCACTGCTGCCCCACAACGTCAGGGACTTGGTTAACACTGTTGCCTCACAGCGCTAGGAACGTGGGTTAGCACTGCTGTCTCGCAGCGCTAGGGCCTTGGGTTGGCACTGCTGCCTCAGCGCCAGGATCCCTGATTAGCATTTCTGCCTCATAGCGGTGAGACCCCCAGTTAGCACTGCTGCCTCAGTGCCACAGACCTGGGTTAGCACTGCTGCCTCACAGCACCAGGTCCTAGGTTAGCACAGTTGCCTCACAGTGCCAAGGACACGGGTTAACACTGCTGCCTTGCAGCGCTAGGGACTCGGGTTAGCATTGCTGCCTCATAACGCCAGGGGCCCTGGTTCTATTCCGATCTCGTGTGACTTTGTGGAGCTTGCACGTTCTCCCCGTGTCTTCGTGGGTTTCCTCCGGGTGCTCCGGTTTCCTCCCACAGTCCAAAGATGTGCAGGTTAGGTGGATTTCTAAATTGACCCTTAGGATGGAGCTGCAGGAATAGGGCGGGGGATTGGACCGAGCGAGGGTAGTCTTCGAATGGCCGGTGATATGCCGAAAGGCCTCCTTCTGCACTATAGGGATTCTACGAAAGCAATGGTCAGTGTTTGTTTTATCATCAGTTGGAGAGTTATCAGGGGCAGAGGGAAGTAAGGCAATTGGGGATCTTGTGTTTAGTTTGTGTCTACAAAGTTTGCAGATTGGAAAATTGTTAACTCTCTTTGCACGGCACACAAGCTGCTTGCATCACTATTTCAAAATCCAAATCCTCAATGAAGAGTGATTGCAGGCAGAGCCAGTGGAAATGCAGATGAATGTGACTATGAACAATGTGGTTTACTATGTGGTTGCGGAGACATTGTTATTCTGGATTTCTAGCTACATCTGTTTGCTTATTTTGAAACTAATCCCAGCTTGCTTTGGCATGTTTTACTCTGTCTAACACACCTTCTGAGTGTTCCAAGGGGTGATGTAGTGGGAGCTTTACTCTGTATCTAACCCATTCTGTACCTGTCCTGGAGTGTTTGATGGGGTTAGTATCGAGGGAGCTTTATTCGATATCCAACTTGTGCTGTACCTGTCCTGGGTGTGTTTATAGAGGGGGCTTTACTCTGTAATTAGCCCCATGCTGTACCTGTCCTGGGAGTGTTTGATGGGGCAGTGTAGAGGGAGCTTTACTCTGTATCTAACCCTGTGCTGTACCTGTCCTGCGAATGTTTGAGGGGGTCAGTTTAGAGGGAGCTTTACTCTGTAATTAGCCCCATGCTGTACCTGTCCTGGGAGTGTTTGATGGGGGCAGTGTAGAGGGAGCTTTACTCTGTATCTAACCCTGTGCTGTACCTGTCCTGGGAATGTTTCATGAGGACAGTGTAGAGGGAACATTACTCTGTATCTAACCCTGTGTTGTAAATAATACCTGTCCTGGGAGTGTTTGATGGGGCAGTGTAGAGGGAGCTTTACTCTATCTAACCCCATGCTTTACCTGTCCTGGGAGTGTTTGATGGGGCAGTGTAGAGGGAGCTTTACTCTTTCTAACCCCATGCTGTACCTGTCCTGGGAGTGTTTGATGGGGCAGTGTAGAGGGAGATTTACTCTGTATCTGACCCTGTGCTGTACCTGTCCTGGGAGTGTTTGATGGGACAGTGCAGAGAGAGCTTTACTCTGTATCTAACCCCGTGCTGTACCTGTCCTGAGAGTGTTTGATGGGGCACTGTAGAGGGAGCTTTACTCTATCTAACCCCATGCTGTACCTGTCCTGGGAGTGTTTGATGGGGCAGTGTAGAGGGAGCTTTACTCTGTATCTAACCCCGTGCTGTACCTGTGCTGGGAGTGTTTGATGGGGACAGTGTAGAGGGAGCTTTACTCTGTATCTAACCCCGTGCTGTACCTGTCCTGGGAGTGTTTGATGGGGACAGTGTAGAGGGAGCTTTACTCTGTATCTAACCCTGTGCTGTACTTGTCCTGGGAATGTTTGATGGGGGCAGTGTAGAGGGAGATTGAATTTGTATCTAGATGTTTAATGTTCCATCACTATGATCTGTTAGAAATTGTCAAGAAAACCAAAAAAATGTAATATTGACATTGATTAATAGTATAATTAAAGTATATTAGTGTCATCGAAGAATGTAATGGAAAGAGAAATGGAATAGAACACAGCAGAAGGTAGTTGTAGCATACACTGCTGGCTTAGTTCTGTAATTATTTTGGAACTGAAAATGTCAAGTAGTGTGATGTTCCTTCACTCCCTTCCCCTGGTACTGAAATGGGATACAGACGGGCCCATTACTGGGCTTCTGAGAAGAAAATTGTTACTTGAAAACCATTAACCAGTTGTTGCCTTTTTTTAGGTAAAAGCCGGAAAAAAGGAGATGGCTTGAAACTGGAGAATGACCCACAAGAGGTACAGTGGATATAATCTGAACTGGAGCAGCTTGTGATCCTGATAGTGATGTATTAGATATTTTGTGCAGACACTGGCTCTAATATATTTACAAGCATTAGCTCCACATCCATTCCTGTCCACTAAACCTTACTTCTGGTTATCATATTTGTGTCACATTTTCCCAATTCATATTTCTAATCAAAACCATTTATGTAAATATGTTGCACTATAATTCCACCCATCTACCATTAGTGGCATCGCAGCAGCTCATTTTCACATCTTTCAGCTCCTCGCCCTACGTTATAGAGAATCTCTAATAATCTTCATTTTATTATTGTCACAAGTAGGCTTTCATTACACTGCTATGAAGTTACTGTGAAACTCCCCTAGTCGCCACACTCCGGTTCGGGTACACAGAGGGAGAATTCAGAATGATCAACCGTTGAATGGACGACAGTGGTGACAGAACCCTGCAAACATTTCACACTCAATTGGAAGTTGGTCAATCTGGTGGGATGGACTGAATAACCTTTCTCATCCCGAATTATCTTGAACGCTATCTATTGGTCAGTTCTTCTGACATCAGTTCTCATCAATGCTGTTCCTGTAAACAGTGCTCTGAATTGGCCTTAACCATTGTGAGCTTTGATCTGTTTCCATGTGGTCTGAAGTTCACTGCATGGGGTAGAATTGAAGATATGGGGTTGAATTGAAGATCAGCAGGAGGCTGATTGAAGTCTCGAATCAACCTCATACTGACCCACAGGAAAACAAAGACATAGTTATTACAATTCGACAAACAATATCATGCGTCCATTGATTTGCTGAACATCAGTCAATGCTGGGCTTTAACCCATGTATACCTGGCTTCAGGTCCCATCACCTTCCATTATTTGTAGAGCAAAGGCAGCATCTTGTGTTGCACCATTTCAGTTTGCTTTGAAGTGAGAACTTATTTGCAGCCGGTTTCCTGTTGGCTGTCATTGAAGCATTAACATTAAAGCAGTTATTCATGAAGGCCTGCCTTCTCAACCTTGCCCCTCGCCTGAGGTGTGGTGATCCTCATGTTAACTCACCACCAGTCAGCCTCCCCCTCAAAGAGAAAAGCAGCCTATGGATCATAACTCTTAGAACTTAGAACAATACAGCGCAGTACAGGCCCTTCGGCCCACGATGTTGCACCGAAACAAAAGCCATCTAACCTACACTATGCCATTATCATCCATATGTTTATCCAATAAACTTTTAAATGCCCTCAATGTTGGCGAGTTCACTACTGTAGCAGGTAGGGCATTCCACGGCCTCACTACTCTTTGCGTAAAGAACCTACCTCTGACCTCTGTCCTATATCTATTACCCCTCAGTTTAAAGCTATGTCCCCTCGTGCCAGCCATTTCCATCCGCGGGAGAAGGCTCTCACTGTCCACCTTATCTAACCCCCTGATCATTTTGTATGCCTCTATTAAGTCTCCCCTTAACCTTCTTCTCTCCAACGAAAACAACCTCAAGTCCATCAGCCTTTCCTCATAAGATTTTCCCTCCATACCAGGCAACATCCTGGTAAATCTCCTCTGCACCCGCTCCTAAGCCTCCACGTCCTTCCTATAATGCGGTGACCAGAACTGTACGCAATACTCCAAATGCGGCCGTACCAGAGTTCTGTACAGCTGCAACATGATCTCCCGACACCGGATCTCAATCCCTCTACCAATAAAGGCCAACACTCCATAGGCCTTCTTCACAACCCTATCAACCTGGGTGGCAACTTTCAGCGATCTATGTACATGGACACCTAGATCCCTCTGCTCATCCACACTTTCAAGAACTTTACCATTAGCCAAATATTCCGCATTCCTGTTATTCCTTCCAAAGTGAATCACCTCACACTTCTCTACATTAAACTCCATTTGCCACCTCTCAGCCCAGCTCTGCAGCTTATCTATATCCCTCTGTAACCTGCTACATCCTTCCACACTATCGACAACACCACCGACTTTAGTATCGTCTGCAAATTTACTCACCCACCCTTCTGCGCCTTCCTCTAGGTCATTGATAAAAATGACAAACAGCAACGGCCCCAGAACAGATCCTTGTGGTACTCCACTTGTGACTGTACTCCATTCTGAACATTTCCCATCAACCACCACCCTCTGTCTTCTTTCAGCTAGCCAATTTCTGATCCACATCTCTAAATCACCCTCAATCCCCAGCCTCCGTATTTTTTGCAATAGCCTACCGTGGGGAACCTTATCAAACGCTTTGCTGAAATCCATATACACCACATCAACTGCTCTACCCTCATCTACCTGTTCAGTCACCTTCTCAAAGAACTCAATAAGGTTTGTGAGGCATGACCTACCCTTCACAAAGCCATGCTGACTATCCCTGATCATATTATTCCTATCTAGATGATTGTAAATCTTGTCTCTTATAATCCCCTCCAAGACTTTACCCACTACAGACGTGAGGCTCACCGGTCTATAGTTGCCGGGGTTGTCTCTGCTCCCCTTTTTGAACAAAGGGACCACATTTGCTGTCCTCCAGTCCTCTGGCACTATTCCTGTAGCCAATGATGACATAAAAATCAAAGCCAAAGGTCCAGCAATCTCTTCCCTGGCCTCCCAGAGAATCCTAGGATAAATCCCATCAGGTCCCGGGGACTTATCTATTTTCAGCCTGTCCAGAATTGTAATTATCACGAATTATCAGGACCTCAAGTCCACCTACGCACCTTGGCTTCATATCCTTTGCTGTCCTAACCCAACAGAAATCTTGTAGTTACTACAAATTCAGCTGGCACCCCAGAGGGTTTTTTTGAAGGGGTGTTCAGATTTCCACTACCAATGTGTCAAAGTCAATATTTCCGCTTCTGTAGTTGAAAAATTCAACACACTCGTTAAGACAGAATAACAAGCTTTATTTTCGAAAACAACTGCTTGCAGTAATGGCTGAAACTTGAAGCCAGAGAGCGTCAACAAAACTTTCACAAGTTCCATGCTTTTCGCGGAGAATTAACTCAATATTTACACATTAACTTTATCAAGATTATGTGACAGCAGTCTGGTCAGGAGTTTGATCGGAAATATAAACGGAAGCAAAGACCAGACCATGTTTGGTCATATCACTCATACCATTATTTAGTCCTCGCAGGGAACATTGAAAGGTCGGAATAGACTTGTTTCTTCCTGAACTTATCTTGTTTTAAATTCCTACAGCCCTGGGTTATGCCGAGTTAGTTTTATCAGGAGTTGCCGAGGTCCGGTGTTTTGGAATGGCTCGACCTTCGCTGATCTTTTCAGACTTCAAGTTATGCAGAGTTGGCCTACGGCCATACTAGTCTGAAAATGGTTAGGGCAGCATTCTTTACCTGGGCCTGGGGAGCTGGAATGAGTAGTTTTAGTCTTTCTGGTATTGTCTCAAACCTTTTGACCAGTCTTCCCATTGACCAGTTTTCCCATCATGCCATTACTTAATTCGTACCATATCACAAATGTGTGAAGAAGTGGTTCCTAACAACACCCCTGAAAGAACTAGCTTTTACTTAAGGTTTGTACCTGGTCCTGGATGCTACCACCAGGGGAAATAGTTTCTACTTTATCAAATCCTTTAATCAGAAACACTTCGTCTTAGTTGTGCCATTTATCCTCATAATTGAACTCTTTCAACCCCATAATAATAATCTTTATTGTCACAGGTAGGTTTACATTAACACTGCAATGAAGTTACTGTGAAAGTCCCCTAGTCGCCACACTCCGGCGCCTGTTCGGGAACACAGAGGGAGAATTCAGAATGTCCAAATTACCAAACTAGCACGTCTTTCAGGACTTGTGAGAGGAAACCGGCGCACCCGGAGGAAACCCACGCAGACACGGAGAACGTGCAGACTCCGCACAAACAGTGACCCAAGCTGGGAATCAAACCTGGAACCCTGGAGCTATGAAGCAACAGTGCTAATCACTGTGCTTGTTCTGCTCCACCTCCCCAAGGCCACTATATCCTTTCCGAGCTGTTGTACCTAGGATGGAACACAATTTCTCCAGATAGGCTTCCGGTGGTGGCCATGGAGTGAACGGTCGCACATTTAACAGCTCTTGCCTCCAGTGGTCTTTTAATGGCTTTTAAGCTGGATTTTCGCAGGAATGTCTCAACATAAGTTGATAAAAGTGAGAGCAGAAGGAGGCAACCCCCAATTTATGGAACGGCGCCCAAAAAATAGTTGTAAAAGAAGAAATCAAAAGATGGATGGAAGCAAAACTCAGAAAACAGCAGGTACAGTGACAACGAGGCAAAGTTTGGCCGCGTCTGCCCAGGGCGACGGAACGAGAGGAGGAGTCCACCGCGATGGCAATGGAAATTGGCATTCTTCTAGGAGCGGCAGAAGCGGCTGTTGGAGAAGGTGGAAGACCTGGAGAATCGTTCTCGCAGGCAGAATATCCGGATCGTCGGTCTGCCAGAGGGAAAGGAGGGATCAGATGTCTGTGCGTACGTGAGGAATATGCTGGAGAAGCTGATGGGGGATGGTTCGTTCCCCAAGCCGTTGGAGGTGAATCGGGCCCATAGGGGTCTTTTACGTAAGCCCCAGGGTCGTGAACCCCCGAGGGCAATTGTTGTATGGCTGCATCGGTTCCTGGATAAGGAATGTATTATGAAGTGGGCTTGGCAGACGAAACAGTGCATCTGGGAAGAGTCAAAGATCTGGGTGTATCAGGATTGGGGAGCAGAGCTTGCAAAGAAGAGGGCGAGTTTTAATAAAGTCAATGTGGCGGTGTATGCGAAAGACATAAAATTTGGACTGCTCTACCCGGCCCGTCTCTGGGTGACCTCCGAGAACCGAGAGCTATACTTTGGCTTGCCAGAAGAGGTGGAGGTCTTTATAAGAACATAAGAACTAGGAGCAGGAGTAGGCCATCTGGCCCCTCGAGCCTGCTCCGCCACTCAATAAGATCATGGCTGATCTTTTGTGGACTCAGCTCCACTTTCCGGCTCGAACACCATAACCCTTAATCCCTTTATTCTTCAAAAAACTATCTATCTTTATCTTAAAAACATTTAATGAAGGAGCCTCTGCTGCTTCACCGGGCAAGGAATTCCATAGATTCACAACCCTTTGGGTGAAGAAGTTCCTCCTAAACTCAGTCCTAAATCTGAGTTTTTGAGCCTTATTTTGAGGCTATGCCCCCTAGTTCTGCTTTCACCCGCCAGTGGAAACAACCTGCCCGCATCTATCCTATCCCCTTCATAATTTTATATGTTTCTATAAGATCTCCCCTCATCCTTCTAAATTCCAACGAGTACAGTCCCAGTCTACTCAACCTCTCCTCGTAATCCAACCCCTTCAGCTCTGGGATTAACCTAGTGAATCTCCTCTGCACACCCTCCAGTGCCAGTACGTCCTTTCTCAAGTAAGGAGACCAAAACTGAACACAATACTCCAGGTGTGGCCTCACTAACACCTTATACAATTGCAGCAGAACCTCCCTAGTCTTAAACTCCATCCCTCTAGCAATGAAGGACAACATTCCATTTGCCTTCTTAATCACCTGTTGCACCTGTAAACCAACTTTTTGCGACTCATGCACTAGCACCCCCAGGTCTCTGCACAGCAGCATGTTTTAATATTTTATCATTTAAATAATAATCCCTTTTGCTGTTATTCCTACCAAAATGGATAATCTCACATTGTATTCCATCTGCCAGACCCTAGCCCATTCACTTAGCCTATCCAAATCCCTCTGCAGACTTCCAGTATCCTCTGCACTTTTTGCTTTACCACTTATCTTAGTGTCGTCTGCAAACTTGGACACATTGCCCTTGGTCCCCAACTCCAAATCATCTATGTAAATTGTGAACAATTGTGGGCCCAACACTGATCCCTGAGGGACACCACTAGCTACTGATTGCCAACCAGAGAAACACCCATTAATCCCCACTCTTTGCTTTCTATTAATTAACCAATCCTCTATCCATGCTACTACTTTCCCCTTAATGCCATGCATCTTTATCTTATGCAGCAACCTTTTGTGTGGCACCTTGTCAAAGGCTTTCTGGAAATCCAGATATACCACATCCATTGGCTCCCCGTTATCTGCCGCACTGGTAATGTCCTCAAAAAATTCCACTAAATTAGTTAGGCACGACCTGCCCTTTATGAACCCATGCTGCGTCTGCCCAATGGGACAATTTCCATCCAGATGCCTCGCTGTTTCTTCCTTGATGATAGATTCCAGCATCTTCCCTACTACCGAAGTTAAGCTCACTGGCCTATAATTAGCCGCTTTATGCCTACCTCCTTTTTTAAACAGTGGTGTCACGTTTGCTAATTTCCAATCCGCCGGGACCACCCCAGAGTCTAGTGAATTTTGGTAAATTATCACTAGTGCATTTGCAATTTCCCTAGCCATCTCTTTTAGCACTCTGGGTTGCATTCCATCAGGGCCAGGAGACCTGTCTACCTTTAGCCCCATTAGCTTGCCCATCGCTACCTCCTTGGTGACAACAATCCTCTCAAGGTCCTCACCTGTCATAGCCTCATTTCCATCAGTCACTGGCATGTTATTTGTGTCTTCCACTGTGAAGACCGACCCAAAAAACCTGTTCAGTTCCTCAGCCATTTCCTCATCTCCCATTATTAAATCTCCCTTCTCATCCTCTAAAGGACCAATATTTACCTTAGCCACTCTTTTTTTGTTTTATATATTTGTAGAAACTTTTACTATCTGTTTTTATATTCTGAGCAAGTTTACTCTCATAATCTATCTTACTCTTCTTTATAGCTTTTTTAGTAGCTTTCTGTTGCCCCCTAAAGATTTCCCAGTCCTCTAGTCTCCCACTAATCTTTGCTACTTTGTATGCTTTTTCCTTCAATTTGATACACTCCCTTATTTCCTTAGATATCCACGGTCGATTTTCCCTCTTTTTACCGTCCTTCCTTTTTGTTGGTATAAACCTTTGCTGAGCACTGTGAAAAATCGTTGGAAGGTTCTCCACTGTTCCTCAACTGTTTCACTATAAAGTCTTTGCTCCCAGTCTACCTTAGTTAGTTCTTCTCTCATCCCATTGTAATCTCCTTTGTTTAAGCACAAAACACTAGTGCTTGATTTTACCTTCATCTGTATTTTAAATTCCACCATATTGTGATCGCTCTTTCTGAGAGGATCCCTACCTATGAGATCCTGAATCAATCCTGTCTCATTACACAGGACCAGATCTAGGACCGCTTGTGCCCTCGTAGGTTCCATTACATACTGTTCTAGGAAACTATCACGGATACATTCTATAAACTCCTCCTCAAGGCTGCCTTGACCGACCTGGTTAAACCAATCGACATGTAGATTAAAATCCCCCATGATAACTGCTGTACCATTTCTACATGCATCAGTTATTTCTTTGTTTATTGCCTGCCCACCATAATGTTACTATTTGGTGGCCTATAGACTACTCCTATCAGTGACTTTTTCGCCTTACTATTCCTGATTTCCACCCAAATGGATTCAACCTTATCCTCCATAGCACCGATGTCATCCCTTACTGTTGCCCGGATGTCATCCTTAAATAACAGAGCTACACCACCTCCCTTACCATCCACTCTGTCCTTCCGAATAGTTTGATACCCTCGGATATTTAACTCCCAGTCTTGACCATCCTTTAACCATGTTTCAGTAATGGCCACTAAATCATAGTCATTCACGATGATTTGCGCCATCAACTCATTTACCTTAGAACCAAGAACTTGGTGGATGCATACGGACTTAAAACCTAAATTGTGGTGGACTGAGTTTTGTTTAAGAAAGGGGGGAGGGGGGGAAGTTTTGTGCGGTTCTTTCTTTCTCTGTTTGGAGGAGGAGGGTTTTTTCTGTTTGATTTGATTTTGATTTGTTGTATGTGCCGAATTGCAGTGAAAAGGGCTTTGAGTTGCGATGTTTTTTCTGTTGGAAAAAAGGTGGTTGAGTTTCTGCATGCATAATTTTTTTCCTACCCTGTTTGATGTCTCTTCTATTGTTTTGGTTCTGTTTGAAGGTGATGGGATAGATAAGGGAGGGGGGTGGGCCTCTCCCCCTGGGGGGATTGTTTGTTTGCTTTCTGTGTTTGATGTCATTGTGTTGCTAACTTATGTTAAGGGGGGGAGGATTCGACAAGTGGCAGAATGCTTGGCGCGGGGGGGGGGGGGGGGGCGAGAGCTGCTAGGCTAGCTGGATAGCCAGTTAACGGGAGCAAAGTGGGGGGAGAGCTGAAGAGAGATGGAGTAGGTGAGTGGGAGGGGGGCGGAAGGGACTGCTGACGAGTAAGGGACTTTCAGGGGATTGGGGGACTTTCGGGGGATTGGGGTTGGAGAGCAGAGGGCGGTAGCTGCCGGGAGGTGGACCAAGGGAAGTGCGGGCATGGGCTAAGAGCTAGCCTAGGAAAGGTCATGGCTGATCGATAGGGGAGTGGGGGGGTGCGAGAGCCCCCCCCCCCCCCCCCCCCCCCCCCGACCAAACTGGTTACATGGAATGTTCGTGGACTGAATGGGCTGGTCAACAGGGCCCGTGTGTTCGCACACCTGAGACTGTTAAAAACGGATGTGGCCATGCTGCAGGAGACACACTTGAAGCTGGGAGACCAATTCAGATTGAAGAAGGGATGGGTCGGACAGGTGCTTCATTCGGGACTGACTTTAAAACAAGGAGAGTGGCCATCCTGATTAACAAGAAGGTGGCATTTGAGGTGGGAAGGATAGAGGTAGACCCGGGGGGTAGATTTATTATGGTCAGTGGAAAGCTGGAGGGAATGGCAGTAAATATGCTGGTAAATATATATGCCCCCAAACTGGATGATGTCGCGTTTATTCGGAAGGTGCTGGGGAAGATCCCTGACCTGGACTCGCACCGGCTGGTTATGGGAGGTGATTTCAACACGGTCCTGGATCCGAGACTGGACCAGTCGAGTTCTAGGTCAGGGAAAGTACAAGCAATGGCGAAGGAATTGCGGGGTTCATGGAGCGCATGGGAGGGGTGGATCCGTAGAGATTTGGGAGGCCAAGGAGCAAGGAATATTCATTTTACTCCCATGTGCACAAGGTATACTCCAGGATAGATTTCTTTGTACTGAATAAAACACTATTAGCTGGGGTGGAGGACACGGAGTACTCAGCATTTATGGTGTCAGACCATGCGGCACATTGGGTAGACTTACATGCAAGCACGGGGAGGTCTCAGCACCCACATTGGAGATTAGATGCCGGGCTGCTAGCGGACGATAAGATCTGTGAGCGAGTGAGGGAGGCCATCCGGGGGTACATAAAAAACAATGATACAGGAGAGACTGCTCCAGGAGTGGTTTGGGAGGCATTGAAGGCAGTTATCAGAGGGGAATTTATTTTGATTCAAGCCCATAGGGAAAAAACTGAGCTGGCGGAGCTGGACAGATTGGTAGGAGAAATCTTACAGGTGGACAGGAGGTATGCGGAGTCTCCGAATGATGAGCTCCTGAGGAATTTAGGCTCCTTTCCACAGGTAAGGCGGAGGGACAGCTGAGGAGGGCAAAATGGGCAATACATGAATATGGGGAGAAAGCTAGCAGGGTGATGGCACATCAGCTGAGGAAGTAGGAGGCGGCAAGAGAAATAGGGAAAATAAAGGATATGAGAGGGAAGGTAGTGATAGACCTGGGGGCGGTTAATGACGTGTTCTGTGAATTTTATAGTCGGTTATATGAATCGGAATTCCCAGCCTGGGACGAGGGTATGAATCAATTCCTGGAGAGGCTGGAGTTCCCAAAGGTAGATGAGCTGGTGGAAGACCTGGGGGGCCCAATTTGGCTCGGGGAGGTGATAGATGGGTTGGGGGCGATGCAATCGGGCAAGGCCCTGGGACCTGACGGATTCCCAGTGGAATTCTATAAAGTTCTCTGGGCTACTGGGGCCGCCCTGGTTAAAGGCTTTTAACAAGTCTCGGGAGGTGGGAGTACTCGCCCCAATGCTATCACAGGCATCAATTTCTCTCATCCTGAAGCGAGATAAGGACCCGGAGAACTGTGGATCGTACAGGCCAATTTCCCTACTGAACGTTGATGCTAAATTGCTGGCAAAGATCTTGGCTACTCGAATAGAGGATTGCGTCCCGGAGGTAATTGGGGAAGATCAGACGGGATTTGTGAAGGGCAGGCACCTGACGTCCAATATTAGACGGCTTCTTAATATTATAATGATACCAGCAGAGGGGCGCGATGTTGAGGTGGTAGTAGCCATGGACGCGGAGAAGGCTTTCGACCGGATGGAGTGGAAGTATCTATGGGACATTTTGGGTAGGTTGGGTTCGGACAGGGATTTGTGGATTGGGTCCGGCTGTTATATCAGGCCCCGATGGCAAATGTAAGAACCAACTGAGTCTGGTCAGAGTATTTTAGTCTCTGCAGGGAGACAAGACAGGGATGTCCGCTCTCCCCATTACTGTTTGCCCTGGCCATAGTGCCCTTGGCAAATGGCCCTTAGACCATCAAATGCCTGGTTTGGGGGGGGGGGGGCACAGAGTCTCTCTATATGTGGACGATTTGCTGCTCTATGTCACAGACCCAGTGGGGAGGATGGCCAAAATCATGGAGATACTAGGAGAATTGGGGTGATTTTCAGGTTACAAATTAAATATGGGAAAGAGCGAGATGTTCATGATCCAGGCACCGGGACAGGAAAAGAGATTGAGGGAGTTGCCGTTCAGAGTGGTTGAGAGGAGTTATCTGGGGATTCAAGTGACTAAGGATTGGGGGCAGCTTCATAAGTTAAATCTGGGCAAAGCGGTGGATCAAATGAGAAGGGATTTTCGCAGATGGGACATGCTCCCGCTGACGCTGGCGGGGAGGGTCCAGACGGTAAAGATGACGGTCCTTCCGAGACTGCTCTTCTTTTTTCAATGTCTTCCGATTTTTATCCCAAAGGCTTTTTTCAGGAAAATGAACGCGGCGATCTCAGGTTTTGTGTGGGCGGGTAAAACTCCGAGAGTAAAGAAGGCACTCCTGGAACGGGGTCGCGGTGAGGGGGGCTTGGCCCTCCTGAGCTAAGAAGGGTGCAGTCACCATGTTGGAGGTTTACTACAGGCCTCCCAACAGCCAGCGGGAGATAGAGGAGCAGATAGGTAGACAGATTTTGGAAAAGAGTAAAAACAACAGGGTTGTGGTGATGGGAGACTTCAACTTCCCCAATATTGACTGGGACTCACTTAGTGCCAGGGGCTTAGATGGGGCGGAGTTTGTAAGGAGCATCCAGGAGGGCTTCTTAAAACAATATGTAGACAGTCCAACTAGGGAAGGGGCGGTACTGGACCTGGTATTGGGGAATGAGCCCGGCCAGGTGGTAGAAGTTTCAGTAGGGGAGCATTTCGGGAACAGTGACCACAATTCAGTAAGTTTTAAAGTGCTGGTGGACAAGGATAAGAGTGGTCCTAGGGTGAATGTGCTAAATTGGGGGAAGGCTAATTATAACAATATTAGGTGGGAACCTAATTGGGGGCGGATGTTTGAGGGCAAATCAACATCTGACATGTGGGAGGCTTTCAAGTGTCAGTTGAAAGGAATTCAGGACCGGCATGTTCCTGTGAGGAAGAAGGATAAATACGGCAATTTTCGGGAACCTTGGATAACGAGAGATATTGTAGGCCTCGTCAAAAAGAAAAAGGAGGCATTTGTCAGGGCTAAAAGGCTGGGAACAGACGAAGCCTGTGTGGAATATAAGGAAAGTAGGAAGGAACTTAAGCAAGGAGTCAGGAGGGCTAGAAGGGGTCACGAAAAGTCATTGGCAAATAGGGTTAAGGAAAGTCCCAAGGCTTTTTACACGTACATAAAAAGCAAGAGGGTAGCCAGCGAAAGGGTTGGCCCACTGAAGGATAGGCAAGGGAATCTATGTGTGGAGCCAGAGGAAATGGGTGAGGTACTGAATGAATACTTTGCATCAGTATTCACCAAAGAGAAGGAATTGGTAGATGTTGAGTCTGGAGAAGGGGGTGTCGATAGCCTGGGTCACATTGTGATCCAAAAAATATTAAGGTAGATAAGTCCCCAGGGCCTGATGGGATCTACCCCAGAATATTGAAGGAGGCTGGAGAGGAAATTGCTGAGGCCTTGACAGAAATCTTTGGATCCTCGCTGTCTTCAGGGGATGTCCCGGAGGACTGGAGAATAGCCAATGTTGTTCCTCTGTTTAAGAAGGGTAGCAAGGATAATCCCGGGAACTACAGGCCGGTGAGCCTTACTTCAGTGGTAGGGAAATTACTGGAGAGAATTCTTCGAGACAGGATCTACTCCCATTTGGAAGCAAATGGACGTATTAGTGAGAGGCAGCACGGTTTTGTGAAGGGGAGGTCGTGTCTCACTAACTTGATAGAGTTTTTCGAGGAGGTCACTAAGATGATTGATGCAGGTAGGGCAGTAGATGTTGTCTATATGGACTTCAGTAAGGCCTTTGTCAAGGTCCCTCATGGTAGACTAGTACAAAAGGTGAAGTCACACGGGATCAGGGGTGAGCTGGCAAGGTGGATACAGAACTGGCTAGGCCATAGAAGGCAGAGAGTAGCAATGGAGGGATGCTTTTCTAATTGGAGGGCTGTGACCAGTGGTGTTCCACAGGGATCAGTGCTGGGACCTTTGCTCTTTGTAGTATATATAAATGATTTGGAGGAAAATGTAACTGGTCTGATTAGTAAGTTTGCAGACGACACAAAGGTTGGTGGAATTGCGGATAGCGATGAGGACTGTCGGAGGATACAGCAGGATTTAGATTGTCTGGAGACTTGGGCGGAAAGATGGCAGATGGAGTTTAATCTGGACAAATGTGAGGTAATGCATTTTGGAAGGGCTAATGCAGGTAGGGAATATACAGTGAATGGTAGAACCCTCAAGAGTATTGAAAGTCAAAGAGATCTAGGGGTACAGGTCCACAGGTCATTGAAAGGGGCAACACAGGTGGAGAAGGTAGTCAAGAAGGCATACGGCATGCTTGCCTTCATTGGCCGGGGCATTGAGTATAAGAATTGGCAAGTCATGTTGCAGCTGTATAGAACCTTAGTTAGGCCACACTTGGAGTATAGTGTTCAATTCTGGTCGCCACACTACCAGAAGGATGTGGAGGCTTTAGAGAGGGTGCAGAAGAGATTTACCAGAATGTTGCCTGGTATGGAGGGCATTAGCTATGAGGAGCGGTTGAATAAACTCGGTTTGTTCTCACTGGAACAACGGAGGTTGAGGGGCGACCTGATAGAGGTCTACAAAATTATGAGGGCATAGACAGAGTGGATAGTCAGACGCTTTTCCCCAGGGTAGAGGGGTCAATTACTAGGGGGCACAGGTTTAAGGTGAGAGGGGCAAGGTTTAGAGTAGATGTACGAGGCAAGTGTTTTACGCAGAGGGTAGTGGGTGCCTGGAACTCGCTACCAGAGGAGGTGGTGGAAGCAGGGACGATAGTGACATTTAAGGGGCATCTTGACAAATACATGAATAGGATGGGAATAGAGGGATACGGACCCAGGAAGTGTAGAAGATTGTAGTTTAGTCGGGCAGCATGGTCGGCACGGGCTTGGAGGACCGAAGGGCCTGTTCCTGTGCTGTACATTTCTTTGTTGTATTATTGGGTGGCCAACATATCGATGGTCAGGAAGTGGGTAGTGGGGGAGGGGTCGGTGTGGGAGCGAGTAGAAGCGGCATCCTGTAAGAGAACGAGTTTGGAGGCGTTCCTGATGGCGTCCTGGACGTTTTTGCCGACTCGGTACTCTACGAGCCCTGTGGTGGTGGCAGCCCTTAGGGTATGGGGCAATGGAAGCAACACATGAGATTGGAGGTGTCAGTGTAGTCACCGATTTGTAACAATCACCGGTTTGCCCCGGGGGGGGGGGTGCTGGATGGGGGCTATAGCGGATGGCGGCGGGCAGGGATTGAGAGATTTGGGGACCTATTCATTCAGGAGGGTTTCCCTACCTTGGATGCATTAGAGGAGGAGTTTGAGTTGTCGGGCGGGGACGGGTTTCGGTACCTACAGGTACGGGATTTTGTCCGGTGGCTGGTTCCCACCTTCCCTCGCCTCCCCCTGAGGGGGTTACAAGATAAGGTGATGTCAAAAACAGAGGTTGGAGAGGGGAGGGTTTCGGAGATATACAAGGAGCTGATGGAGTGTGAAGAGGCCCCTATCAGGGAGGTGAAGAGGAAGTGGGAAGAGGAGCTGGGTGGGGAGGTAGAATTCGAGCTGTGGGAAAAAGCCCCGAAGAGAGTCAATTCATCCTCGTCCTGTGCCAGACTTAGCTTGATCCAGTTCAAGGTGGTTCACAGGCCCACATGACGGCAGCCCGGATGAGCAGGTTCTTTGACGAGGGGGAGGACAGATGTGGGGGTAGCCCGGCCAACCAAGTTTTGGACTTGTCCAAAATTGAGGGGATTCTGGAAGGGATTTGCGGACATTATGTCAGGGGTCCTGGAAGGAAGGGTAACTCCGAGTCCAGAATTGGCAATATTTGGGGGATTGGAGGATCCGGCGGCCAAAGGGGGGGGGGGAGGCAGGCCGATGTTCTGGCCTTCTCATCCCTGGTGGCCCGGAGACGGAATTTGCTGGGATGGAGGGACTCGGAGCCTCCGAAGTCAGGAGTGTGGATCAGCGATATGGCAGGGTTTCCCAGCCTAGAGAAAATTAAATTTGTTTTGAGAGGATCAATTCAAGGGTTTGCCCTGAGATGGCAGCCGTTCATAGACTACTTCAAGGGGAACTGAATGTCAGCAGTAAGGAGGGGGGGGAGGTGAAAAAATGGGGGGGGGGGGGGGGGGGGAAATAGGAGGCGTGGCAAAGGGACAGAGAATATAGTTTACGGGTAGCTGGGGAGTAGGTTGTTTTTTCTTTCTTTGCGTGTGTCAGCCCGCAGGGGTGTTTAAGAGATGTTAATATGTTAAACTGTGAAAATTACAAATGCCGCAATAAAATATTTTCTAAAAAAGAAAAAATTACTCCAGATAGATTCTAATTGATGTTTTGTTTTTGAGTTCAGTGTGCTGTGTAAATGTATTTACTAATTTGTTTCTAAAATGCTCTAATCCGCTCTATTATATGCTGTTGTTAGTCAGATGCAGAGTTGGCTCTGGATGCAGAGTTCCTCGATGTCTACAAGAACTGTAATGGCGTTATCATGATGTTTGACATCACCAAACAGTGGTCAGTATATTTCAATATTCACTATAGCTCTCCATTGTATGTGATTTGTGAATGTAGAAATCGCTGCTTTAGTAGTGACCCTCACATGTGTTGCTGTACAGCGCCTTGCTGTAGAATTGAACAGCAGGTCAAGAAATAAGACATGACTATGAGCACACTGAGGATGTACCACTCGCTCCCTGCAGACCCCCTCGCTCCCCGCGAGCCCTCACCTCCTCCCACAAACCTTCACCTCCACTCACCCACCTCACGTGTGCAGTCCACCAGGTTAAAGGTAACTGGGAGATGCAGATCTGAACACTCCTGAAGCAGTGCTGTGCTTTTCTAGTTCCACTTCCGTGTCTGCCAGAATGTCTGATGACTACATTTTGTTCATTTTATGTTTGCTGAGGTTTGTTTCTTGTGTTTCAATGTGTAGACTGTCCACTGCTGCATCTAAAGGATTGATATTTCATCCAGTTTAGTTTAAATGTTTTTTCCTTGTTGCTGCATTGGTTCATCTGTTTAGTTTGATAATAATATGTCGAGGGACTAGTTCATTCAGGAGGCAGAAGGTGCATTGATTAATACTCTCCCTTGTTTCTGCAGGACATTCAGTTATATCATGAAGGAGCTTCCAAAAGTACCAGATCACATTCCAGTCTGTGTGCTTGGGAACCACCGTGACATGGGAGAGCATCGGGTTATCCTGCCTGATGATGTCAGGGATTTCATAAAGAGCAGCAACAGGTAAGGCAGAAATCGACATGCAGCTAAGTGTGGCATGGTGACGCAGTGGTTATCACCGCTGCCTATGGTGCTGAGGACCCAGGTTTGATCCCGGCTCCGGGTCACTGTCCGTGTGGAGTTTGCACATTCTGCCCATTATCTGCGTGGGTTTCGCCCCCACAACCCAAAGATGTGCAGGGTAGGTGGATTGGCCAATTAAATTGCCCCTTAATTGGAAAAAATAATTGGGTACTTTCAATTAAAAAAAATAAAAATCGACCTGCAGCAACATTCCCACCTGGATTCGCAGTTTCACTTGGAGCGAAATGTGGGTATCTGGATAAAATGTGATCAACAAACAAGAAGCAAAGGTGGACGGCTGTTCCGAGGATTGGAAAACATATAAGACCATAAGACATAGGAGCAGAATTAGGCCACTTGGCCCATCGAGTCTGCTCTGCCATTCAATCATGGCTGATATTTTCTCATCCCCATTCTCCTGCCTTCTCCCCATAACCCCTGATCCCCTTATTAAGCAAGAACCTATCTGTCTCTGCCTTAAAGACACTCAGAGAATTGGCCTCCACAGCCTTCTGTGGCAAAGAGTTCCACAGATTCACCACGCTCTATCTGAAGAAATTCCTTTTCATCTCTGTTTTAAAGGATCGTCCCTTTAGTCTGAGATGGTGTCCTCTGGTTCTAGTTTTTCCTACAAGTGGAAACATCCTCTCCACGTCCACTCTATCCAGGCCTCGCAGTATCTTGTAAGTTTCAATAAGATCCCCCCCTTATCCTTCTAAACTCCGAGTACAGACCCAGAGTCCTCAAACGTTCCTCATACGACAAGTTCTTCATTCCAGAGATCATTCTTGTGAACCTCCTCTGGACCCTTTCCAAGGCCAGCACATCCTTCCTTAGATACAGGGCCCAAAACTGCTCACAATACTCCAAACGGGGTCTGACCAGAGCCTTATGCAGCCTCAGAAGTACATCCCTGGTCTTGTATTCTAGCCCTCTTGACATGAATGCTAAAATTGCATTTGCCTCCTTAACTGCCGACTGAACCTGCACATTAACCTTAAGAGAATTGTGAACAAGGACTCCCAAGTCTCTTTGTGCTTCTGCTTTCCGAAGCATTTCCCCATTTAGAAAATAGTCTATGCCTAAATTCCTCCTTCTAAAGTGCAGAACCTCACACTTTTCCACATTGTATTTCATATACCATTTCATTGCCCACTCTCCTAGCTTGTCCAAGTCCTTCTGCAACCCCCTTACTTCCTCAATACTATCTGTCCCTCTACAGATCTTTGTATCATCTGCAAACTTAGCAACAGTGCCTTCAGTACCTTCTTCCAGATCATTAATGTATACTGTGAAAAGTTGTGGTCCCAGCACAGACCCCTGAGGCACACCACTAGTCACCGGCTGCCATCCTGAAAAATACCCCTTTATCCCCACTCTCTGCCTTATATCTTTTAAAATCTGTCTTTCTCATTGGGATTAGTTTGGGATTGATACAGGGCTATGGGGAGAGAGTGGGCCAGTGGGATTAGTTTGGGATTGATACAGGGCTATGGGGAGAGAGCGGGGCAGTGGGATTAGTTTGTGATTGATACAGGGCTATGAGGAGAGAGCACTGTCCTGGGATTAGTTTGAGATTGATACAGGGCTATGGGGAGGGAGAGCACTGCAGTGGGATTAGTTTGAGATTGATACAGGGCTATGGGGAGGGAGAGCACTGCAGTGGGATTAGTTTGAGATTGATACAGGGCTATGGGGTGAGAGAGCACTGCAGTGGGATTAGTTTGAGATTGATACAGGGCTATGGGGAGAGAGCGGGGCAGTGGGATTAGTTTGTGATTGATACAGGGCTATGAGGAGAGAGCACTGTCGTGGGATTAGTTTGAGATTGATACAGGGCTATGGGGAGGGAGAGCACTGCAGTGGGATTAGTTTGAGATTCATACAGGGCTATGGGGAGAGGGCACTGCAGTGGGATTAGTTTGAGATTGATACAGGGCTATAGGGAGAGAGAGCACTGTAGTGGGATTAGTTTGAGATTGATACAGGGCTATAGGGAGAGAGAGCACTGCAGTGGGATTAGTTTGAGATTGATACAGGGCTATGGGGAGAGAGCACTGCAGTGGGATTAGTTTGAGATTGATACAGGGCTATGGGGAGAGGTCACTGCAGTGGGATTAGTTTGAGATTGATACAGGGCTATGGGGAGAGGTCACTGCAGTGGGATTAGTTTGAGATTGATACAGGGCTATGGGGTGAGAGAGCACTATAGTTGCATTAGTTTGAGATTGATACAGGGCTATGAGGAGAGAGCACCGCAGTGGGATTAGTTTGAGATTGATACAGGGCTATGGGGAGAGAGCACTGCAGTGGGATTAGTTTGAGATTGATACAGGGCTATGGGGTGAGAGAGCACTATAGTTGCATTA
This sequence comes from Scyliorhinus torazame, assembly GCF_047496885.1. NCBI lineage: Eukaryota > Metazoa > Chordata > Chondrichthyes > Carcharhiniformes > Scyliorhinidae > Scyliorhinus > Scyliorhinus torazame. The sequence goes on from NC_092728.1 coordinate 38,690,263, forward strand.
GTTTGAGATTGATACAGGGCTATGAGGAGAGAGCACCGCAGTGGGATTAGTTTGAGATTGATACAGGGCTATGGGGAGAGAGCACTGCAGTGGGATTAGTTTGAGATTGATACAGGGCTATGGGGTGAGAGAGCACTATAGTTGCATTAGTTTGAGATTGATACAGGGCTATGAGGAGAGAGCACCGCAGTGGGATTAGTTTGGGATTGATACAGGGCTATGGGGAGAGAGCGGGGCAGTGGGATTAGTTTGAGATTGATACAGGGCTATGAGGAGAGCGCACTGCCGTGGGATTAGTTTGAGATTGATACAGGGCTATGGGGAGAGAGCAGGGCAGTGGGATTAGTCTGAGATTGATACAGGGCTATGGGGAGAGAGCAGGGCAGTGGGATTAGTTTGAGATTGATACAGGGCTATGAGGAGAGAGCACTGTCGTGGGATTAGTTTGAGATTGATACAGGGCTATGAGGAGAGAGCACTGTCGTGGGATTAGTTTGAGATTGATACAGGGCTATGAGGAGAGAGCACTGTGGTGGGATTAGTTTGAGATTGATAAAGGGCTATGGGGAGAAAGTGGGGCAGGGAGATTAATTTGGGATCGATGCAGGGCCTGGGGGAGAAAGTGGGGCAGAGGGATTTGTTTGGAATTGATAAAGGGCTATGGAGAAAGTGTGGGGCAGTGGGAGTAGTTTGGGGATTGATACAGGGCTATGGGGTGAGAGTGGGGCCTTGGGATTAGTTTGTGATTGATTGGGTTATGGGGAGACAGTGGGGCAGTGGGAATAGTTTGAGATTGATACAGGGCTATGAGGAGGGAGCACTGTCGTGGCATTAGTTTGAGATTGATACAGGGCTATGAGGAGAGAGCTGGCAGTGGGAATAGTTTGAGATTGATACAGGGCTATGAGGAGAGAGCACTGTCGTGGGATTAGTTTGAGATTGATAAAGGGCTATGGGGAGAAAGTGGGGCAGGGAGATTAATTTGGGATCGATGCAGGGCCTGGGGGAGAAAGTGGGGCAGAGGGATTCGTTTGGAATTGATAAAGGGCTATGGAGAAAATGTGGGGCAGTGGGAGTAGTTTGGGGATTGATACAGGGCTATGTGGTGAGAGTGGGGCCTTGGGATTAGTTTGTGATTGATTGGGTTATGGGGAGACAGTGGGGCAGTGGGAATAGTTTGAGATTGATACAGGGCTATGAGGAGGGAGCACTGTCGTGGGATTAGTTTGAGATTGATACAGGGCTATGAGGAGAGAGCACTGTCGTGGGATTAGTTTGAGATTGATAAAGGGCTATGGGGAGAAAGTGGGGCAGGGAGATTAATTTGGGATCGATGCAGGGCCAGGGGGAGAAAGTGGGGCAGAGGGATTCGTTTGGAATTGATAAAGGGCTATGGAGAAAGTGTGGGGCAGTGGGAGTAGTTTGGGGATTGATACAGGGCTATGGGGTGAGAGTGGGGCCTTGGGATTAGTTTGGAATTGATACAGGACTATAGGGAGAGAGTGGGGCAGTGGGATTAGTTTGGGATTGATACAGGGCTATGGGGAGAGAGTGGGGCAGTGGGATTAGTTTGGGATTGATACAGGGCTACGGGGTGAGAGTAGGGCATTGGGATTAGTTTGGAATTGATACAGGACTATAGGGAGAGAGTGGGGCAGTGGGATTAGTTTGGGATTGATACAGGGCTATGGGGAGAGAGCAGGTCAGTGGGATTAGTGTTGGATTGATACAGGGCTATGAGGAGAGGGCACTGCAGTGGGATTAGTTTGAGATTGATACAGGGCTATGAGGAGAGGGCACTGCAGTGGGATTAGTTTGAGATTGATACAGGGCTATGGGGAGAGAGCAGGGCAGTGGGATTAGTTTGAGATTGATACAGAGCTATGGGGTGAGAGAGCACTGCAGTGGGATTAGTTTGAGATTGATACAGGGCTATGGGGAGAGAGAGCACTGCAGTGGGATTAGTTTGAGATTGATACAGGGCTCTGGGGAGAGAGCACTGCAGTGGGATTAGTTTGAGATTGATACAGGGCTATAGGGAGAGAGAGCACTGCAGTGGGATTAGTTTGAGATTGATACAGGGCTATAGGGAGAGTGAGCACTGCCGTGGGATTAGTTTGGGATTGATACAGGGCTATGGGGAGAGAGCAGGGCAGTGGGATTAGTTTGGCAATGATACAGGGCTATAGGGAGAGAGCGGGGCAGTGGGATTAGTTTGAGATTGATACAGGGCTATGAGGAGAGAGCACTGCAGTGGGATTAGTTTGAGATTGATACAGGGCTATGGGGAGAGAGCACTGCAGTGGGATTAGTTTGAGATTGATACAGGGCTCTGGGGAGAGAGCACTGCAGTGGGATTAGTTTGAGATTGATACAGGGCTATGGGGAGAGAGCAGGGCAGTGGGATTAGTTTGAGATTGATACAGGGCTATGGGGAGAGAGCGGGGCAGTGGGATTAGTTTGGGATTGATACAGGGCTATGGGGAGAGAGCGGGCAGTGGGATTATTTGGGGAATGATACAGGGCTATGGGGAGAGAGCAGGGCAGTGGGATTAATTTGAGATTGATACAGGGCTATGAGGAGAGAGCACTGCAGTGGGATTAGTTTGAGATTGATATAGGGCTCTGGGGAGAGAGCGGGGCAGTGGGATTAGTTTGAGATTGATACAGGGCTGTGGGGAGAGAGCACTGCAGTGGGATTAGTTTGAGATTGATACAGGGCTTTGGGGAGAGAGCAGGTCAGTGGGATTAGTTTGTGATTGATACAGGGCTATGGGGAGAGAGCGGGGCAGTGGGATTAGTTTGAGGTTGATATAGGGCACTGGGGAGAGAGCGGGGCAGTGGGATTAGTTTGAGATTGATACAGGGCTATGGGGAGAGAGCGGGGCAGTGGGATTAGTTTGAGATTGATACAGGGCTGTGGGGAGAGAGCACTGCAGTGGGATTAGTTTGAGATTGATACAGGGCTATGGGGAGAGAGCGGGGCAGTGGGATTAGTTTGAGAGTGATACAGGGCTATGAGGAGAGAGCACTGCAGTGGGATTAGTTTGAGATTGATGCAGGGCTATGGGGAGAGAGCGGGGCAGTGGGATTAGTTTGAGATTGATAGAGGGCTATGAGGAGAGAGCACTGCAGTGGGATTAGTTTGAGATTGATGCAGGGCTATGGGGAGAGAGCGGGGCAGTGGGATTAGTTTGAGATTGATACAGGGCTGTGGGGAGAGAGCACTGCAGTGGGATTAGTTTGAGATTGATACAGGGCTATGGAAGTTTACTGCTGGTTTTGGCATTTAAACTGAAGGAAAACATGGTGTATGAGTTGTTCTGACTTCATTCACGATGTTGAAGTTTACACATTTCTTGACAAATGTTGAGAATTGCAGTTTGTTGAGATTATTGCAATCAGCACATTCGAAAAGATTGTTGCTACGACCCCCTGGACCAGTCCACAGTCAATTCCAGCTCCACTTGACCCGGAGTCACAACACAAGTGAATGAACTAACAACTCTTAAAAATACCCAAAGCCATTGGTCCTTGGCTGTCCAATAATTACAGTCACCAGGTTTGTGAATTAAAACACAATCTCTGTCGCTGGGGCAACATCCTGGAACTCCCTCCCTAACAGCACAGTGGGTATATCTACATTTCAAGGACTGCAGCGATTCAAGAAGGCAACTCACCACCGCCTTCTGAAAGGCAACTAGGGATGGGCAAGTTCACAGTAACCTCATTGCAGTGTTAATGTAAGCCGACTTGTGACAATAAAGATTATTATTATTAAATGCTGGCCTAACCAGCAATTTCTACATCCTGTAGATGAATTTTTTTTAAAGGTTAGCTATTAGTTAATTCTTAAATCCCCATTTTAACTTGCCCCTCTTCCCTCTAAACACACACCCAAGACAGACAAACACAGAGGACATGAAAGCGGTAAAAAAAACAGAAGTTAAAAGAGAAAGAAAGTCTTTGTTTCCGTTGGGTGTTTCCAGAACTTTAGTCCTGTTCAAACTTTGCTTTCAGTTTGAGGTTTTTACTGTAGGTTTATTCAGGCCTCTGTGTTAGAATTATCTTTCCATATCATTTGAAGCACCAATATCAAAATTTGGTGCTGACCCCAAATTGGTGGATACGGCAAATTGTGTGAAGAGCTGTGATGGGTCGCAATATGTTTTAAACCGGTTGGATAGACAGGGAGTTGGCAGATACAGATCAGTATGTAAAAGAAAAATTGCTGATATATTTTGTAATAAATTATATAAAAAGGAAAAATCCTTGATAGTAAGAATTTATATGAGTGGAGGAGTGATTTGATTAAAGCTACTGTCAGGTTTTCAGGCTCCTGTTTTGAAAGAATCCACGTGGGATTTAAGTGAGCAAGTACGGTTTTGGCAGAAAAGAACAAAGCAAGTTCATGAAGGTGGTTACAACAGTAAAGCAGATGAGAGATGCTCAGAAATCAAAACTGATGGACCAAAAATATAAAATATAGGTCAAAGGTAAAGTGCTAAAATTGGAACCAATGTACAGAAAAGAGAAACAAGGAAAAGCAGTGAATCGGATACGCTGAGCTCACGGAGAAGCTAATGCCTTGAGGCACATCTGGTGAAGTGGATGCAACAACAAAAACAGCTTCTATTCCCTTTAAGTGGTTAAACATCCCAAAGCGCTTCACGGAGCGTTATACAACAGAATTTCAAATCAAGCCACGTGAGGAGATATTAAGGAAGCTGACCAAAGGTTTGGCAAAACAAGAGGCTTTGAGGAAACTCTTAACAGGAGGGAAATAATGTTGAGGGGATGAGAGCCTAAGTGTTTAGCAACTGAAAGCAAGGATGTCCGTGATGGAGCTGTTAAAATCAGGTCTATCTATACAAGAGGCCAGAATTAAGAGGAGAGCAACTACTTTGGTGGGTTTTGTGGATGAAGGAGACTACAGAGATACGAGGGGCTAGTCCTCGGAGGGATTTGAAATACAGGATGGGAATTTTAGATTTCAGGCATTACTTCACTGGGAGCCAATGGAGGTCAGCAAGATGGGGGACTTGGTATGCGTTAGGTGGTGGGAAAAGTCTGGAAGGCAGAGTAAAGGCATGTTAAGGCGCAAGAGAATATGGCAAGGCTGGACGGTATTCATTTTAATGCACGGAGTCTTACGGGTAAGAACTAGAAGCAAAGAATTCAGCCCCTCGAGCCCACTCCGCCATTCAATACAATCATGGCTGATCTCATCTTGGCCTCAGCTCCACCTTCCGCACGCTCCCCATAATCCTTCATCCCGCTCCTAATTCCTGTCATTCTTCTAAACTCCAGCGAGTGTAGGCCTAAACTGCTCAACCTTGCTTCAGAATATAAGTCTTTCATCCGTGGAATCAATCTAGTGAACCTTCTTTGAACCACCTCTAATACATTTACTTTCTTCCTCAAGTAAGGGGACCAAAACTGTGTGTGGTACTCCAGACAAGGTCTCACCAATGCTTCTACAGTTGCAACAGCACTTTCCTCCTTTTGTACTCTATTCAATTAGCAATGAATGCCAGAAATCCATTTACCTTCCTTTCTACCTGCTGCAGCTGCAGACTAAGTTTCTGTGATTTATGCACGAGGTCATCCAGATCCCTCTGCACCAAAGCATTTTGAAGTTTCTCTCCATTTTTATAATTTGATATAATTATATAATTTGCCTCTTTACCCCTCTGCAGAAAGAAAGGTAATATAATTATTTCACAGTTTAGGCCTGGTTAAACAAATCAAGGCACATCTTGTAACAAGAGGCAAAGGAATGGATGACCTCACACTTATCCACATTAAATTCCATCTGACAATTTTTGGACCACTTACTAACATAACCCTGTACGAAGTCTTACAACACCAGGTTAAAGTCCAACAGGTTTGTTTCGATGTCACTAGCTTTCGGAGCGCTGCTCCTTCCTCAGGTGAATGCAGAGAGGTCTGTTCCAGAAACACATTTTTTGACAAATTCAAAGATGCCAAACAATGCTAGGAATGCGAGCATTAGCAGGTGATTAAATCTTTACAGATCCAGAGATGGGGTAACCCCAGGTTAAAGAGGTGTAAATTGTATCAAGCCAGGACCAACCGCAGCATCGTCATCAAACCAGCAGACAAAAAACTGTCGTACTGAACAGAACGGACTACTGCAAAGAAGTATACCGACAACTGAACAACCAATAACACTACAGACAGTTACCCGCAGATCCGACCAAGGAACACATCCGCCAACTTAACAGACTAATCAAGACCTTGGATCCAGATCTTCAGAGCACCCTACGTGCTCTCATCCCACATACTCCCCGCATTGGAGATCTCTACTGCCTCCCGAAAATACATACGGTCAACACACCAGGCCGCCCTATCGTTTCAGGCAATGGGACCCTGTGGGAGAACCTCTCTGGCTACATCGAGGGCATCTTGAAACCCATCGTACAAGGTACACCCAGCTTCTGTCGCGACACGACGGACTTCCTACAGAAACTCAGCACCCATGGACCAGTTGAACCAGGAACATTCCTCGTCACAATGGACGTCTCGGCACTCTACACCAGCATCCCCCATGACGACGGCATTGCTGCAACAGCCTCAGTACTCAACACCGACAACTGCCAATGTCCAGACGCAATTCTGCAACTCATCCGCTTCATTCTGGATCACAACGTCTTCACCTTCGACAACAAGTTCTTCATCCAGACGCACGGAACAGCCATGGGGACCAAATTCGCACCCCAATACGCCAACATCTTCATGCACAAGTTTGAACAGGACCTACTCACCGCACAGGACCTTCAACCGACGTTATACACCAGATACATCAATGACATTTTTTTCCTTTGGACCCACGGCGAAGAATCACTGAAACGACTACACGATGACATTAATAAGTTCCATCCAACCATCAGACTCACCATGGACTACTCTCCAAAATCAGTTGCATTCTTGGACACACTCGTCCCCATCAAGGACGGTCACCTCAGCACGTCGCTTTACCGCAAACCCACGGATAACCTCATGATGCTCCACTTCTCCAGCTTCCACCCTAAACACATTAAAGAAGCCATCCCCTATGGACAAGCGCTCCGTATACACAGGATCTGCTCAGACGAGGAGGAGCGTAACAGACATCTACAGACGTTGAAAGATGCCCTCGTACGAACGGGATATGGCACTCGACTCATCGATCGACAGTTCCAACGCGCCACAGCGAAAAACCGCACCGACCTCCTCAGAAGACAAACATGGGACACAACCGACAGAATACCCTTCGTCGTCCAGTACTTCCCCGGAGCGGAGAAACTACGTCATCTTCTTCACAGCCTTCAACACGTCATTGATGACGATGAACATCTTGCCAAGGTCATCCCCACACCCCCACTACTTGCCTTCAAACAACCGCGCAACCTCAAACGAACCATTGTTTGCAGCAAACTACCCAGTCTTCAGAACAGTGACCACGACACCACACAACCCTGTCATGGCAATCTCTGCAAGACGTGCCAGATCATCGACATGGATACCACTATTACACGTGAGAACACCACCCACCAGGTACGCGGTACATACTCGTGCGACTCGGCCAACGTTGTCTACCTCATACGCTGCAGGAAAGGATGTCCCGAAGCGTGGTACATTGGCGAGACCATGCAGACGCTGCGACAACGAATGAATGGACATCGCGCAACAATCACCAGGCAGGAAAGATCCCTTCCAGTCGGGGAACACTTCAGCAGTCAAGGGCATTCAGCCTCTGATCTCCGGGTAAGCGTTCTCCAAGGCGGCCTTCAGGACCCGCGACAACGCAGAATCGCCGAGCAGAAACTTATAGCCAAGTTCCGCACACATGAGTACGGCCTCAACCGGGACCTGGGATTCATGTCGCATTACATTCATCCCCCACCATCTGGTCTGCAAAATCCTACCAACTGTCCTGGCTTGATACAATTTACACCTCTTTAACCTGGGGTTACCCCATCTCTGGATCTGTAAAGATTTAATCACCTGCGAATGCTCGCATTCCTAGCATTGCTTGGCATCTTTGAATTTGTCTGTATATGTGTTTCTGGAACAGACCTCTGCATTCACCTGAGGAAGGAGCAGCGCTCCGAAAGCTAGTGACATCGAAACAAATCTGTTGGACTTTAACCTGGTGTTGTAAGACTTCGTACTGTGCTCACCCCAGTCCAACGCCGGCATCTCCACATCATAACATAACCCTGTCCATTTGTGAATTTCTTATTTATTCAATGCAATTTGCTTTCTCACCTATTTTTGGTGCATCCAATTCATTAATATAGATTGTGAATAGTTGGGGCCTGTGGCACACCAGTAGTTACAGATTGCCAACCAGAAAAAGACCCATTTCTCCCCACTCTGCTTTCTGTTGGTCAGCCATTCCTCTATCCAAGCTCATGTATTACCTCCAACATTTAAGGATCTTACCTTGTGTATTAACCTTTTGTGTATTAATCCCAATTTTGGTTCAGATCCTTGACTAGAATCCAACGATTTGCATTTGGTAGAACTGTGAGGAAGTGTCACTGTACCACAGGCGTGATAACACTGACCAGTAGACAGTTTTTATGTTAAAAACAAACTTTAATTTGAACACAGGCACGGTAGCACAGTTGCTTCACAGCTCCATGGTCCCAGGTTTGATTCCCGGCTTGGGTCACTGTCAATGCGGAGTCTGCACGTTCTCCCCATGTCTGCGTGGGTTTCCTCCGGGCGCTCCGGTTTCCTCCCACAAGTTCCGAAAGACATGCTGTTAGGTAATTTGGACATTCTGAATTCTCCCTCAGTGTACCCGAACAGGTGCCGGAATGTGGCGACTAGGAGCTTTTCACAGTAGCTTCATTGCAGTGTTAATGTAAGCCTACTTGTGACAATAATAAAGATTATTATTATTATTAATAATAAAAAGCACATTAGCAAGAATGAAATAGCTTTACAGTTAGCAGTTACAACATCTTAACTTGTTTCCTGAAACCTGCCTCTACATTCTAATTAAGCAAACCAATATATTTTAGATATGACTTAAGGATAAAGTTAACAACCAAGTTTTACTTGCTTATCTTGCTGCAGAGTCTTTGAAGAGCAAAACCTTTCTTTAGGACCAAACTGAAAACCATCTGCTCAGCTTAGAGCCCTGGAAACAATTTCATTGCCCAGACAGACCTGGCCTCTGCCATTAGCTACACGAGCTGCACTCAAGTACACAGCATTCCTTTGTCTCTTGTTACAAGATGTGCCTTGATTTGTTTAACCAGGTCCAAACTAATTCAAAATTACATTAACTGCCTATCTGATAACAGGTAAATAAATAGCTTTTGATATCTATTAGCAAATGACACTTCCCCTGCAAAAATCACAGATTTGCTCACTTTTAATCACAGCTCTAGCAGACATATCGTCTGTAAGCATTTTAGCTGAGGTTTTAAAAACATTACTGCAAAAATGTAATCTATAAAGTATGACAATTTCTTACATTCATCACATGCGGCACATTATCAAATGACTTTTGGAAGTCCAGATACATTACATCTACGGCACAGTGGTTAGCACTGCTGCCTCAGAGCATCAGGGACACGGGTTAAATTCTGGACTTCGGTGACTGTCTGCATGGAGTTTGCACTTTCTCCCTGTGTATGAGAGTACCCAATTCTTTTTTTTTTCCAATTAAGGGGCAATTTAGCATGGCCAACTCACCTACCCTGCATATCTTTTGGGTTGTGGGGGTGAGAGCCACGCAGACACAGGGAGAATGTGCAAATTCGACACGGACAGTGACCCGGGGCCAGAATTGAACCCGGGTCATTGGCCTTGAGGCAGCAGTGCTAACCACTGCCCCACTGTGCTGCCCTCTGGGAGTGTACAATAGACCCCCAAACACAAAATGGATAAAATGAATTGGGCACTCTAAATTTATAAAATGAAAATAAATAAATAAATTCTGACCTAAAAAGCTCGCCTGGACGCACTTTAAGAATTTCGCCCCCTCTACATAAGAACTAGCCATCTTGCCCCTCGAGCCTGCTCCACCATTCAATGAGATCATAGCTGATCTTTTGTGGACTCAGCTCCACTTTCCGGCCCGAACACCATAACCCTTAATCCCTTCATTCTTCAAAAGATTTATCTATCTTTATCTTAAAAACATTTAATGAAGGAGCCTCTAAGCCTTTCACACTTTTCCTATCCAAATTAATATTGGGGAAGATGAAATCCCCTATTATTACCAGATTGTTTTAAAATTTCTCTGAGATTTGTCTCCATATCTGCTCTTCTAGCTCTCCCTGACTGTTTGGGGGTCTATTTTTTAAAAATTAATTTAGAGCACCCAATTCATATGTTTTTTCCAATTAAGGGACAATTTAGTGTGGCGAATCCACATATCTTGCACATCTTTTGGGTTGTGGGGGTGAAATCCACGCAAACATGGGGAGAATGTGCAAACTCCACACGGACAGTGACCGAGAGCCGGGATCGAACCTGGGACCTCGGCGCCGAGAGGCAACAGTGCTACCCACTGCGCCACCGTGCTGCCCTTAAGCCAGCATTTAGAAAATCCTACAAGAAAAGGAGGCTACTTGACCTAATTTTAGGGAATGAAACTGGTTGGTGGTAGAAATGTCAGTGGGGGAGCATTTGGTGATAATGACCATAAATCGGTAAGATTTAAGGTAGTTGTGGGAAAGGGCAGAGATGGACCGGGAATGAAGGTTCTGAATTGGGGGAAAGCCAATTTTAGCAGGATTAGACAGGATATGGCCAAAGTGGACTGGGAGCGGCTACTTGTAGGCAATAAGTGGGAGTCCTTTAAAAAGGAAATAAAGTACAGGGCCAGCATAATCCTATAAAGGTAAAGGGTGGGACCAAAATGTCCAGAGAACCCAGGGTGTCAAGGGACATACAGGATTGGATAAGGGAAGAAAATGGGGTCTTATGGCAAGTATGGGGGCTCAAAACAGTGGATGCCCAAGGAATTTAGTAAGTGCAGGGGGTACTTAAAAAAGAAATGAGGAGAGCGAAGCGAGGGAATGAAAAAACACTGGCGGGAAAATTAAAGGAATATCCCAAAATGAATATTAAAGGCACGAAAATAACCAGCAAAAGGGTAGGGCCTATTCGGGATCAGAGTGGCAATCTGTGTGGAGCTGAAATAAGTAGGTGTTCACTGCAGAGGAGGACGTTGTAGAAAGCAGGGAGGGGGACTGTGATATATTCGAACAGATTAGCATTGAGAGGGAGGAGGTGTTGGTGAGTTTAACGGGCTTAAAAGTGGATAAATCCCCAGGCCCAGGTGGTCCTAGGCTGCTGTGTGAGGCAACAGAGGAGATTGCAGGGGCTGTGACTAATTTTCAAATCCTCTCTGGCTGCAGGAGAAATGCTAGGGGACTGGAGGACAGCTAATGTGGTGCCATTATTCAAGAAGGGAAGTAGAGAAAACACAGGTAATTGCAGGTCAGTGAGTCTAACATCAGTGGGAGGGAAATTATTGGATAAAATCCTGAGGGACAGAATTAATCTCCACTTGGAGAGACAGGATTAATCAAGGATAGTTAGCATGGCTTTGTCAGTGGGAGATCATGTATAACAAATTTGATTAAATTTGCCGAGGAGGTGACCAGTTGATGTTGTCCACATGGGCTTCAGTAAGGCTTTGACCAGGTCCTGCGTGGGATACTGTTCAAGAAGGTAAGAACCCATGGGATCCAGGGTTGGTAAATTGGATCCAAAAGTAGTTGGATTTTGGATTTGGATTTTGTTTATTGTCACATGTGCCACGGTACAGTGGAAAGTATTTTTCTGCAAGCAGCTCAACAGATCATTAAGTACATGAAAAGAAGAGGAAATAAAAGAAAATACATAATAGGGCAACACAAGGTACACAATACAACTACATAACATCAGCATCGGGTGAAGCATACAGGGGTGTAGTGTTAATGAGGTCAGTCCACAAGAGGGTCGTTTAGGAGTTTGGTATCAGCGGGGAAGAAGCTGTTTTTGAGTCTGTCCCTGCGTGTTCTCAGACTTTTGTATCTCCTGCCCGATGGAAGAAGTTGGAAGAGTGAGTAAACTGGGTGGGAGGGGTCTTTGATTATGCTGCCCGCTTTCCCTAGGCAGCGGGAGGTGTAGATGGAGTCAATGGATGGGAGGCAGGTTTGTGTAATGGTCTGTGTTCACGACTCTCTGAAGTTTCTTGCGGTCTTGGGACGAGCAGTTGCCAGGCTGTGATGCAGCAAAATAGGATGCTTTCTATGGTGCACCTGTAAACGTTGGTAAGAGTTAATGTGGACATGCCAAATTTCCTTAGTTTCCTGAGGAAGTATAGGTGCTGTTGTGCTTTCTTGGTGGTAGCGTCGACATGGGTGGACCAGGACAGATTTTTGGAGATGTGTAGGAATTTTAAACTGCTAACCATCTCCACCTCGGCCTCTGTTGATGCCGACAGGGGTGTGTGCAGTACTTTGCTTTCTGAAGTCAGTGACCAGCTCTTTAATTTTGCTGGCATTGAGGGATAGATTGTTGTTGCTGCACCACTCAACTAGGTTCTCAATTTCCCTCCTGTATTCTGACTCGTCGTTATTCGAGATCCGGCCCACTATGGTCATATCGTCAGCAAACTTGTAGATGGAGTTGGAACCAAATTTTGCCAAGCAGTCGTGTGTGTACAGGGAGTAGAGTAAGGGGCTTAGTACGCAGCCTTGCAGGGCCCCGATATTGAGGACTATTGTGGAGGAGGCGTTGTTGTTTATTCTTACTGATTGTGGTCTGTGGGTCAGAAAGTCGAAGATCCAGTTGCAGAGTGAGGAGCCAAGTCCTAGGTTTTGGAGCTTTGATATGAGCTTGGCTGGGATTATAGTGTTGAAGGCGGAGCTGTAGTCAATAAATAGGAGACTGATTTAGGAGTCCTTGTTGTTGAGATGCTCTAGGGATGAGTGTAGGGCCAGGGAGATGGCATCTGTTGTGGACCGGTTGTGGCGGTATGCGAACTGCAGTGGATCAAGGCGTTCTGGGAGTATGGAGGTGATGCGCTTCATGACCAACCTCTTGAAGCTCTTCATTACGACTGCCATTAGTTTAGTGGCGGGAGCAGAGGGTGATGGTCGAAGGTTGCTTTTGTGACTGGAAGCCTGTGTTCAATGGTCCACAGGAATAGGTGCTGGCTCCCTTGTTGTTTGCAGTGTGCATTAACGATCTAGACGTAAATGTGAGGGGCATGATCAGTAAGTTTGCAGATGGCACGAAAATTGGTGGAGTGATAAATATTGAGGAGGAAAGCCTTGGACTACAGAGCGATATAGACGGGCTGGTCAGATGGGCAGAACAGTGGCAAATGGAAATTAACCCTGAAAAGTATGAGGCAGGGCATTGTGGCAATACACAATGTATGGAAGGACCCAAGGAAGTACAGAGGACCAGAGGGACCTTTGGGTGCATGTCCTGAAGACAGGACAAGTGGGTAAGGGGGTTAAGAAGGTATATGAAGGCATAGAATATAAGAGCAGGGTGGTTATGATGGAGCTGTATAAAACGGTGGTTAGGCCACAGCTGGAGTACTGTGTGCAGTTCTGGCCACCACACTATAGGAGGGATGTGATTACACTGGAGAGGGTGCAGAGGAGATTCACCAGGATGCTGCCTAGGCTGGAGCGTTTCAGCTACGCAGAGAGGCTGGTTAGGTTGGCGTTGTTTTCCTTGGAGCAGAGAAGGCTGAGGGGGGGCATGATCGAGGTGTACAAAATTAAGAGGGACATGGATAAGGTAGACGGGAAGAAACCTTTCCCCTTAGTTGAGGGGTCAATAACCAGGAGACATAGATTTAAGGTAAGGGGCAGGAGGTTTAGAGATGATTTGAGGAAAAACCTTTTCACCCAGAGGGTGGTGGGAATCTGGAACTCTGATGGAAAGGAACCCTCACAACACTTAACAAGTATTTAGATGAGCATTTGAAAGCAATAGCATCCAAGGTTATTGAAAATGGGATGAGAATAGATAGGTAATTGATGGCTGGCACAGGCACGATGGGCCGAATGGCCTCGTTCTCTGTAAAACTCTGTCTCTCACAAGAGTTTGGGATAATTTCCAATTTTATGCAGGGTTAAACATGGGAGGCCAGGAGAGCAATGGTCAAGTCTAGAAATAATAAAAGCTTGATTAGGGTCCCAGCAGATGAGCTGAGGCAGAAGAAGAGGTGGGTGAAGTTATGGAAGTGGAATAGGCATTCTGAATGATGACGCGAATATGAGGTTATCATGGACAAAGTATGACACCAAGGTTGCAAACAATGTGGTTGAACTGCAACACACGCATACGCACACGCACACACACAAACACGCACACACATACAGTTAACTCTCATCCTATTTCCAGTTCGAACCATTAAATTCCTGCGATTCAGAAGGAGGCAATTCGGCTCATCGAGTCTGCACCGGCCCTCTGAAATAACACCCTACCTAGGCCCACTCCCATGTCCTATCCCCATAATCCTACCTAATTTGCGCATCTTGGGACATTAAGCGGCAATTGTAGCATCTTGGGCTTATCTGACACTTGACCTGAGCCAAAAGGCCGAGAAGCAATGAAATCAGATTTTCCATGGAGATCGTTGGGTCATTTTATCACATCAGTTTACAACAGCACCTCGGGACCATGTCTGGCCCATTCTGTTTGTCTTCAGTTGTTTGATGAATGGTGTAGCGTGTCTCTCTCTGCTAATGGCACAGTCTCTGTAGAAATCACTGCAGGAAGTGCGAGGAGGAGTGGAATGTATCTCTGGCCTGAGGCACCCACGATAATTTTACAAGAGGGAAGCTCTCTGGCATCGTGGCCAATTGTAAATCAGATTATCTGGTGATTATCACATTGCTGTTTGTGGGATCTTGCTGTATGTAGACTGGCTGCTGCATTTCCTACATTGCAACAATGACTAGAATTTGAAATGTACTTTGTTAGCTGGGAGATATAAATACTCCTTTTTGAGCTAACTCCATGATAGCTCTCAATGTCGCTCATTACCAGATTATCGAATACCCACAAGGTCTTGAGTGCTCAGATTAAGATTTAGGGCAGCACAGTAGCATAGTGGTTAGCACAGTTTATTCACAGCTCCAGGGTCCCAGGTTCGATTCCAGGCTTGGGTCACTGTCTGTGGAGTTTGCACGTTCTCCCCGTGTGTGCGTGGGTTTCCTCCGGGTGCTCCGGTTTCCTCCCACAGTCCAAAGATGTGCAGGTTAGGTGGATTGGCCATGATAAATTGCCCTTAGTCTTCAAAAAAGGTTAAGTTGAGTTACGGGGATAAAGGGGATAGGGTGGAGGTGTGGGGCTTAAGTAGGGTGCTCTTTCCAAGGGCCAGTGCAGACTCGATGGGCTGAATGGCCTCCTGTACTGTAAATTCTATGATAATCAACCCCCTGTGTAAATTAAAAGCTTGCAATGCTGGAAATGCACAGCCGTACATTGTGTCTCTGTGAAGTACTGTGAGGTTAGCGTTTGCGCTGTGTACATGAGAGCTCCCGTCCCTTTTCTGTCATTGTTACCTCCTCCATATTTATGCCAGGATACCGGGAGCTGGTGCAGCAGGATGGCCTGTGCCAGATGGAGAGTTTTGCCAGGGGCGTCACACACCAGGACCTCCTGTCCTCTGTTTACAGCTCTGCAGCTTAGTTTAAAATAAAGCCAGCAGATGCTGGTGGGAGTTGCCAGTGGGCAGATGAGGCTGTGAGAATACTGATTTCCCTGCCTTTACCCGGTACATTTTTACCCAGTCTCTCTCTACTCCTGGCAACTGCATGTGTGCAGCCACCCCCTGTTGTCAGCTTTGAATCGACTTCGGGAATATTTCTATTCATCTCCCAGGCCGAAAAGCAACTTTACAGAATAGGGGTCATAGTCTGCTGTTTGTCTTTGGATGTGGTGATCTGTTCGACTGGCAATGGAGCAGACGTAATGTTCCTTCTGCATATTTTATAACTCAAGTTATAAACTGTTTGAATTCCCAGAAGTGTGTTTGTCACCATCTATTTTTGAAAACTGTTAAATGTTGGATTAATTTAATATTCATATTTTCATACCCACAACATCTGCACTGAGACCATTGTTGTTTTAATCCTTGCATGAATGTCCTGCTTTTTTTTTATTGGGCAATAAATGTTATTGCTGGAATAAAACATAATGACAGCGTTGTAACTTGGTGTTAGTTGCTGGAGATTTTGATTTAATTTTTTTTTAAATTTAGAGTACCCAATTATTTTTTTCCAATTAAGGGTCAATTTAGTGTGGCCAATCCACCTACCCGGAACATCTTTGGGTTGTGGGGGTGAAACCCACGCAGACTCGAGGAGAATGTGCAAACTCCACACGGACAGTGACCCGGGGCCGGGATCGAACCCGGGTCTCCAGCTCCGTGGGCAACAATGCTGACCACTGTGCCACCACGCCACCCATCTAAGGCTTTTGATGAAGACTGTTTGAACAATCCCCATTTATCGTACATCGATGATATTTTTATTTTTCCTGACTCCTATTTCTGTCCCTCCTTCACTGAACTCTCTGTTTACAGGATGAGAACATAAGAAGTCAGAGCAGGAGTTGACAATTCAGACTCTCGAGGTTGCTCTGCCATTCCAGACGATCATGGCTGATCTCCCCTTGGCCTCGCCTCCACCATCCTGCTCATTCTCCATGACCCTTCAACCCAGTACTAATTAAATATCGGTCTACTCCTCAAAATCCCGACACCCACTGCACTCTGGGGTAGTGAATTCCACAGATTCACCACCCTTTGAGAGAAGTAATTTCTCCTCATCTCTATTTTAAATCTTACCCCTTATCCTAAAACTATGACCTTGTTCTAGATTGCCCCACAAGAGGAAATATCCGCTCTATGTCTACTTTCTCAATACCTTTTATCATCTTATGTACCTCTATTAGATCTCCTCTCATTCTTCTAAACTCAAGAGGGCATAGGCCTAAACTGCTCAGTCTCTCTTCATAAGACAAATTCCTCATCCCTGGAATCAATCGAGTGAACCTCCTCTGAACTGCCTCCATTGCAATTACATCCCTCCTTAAATAGGGGAACCAAAACTGTACACAGTACTCCAGGTGCAGTCTCTACCCTGTACAGTTGCAGCAACACTTCCCTACTTTTATACTCTATTCCGTTAGCCATAAATGCCAAAATTCAATTTGCCTTCCTTATTACCTGCTGTACCTGCTGTACTAGTTTTCTGCGATTCATGCACGAGGACACCCAGATCCAGGACACCAAAGCACTTTTAAGTTACTCTCCATTTAGATCATTTGCTTTTTTCTTCCTCTAACCAAAATGGATAATCTCGCCTAACAATTTCCCAACGACAGACGTTCAACTAACTGCTCTATAGTTTCCTACTTTCTGCCTCCCTCTCTTTTTGAGCGTTACATTCGCATTTTTCCAATCCACTGGAATCTTTCCTGCATCTACGGAATTTTGGAATATTATAACCAATTGATGCACTATCTCCACCACCACTTTCTTTAAGACTCTAGGATGTAGGCCATCAGGCTCTGCGGGCTTGCCTGCCCTCAATCCTAAAAGTTTGTTTCGTACTTTTTCCCCTATTCATGATGATTGTTCTAAGTTCCTCCCTTTCTACTACCTCTGCATTACCTGTTACTATTGAGATGGGACTTGTGTCGTCCACTGTGAAAACAGACAAAACACAGATTTAGCATCTCTGCCATTTCTGTGTTCCCCACTATTAACTCCCTGGTCTCATCCTCCAAGGGGCCAACATTCACTTTAACTACTCTCTTTATATACTTTCATAAGTGTTTGCTATCCTTTTTTATATTTTGCACTAGTTTACTTTCAAAATTTTCGGTAGCTCTTTTTATTATTTTTTAAAATTGATCTTTAAAAGTTTCCCAATCTCCCATCTTGCGAAAGACCTTTGCAATATGGTATGCCTTAGTTTTTGTCTTTGTTATATTTATATGTTATATTGCTCAGCCATGGATCTTTTTTCCTCCTCTTACAATCTTTCTTCCTCTCTGGGATATATTTTAGTTGGTTAAAAATTGAATATCTCCATAAACAACTGCCACTGCTCATCAACTATCCTACCTTTTAGTCTTCCTGCCCAGTCCCCTAGGGCAAATCGATCCTCTTGCCTACATAAATACCTTTGCTTAACTTGAGAACTCTGGTGTAGGACTCCACTTTCTCATCCTCAAACTTAATTTGAAATTCCATCATGCTATGATCACTCTTCCTAGAGGATCCTGAACTATGAGGTAATCAATTAATTCCTCCTCAGAACACAATACAGAATAGCCTTCTCCCTGGTTGGTTCCACAACATATTGCTCCAAAAAGCAACCTCTCCCTCAAAGCTACCCGTGCCAATTTGATTAACCCAGTTTATATGTATATAGGTCGTAATACCACAGACCGAGCTGGCCGGGTCCTTAAAGACATAACTGCTGGACTGGGATTGCAGCAGGTGGTGAGGGAACCAACAAGAGGGAAAAACAAACTTGACCTCATGCTCATTAATCTGCCTGCTTCAGGTGCATCTGTCTATGACAGTATTGGTTGAACTGACCACCGCACAGTCCTTGTGGAGACAAAGTCTTGACTTCACATTAAGATACCACCATTGTGTTGTGTGGCACTATCATCGTGCTAAAAGGGATAGATTTCAAACAGATTAGCAACTCAAGACTGGGCACCCATGAGGCGCTGCGGGCCATCAGCAGCACCACAATCTGCAACCTCATGGCCCGGCACATCCCCCACTCTACCATTACCACCAAGCCAGGGGATCAACCCTGGTTCAATGAAGAGTACAGGAGAGCATGTCAGGAGCAACATCAGACATACCAAAAAATGAGGTGTCAACCTGGTGAAGCTACAACACAGGACTACTTGTGTGCCAAACAGCATAAACAGCAAGTATTAGACAGAGCTAAGCGATTGCACAACAAACACATCAGATCTAAGTTCTGCCACATCCAGCCATGAATGGTGGTGGACAATTAAACAAGCTACTGGAGGAGGAGGCTCCACAAATGTCCTCATCTTCAATGATGGAGCACAAATGCTGAGGCATTCGCAACAATCTTCAGCCAGAAGTGCCGAGTGAATGATCCATCTCGGGTCTCCTCCGGGAGTCCCCAGCATCACAGATTCAGTTTTCTGCCAATACGATTCACTCCATGTGATATCAGGAAATGGCTGAAAGCACTGTTTACTGCAAAGGCTATGGACCCTGACAATATTCCGGCAATAGTACTGAAGACACGGTACCACATTGAGCACTTCACAGTGCCAGGGTCCCAGGTTTGATTCCCGGCTTGGGTCGCTGTCTGTAAGGAGTCCGCCCAGTCTCCCCAGTCTGCATGGGTTTCCTCCGGGTGCTATGGTTTCCTCCCACAAGTCCTGAAAGACGTGATGTTAGGTAAATTGGACATTCTGAATTCTCCCTCAGTATAACCGAACAGGCGCCGGAATGTGGCAACTAGGGGTTTTTCACAGTCACATCATTGCAGTGTTAATGTAAGCCTACTTGTGAAAAATAATAAAGATTATTAGATGATTAGACCTGTGCTCCAGAATGTACCGCACCCCGAGCCAAGCTGTTCCAATACAGCTACAACACTGGCATCTACCCGTCAATGTGGAAATTTGCCCAGGTGTGTCCAGTACACAAGAAACAGGACAGATCCAATCCAGCCAATTACCCTGTCAGTCTGCATCATCAGCAACCCCACTTTTCTCCCCATAATCCTCCGAATATCTGTCACTACCACATGAAAGGCATTTTAGTCTATTACAAAAAATACTGTTGTAAGTTATTTGGATAAAACTGATAAAATTATTGCTACAATACCCATACTGACATTTAAAAACGATATTTAAAGATGAGATTTCAAATCAGTCTCTGTAAAGTATTGTTGCAGGCCCATTGCTTGAACACCTGAAGTGAAGGGGTTGAAACTTGAGGTTCGATTTAGTAGCTGAGATGGCTTCTGGAATTGCTATTTGGAGGCTTTCCTTTTCACGTAGACTCAGCAGGTTTTTGGGATTGAATGTTTACTATTCCTTAATAATTCTGTGGTTAAGTGCAGATTTCCTGGACACTTTCAGCAGAACAGCAGTTGATTTCTTAATACCTCCCTCTTTGACCTCTCTTGGCCAAGATCCCTCTGTAACGATGTTCACAGAGTTCTTTCTTGGGTTCTGCACACAAAATGGCTGTTTTCAAACAGACTTTATACAGTTCTAAAACTTAAAATGGCTTTCTCAAACTATTGAGTCATGCTTCCATTTAAGTCTTGCCAGTCTGGGGCATAATCCCAACCATTGTCTATTTAGCTGATATAATTAACTTTTTAAATGTCTCAACCATTAACCTGAATGGTTTCCATTCTCCACGCTGCTGACAGATCTGTTGAGTTTTTCCAGTGTTTTCTGTTTTTAATTATAAAAGGAAGGTGAGGTTTTTTCAAAGATCTGTAATATCAAAACTACATTCATGCCTCATCTAATTGCTTTTTTAAAGTTACTCTGACATAATCTGATTCTATCAGTCTCCAGGTGTGTATTCCAGATCTGAGCATCTCTCTGTGATAAAGAAGTTTCTCATTTCCTCTATATGCTCCATCAAATGATCATTTTGAAAACATAGAACATCGAATCCCTACAGTGCAGAAAGAGGCCATTTAGCTCATTGAGTCCACACCGACCCTCTGAAAGAGCACCCTCACCCATTCCTGCACTCTATCCCGGTAACCCCACCTAACCCGCACATCTTTGGACTGTGGGAGGAAACCGGAGCACCCGGAGGACACGCATGCAGACACGGAGTGAATATGCAAACTCCACACAGTCACCCAAGGCTGGAATTGAACCCGGGCCCCTGGCGCTGTGAGGCAGCAATGCTAACCACTGTGCCACCGTGCCGAGACAGCTCGGTTGTGTCTCTCTTTATCTGTTCTGCTTGAAGGAGAACCATCACAGCTTCTCCAGTCTTTCTATATCACCAAATTCCCTCATCCCTGATATCCTAGCAAACCACTCTCTTCAAGGCCTTGACGTTATTTCTAAAATGTGGTGCTCAGAATTGTTCACAATTCTCCAGCTGTGACCTAGCTAGTGATTTGTGAAGGTTTAGTTTGATTCCTTTTATTTGTATTCAATGCCCCTGCTGACGAGCATCGGCATGCTTTCTTAGCTGACTTATTAACATGCCCTAACATCTTTGAGAATTTGTGAAGATGCATCCCCAGGTGCCTCTGTTCCTGGCTCTCCTCAAGATAGTACTATTTAGATTATACAGCCTCTTATTCTTCCTGAAGTGCATCACTTCACACTTAGCAGCATTAAATTACATCTACCATCTGTCTGCCCATTTCATCAGCCCAAGTGTTCCTGAAATTTGCTAACTATCCTGTTCCTGAAATTTTTGTCTCACCTGCAAACTTCAAAATTGTGCTTCCTTTACCCAAACACTTATTTATGTATCACAAGAAAAGTAATGGTCTTAATAGTGACCCCATGGGGAGTTCCAGTATGCCCTTCTCTCCAGGCAGTAAAGTACTCAATCATTATTACTTTCATGCCCAAATTAGCACCACTCCTTCAACACATTGTGCTTCTAATTTTTAAATAACTCCATTGTGCGGTACTTACCTATTAAAAGGTTGTAGAGGATGTTAGCTGCACTGAGAATGCACAGAATCGTGCTTTCAGTGGTCTTAATGCTAATAAGATAAAGGAAGCAAGCAAAGGATATGAGAGGATACAACTGCCGATTGCTAATTACAGCAGGTTGATGATTTAGGTGCAGACTGGTTCTCCTGAAAACAGGAGCTTGCTGTGTTGTTTATTAAACCCTTTGAATCTCAGTCTCCATGATCAGATTATTTTTATTGATCAAACCCCGCTGCCTCTCTCTTCTCCCAGATGTTACTAACATCCTCTTGGGGCACCGATGCTCAGGAGCTGGGCTCAGCAGCTTGCTCAAGGGAAATATTGAGTGTTGACAGGTTATTTAGCCGTGGCATAGGGAGCAGCATTACTGAGCTGAGCCTGTCTTGCATTGGGTCCACACATCCTGACTCATGGAGCAGGCATTATTGGATAGTGAGCAACAGCAGAAACCCTGGCTCATCTCATCTCTGTCTAGCCCAGTGGCGCTGAGGTTACAATCCAGTATGGCAACTTTACGTCCGTGCAAACCTGGCACCTTCTAGTATGTATGCTGCAGCTACACTTAACATTGAGAGCTCTATAGATTGCCCACCGTGATTGAAACAATATTGTTTATGTAAAACTCCAACCAGACCGTGAGATATCTCTCCGAATGACAATTATCGCAGTTCAAAATTAATTCACAGTATATTTCTTTGGGATATTGTTAAGACATGGCAGGGCTATGTAAACGGAACCCCTTTATCTCTCACCATTTTCTAACCATCTCCAAGTTGTAATGGGTTTGAGTTTGGTCAAAAATAATTTCTAATGGCCATTTGCAACCTGACCGTAGTACTGGGCTCTGTCACTGCAGAGCCCACCAGCTATTCTGCTGAGTGTTTATTCCCTTTGCCTAATGTTGCCTTTTTTTGATCTGTAGGTTACCCAGATCATCTTACATTCGCTATGCAGAGTCATCATTGAGGAATGGCTTTGGCCTGAAGTATTTACACAAGTTTTTCAACATTCCATTTCTCCAGCTGCAGGTGAGTGGCTCTGATATGTTTGGAGTTCTCTGTCACAGCTCCAGTATGGATGCCAGTTGGCAAATATCTCATTACCCATATTGCGTACCTGTCTTCAAATTACTAAAACATATCTTCAAATGAAAATCCTAGGTACATTCCGAATCATTTGTTTCACTTTGTAAAATGTAATTAAAAGTGAAGGATAATCACTGTTACTGTCTGTGCGGAGTCTACACGTTCTCCCCGTGTCTGCGTGGGTTTCCTCCGGGTGCTCCGGTTTCCTCCCACAAGTCCTGAAAGATGTGCTATTCAGTGAATTGGACATTCTGAATTCTCCCTCAGTGTACCCGAACAGGCGCCGGAGTGTGGCGACTAGTAGCTTCATTGCAGTGTTAATGTAAGCCTACTTGTGACACTAATAAAGGTTATTGATTATTATTATTACTGGTTGGGTGAGTATACGTGGTAGGGTTTCTGTGTGGTGTGTATATTTGTGTGTAGTCTAAACTATGGTGCTTCCCTTCCGGTACTGAACTGAAGTATGCGAGATGGCTCTTAGGGAGAGAGAGATCCTGGCTTGTGGATTTGTAACAACACCAGTCAATGACCATGAGAGAGGAGGAGCAGGGATTGGGATCAAGGAGGAACATTCAAATTAAATATGTAGAATAATTAAGTTCCACCAGAAATATCAAGTAACATTTTTTGGAAAGTGGGTTCAATCTCTGACTTTTTGGCCCTGATTATGAAGTTCACCGTGTGGTGACAGTACTCACAACTGGTCTCGAAGTTAGCTGTCCACAAAGATCTCGCCATGTTTGTAGCAGGGATTTCCCCTTTCCTGGTGTCAGTTTGAATCTGTTGCCACGTCCAGGGGATCTCCCGGTGATCCAACAGCAGTGATGTCATCAAGCAGGATAAGCAGCCAATCGCATTGAATCAGCATCACAGACATCAAACCAGGAAGCAAATATACTGATTATCCTTCACTTTTAATTACATTTTACAAAGTGAAACACTCGATTCGGAATCTGCATGGGATTAAGATAGAAGATGAACTATCAGAAATTTAAAAAAAAAGAAAATGTGAACTTTTTTACCATAATGGAGAAGTTGGACATTCCACAAATATAAAAATAGCTTCTCAGAACCAGCGAGGCTTTTTAGCAGTAATTATGAACTTAGTACACTGTTAAAATCATTGAAATAATAATCTTATTTAATATTTGTTGGGCGTTCAGTTTTGCTGATTCGCAATTAGCTAAAGCCTGGGAATCTTCATGATTTCATTGGGTCCTTTCCAATTTCATAACCAGGTTTTATGGGATTGTACCAGGTTTCAGACTAAAGAAGCGTTTTGATTCCAAGTCCTGTGTAAGGTGTGGGCGGATTGGTTTGATGAGAAATTGATATATATGCATCCTGGGTATTGATAAAACCGAATACGACTGAATCTAGAATGAGAGGATGTAGGTTGAGAGGTGGTAGATTTAGAACTGAGATGAGGAGGAACTACTTCTCACAGAGGGTGGTGAATTTGTGGAACTCGCTGCGGTGGAGTCTGATTCATTAAATGGTTTCAAGAAGGAGATAGATATATTTCTGATTTTTAAAAAAAAAACAGTTTAACGGGATATGGGCAACAGTTGGGGAGGTGGATTTGAGACCAGGAAGAGATCAGCCATGATCTGATTGAACAGCAGAGCAGGCTCGAAGAGCTGAATTGCCGACTTTTGCTCCCAATTTTTGTTTGCACTGAATGCTGAATTTGGGTGCATTTGAGTGCTGTAGTGAGAGTTTGGTGACTGAGGGATATTAAGGGTTCATTTTTATCTAAAGTCTAGTCTTTTATTTAGTTAATTAACTTAAAAATTGTTTGGATTTTAACCTTTTATATGGTCTCACTACTCTAATTTAACAAATGAAAAAATAATAATGTTTATGCGTTTTGTCTTTTTTATTTTTTGTTTTTTGTGTTTTTTTGTGAGTTTATGACCTGCACGTTTATCTACGCGTGCAGGATTAAGCCAGCATCCGCCACTGACACTGGTGTGATACTGGGTGTGACAACCAAGCAAAAGAGCATAAAGTAACTGATGGATTAAACAAAAGAGGGGAGTGCCCCAAAACAGCGAGTGGAGCACAGCCCAAAAAGAACAAGGAAACAAAATGTATCAAACACCGTCAAATTAAAGTGTGAGAATCGGGGTAGGTAAGGCAATCCAACCCCTGCGGTGCCCACCAAGCACGGAATGCCTCGAGTGTGCCCGTGGACACCGTATGCTCCCGCTCCAGGGACATCCGGCCGCGGACGAGGCTGCGGAAGATGGGCAGACAGTCAGGCTGGACTACCCCGTCGGTTGCCCGCTGCCTGGACCTATAAATGGCAAGTTTGGCCAGACCCAGTAGGAGGTTCACGAGGAGGTACTCCACCTTCCCCGCCCCCCTCCGCCTTCCCCGCCCCCCCTCCGCCTTCCCCGCCCCCCTCCTCCTTCCCCGCCCCCCTCCGCCTTCCCCGCCCCCCTCCGCCTTCCCCGCCCCCCTCCGCCTTCCCCGCCCCCCTCCGCCTTCCCCGCCCCCCTCCGCCTTCCCCGCCCCCCTCCGCCTTCCCCGCCCCCCTCCGCCTTCCCCGCCCCCCTCCGCCTTCCCCGCCCCCCTCCGCCTTCCCCGCCCCCCTCCGCCTTCCCCGCCCCCCTCCGCCTTCCCCGCCCCCCTCCGCCTTCCCCGCCCCCCTCCGCCTTCCCCGCCCCCTCCGCCTTCCCCGCCCCCCTCCGCCTTCCCCGCCCCCCTCCGCCTTCCCCGCCCCCCTCCGCCTTCCCCGCCCCCCTCCGCCTTCCCCGCCCCCCTCCGCCTTCCCCGCCCCCCTCCGCCTTCCCCGCCCCCCTCCGCCTTCCCCGCCCCCCTCCGCCTTCCCCGCCCCCCTCCACCTTCCCCGCCCCCCTCCGCCTTCCCCGCCCCCCTCCGCCTTCCCCGCCCCCCTCCGCCTTCCCCGCCCCCCTCCGCCTTCCCCGCCCCCCTCCGCCTTCCCCGCCCCCCTCCGCCTTCCCCGCCCCCCTCCGCCTTCCCCGCCCCCCTCCGCCTTCCCCGCCCCCCTCCGCCTTCCCCGCCGCCCTCCGCACCGGATGTCCGTAAATCAGGAGAGTGGGGCTGAAGTGCAAAGAAAACCTTAACAACAGCGTTGTCAAGAAACCAAAAAGGGAGTGCAGCCTAGGACAGACAAGATACACAGCTCCACGGTCTCCAGCAGGCCGCAAAAGTGGCAGTCCTCTGGCAAAGCCATGAAATGGTTCAATCGATGGCTGCATGGCACTGCCATGCCCAGGTCCCCAAGTTTTATGGGGAGGACACCTCCGTAGAGGGACCTCCAGTGGGGACCTCCGCCGCCGGACGCCAACGAGGCACGCCAAGGCGTGTCAGGGCGGCGGGCGAGGACTAGGAGGTGGAAGGTGTGCAACAGCAGACCGTACAGGAAACCCCTCCGCGCAGTGCAAAAAGGCACGAAGGGTGTTAACGCGAGGCGGCTGGGGCTGTGGGGCTCCAGCACCGGGGGGGGGGGGGGGGGGTTCCAGGGTTTGGGACCAATGTGGAACTCCGTCCGAGCAGGGGTCCGCTCAGACAGGATGCCACTGCACAACCGCGCCGTCTCGAGTCCAAGTGTGCCCACGGGGCCGAGCACGACCGTTTTGAGGCCTTCGATAACATTGACCGCGCACCGGATAGACACCACTCTGCGCCTGGCAAGCTCATAGGGTGTCATCCAGCTCGCCCCTCCGCCACCCAGCATGTCCCCGATCCTGGTCATCCTTGCATCCACAGCCCTCTGCTCCGCCAGCTACCTGAATGGATATTGGCGGAGGTGCGGATTCCTGAGCATTGGCTCCCTTACGACTGCCACAACTCCTGACGGGGGAGAGTCGCGGCACGTGGCGACCGTGTTCCAGACTTTGAGAAGGTCCTGGTACAAGAACGGGCAGCGCCAACAAAGAGTTCCGAAGACCATTCCGGTCAACGAATAGGAGTTGCACGTAGTAGTTCAGGCGAGTGGTGACCTTGGTCACCAGCTCCTGCCAGTTCACCGGCCAGGCTTCCTCTGCCGGGCAAAGATGTACTCCCAAGTAGAGGATGTTGGTCCGGCTCCAGCTAAAGGGCCTGAGCTCCTCCGGGAGGGGGGTCCATCTGCCACAGACCGACCAGGAGTCCAGAACATTTAGCCCAGTTGATCCGAGCAGAAGACACGGCAGAATACACAGCCTGGCACTCTCTCATCCTCCGCAGGTCACCGGGGTCAGTGAACATGAGGAACACGTCATCAGCGTAAGCCGTGTGGACCACCTCCATGTCCGGCTCGCGCAGAAGCAGCCCCGACAACCTCCTCCGCAGGAGGCGCAGGAAAGGCTCCACGCATAGAGAATAAAGTTGGCTGGACAAGGGGCAGCCCTGACTCACTCCTCTCCCAAAGCGAAGGGGCACTGTCAGGGACCCGTTAACCTCAATCAGACACTCTGAGGCGGCGTACAGGAATCCGATCCGGGCGACGAAGTGCGTCCCGAACCAGAAAGCTTGCAGAGTCCCGAGCAAATACTCGTGCCCCACCCTGTCGAACGCCTTCTCCTGGTCAAGAGACAGGAAGGCGCTCGACACACCAGTCCTCTGGGTAAAATGAATTATGTCCCGGACCAGATGGATGTTATTGTAAATGGTGCGGTCCGGGACTGTGTAGGACTGGTCAGGGTGAATCATGTGGTCCAGCACGGGGCCAAGGCGTAAAGACATTGCCTTGGCAAAGATTTTGTAGTCCATGCTGAGGAGGGAGACCGGTCGCCAGTTTTTAAGTAGGTGGAGATCCCCCTTCTTGGGCAGCAGGGCAATGACGGCCCTGCGCCACGAAAGGGGCATCTCCCCGGTCGTGATACATTCCCCAAGGACTCCCGCATAGTCGCTCCCCAGGACGTCGCAGAACGCCCTGAGGAAATCCACGGTCAGCCCGTCCAGCCCTGGGGTTTTGCCCTGTGACAAGCTGTCCAGGGCGCCGGCCAGCTCTTGGTTGATGCTTCGATCAAGCTTCCCGGCGCCCTCCGGGCCGACCTGCGGCAGGTCCTCCCACAGAACTCTGCAAGCATCCTCGCTGGACGGATCCGCAGAGAAGAGGTCGGAATAAAAGTCCCTAATCAGGGTCCAGACCCCCTCCGGATCCGAGACGAGGGACCCGTCGTCGGCCAGCAGCGTCGAAATCTGCCGACAGGCCCCGCGTCCTCTTTCCAGCGAGTAGAAGAATGGGGAGCCGCGGTCCATGGAGACGGATCCGCGACCTCACGTACGCGCCACGGGACCCGGCAAGTTGCAGGTCCCGCAGCGCGCCCTTCTTCTCTCTGTACACCTGCCCCAGAGCCGAGTCCTCATCGGGCTGAGCAAGACGTGACTCCAGATCAAAGACTTCCTCAGCCAATTTGGCGATCGTGGAGTTCCACCCCGCCGTAGACCCCTTAGTGTACCCCTGACACAAGGCACGGACGTGAGTCTTGCCCACGTCCCACCATATCCTCAAGGAGGAGAAGCCACCCCGCTTCCTTCTCCAGCCGGCCCAGAAACGGCGAAACGAGTCCAGGAACCGCTCGTCCTCCAGCAGCAGGTTGTTAAAGTGCCAGTACGCAGACCGTGTCTGAGCGCGGGACGGGGCGAGCCCCGCCCACACCAGGTGGTGATCCGAGCACGGCACCTGCTCCACAGAGGCTGTCGGAACGCTGGGCAAGTACGTCTTGGAAATATAAAGACGGTCGATTCTGGACACTCTGAACGTAGGGCACACAAAAGTGTACACCCGCAATTTAGGATGGAGAGTCCGCCAGACGTCCACCAAGTCGAAGGACCTAACCAGGTCCCTCAACTTCACCACTGCCGGCGAGCTGCGCTGGACTCCGGTCCTTATCCTGGAGGGTGCAATTAAAATCCCCTCCGAGGACGATGCACTCGCCCACCGGGATGATGCCTGGAAGAGTGGACACTTTTTCGTAGAAAGTTGCCTGCTATGGCCCAACCAGGGGAGCGTAGACATTCACAAAGTGAAGCACCACATCCCCGTCGCGGACCGTTAAGTGCAACAGACAGCCTGGCATTGGCTCCTTGACCCCCAAGATCTCCGGCTGAAAATGTGGAGCCAACAAGATAGCCACCCCGCCCGAATGTGGGGCCAAGTGACTCATGAAGACTCCCCCTTGCCACTCCAGGGTCCACTGAGCTTCATCGCCCGGAATGGCCTGGATTTCCTGCACAAAGCACACCCCGTACTTTCCGTCCCGAAGGACAGAGAAGCACTGGAAACGGTGATTTGCACTGAGTGCTGAATTTGGTGCTTTTTGAGTGCGATAGTGAGAGTTTGGTGACCGAGGGAGTATAAGGCTTCTTTTTTATCTAAAGTTTAGTCTTTCTTTTATTTAATTAATTAACTTAAAAGTTGCTGTTTGGTTTAGAAGAAGGTGAATTTTCAATCAGTTTTAAACAGGCTTCTACTTCTAGGCACTTGCAGCTGGAGTTTGTTAATTAGTTAATTGGATTAGGCCAGTTTTTCAGAGGCTAGATTCACAGTATAAAAGTGATCCCCTACAGTGCAGACTTTGTTTGCACTGAGTGCTGAATTTGGTGCTTTTTGAGTGCGATAGTGAGAGTTTGGTGACCGAGGGAGTGCTGAATTTGGTGCTTTTTGAGTGCGATAGTGAGAGTTTGGTGACCGAGGGAGTGCTGAATTTGGTGCTTTTTGAGTGCGATAGTGAGAGTTTGGTGACCGAGGGAGTTAGGTGAGGAGGGAGTAAGGTGCTCCTTTCATTTTGTTTCCGACATTTCCGCAAAGAGTGCGAAGAGAGCCAGGAGTTTACAGGAAGTGTAGCTGACTGGGAGCAGAGTCGGAGGGCGGAGATCTAGTTAGTCCACACAGCAGCTACATTCTTTAAGTTAAGAGGGGATGGAGGCTAGGCCAGTTACATGCTCCTCCTGTAGGATGTGGGTGGTGAGGGATACCACCGGTGTCCCCACTGACTATACCTGCGGGAAGTGCACCCAACTTCAGCTCCTCAAAGACCGTGTTAGGGAACTGGAGCTGAAGCTGGATGAACTTCGGATCATCCGGGAGGCAGAGGGGGTGATTGAGAAGAGTTACAGGGAGGTAACCACACCCAAGGTACAGGACAAGAATAGCTGGGTTACAGTCAGGGGGAAAAAAACAAACAGGCAGACAGTGCAGGGATCCCTCGTGGCCGTTCCCCTTCAAAACAAGTATACCGTTTTGGATGCTGTTGGGGGGGATGACCTACCGGGGGAAGGCCCTAGCGGTCAGGTCTCTGGCACGGAGTCTGGCTCTGGGGCTCAGAAGGGAAGGGGGGAGAATAGAAAAGCAATAGTTGTAGGAGATTCAATGGTTAGGGAAATAGATAGGAGATTCTGTGGTCGCGAGCAAGACTCCCGGAAGGTATGTTGCCTCCCGGGTGCCAGGGCCAGGGATGTCTCGGATCGTGTCTTCAGGATTCTTAAGGGGGAGGGTGAGCAGCCAGAAGTCGTGGTGCACATTGGTACCAACGACATAGGTAGGAAAAGGGGTGTGGAGGTAATAAACAAGTTTAGGGAGTTAGGCTGGAAGTTAAAAGCCAGGAGAGACAGAGTTGTCATCTCTGGTTTGTTGCCGGTGCCACGTGATAGCGAGGCTAGGAATAGGGAGAGAGTGCAGTTGAACACGTGGCTGCAGGAATGGTGTAGGAGGGAGGGCTTCAGGTATTTGGATAATTGGAGGGCATTCTGGGGAAGGTGGGACCTGTACAAGCAGGACGGGTTGCATCTGAACCAGAGGGGCACCAATATCCTGGGAGGGAGGTTTGCTAGTACTCTTCGGGAGGGTTTAAACTAATTTGGCAGGGGAATGGGAACCGGATTTGTAGTCCAGCAACTAAGGTAGCCGATATTCAGGACGCCAAAGCATGTAATGAGGCAGTGGGGAAGGGAACACTGACAAAGGAGAGTATTTGCAGGCACGGAGATGGGTTGAAGTGTGTATACTTCAACGCAAGAAGCATCAGGAATAAGGTGGGTGAACTTAAGGCATGGATCGGTACTTGGGACTACGATGTGGTGCCCATCACGGAAACTTGGATAGAAGAGGGGTAGAAATGGTTGTTGGAGGTCCCTGGTTATAGATGTTTCAATAAGATTAGGGAGGGTGGTAAAAGAGGTGGGGGGGGTGGCATTATTAATTAGAGACAGTATAACAGCTGCAGAAAGGCAGTTCGAGGAGTATCACCCTATTGAGGTAGTATGGGTTGAAGTCAGAAATAGGAAAGGAGCAGTCACCTTGTTAGGAGTTTTCTATAGGCCCCCCAATAGTAACAGAGATGTGGAGGAACAGATTGGGAAACAGATTTTGGAAAGGTGCAGAAGTCATAGGGTAGTAGTCATGGGCGACTTTAACTTCCCAAATATTGAGTGGAAACTCCTTAGATCAAATAGTTTGGATGGGGTGGTGTTTGTGCAGTGTGTCCAGGAAGCTTTTCTAGCACAGTATGTAGATTGTCCGACCAGAGGAGGGTTAATATTGGATTTAGTACTGGGTAATGAACCAGGGCAAGTGATAGATTTGTTAGTGGGGGAGCATTTTGGAGATAGTGACCACAATTCTGTGACTTTCACTTTAGTAATGGAGAGGGATAGGTACGTGCAACAGGGCAAGGTTTACAATTGGGGGAAGGGTAAATACGATGTTGTCAGACAAGAATTGAAGTGCATAAGTTGGGAACATAGGCTGGCAGGGAAGGACACAAGTGAAATGTGGAACTTGTTCAAGGAACAGGTGCTACGTGTCCTTGATATGTATGTCCCTGTCAGGCAGGGAAGAGATGGTCGAGTGAGGGAACCATGGTTGACAAGAGAGGTTGAATGTCTTGTTAAGAGAAAAAAGGTGACTTATGTAAGGCTGAGGAAACAAGGTTCAGACAGGGCATTGGAGGGATACAAGATAGCCAGGAGGGAACTGAAGAAAGGGATTAGGAGAGCTAAGAGAGGGCATGAACAATCTTTGGCGGGTAGGATCAAGGAAAACCCCAAGGCCTTTTACACATATGTGAGAAATATGAGAATGACTAGAGCGAGGGTAGGTCCGATCAAGGACAGTAGCGGGAGATTGTGTATTGAGTCTGAAGAGATAGGAGAGGTCTTGAATGAGTATTTTTCTTCTGTATTTACAAATGAGAGGGGCGATATTGTTGGAGAGGACAGTGTGAAACAGATTGGTAAGCTCGAGGAAATACTTGTCAGGAAGGAAGATGTGTTGGGCATTTTGAAAAACTTAAGGATAGACAAGTCCACCGGGCCTGACGGGATATATCCAAGGATTCTATGGGAAGCAAGAGATGAAATTGCAGAGCCGTTGGCAATGATCTTTTCGTCCTCACTGTCAACAGGGGTGGTACCAGGGGATTGGAGAGTGGCGAATGTCGTGCCCCTGTTCAAAAAAGGAAGTAGAGATAACCCTGGGAATTACAGGCCAGTTAGTCTTACTTCGGCGGTAGGCAAAGTAATGGAAAGGGTACTGAAGGATAGAATTCCTGAGCATCTGGAAAGACACTGCTTGATTAGGGATAGCCAGCACGGATTTGTGAGGGGTAGGTCTTGCCTTACAAATCTTATTGAATTCTTTGAGGAGGTGACCAAGCATGTGGATGAAGGTAAAGTAGTGGATGTAGTGTACATGGATTTTAGTAAGGCATTTGATAAAGTTCCCCTTGGTAGGCTTATGCAGAAAGTAAGGAGGCATGGGATAGTGGGAAATTTGGCCAGTTGGATAACGAACTGGCTAACCAATAGAAGTCAGAGAGTGGTGGTGGATGGCAAATATTCAGCCTGGATCCCAGTTACCAGTGGCGTACCGCAGGGATCAGTTCTGGGTCCTCTGCTGTTTGTGATTTTCATTAATGACTTGGATGAGGGACTGAAGGGTGGGTCAGTAAATTTGCAGACGATACGAAGATTGGTGGAGTTGTGGATAGTAAGGAGGGCTGTTGTCGGCTGCAAAGAGACATAGATAGGATGCAGAGCTGGGCTGAGAAGTGGCAGATGGAGTTTAACCCTGAAAAGTGTGAGGTTGTCCATTTTGGAAGCACAAATATGAATGCGGAATATAGGGTTAACGGTAGAGTTCTTGGCAATGTGGAGGAGCAGAGAGATCTTGGGGTCTATGTTCATACATCTTTGAAAGTTGCCACTCAAGTGGATAGAGCTGTGAAGAAGGCCTATGGTGTGCTCGCGTTCATTGACAGAGGGATTGAATTTAAGAGCCGCGAGGTGATGATGCAGCTGTACAAAACTTTGGTAAGGCCACATTTGGAGTACTGTGTACAGTTCTGGTCGCCTCATTTTAGGAAGGATGTGGAAGCTCTGGAAAAGGTGCAAAGAAGATTTACCAGGGTGTTGCCTGGAATGGAGAGTAGGTCTTACGAGGAAAGGTTGAGGTTGCTAGGCCTTTTCTCATTAGAACGGAGAAGGATGAGGGGCGCCTTGATAGAGGTTTATAAGATGATCAGGGGAATAGATAGAGTAGACAGTCAGAGACTTTTTCCCCGGGTGGAACACACCATTACAAGGGGACATAAATTTAAGGTGAAAGGTGGAAGATATAGGAGGGATATCAGAGGTAGGTTCTTTACCCAGAGAGTAGTGGGGGCATGGAATGCACTGCCTGTGGAAGTAGTTGAGTCGGTAACATTAGGGACCTTCAAGCAGCTATTGGATAGGTACATGGATTACGGTAAAATGATATAGTGTAGATTTATTTGTTCTTAAGGGCAGCACGGTAGCATTGTGGATAGCACAATGCTTCACAGCTCCAGGGTCCCAGGTTCGATTCCGGCTTGGGTCACTGTCTGTGCGGAGTCTGCACGTCCTCCCTGTGTCTGCGTGGGTTTCCTCCGGGTGCTCCGGATTCCTCCCACAGTCTAAAGATGTGCAGGTTAGGTGAATTGGCCAATGATAAATTGCCCTTAATGTCCAAAATTGCCCTTGGTGTTGGGTGGAGGTGTTGAGTTTGGGTAGGGTGCTCTTTCCAGGAGCCGGTGCAGACTCAAAGGGCCGAATGGCCTCCTTCTGCACTGTAAATTCAATGATAATCTATGATTAATCTAGGACAAAGGTTCGGCAGAACATCGTGGGCCGAAGGGCCTGTTCTGTGCTGTATTTTCTATGTTCTATGTTCTTGCTGCCGTTGATGTTGAGGCTGGCTATGGTTACCTCCATGTCAGTTGTAGCGTGTGTCCTTCACCAATCACCTCACTGCTCGGAGGAAGTAGAGGGTTATTGCCCCCTCCACTCCCTCAGGAGCCCTGCAAGGAACAGAACAGCTCGCCGCTGCTCCCCCTTGTCCTGATCGAATTCCCGCGCCTCTTTGGCATAGACGCGGGCGGACTCGAGGAGCAGCCCCAGATTTCCCCAGCTGTCCAGGGCCAGCCGCACACAGTCCTGGTGACCGTGATGCGTTTTCAAAAATGCTCGGAGTTCTCCCGAGGAGATGAGGGGAGACTCGGTGCCGGGTGTGAGGGCGCCCTCTGCCTCACTGCAGAGAGCATCTAAATCCTCCTCCTCACCCGTCACTGAACAGCCTGCCTCCTCCGAGCGGTCACCACCCAAGCCCGAATCCCCCGCCACATGGAGTGTGGCGGGCAACACGGGCCCACCAGCTATCCCTAGGCCTGAGTCGATCCCACCCCCAGGATCCTCCTCAGGCAGGTCCCTCGCAGATTCCTCCCGCGGTTCTGGGTCTGTGGACGGTGGCAGCTCCAACCTCGCCGCTGGGCCCAATGAGAGATTCGGGAAGATCTCCGGATACTTCTCCGGGATGGATCTTGGGCTCCCTGGCATCCTCTGCTTGGGCGTAGAGAATGGGGAGCCTTCTTCGCCGCCACCCGTCCACGACCCGAGTATGTAGGGGCTCTGGTGGCTGCCGCCGGCCTCCGGCAACGAACAAAAGGAGGTGACCGGGGAGTAAATCACCGGGGAGTAAATCACCGGGGAGTAAAACGCCACCCGGCGGAACGAGCCCTCGGTGGTCACATCTCCGCCCAGCCCCGGCTCTCCCTGCTCGGGGGACGACAGCAGCCCAAATGCCTCGGGGGGCCTTGGAGGCCTCCCTGGCTTTACTCTTTTTAATCGGGTTGGGTGTGAGGGAGATGGAAACAAGCACCGGAGTCACCCCCCCCCCCCCCCCCCCGCTTGCTCGGAGAGGGGGCAGCGAGATCCACCACCACCTCCTGCCCGGACAAGCAGCGCTTGTGGGGAGGGGGTGGGGCGGGATCGTCTGGAAAAGATACTGAGGGACAGGATGTGTGCACCTTTGGGGAAAAATGGACTAGTTAGTGACAGGCAGCATGGTTTTGTACGGGGAAGATCATGTCTCACCAACTTGATTGGGTTTTTTGAAAAGGCGACAAAGAAAATCGATGAGGGAAGGGCTATGGTGTGGTTTATATGGACTTTGCTAAGACATTTGACAAGGTCCCACATGGCAGACTGGTACAAAAACTAAAATCACATGGAATTCGGGGTGGGCTGGCTAGATGGATACAGAACTGGCTTGGTTATAGAATGATGTGGAGATGCTGGCGTTGGTTATAACCTTGGTTATAGAAGACAGAGAGTAGCGGTGGAAGGGTGTTTTTCAGAATGGAAATCTGTAGCTAGTGGTGTTCCGCAGGGATCAGTACTGGGACCTCTGTTGTTTGGAGTATATATAAATGATCTGGAGGAAAATGTGGGTGGTCTGATACGCAAGTTGGTGGATGACACGAAGATTGGCAGAGTTGCTGATAGTGCCGAGGGTCGTCAGAGGATTCAACCAAGGTATAGATAGATTGGAGACTTGGGTACAGAAATGGCTGCTGGAGTTTAATCTGGACAAATGTGAGGTGATGCATTTTTAAGGCTCAAATCTAGGTATGAATTATACTGTAAATGGCAGAACCCTTAGGTACATTAAAATGCAGAGGGATCTGAGCGTGCAGGTCCACAGTTCCTAAAAGTGGCAACGCAGGTGGCCAAGGTGATTAAGAAGGCATATGGCATGTTTGCCTTCACCAGCAGGGACATTGAGTACAGGAGTTGGGAAATCATGTTGCAGCTGTATAAAACCTTGGTCAGGCCACATTTGGAGTAGCACGAGCAGTTCAGGTCACCACATTATCAGAAGGACATGGAAGCTTTGAACAGAGTGCAAAGAAGGTTCACCAGGATGTTGCCTGGTCTCGAGGGTGTTGGCTATAAGGAGGGGTTGAATGAGCGAGGATTGTTTTCACTGGAAAGAAGGAGACTGAGGGGAGACCTGATTGAGATCTACAAAATTATTAGAGGCATAGACAGGGTGGATAGTCAGAGGCTTTTTCCAAAGATGGAAGTGTCAATTACAAGGAGGCACAGGTTCAAGGTGAGTGGAGGAAAGTTTAAGGGAGATGTGGAGGGCACATTTTTCACGCAGAGAGTGGTGGATGCCTGAAACGTGCTACCAGAGGATGTGATAGAAGCAGGCACATCAGCAACATTTAAGAGGCATCTGGATGGGTACATGAATAGGGAGGATACGGGCCGAGTAAGGGCAGAAGGTTTTTTTTTAGTTAGGGCATCATGGTCGGCACAGGCTTGGAGGGCCGAAGGGCCTGTTCTCGTGCTGTACTTTTCTTTGTTTGTTGGGTACCCACAGGAACACTGTTTATTTGAGAATGGTTAGTATGATGAAGAGACCCTTATGTGAACTGGGAAGAGTTGGTTTGAAAGCTATTGTAATGTAAAGAGCTTTAATTTGTACTTCATTCAGTTGAACCTGTTTTTTGAAACTATGTAAGATTTTATCAATGAGGATTGGAGAAAATCGGGTTGCTGGATGAAGACCAGCAGTGCAGGATCTGGGGCGAAAGTCTCCGTAATCGGGGCGATGTCCGCCGACCGGCGCCAAAAACGGCGCAAATCAGTCCGGCATCGCGCCTCCCCAGAGGTGCGGAATCCTCCGCATCTTGAGCGGCCGAGCCCTAACCTTGGAACGAAGGTGGAAGGAAAAGAGTGCCCCCATGGCAGATGGCGGGCCAGGCCACTGTGGGGGCACCCCCCCCCGGGGCCAGATCACCTCAGGACACCGGAGCCCGCCCGCGTCGCCTTGTCCCGCCGGTAAGAGAGGTGGTTTAATCCACGCCAGCGGGACAGGCATTCTAGCAGCGGGACTTTGGCCCATCCGGGCCGGAGAATCGCCGGGGTGGGGGGGGGTGCCAACCGGCGCGCCGCGATTCCTGCCCCCGCCGAATCTCCGGTGCCGGAGAATTTGGCAACGGGCGGGGGCGGGATTCACGCCAGCCCCCGGCGATTCTCCGACCCGGCGGGGGGTCGAGAATCCCGCCCCTGATTCTGACCCCCTGATTCTGACCTACATTCTCTGGAGCTGGATAACTATTTCACAGATGACGCAGCTCCTATTACATCTGAAATTTCAAAAGTCTTGAACCAGAATGGTACAGCTCTGAATTCTAATGTAGCTTGAATATGATACACCATTGCTACCGTCATTCTGGTTGGTTGTCTGAGCAGCAGTTACTAACTTGGGCTCATTGGGCTATTGAAAGCTGGGAACTAGTGTTTCGCTGAAGCTGTAAAACCGCTCTTGGCGTTGTTCACGTTCTGGAAAACACACTTTACTGCCCATCATTGCGAGAGGGAATGCGGTGGGAGCTCGGCTGAAACCTGCTCATGCAGCACTGTTTGTCAGCATGGCAGCACAACGGACAGAATGCAATGGCCGGTACCAGTTCCCCACTGTCCAATGGTGACCTGTATCGTCTCATACTGTCCAGCGGTTACCAGTACCAGTTCCCCACTGTCCAACGGTGACCTGTATCATAGAATTTCATAGAATTTACAGTGCAGAAGGAGGCCATTCGGCCCATCGAGTCTGCACCGGCACCCTACCCAAGGTCAACACCTCCACCCGATCGCTATAACCCAGTAACCCCACCCAACACGAAGGGCAATTTTGGACACTAAGGGCAATTTAGCATGGCCAATCCACCTAACCTGCACATCTTTGGACTGTGGGAGGAAACCGGAGCACCCGGAGGAAACCCACACACACACTGGGAGGATGTGCAGACTCCGCACAGACAGTGACCCAAGCTGGAATCGAACCTGGGACCCTGGAGCTGTGAAGCAATTGTGCTATCCACAAGGCTACCGTGCTGCCCCAAACGTCTCTCACTGTCCAGCGGTTACCAGTACCAGTGCTCCACTGTCCGACAGTGACCTGTAACCGTCCCCCACTGTCTGACAGTGACCTGCACCCGTCCCACACTGTCCGACAGTGACCTGTACCCGTCCCACACTGTCCGACAGTGACCTGCACCCGTCCCACACTGTCTGACAGTGACCTGTACCCGTCCCACACTGTCCGACAGTGACCTGTACCCGTCCCACACTGTCCGACAGTGACCTGCACCCGTCCCACACTGTCTGACAGTGACCTGTACCCGTCCCACACTGTCCGACAGTGACGTGCACCCATCCCACACTGTCCGACAGTGACCTGCACCCATCCCACACTGTCCGACAGTGACCAGTACCCGTCCCACACTGTCCGACAGTGACCTGTACCCGTCCCACACTGTCTGAAAGTGACCTGTACCCGTCCCACACTGTCTGAAAGTGACCTGTACCCGTCCCACACTGTCCGACAGTGACCTGCACCCGTCCACCACTGTCCGACAGTGACCTGCACCCGTCTCACACTGTCCGACAGTGACCTACACCCGTCCCACACTGTCCGACAGTGACCAGTACCCGTTCCACACTGTCCGACAGTGACCTACACCCGTCCCACACTGTCTGACAGTGACCTATACCCGTCCCACACTGTCCGACAGTGACCTACACCCATCCCACACTGTCCGACAGTGACCTACACCCGTCCCACACTGTCTGACAGTGACCTATACCCGTCCCACACTGTCCGACAGTGACCTACACCCATCCCACACTGTCCGACAGTGACCTACACCCGTCCCACACTGTCCGACAGTGACCTGTACCCGTCCCACACTGTCCGACAGTGACCTGTACCCGTCCCACACTGTCCGGCAGTGACCTGTACCCGTCCCACACTGTCCGTCAGTGACCTGTACCCGTCCCACACTGTCCGACAGTGACCTGTCCCCGTCCCACACTGTCCGACAGTGACCTGTACCCGTCCCACACTGTCCGACAGTGACCTGTACCCGTCCCACACTGTCTGACAGTGACCTGTACCCGTCCCACACTGTCTGACAGTGACCTGTACCCGTCCCACACTGTCCGACAATGACCTGTACCCGTCCCACACTGTCTGACAGTGACCTGTACCCGTCCCACACTGTCTGGCAGTGACCTGTACCCGTCCCACACTGTCCGACAGTGACCAGTACCGTCCCACACTGTCCGACAGTGACCTGTACCCGTCCCACACTGTCCGACAGTGACCTGTACCCGTCCCGCACTGTCCGACAGTGACCTGTACCCGTCCCACACTGTCCGGCAGTGACCTGTACCCATCCCACACTGTCCGACAGTGACCTGTACCCGTCCCACACTGTCCGACAGTGACCTGTACCCGTCCCACACTGTCCGTCAGTGACCTGTACCCGTCCCACACTGTCCGACAGTGATCAGTACCCGTCCCACACTGTCCGACAGTGACCTGTACCCGTCCCACACTGTCCGACAGTGACCTGTACCCGTCCCACACTGTCCGACAGTGACCTGTACCCGTCCCACACTGTCGGACAGTGACCTGTACCCGTCCCACACTGTCCGACAGTGACCTGTACCCGTCCCACACTGTCCGACAGTGACCTGTACCCGTCCCACACTGTCCGACAGTGACCTGTACCCGTCCCACACTGTCCGACAGTGACCTGTACCCGTCCCACACTGTCCGACAGTGACCTGTACCCGTCCCACACTGTCCGACAGTGACCTGTACCCGTCCCACACTGTCCGACAGTGACCTGTACCCGTCCCACACTGTCTGACAGTGACCTGTACCCGTCCCACACTGTCTGACAGTGACCTGTACCCGTCCCACACTGTACGACAGTGACCTGTACCCGTCCCACACTGTCCGATAGTGACCTGTACCTGTCCCACACTGTCCGTCAGTGACCTGTACCCGTCCCACACTGTCCGACAGTGCCCTGCACCTGTCCTACACTGTCCGTCAGTGACCTGTACCCGTTCCACACTGTCTGACAGTGACCTGCACCCGTCCCACACTGTCCGACAGTGACCTGCACCCGTCCAACGCTGTCCGACAGTGACCTGTACCCATCCCACGCTGTCCGACAGTGACCTGTACCCGTCCCACACTGTCCGACAGTGACCTGTACCCGTCCCACACTGTCCGACAGTGACCTGTACCCATCCCACGCTGTCCGACAGTGACCTGTACCCGTCCCACACTGTCCGACAGTGACCTGTACCCGTCCCACACTGTCCGACAGTGACCTGTACCCGTCCCACACTGTCCGACAGTGACCTGTACCCGTCCCACACTGTCCGACAGTGACCTGTACCCGTCCCACACTGTCCGACAGTGACCTGTACCCGTCCCACACTGTCCGACAGTGACCTGTACCCGTCCCACACTGTCCGACAGTGACCTGTACCCGTCCCACACTGTCCGACAGTGACCTGTACCCGTCCCACACTGTCCGTCAGTGACCTGTACCCGTCCCACACTGTCCGACAGTGACCTGTACCCGTCCCACACCGTCCGACAGTGACCTGTACCCGTCCCACACTGTCCGACAGTGACCTGTACCCGTCCCACACTGTCTGACAGTGACCTGTACCCGTCCCACACTGTCTGACAGTGACCTGTACCCGTCCCACACTGTCCGACAATGACCTGTACCCGTCCCACACTGTCTGACAGTGACCTGTACCCGTCCCACACTGTCCGACAGTGACCTGTACCCGTCCCACACTGTCTGACAGTGACCTGTACCCGTCCCACACTGTCTGACAGTGACCTGTACCCGTCCCACACTGTCCGACAGTGACCTGTACCCGTCCCACACTGTCTGACAGTGACCTGTACCCGTCCCACACTGTCTGACAGTGACCTGTACCCGTCCCACACTGTCTGACAGTGACCTGTACCCGTCCCACACTGTACGACAGTGACCTGTACCCGTCCCACACTGTCCGATAGTGACCTGTACCTGTCCCACACTGTCCGTCAGTGACCTGTACCCGTCCCACACTGTCCGACAGTGACCTGTCCCCGTCCCACACTGTCCGTCAGTGACCTGTACCCGTCCCACACTGTCCGATAGTGACCTGTACCTGTCCCACACTGTCCGTCAGTGACCTGTACCCGTCCACACTGTCCGACAGTGACCTGTACCCATCCACACTGTCCGACAGTGACCTGTACCCGTCCCACACTGTCCGACAATGACCTGTACCCGTCCCACACTGTCCCGACAGTGACCTGTACCCGTCCCACACTGTCCGACAGTGATCTGTACCCGTCCCACTGTCCGACAGTGACCTGTACCCGTCCCACACTGTCCGACAGTGACCTGTACCCGTCCCACACTGTCCGACAGTGACCTGTACCCGTCCCACACTGTCCGACAGTGACGTGTACCCGTCCCACACTGTCTGACAATGACCTGCACCCGTCCCACACTGTCCGGCAGTGACCTGTACCCGTCCCACACTGTCCGACAGTGACCTGTCCCCGTCCCACACTGTCCGACAATGACCTGTACCCGTCCCACACTGTCCGACAGTGACCTGTACCCGTCCCACACTGTCCGACAGTGACCTGTACCCGTCCCACACTGTCCGACAGTGACCTGTACCCGTCCCACACTGTCCGACAGTGAACTGTACCCGTCCCACACTGTCCGACAGTGACCTGTACCCGTCCCACACTGTCCGACAGTGACCTGTACCCGTCCCACACTGTCCGACAGTGAACTGTACCCGTCCCACACTGTCCGACAGTGACCAGTACCGTCCCACACTGTCCGACAATGACCTGTACCCGTCCCACACTGTCCGACAGTGACCTGTACCCGTCCCACACTGTCTGACAGTGACCTGTACCCGTCCCACACTGTCCGACAGTGAACTGTACCCGTCCCACACTGTCCGACAGTGACCTGTACCCGACCCACACTGTCCGACAGTGACCTGTACCTGTCCCACACTGTCCGACAGTGACCTGTACCCGTCCCACACTGTCTGACAATGACCTGTACCCATTCCACATTGCCCGAAGGTTACCGGTACCCGGCCCACACAGTCCCAATGGTGACCGGTACCAGTCCCACACTGTCCCAACAGTTACTGGTACCCGTTCCACACTGTCCAACGATGACTGCTATTGGAACAAGAACCACGAGAGCCTAGTTCCCATAGAACTGTCTGCCATCCTCTTCACCCCTTCTTTCATTGTCTGTACAGCTCACTGTGCTAAATCATTCCACGCTGGATGAACGGATGTGCGCACATGGTGTATTCCATTTCTCTGCATAAACAAATCACTCGTAATCGTTGTCCCACTTTCAGAAAACAGTTTTCTGTAAACCATGAGTTGCAAAAATGTTGTGCAGTTTCTCTGTCATAATGGGAGCTGTGATGTTGCTCATGATGTACACTTCTAACCACGTCCACTGAGCGTCCACTAGAAATGTTTGACGGTTAAAGGCCCTGCAAAATCCACATGAAGTCGAGACCAGGGATTGTTAGGCTACTCCCATGGATGGAGTGGTGCTGCCAGCACCATCATTTGGTTTATCTGACATACAGAACAGGATTTCACCTTGTTAGCCAAGTCCTGATCCATATTACACCACCAAACATAGAAACTTTTCATTTGGAGCTACCCAGTTGAGCCTCATGAACTTCACCTACGATTTGCAAATGACCAGGGTATGGAATGACTACTCTAGACGGCACAGTGGTTAGCACTGCTTCCTCAGCACCAGGGACCTGGGTTCAATTCTGGCATTGGGTCAATGTCTTTGTGGTGTTGGTACATTCTCTTCGTGTGTGCGTGGGTTTCCTCCGGGTGCTCCGGTTTCCTCCCACAGTCCAAAGATGTACAGGGTTGGTGGATTGGCCATGTTAAATTGTCCCTTAGTGTCCAGGGATTTGAAAGTTAGATTATTGGGTTGCAGGGATTGGGTAGGACATGGATCGGTGCAGACCTGATGGATCAAATGGCCTCCTTCTGCACTGTAGGGATTCTATGATTATCTGTGATAGACTTTCAAAGAATGCAACCATCCTGCACACTCAGCTCAGTGTTTTTTTAATTTATTCGTTCATGGGATATGGGCATTGCCAGCTGGCCCAGCATTTATTGCCCATCCCCAATTGCCCTTGTAGGGGCAGTTAAGAGTCAACCATATATTTCATATGTTTCACGTCTGCTCTCAGGTCCTCACCCTATATAACAGGAGGCCAACCATGCATAAGGGATCATCTCACCCGGGACAAAGCAGGACCCCTGTCCATCCACTGTTTAACCTATTTGGCATTCACAGGAGAATTTGAAAGTCTCTCAAGCAATGGAAGTACTGTCTCGGTTGGCATGTCCGGTAAGGGAAGACAACTTAGCTGGTCTGCGTTTGCGTTCCTCTTCCCTGCCCTGTACACAACGCTGTGCTGGTAGGCTGACAATGTGAGAGTCCAGCGCAATAATCCTGCTGAGGCATCAGG
This sequence comes from Scyliorhinus torazame, assembly GCF_047496885.1. Classification (NCBI taxonomy): domain Eukaryota; kingdom Metazoa; phylum Chordata; class Chondrichthyes; order Carcharhiniformes; family Scyliorhinidae; genus Scyliorhinus; species Scyliorhinus torazame. The sequence goes on from NC_092728.1 coordinate 38,733,750, forward strand.
ACTCACTATAAAGACTCACCAATGGCTTGTGGTCTGTACAAATGATGAGTGAACGTCCATGAAGATACTAATGAAACAAACAATTTCTCAATGAAAAAGATGGCTAGAGCTTCCTTGTATAGCTGTGAACATCCCTTCTCCACTGAGGTCAGTGTATGAAGCAAATCCAATTGGCTTTTCTGACCCATCCTCGATCAGATGAGAGAGAACTGCCCCAATAACAATGCGAGGAGTCCCATGACCGAATGAGCTCTGTACTGATCGGAGTGAACCAGCAGATTAGCTGATTGTAGAAAAACTTTCACGCTCTTGGGTCCCCACTTCCATTTGGTCTCTTTGAGACGCAGCAGATGCAGTGGCAGCAACAGTGTTGAAAGGTCTGACAGAAACTTCCCATAGTAGTTCACTAAGCCCAGAAATGATCTGAGCTCAGACACGTTCTTGGGCTTTGGAGTTTCCTTGATAGCTTAAACTTGCCCTCCACAGGGGACAGACCCTGCACTGTGATTTTATGATCCAAATATTCCACGTTTTGTGCCTGAGTAAGGGCTGGCATCTGCTTAGAGCTCCAAATGCTCCTCTCGGCCTCCTCACTGATGACAGGTGCAGAGGCTCCTGTGCCCACCTCAATCTTATGCTTCTGTCGATGCACCTCATTCACATTAAACATATTGCAGGGTATTTTTTGTTGCTGCTCTGTGCTTTCCAGGTGAAGTATAACAGACTGAGGCTTCGTTGAATTTGAATTTCCCTGCCCAGCCTTTGACTCTTAAAACTGATGCACTTTTTAGCCAAATGTCCATTTCTGTTGTAATTGTGACAGACAGCGCCCATGAATGATTTGCATAATGTGTGCCTCCACATCTGAAATATTCCACTACTTTTGCCTTTTGTTTGCTGATACTTGTCTTACTTAATGCACTGCACCCAGCTGTGCCCCACTACAGGCCTTTGAATATCTTTTACTTTGTTGACAGCCATTTCCTTTTTTGAAATGTTTTTGAAAGTCAGTGTGGCTTCTTCCACAAAGCGATGCTGTATGCTGTTTTCATTGATGCCACAGACTAATCTGTTCCGGACCATATCCTTTAACACTGCCCCAAACTGTCAATGCCCAGAGAGCTGCCGTAATTCAGCAACAAACATAGCTACCGACTGTGCTACTTTATGAAAATGACTGAGAATTTAAAATGTTGGACAATCACCGAGGGTAAGGTGATTAATTGTGGTGATTCTGAACGAGTGCAATTAAATCTCACACTCACTCAGAAGAATTGAGCGCTATTTAGCCTGTGCAATTCCCTTTGCCCCCTGGAGTATAGCACTCGACCATTGCCCACATTGCAAACCAGCTACTCACTGTACGTAACTTCCTGGCGCCAAGCTGCACCTCAAATTCGTTTTGACCTGCTTAATTCTCGTCGCCTAGGTGTGCTAACTTGACCACAAGTTAGTTAAATTGACCGCAAAGGTAGTCAAACGTGTTGTAAGAATTCAGTCTTTACTTACAAAAATATCAAGATGCTAGTACGACTTGACTTCAGACACCATCAGCAATTATATACAAGTAGACACAAGCTCCTCGTGACGAGACTGAAACTCGTGCAAGCCAGCGATCCCGATATTCAGTTGCGCATGCTCACAAATGCTAAAGACATCCATAAACATAACCAAATAGGAAGATGTTTAGTATAGCATTTTACAACAACTTTCTGAAATGTGGCTGGTCAAATTCTCCAATAGTCGCCCTTTGATCTTCGAAAATGTATCAGTCCAGTTTACAAATAACATCTGACAGCAGTGGAAGGGTTAAAGTGCCAGGAATCTGAACACGGGGATGCTTGCCTTTTAGTCCATGGCAGCCAATAAACAGAGTGATTCCTCTTTAATATTGGATGAAAGCAGAGTCATGTATCGTTGACACAATGATATATAATGTTCGGGAGTTGTGATAAACACTGCCGTAGATCACTGTGCCTTGGGACTATAGCCATTCAAATCCAGTGCTAATAATAGCCACTGCCTTTGTTTCCATCTCTCAGCAAGCACAGAAAAACAGGCTCATTATTCTACCTGCTGAAAGAGGAATCCTTTTCAATGCCAAGGACCATGTTGTCATTTCACGATTTATATTTCAGTTTTCACGAAGGGAAAATGAAGGCGCACTGATATTGGTTATTGTACAGTTCAATGTTAAAATTTCCAGAATCAGCAACTAACAATATTTCACTTATTTTATCCTAACGGTTAATCTTCATGCTTCTTGACTTAAATGCTGATGAATTGGGCCCAGATATTGGTGAGGTTATCGGACACATTGTGTCAGTGAGGTCATCCCGGACATTGTGTCAGTGAGGTCATCGCACACATTGTGTCAGTGAGGTCACCCCGGACATTGTGTCAGTAAGGTCGTGTCACACGTTGTGTCAGTGAGGTCATCCCGGACATTGTGTCAGTGAGGTCATCCCGGACATTGTGTCAGTGAGGTCATCTCGTACATTGTGTCAGTGAGGTCACCCCGGACGTTGTGTCAGTGAGGTCACCCCGGTCATTGTGTCAGTGAGATCACCCCAAACATTGTGTAAGTGAGATCATCTCGTACATTGTGTCAGTGAGGTCACCCCGGACATTGTGTCGGTGAGGTCACCCCGGACTTTGTGTCAGTGAGGTCACCCCGGACATTGTGTCAGTGAGGTCACCCCGGACATTGTGTCAGTGAGGTCACCCCGGACATTGTGTCAGCGTGGTCATCCTGGACATTGTGTCAGTGAGGTCACCCCGGAAATTGTGTCAGTGAGGTCACCCCGGACATTGTGTCCATGAGGTCATCTCACACATTTTGTCAGTGAGGTCACCCTGGACATTGTGTCAGTGAGGTCACCCCGGACATTGTGTCAATGAGGTTACCCTGGACATTGTGTCAGTGAGGTCACCCCAGACATTGTGTCAGTGAGGTCCTCTCACACATTGTGTCAGTGAGGTCCTCTCACACATTGTGTCAGTGAGGTCATCTCACACATTGTGTCAGTGAGGTCACCCCGGACATTGTGTCAGTGAGGTCAACCCGGACATTGTGTCAGTGAGGTCACCCCGGACATTGTGTCAGTGAGGTCACCCCGGACATTGTGTCAGTGAGGTCACGCCGGACATTGTGTCAGTGAGGTCACCCCGGACATTGTGTCAGTGAGGTCACCTCGGACATTGTGTCAGCGAGGCCATGTCACGCATTGACAGTGAGTTTATCACAGACATTGTGTCAGTGAGGTCATCGCACACATTGTGTCAGTGAGGTCACCCCGGACATTGTGGCAGTAAGGTCATCTCACACATTGTGTCAGTGAGGTCACCTCGGACGTTGTGTCAGTGAGGCCATGTCAGACATTGTGTCAATGCGGTCATCTCACACATTGTGACAGTGAGGTCACCCCGGACGTTGTGTCAGTGAGGTCATGTCACACATTGTGTCAGTGAGGTCATCCCGGACATTGTGTCAGTGAGGTCATGTCACACATTGTGTCAGTGAGGTCATCCCGGACATTGTGTCAGTGAGGTCACCCCGGACATTGTGTCAGTGAGGTCATGTCACACATTGTGTCAGTGAGGTTATCACAGACGTTGTGTCAGTGAGGTCACCCCGGACATTGTGTCAGTGAGCTCACCCCGGACATTGTGTCAGTGAGGTCATGTCACACATTGTGTCAGTGAGGTTATCACAGACGTTGTGTCAGTGAGGTCATCCCGGACATTGTGTCAGTGAGGTCATCCCGGACATTGTGTCAGTGAAGTCATCTCGTACATTGTGTCAGTGAGGTCACCCCGGACATTGTGTCAGTGAGGTCACCCCGGACATTGTGTCAGTGAGGTCATCCCGGACATTGTGTCAGCGTGGTCACCCCGGACATTGTGTCAGTGAGGTCACCCCGGACGTTGTGTCAGTGAGGTCACCCCGGACGTTGTGTCAGTGAGGTCACCCCGGACATTGTGTCAGTGAGATCACCCCAAACATTGTGTAAGTGAGATCATCTTGTACACTGTGTCAGTGAGGTCACCCCGGACATTGTGTCAGTGAGGTCACCCCGGACATTGTGTCAGTGAGGTCACCCCGGACATTGTGTCAGTGAGGTCACCCCGGTCATTGTGTCAGTGAGATCACCCCAAACATTGTGTAAGTGAGATCATCTTGTACACTGTGTCAGTGAGGTCACCCCGGACATTGTGTCGGTGAGGTCACCCCGGACTTTGTGTCAGTGAGGTCACCCCGGACATTGTGTCAGTGAGGTCACCCCGGACATTGTGTCAGTGAGGTCACCCCGGACATTGTGTCAGTGAGGTCACCCCGGACATTGTGTCAGTGAGGTCACCCCGGACATTGTGTCAGTGAGGTCACCCCGGACATTGTGTCAGTGAGGTCACCCCGGACATTGTGTCAATGAGGTCATCTCACACATTTTGTCAGTGAGGTCACCCTGGACATTGTGTCAGTGAGGTCACCCTGGACATTGTGTCAGTGAGGTCACCCCAGACATTGTGTCAGTGAGGTCCTCTCACACATTGTGTCAGTGAGGTCCTCTCACACATTGTGTCAATGAGGTCATCTCACACATTTTGTCAGCGAGGTCACCCTGGACATTGTGTCAGTGAGGTCACCCCGGACATTGTGTCAGTGAGGTCAACCCGGACATTGTGTCAGTGAGGTCACCCCGGACATTGTGTCAGTGAGGTCACCCCGGACATTGTGTCAGTGAGGTCACGCCGGACATTGTGTCAGTGAGGTCACCCCGGACATTGTGTCAGTGAGGTCATCTCACACATTGTGTCAGTGAGGTCACCCCGGACATTGTGTCAGTGAGGTCACCCCGGACATTGTGTCAGTGAGGTCACCCCGGACATTGTGTCAGTGAGGTCACCCCGGACATTGTGTCAGTGAGGTCACCCCGGACATTGTGTCAGTGAGGTCACCCCGGACATTGTGTCAGTGAGGTCACCACGGACATTGTGTCAGTGAGGTCACCCCGGACATTGTGTCAGTGATGTCATCCCGGACATTGTGTCGGTGAGGTCACCCCGGACATTGTGTCAGTTAGGTCATCTCACAAATTGTGTCAGTGAGGTCATCTCACACATTGGGATGGGGTCCCAGCACCGATCCCTGTGGTACCCCACTAGTTACTGCCTGCCAATTTGGAAAGGACCCATTAATCCCTACACTTTGTTTCCTATCTGCCAACCAGTTTTCTATCCACCTCAATACATTTCCCCCACAAGTAGGCTTACATTAACACGACAATGAAATTACTGTGAAAATTCCTTAGTCGCCACATTCCAGCACCTGTTCGGGTACACAGAGGGAGACTTCAGAATGTCCAAACCACGTAACAAGCATGTCTTTCAGGACTTATGGGAGGAAACCGGAGAACTCGGAGGAAACCACGCAGACACGGGGAGAACGTGCAGGCTCCGCACAGACAGTGCGGAGACAGTGACCCAGGCCGGTACCCAGGGTCCCGTGTTCGATTCCCGGCTTGGGACGTGGAATTTCCGAGTACTCTGGATCTTTGGATTACTAGTCCAGTAAGAGTCACTGACACAATGTCCGGTGACCTCCCTCTTACAATGTGCAGGATGACCTCACTGCCGCAATGTGAGACATGACCTCACTGACACAATGTCTGTGATATTTGACACAATTGTGTCAGTGAGGTCATCTCACACATTGTGTCAGTGAGGTCACCCCGGACATTGTGTCAGTGAGGTCACCCCGGACATTGTGTCAGTGAGGTCACCCCGGACATTGTGTCAGTGAGGTCATCCCGGACATTGTGGCAGTGAGGTCACCTGACACATTGTGTCGGTGAGGTCATCCCGGACATTGTGTCGGTGAGGTCATCCCGGACATTGTGTCGGTGAGGTCATCCCGGACATTGTGTCGGTGAGGTCAGCCCGGACATTGTGTCGGTGAGGTCATCCCGGACATTGTGTCAGTGAGGTCATCTCACACATTGTGTCAGTGAGGTAAGCCCGGACATTGTGTCAGTGACTCTTACTGGACTAGTAATCCAAAGATCCAGAGTACTCTGAGGTTCCACGTCCCAAGCCGGGAATCGAACACGGAGAACGTATATAAATGCGGAATACAGGGTTAACGGTAGAGTTCTTGGCAATGTGGAGGAGCAGAGAGATCTTGGGGTCTATGTTCATACATCTTTGAAAGTTGCCACTCAAGTGGATAGAGCTGTGAAGAAGGCCTATGGTGTGCTCGCGTTCATTAACAGAGGGATTGAATTTAAGAGCCGTGAGGTGATGATGCAGCTGTACAAAACTTTGGTAAGGCCACATTTGGAGTACTGTGTACAGTTCTGGTCGCCTCATTTTAGGAAGGATGTGGAAGCTTTGGAAAAGGTGCAAAGAAGATTTACCAGGATGTTGCCTGGAATGGAGAGTAGGTCTTACGAGGAGAGGTTGAGGGTGCTAGGCCTTTTCTCCTTAGAACGGAGAAGGATGAGGGGCGACTTGATAGAGGTTTATAAGATGATCAGGGGAATAGATAGAGTAGACAGTCAGAGACTTTTTCCCCGGTGGAACAAACCATTACAAGGGGACATAAATTTAAGGTGGAAGATATAGGAGGGATATCAGAGGTAGGTTCTTTACCCAGAGAGTAGTGGGGGCATGGAATGCACTGCCTGTGGAAGTAGTTGAGTCGGAAACAGTAGGGACCTTCAAGCAGCTATTGGATAGGTACATGGATTACGGTAAAATGATATAGTGTAGATTTATTTGTTCTTAAGGGCAGCACGGTAGCATTGTGGATAGCACAATGCTTCACAGCTCCAGGGTCCCAGGTTCGATTCCGGCTTGGGTCACTGTCTGTGCGGAGTCTGCACGTCCTCCCCGTGTCTGCGTGGGTTTCCTCCAGGTGCTCCGGTTTCCTCCCACAGTCCAAAGATGTGCAGGTTAGGTGAATTGGCCAATGATAAATTGCCCTTGATGTCCAAAATTGCCCTTGGTGTTGGGTGGAGGTGTTGAGTTTGGGTAGGGTGCTCTTTCCAGGAGCCGGTGCAGACTCAAAGGGCCGAATGGCCTCCTTCTGCACTGTAAATTCAATGATAATCTATGATTAATCTAGGACAAAGGTTCGGCACAACATCGTGGGCCGAAGGGCCTGTTCTGAGCTGTATTTTCTATGTTCTATGTTCTATGAACCTGGGTACCGGCCTGGATCACTGTCTGTGCGGAGTCTGCACGTCCTCCCCGTGTCTGCGTGGTTTCCTCCGAGTTCTCCGGTTTCCTCCCATAAGTCCTGAAAGACATGCTTGTTAGGTGGTTTGGACATTCTGAAGTCTCCCTCAGTGTACCCGAACAGGTGCTGGAATGTGGCGACTAAGGAATTTTCACAGTAATTTCATTGTCATGTTGATGTAAGCCTACTTGTGGGGGAAATGTATTCAGGAGGATAGAAAACTGGTTGGCAGAGAGGAAACAAAGAGTAGGGATTAATGGGTCCTTTTCAAATTGGCAGGCAGTAACTAGTGTGGTACCACAGGGATCGGTGCTGGGACCCCAGCTATTCACAATATATATTAATGATTTGGATGAGGGAACAAAATGTAACATCTCAAAGTTTGCAGATGATACCAAGTTAGGTGGGAGGGTGAATTGTGACCTGGATGCAGGGATTCTCCAGCATCACCTGGACAGGTTGGGCGAGTGGGCAAACCGATGGCAGATGCAGTATCATTTGGATAATTGTGAAGTTATTCACTTTGGAAGCAAAAACAGGAAGGCAGATTACTACCTGGATGGTTGTAAATTGGGAGAGGGGAGTGTGCAGCGGGACCTGGGTGTCCTTGTGCACCAGTCACTGAAGGTAAGCATGCAGGTGCAGCAGGCAGTAAAGAAGGCTAATGGTATGTTGGCCTTCATTGCAAGAGGTTTCGAGTATCAGGGATGTGTTGCTGCAATTGTACAGGGCCTTGGTGAGGCCACACTTGGAGTATTGTGTGCAGTTTTGGTCTCCTTCTCTGAGGAAGGATGTTCTTGCTCTCGAGGGAGTGCAGCGAAGGTTTACCAGACTGATTCCAGGGATGGCGGGACTGTCATATGAGGAGAGATTGACTGGGTTGGGATTGTTCTCGCTGGAGTTCAGAAGAATGAGGGGGATCTCAGAGAGACTTATAAAATTCTAACAGGACTAGACAGGGTAGATGCAGGGAAGATGTTACCAATGATGGGTGTGTCCAGAACCAGGGCTCACAGTCTGAGGATTCAGGTAAACCATTTCGGACAGAGATAAGGAGACATTTCTTCACACAAAGAGTGTTGAACCTGTGGAATTCATTACCACAGGAAGTAGTTGATGCTAAAACTTTGAATATATTCAAGAGGTGGCTGGATATAGCACTTGGGGAGAATGGGATCAAAGGCTATGGGGAGAAAGCAGGATTAGGCTATTGAGTTGGATGATCAGCCATGATAGTGATTAATGGTGGAGCAGGCTCGAAGGGCCAAAAGGCCGCCTCCTGCTCGTATCTTCTATGTATCTATGCATGTACCCATAAAGATTATTATTCAGATCCCGCCACTGCAGATGGTGAAATTTGAATTCCATAAACGTCTGAAATTAATGTCTAGCGATGACCATGAAAACATTGTCGATTGCCATAAAAACCCATCTGGTTTGCTATTGTCCTTTAGGGAAGGAAATCTGCCATCCTTACCTGGTCTGGCCTGTATGTGACTGCAGACCCACAGCAATGTGGTTGACACGCAACTGCCCCCTCAAGGCCAATTAGAGCAGCCTGTGATGCCCACATCCCATGAAAGAATTTTTAAAAAAAATCCCAGACAATGAGTCAGGGAGATCGTCCCGTTCTGCTCCTGGCCGTGTCATTGTCCACAGTTAGGAGAGGCACCTTTCAAAACTACAGGACCTCTAAAATTTTGATTGAGCCAATAAAGTGTTTTGTTGAATTGCAGTCACTGTTGTAATGTCGGAACTCTAACCACCAATCACTCACAGAGAATCTGTGGCCAAGTCACCTTCTGCCAAGAGAGATTTTATGTTCACTTGGGAATGATTGGGTTTGGTGTCTCATCAGATAAACACACGCTCAACAGTGCAACATTTCCTCAGTGCTACATTGGAGTGGCTGGATTTTGTGTTAAGGCCCTAGAATGTGATGTGGGCATTGTTCCTGCCATTTACTGAGAGGGTGGGCTCAGGCAAAAAAAACATGTCCTCGTGTCCTGGAGTGGGATTTGAACCCCCAACCTTTTGACCTGGAGGCAAGAGTGCCACCCACCGATGCACAGGGTGTTGTATATGGTCTTCCATGATATTGATTTAGTTCTATTTGTTCACGGATATATAAGTACGGAGGGTTCATGTTGCTTTCAGTGAGGCGTTGGGAATTTTTTGGTTGATTGGTATAGGGTTATAGGCCAGTATAGCTCCATGCAAAATCAAAACATTGAGGAAACCAACCACTAATAAGAGGTTGTTGAACTGGATTGCAGATGTGGAACCACGAGGGGAGGTGTGAACACTTGACCAGCACTATAAGGCAGTCGCTTACACCAACTCTCAAATATTGCAGTCTTCCCCTGTCAGATGAGGAAGACAAGACTTTGTTCCTGTGTTTACTGTAACCTGATCTGAAAGCTCAGGTTCCCTGTGCTCTATTATTTTATGCAGGGCATACATCTCATTGGTTTGAGAAGGTTGAATGAATACGAGCATGTAAGCAATAGGTTAGTTCAGCCCATTCCTTATAGCCTAACGTTTACAGACTGAGCTTCCCTGTGTCTGAGCCTAGGTGTCTTACTAATACTGCGGTTCAAAAATATTTTCAAAATCAGTTTATACTTTCATAGCTTTGAGATATTTGCATTGTTGTTTAATTATGGTGTCTCTCACTGTGGTTACAAGAGTAAAACATCCTACCCTCAGTTACTTTCACAGGTAATGAACCGAGAACCGATTAACCACAGCCTGGCCTTTATTGGAGAGGGCAAGACTGAGGGAGGTGAGGATTCCCAGGGTTGAAGTGCTGGGAGGAATGAGTTCGAGTTGGAAATGATGCAATGAGACTTGCGTTCCCCAGAGTGAGGGTGAAGAATGTGTACAATAAAGGATTTGAAGCTTGGTAAAAGAAGGGAAAAAAGATCAGGCGAGCATTAAAATGGTATTGATTGGATAGAATTGAGAAAGGTTTCAATGGGATCCCCTATCAAACGATGAGCCTTTCCTTAAATTTGTGTTTGTGAATGTGAGATATCTGCCCATAACAATTAATTCTGGCAGTTGATGGTTGAATTGACTTGTGATTGTACCTGAAAAGGGAGTCATGTTTTCCGGAATGTTCACTGGCTGTCTTCTTCCGACAGCGAGAGACGTTACTGAGGCAGCTGGAGACCAATCAACTTGATATCGATGCCACGTTGGAGGAACTCTCTGTACAACATGAAACTGAGGAGCAGAACTATGATCTGTGAGTGTTCCTTAACATCAAACAATGGGCAAGCCATAACAGTAGGAGTTTAAAAGCTCAGGTTTCTTTCCATCATATGTCACTGGGTTTATTACATTTTTAGCTGCATGTATTCTGCAATGTGCTATTTTTCATGTGATTTCTACCTCCTGTGATAATACAGGAACTTATTACTGGAGTCAAATGATTCAGGGAACCTAAGACCGTGCTATTGAAGAAAGTACTTTGATTAGTAAATTGCCCTTCAGATTATAAGGGCTCTTCCAGAACTCCTCACATTTGATTTTGAAAGTTATTCACTGTTACCATGTGGACAGACATTGGTATTGCACAAATCAAGGCCCCATAAACAAAAGAGATAATTGAGCGCATAATGTGTTTCAGTGATGATGTTATTTGAGGGATAAATATTCACAAATTACCAAATAGAGCTCCCATTCTCTTCAGATAGTGTTGTGGGATCTTTCACTTTAACCTGAGGGGACAAACAGGAACTCAGTTGAACATTTCATCTGCGAGATGGCCCCTTCTATAATGCATCACCCACTCGCTCACTACCGCACTATCGCATCGGCCTACTGGGCCTTGAAGCAGCAGCAATCTGGGTTGAACGAGAGTGTTGACACTGAACCAAGCAGACACTATGACAGCCAAAGTTAATTTGTTGCTAGGCTTTGACACCTTGGGATCCAATTTAATTGGTCAAACCACAGCTGTCTCCAGAAAAGATCGATTGAATTTGAGTGGATGGAGGGTGTTCACAAGACCATGCCATTAAAAACTGCTGCAATTGAACCAGTTCCCATGTCATCTCATTTATCAGAGGGGAAGAAATAGAACCTGATCCCGGAGTCAGTCGTGGGATCAATCAGATGTTGATCCTGTAATGTTGTGGGCACCATCAGAGGCTGTTCCAGAATATTGTTGCGTCAATGAGAGACTGATCCTGCAATGTCGTGGGATTAGTCAGAGGCTGATGAAATGAGAGGCTGATCCTGGAATGTTACGGGATCATTCAGAGGCTGATCCTGAAATGTTGTGGGATGAATCGGTGGGTAATCCCAGAATCTTGGGAACAATCAGTGGCTGATTCTGAATGTTGTGGAATCAATCAGGTTGATCCCGGAATGTTACACGGGATCAGGTGTGAACTGGCAAAATGGATACAGAACTGGCTAGGTCATAGAAGGCAGAGAGTAGCAATGGAAGGGTGCTTTTCTGATTGGAGGCTGTGACTAGTGGTGTTCCGCAGGGTTCGGTTCAATGCTGGGACCTTTGCTGTTCGTAGTATATATAAATGATTTGGAGGAAAATGTGACTGGTCTGATTAGAAAGTTTGCAGACGACACAAAGGTTGGCGGAATTGCGGATAGCGATGAGGACTGTCAGAGGATACAACAGGATTTAGATCGTTTGGAGGCTTGGGCGGAGAGATGGCAGATGGAGTTTAATCCGGACAAATGTGAGGTAATGCATTTTGGAAGGTCTAATGCAGGTAGGGAATATACAGTGAATGGTAGAACCCTCAAGAGTATTGAAAGTCAGAGAGATCTAGGTGTACAGGTCCACAGGACACTGAAAGGGGCAACACAGGTGGAAAAGGTAGTCAAGAAGGCATACGGCATGCTTGCCTTCATTGGCCGGGGCATTGAGTATAAGAATTGGCAAGTCATGTTGCAGCTGTATAGAACCTTAGTTAGGCCACACTTGGAGTATGGTGTTCAATTCTGGTCGCCACACTGGCAGCAGGATGTAGAGGCTTTAGAGAGGGTGCAGAAGAGAGTTACCAGGATGTTGCCTGGTATGGGGGGGCATTAGCTATGAGGAGCGGTTGAATAAACTCGGTTTGTTCTCATTGGTTTGGTTAACTACGGTTTGTTCCCGTAACAGCTTCCCCGAACAGGCGCCGGAATGTGGCGACTAGGGGCTTTTCACAGTAATTTCATTTGAAGCCTACTTGAGACAATAAGCGATTTTCATTTCATTTTCACTGGAACGACGGAGGTTGAGGGGCGACCTGATAGAGGTCTACAAAATTATGAGAGGCATAGACAGAGTGGATAGTCAGAGGCTTTTTCCGAGGATAGAGGGGTCAATTACTTGGGGGCATAGGTTTAAGGTGAGAGGGGCAAGGTTTAGAGTAGATGTACGAGGCAAGTTTTTTACACAGAGGGTAGTGGGTGCCTGGAACTCGCTGCCGGAGGAGGTGGTGGAAGCAGGGACGATAGTGACATTTAAGGGGCATCTTGACAAATATATGAATAGGATGGGAATAGAGCGATACGGACCCAGGAAGTGTAGAAGATTTTAGTTTAGACGGGCAGCATGGTCGGCGCAGACTTGAAGGGCCTAAGGGCCTGTTTCTGTGCTGTACTTTTCTTTATCCTTTGTTCCGGGATCAATCAGAAGCTGATCCCGGATTGTTGCAGGATCAATCAGAAGCTTATCCCGGATTGTTGCGGGATCAATCAGAAGCTGATCTCGGATTGTTGCGGGATCAATCAGACGCTGATCCCAGATTTTTGCGGGATCAATCAGAAGCTGATCTCGGATTGTTGCGGGATCAATCAGACGCTGATCCCAGATTTTTGCGGGATCAATCAGAAGCTGATCCCAAAATGTTATGAGAACAATCAGAATCTGATCCTGAAAAGTTGGATCAAACAGAGTCTGATCCCAGGAACAACCAAAATCCGATCCTAGAGTGTGTTGTGGGATCAATCGGAGGCCGATCCCGGAATGTTGTTGTAACAATCAGAGGCTGATCAAGAATGTTGTGGGAACAATCGGAGGCTGATCCCGGATGTCCAGGCAACAATCAAAAGCTGCTCCCAGAGTGTGCCATGGGAACAATTGGAGGCTTATCCAGAATGTTACGGGATCAGTCAGAGGCCGATTCCGGAACGTCATTTGATCAATCAAAGGCTGATCTCGGAATGTTGAGGAATCAATCAGAGGCTGATCCCGGAATGTGGAGGAATCAATCAGAGGCTGATCCCGGAATGTGTCATGGGATCAATCATAAACTGATTTCGGAATGGCATTGGATTAACTAGGCTCTGATCCTGGAATGTCGTTGGGTCAAATGACGTGTGGTGGGAATAATCAGAGGTTGATCCAGAGTGTGTGGTGGGATTCCCTGTAATACCCACCCTAGCCTCGTCCCTTCTCTAATACCCTTCCTCAGCCCCTCTCCCTTTTCCTCCTTGAAGATGTTCCTTAAAACCTAAATCTTTACCAAGCTCTTGGCCACCTGACCTAATGTCTCCCAATTTGACCTAGATACACCAGTGCAGCACCTTGGCATGTTTTGGTCGGTTAAGTATAAATTATTGCTGTTTGAAAGTCTGGCTCCCAACCCTCGAATTCAGTAGACCTCCCGACAGGAATGCTGGCTGTGACGGCGAGCGACTGAACAACCTAAGATCAGCTTCTGTGAACAGGTTCGGAGCTCAGTTATGCGTGTACATTCTAAATGGTGATAAATATTGTTAGTGATGTGGATTATTTGCAGAGAATGGATCGCTCCAGATGAGTGTTGTCCAATAGGAACTGTCACTGGCCAGTCACAAGTCTGTCTGAAAGTCACATGCAACCATTTTAGTAGAAAATGCCTTGGAAGCAACATGTATTCACATGTTATATTTACATAATAAGTATCTGCCACCATGCAGTAACCCAGGAATTTAAATATACACACCAATAAACACAGATGCTTAAAATTCACACATGTTCACTGAGTATTGAAATCACTCACCCAACCACAGTGCATACCATAGAATTTAAATTGCAGAAGGAGGTCATTCGGCCCATCAAGTCTGCACCGGCCCTTGGAAAGAGCACCCTACCCAAGCCCACACCTCCATCCTATCCCAGTAACCCCAGCCAACCTTTTTGAACACTAAGGGCAATTTAGCACGGCCAATCCACCTAACCCGCTCATCTTTGGACTGTGGGAGGAAACCGGAGCACCCGGAGGAAACCCACGCAGACACGGGGAGAACATGCAGACTCCGCACAGGCAGTGACCCAAGCGGGAATCGAACCTGGGATCCTGGAGCTGTGAAGCAACTGTGCTAACCACTTGTGCTACCATGAAGGTAGACCCCGCCATCTGGCCCCAGTCCATCACAATCTCTCTCACTCCAACCCAGGTGGTGTCCCGCTCTTGAAGGCCCTTCTTAAATGGACTTTGCCAGTTCTCTTTTGGCCAGCCTTGTCATCGTCTGCCCCAGTGGTGTTCATTCTGCTACCGCTCTGGGTGTCTGAGAGACAAGATATGTGTCCTGCCAGCCTCAATCACCTTTCCGTCACAACGGCCGCAGCCACTTCTGACCTTTCCTCTGTAGTATCACTACTTCCCTAAACAATAGGAGGAAATAAATCTCATCACTGACTGGTGATCCATGATAGACTGCAAGTCTTCCAAGCTTCCCATCCCTGACCCAGTAACCGCCTCTTAACTGAAAACTGTGACTTGGCAGGAGTGTGACTGATACCAATGGAGCCATTCCCAGCGAGAGACATTGGGGAAAATGCATCTCGGTTAGCGGAAACATACAGCATCAAAGGTTTTTGAAAAAGCATACATTTATCGGAAAGATTGGGAAGAACACTCCACTGCATTGGGTATAGGCTTGTCCACACAATCCCTACAGCGAAGAAGGAGGCCATTCAGCCCATCAAGTCTGCACCATCCTTCCGAAAGAGCACTCCACCACTCCCCCGCCCTATCCCCACAACCCTGTAACTCCGTCTAACCTGCACATCTTTGAACGGTGGGAGGAAACAGCTTGGGTCACTGTCTGTGCGGAGTCTGCATGTTCTTCTCGTGTCTGCGTGTGTTTCCTCCCACAGTCCAAAGATGTGCAGGTTAGGTGGATTGGCCGTGCTAAATTACCCTTGGGTTAGGTGGGGTTACTGGTTTACGGGGTTAGGTTGGAGGTGAGAGCTTAAGTGGGGAGCTCTTTCCAAGAGCAGGTGCAGACCCGATGGGCCAAATGGCCTCCTTCTGCACTGCAAATTCTATCAAACTGGAGCACTCGCTGAAAACCCACACAGACACCGGGAGAATGTGCAAATTCCACACAGTCATCAAAGGCCGAATCGATCCCACTGCTGTGCAGCACCAGTGCTAATCCACTGTGCCACCGTGCCGCCACAACTCCGGTCAACTTACCGTCCCTGGAACTGTTCTTAGCCATTAGAAAGTCCATTGGCTGTTAATACCAGCTGGTATTGAGCGGGCTCACTAAAAGCAAATATAAAATTGGATATCATCCAACAGAGGGCAGCAGAGCAGATTGGCTGTTGCGGGGAAAATTTGCATCAGTGCATTGCGGTCACTGTATCCAGAACGTGTACCTGAGCAAGACACCCTTTGTGTTCAAGTGAAGGCAAGCATCCAGCAGAGCAGAGCTGCTGATAGGCTGTTGCGGGGAAAATGTGCATCAGTGCATTGCGGTCACTGTATCCAGAAGGTGGTTTGTGGAGGAGCTGTTGTCAAGTGACAGTTAAACCCCAAACACTTCTTCAGTGTTTCCCTCCCTACCTCCTCCTCTAACCAAAAAACAACAATCCCAGCCGAGTAAAGATCAAGAGGGAGACTCGAGGGCAGGTAGAAGTAGAAAGAAGTTGAACCGTGACGTCACAGCCTGCAGGTAAGTGATTGGCTGGTGACTGGTAAGTAGTTTTTCTTTTCCCTGAGGTGTTCCCGTGTGGGGCGCAGTGGTTGCTGAGTGAGTGCTTGCTGAGAAGGGGAGTAAAAAAAATTTTAAACGTACTGTTGGGAGTTTCCAGCTGAATCCGGTCGGAGTGAGGACAGAGTGACTGCTGGGTAAGTAGTAAAGATTTAAATTGTTTGTTCGGGCCCATAACAGCCGATTGCTGTTCTCGTGCGGGGCGCAGTGGTTGCTGGTTAAGTGTTTTATTTTTACCTGTATTTAAGTTGGGCGGTTCCTAAACCCTAGACACCTAGTAGTGTCCCCCACCCTTCCACCTCCTCTAACCTAAGAGGTAGAGTGAATAACAGGTAAGCTCTTTCTTTCTTTTTCTTGTTTTATGTAGAGGGGATGGCAGGGAAGGCAGTGCAATGTTCCTCCTGCAGAATATTTGAGGTGAGGGACACCGTCAGTGTCCCTTCTGATTTCACCTGTGGGAAGTGCACCCATCTCCAGCTCCTCAGAAACCGCGTTAGGGAGCTGAAGCTGGATGAACTTCGGATCATTCGGGAGGCAGAGGTGGTCAGAGATAGTAGCTTCAGGGATGTAGTTACTCTGAAGAATCAAGATAGATGGGTGACGGTGAGAGGGGCTGGGAGGAAGCAGTCAGTGCAGGGATCCTCTGTGGTCGTTCCCCTCAGTAACAAGTATACCGCTTTGGATACGGTTGAGGGGGACGGCCTACCAGGGGTAAGCCACGGTGACCGGATCTCCAACACTGAGTCCGTCCCTGTGGTTCAGAAGGGAAGGAGGGAGAGCAGGAGAGCAATAGTTATTGGGGACTCGATAGTTAGAGGGACAGATAGACGGTTCTGTGGCAGCGAAAGAGACCACGGATGGTATGTTGCCTCCCGGGTGCCAGGGTCCGTGACGTCTCGGACCGTGTTTTCAGAATCCTTAAGGGGGAGGGGGAACAATCACAAGTTGTGGTACACATCGGTACCAACTTTGGATTTGGTACTAGGTAATGAACCGGGCCAAGTGTTTGATTTGTTTGTGGGAGACCACTTTGGAGATAGTGACCACAATTCGGTGTCTTTCACTATTGCAATGGAGAGGGATAGGGCCATACGGCAGGGCAAGGCTTATAATTGGGGAAGGGGTAATTATGATGCGATTAGGCAAGAATTAGGGAGCATAAGATGGGAACAGAAACTGTCAGGGAAAGGCACAAATGAACAGTGGAGCTTGTTCAAGGAACAAATACTGCGTGTCCTTCATAGGCATGTCCCTGTCAGGCAGGGAGGAAATGGCCGTGTGAGGGAACCATGGTTCACAAAAGAGGTTAAATGCCTTGTCAAGAGGAAAAAGGAAGTGTATGTAAGGATGGGAAAACAAGGTTCAGTTGGGTCGCTTTAGGGTTACAAGGTAGCAAGGAATGAGCTAAAAAAAGGGCTCAGGAGAGCTAGGAGGGGGCATGAGAAGTCCTTGGCGGGTCGGATCAAGGAAAACCCCAAGGTTTTTTACTCTTATGTGAGAAATAAAAGAATGACCAGGGTGAGCTTAGGGCCGGTCAAGGACAGTAGTGGGAACTTGTGCATGGAGTCAGAAGAAATAGGAGGCGTTGAATGAATACTTTTCTTCAGTGTTCATCAAGGCGAGGGTCCATGTTTTTGAGGATGAGTGTGTGATACAGGCGTGTAGTCTGGAGGAGGTAGATGTTCTGAGGACGGATGTATTCGCAATTTTGAAAAACCTTAGGGTCGACAAATCCCCTGGGTCAGATGGGATATATCCAAGGATTCTTTGGGAGGCAAGGGATGAGATTGCAGAGCCTTTGGCTTTGATCTTTGGGTCCTCACTGTCCATGGGGATAGTGCCAGAGGACTGGAGAGTGGCGAATGTTGTTCCTCTGTTCAAGAAAGGGAATAGGAATGACCCTGGTAATTATAGGCCAGTTAGTCTTTCTTCGGTGGTTGGTAAATTAATGGAAAAGGTCCCGAAGGATAGGATTTATGACTATTTGGAGAGATGCAGCTTAATCTGGGATAGTCAACACGGATTCGTGAAGTCTTGCCTCACAAATTTGATTGAATTCTGTGAGGAGGTAACTAAGTGTGTAGATGAAGGTAGAGCAGTTGATGTCGTATACATAGATTTTAGTAAGGCGTTTGATAAGGTTCCCCATGGTCGACTCATGAAGAAAGTAAGGAGGTGTGGGATAGAGGGAAATTTGGCCAATTGGATAAGTAACTGGCTATCACATAGAAGACAGAGGGTTGTGGTGGATGGAAAATTTTCAGACTGGAGACCAGTTACCAGCGGTGTACCACAGGGATCAGTGCTGGGTCCTCTGCTATTTGTGATTTTTATCAATGACTTGGAGGAGGGGGCTGAAGGGTGGGTCAGTAAATTTGCTGATGACACCAAGATTGGTGGAGTAGTGGATGAGGTGGAGGGCTGTTGTAGGCTGCAAAGAGACATTAATAGGATGCAGAGCTGGGCCGAAAAATGGCAGATGGAGTTTAACCCTGATAAGTGCGAGGTGATTCATTTAGGTAGAAACAAATTTGAATGCGGATTACAGGGTCAACGGCAGGGTTCTGAGGAATGTGGAGGAACAGAGAGATCTTGGGGTTCATGTCCATAGATCTCTGAAGGTTGCCACTCAAGTGGATAGAGCCGTGAAGAAGGCCTATAGTGTGTTAGCGTTTATCAACAGGGGGCTTGAGTTTAAGAGCCGCGGGGTTATGCTGCAACTGTACATGACCCTGGTGAGACCACATTTGGAGTATTGTGTGCAGTTCTGGTCACCTCACTATAGGAAGGATGTGGAAGCATTGGAAAGGGTGCAAAGGAGATTTACCAGGATGCTGCCTGGTTTGCAGGATAGGTCTTATGAGGAAAGGTTGAGGGAGCTAGGGCTTTTCTCTTTGAAGCGGAGGAGGATGAGAGGCGGCTTAATAGAGGTTTATAAGGTGATGAGGGGGATAGATAGAGTGGACGTTCAGAGACTATTTCCTCGGGTGGATGTAGCTGTTACAAGGGGGCATAATCATAAGGTTCAGGGTGGGAGATATAGGAGGGATGTCCGAGGTAGGTTCTTTACTCAGAGAGTGGTTAGGGTGTGGAATGGACTGCCTGCTGTGATAGTGGAGTTGGACACTTTAGGAACTTTCAAATGGTTATTGGATAGGCACATGGAGCACACCAGAATGTCAGGGAGTGGGATAGCTTGATCTTGGTTTCGGACAATGCTCGGCACAACATCGAGGGCCGGAGGGCCTGTTCTCTGCTGTACTGTTCTATGTTCCATGTATGTCAGTGGAAATATGCTCAAGGTAACTTAAGGGATTGTCATCTACCAAAGTTGCTTTGTTTTCAGCTTCGCAGCAGGGATCAATTGATCTCTTGCTAGACAGTGCAAGGTGCAGTGCCTGAATTATCATTGTTGTTCAGTGACTCCCTCATTCTCTCCCTCCGCGGAACCTCCCCACTCTGGCACTGAGAGAGCTCCAAGTCGAGAGCTGGATTACAGGGATAAACCAAAGAATTGCGGTCGAAGCAACATAACAAAATGGAAGTTTGGGTTTGGGTGTCCTGCGATATGTTACCGTTAGTGAGCAGTTCAAACAAGCTGAGAGTTGCTGAAGAGGAGGGCGAATAGAGCCAGAGAACGTGATTGGTAATCAGGAAATGTTTTTTGTCCTTGATGCTCACATTATATAACTTGCCTGAGGAAACACGATTTTCAGATGGTTGCAAGCTGTGTGAGGTAACGCCCTCTAACACTGACAGTTCGACAGTGAATTAGAGGATGATTGTCAGTAAGAGCCACACGTGTTCACAGCTCAGTTATCTGCTGTAAGAGAAGGCTATTGTTGCTGATATTGAATCCGTAGTGTCTCTAATTTATTTATTTGAAGCCATTGCAATGTTTGGTCAGAGGCTCCACGAGAGATTAGATTTTCAATCAGCAGTCACCTTTCAGCGCTGTGATACCCAGTTTCTTGGCAAGAGCTAAACCTGAGCTTATTGAGGCACAGAGTGGGTGTGCTGCATTTTATCCTGCCATAGCTGTACATTTTCTAAGGGAAGCAGCCTGCTTTTTGATTAGGAATTTGGAGCCGCTGGAACTTCTTCAGTTATGTGATTGACCAGGTGGGTGGAATCATCACATTTATATTTGAGGCTCAGATCAATGACTGCTATCTGTCAAAGCACAAAATGTCTAGATTCACTGTGTGTGTGTGTGTGTGTGTGTGTGTGTGTGTGTGTGTGTGTGTGAGAGAGAGAGAGAGAGAGAGAAAAGGTGAGAGTTGTGTAATATGTGACTACTTCGGTGTGTCATGGAAGCTCACAGCACCGAATAAGTGATTCCAAGGGTGGAGGTTGCAGACGGGCTGAAGCAAACACCCCTGAAAGCATTTCAGGTTGCAAAGAGAGGTGAAGGATGGGATCTGTGCTCAAAATTGTCCAAGTGGAGCCATTGAATGCCGAGGAAATCCCACTGCATTGGAGAAAAGGGTGGCACAGTGGTTAGCACTGCTGTTGCACAGTGCCAGGGACCCAGGTTCAATTCCGGCCTTGGGTGTCTGTCTGTGGAATTTGCACGTTCTCCCCGTGTGTGCGTGGGTTTCCTCCAGGTGCTCCGGTTTCCTCCCACAGTCCAAAGATGTGCAGATTTGGTGGCTTGGCCATGCTAAATTCCCCCTTAGTGTCCAAAGATGTGCAGGTTAGGTAGTTACGAGGATAGGGCGAGGGAGTGGGCCTAAGTAGAGTTCTATTTCTATGCAGTCATAATGGGCTATCTGGGGTGGTTTAGCACAGTGGGCTAAATAGATGGCTTGTAACGCAGAACAAGGCCAGCAGCGCGGGTTCAATTCCCATACCAGCCTCCCGAACAGGAGACTAGGGGCTTTTCACAGTAACTTCATTCAAGCCTACTTGTGACAATAAGCGATTATTATTATCTGAATGACCCTCTTCTGCACTGTAGGGATTCTATGACTCTGTGAAAACTACTTGGATTTATACTATTCAGCTAATGTAGAAAATATTCAAAGGGCAGAATGGGTATCAGGCTGGGAAAGATAAAGAAAGTGATGGAAAGATGGGTTTGAAGTAAAGTTGTGACGATGGAGAGTGAAGTGGAGAGATGGAGTTCAACAAGGGATTTGAGATTAGGATAATAATAATTAGAGGCAGCTAAAGCCTTTGTAACGGCACCCTGGCCTCGTGCGTGGTCAATTCCAGCCCCACGAGCCCACGAGTCATAACACAAGTGAATTAACCAATAATTCTGTGAAAAATATCTGAAGTCTTGGCTTCCCAATAATTACAGTCACCAGGTTTGTAAATGCAAACACAATTATTGTTTATTTATAACAAGAGCTGTAATGAAATATACAGCAAATACAACTGGTTTACAACAAGCTAATACTTAATACTCACTTTAACTTGCCTCCCACCCACTACACACACAAGTCAGACAAACACAGAGGGGTGGAAAGGGGTAAAGAAAATATGTACAGGGAAGGAATAATCTTTATTTCAGATGATGGTCCTTGCACACTTTTCTTCACAGCACGCTTGGAGATTAAAGACTTTGGTTTGTAGCCTGTATTGATCTTTTTTGTCGATGTCTTAATTCAGGTACTCAGTAAAAATGCATTACTCACAGCTTTTCCAGGAGAGGTAACTTGCGTTTCATCAAATGTGCTTTCAGTTTGTGGTTTGTCTTCAGGCCTCTGTCTTTCTGGACAGAAAGTTGGTCGGTTCTGCCTTTGCCTTTCTGGAGAGAGTTAGCAGAGTCTGGACTTTGCTTGCACAGCCTTTAATACTTCTTCTGTAAATAGATTCATCCGGGCTCTCTGTCAGTTCAGAAACGCAGCCTTTCTGGGGAAAAACAGAGAGGTTCTTGTCTCCTTCCTGCTGCCAAAATCAAAACTGAAACTGAACTCAAAGCTTGGAGGCTGAAAAAAACATTCCAGTGAGATCAGATCCAATCACCACCTGATACCGGACAGAGCACAGCCTTTTGGACCAATCCATTGGCCACCAGCTAATCAATCAAACCGCGTCCTTTGCAAGTAGGATTCCGATGAATCCGAAAGCTTTTTATTCATATGTAAAAAGCCAGATGGTGGCCAGGGAAAGGATTAGACCACTAAAGGACAGTGGGGGGGAATCTACGCGTTGAGCTAGAGGAAATGGGCGAGGTACTAAATGAGTACTTTGCATCAGTGTTCATCAAAGAAAGGGACTTTGTGGAAGATGTTTCTTCGGTAGGGTGTGTGGATAGTCTGGGTCATGTTGACATCAAAAAGGAGAAGGTATTGGGTCTTTTAAAATATATTAAGGTAGATAAGTCTGATGACAGGGGCAGCACGGTACCATGGTGGTTAGCACAATTGCTTCACAGCTCCAGCGTCCCAAGTTCGATTCCCGCTTGGGTCACTGTCTGTGCGGAGTCTGCACGTTCTCCCTGTGTGTGCGTGGGTTTCCTCCGGGTGCTCCGGTTTCCTCCCACAGTCCAAAGATGTGCAGGTTAGGTAGGTTGGCCATGCTAAATTGCCCTTAGTGTCCAAAATTGCCCTTAGTGTTGGGTGGGGTTACTGGGTTATGGGGTGGAGGTGTGCAGTTGGGTAGGATGCTCTTTCAGAGAGCCGGTGCAGACTTGATGGGTGAAATGGCCTCCTTCTGCACTGTAAATTCTATGAAAGATTTACCCCAGAATACTGAGGGAAGCAAGGGAGGAAATTTCAGGGGCCGTGACTGACATCTTTGCTGGATTGCTGTAGAGATCACGCTGCTGTGAAGAGTGGCGGCCAGACTGGAGCCAATGAAAGAACTTAATTTCTATAGCACCTTTCCTGGCCTGAGTACATCCCAAAAGTTGAAACATGAGCTATGACTAAAAGTTTGGTCAAAATGCAGGTTTTCAGAAGTATCTAAGAGGAGGGTGATCTGGGGGGAATTTTGAGTTTAGGGTCTGAGAAGTCAAAAGCATGGGTAGAAATAGCACAGCAGTTAAAATGAGTAATGCACAAGGGGTCAGAATGAGAGCTCAGAATATTGAGGGTTGTAGGGCTGGAGAATATTTCAGAGATAGAAAGGGGCGAGGCCATTAAGAGTTTTGAAAACGAGGATGAGAATGATCAAATCTGTGCTTTGCTTGATTGTAATTGTAAAGTCGTCATAGTCCCAGGTGACCATAGGCTGCTTTCCCCTTTGAGGCCCTTTGAGTCTGCACCGACCCACTCAAGCCCTAACTTCCACCCTATCCCCGTAACCCAATAATAACCCCATCTAACCTTTTTGGTCACGAAGGGCAATTTTTATCATGGCCAATCCACCCAACCTGCACGTCTTTGGACTGTGGGAGGAAACCGGAGCACCCGAGTCCCGAATTGGACATTCCTCCCACGAGTCCCGAATTGGACATTCTGAATTCTCCCTATGTGTCTCCAGGTGCTGGAGTGTGGCGACTAGGAGCTTTTCACAGTAACTTCATTGCAGTATTAATGTAGGCCTACTCGTGACAACAAAGATTATTATTATTAATAACAAAAAATAAGGGATAAGTATGGACCAGGACAACAGGGAGAAGCATGGAAATAGTGTGACGAGATCTTTCTCTTCCACCTGAAAGGCATTCCTCAGTACCGCAACAAAAGCGTGTTAATCTGCTGCAGAACATGAGCTCTTCGTTCAGTAAGAGATTTGACTAAATTAATTTTCAGTGATCCTAGCATCCATGCATTAGAATCCAATGAATTCCGATGAGAAATCACAGGTCTGAAATGTTAACACTCTTTGTCTCGCCACTAGTCCAGATCCCTCCCACAGACCACGTGAGTGTTTCCAGCATTTTCGATTTTCACCTTGAATTCTCTTTGTGTCTTTCAGATTTCTCGAGCTAATGGATACCAAGAATCGTGGCTTCAATTCCCCTTTACCAACCAATGGTCAAAGCTCATCATCTGGGTCACAGTCCCCTGTGGTGCCCCCGAGCTCAGCTTCCACCACCAACTCCAGCCCTGGAACCCCTCACCCTCCTGTGCAAGCACCTCCCACTCCATCAGGTTCACCACCCCCACCATCAGTGTCACCCCCTGCTGAGCCAGGCCCTGTCCCTGAGGTATCAAGCCCACCGCTCAGCTCACCCTCTTCCTCCACCAGCACCCTGGTTGCACCTGCCACTCAGAAACGCAGCTTTATCTCACGACTGTTCGGCGGCTCCTCCACACCAGAGACTACTGTCGCGAAAGCCGGTAAGATATTGAGCGATTGTGGGTGCACTCAGAATTCAGTAAGGGAGATAGCGAAAAGCTACATCCTCTGCTTAGGAAGGAGGATGTGATCACAATCACAGCAAGGAAATCAGGAAACATTTTTCCACACAGTGGCTGGTGGATATGGGGTTGAATGCTGAAAGTTGTGAATGCTGGAGGTTAATTGAAAATTTCAGGACTGAGATGGAGAGTTATTTCTTTTGGATAGGGGTATCACTGACGCCAGTAAAGGGAGTTGAGGTATAGAACCACAGAAAGGTTATGGTGCAGAAACCCAGCCCCTCATGTCCTCTCTAATCCTTGTACCAATCACCTTAAATCTAAGCCATTCGATAATTGACCTTTCAGCTGGGGGGAAACAGGTTTATCTTGGCTACACTATCTCAGCCCCTCAATTACATTAATAAACCTCAGTTAGGTCATTCCTCTGTCCTATGGAAAAAACCTTAGCCATCCAATTGCATATTTTCAGCCCTCTTGAAATCTGTACACTCTCTCCAGAGCAATTATGTCCTTTCTGTAATGTGACCAGAACTATACACAAAACATCAGCTGTGGCCTCACCAGCCTATACAGTTCCATCATTACATCCCTGCTTCAGTATTCAATACCTCGCCCAATAAAGGAAAACAATCCCATATGTTTTCGTCACCAACTTGCCCGCCTTCAGGGGCCTGTGGATATGCATCCCAAGGTTTCCCACTTCCTCAACCCCTCTCAATATTTGTTTAATCTCACTTTGTTTACCTTCCCCTTTACTCTTCACTATCAATGACACGCCCAATTTTTGTGTCATCTGCAAATTTCCCAATCATCCCTCCCATATTTAAGTCTAAATCATTAATATATACAACAAATAAGGGCCCCACACTGAGCCCTATGGAACACCACTGGAAACTATTTTCCATTCGCAAAAACATCCGACCCATTGTTTCCTGCCACTGAGCCAATGTTGGATCCAAACTGCTTCTTTCCACCGTCTCCAATGAGTTCTCACTTTGTGACCAGTCTGTAATGTGGGACCTTGTCAAATGCCTTGCTGAAATCCAGGTAGACCACATCCACCAATCCTCCTTGTTACTTCCTCAAAAAATTCTATTCAGTTAGGAAGATATGTTCTTCCCCTAACAAAACCATGCTGACTATCCCTGATCAATTTGTGCCCTTTTTTAAAAAATATATTTTATTCAAAATTTTTGGCCAACCATAACAGTACATTGTGTATCTTTTACACAGTAATATAACAATATAAATAACAATGGCCAGTTTTTTAAACAAGAAATAAATAATATATAAACAGGGGGAAGGCCCTAGCGGCCAGGTCTCTGGCACTGAGTCTGGCTCTGGGGCTCAGAAGGGAAGGGGGGAGAATAGAAAAGCAATAGTTGTAGGAGATTCAATGGTTAGGGGAATAGATAGGAGATTCTGTGGTCGCGAGCGAGACTCCCGGAAGGTATGTTGCCTCCCGGGTGCCAGGGCCAGGGATGTCTCGGATCGTGTCTTCAGGATCCTTAAGGGGGAGGGTGAGCAGCCAGAAGTCGTGGTGCACATTGGTACCAACGACATAGGTAGGAAAAGGGGTGTGGAGGTAATAAACAAGTTTAGGGAGTTAGGCTGGAAGTTAAAAGCCAGGAGAGACAGAGTTGTCATCTCTGGTTTGTTGCCGGTGCCACGTGATAGCGAGGCTAGGGAGAGAGTGCAGTTGAACACGTGGCTGCAGGAATGGTGTAGGAGGGAGGGCTTCAGGTATTTGGATAATTGGAGCGCATTCTGGGGAAGGTGGGACCTGTACAAGCAGGACGGGTTGCATCTGAACCAGAGGGGCACCAATATCCTGGGAGGGAGGTTTGCTAGTACTCTTCGGGAGGGTTTAAACTAATTTGGCAGGGGAATGGGAACCGGATTTGTAGTCCAGCAACTAAGGTAGCCGATATTCAGGACGCCAAAGCATGTAGTGAGGCAGTGGGGAAGGGAACACTGACAAAGGAGAGTACTTGCAGGCACGGAGATGGGTTGAAGTGTGTATACTTCAACGCAAGAAGCATCAGGAATAAGGTGGGTGAACTTAAGGCATGGATCGGTACTTGGGACTACGATGTGGTGGCCATCACGGAAACTTGGATAGAAGAGGGGCAGAAATGGTTGTTGGAGGTCCCTGGTTATAGATGTTTCAATAAGATTAGGGAGGGTGGTAAAAGAGGTGGGGGGGGTGGCATTATTAATTAGAGATAGTATAACAGCTGCAGAAAGGCAGTTCGAGGAGTATCACCCTATTGAGGTAGTATGGGTTGAAGTCAGAAATAGGAAAGGAGCAGTCACCTTGTTAGGAGTTTTCTATAGTCCCCCCAATAGTAGCAGAGATGTGGAGGAACAGATTGGGAAACAGATTTTGGAAAGGTGCAGAAGTCATAGGGTAGTGGTCATGGGCGACTTTAACTTCCCAAATATTGAGTGGAAACTCTTTAGATCAAATAGTTTGGATGGGGTGGTGTTTGTGCAGTGTGTCCAGGAAGCTTTTCTAACACAGTATGTAGATTGTCCGACCAGAGGAGGGGCAATATTGGATTTAGTACTGGGTAATGAACCAGGGCAAGTGATAGATTTGTTAGTGGGGGAGCATTTTGGAGATAGTGACCACAATTCTGTGACTTTCACTTTAGTAATGGAGAGGGATAGGTACGTGCAACAGGGCAAGGTTTACAATTGGGGGAAGGGTAAATACGATGTTGTCAGACAAGAATTGAAGTGCATAAGTTGGGAACATAGGCTGGCAGGGAAGGACACAAGTGAAATATGGAACTTGTTCAAGGAACAGGTGCTACGTGTCCTTGATATGTATGTCCCTGTCAGGCAGGGAAGAGATGATCGAGTGAGGGAACCATGGTTGACAAGAGAGGTTGAATGTCTTGTTAAGAGGAAAAAGGAGACTTATGTAAGGCTGAGGAAACAAGGTTCAGACAGGGCATTGGAGGGATACAAGATAGCCAGGAGGGAACTGAAGAAAGGGATTAGGAGAGCTAAGAGAGGGCATGAACAATCTTTGGCGGGTAGGATCAAGGAAAACCCCAAGGCCTTTTACACATATGTGAGAAATATGAGAATGACTAGAGCGAGGGTAGGTCCGATCAAGGACAGTAGCGGGAGATTGTGTATTGAGTCTGACGAGATAGGAGAGGTCTTGAACGAGTACTTTTCTTCTGTATTTACAAATGAGAGGGGCGATATTGTTGGAGAGGACAGTGTGAAACAGATTGGTAAGCTCGAGGAAATACTTGTTAGGAAGGAAGATGTGTTGGGCATTTTGAAAAACTTGAGGATAGACAAGTCCCCCGGGCCTGACGGCATATATCCAAGGATTCTATGGGAAGCAAGAGATGAAATTGCAGAGCCGTTGGCAATGATCTTTTCGTCCTCACTGTCAACAGGGGTGGTACCAGGGGATTGGAGAGTGGCGAATGTCGTGCCCCTGTTCAAAAAAGGGACTAGGGATAACCCTGGGAATTACAGGCCAGTTAGTCTTACTTCGGTGGTAGGCAAAGTAATGGAAAGGGTACTGAAGGATAGGATTTCTGAGCATCTGGAAAGACACTGCTTGATTAGGGATAGTCAGCACGGATTTGTGAGGGGTAGGTCTTGCCTTACGAGTCTTATTGAATTCTTTGAGGAGGTGACCAAGCATGTGGATGAAGGTAAAGCAGTGGATGTAGTGTACATGGATTTTAGAAAGGCATTTGATAAGGTTCCCCATGGTAGGCTTATGCAGAAAGTAAGGAGGCATGGGATAGTGGGAAATTTGGCCAGTTGGATAACGAACTGGCTAACCGATAGAAGTCAGAGAGTGGTGGTGGATGGTAAATATTCAGCCTGGATCCCAGTTACCAGTGGCGTACCGCAGGGATCAGTTCTGGGTCCTCTGCTGTTTGTGATTTTCATTAATGACTTGGATGAGGGAGTTGAAGGGTGGGTCAGTAAATTTGCAGACGATATGAAGATTGGTGGAGTTGTGGATAGTGAGGAGGGCTGTTGTCGGCTGCAAAGAGACATAGATAGGATGCAGAGCTGGGCTGAGAAGTGGCAGATGGAGTTTAACCCTGAAAAGTGTGAGGTTGTCCATTTTGGAAGGACAAATATGAATGCGGAATACAGGGTTAACGGTAGAGTTCTTGGCAATGTGGAGGAGCAGAGAGATCTTGGGGTCTATGTTCATACATCTTTGAAAGTTGCCACTCAAGTGGATAGAGCTGTGAAGAAGGCCTATGGTGTGCTCGCGTTCATTAACAGAGGGATTGAATTTAAGAGCTGTGAGGTGATGATGCAGCTGTACAAAACTTTGGTAAGGCCACATTTGGAGTACTGTGTACAGTTCTGGTCGCCTCATTTTAGGAAGGATGTGGAAGCTCTGGAAAAGGTGCAAAGAAGATTTACCAGGATGTTGCCTGGAATGGAGAGTAGGTCTTACGAGGAAAGGTTGAGGGTGCTAGGCCTTTTCTCCTTAGAACGGAGAAGAATGAGGGGCGACTTGATAGAGGTTT
Organism: Scyliorhinus torazame; assembly: GCF_047496885.1. Classification (NCBI taxonomy): domain Eukaryota; kingdom Metazoa; phylum Chordata; class Chondrichthyes; order Carcharhiniformes; family Scyliorhinidae; genus Scyliorhinus; species Scyliorhinus torazame. The sequence continues at coordinate 38,762,729 of NC_092728.1, forward strand.
GTAAGATGATCAGGGGAATAGATAGAGTAGACAGTCAGAGACTTTTTCCCCGGGTGGAACAAACCATTACAAGGGGACATCAATTTAAGGTGAAAGGTGGAAGATATAGGAGGGATATCAGAGGTAGGTTCTTTACCCAGAGAGTAGTGGGGGCATGGAATGCACTGCCTGTGGAAGTAGTTGAGTCGGAAACATTAGGGACCTTCAAGCAGCTATTGGATAGGTACATGGATTACGGTAAAATGATATAGTGTAGATTTATTTGTTCTTAAGGGCAGCACGGTAGCATTGTGGATAGCACAATGCTTCACAGCTCCAGGGTCCAGGTTCGATTCCGGCTTGGGTCACTGTCTGTGCGGAGTCTGCACGTCCTCCCTGTGTCTGCGTGGGTTTCCTCCGGGTGCTCCGGTTTCCTCCCACAGTCTAAAGATGTGCAGGTTAGGTGAATTGGCCAATGATAAATTGCCCTTAATGTCCAAAATTGCCCTTGGTGTTGGGTGGAGGTGTTGAGTTTTGGTAGGGTGCTCTTTCCAGGAGCCGGTGCAGACTCTAAAGGGCCGAATGGTCTTCTGCACTGTAAATTCAATGATAATCTATGATTAATCTAGGACAACGGTTCGGCACAACATCGTGGGCCGAAGGGCCTGTTCTGTGCTGTATTTTCTATGTTCTATGTTCTAAACAGCATCAAAATTAAAAAACAAAACTAAATGGCAACTGCCTTGTCCCAAATAAATACTCTCCAAAAATACAATTCAGCAGTCCAATATACAATTACCTATAACAACAACCTATACATATTATACTTATACACTAACATCCCTGAGAGTCCTTCTGGTTCTCCCCCCCCCCGGGTTGCTGCTGCTGTCTTCTTCTTTTCCATTCCCTCTATCTTTCTGTGAGGTATTCGACGAACGGTTGCCACCGCCTGGTGAACCCTTGAGCCGATCCCCTTAGGACGAACTTAATCCGTTCCAGCTTTATAAACCCTGCCATGTCATTTATCCAGGTCTCCACACCCGGGGGCTTGGCTTCCTTCCACATCAACAGTATCCTGCGCCGGGCTACTAGGGACCCAAAGGCCAAAACATCAGCCTCTTTCGCCTCCTGCACTCCCGGCTCTTCTGCAACCCCGAATATAGCCAACCCCCAGCTTGGTTCGACCTGGACCCCCACCACCTTCGAAAGCACCTTTGTCACCCCCACCCAAAACCCCTGTAGTGCCGGACATGACCAGAACATGTGGGTGTGATTCGCTGGGCTTCTCGAGCATCTCGCACACCTATCCTCTACTCCAAAATATTTACTGAGCCGTGCTCCAGTCATATGCGCCCTGTGTAACACCTTAAATTGTATCAGGCTTAGCCTGGCACACGAGGACGATGAGTTTACCCTACTTAGGGCATCAGCCACCAGCCCCTCCTCAATCTCCTCCCCCAGCTCTTCTTCCCATTTCCCTTTCAGCTCATCTACCATAATCTCCCCCTCGTCCCTCATTTCCCTATATATGTCTGATACCTTACCGTCCCCCACCCATGTCTTTGAGATCACTCTGTCCTGCACCTCCTGCGTCGGGAGCTGCGGGAATTCCCTCACCTGTTGCCTCGCAAAAGCCCTCAGTTGCATATACCGGAATGCATTCCCTTGGGGCAACCCATATTTTTCGGTCAGCGCTCCCAGACTTGCAAACGTCCCATCTACAAACAGATCTCTCAATTGTGTTACTCCTGCTCTTTGCCATGTTCCAAATCCCCCATCCATTCTCCCCGGAACAAACCTATGGTTATTTCTTATCGGGGACCACACCGAGGCTCCCGTCTTTCCCCTATGCTGTCTCCACTGCCCCCAAAGTTTCAGAGTAGCCACCACCACCGGGCTTGTGGAGTATTTCTTCGGTGAGAACGGCAACGGCGCCGTCACCATAGCTTGTAGGCTAGTCCCCCTGCAGGACGCCCTCTCCAATCTCTTCCACGCCGCTCCCTCCTCTTCTCCCATCCACTTACATACCATTGAGATATTGGCGGCCCAGTAGTACTCACTTAGGCTCGGTAGTGCCAGCCCCCCCCCCATCCCTACTACGCTGCAAAAATCCCTTCCTCACTCTCGGGGTCTTCCCGGCCCACACAAAACTCATGATACTCTTCTCAATCCTTTTGAAAAAAGCCTTCGTGATCACCACCGGGAGGCACTGAAACACAAAGAGGAATCTCGGGAGGAGCACCATCTTAACCGCCTGCACCCTCCCTGCCAGTGACAGGGATACCATATCCCATCTCTTGAAATCCTCCTCCATTTGTTCCACCAACCGCGTTAAATTTAACCTATGCAATGTACCCCAATTCTTGGCTATCTGGATCCCCAAGTAGCGAAAGTCCTTTGTTACCTTCCTCAGCGGTAAGTCCTCTATTTCTCTGCTCTGCTCCTCTGGATGCACCACAAACAACTCACTTTTCCCCATGTTCAGTTTATATCCTGAAAATTCTCCAAACTCTCCAAGTATCCGCATTATCTCTGGCATCCCCTCCGCCGGGTCCGCCACATACAACAACAAATCGTCCGCATACAGAGATACCCGGTGTTCTTCTCCTCCCCTGAGTACACCCCTCCACTTCCTGGAACCCCTCAATGCTATTGCCAGGGGCTCAATCGCCAGTGCAAACAATAATGGGGACAGAGGACATCCCTGCCTCGTCCCTCTATGGAGCCGAAAATACGCAGACCCCCGTCCATTCGTGACCACGCTCGCCATCGGGGCCCTATACAGCAGCTGTACCCATCTAATATACTCATCTCCAAAGCCAAATCTCCTCAACACCTCCCACAAATAATCCCACTCCACTCTATCAAATGCTTTCTCAGCATCCATCGCCACCACTCTCTCTGCTTCCCCCTCTGGTGGGGGCATCATCATTACCCCTAGCAGCCTCCGTATATTCGTATTCAGCTGTCTCCCCTTCACAAACCCAGCTTGGTCCTCATGGACCACCCCCGGGACACAATCCTCTATCCTCATTGCCATTACCTTGGCCAGAATCTTAGCGTCTACGTTCAGGAGGGAAATAGGCCTATAGGACCCGCATTGCAGCGGGTCTTTTTCCTTCTTTAGGAGAAGCGATATCGTTGCCTCTGACATAGTCGGGGGCAGCTGTCCCCTTTCCCTCGCCTCATTAAAGGTTCTCATCAGTAGCGGGGCGAGCAAGTCCACATATTTCCTGTAAAATTCAACTGGGAATCCATCCGGTCCCGGGGCCTTCCCCGCCTGCATGCTCCTAATTCCTTTCACTACTTCCTCCATTTCGATCTGTGCTCCCAGTCCCACCCTCTCCTGCTCCTCCACCTTCGGAAATTCCAGCTGGTCCAGAAAACACATCATTCTCTCCTTCCCATCCGGGGGCTGAGCGTCATATAATCTTTCATAGAATGCCTTGAGCACTCCATTCACTCTCTCCGCTCCCCGCTCCATCTCTCCCTCCTCATCCCTCACTCCCCCTATTTCCCTCGCTGCTCCCCTTTTCCTCAATTGGTGGGCCAGCAACCTTCTCCCCATATTCGTACTGTACACCCTGTGCCTTCCTCCATTGTGCCTCTGCAGTGCCCGTAGTCAGCAAGTCAAATTCTACATGTAGCCTTTGCCTTTCCCTGTACAGTCCCTCCTCCGGTGCTTCCGCATATTGTCTGTCCACCCTCAAAAGTTCTTGCAGCAACCGCTCCCGTTCCCTACTCTCCTGCTTTCCTTTATGTGCCCTGATTGATATCAGCTCCCCTCTAACCACTGCCTTCAGCGCCTCCCAGACCACTCCCACCTGGACCTCCCCATTATCATTGAGTTCCAAGTACTTTTCAATACACCCCTTCACCCTTAGACACACACCCTCATCCGCCATTAGTCCCATGTCCATTCTCCAGGGTGGACGCCGTTCTTTTTCCTCCCCTATCTCCAAGTCCACCCAGTGTGGAGCGTGATCCGAAATAGCTATAGCCGTATACTCTGTCCCCTTCACCTTCGGGATCAACGCCCTTCCCAAAACAAAAAAGTCTATTCGCGAATAAACTTTGTGGACATAGGAGAAAAACGAAAACTCCTTACTCCTAGGTCTGCTAAATCTCCATGGGTCTACTCCTCCCATCTGCTCCATAAAGTCTTTAAGCACCTTGGCTGCTGCCGGTCTCCTTCCAGTCCTGGACCTCGATCTGTCCAGCCCTGGTTCCAGCACCGTGTTAAAATCTCCACCCATTACCAACTTCCCCACCTCTAGGTCCGGGATACGCCCTAACATGCGCCTCATAAAGTTGGCACCATCCCAGTTCGGGGCATATACGTTCACTAAGACCACCGCCTCCCCCTGTAATTTGCCACTCACCATCACGTATCTGCCCCCACTATCCGCCACTATGGTCTTTGCCTCAAACATTACCCGCTTCCCCACTAGTATAGCCACCCCCCTGTTTTTCGCATCTAGCCCCGAATGGAACACCTGCCCCACCCATCCTTTGCGTAGTCTAACCTGGGCTATCAGTTTCAAATGCGTCTCCTGTAACATAACCACATCTGCCTTAAGTTTCTTAAGGTGTGCGAGTACCCGTGCCCTCTTTATCGGCCCGTTCAGCCCTCTCACATTCCACGTGATCAGCCGGGTTGGGGGGCTCTTTACCCCCCCCCCTTGTCGATTAGCCATCCCCTTTTATCCAGCTCCTCACCCGGTTCCCACGCAGCTGTGTCCCCCCTAGGCGGTGCCCTCCCGCCCCGCCCACCCCACCCCATACCAGCTCCCCCTTCTCCCCAGCAGCAGCGACCCAGTAAATTCCCCCTCCCACCCCCCCACCCCGCTAGATCCCCCACTAGCATAGTTACACCCCCCATGTTGCTCCCAGAAGTCAGCAAACTCTGGCCGACCTCTGCTTCCCCCCCGTGACCTCGGCTCGCACCGTGCAATGCCCCCTCCTTCCTGCTTCCCTATTCCCGCCATAATTATCATAGCGCGGGAACAAAGCCCGCGTTGCCCTTTTGGCCCCGCCCCCAATGGCCAACACCCCCAGCTCCTCCACCTCCCTTCCTCCCTCCCCCACAACCTGTGGAAGAGAGAAAAGTTACCGGGTCGCAGGATTAACAACATAAAAATCATCTCTTCCCCCCTTTTTCCCCCCTCTTCGCCCCCCATATTCGCCCCACCACTTTGTCTCAAACGTTCTTTTTTAATAACCTGCTTATTCCAATTTCTCTTCAACAATAAATGTCCACGCCTCATCCGCCGTTTCAAAGTAGTGGTGCTTCCCTTGATATGTGACCCACAGTCTTGCCGGCTGCAGCATTCCAAATTTAATCTTCTTTTTATGAAGCACCGCCTTGGCCCGATTAAAGCTCGCCCTCCTTCTCGCCACCTCCGCACTCCAGTCTTGATATACGCGGATCACCGCGTTCTCCCACCTACTGCTCCGAATTTTCTTTGCCCATCTGAGGACCACCTCTCTGTCCTTAAAACGGAGGAATCTCACCACTATGGCTCTGGGAATTTCTCCTGCTCTCAGTCCTCGCGCCATCACTCGGTATGCTCCCTCCACCTCCAACGGACCCTTCGGGGCCTCCGCTCCCATTAACGAGTGCAGCATCGTGCTCACATATGCCCCGACGTCCGCCCCTTCTGCACCTTCAGGAAGACCAAGAATCCTTAAATTCTTCCTCCTCGCATTATTCTCCAGCACCTCCAGCCTTTCCACACATCGTTTATGGTGTGCCTCGTGCATCTCCGTCTTCACCACCAGGCCCTGTATATCGTCCTCGTTCTCGGCAGCCTTTGCCTTCACGACCCAAAGCTCCCGCTCCTGGGTCTTTTGCTCATCTTTTAGCCCTTCAATTGCCTGTAATATCGGGGCCAACAGCTCCTCCTTCATCTCCTTTTTAAGCTCTTCCACGCAGCGTTTCAAAAACTCGTGTTGTTCAGGGCCCCATATTAAACTGCCACCTTCCGACGCCATCTTGGTTTTTGCTTGCCTTCCTTGCCGCTGCTCTAAAGGATCCACCGCAATCCGGCCACTTTCCTCTCCTTTTTCCATCCGTATCCAGGGGGGATTCCCTTCTGGTTTACCGCACAGTGCTTTTAGCCGTTAAAATTGCCGTTGGGGCTCTTATTAAGAGCCCAAAAGTCCGTTCCACCGGGAGCTGCCGAAACGTGCGACTTAGCTGGTCATCGCCGCACCCGGAAGTCTCCAATTTGTGCCCTTTTAAGTGACAGTTTATCCTGTCTCTCAGAATTGTTTCCAACAATTTGCCACCACTGAAGTCAGACTGACTGGCCTGTGGTTTTCTGGCCTATCCCTCGTACCTTTTTTGTGTAATGACACAATGTTCACAGACCTCCAATCCTCTGATAGCCCATTAGTATCGAGCGTGTTTTCTATAAAACTTCAAACACTTCGACCAGTTTATTGATCAAAAGTTTTACCCAGATGTCTTTATCGACAAGGCGAACAAAGGACAACACAGGCTGGTTTAGCACAGTTTAGTTACTGTGTTAAATAAACTTGGTTTGATTTTATATAATAATAATCGTCGCTTATTGTCACAAGTAGGCTTCAAATGAAGTTACTGTGAAAAGCCCTAGCCGCCACATTCCAGCGCCTGTTTGGGGAGGCTGGTACGGGAACATATGAATGTATATGAATGGATCGATTATCACCTTGTTGGGTGATTGACAAGACAGGCCCAGACATGTCCTGGCAGCTTGTCTGTGCTTGGTGTATTTCAGTTTTTGGTCAAGTTCAATTTTCTATCAGCCTGCCTTGGGTCCCATCAGCAAACCTGCAGTTTGATTTAAAATGTACAATTCTTAATTCTTAATGTCCAATTTATCGGGCCTAAAATCCAGGCCGTTCCAGACTAGTGGAAATTGTTTGGTAAATGATCTCAGAGCATATGCTATTTCCTCCTTGGCTTCCGTCAACAGCCTGGGATGCAATCCATCCATCCAGCCCTGGTGATTCCCCAGCTTGTAAAATGCCAGTTCCTCCAGTATTTCTGCTCTCACAATCTAATTGAATGTAGGTATTTGCCAAGAGGCAGAATAATCTGTCACTCGTCCTGTATTGCTCATCAAGAGGTTTGGGCAGCAGCTCAGAGACTTGTTCAGTCTCAACCTTTCCATTTCTAGTGTCTGTTTAAATAAACAGTGGAACACAGCAATCAGATTGAAAGGGATGTGCTCTGTATATTGTCAGAGATCAAATGAAGTTCTCTGTTCAGGTTACCAAAATAATTTAAAACCTAAGATATGATGTCACTACACAAAGGTCTGTCCACACCTGCCCCTCCTCACACCCCACTCCCCCTCCTGCCCCTCCTCACACCACATTCCCCCTCCTGCCCCTCCTCACACCCCACTCCCCCTCCTGCCCCTCCTCACACTCCACACTCCCTCCTGCCCCTCCTCACACTCCACTGCCCCTCCTCACACCCCACTCCCCCTCACACTCCACACTCCCTCCTGCTCCTCCTCACACTCCACTCCCCCTCCTGCCCCTCCTCACACCCCACTCTCCCTCCTCACACCCCACTCCCCCTCCTGCCCCTCCTCACACCCCACTCCCCCTCCTCACACCCCACTCCCCCTCCTCACACCCCACTCCCCCTCCTCACACCCCACTCCCCCTCCTCACACCCCACTCCCCCTCCTCACACCCCACTCCCCCTCCTCACACCCCACTCCCCCTCCTCACACCCCACTCCCCCTCCTGCCCCTCCTCACACCCCACTCCCCCTCCTCACACCCCACTCCCCCTCCTCACACCCCACTCCCCCTCCTCAAACCCCACTCCCCCTCCTCACACCCCACTCCCCCTCCTCACACCCCACTCCCCCTCCTCACACCCCACTCCCCCTCCTCACACCCCACTCCCCCTCCTCACACCCCACTCCCCCTCCTCACACCCCACTCCCCCTCCTCACACCCCACTCCCCCTCCTCACACCTCACTCCCCCTCCTCACACCCCACTCCCCCTCCTCACACCCCACTCCCCCTCCTCACACTCCACACCCCCTCCTGCCCCTCCTCACACTCCACTCCCCTTCCTGCCCCTCCTCACACCCCACTCCCCCTCCTCACACTCCACTCCCCCTCCTGCCCCTCCTCACACTCCACTCCCCCTCCTGCCCCTCCTCACACCCCACACTCCCTCCTGCCCCTCCTCACACCCCACTCCCCCTCCTGCCCCTCCTCACACCCCACTCCCCCTCACACCCCACTCCCCCTCACACTCCACACTCCCTCCTGCTCCTCCTCACACTCCACTCCTCCTCCTGCCCCTCCTCACACCCTACTCCCCCTCCTCAAACCCCACTCCCCCTCCTCACACCCCACTCCCCCTCCTCACACCCCACTCCCCCTCCTCACACCCCACTCCCCCTCCTCACACCCCACTCCCCCTCCTCACACCCCACTCCCCCTCCTCACACCCCACTCCCCCTCCTCACACCCCACTCCCCCTCCTCACACCCCACTCGCCCTCCTCACACCCCACTCCCCCTCCTCACACCCCACTCCCCCTCCTCACACCCCACTCCCCCTCCTCACACCCCACTCCCCCTCCTCACACTCCACTTCCCCTCCTGCCTCTCCTCAGACTCCACTCCCCCTCCTCACACCCCACTCCCCCGCCTCACACTCCACTCCCCCTCCTCACACTCCACGCTCCCTTCTGCCCCTCCTCACACCCCACTCCGCCCTCACACTCCACACTCCCTCCTTCCCCTCCTCACACTCCACTCCCCCTCCTGCCCCTCCTCACGCTCCACTCCCTCTCCTCACACTCCACTCCCCCTCCTGCCCCTCCTCACACTCCACTCCCCCTCCTGCCCCTCCTCACACTCCACTCCCCCTCCTGCCCCTCCTCACACTCCACACTCCCCCTCCTCACACACCACACTCCCTCCTGCCCCTCCTCACACCCCACTCCCCTCCTCACACTCCCGCCTGCCCCTCCTGAAACTCCACTCCCCCTCCTAACACTCCACTCCCCCTCCTGCCTCTCCTCACACTCCACTCCCCCTCCTGCCCCTCCTCACACCCCACTCCCCCTCCTCACACTCCACTCCCCCTCCTCACACTCCACGCTCCCTCCTGCCCCTCCTCACACCCCACTCCCCCTCCTGCCCCTCCTCACACCCCACTCCCCCTCCTGCCCCTCCTCACACCCCACTCCCCCTCCTGCCCCTCCTCACACTCCACTCCCCCTCCTGCCCCTCCTCACACTCCACTCCCCCTCCTGCCCCTCCTCACACCCCCCTCCCCCTCCTGCTCCTCCTCACACCCCCTCCCCCTCCTGCTCCTCCTCACACTCCACATTCCCTCCTGCCGCTCCTCACACCCCACTCCCCCTCCTGCCCCTCCTCACACTCTCCATTCCCCCTCCTGCCCCTCCTCACACTCTCCACACCCCTCCTGTTCCTCCTCACACTCTCCACTCCCCCTCCTGACCCTACACACACTCTCCACTCCCCCTCCTGTCCCTCCTCACACTCTCCACTCCCCCTCCTGCCCCTCCTCACTCTCCACACTCCCTCCTGTCCCTCCTCACACTCCACTCCCCCTCCTGCCCCTCCTCACACTCTCCACTCCCCCTCCTGCCCCTCCTCACACTCTCCACTCCCCCTCCTGCCCCTCCTCACACTCTACACTCCCTCCTGCCCCTCCTCCCACTCTCCACCCTCTCCTGCCCCTCCTGTCACACTCCATACCCCCTCCTGCCCCTCCACATGCTGCCCCCTCCGTCCTCTCTCTGCCCCCTCCCTCCTCTCGCTGCCTACCCCTCGCCACCACCCCTCTCTCACTTTAAAGAATTCAAAGATTCTGCTTCCTGAACTGTTTCACAATGGGCCTTTCAAAGACTGACAATCCTCAGAGAAATAATTCCCGTCATCATCTTTTAGATGGGCGAGTCCTTATTTTTAGCAGTGTACCTTGCTTCTAGATCTTCCACAAGAAATGAAAATGAAAATCGCTTATTGTCACAAGTAGGCTTCAAATGAAGTTACTGTGAAAAGCCCCTAGTCACCACATTCCGGCGCCTGTTCGGGGAGGCTGGTACGGGAATCGAACCGTGCTGCTGGCCTGCCTTGGTCTGCTTTAAAAGCCAGCCATTTAGCCCAGTGTGCTAAACCAGCCCCTCTCCACAGAGGAAACACCCTCACCACATCCATCCTGTAAAGACCCCTCAGGATTTTGTAATTATCAATCAAGTCCCCTCTGCCCATGAGCTCTGCAATCTCGCACTATTGAGATAAATGGCTCGTTTTTTGTATTCATCCTGCCAAAGTGGACAATTTCACATTTTCCGACATTATACTCTGCCTGATCTTTGACCACTCAAAGACCAAAGAAAAGTACAGCCCAGGAACAGGCCCTCCAAGCCGACCATGCTGCCCATCTCAACTAAAATCTTCTATACTTCTGGGGTCCGTATCCCTCTATTCCCATCCTATTCATGTATTTGTCAAGATGCCCCTTAAATGTCACTATCGTCCCTGCTTCCACCACCTCCTCCGGTAGCGAGTTCCAGGCACCCACTACCCTCTGTGTAAAAAAACTTGCCTCGTACATCTCCTCTAAACCTTGCCCCTCTCACCTTAAACCTATGCCCCCTAGTAATTGACCCCTCTACCCTGGGGAAAAGGCTCTTGACTATTCACTCTGTCTATGCCCCTCATAATTTTGTAGACTTGTTGAACAGGCAGAAGTAGTATGCAGCGAGTCTGTGAGGAAGGATAGACAGTTGAGAGGGCAAAGTTGCACTCAGTGGAATGGGTTAAAGTGTGTCTGTTTCAATGCAAGGATTGTCAGGAATAAGGGAGATGAACTTGGAAATACGATGTTGTGGCCGTTACGGAGACATGGATTTCACAGGGGCAGGAATGGTTGTCAGATGTTCCAGGGTTTAGAGGTTTTCAGAAGAATAGGGAGGGAGGTAAAAGAGGAGGTAGAAATGGCACTGTTAATTCGGGAGTGCCCCACAGCTGCAGAAAAGGAGGTAGTTGAGGAGGGTTTGTCTACTGAGTCATTATGGGTGGATGTCAGAAACAAGAAAGGAGCAGTCACTTTACTGGGACTTTTCTATAGACCCCCCAATAGCAGCAGAGAGATAGAGGAACAGATTTGGCGGAAGATCTTGGAAAGATGCAGAGGTAACAGAGTTGTTGTCATGGGTGACGTCAACTTCCCTAATATTGACTGGAACCTCCTTATTGCAAATGGTTTGGATGGAGCAGATTTAGTCAGGTGTGTACAGGAAAGTTTCCTGACTCAATATGTAGACAGGCTGACTAGGGGGGGGACCATATTCAACTTGGTGCTTGACAACGAACCAGGCCAGGTGTCAGATGGGAGAGCATTTTGGTGACAGTGACCACAACTCCTTGACCTTTACCATAGTCATGGAGAGGGATAGGAACACACAGTATAGGAAGGTATTTAATTCGGGGAGAGGAAATTATATTGCTATTAGACAAGAGCTGAGGAGCATAAAGTGGGAACAATAGTTCTTGGGGAAATGCACAACAGTAATGTGGGGGTTGTTTAAGGAGCACTTGCTATGGGTGCTGGATAGTTTTGTCCCACTGAGACAAGGACGGAATGGTAAGGTGAAGGAGCCTTGGATGACAAGAGAAGGTGGAGTTTCTAGTCAAGAGGAAGAAGGAAGCTTACATAAGGTTGAGGAAGCAAAGATCTGACACGGCTCTAGAGGGTTATAAGGTGGCCAGGAAGGAGCTCAAAAATGGCCCTAAGAGAGCTAGAAGGAGGCATGGAAATGCCCTGGCGGGAAGGATTAGGGAAAACACCAAGGCGTTCTCCACATGTGAGAAATAAGAGGATGATCAGAGTGAGAGTAGAACCAATTAGGGATAGTGGAGGGAACATAGAACATACAGTGCAGAAGGAGGCCATTCGGCCCATCGAGTCTGCACCGACCCACTTAAGCCCTCACTTCCACCCTATCCCCGTAACCCAATAACCCCTCCTAACCTTTTTTGGACACTAAGGGCAATTTAGCCTGGCCAATCTACCTAACCTGCACATCTTTGGACTGTGGGAGGAAACCGGAGCACCCGGAGGAAACCCGCGCACCCGGAGGAAACCCGCGCAGACACGGGGAGAACGTGAAGACTCTGCACAGACAGTGACCCAGCGGGGAACCAAACCTGGAAACTTGTGCCTAGAATCTGAGGAGATGGGGGAGGCCCTAGATGAATATTTTGCTTCAGTATTCACTAGAGAGAGAGACATTGTTGCTATGAGAACAGTGTGAACCAGGTTAATAGACTCGAACAGGTTGATATTAAGGAGGATGTACTGGAAATTTTGAAAAGCATCAGGATAGATAAGTCCCCTGGGCCTGACGGGGTATACCCAAGGTTACTACGGGAAGCGAGGGAGGAGATGGCTGCGCCGTTGGCGATGGTCTTTGCATCCTCACTCTCCACTGGAGTAGTACCGGATGATTGGAGGGAGGCGCATGTTGTTCCCCTGTTCAAGAAAGGGAATAGGGAAATCCCTGGGAATTACAGACCCATCAGTCTTACGTCTGTGGTGAGCAAAATATTGGAAAGGATTATGAGAGATCGGATTTATGATTATTTAGAAAAACATAGTTTGATTAAAGATAGTTAGCATGGCTTTGTGTGGGGCAGGTCATGCCTCACAAGCCTCATTAAATTCTTTGAGGATGTGACGAGACACATTGATGAAGGTCGGGGAGTGGATGTGGTGTATATGGATTTCAGTAAGGCATTTGATAAGGTTCCCCATGGTAGGCTCATTCAGAAGGTTAGGGGGCATGGAATACAGGGAGATGTGGCTGTCTGGACATAGAATTGGCTGCCCGAAAGAAGACAGCGAGTGGTAGTGGATGGAAAGTATTCCGCCTGGAGGTCGGTGACCAGTGGTGTCCTGCAAGGATCTATTCTGGGACCACTGCTCTTTGTGGTTTTTATAAATGACTTGGATGAGGAAGTGGAAGGGTGGGTTAGTAAGTTTGCCGATGACACGAAGGTTGGGGGAGTTGTAGATAGTGTTGAGGGTTGTTGCAGGTTACAGCAGGACATTGACAGGATGCAGAGCTGGGCTGAGAAGTGGCAGATGGAGTTCAACCTTGATAAATGTGAAGTGATTCATTTTGGAAGGTCGAATTTGAATGCTGAATACAGGGTTAAAGGCAGGATTCTTGGAAGTGTGGAGGAACAGAGGGATTTTGGGGTCCATGTACATAGATCCCTCAAAGTTGCCACCCAGGTTGATAGGGTTGTTAAGAAGGCGTATGGTGTGTTGGCTTTCATTAACAGGAGGATTGAGTTTAAGAACCGCGAGGTTTTGCTGCAGCTTTATAAAACCCTAGTTAGACCACACTTAGAATATTGTGTCCAGTTCTGGTCGCCTCACTATAGGAAGGATGTGGATGCTTTGGAGAGAGTACAGAGGAGATTTACCAGGATGCTGCCTGGGCTGGAGGGCATGTCTTATGAAGAAAGATTGAGGGAGCTAGGGCTTTTCTCACTGGAGCGACGAAGGAAGATAGGTGACTTGATAGAGGGGTACAAGGTGATGAGAGGCATGGATAGAGTGGATAGCCAGAGACTTTTTCCCAGGGCAGAAATGGCTGTCACGAGGGGACATAATTTTAAGGTGATTGGAGGAAGGTATAGGGGAGATGTCAGAGGTAGGTCCTTTACAAAGAGAGTTTTGGGTATGTGGAATGCACTGCCAGCAGAGGTGGTGGAATCTGAGTCATTCGGGACATTTAAGCAACTGTTGGACAAGCACATGAACAGCAGTAAATTGAAGGGGTGTAGGTTAGGTTGGCCTTAGATTAGGATAAATGGTTGGCAAAACATCGTGGGCCGAAGGGCCTGTACTGTGCTGTACTGTTCTCTCTGCTCTATAATAACCTTTAATGTGGACTTGCTTAAGTCCTTTCTGGAAATCTAAGTAGAGTACATCCATTGATTATCCTTTATCCACAGCACATATAGGGACTGGTTTAGCACACTGGGCTAAGACAGCTGGCTTGTAATGCAGAACAAGACCAGCGCGGGTTCAATTCTCGTTCCAGCCTCCCCGAACAGGCGCCGGAATGTGGCAGCTAGGGGCTATTCACAGTAACTTCATTGAAGCCTACTTGTGACAATAAGTGATTAGTATTATTATTCCTTCCTCAAAAAACTTCAGTAAGTTAGTGAAACATGATTTCTTTTTCCAAAACCAAGCCCGATTACCTTGAGCTAATCCAAGAGCCCTGCTGTAGCTCCTTTGATCATAGCTTCTAATATTCTCCCTATGACTGATGTTAAGCTAACTGAACATTAGTTTCCTGCTTTCTGTCTCCCTCCCTTTTTGATAAAGGAGCTACGTTTGCTATCTTCCAATTTAAGGACCTTTCCTGAATCTAGGGAGTTTGGGAAATGTACCAGCTAGTACACTTGTCACTTCTCTTAAGACCTTAGGATGAAGTTCATCAGGACCCGGGAGCTTGTCAGCCGCAACTCCAGCAATTTATTCAGTATCACTTCTCTGGTGAATAATTTTCCCTTCCTCCCTTCCATCTCCCCGTTTATAGCTATTCCTCTCTCCCTTTCCACCCTCTTCCCCTGCTCTCTTTGTCCTCCTGAAGCTTCTTTGCCAAAATTGTTGACTGTTCCTCTATTATCAAGACTCATGCTGTTGACTCCTGCACGACCCTCATTGTCTCCTGCCTCCTCTGTGCTGGGAAACTCCTCGGTCTCATAAAAAACAGGGACAGGAGGGCCATTCGGCCCTTCGAGCCTGCTCCGCCATTCATTATGATCATGGCTGATTATCCAACTCAGTAACTTGTCCCTGCTTTCCCCCATATCCTCTGATTCCTTCAACCCAAGAGCTGTATCGAACTCCTTCTTGAAAACATATAATGTTTTGGCCTTAACTACTTCCTGTGGTAACGAATCCCATAGGCCTATCACTCTCTAGGTGAAGAAATTTCCCCTCATCTCTGTCCTAAATGGTCTACCCCGTTGTTATACATTTTAGTTGCTGTGAAATGAAGAGTCTAAAGTTCTTGTTCCTTTTCACCAAACACCATTTATTTCACTTCCACAGCCTCTGCACAAAATACTTAACAACACACCACCTGACAGAGGCCACCTGAAGCCCCTTTAGATATCAGTGTCAATTAATGGATACTTAACATAAATGAGACGACTAATTGCAATGTCTCTTAACCCATTACTTAACACCCGTATCCTCAGATTGTGACCCCTGGTTCTGGATACCCCCACCATCGGGAACATCCTTCTCGCACCTAACCTGTCTCATTCTGTTAGAATTTTATAGGTTTCTATGAGATTCCCCCTCATTCTGAACGCCAGCAAATCTAATCCTAACCGACTCAATCTCTGTTCTTACGTCAGCCGTGCTATTCCCATTGACTTGTAATGTCTCATTTTACCTGCCTTATGTTCTGGTTCCTGCTCCTCCTGCTATCTCCATAACGTAAAACCTTCTGATGTAAGTTTTCTTCTGAAAATACAGCTTTCCCAGTTTCCTCTGAAGGAGAAGTGAAGACACAGAATGTTGATGACTTTGTCCCTGAAGAAGGAATTGACAGGAGCTTCCTCGAGGATCCGACTCTTCAGAAGGAAAGTAGCAGTGGAACGCGGCAGGAGAGCGACAGGTAGGTATCTCGGGATAATCCAGTCAATCACCGTGAAGAAGCAGTTCAACATTCTAGGGACTTGGGACTTTTATCCTACTCAGTTATTTATTACCTTTTCGATAATAGATGATAATCTCAGAAAATGAAACAATGGCAGGTACTCCATAAACTGACTGAGTTTACAGTGGAATGAGTGTCGTACAGAAGCAAGACTGTGAAGTACTGAGTGGGATTTGTGCTGTGCAGGACAGTTTTCTACGAGAGTAAGTTTGCGAGGAATGTAAAAACTGACTGTAAATGCTTCGATAGGGTGTGAAGAGAAAAGGATTGGTGAAGATAAATGTAGGTCCCTTACAGTCAGAAACAGGGGAATGTGTAATGGGGAACAAAGAAATGGCTGATTGTGATGAATGGGTAATGTGCCTTTAAGATCATGCATGTAATGTCCCTTGAAGACCGGGTTTGGAACCCCGGGGAACTTTGCCTCCGGCTCCACCTCCCAGGCGCCGGAAATAAGGTGACGTCCTGTGGGCGGTGCTCAGTGAGCACTCATCTCTCCGGTTGGCGAAGTTCTCTGTTTATTAAAGCCTTCGTTTTAAGAGTACACTCTCTCGTGTCATAATTGCGGGTATATCAATTTAATAAACAGATTACGACAGGATGGATAGCGGTCTCAAGCCAGAAAAGCTCGACCTGGATGCATGTACACCGGAAGTCAAAGAAATTTTTGAAAACAGGCTTCGGTGTTTTGAGGCCTACCGGGACTCCTCGGCAGACCCCGTCGCTGAGCCTCGCAAGCTGCGCCTACTCCACGCCCAGGTGAGCCACAGAATCTCCGGATTGATCGAGACGGCGGCCAACTACAGCGCGGCGATCAAGATTCTGAGGAAGCGTTTCATAAAACCCATCAATGACGTACATGCACGGCATCTGCTCTCTACTCGCTGGCAGCACTCACGGGAATCGCTGGACGAGTACTTGGAAAAGCTCACCATGCTCGCTAGAAACTGTAACCATCAAGATGTGACCGCGGAGGTCCACATGAACCTACACACCTGCGACACCTATGTGTCTGGAATCCGATCAAACTATAACAGGCAGCGACTCCTGGATAATGGGGCGAAAGATCTGCCAGAAACGGTAACGCTCGCCCCGTCTCTGGAGGTGGCCTACCAGAACCTCGGCACGTATCCCGCAAGCCCCTCTCTGCCTTCCCCAGACTCGGCCACACCACGGGCCTGCGCCGCGCGGAGACCCTCCCAGACTGGGGGCACACCGTGCTTTTTCTGTGGGCAGGGCCAGCATCCACGACAGCGCTGCCCAGCCCATTCCGCGACCTGTAGCCACTGCGGAAAGAAAGGGAGGGTCTGCCTGACCAGGCCCAAGGCCCTGAAACAAAGCCCAACAGGCCCGAAAATCGAGCTCACAGGCCCGCAGGCCCCACACGCAGCTGCGCGCCGGCCAGACACGCCCCTTTCTGACGCATCATTGGCCTTGTACGAGTCATGGGGGTGGCCATCTTGCCAGTGGCCATCTTCTAAACCTGACACGTGTGACCATTTTGTGACTCCGACTCGGCAGAAGACTCAGACTACCCACAGCTGGGAGCAATCACCCTCGACCAGTCGCGGCCAAAGCACCTGCGGAACTCCATGATACTCGTCCAGATCAACGGGCGCGACACTCCCTGCTTTTTCGACTCCGGATGCACGGAGAGTATCGTGCACCCAGAAACGATAAGTGCTGCTTCCTGCGCATCTATCCCGCATCCCAAACCATTGCCCTCGCCTCTGGGTCCCAATCGGTCCAAATCAAGGGGTACTGTATTGCGAATCTCGCGATCCAGGGCGTCGAATACTCCTGTTTTAAGCTGTACATCCGCCCTCACCTCTGCGCTCCCCTGCTGCTCGGCCTGGATTTCCAATGTAGCCACCGAAGCCTGACCCTGAAGTTAGACGGACTCTTGCCCCTGCTCATGGTATGCAGCCTCGCAACACTGAAAGTTACACCCCCCTCACTATTCGCGAACCTCACCCCCGACTGTAGGCCCGTCGCCACCTGGAGCCGGCGGTACAGTGCCCAAGATATGACTTTCATCAAGTCAGAGGTCCAGCGTTTACTGAAAGAGGGGGTCATCGGGGCTAGCAACAGCCCCTGGAGGGCAAGTGGTGGTAGTCTGGTCCGGGGAAAAGAAACGGATGGTCGTGGATTACAGTCAGACCATAAACCGCTTCACGCAGCTCGATGCGTACCTCCCCCGCATAACCGAGATGGTCAACCGGATCGCGCAATACCGGGTATTCTCCACGGTCAACCTGAAATCTGCCTACCACCAGCTCCCTATCCGCCCGGAAGACCGCCTCTGTACTGCTTTTGAAGCAGCCGGCCGGCTTTTCCACTTCCTTAGGGCCCCCTTCGGCGTTACTAATGGGGTCTCTGTCTTCCAGAGGACGATGGACCAAATGATGGACCAGTACGGGCTGCGGGCTACTTACCCGTACTTGGACAATGTCACCATCTGCGGTCATGATCAGCAGGACCATGACGCAAACCGTGAAAAGTTTCTCCAGACCGGCCGGGCCCTCAACCTGACCTACAACAAAGAAAAATACGTTTTCCACACAACCCGACTAGCCATCCTCGGCTACGTCATGGAAAACGGGGTCCTAGGACCCGACCCCGACCGCATGCGCCCCCTCAAGGAACTCCCCCTACCCCATAGTCTCAAGGCCCTTAAACGGTGCTTGGGGCTTTTCTCCGATTATGCCTAGTGGGTCCCCAAATACGCGGACAAAGCCTGCCCACTCACAAAAACCACGATATTTCCCCTCACGGCTGTGACCCGGTCGTCCTTCAGCCATATCAAGGCCGCTATGCACGCGGTGGACGAAACCATCCCTTTTCAGGTCGAGAGCGATGCGTCAGACGTCGCCCTGGCTGCTACCCTCAACCAGGCAGGCAGGCCAGTAGCATTCTCTTCGCGAACCCTCAACGCCTCCGAGATCTGGCACTCTGCAGTCGAGAAGGAGGCGCAAGCTATTGTGGAAGCCGTGCGGCACTGGAGGCACTACCTAACCAGTAGGAGGTTCACCCTTGTCACTGACCAACGGTCGGTCGCCTTCATGTTCGATAACATGCAGCGGGGCAAGATCAAAAATGACAAGACCTTGAGGTGGAGAATCGAACTCTCCACCTGCATGTACGCTATTATCGTTCAGGTGAGCTCAACGAGCCCCCAGATTGTCACGCGGCACATGCGCCAGCGCGCAGTAGGATCGCCTGCGGGCTATCCACAGTGACCTCTGTCACCCGGCCGCCCATTTTCTTAAGTCACGCAACCTACCCTACTCCACCGAGGAGGTCAGGGCCATGACCAAGGCTTGCCAAATCTACGCGGAGTGCAAACCGCACTTCTATCGACCAAACAAGGCTCGCCTGGTAAAGGCCTTTGGGTCCTTTGAGCGACTAAGCATGGACTTCAAAGGGCCCCTCACATCCACCAACCGCAATACCTTTTTTTTAACCATCATCGACGAGTTCTCCCGCTTCCCATTCGCTGTACCCTGCCCCGACATGACCTCGGCCACCGTTATAAAGGCACTGCACAGCATCTTCACCCCGTTCGGTTTCCCCGCTTATATCCACAGCGACCGGGGTACATCGTTCATGAGCGATGAGCTGCGTCAGTACCGGCTCAGCAAGGGCATCGCCTCGAGCAGAACGACCAGCTACAACCCGCGGGGAAATAGGCAGGTGGAGAGGGAGAACGCAACAGTTTGGAAGGCTGTCCTTTTGGCCCTACGGTCGAGAAGTCTTCCAACCACCCACTGGCAGAATGTCCTACCCAACGCGCTCCACTCCATCAGGCCGCTCCTCTGCACGGCCACGAACGAGACCCCTCACAATCGCTTGTTCATGTTCGCCAGGAGGTCCACCTCCGGGTCCTTGCTTCCACCTTAGCTGACGACTCGGGGACCTGTCCTTCTCCGGAGGCACGTGAGGAGCAATAGGACCCTCTGGTCGAGAGGGTCCAGCTGCTACATGCAAACCCCCAGTACGTCTATGTCGCGCACTCGGACGGACGGCAAGATACGGTTTTCCTACTGACGCTCCCCCCCCCTCGCCAATGTTCCCCCTTGCACCCCACACCGCCTGTCGCAACAAACCGCGCCCCCCCCCTCGCGCCTCCTCCTATTCCTCCCTCCACGCTGGCGATGTCACCCTCATCACGCCCAGCTACCCTCCCTACTCTCCAACCCCCGCACCGCACAAAAGCTCCAACCACCGTGCTCCCGGATGTCACTCATCGAAGACGTCCGTGTCCGCCGCACCACCGCCCGAGCTGAGAAGGTCGACAAGGACGATCAGGCCTCCAAAGAGAATGGACATGTAATCCCATTTCACCCCGACGGACTCTGTGTTTTTCTTAAACGGGGTGAATGTAATGAATGGGTAATGTGCCTTTAAGATCATGCATGTAATGTCCCTTTATGACCGGGTTTGGATCCCCGGGGGACTCCGCCTCCGGCTCCACCTCCCAGGGGCCGGATATAAGGTGACGTCCTGTGGGCGGCGCTCAGTGAGCACTCATCTCCCCGGTTGGCGAAGTTATCTGTTTATTAAAGCCTTCGTTTTACGAGTACACTGTCTTCTGTCATAATTGAGGGTATAACACCGACCAACTAAATACACACTTTGGTTCTGTTTTCACAAAGGAGGACACAAATAATGTACCAGAAATGTTGAGGAACACAGGTTTAGTGAGAGGGAAGAATGAAAAAAATCTATATTACGAGGGAAATTAGTGGGAAATTGATGGGATTGAAGATTGGCAAACCCCTAGCGCCTGATAATCTACATCCCAGAGTACTGAAAGAAATGGCCCGAGATGTAATGGATACATTGGTGATCATCTTCCAAGATTCTGTAGACTCTGGACCAGTTCCTACAGATTGGAGGAGAGCTAATGTAACCCAACTATTTAAAAAGGGAGGTAGAGAGAAAACAGGGAATTATCAACCAGTCAGCCTGACATCAGTAGTGGGGAAAATTCACGAGTCTTATTATAAAAGATTTAATCGCAGAGCACTTGGAAAACAGTAGCCAAATCATACAGAGTCAGCATGGATTTATGAAGGGGAAAGCATGCTTGACTAATCTACTGGAATCCTTTGAGGATGTAACTAGTAGAGTTGATGAGGGGGAGCCAGTGGATGTGGTTTATTTGGACTTTCAGAGGACTTCAACAAAGTCCCACATAAGAGATTAGTGTGTTAAATTAAAGCGCATGGGATTGGGGTAGTGTATTGAGATGAATAGGGAACTGGTTGGCAGACAAGAAACGAAAGTAGGAACATCGAACAGTACAGCACAGAACAGGCCCTTCGGCCCTCGATGTAGTGCCGAGCATTGTCCGAAACCAAGATCAAGCTATCCCACTCCCTGTCATTCTGGTGTGCTCCATGTGCCTATCCAATAACCGCTTGAAAGTTCCTAAAGTGTCCGACTCCACTATCACAGCAGGCAGTCCATTCCACACCCTAACCACTCTCCGAGTAAAGAACCTACCTCAGACATCCCTCCTATATCTCCCATCCTGAACCTTATAGTTATGCCCCCTTGTAACAGCTACATCCACCCGAGGAAATAGTCTCTGAACGTCCACTCTATCTATCCCCCTCATCATCTTATAAACCTCTATTAAGTCGCCTCTCATCCTCCTCCGCTCCAAAGAGAAAAGCCCTAGCTCCCTCAACCTTTCCTCATAAGACCTATCCTGCAAACCAGGCAGCATCCTGGTAAATCTCCTTTGCACATTTTCCAATGCTTCCACATCCTTCCTATAGTGAGGTGACCAGAACTGCACACAATACTCCAAATGTGGTCTCACCAGGGTCATGTATAGTTGCAGCATAACCCCGCGGCTCTTAAACTCAAGCCCCCGGTTAATAAACGCTCACACACTATAGGCCTTCTTCACAGCTCTATCCACTTGAGTGGCTACCTTCAGAGACCTGTGGACATGAACCCCAAGATCGCTCTGTTCCTCCACATTCCTCAGACCCCTGCCGTTGACTCTGTAATCCGCATTCAAATTTTTTCTACCAAAATGAATCACCTCGCACTTATCAGGGTTAAACTCCATCTGCCATTTTTCGGCCCAGCTCTGCATCCTATCAATGACTCTTTGCAGCCTACAACAGCCCTCCACCTCATCCACTACTCCACCAATCTTGGTATCAGCAGCAAACTTACTGACCCACCCTTCAGCCCCCTCCTCCAAGTCTTTGATAAAAATCACAAATAGCAGAGGACCCAGCACTGATCCCTGTGGTACACTGCTGGTAACTCGTCTCCAGTCTGAACATTTTCCATCCATTCTATGTGATAGCCAGCTACTTATCCAATTGGCCAAATTTCCCTCTATCCCACACCTCCTTACTTTCTTCATGAGTCGACCATGGGGAACCTTATCAAACGCCTTACAAAAATCTATGTATACGACATCAACTGCTCTACCTTCATCTACACACTTAGTTACCTCCTCAAAGAATTCAATCAAATTTGTGAGGCAAGACATCCTTCACGAATCCGTGTTGACTATCCCGGATTAAGCTGCATCTTTCCAAATGGTCATAAATCCTATCCCTCAGGACCTTTTCCATTAACTTACCAACCACCGAAGTAAGACTAACCAGCCTATAATTACCAGGGTCATTCCTATTCACTTTCTTGAACAGAGGAACAACAATCGCCACTCTTCAGTCCTCTGGCACTATCCCCATGGATAGTGAGGACCCAAAGATCAAAGCCAAAGGTTCTGCAATCTCATCCCTTGCCTCCCAAAGAATCCTTGGAGAAATCCCATCTGGCCCAGGGGACCTGTCGACCCTAAGGTTTTTCAAAATTGCTAATACATCCTTCCTCAGAACATCTACCTCTTCCAGCCTACCCGCCTGTATCACACACTCATCCTCAAAAACATGGCCGCTCTCCTTGGTGAACACTGAAGAAAAGTATTCATTCAACGCCTCCTATTTCTTCTGACTCCATGCATAAGTTCCCACTACTGCCCTCGGTGCCCTACCCTCACCCTGGTCATTCTTTTATTTCTCACATAAGAGTAAAAAACCTTGGGGTTTTCCTTAATCCGACCCGCCAAGGACTTCTCATGCCCCCTCCTAGCTCTCCTGAGTCCTTTTTTCAGCTCATTCCTTGCTACCTTGTAACCCTCAAACGACCCAACTGAACCTTGTTTTCTCATCTTTACATACGCTTCCTTTTCCTTTTTCCTCTTGACAAGACATTAAACCTCTTTTGTGAACCATGGTTCCCTCACACTGCCATTTCCTCCCTGCCTGACAGGGACATGCCTATCAAGGACACACAGTGTTTTTTTCCTTGAACAAGCTTCACTTTTCATTTGTGCCTTTCCCTGAAATGGGTCTTTTTCCAAATAGCAGGCAGTGACTAGTGGGGTACCACAGGAATCAGTGCTGGGACCACAGCTATTCACAAAATATGTTAATGATTTTGATGTGGGAACTAAATGTAATATCTCTAAATTTGCAGATGGCACAAAGCTGGGTGGAGGATGCTGAGATGCATCAGTGTGATTTGGATGGGTTGAAGGAGTGGGCAAATGCATGGCAGGTGCAGGATACTGTGGATAAATGTGAGGTTATCCACTTTGGTAGCAAAAACCTGAATGGTGATAGATTGAGAGAGGGAAATGTGTAACGAAACCTGGGTGTCCTCGTACACCAGTCAAAGAACAAAAGAACAAAGAAAAGTACAGCACAGGAACAGGCCATTCGGCCCTCCAAGCCTGTGCCGACCATGCTGCCCGTCTAAATTAAAATCTTCTCACTTCCTGGGTCCGTATCCCTCTATTCCCATCCTATTCATGTATTTGTCAAGATGCCCTTTAAATGTCACTGTCGTCTCTGCTTCCACCACCACCTCCGGCAGCGAGTTCCAGGCACCCACTACCCTCTGCGTAAAAAACTTGCCTCGTACATCTCCTCTAAACCTTGTCCCTCGCACCTTAAACCTAGATCCACAGGTCACTGAAAGGGGCAACACAGGTGGAGAAGGTAGTCCAGAAGGCATACGGCATGCTTGCCTTCATCGCCCCCTAGTAATTGACCCCTCTACCCTGGGGAAAAGCCTCTGACTATCCACTCTGACTATGCCCCTCATAATTTTGTAGACCTCTATCAGGTTGCCCCTCAACCTCTGTCGTTCCAGTGAGAACAAACCAAGTTTATTCAACCTCTCATAGCTAATGCCCTCCATACCAGGCAACATCCTGGTAAATCTCTTCTGCACCCTCTCTAAAGCCTCCACATCCTTCTGGTAGTGTGACGACCAGAATTGAATACTATACTCCCAAGTGTGGCCTAACTAAGGTTCTTTCCAGCTGCAATATGACTTGCCAATCTTATACTCAATGCCCCGGCCAATGAAGGCAAGCATGCCGTATGCCTTCTGGACTACCTTCTCCACCTGTGTTGCCCCTTTCAGTGACCTGTGGATCTAGATCTCTCTGACTTTCAATACTCTTGAGGGTTCTACCATTCACTGTATATTCCCTACCTGCATTAGACCTTCCAAAATGCATTACCTCACATTTGTCCGGATTAAACTCCATCTGCCATCTCTCCGCTCAAGTCTCCAATCTAAATCTTGCTGTATCCTCTGACAGTCCACATCGCTATCCGCAATTCCACCAACCTTTGTGTCATCTGCAAACTTACTAATCAGACCAGTTACATTTGCCTCCCAATCACTTATATATACTACGAACAGCAAAGGTCCCAGCACTGATCCCTGCAGAACACCACTAGTCACAGCCCTCCAATTAGAAAAGCATCCTTCCATTGCTACTCTCTGCCTTCTATGACCTAGCCAGTTCTGTATCCACCTTGCCAGCTCAGCCCTGACCCCGTGTGACTTCACCTTTTGTACCAGTCTACCATGAGGGACCTTGTCAAAGGCCTTACTGAAGTCCATATAGACACCATCCACTGCTTTACCTGCATCAATCATCTTTGTACAACATCCACTGCTTTACCTGCATCAATCATCTCAGTTGCTGAAGGTAAGCATGCAGGTACAGCAGGCGGTAAAGAAGGCAAATGGTATGTTGGCCTTCATTGTGAGAGGATTCGAGTACAGGAGCTGGGATGTCTTGCTGCAATTGTACAAGGTCTTGGTGAGGCTACACCTGGAATATTGTGTGCAGTTTTGGTCTCCTTATCTGAGAAAGCTATAGAGGGAGTGTAACACAGGTTTACCAGACTGATTCCTGGGATGGCAGAACTGACATAGGAGGAGAGATTGTTTAAAGATTATTTATATTTTATTTATTTTTATTGATTGAGTAAGTTGGGATGAAATTCACTGGAGTTCAGAAGAATTGTGTGGGCGGGAGTATCTCATAGAAATCTATACAATTCTCACAGGATTAGACAAGGTGGATGCAAGAAGGATGTTCCCGATGGTGGGAGAGGCCAGAGTTTGATGATACAGGGTAGACCATCTAGGACTGATGTGAGGAGAAGTTTATTCACCCAGTGAGTGGTCAGCCTCTGGAATTTGCAACAGGAAGTAGTGTGGCCAAAACATTGTATGTTTTCAAGAAGCAGTAAAATATAGCACTTGGGGCGAAAAGGATCAAAGGATATGGAATATGAAAAAAGGATCAAAGGTGGGAACAGGCTGTTGAGTTAATCAGCCATGATCATAATGAATGGCGGAGCAGGGTCGAAGGGCTGAATGGCCTCCTCCTATTTCCTTTGTTTCTAGGTGATGAGTGAGAGTGGGGGTCACTGTTGGTGGACTGGGGAGGTTGGGGTGATTGCATAGTTGCCGTCTGCCACCATCTTAAGCTTGAGCTGAGTGACGCATTTGTGCAATTGGTTTAACAGCTGTGACTCACCCACTAATCACTGCTTGCCTCACTCTACTGCAGTGATGGTGAGAGGAGAGGAAATCCCATGGTAGCTGCATTCCAGGATGACTTGGATCTCGATGACCAGATCCTAAAGAATCCCAGTGTGAAGTCGCAGGTTCCCAGTAAAGACATAACCCTTTCCAGTGATGAAGATGAGAGTGCAAAGGTCACCACTCACCTACCAAAACGGTCAGTGCTTCATCAACAGTTGTTTTTCATTTGTGGCATGGGTGCGTCTGTTGTATGTGGCCCCAGGGGTGGCGGCCTGGCTGGGGGACCTGAATGACTTCCTTCGGCTGAAAAAGATCAAGTTTGAATTGAAGGGATCAGCGGAGGGCTTTGAGACACGGTGGGGACTGTTCATGACCATGTTTGAGGAATTGTTTGTCGCGGGTGGGGAGGGGGAAAAATTGCACACACTGAACTGTGGGAGTGTTGACAATGTTACTGATTTGTGTTTTTGTACTTTGGAATAAAATACACTTTAAAAAAAAAAAGACAGTTGTTCAGACTTGAGAAAGTATCGAATTATATACTCCGGCTTGACAGTAGGAGCACTGTTCTGTGGACTTATACTAATGACGTGGATATGCAGAGCACACTTGTGAAGTTTGGTCATATTTTGAAATTTGGAAATGTCGTAAATAATCAGGTGGATAGTGTCAGATTTCAGGAGGGTGTTGCCTGGTGAAATAATGATGTGGAGATGCCGGCGTTGGACTGGGGCGAGCACAGTAAGAAGTCTTACAACACCAGGTTAAAGTCCAACAGGTTTGTTTCAAACACTAGCTTTCGGAGCGCTGCTCCTTCCTCAGGTGAATGAAGAGGTAGGTTCCAGAAACATATATATAAGTCAAAGATGCAAGACAATACTTTGAATGCGAGCATTTGCAGGAAATTAAGTCTTTACAGATCCAGAGAGAGGGGTAATCCCAGGTTAAAGAGGTGTGAATTCTCTCAAGCCAGGACAGTTGGTAGGATTTCACAAACCCAGGCCAGATGGTGGGGGGGGTGAATGTAATGCGACATGAATCCAAGGTCCCGGTTGAGGCTGTACTCATGTGTGCGGAACTTGGCTGTAAGTTTCTGCTCGGCGATTCTGCATTGTCGCGCGTCCTGAAGGCCGCCTTGGAGAACGCTTACCTGAAGATTAGAGTCTGAATGCCCTTGACTGCTGAAGTGTTCCCCGACTGGAAGGGAACATTCCTGCCTGGCGATTTTTGTTCATCCATTGTTGGGACATCCTTTCCTGCAGCGTATGAGGTAGACAACGTTGGCCGAGTCGCACGAGTATGTACCGTGTACCTGGTGGGTGGCGTTCTCACGTGTAATGGTATTACCCATGTCGATGATCTGGCACGTCTTGCAGAGATTGCCATGGCAGGGTTGTGTGGTGTCGTGGTTGAAATAGGCTGCCTGGTGAAATAGGCGGACACATGGTGGGTGAAATTTAATGCTGAGAAGTGTGAAGTGATAGAATTTGGTATAAGAATGAGGAGAGGCAATATAAACAAAATGGTCCAGCTCTACAGGAGGTGCAGGAATAGAGACCTTGGGGGTATGTACACAAATCTTTAATGGTGCCCGGGCACATTGAGAAAGTTGCTTTAACAAGAAGCATGTTGAGTGAGTTATTGGAGAATACAACAGAAAAGTGTGAGAAACACCGTTCACTTGATAATAATTTACACTTAGTCAAATTCTGAAGAAGTATTGTATTCAATCCATCTTGCAAGAACGGGTGCCGCTTGTCACAGTAGCAGACACACAGAATTTAACACAGCATGGTTTTTTATATACAATCTCTGAGAAACACACCCCACTCTCTGCCCCGATGGCAGTTTCCTTATCAGTGATTCCTTATTTGGACTTATTATGTTCACTTTGGCTTCCCCCTTGCTTCGCCTAGCAGTGGTTTCAGTTAGCTCCTGGTACACCCTTGAACCGTCAATTAAAAATGATGTAGGATGAGGCCTCCCGTCTGCACCTGCATCCTGTTATTGTAGATCCTGTTCATTCCCGAAGGTCAGTCTCACAGTTACAACAACTTGGGCCCTGCAGTTTACACAAAACTCCACTTGACATCTTATTTCCCATCATGCACTATTGTTGACATCTTCTTTGTGAACCAGAGTTATTCATGTAAAAACAACATAAATTGCTAATTTCTCATAATTCCCCGTTTTTTTTCTTTTTACTCTTGGTGCTTTTTACACTATGTCGCCCCTTCTAGCCTTCCCCAAAATTGTCCAACATCCTGTCAACCTCTCTTTCTATGGGGTCGTCCTCTCCTTCAGTCTTCCCTCTTTCTAGTAGGCAAATTGTTTCCTGGCCTCCCTTACCCAGGGGTAATGGCATCTGCTTGGTCAAGGCTGTTTCGATGAGCCTCTGCACCAAGCCTCTTACGCACGGGATGATACAACAGCCTATTGCCACCAATGCTCCTATTACTACGATAATGGAGGTGAGGTGGATACAATGAACCCTTTCCATTTCCCAAACATTCATCAAATGAGGTGGGTATGCTTCGTTTAGATCGTTTCCCTTTAACACTCCCCTTCTCCTTTTGTCTTTCATAGGCTAGACTGAACGGTATGGCTAGCTGAACTAATGCGCATGTCCCTTTCCATTGGGGGGGTAGAGTGGGTCTTAGGATCTTTCCTCTGCAATACCACCATATATCTGCACGTGGTATTTTTAGTGATGAGTAATTGCCCTGGGTGGTCACGTTCTTAGTCTCAATACAAGTCTTGAATTCTCCCATATCTTTACTTAGCCCCGTATCAGAACGACTTATACACGATTTATGGTGCGTCACGGTAACCAAGAAGGAGGGAGGGTTTGCTAATTGTTTCTGCTTAACAGGAGGAAACATCAGAGATAGGGCAGTGCATGTCTTGTTGCCCCAGGCGTTCTCATCTTGGTACAAGGCCATCATGCATTCCATGCTCCCTCTATTTTCTTTCCACCCCATTGGAAAGGGCTCCAGATGGGCCTGTGGTCTACCTGATGCGCAAGCATAACAATTGTCTTTCTTCAGCGTCTGGGCCGAATACCTCACCCACCCAATCCACGCATTCTGTTCCTCATAGCCGGTTTCTATCTCAAAGGCTTTCTCTACATCTTTTACTTCAATTATTTTAACTCTCTGTCCTTCCTCTATCTTGTCGTTCCCGGTTCCATTAGTGGGAGTTGCCCACTGGTCTATTGAAATACGGAAGCAGCATTTCATCCCGCTATTTTTTATTCTGACCCCGAACATTTCATTTCTTAGTGAACAACGCTGATTGCCTGCCTCGGTCCAGGCCGTGTATTTTACGGTGATGTATACGGGGTGACAAGTTCCAGCCTTGCACGTTGAGGGGGAATTTCCACCAATCTGGTGAATGGATACGACCGGTGGTGCCCCTCTGCGACTGAGCAAATGGCACACCCTTTTCAGCCAACCCCCCCTTCTCGGTAATCACCCCCACTTGGTAATAATCAAGAGACTCCACCCTTAACTCCTTTCCATTCCCCGCTGATTCGCAGTGTATGAGGGTGCATAGATCAGTCCGTATTACCTGAGGGTACCGACTTTCTGGGATTGTCAATGTAACCAGACGACCGTTTCCGTTCCCCCACATTATTAATATTAGTATACATTGTATCGTACATTTTAGCTGTAGTTTCGTCATATTATTGAATAGTTCAGGATTCAGTGTCTTTTCAACCTTATCTTTAATGGTTCCTCAGTGGCCTCCACATGCCATTGTTCCTGTTCAGGTGGTGATTTCACGGGTCCCTTTGTTCTGCTGTAATGAATCCAACCTTTTTCCGCGGTTCGTATGGCAGTCTCTGTGGTTAACAAAACCAGGAACGGTCCGTCCCAAGTGGGTTGAAGCTTGGTTTCCTTCCACGATTTCACCAGTACCCAATCTCCTGGTTTAAATTTGTGGACTGCGAATTCAAGGGGAGGTGTCTGCGCTAGCAGTCCTTGTCTCCTGAGGAATGATAATGAGGAAGACAGTTGAGGCTCCTTCTTTAAACGTTTTTAAGAAAAAGATAGATACCTTTCTAAAGAATAAAGGGATTCGGGGATATGGTGTACGGGCCGGAGAGTGGAGCTGAGTCCACAAAGATCAGCCATGATCTCATTAAATGGCGGAGCAGGCTCGAGGGGCCAGATGGCCTACTCCTGTTCCTAGTTCTTATGTTCTTATGACAGTGCCAGTATATATTTCTTTACTTAGATATCTTTACTTTCTGCAATGGGCAATTCTCCCATTGTTCCAAGGTATGGCAATCCGAACAACATTTCGTATGGGGACAACCCCAAATCTTTTCTTGGAGCCGTTCGGATTCTTAGAAGGGCTATCGGTAAGCATTTTGTCCAGGGGAGCCTAGTTTCTAGTATTATTTTTGACAAATGATTTTTAAGGGTTTGATTCATCCTTTCCACCCGTCCCGATGAGGGGGGCTGCCAAGGAGTGTGGAAGTCCCAATTTATCTCCAAACTTCTCATGGTTTCTTGTAAAACCTTAGAGGTAAAGTGACTTCCCCTGTCCGAGTCTATATTTTCTACCAACCCGTATCGGGGAATTATTTGCTCCAGAATGATTTTAGAGACTCCGCCTGCGGTGGCGGTGGTTGTAGGGTAAGCTTCTACCAACCCATAAGGTGGTCTACCAGGACTAACACGTATTTCAGCCTTCCCACGGGTGGTAGTTCAGTATTTGCAGCCTTCTCTGTAACAAAGTGACTCTCTCTCTCTCTCTCTGTATTGAAACAGT
Source organism: Scyliorhinus torazame (assembly GCF_047496885.1). NCBI lineage: Eukaryota > Metazoa > Chordata > Chondrichthyes > Carcharhiniformes > Scyliorhinidae > Scyliorhinus > Scyliorhinus torazame. The sequence goes on from NC_092728.1 coordinate 38,793,129, forward strand.
GACTCCAGGCATGTTGCAGCCTTCTTTGTAACAAACTGTCTCTCTCTCTCTGTCTCTCTCTCTCTCTCTCTGTATCTCTCTCTGTCTCTCTCTGTCTCTCTCTCTCTCTGTATCTCTCTGTCTCTGTCTCTCTCTCTGTCTCTGTCTCTCTCTCTGTCTCCGTCTCTCTCTCTCTCTCTCTGTCTCTCTCTCTGTCTCTGTCTCTCTCTCTCTCTCTCTCTCTGTCTCTCTCTCTCTCTCTCTCTCTGTTCTCTGTATCTCTCTCTCTCTGCCTGTCTCTCTCTCTCTCTGCCTGTCTCTCTCTCTCTCTGTCTCTCTCTCTCTCTCTCTGTCTCTCTCTCTGTCTCTGTCTCTCTCTCTCTCTCTCTGTATCTCTCTCTCTCTGTCTCTCTCTCTCTCTCTCTCTCTGTTCTCTGTATCTCTCTCTCTCTGCCTGTCTCTCTCTCTCTCTGTCTCTCTCTCTCTCTCTGTCTCTCTCTCTGTCTCTCTCTCTGTCTCTGTATCTCTCTGTCTCTCTCTCGCTCTCTGTTCTCTCTCTCTCTCTGTTCTCTCTCTCTCTCTGTTCTCTCTCTCTCTCTCCCTCTCTCTCTGTATCTCTCTCTATCTGTCTCTGTCTCTCTGTCTCTGTCTCTCTGTCTCTGTCTCTCTGTCTCTGTCTCTCTGTCTCTGTCTCTCTCTCTCTCTCTGTCTCTCGCTCTGTGTCTCTCTCTCTCTCTGTATCTCCCTGTCTCTCTCTCTCTCTCTCTCACTGTCTCTCTCTCTGTCTGTCTCTCTCTCTGTCTCTCTCTCCCTGGCTCTCTCTCTCTCTCTGTATCTCTCTCTCTGTCTCTCTCTCTCTCTGTCTCTGTCTCTCTTTCCCTGTTTCTCTCTCTGTCTCTCTCTGTCTCTGCCTCTCTCTCTCTCTCTCTCTCTCTGTATCTCTCTCTTTGAATCTCTCTCTCTCTGATTCTCTCTCTCTGTTCTCTGTCTCTCTCTCTCTCTGCCTGTCTCTCTCCCTGTCTCTCTCTCTCTCTCTCTGTATCTCTCTCTGTATCTCTCTCTGTATCTCTCTGTCTCTCTCTCTCTGTCTCTCTCTCTGTCTCTCTCTCTGTCTCTCTCTCTCTCTGTCTCTCTGTTCTCTGTCTCTCTCTTTCTCTCTGTATCTCTCTGTCTCTGTATCTCTCTGTCTCTGTATCTCTCTCTGTCTCTGTCCCTGTCTCTCTCTCTCTCTGTCTCTCTCTCTGTCTCTCTATATCTCTCTCTCTGTCTCTCTCGCTCTCTGTCTTTGTCTCTCTCGGTCTCTCTCTCTGTATCTCTCTCTCTCTGTCTCTCTCTCTCTCTGTTCTCTCTGTCACTTTCTCTCTCTCTCTCTCTCTGTCTCTGTCTCTCTCTCTGTATCTCTCTCTGTCTCTGTATCTCTCTCTCTCTCTCTCTCTCTCTCTCTCTGTATCTCTCTCTCTCTGTCTCTCTCTCCCTGTCTGTCTCTCTCTCTGTATCTCTCTCTCTCTGTCTGTCTCTCTCTGTATCTCTCTCTCTCTGTCTTTGTATCTCTCTCTCTCTGTCTCTCTCTCTCTGTCTCTCTGTCTCGCTTCCTCCTGGCGGGTGTGTATTCTCCCACAGTCGCATGCCTGCTCTTCTAATCATACCCCTTTCTTCCCCCGTGAATAGGATACTCATAATGGACATTAATTCGGTCCATGTGTATATATTAGGACCTAAGAACTGATCGAATTGTTCGGCCAGTCCTAAGGGGTCTTCCATTAACGTCTTCATCTCTGTTTTTTTTTCTTTTGATTTCTCTGACTTCTCCTGAATTTAAAGGAGAATTTACAAATCCTACTTCTCCCTCTCCAATAGGGACTTCCCGAAGGGGGTTCATCTTTGTTATTTCTGGTTCCTCTACCTGCCCTTTCGCGGATCTTAATTGCATTTTATTCTCTCCTTTTTCAGGGACTGTCTCTGATTTGCCTTTATTCATTTGTTGGTCATTTGGCGAGTCATCGTCGTTTGACTTATTCTTATAAGGGGGTGGCAAATTATCTAGTACGTCCCATTGTTCAAGAGGGGCGGTGGGAACGTCGTCGCCCTGTGGGATTAATGGATATATTCGGGTGGCGTTCCTGCTGGGAAGCCAACAACTCGCGTAACTTACTTCTTTATCGGAACAGGGTCTTTTATCATTGACATATATATTCAAAATTTGGCACGCCCAATCTTCGTCCGAACCGTATTTCGGCCAAAAGACTGAGGGTTTATGGATTGCTTCTTTTATCCATATGAAGCAACAACATTTTATCATTGTTTTCCTGTCCTTATTTTTTTGTACAACTCTCAAAATCCCAATTCACTAACATCCGACCCAATGGACTTTCTGGTGGGATATTCTTAGGGATTTTTTTATCGGCGCCGTCTCCTTGTTTCGAGTTTTTACTTCCCATTTTTATGTAATCAACTTTCACTTATTTCTAAGTAAAGTGTCTAGTTATGACTGGTCCGTCAAAACAATCACAATTCTGAAAGTACTTATATCATCAATCCGCCCATACACTTATACGGATGTCTAGATATAAACTCCAGAGTCCTTATATCATCAATCCGCCCATACACTTATACGGATGTCTAGTTATAAACTCCAGAGTCCTTATATCATCAATCCGCCCATACACTTATACAGATGTCTAGATATAAACTCCAGAGTCCTTATATCATCAATCCGCCCATACACTTATACGGATGTCTAGATATAAACTCCAGAGTCCTTATATCATCAATCCGCCCATACACTTATGCGGATGTCTAGATATAAACTCCAGAGTCCTTATATCATCAATCCGCCCATACACTTATACGGATGTCTAGATATAAACTCCAGAGTCCTTATATCATCAATCCGCCCATACACTTATGCGGATGTCTAGATATAAACTCCAGAGTCCTTATATCATCAATCCGCCCATACGCTTATACGGATGTCTAGATACGAACCCAAGTCAACAAGGTAATACTTAAAAGTTGTTTTTCTTACCTTGCTCCGTGCACAGAGTTGCCTGACTTTCACTTTCACGGCATGCCTGCCACTATAATCCGTTATTTGTTTCTTCAGAATGACTACCCGAGGAACGTGTTCAGTTGACCGTGGGTAACTACTGAAGACGAAGTACGAGACCGTTTAAATAACGGGACGCGTCTTCTCGGTTCCTCTTGAGCCGCCCCCCTTGATCAATGAAGATGATCCCGGACAGAGCCCCCAATTGTGAGAAACACCGCTCACTTGATAATAATTTACACTTAGTCAAATTCTGAAGAAGTATTGTATTCAATCGATCTTGCAAGAACGGGTGCCGCTTGTCACAGTAGCAGACACACAGAATTTAACACAGCATGGTTTTTTATATACAATCTCTGAGAAACACACCCCACTCTCTGCCCCGATGGCAGTTTCCTTATCAGTGATTCCTTATTTGGACTTATTATGTTCACTTTGGCTTCCCCCTTGCTTCGCCTAGCAGTGGTTTCAGTTAGCTCCTGGTACACCCTTGAACCGTCAATTAAAAATGATGTAGGATGAGGCCTCCCGTCTGCACCTGCATCCTGTTATTGTAGATCCTGTTCCTTCCCGAAGGTCAGTCTCACAGTTACAACAACTTGGGCCCTGCAGTTTACACAAAACTCCACTTGACATCTTATTTCCCATCAAGCACTATTGTTGACATCTTCTTTGTGAACCAGAGTTTATTCATGTAAAAACAACATACATTGCTCATTTCTCATAAAAGCAAGGAGGTTATGCTGAACTCTGCGACAGACTGGTTAGGTCTCAGCCAGAGTATTGTGATCATTTCATGGGAACCACACTTCAGGAGAAATGTCAAAATCTTGGAGAGGGTAAGAGGAGATTTCCTCGAATGGGAACAGGGGTGAATGAGAGACTGTTCTCCTTGGAGAAAAGCAGGTTTAATGGAGATGTTCTTTTGAAAGAACTCTCCAATTTGTCTCACTGCCCATAGTCTGGCAACATTCTCCTTTTCAGGAATTTATCCCTCAACTCATCGTGCGAAACCAACTCATCACAACTTCTCTGCGGCTCTTTTTCCAATCATGCTACACCCATGTCCTCTGATTGCCAACTTTAACTGGAAATGGCTTCTTATTTACTAGATCAAGAATGAGAGGTGATCTTATTGAGACATATAACATTCTGAGGGGCTTGCTGAGAGTGTGTTTCCCCCTTGTGGGGAAATCTCTGACTAACTCTGAGACTAATTAATGAGACTAATTCTATAGCCTTTTGAAAGAGCTGCTGCAGCCCAATGGCCACATTCTGTGCTGTAGGATACTCTGAGTGTTTTTAATAGTGAAACACCGACAAGCAGACCAACAAATTCATGATCGCCATAGCAACTACTGACTGGCTGTTGTGTCAGCGAGCTTCCCAGGTGCACAAAGCCTCTCCAACTCAGTTATTGTTCACATGAAAGGCAAACTATGCCTGGGGCCGACTGTTTGACCAAGGGACCATTATATTCAAGCTCAAATCTGTCAGCCTCCCATCACTCACTCCTCCTACTGTCCATATTGGACATGCGCAGGTTCATATTTTTCTCCTTCAATCCCAAAGAGCAGAAGTGGGTAAAGGAGGGGAGTTCTAATGCCCATGTGGATAGGAAGCTTGATTAATGTATGTTCCTTCAAATCCCTGCCCCCCCCCCCCCTCCCCTCCCTGCCCCCACTCTGCCGTGGTATGTGCCCAAGTGGCACTGTGCCTATTATTCAGCAGCAAGTGCTTAGGAGAAACCTTTTAGCAGTATGGGTGTTTCTCTTCATTTTGTATTGATTTTATATTGTATTATTTTGTCCATTTGTATTTATATTATTTCCCTTTTTCTTCAGGGCTTCCAAAAGTTTATTGAAATCCCAGAACAGAGCTCAAACCAAAGCCTTTGAACAGGACCCTAGCGTCAGCTCACCTGCCCCCATCCAAGCAGAACATTTCAACAGCAGCAGAAACCCAGCCTCCAGCCTTCCCGGGAACAACTCCCTGACCTCAGGCCCATCCTTGTGCTCCCCACTCATCCCAATGCCTGCTCCACTCCACAGGACTGAAACGAAAGGTCAGAGCAAATCTAAAGCACAAGAATACATGGAGTCGTCTGAGAGTGATCTTGAGGGACCCATCGCCAAACAGTTGCTGTCTTTTGTCATGGATGATCCCGACTTCGAGAGTGACGATTCCAACAAAAAAAACACAATTGTACGTTTTGTTCTTGGTCTTTACTTTTTAAAACATCCTTTTGTTTCTAGTGTGTGGTTTTCATAGAATTTACAGTGCAGAAGGAGGCCATTCGGCCCATTGACTCTGCACCGGCTCTTGGAAAGAGCACCCTACCCAAGGTCCCTATCCCCATAACCCAGTAACCCCACCCAACACTAAGGGCAATTTTGGACACTAAGGGCAATTTATCATGACCAATCCACCTAACCTGCACATCTTTGGACTGTGGGAGGAAACCGGAGCACCCGGAGGAAACCCACGCACACACGGGGAGGATGTGCAGACTCCGCACAGACAGTGACCCAAGCCGGAATCGAACCTGGGACCCTGGAGCTGTGAAGCAATTGTGCTATCCACAATGCTACCGTGCTGCCCATTTTGGACTAGTCAATGTGAGAAGAGGAATAAAATAGAGTTAATTTCAACACCCAACATTAGTATCCAGCACACAGGAATCAGCTACATCACTGATACATAGTGAAGCTCCACCTGTGCCTCAGTTCTACGGCGCACTTTGCTGAACCATTGAGATTTCTCCAAATTCTGCACCAGTCATCAGAGGCTGGTGGGTGTCTGGAACTTGCTGCCTAAGTTGGTGGTTGAGGCTGAAGTGTAGAACTCGTTTAAACAGTACCTGGATCTGCATCTGAAGTGCTGTAACCTGCAAAGCTACGGTCCAGGTGCTGGAAAGTGGGATTAAAATCAGCAGCTAGTTTCTTTCTTTTCTCCTTTTTTTTGACCAGCACAGATGCGATGGACTGAATGGCCTCTTTCTGTGTTGTAACTTTTCTAACATTATGACGTAAGAGTGGACAGACATTCCATTCATCCAGTCCAGGCTTGTTCTGGGTACTATCTGAGACCCAGCACCTCACTCTCAGAGCCAGTACCCTGCCCAGTATCACTAATCACAGTGTCCAGCAATTCTCTAGCTTCTATTTCGTCACTCTGAAGTTCTGAGGAAGAGTCAATGTTAACTCGGTTTCTCTCTTCATGAAATGCTGCCAGATGCACGTTCTGTTTACATTTATATTTTCTGTAACAATACCACTCCATGTTTGTTTATCCAGTCTATTTTGGTTGATCAGTTTAAGAGCTGAATCTATTTGTGGGAGTATTTGGTGGCTGCTACCTGGCACACACGGAGAGACTCTGGCACTGCTGCCTGTCCAAGCTGCCGCCGACAGCTGTGACGTCGGCAGAGAACCAAAAATGGCATCAGTATGGGGAGCCCAACAACAAAGTTACTCTGGTTGGAGAAATGGTTTCTGTGAGGGGTGGATGGGTTGGGAATGACATAGATCATAGAAAAATACAGCACAGAACAGGCCCTTCGGCCTACGATGTTGTGCCGAACTTTTGTCCTAGATTAAGAACAAATTAATCTACACCCCATCATTCTACCGTAATCCATGTACCTATCCAATAGCCGCTTGAAGGTCCCTAATGTTTCCGACTCAACTACTTCCACAGGCAGTGCATTCCATGCCCCCACTACTCTCTGGGTAAAGAACCTACCTCTGACATCCCCCCCTATATCTTCCACCATTCATCTTAAATTTATGTCCCCTTGTAATGGTTTGTTCCACCCGGGGAAAAAGTCTCTGACTGTCTACTCCATGGGAGGGTTCAATGAGAAGATGTGGCAAAATAGCAGGGACAATTATTTGATACAGCTTATTATTTTAAAGCTATCCTTTAAGTTGAAAATGTAAGATTCACTAGAGTTAAAGGAATATGTTTTAGAAAATCACAATGAGCAAGCCACCCCAATAACCTAGACTCAAGGAAGGAACAGTTAGAACGATGCTACTAAACAAGGACTTTATCACAAAACAAAATTGGTCGTTTGGAAGCTGTTTTCTTCAATGAAGACCAGATTCTAATCAGCAGGTTTCAAGGGGATGGTGGTTATTGCTCGAACAGTATTGTTACCTCAGATGTAAATCTGCTTTTACAACTCGGGAGAAAACAGTTCCCAATTAGACTTCCCGGTTCTTTGGCTATAAACAAGTCACAAGCCCAGACTCTTGACAAATTTCTAATTCTATTCCGAGGCCTGTTTTTATACATGGACAGATTTATGTAGCTATTTCCAGACTGAGAAGTTCTAATTCCGTTAAAGGCTTTGGTGAAAGAATAACGAGAAACAGGGCAGCACGGTGGCCTAGTGGTTAGCACAGCTGCCTCGCGGCGCTGAGGTCCCAGGTTCGATCCCGGCTCTGGGTCACTGTCCGTGTGGAGTTTGCTCATTCTCCCCGTGTCTGCGTAGGTTTCGCCCCCACAACCCAAAAATGTGCAGTGTAGGTGGATTGGCCACGGTAAATTGCCCCTTAATTGGAAAAAATAATGGGGTAATCTAAAGTTATTAAAAAAAAGAACGAGAAATACTTGTTTTGAAAGAAATACTGTTACAATAAGGATACTAATTTGACCCAAAAATCATGTTATATTTACCATATTCTTCAGTCAGAATGGTGAGAACATGGAGTGATTGAGGCAAATGGCATAGATGAAATAGGAGGAGACTTGTCTGGGCTATCACACACCAAATGGCTGTGTCTGTGCTTTAGGTTACATATGAATTAGGAGCAGGAGTAGGCCATTCAGCCCTTCAAGACTGCTGCACCATTTGACAAAGATCATGGCTGGTCTGGGTGTGGTCTCAATTCTACTTTCCTGTCTACCCCCGATAACCTTTGACTCCCTTGTTTATCAAGAATCTATCTCACTCAGTGTGGAATGAATGACCCAGCCCCACTGCTCTCTGGGAAAGAGAACTCCACAGAATAAACGCCCTCTGAGAGAAAACAAAATCTCCTCACTTCCATCTTAAATAGAAGACCTCTTATTTTTAAACCGAGGGGCGGCACGGCACAGTGGTTAGCACCGCTAACTCACAGCTCCAAGGTTCCAGGTTCGAATCCCGCTTGGGTCACTGTCTGTGTGGTGTTTGCACTTTCTCCCCGTGTCTGCGTGTGTTTCCTCCGGGTGCTCCGAAGTTTCCTCCCACAGTCCAAAGAAGCGCAGGTTAGGTGGATTGGCCATGATAAATTACCCCATAGTGTCCAAAAAATGTTAGGTGGGGTTACTGGGTTACGGGGATAGGGTGGAGGTGTAGGCTTAAGTAGGGTGCTCTTTCAAGGGTCGGTGCAGACTCGATGGGCCGAATCGCCTCCTTCTGCACTGTAAATTCTAATTCTATGGTTCTATGTCCCTGGTTCTAGTCTCTCCCACAAGGGGAATCCTCCTTTCAACATCCACCCTGTCATGCCCCCTCAGAATCTTTTATATTTCAATAAGATCACCTCTCATCCTTCTAAACTGGCCCATGCTGCCCACCCTTTCCCCACTAGATAACCCCTTCATACCACAAACTGCTTTAAAAAAAAAAAAAATTTAGAGTACCCAATTCATTTTTTCCAATTAAGTTGTAATTTAGCGTGTTCAATCCACCTACCCTGCACATCTTTGGGTTGTGGGGGCGAAACCCACGTAAACACGGGAAGAATATGCACTCTACATGGACAGTGACCCAGAGTCGAGATCGAACCTGGGACCTCGACGCCGTGAGGCAACAGTGCTAACCACTGTGCCAGCGTGCTGCCCCCACAAACTGTTTTTAATGCAATTATGTCCTTTCTTAAGTAAGGGAACCAAAACTGTACACACTACTCCAGATGTGGTATCACCAATGCTGTGTACAATTACAGTAAAGCTTCCCCACTTTTATATTCCATTTCCCTTGAAATCAACACCAACATTCCATTTCCCTTCCTGATCACTTGCTGTAGCCGCACAGTAACCTTCTGTGATTCATGTACCAGGACACCCGGATCCCTCTGTACCTCACAGTCCTGCAATCTCTCACCATTTAAATAATCTGCTGCTTTCTGTTCTTCCGACCGAAGTGGGCAAGTTCACATTTCCTCACATTCTATTCCATCTGCATTTTTTTTACCCACTCACATAAGTAATCTGCAAAGGGTTATTGATAGGATACATCCTCGCACAACTTATTATCCTAACTATCTTTGTGTCATCAACAAATATTGCTCCCATACGCTTGGTCCCTTCAGCCAAGTTGTTGCTCTCGGTTGTGAATAGTTGAGGTTATTTTTGATATTGCCGCTTTCACATCGTCAGAATTGCCCAAAGTGCTCCAGAGCCCAGTCATATTCTATTGAAGTGTAGTCACTGTTGAAATGTAGCAGCCGATCCTCACACAGTCAATGACCACAAGCAGTCATGCAATAATGGAGAAATAATCTGTTCAAGGTATGTTGGTTGAGCCAAGGCACCAGGAAGAACTGTACTTTTTTTTTAAAGTAGGATCTTTGACGTCCTTGTGAGAGAGTAGACAGGGTTTAATGACTCATCTGAATGAGGGCACCTGTTGGAGTGCAGCATTTCCCTCAGCACTGCTCTGAGTGTCAGATAGATGAGGCATTCAGTTCTCGGGAGTGGGATTTGAAGCTGCACCATTGTGACTTGGAAGTGAGAGTGTTGCGACTGAGCTGGAGCTGTTCCGTTCACCTGAAGTCTCACTCCTTGTCCTTTTTCTTTCTCTTCTCCCATCTCTCCTTTTCCTTTTTCTTTCTCTTCTCCCATCTCCCCATCCCAAGTAGTAACTGTTGACTTGTGATGCTTCTTGTAGGAGGTGTTCCCAATTCGAGAGGACAGCTCCGAACTCTCCAACGATGACTCCAGTGCAGCACAGCTCAGCACACCAGTGAAAGCCCAGGCCCGAGCCATGAAGCCAACCACTGACCTCGACTTGTTTGGTTTGGGCATTGATAATAAAAGCCCTGCAGCCCCAGAAAGCAGCGATGAAGGTGACATGAAGCTCGATAAATGTTTTGAGTTTATTAATGGGTGGAGTAGGCCTGGGTTTTATCACAGGACATGGCAATGCTACCAAAACTTGGATGAAGTTCAACCAGTGTCAGATTGGGTGTAGGGCACTGGATTATTGGCAAGATCCAGTTCCTTCAATGCATTTTTCCTGGTATCAGGAGCAACAGATTCAATGATTCCTCTCTTCCCATGAAAGCTGCAATTGTGTGCTTGCATTCTCAGTGTAAATGTGTATGGAGCATGATTATATTTACAGGAGAGTGGCAAGGGTGCACTCTGAATTGGTCCCAGACACATGTATCGTAAATATATGTTTTCTAATAGCCTTCTGCCTAACTCCCTTTGTCAGTGCCATCAAACTGGCCATTGTTTGCATTCTGAATTGTCACGAGGGATGAAATCAGTCACTCAGGCCTCTAAGGGGCTGACCTCAAAGCATTCTTGGCCTGTCAAGCAATAACTTGCCTAACCTCATAGTCAGCAAATACACCAGGAATGACAAAAAATAGGGTCTAATCTCCGATGCACGTGAAACTTTCTTAATAATTGTCGAAGTTGAGAATGGAACCAAGCATTCAAGGCAGTGGCTATTCCAGTGGCAGTGGCAGTGGTGCCAAGTGTCCCAGGGTACGTAATGGTGTAGTGGTCAACTGTGGAGAGGCTGGAGAGAGGTCCCCTTCCCACTGGAAAGTGGGCCCTGGTCCCCTAACTATCACCCCTGCCCCAGAGAGAGGGCCTTCTCTCCCCCACCCAAGAGAGGGTAATTCCCTAGGCTGTGTAGACCGCAGGAAGAGTGCTCTATATAAAAATGTTGAGGCCCCAATATATCTGGAGATCTTGAAGTGTAGTGGACAGGTTCTGAACATCATCAGCACTGTCATTTCAGGTTGTTACTGAAGCAAGTAGAATGTGCAATTAACAGTGCCGTGATGAGTATGAGTAGACTATACTTCCCCTCGACCCTGCTCTGCCATTCAATAAGGGCTGAACCTTGCCCTCAATTACACTGTTCTTTCCAGTCTCCAAACCTATTGATTACCGTTGAATCCAAAATTCTGTGGATCTCAGTCCTGAATGGACCAATTTATTGAACACCCATGGTAGAGAATTTCATAGTTTCACAGCCCTCTGAGGGAATAAATCTCTGCTGATCTCAGTCCAAAATATGGCCCCTCGTTCTCAACTGTCCTGCTGGGGTAAACTGTCTCTCCGTGTCTACCCTGTCAAAACCCCCCATATCAAGAAGATCGCCTCTCATTCTTCTAAATTCCAGAGAGTTTTGGATCGTTCCAAAAAGGCAATGGTGCCTCTCTGATTGCTTGCTGTATCCACATGCTACCTTTGTCTTTTACAGCTCTGCAGCCTTGCCGATCAGTCACATCTGCTGAGTATAATGTGGAGTTCAGTCCACTTTGAGCGGAGCAGCGGATGCATCGTAGGTCATGGTTCATGCTCCTTCCTGCAATGGCACTTTTCTGTAGCAATCTGAAGGTGTATTTCTTCACGTTTCTTGAGCTCCAGGGTGGATGCTTCAGCGCCAAGTGCTTTGGTCACTTGCAGGCTGGTGCTGGAATCCCACATGCATGAACCCGGCCTGTATAGGCCCCAACTCCCCCAGAACCAGCCCCAATGGCGTCGCTTCTGCACCATTTTCCAACCATGTATTCATCTGTTTTATCGTTCTCTTTCTCAACACATTAGGATTATTTGGAGAATGCTACCTTTTAGGTCTTTCTTATGATTACTCTCCTAGCTGCCTAATTTTTTTCTTCAGGATATCATCCATCTTTCTACCTAGGTTGTTGTTACCAATATAGACCTCAACTTCTGGTTATTCCTCCCCCTGCGCCCCAGAATGTTCTGCAGCTTCTCAGTGACCTTCATGCCACTGACAGTGGGGAGGCAGCACAGTATCACTGGAACCATAGAATGCATAGGATCCCTACAGTGCAAAGGAGGCCATTTGGCCCATCGAGTCTGCACCGACCCACTGGCCTGAATCTGTGGTCACAGTAAAGTCTGTGTCTTTCCTCAACTATTGAATCCCCAATCACTGTTACATTCCCAATCTTCCTCCTACCCCTCCTGTACAGCTGAGTCAGTCTTTGTACCATGGACTTTATGCTGCCCATATTCCTTTAGAGGAACCATCACCAGTATTTGAAAGCGAATATTTGTGAGAGAACAAGATTCATACAGGGTTCCAGCACTGCCAACCTGCTGCTCTTTGACTGTCTGGTAATATTCCACTCCTTTGGCTGCACACTCTTAAGCTGCAGGGGTCTACCTCCAGCTTAGGTTTCTCCTTTGTTGCCTCCTGTGCAGCTTTAACAGAAGTTTAAAAATTGAGGAAGTCCTGTGATGAGAAAGAGGTTAGAATATTTACTGCCGATATGGTTTTCTTCCTTTTTCTGCAACACAGTTTAACCTCAATAAACAAGGCACTTTCCCTCCCTGACCCTTGGTTCTCTTTCTGAGCTGCTCCATCCTGAGGCTTGGAGACCTTGTAGTGCAGTGGGTAGTGTCCCTACCTCTGACTCAGTGGCTCCAGGTTTGAGTCCCATTACCAGACTTGACCAAGGAAGCTGTGTTCATAACAGGTTATATATCAACTTGTAAATCACAGCTGTATTCAGGGATGATATGCTAGTAGGTTCCTCAAATGAAGCAACATGGGTAGAACTTAGTAACAAAAAGGGATGATCACATTGTTGGAATAGACTATAGGCCCCCAAAACTGTCATGGAGAGATAGAAGGCAGATATGTAGGCAAATTTCTGGGAATTTTAAGAAAAATCAGGGAATAATAGTAGATTTCAACCTTCCCAATATTAACTGTGACAGTCAAAGTGTGAAAGGCATAGAGGGGGTGAAATTGTTAAAATGCGTCCAGGAGAGCTTTATATGCCAACACGTAGAAAGTCCTACAAGGGAGGAGGCAGCGCTGGATCTGGTGTTAGTGAATGAAGCTGGGCAAGTGGATGAAGATTCAGTGGTGGAGCATTTTGAAAACAGTGACTATAACTCAGTCAAATTTAAATTAGTTATGGAAAGGGACAAAGGTAGACCGTAAATTAAGGTTTATAATTGGGGGAGGGCCAAATTTAATAACTTTGGACAGATCCTGTTGTATTTTAACTGGGAGCAGCTACTTGTAGGAAAATCTACATTCGAGCAGTGAGATTCATTCAAAAAGGAAATAGTGAGAGCACAGGGCCAACATGTTCCCATGATAGGGAAAGGTGGGAGCAATAAGCCCAGAGCACCCTGAATGTCAAGGGATATCCAAGGTTGGAGAAGGAAAAAGAAAGGAGGCTTATGGCAGATGCCGAGGGCTCAAAACAGTGGAAACCCTAAAGGAATATCGAAATTGCAGGGGTTACTTAAAGAAATTAGGAGAGTAAAGAGGGGGCATGAAAAAGAACTGGCGTGTAAAATAAAGGAAAATCCAATGGTGTTTCTCCCCCTTCCCCCTTTCCAGTTTTGGGGCTCTTCTGCCCTCTCCCCTCCCCCTAGGTCATGTGTTTGTGCAAAAGCGAGGCAAATTTAACGTAAACAATTGCCTGTTTGTGCCCATTATTGCTGTTATCTCCCCAGCCCATTTAAAAAAAAAAAAAAAGTTTTTTTTCAAAATTTAGAGTACCTAATTATTTTTTCCAATTAAGGGGCAATTTAGTGTGGCCACTCCACCTACCCTGCACAGGTGTGAGATGCACGCTGACACGGGGAGATTGTGCAAACTCCACATGGACAGTGACCCGAGGCCGAGATCGAACTCAGGTCCTCAGCAGCGTAAGACAGCAGTGCTAACAACTGCGCCACCGTGCCTCCTGGCCCAGCCCATTCTAGCAGACCACCGGAAGTCCTGAGGGACAGAATCCACTTGGGGAGACGTGGATTAATCAGTGATAGTCAGCATGGTTTTGTCAAAGGGAGATCATGTCTTCAAACTTGATTGAATATTTTGAGGAAGTGACTAGGTGTGTCGATGAGGGTAGTGCCGTTGATGTGGACTTTAGTATGGGCAGCACGGCAGCAGTGGTTAGCACTGTGGCTTCACAGCGCCAGGGTCCCAGGTTCGATTCCCTGCTGGGTCACTGTCTGTGCGGAGTCTGCATGTTCTCCCCGTGTGTGCGTGGGTTTCCTCCGGGTGCTCCGGTTTCCTCCCACAGTCCAAAGCCGTGCAGTTTAGGTGGATTGGCCATGCTAAATTGCTCTTAGTGACCAAAAAGATTAGGAGGGGTTACGGGGCTAGGGTGGAAGTGAGGGCTTAAGGGGGTTGGTGCAGACTCGATGGGCCAACTGGCCTCCTTTTGCACTGTATGTTCTATGTTCCAGTAAGGCTTTTGACAAGGTCCAACATGGGTGGCTAATGAAGAAGGTAAGAGCCCATGGGATTCAGGGCAATTTGGCAAACTGGATCCAAAACTGGCTTAGTGGCAGGAGCAGAGGGTAATGGTCAAAGGTTGTTTTTGTAACTGGAAGCCTGTGTCCAGTGGTGTTCTGCAGGAATCAGTATTGGGTCAGGTCACTTGTTTGTAGTGTACATTAATGATCTGGATGTGGATGTGGGAGGTATAATAAATAAGTCTGCAGATGACACAAAAATTGGTGGTGTGGTAAATAGTTGGAGCAAGGCCTTAGACTACAGGACAATATAGATGGACTGGAAGATGGGCAGAAGGCTGGCAAATGGAATTTAACCATGAAAAGTGTGAGGTCATGCATTTTGGGAGGGCTAACAAGACAAGGGAATATACAATGAAAGGTCGGACTCTAGGAAGGGCAGAGGATCAAAGGGACCTTGGTATGCATGTTCACAGATCTCTGAAGACAACAGGACAGGTCACACCCTCTCACAAGCCCTGACCACACCCTCCCACTCTCTCCGCCCACACCCTCCCACTCTCTCCGCCCACACCCTCCCACTCTATCTCCTCACAATCTATCCTCATCTCCCCACCTCACACTCCATCCTCATCCCCTCGCGCTCTCCTCACCCTCTCTCACCACTCCGCCACACACACTATCCTTTGGTGAATGTCAGAATTTCAGATGTTTTGTATTCTAGATATTTGATGCAGTGAGGATTTTAGCCTGGGTTAGTACAGTCATGTTTTAAAATAAATCCTGAAAGACGAGTATATTATGGGAGGCAAGGGTGCAATCAAGCCATCGTAAAAGGTTTGGCTAATGGAATTTTGTTTTGATTAAGGGGACTCCCTGTAGAGTTAATTAGATTTCAACTGCTGGGTAAGATGATGTTGCTGCTGGATGGAGCTAAGGCATCGGGCATTTTATAGAAAGTAGTTCAGTTCTGATCTGAATGAAGCTGTGTCCAGAGGTTAAGTTTTGCTCTCAATGCAGTTCAGTTAAAAGAGATAAACCGTCTTTAAAGCAGTGCAGATTTGTCTGAGAACAAGCTGAAACAGCTTCTGAAAACATACGGCCAGAGTTTCTGCATGGGTCTGACAGGAGTCAGATCTTGTCTTGAAAGCGTCAAGAAATCTCGCTTTCCCAACGAACTTTTCTGTAAACAAGTATTCCTATGTGCCATAGGTATTTAATAGCAGATTGAGAGCTGAGATGGGTTTTTTTTTTCATGTTGTTTGAGTGGGAGTAAAGATAGGGTATTGTATACACTATTGTATTGAGTAGTATTGTTTAAGGCATATTTTCTGCGGGATGTTAAGATTTTAATACTGTGTTATAATGTTTGTTTTAATATACCACATCCTTATTTCTTTGTGCAATCACTCCTGGAGCGAGGTATCCTTTCCTCACAGTCTTACAAAATTAAAATAAACTATTGGGGTTTTTGTCCGGTCTCTGAGCCACTGTTGGGGTCTGGTCTGGGATCGTAATAATCCTCACCCCCTCACACTCTCCATCCTCACCCCCTCACACACTCTATACTCAACCCCTCACACTCTCCATCCTCATCCCCTCATCCCCTCACACTCTCCATCCTCACCCTCTCACACACTCTATACTCAACCCCTCACACTCTCCATCCTCACCCCCTCACACACTCCATCCTCACCCTCTCACACTCTCCATCCTCACCCCCTCACACTCTCCATCCTCACCCTCTCACACACTCTATACTCACCCCCTCACACTTCATCCTCACCCTCTCACACTCCATCCTCACCCTCTCACACACTCTATACTCACCCCCTCAAACTCTCCATCCTCACCCCCTCACACTCTCCATCCTCACCCTCTCAAACTCTCCATCCTCACCCCCTCACACTCTCCATCCTCACCCTCTCACACACTCTATACTCACCCCCTCAAACTCTCCATCCAAACACACTCGCACGCTCTATGTTCACCCCCTACATACTCAATCCTCACCACTCACCCCCTCACCCCCTCGACCCTCACCCCCTCGACCCTCACCCCCTCGACCCTCACCCCCTCGACCCTCACCCCCTCGACCCTCACCCCCTCGACCCTCACCCCCTCGACCCTCACCCCCTCGACGCTCACCCCCTCGTCCCTCACCCCCTCGTCGATCCTCACCCCCTCGTCGATCCTCACCCCCTCGTCGATCCTCACCCCCTCGTCCCTCACCATCTCGGCCCTCACCATCTCGGCCCTCACCCTCTCGGCCCTCACCCTCTCGGCCCTCACCCTCTCGACCCTCACCCTCTCGACCCTCACCCTCTCGACCCTCACCCTCTCGGCCCTCACCCTCTCGACCCACACCGCCTCGACACTCACCCTCTCGACCCTCACCTCGACACGCACCCCTTCGGCCCTCACCCCCTCGGCCCTCACCCCCTCGGCCCTCACCCCCTCGGCCCTCACCCCCTCGGCCCTCACCCCCTCGGCCCTCACCCCTTCGGCCCTCACCCCCTCGGCCCTCGGCCCTCACCCCCTCGGCCCTCACCCCCTCTATGATCCTCACCCCCTCGATGATCCTCACCCCCTCGATGATCCTCACCCCCTCGATGATCCTCACCCCCTCGATGATCCTCACCCCCTCGACCCTCACCCCTTCGACCCTCACCCACTCGACCCTCACCCCCTCGGCCCTCACCCCCTCGGCCCTCACCCCCTCGGCCCTCACCCCCTCGGCCCTCACCCCCTCGGCCCTCACCCCCTCGGCCCTCACCCCCTCGGCCCTCACCCCCTCGGCCCTCACCCCCTCGACCCTCACCCCCTCGACCCTCACCCTCGTTCTCTAGATACACACTGCCTCGGCCCTCACCCCCTCGGCCCTCACCCCCTCTGCCCTCACCCCCTCGGCCCTCCCCCACTCGGCCCTCACCCCCTCGTCGATCCTCACCCCCTCGTCCCTCACCCCCTCGGCCCTCACCATCTCGGCCCTCACCCTCTCGACCCTCACCCTCTCGACCCTCACCCTCTCGACCCTCACCCTCTCGACCCTCACCCTCTCGACCCTCACCCCCTCGACCCTCACCATCTCGACCCTCATCCTCTCGACCCTCACCCTCTCGACCCACACCGCCTCGACACTCACCCTCTCGACCCTCACCTCGACACTCACCCCCTCGGCCCTCACCCCCTCGGCCCTCACCCCCTCGGCCCTCACCCCCTCGATGATCCTCACCCCCTCGACCCTCACCCCCTCGACCCTCACCCTCACCCCCTCGACCCTCACCCCCTCGACCCTCACCCCCTCGACCCTCACCCCCTCGACCCTCACCCCCTCGACCCTCACCCCCTCGACCCTCACCCCCTCGACCCTCACCCCCTCACCCTCACCCCCTCGACCCTCACCCCCTCGACCCTCACCCCCTCGACCCTCACCCCCTCGACCCTCACCCCCTCGACCCTCACCCCCTCGACCCTCACCCCCTCGACCCTCACCCCCTCGACCCTCACCCCCTCGACCCTCACCCCCTCGGCCCTCACCCCCTCGGCCCTCACCCCCTCGGCCCTCACCCCCTCGGCCCTCACCCCCTCGGCCCTCACCCCCTCGACCCTCACCCCCTCGACCCTCACCCCCTCGACCCTCACCCCCTCGACCCTCACCCCCTCGACCCTCACCCCCTCGACCCTCACCCCCTCGACCCTCACCCCCTCGGCCCTCACCCCCTCGGCCCTCACCCCCTCGGCCCTCACCCCCTCGGCCCTCACCCCCTCGGCCCTCACCCCCTCGGCCCTCACCCCCTCGGCCCTCACCCCCTCGGCCCTCACCCCCTCGGCCCTCACCCCCTCGGCCCTCACCCCCTCGACCCTCACCCCCTCGACCCTCACCCCCTCGACCCTCACCCCCTCGACCTTCACCCTCTCCTCGACCCTCACCCTCGTTCTCTAGATACACACTGCCTCGGCCCTCACCCCCTCGGCCCTCACCCCCTCTGCCCTCACCCACTCGGCCCTCCCCCACTCGGCCCTCACCCCCTCGACGATCCTCACCCCCTCGACGATCCTCACCCCCTCGACGATCCTCACCCCCTCGCCGATCCTCACCCCCTCGCCGATCCTCACCCCCTCGCCGATCCTCACCCCCTCGACGATCCTCACCCCCTCGACGATCCTCACCCCCTCGCCGATCCTCACCCCCTCGACGATCCTCACCCCCTCGACGATCCTCACCCCCTCGACGATCCTCACCCCCTCGCGCCCCTCACCCCCTAGCGCCCCTCACCCTAGCGCCCCTCACCCTCGCGCCCCTCACCCTCGCGCCCCTCACCCTCGCGCCCCTCACCCTCGCGCCCCTCACCCTCGCGCCCCTCACCCTCGCGCCCCTCACCCTCGCGCCCCTCACCCTCGCGCCCCTCACCCTCGCGCCCCTCACCCTCGCGCCCCTCACCCTCGCGCCCCTCACCCTCGCGCCCCTCACCCTCGCGCCCCTCACCCTCGCGCCCCTCACCCTCGCGCCCCTCACCCTCGCGCCCCTCACCCTCGCGCCCCTCACCCTCGCGCCCCTCACCCTCGCGTCCCTCACCCTGGAGCCCCTGGCGACCCAGACCCCGGCGACCCAGACCCCGGCGACCCAGACCCCGGCGACCCTGACCCCGGCGACCCTGACCCCGGCGACCCTGACCCCGGCGACCCTGGCCCCGGCGACCCTGGCCCCGGCGACCCTGGCCCCGGCGACCCTGGCCCCGGCGACCCTGGCCCCGGCGACCCTCCCGGTCCTGGCGACCCTGGCGGCCCTCCCGGTCCTGGCGACCCTGGCGGCCCTCCCGGCCCCCGCGACCCTGGCGGCCCCCGCGACCCTGGCGGCCCCCGCGGCCCCGGCGGACCCTGCCGGCCCCCGCGACCCTGCCGGCCCTCCCCGCCCTCGCCCTCGCGGCCCTCCCCGCCCTCGCCCTCGCGGCCCTCCCCTGCCCTCGCCCTCGCGGCCCTCCTCGCCCTCGCGGCCCTCCCCGCCCTCACCCTCGCGGCCCTCCCCGCCCTCGCCCTCGCGGCCCTCCCCGCCCTCGCCCTCGCGGCCCTCCTCGCCCTCGCGGCCCTCCCCTCCCTCGCCCTCGCGGCCCTCCCCGCCCACGCCCTCGCGGCCCTCCCCGCCCTCGCCCTCGCGGCCCTCCCCGCCCTCGCCCTCGCGGCCCTCCCCGCCCTCGCCCTCGCGGCCCTCCTCGCCCTCGCGGCCCTCCCCGCCCTCGCCCTCGCGGCCCTCCCCGCCCTCGCCCTCGCGGCCCTCCCCGCCCTCGCCCTCGCGTCCCTCCCGGCTCTCGGCCTCGCGGCCTTCCCGGCCCTCGCACTCGTGGCCCTCACCCTCGCGGCCCACCCGGCCCTCGCCGTCGTGTTGTTCCCGGCCTCGTGGCCTTCCCGGCCCTCGCCCTCGTGGCCTTCCCGGCCCTCGCCCCCCCGGCCCTCGCCCTCCCGGCCCTCGCCCTCCCGGCTCCCGGCCCTCCCAGCCCGCCCTCGCCCTCGCGACCCTCGCCCTCGCGACCCTCGCCCTTTTTATCTCCTAACTGTTGAGAGAACAGGATCAAAAACCTTTCCAACACAATGGCCACAAAATGTTCTTCAAGCACTGAGAGTAAATGATGGCACCATCACCTGTCAGTCTGTATGAACACAGCTGAGACCAGCGACACCCTCATGTGGATCTTGCCATTGGAAACCTGGTACCAGAGTGCACATTCCTCCTGGGATTGGGCAGGGAAGGAGCAAAAATAAGAGGGAATCTTGTCACCTGACTACTCAAGCCCCCGGGCAGGACATTAACATGGGAATTCACAGCTTTAGGTTGAAGTAAAGCAAAACTATGTGAATTTGAAGTACTTTCCCAAGTATCTGTGAGTTAGTATCAGTTAGGTGCCCAAAATCCTCACTGGTTTACTTAACCTGTCAAACCTCCAGCCTATCCCCTGGGCGAGATAGCAGTATAACTCCACTCTAGATGGAAGTGTAACCCAGCATCTCTCACACTGTTAGCTCACTGTTAACTGAACTTTGTTCCCTTTACAGAGAAAACAAGTAAGGGTTCATCTAAAGAGAAGAAGAAAAAGAAGAAAAAAGTGCGAGAGGTAAATGTTTCTTTTTAAAATTCATGCATTAGCTGAGCCGCTTTCAATGTTCTGGTGGAAAGTATCCAAAAACACAAACTAAATGTTGAAGAGGGAGACCCCCCGCAGTGGAGTTGTCCCTACTTTGCTGACCAACACCTGTCTCTCAGCCAACACCACTCAAACAGCTAATTTCCTGGTTGTTTGCGAGACCCTTGTGTACAAATTGCTATGTTTCCTAATCATCACAGTCACTGCACTTGGAAAGTACTTTGTCGGTTGTGGAGCACTTTGAGTTGTACTGAGAGCATAGAAGCAACCATAAAAAAGCAAGTTCCTTGTTGGGAGGGCTCTGAAATACTGGGGTTTTCTAACCACATCCGGTGAAGGTGGAGGTTTAATGGACTGTAAAACATTGTTGGTTAAAATTGATTATTCCACCGTTTACACAGCCATAGAGAGTTTATGGGTATCCTCTCCATTTGTGAAGTAAGACAGGCAGCCAACATCTTTCCAAGTGCTTTGCAGTCAATGAAGCCAATTGTGAAATATCGTCACTGCTTTAATGTCAGGAAGAGATGGATTAGAGTCTAGAAAAATGCTGAGGGTGTTGAGAGTAACTTTTCCAATAGCTGCATCTGGTGGAGCTGAGATCATAAGAAACTACAATGAGATGTGAACACAGCCCAGTGCATCACACACGCCCACCTCCCATCCATTGACTCTGTCTACACATCCCGCTGCCTGGGGAAAGCGGGCAGCATAGTCAAAGACCCCTCCCACCCAGCTTATTCATTCGTCCAACCTCTCTCATATCGGGCAGGAGATACAGAAGCCTGAGACCATGCACTAACATTTAGCACAGTGGTTAGCACTGCTGCCTCACAGCTCCAGGGTCCTAGGTTCAATTCTGGTGTGGAGTTTGCACTTTCTCCCCGTGTCTGCGTGGGTTTCCTCCGGGGTGCTCCGGTTTCCCCCCACAGTCCAAAGATGTGCAGGTTAGGTGGATTGGCCATGCTAAATTACTCCTTTGTGTCCAAAAAAAGGTCACGTGGGGTTACTGGGTTATGGGGATAGAGTGGAGGTTTGGGGTTAAGTAGGGTGCTCTTTCCAAGGGCTGGTGAAGACTCGATGGGCCGAATGGCCTCCTTCTGCATTTTAAATTCTAACAGGTTTAAAAACAGCTTCTTCCCAGCTGTTACCAGACTCCTGAATGACCCTCTTATTGACTGAACTGATCTCTCCACGCATCTTCTCTACTGAGGAGTACTACACTCCGTAAGCTTCACCCGATGCCTGTGCCTGTGTATTTAACATTGTGTATCTATGTCCTATGTTTTTTCATGTATGGAAAGATCTGTCTGGACTGTACGCAGAACAATTCTTTTCACTGTACCTCAGTACACGAGACAAGAAATCAAATCCAAATCCAGTCCAGATCTGAGAGCAGTTACCGCACCATGTGTTTTGCTTTATCAGGAGGACGAGAAATTGGAAAAGAAGAGGCACAAGCCAAGGAAAAGTAAAGAGAAAGAGAAGGAAGCAACAGACGAGTGTCAGAAAAAGGAGAAGCAAATGACATCTGAAGAGAAGAGGAGGAGGAAGAAAGTGAAGACCAAGGAAAAATCTGATAAGGACATGGAGGATTTGGAGAAGTTTCTGATTGGCAGCGGTGATAGTCATGTTGTGAGGAGCAAGGGTGGTGGAGACTATGAGGAGCTATAGTCTCTGCCCAAATTGTTGTGTTATCTTCATGTTACTACCCTGTTTCTACACTTTAACAAACCCTCTTTAACATTGGCACAAAGCACGTGCCCGAGCTTTGTGGAAGAAGCTGTTCATGTTGAGCTCTGGTTATTTCCACTCAACTCCTCCCATCACAGGCTGATTTTGTAAGTTTTTAACTATTTGGAGTGTGGATGGTGCTGAAGGTGTACTGCTTGGCTCTGGATTTCTGGTTTCAGCTGGCTTTCATCAAGTGACCAGTACTTCCCCAGCTAAATGAGCCCTTGTGGTCACTTCATTCTAATTCAATTCCAGCCTCTCGAAATGGGTGAGCTCTTCAAAGTGAAACAGGAAATGTTGGCCTTCAGCAGAGTTTCCCTGCAGAATCCATTGCGTTTGAATCAAATCTGGTTTCATGACCTCTGAGCGGGTACAGAATGCCAGCTTTTGTGAAATGCAGCACCCCTCTGCCAGGTGAGAATGGCTCAGTGAACACTCCCATAACCAAAGTGCTCTGCCAGTAGCCCCACTCCCCCCACACCATCTTTGGCTGGGGGACATTAAACTCACAGGCATGCTCATTTTGGATGTCTCTAATTTAAGGGTTGTTTCTTCTCTTCCCCATATCCAAAATGTATCTCCCCTTTGTAACACCCCAATCCTTAAACCACTCCAGTGAAAATGTTGGTATTCTACCCGCTGCATTCTCCCCCCCCCCCCCCCCCCCACGCAAGTAGGCCCGTTGCAAAGCAGCTGGAGGCCGCACTGTGGGCTTCGTTGACAGTCTCTCCCTTCCAGCACCCCCAGCCTCACTGGCATGTTAGAAGTGAGTGCCGAGTCCTGCATCTCCCAATACCCCAGTGTATAAACCCACCTCTAATTTCCACCCTCACTGAAAGAGTCACAGAAGTGGCTCAGTGGGACTTGGAATTGACTGAAATGAACGAACACGTATAATCCCGGCAGCCTGTCGCTTCACGTAAAACTGTGATGTTGAACATCAAGTTGTTGGGCAAAGGGCTTTTGATGGCGAATGAAGTATCCAACCTGAGTATTAACCAATTAACGCTGGTCCTGTGCGTTTTTCAGTTACAAGGTGTAGTGACATTGTTGGACTGCTAGTCAAAGCTCAGGTATTCCAAGGCTTAGCAGGTGAAAGTCTTCACTGAATGGATAGTACAAGAGCAAGGAATCTGGACCAATTCAACAGAGGGTCTGACTTGGGAATTGGACCCAAAGACTCGAGGGCAGCTAACACGGAGCAGGTTCTGAGCCTGGAGCTGGTTTACAGATTTAAAATACTCATGCACTGTACTATTCTGCAGTTGTGGGATTTTTCTTTGGAGGTGTTGTATGCATCGCAGACTGTGCTGTCCCAGAGCTGTGACTAAGTGGGTCAGTGTCCACTCCCAACAATCCACTTCTGACATAAGATTCCATTTTCACTCTTGTGCCCAATGAGGTTTTAACCAATCATGTGGCAGGTGTTAGCAAACTGGCAGAAAGTTTTGACACTAGTCTTGCTTTCTGAAACTGAGACCTCTTCCATTGCAGAATACGCTGCTGTACTCTCTTTCTGCAGGAAGCAAGAGTGCAGGATTTCTACAACCTGATTTTACTGGGTGCTCAAGATGATTTGTACGTTCTTGCGTTCGCATTAGTTCAGCGATTTCATGTGTGCGTTCCCCTGTCATTACTGCTTGCGTTCCTCTCTCAGTGTGGTTTGCGTTCCCCTCTCACTGTGGTTTGCGTTCCCCTCTCTCACTGTAGTTTGCATTCCCCCTCTCTCACTGCAGTTTGTATTCCCCCTCCCACTGTGGTTTGCATTTCCCCCACCGGTGTTTTTGAGTTCCTCCTCTCTCACAGTGGTTTGTGTTCCTCTCTCACTGTGGTTTGTGTTCCTCTCTCACTGTGGTTTGTGTTCCTCTCTCACTGTGGTTTGTGTTCCTCTCTCACTGTGGTTTGTGTTCCGCTCTCACTGTGGTTTGTGCTCCTCTCTCACTGTGGTTTGTGTTCCTCTCTCACTGTGGTTTGTGTTCCTCTCTCACTGTGGTTTGTGTTCCTCTCTCACTGTGGTTTGCATTTCCCCCACCGGTGTTTTTGAGTTCCTCCTCTCTCACAGTGGTTTGTGTTCCTCTCTCACTGTGGTTTGTGTTCCTCTCTCACTGTGGTTTGTGTTCCTCTCTCACTGTGGTTTGTGTTCCTCCTCTCTCACTGTGGTTTGTGTTCCTCTCTCACTGTGGTTTGTGCTCCTCTCTCACTGTGGTTTGTGTTCCTCTCTCACTGTGGTTTGTGTTCCTCCTCTCTCACTGTGGTTTGTGTTCCTCTCTCACTGTAGTTTGTGTTCTTCTCTCACTGTGGTTTGTGTTCCTCTCTCACTGTGGTTTGTGTTCCTCCTCTCTCACTGTGGTTTGTGTTCCTCTCTCACTGTAGTTTGTGTTCTTCTCTCACTGTGGTTTGTGTTCCTCTCTCACTGTGGTTTGTGTTCCCCCTCTCTCACTGTGGTTTGTGTTCCTCTCTCACTGTGGTTTGTGCTCCTCTCTCACTGTGGTTTGTGCTCCTCCCTCACTGTGGTTTGTGTTCCTCTCTCACTGTGGTTTGTGTTCCCCCTCTCTCACCACTGTGGTTTGTGCTCCTCTCTCACTGTGGTTTGTGCTCCTCTCTCACTGTGATTTGTGCTCCTCTCTCACTGTGGTTTGTGCTCCTCTCTCACTGTGGTTTGTGCTCCTCTCTCACTGTGGTTTGTGTTCCTCTATCACTGTGGTTTGTGTTCCTCTCTCACTGTGGTTTGTGTTCCTCCTCTCTCACTGTGGTTTGTGTTCCTCTCTCACTGTGGTTTGTGCTCCTCTCTCACTGTGGTTTGTGTTCCTCTCTCAATGTGGTTTGTGTTCCTCTCTCACTGTGGTTTGTGTTCCTCTCTCACTGTGGTTTGTGTTCCTCTCTCACTGTGGTTTGTGTTCCTCTCTCACTGTGGTTTGTGTTCCTCTCTCACTGTGGTTTGTGTTCCTCTCTCACTGTGGTTTGTGTTCCTCTCTCACTGTGGTTTGTGTTCCTCTCTCACTGTGGTTTGTGTTCCTCTCTCACTGTGGTTTGTGTTCCTCTCTCACTGTGGTTTGTGTTCCTCTCTCACTGTGGTTTGTGTTCCTCTCTCACTGTGGTTTGTGTTCCTCTCTCACTGTGGTTTGTGTTCCTCTCTCACCGTGGTTTGTGCTCCTCTCTCACTGTGGTTTGTATTCCTCCTCTCTCACTGTGGTTTGTGTTCCTCTCTCACTGTGGTTTGTGTTCCTCTCTCACTGTGGTTTGTGTTCTCTCACTGTGGTTTGTGTTCCTCTCTCACCGTGGTTTGTGCTCCTCTCTCACTGTGGTTTGTGTTCCTCCTCTCTCACTGTGGTTTGTGTTCCTCCTCTCTCACTGTGGTTTGTGCTCCTCTCTCACTGTGGTTTGTGTTCCTCTCTCACTGTGGTTTGTGTTCCTCTCTGACTGTGGTTTGTGTTCCTCTCTCACTGTGGTTTGTGTTCCTCTCTCACTGTGGTTTGTGTTCCTCTCTCACTGTGGTTTGTGTTCCTCTCTCACTGTGGTTTGTGCTCCTCTCTCACTGTGGTTTGTGTTCCCGCTCTCTCACTGTGGTTTGTGCTCCTCTCTCACTGTGGTTTGTGTTCCCGCTCTCTCACTGTGGTTTGTGTTCCCGCTCTCTCACTGTGGTTTGTGTTCCCCCTCTCTCACTGTGGTTTGTGTTCCCCCTCTCTCACTGTGGTTTGTGTTCCCCCTCTCTCACTGTGGTTTGTGTTCCCCCTCTCTCTCGGTGGTTTTCCTTCCACCCTCTCATGGTGGTTTGTGTTCCCCCTCTCACACTGGTTTGCATTCCCCCTTTCTCATGGTGGTTTGCGTTCCCTGTCCGTCACAGTGTTTTGCCTCTTTCACAGTGGTTTGCGTTCCTGCTCTCACTGTGGCTTGCTTGCCCCCTCTTGCAGTTTGAGTTAGCCTCTCTCGTGGTGGTTTGCATTTCCCCCCTCTCGTGGTGGTTTGCGTTCCCCTGCTCTCGCGGTGGTTCGCGTCCCCGCTCTCGCGGTGGTTCGCGTCCCCGCTCTGGCGGTGGTTTGTGTTACCTCTTGTGTGTGTCGGGTTTCTTCACTCATTGCATTAATTGTACATCTGGGGTGACTGCCTAATGGGACATCCTGTGAGCAGGAGGTGGGTAGGATGTCAAACCCCAACTTTAAAGTAAATTAGGAGTGTTCCTTTTGTACAACTGATACTTGAGACTTTGACTGCAACTCAAAAGTGTTTCTGTCGTGAAAATCCCCTATCTGAATATCATGAACTGGAATGAGAGAACTTTTCCCTATTTAGGTTAGTAAAGTTTCTTGAACACTAATTACTCTGATGAGGTTCAATATTATTGTACATTGAGATTCTAAAAAAGCAATGGTGTTCTTTGCAATTTCTGATCACCCTTAGGATTGATTCCCGGTGTGGAAGGTTTCAGTTGTCAATGTTCTCTCTGACCTTATCCCATGCTATCAGGATCTAAACCTATCAAAGTTTGACACCTCGAGCAATATTAATATTTTTATATCATTCCAGGTTTGCGGCCTTGCTAGCGGTGCCAGCAGGTAGCGGTGCTGGCATCCTGTGGCGCCGGCATTCGGCGGTGCTGGTGTGTAGCGGTGCCAGCGTGCACTGGTGCTGGTGTGTAGCGGTGCCAGCGTGCACTGGTGCTGGCGTGTAGCGGTGCCAGCGTGCACTGGTGCTGGTGTGTAGCGGTGCCAGCGTGCACTGGTGCTGGTGTGTAGCGGTGCCAGCGTGCACTGGTGCTGGTGTGTAGCGGTGCCAGCGTGCACTGGTGCTGGTGTGTAGCGGTGCCAGCGTGCACTGGTGCTGGCGTGTAGCGGTGCCAGCGTGCAGCGGTGCTGGTGTGTAGCGGTGCTGGCACACAGTGATGCTGGCGTGCAGCGGTGCCAGCGTGTAGCGGTGCTGGCACACAGTGATGCTGGCGTGCAGCGGTGCCAGCTATCAGGGAGGCTGGCTTACACATATATGCTTCCAACTATTTCACTGGGTCACATCTCAGGAAGTCACAGTCCAGAGGGAGCTGGATCCCAAATAGCATCTCAGACAGCATCCAAGTCTCTCCTCTCCTGGTATGAGATATTTAACAATTGCTTCTAATTTCCCTGTCTCACATTGATCTAAATTCTGAAGCCTGAGATATTGGAGTTTCTAACATCTCAGTTTTAATGTAGTATCTAAGCCCTGCTCTGGCCTGGTTTTGCTACTCGGGATTTACTAAGGGATTGAGTAGAGGACAGGGGCCAGTTCAGTAGCTCTTGTTGATAGAGTCTGGACTCCCATTTCGAGCGTCCAGGCTCAAATTCCAACTCTGCTGGCCAATATGTGAAGTTTAAGGAGAATATGTGAGCTGTTCCAATCCGTTTCCAGGGGCTGTGCACCTGCCTGCCTGGCGAAGCAGCGGGAGGAGGGAAAAGGTGGATTCCCCCAAATATTGGATTATACTCTCAGTCTCTGAGATACAGCTTACCCAGAAGGATATGTCGCTACGCTGAGGTTTTAGACGGTGAACACTGGGGTGTGAGAGGGAGAGTTTCTGCTGTAAAGTGTAAGTGCTACCTGGAATATTGCTTTCAGGTTTTTAAAATTGGAGTTTAGAGAGGGCGTTCTTTGGAAGGGCTATCCGGTAGACCCATTGCCCTGCTCTTTTTCCATCGCACAATCGAAAAATGAGAGCTGGGGTGTTAAGGGATAATGTCAAAATACACCTTCACACCGAAAGTAGTGTCAATCTGAATTTACTCACCCAAAATTCTGCAGATTCTGGGAGTCAGTTAGAGCTTTCACGTCTGACATTTGTAGATTTTTATTGGGTTAGAGCAACAGGGAATATGGAACAGGGCTGGATTAAGAGGCAGATAAACCAAGCGAAGCAGGTTCAGGGGATGAATGGCCTTTTCCTGATCTGAATTTTTGGAGAATGTGTGTATTAAATGTTCCTGCATTACATAGCAATTTCAAAACACAGAGAGATTGCTTGTTTACTGACACTAACGGCACCGGGGAGTTTGAGTTCTCCATAACTCAGAGGTGTTAATGATCAAATCTCCTCTCTCTGGCTGATATCTGGGATATGTTCAGTCACAGGAGGGCTGTGTGTGGCTCAAACCTTCCCCTTGCACTCTGTATGTAAACTTATCTTCAATGATGTTCATTAAAGGCAAAAAATATTATTTTCTTGCTTAAGAGGCTTGGCTGATGGATGTTGCTTGTGTATTTGGTCAGGTTTGTTTGTGTCCTTTGGGGCAGCACTTTGATGGTGGTGCATGACCGGGTACTCCCCAGATAAACTCCCAGTGACTGTGAACTCACTGGATAAACTCCCAGTGATTGGAAACTCACTGGATAAACTCCCAGTGATTGGAAACTCACTGGATCAACTCCCAGTGAGTGGAAACTCACTGGATCAACTCCCAGTGACTGTGAACTCACTGGATCAACTCCCAGTGATTGGAAACTCACTGGATAAACTCCCAGTGATTGGAAACTCACTAGATAAACTCCCAGTGAGTGGAAACTCACTGGATAAACTCCGAGTGACTGTGAACTCGCTGGATAAACTCCCAGTGATTGGAAACTCACTGGATAAACTCCCAGTGATTGGGTACTCACTAGATAAACTCCCAGTGATTGGAAACTCACTGGATAAACTCCCAGTGATTGGGTACTCACTGGATCAACTCCCAGTGATTGGGATGTCACTGAATAAACTCCCAGCAATTGGAAACCCACTGGATAAACTCCGTGATTGGAAACCCACTAGATCAACTCCCAGTGATTGGAAACTCACTGGATAAACCCCCAGTCACTGTGAACTCGCTGGATAAACTCCCAGTGATTGGAAACTCGCTGGATAAACTCCCAGTGATTAGGTACTCACTAGATAAACTCCCAGTGACTGTGAACTCGCTGGATAAACTCCCAGTGATTGGGATGTCACTGGATAAACTCCCAGTGATTGGGTACTCGCTGGATAAACACCCAGTGACTGTGAACTCGCTGGATAAACACCCAGTGATTGGAAACTCGCTGGATAAACTCCCAGTGATTGGGTACTCACTGGATAAACACCCAGTGACTGTGAACTCGCTGGATAAACACCCAGTGATTGGAAACTCGCTGGATAAACTCCCAGTGACTGGAAACTCACTGGATCAACTCCCAGTGACTGTGAACTCACTGGATCAACTCCCAGTGACTGTGAACTCACTGGATAAACTCCCAGTCATTGGAAACTCACTGGATAAACTCCCAGTGATTGGAAACTCGCTGGATAAACTCCCAGTGAGTGGAAACTCACTGGATAAACTCCGAGTGACTGTGAACTCGCTGGATAAACTCCCAGTGATTGGAAACCCGCTGGATGAACTCCCAGTGATCGGAAACTCACTGGATAAACTCCCAGTGATTGGGTACTCACTAGATAAACTCCCAGTGATTGGAAACTCACTGGATAAACTCCCAGTGACTGTGAACTCGCTGGATAAACTCCCAGTGATTGGGTACTCACTGAATCAACTCCCAGTGATTGGGATGTCACTGAATAAACTCCCAGCGATTGGAAACTCACTGGATCAACTCCCACTGATTGGAAACCCACTGGATAAACTCCCAGTGAGTGGAAACTCACTGGATAAACTCCCAGTGAGTGGAAACTCACTAGATAAACTCCCAGTGATTGGAAACTCACTGGATCAACTCACAGTGACTGTGAACTCGCTGGATAAACTCCCAGTGATTGGGTACTCACTAGATAAACTCCCAGTGATTGGAAACTCGCTGGATAAACTCCCAGTGATTGGGTACTCACTAGATAAACTCCCAGTGATTGGGATGTCACTGGATAAACTCCCAGTGATTGGAAACTCGCTGGATAAACTCCGTGATTGGAAACTCACTGGATAAACTCCCAGTGATTGGGTACTCACTAGATAAACTCCCAGTGATTGAGTACTCACTAGATAAACTCCCAGTGATTGGAAACTCGCTGGATAAACTCCCAGTGATTGGGTACTCACTAGATAAACTCCCAGTGATTGGGTACTCACTAGATAAACTCCCAGTGAGTGGAAACTCACTGGATAAACTCCCAGTGATTGGGTACTCACTAGAAAAACTCCCAGTGACTGTGAACTCACTGGATCAACTCCCAGTGACTGTGAACTCACTGGATAAACTCCCAGTGATTGGAAACTCGCTGGATAAACTCCCAGTGATTGGAAACTCACTGGATAAACTCCCAGTGATTGGAAACTCACTAGATAAACTCCCAGTGAGTGGAAACTCACTGGATAAACTCCCAGTGACTGTGAACTCGCTGGATAAACTCCCAGTGATTGGAAACTCGCTGGGTAAACTCCCAGTGATTGGGTACTCACTAGATAAACTCCCAGTGATTGGAAACTCACTGGATCAACTCCCAGTGATTGGGATGTCACTGAATAAACTCCCAGCGATTGGAAACTCACTGGATCAACTCCCAGTGATTGGAAACCCACTGGATAAACTCCCAGTGATTGGAAACTCGCTGGATAAACTCCCAGTGATTGGGTACTCACTAGATAAATTCCCAGTGATTGGGTACTCACTAGATAAACTCCCAGTGATTGGAAACTCGCTGGATAAACTCCCAGTGATTGGAAACTCGCTGGATAAACTCCCAGTGATTGGAAACTCACTGAATAAACTCCCAGTGATTGGAAACTCACTAGATAAACTCCCAGTGACTGTGAACTCACTGGATCAACTCCCAGTGACTGTGAACTCACTGGATAAACTCCCAGTGATTGGA
Organism: Scyliorhinus torazame; assembly: GCF_047496885.1. Taxonomy (NCBI): domain Eukaryota; kingdom Metazoa; phylum Chordata; class Chondrichthyes; order Carcharhiniformes; family Scyliorhinidae; genus Scyliorhinus; species Scyliorhinus torazame. The sequence continues at coordinate 38,824,258 of NC_092728.1, forward strand.
AACTCACTGGATAAACTCCCAGTGATTGGAAACTCGCTGCATAAACTCCCAGTGATTATAAACTCCCAGTGATCGGAAACTCACTAGATAAACTCCCAGTGAGTGGAAACTCACTGGATAAACTCCGAGTGACTGTGAACTCGCTGGATAAACTCCCAGTGATTGGGTACTCACTAGATAAACTCCCAGTGATTGGAAACTCGCTGGATGAACTCCCAGTGATTGGGTACTCACTAGATAAACTCCCAGTGATTGGGTACTCACTAGATAAACTCCCAGTGAGTGGAAACTCACTGGATAAACTCCCAGTGATTGGGTACTCACGAGATAAACTCCCAGTGACTGTGAACTCGCTGGATAAACTACCAGTGATTGGAAACTCGCTGGATAAACTCCCAGTGATTGGGATGTCACTGGATCAACTCCCAGTGATTTGAAACTCGCTGGATAAACTCCCAGTGATTGGAAACTCACTGGATAAACTCCCAGTGATTGCAAACTCACTGGATAAACTCCCAGTGATTGGAAACTCACTAGATAAACTCCGAGTGACTGTGAACTCGCTGGATAAACTCCGAGTGATTGGAAACTCACTGGATAAACTCCCAGTGATTGGAAACTCACTGGATAAACTCCCAGTGACTGGGAACTCGCTGGATAAACTCCCAGTGATTGGAAACTCACTGGATAAACTCCCTGCGATTGGAAACTCACTGGATAAACTCCCAGTGATTGGGTACTCACTAGATAAACTCCCAGTGATTGGAAACTCACTGGATAAACTCCCAGTGATTGGGTGCTGACTAGATGAACTCCCAGTGATTGGGTACTCACTAGATTAACTCCCAGTGATTGGAAACTCGCTGGGTAAACTCCCAGTGATTGAAAACTCACTGAATAAACTCCCAGTGAGTGGAAACTCACTGGATAAACTCCCAGTGATTGGAAACTCACTGGATAAACTCCCAGTGATTGGAAACTCACTAGATAAACTCCCAGTGAGTGGAAACTCACTGGATAAACTCCGAGTGACTGTGAACTCGCTGGATAAACTCCCAGTGATTGGGTACTCACTAGATAAACTCCCAGTGATTGGAAACTCGCTGGATGAACTCCCAGTGATTGGGTACTCACTAGAAAACTCCCAGTGATTGGAAACTCACTGGATAAACTCCCAGTGACTGTGAACTCGCTGGATAAACTCCCAGTGATTGGGTACTCACTGGGTCAACTCCCAGTGATTGGGATGTCACTGAATAAACTCCCAGCGATTGGAAACTCACTGGATCAACTCCCACTGATTGGAAACCCACTGGATAAATTCCCAGTGAGTGGAAACTCACTGGATAAACTCCCAGTGATTGGGTACTCACTAGATAAACTCCCAGTGATTGGAAACTCACTGTATCAACTCCCAGTGATTGGGTACTCACTAGATAAACTCCCAGTGATTGGGTACTCACTAGATAAACTCCCAGTGATTGGAAACTCGCTGGATAAACTCCCAGTGATTGGAAACTCACTAGATAAACTCCCAGTGATTGGGTACTCACTAGATAAACTCCCAGTGAGTGGAAACTCACTGGATAAACTCCCAGTGATTGGGATGTCACTGGATAAACTCCCAGTGATTGGGATGTCACTGGATCAACTCCCAATGATTGGAAACCCGCTGGATAAACTCCCAGTGACTGGAAACTCGCTGGATAAACTCCCAGTGATTGGAAACTCACTGGATAAACTCCCAGTGACTGGAAACTCGCTGGATAAACTCCCAGTGATTGGGTACTCGCTGGATCAACTCCCAGTGATTGGGATGTCACTGAATAAACTCCCAGCAATTGGAAACTCACTGGATCAACTCCCAGTGATTGGAAACCCACTGGATAAACCCCCAGTGATTGGGTACTCACTAGATAAACTACCAGTGATTGTGAACTCACTGGATCAACTCCCAGTGATTGGGATGTCACTGGATAAACTCCCAGTGATTGGAAACTCGCTGGATAAACTCCGTGATTGGAGACTCACTGGATAAACTCCCAGTGATTGGGTACTCACTAGATAAACTCCCAGTGATTGGGTACTCACTAGATAAACTCCCAGTGATTGGGTACTCACTAGATAAACTCCCAGTGATTGGAAACTCGCTGGATAAACTCCCAGTGATTGGGTACTCACTAGATAATCTCCCAGTGATTGGGTACTCACTAGATAAACTCCCAGTGAGTGGAAACTCACTGTATAAACTCCCAGTGATTGGGTACTCACTAGATAAACTCCCAGTGACTGTGAACTCACTGGATCAACTCCCAGTGACAGTGAACTCACTGGATAAACTCCCAGTGATTGGGAACTCACTGGATAAACTCCCAGTGATTGGGAACTCACTGGATAAACTCCCAGTGATTGGAAACTCACTAGATAAACTCCCAGTGAGTGGAAACTCGCTGGATAAACTCCCAGTGATTGGGTACTCACTGGATCAACTCCCAGTGATTGGGATGTCACTGAATAAACTCCCAGCGATTGGAAACTCACTGGATCAACTCCCAGTGATTGGAAACCCACTGGATAAACTCCCAGTGATTGGAAACCCACTGGATAAACTCCCAGTGAGTGGAAACTCACTGGATAAACTCCCAGTGAGTGGAAACTCACTGGATAAACTCCCAGTGATTGGGTACTCACTAGATAAACTCCCAGTGATTGGAAACTCACTGGATCAACTCACAGTGACTGTGAACTCACTGGATCAACTCCCAGTGACTGTGAACTCACTGGATAAACTCCCAGTGATTGGAAACTCACTGGATAAACTCCCAGTGATTGGAAACTCGCTGCATAAACTCCCAGTGATTATAAACTCCCAGTGATCGGAAACTCACTAGATAAACTCCCAGTGAGTGGAAACTCACTGGATAAACTCCGAGTGACTGTGAACTCGCTGGATAACTCCCAGTGATTGGGTACTCACTAGATAAACTCCCAGTGATTGGAAACTCGCTGGATGAACTCCCAGTGATTGGGTACTCACTAGATAAACTCCCAGTGATTGGGTACTCACTAGATAAACTCCCAGTGATTGGGTACTCACTAGATCAACTCCCAGTGAGTGGAAACTCACTGGATAAACTCCCAGTGATTGGGTACTCACGAGATATACTCCCAGTGACTGTGAACTCGCTGGATAAACTACCAGTGATTGGAAACTCGCTGGATAAACTCCCAGTGATTGGGATGTCACTGGATCAACTCCCAGTGATTTGAAACTCGCTGGATAAACTCCCAGTGATTGCAAACTCACTGGATAAACTCCCAGTGATTGGAAACTCACTAGATAAACTCCGAGTGACTGTGAACTCGCTGGATAAACTCCGAGTGATTGGAAACTCACTGGATAAACTCCCAGTGATTGGAAACTCACTGGATAAACTCCCAGTGACTGGGAACTCGCTGGATAAACTCCCAGTGATTGGGTACTCACTAGATAAACTCCCAGTGATTGGAAACTCACTGGATAAACTCCCTGCGATTGGAAACTCACTGGATAAACTCCCAGTGATTGGGTACTCACTAGATAAACTCCCAGTGATTGGAAACTCACTGGATAAACTCCCAGTGATTGGGTGCTGACTAGATGAACTCCCAGTGATTGGGTACTCACTAGATTAACTCCCAGTGATTGGAAACTCGCTGGGTAAACTCCCAGTGATTGAAAACTCACTGAATAAACTCCCAGTGATTGGAAACTCACCAGATAAACTCCCAGTGAGTGGAAACTCACTGGATAAACTCCCAGTGATTGGAAACTCACTGGATAAACTCCCAGTGATTGGAAACTCACTAGATAAACTCCCAGTGAGTGGAAACTCACTGGATAAACTCCGAGTGACTGTGAACTCGCTGGATAAACTCCCAGTGATTGGGTACTCACTAGATAAACTCCCAGTGATTGGGTACTCACTAGATAAACTCCCAGTGATTGGAAACTCACTGGATAAACTCCCAGTGATTGGGTACTCACTAGATAAACTCCCAGTGATTGGAAACTCACTGGATCAACTCCCAGTGATTGGGTACTCACTAGATAAACTCCCAGTGATTGGGTACTCACTAGATAAACTCCCAGTGATTGGAAACTCGCTGGATAAACTCCCAGTGATTGGAAACTCGCTGGATAAACTCCCAGTGATTGGAAACTCACTAGATAAACTCCGAGTGACTGTGAACTCGCTGGATAAACTCCCAGTGATTGGGTACTCACTAGATAAACTCCCAGTGAGTGGAAACTCACTGGATAAACTCCCAGTGATTGGGATGTCACTGGATAAACTCCCAGTGATTGGGATGTCACTGGATCAACTCCCAATGATTGGAAACCCGCTGGATAAACTCCCAGTGATTGGAAACTCGCTGGATAAACTCCCAGTGATTGGAAACTCACTGGATAAACTCCCAGTGACTGGAAACTCGCTGGATAAACTCCCAGTGATTGGGTACTCGCTGGATCAACTCCCAGTGATTGGGATGTCACTGAATAAACTCCCAGCAATTGGAAACTCACTGGATCAACTCCCAGTGATTGGAAACCCACTGGATAAACCCCCAGTGATTGGGTACTCACTAGATAAACTACCAGTGATTGTGAACTCACTGGATCAACTCCCAGTGATTGGGATGTCACTGGATAAACTCCCAGTGATTGGAAACTCGCTGGATAAACTCCGTGATTGGAGACTCACTGGATAAACTCCCAGTGATTGGGTACTCACTAGATAAACTCCCAGTGATTGGGTACTCACTAGATAAACTCCCAGTGATTGGAAACTCGCTGGATAAACTCCCAGTGATTGGGTACTCACTAGATAAACTCCCAGTGAGTGGAAACTCACTGTATAAACTCCCAGTGATTGGGTACTCACTAGATAAACTCCCAGTGACTGGGAACTCACTGGATCAACTCCCAGTGATTGGAAACTCACTGGATAAACTCCCAGTGATTGGAAACTCACTGGATAAACTCCCAGTGATTGGAAACTCACTGGATAAACTCCCAGTGAGTGGAAACTCGCTGGATAAGCTCCCAGTGATTGGGTACTCACTGGATCAACTCCCAGTGATTGGAAACTCACTGGATCAACTCCCAGTGATTGGAAACCCACTGGATAAACTCCCAGTGATTGGAAACCCACTGGATAAACTCCCAGTGAGTGGAAACTCACTGGATAAACTCCCAGTGAGTGGAAACTCACTGGATAAACTCCCAGTGATTGGGTACTCACTAGATAAACTCCCAGTGATTGGAAACTCACTGGATCAACTCACAGTGACTGTGAACTCGCTGGATAAACTCCCAGTGATTGGGTACTCACTAGATAAACTCCCAGTGATTGGAAACTCGTTGGATAAACTCCCAGTGATTGGGTACTCACTAGATAAACTCCCAGTGATTGGGATGTCACTGGATAAACTCCCAGTGATTGGAAACTCGCTGGATAAACTCCGTGATTGGAAACTTGCTGGATAAACCCCCAGTGATTGAGTACTCACTAGATAAACTACCAGTGATTGTGAACTCGCTGGATCAACTCCCAGTGATTGGGATGTCACTGGATGAACTCCCAGTGATTGGAAACTCACTGGATAAACTCCCAGTGATTGGGTACTCACTAGATAAACTCCCAGTGATTGGGTACTCACTAGATAAACTCCCAGTGATTGGAAACTCGCTGGATAAACTCCCAGTGATTGGGTACTCACTAGATAATCTCCCCGTGATTGGGTACTCATTAGATAAACTCCCAGTGATTGGAAACTCACTAGATAAACTCCCAGTGATTGGGTACTCACTAGATAAACTCCCAGTGAGTGGAAACTCACTGGATAAACTCCCAGTGAGTGGAAACTCACTGGATAAACTCCCAGTGATTGGTTACTCACTAGATAAACTCCCAGTGATTGGAAACTCACTGGATCAACTCACAGTGACTGTGAACTCGCTGGATAAACTCCCAGTGATTGGGTACTCACTAGATAAACTCCCAGTGATTGGAAACTCGCTGGATAAACTCCCAGTGATTGGAAACTCGCTGGATAAACTCCCAGTGATTGGAAACTCACTGAATAAACTCCCAGTGATTGGAAACTCACTAGATAAACTCCCAGTGAGTGGAAACTCACTTGATAAACTCCCAGTGATTGGGATGTCACTGGATAAACTCCCAGTGATTGGAAAACCGCTGGATAAACTCCCAGTGATTGGAAACTCGCTGGATAAACTCCCAGTGATTGGAAACTCACTGGATAAACTCCCAGTGATTGGAAACTCACTGGATAAACTCCCAGTGAGTGGAAACTCACTAGATAAACTCCCAGTGATTGGAAACTCGCTGGATAAACTCCGTGATTGGAAACTCGCTGGATAAACCCCCAGTGATTGGGTACTCACTAGATAAACTACCAGTGATTGTGAACTCACTGGATCAACTCCCAGTGATTGGGATGTCACTGGATAAACTCCCAGTGATTGGAAACTCGCTGGATAAACTCCGAGATTGGAAACTCACTGGATAAACTCCCAGTGATTGGGTACTCACTAGATAAACTCCCAGTGATTGGGTACTCACTAGATAAACTCCCAGTGATTGGGTACTCACTAGATAATCTCCCAGTGATTGGGTACTCACTAGATAAACTCCCAGTGAGTGGAAACTCACTGTATAAACTCCCAGTGATTGGGTACTCACTAGATGAACTCCCAGTGACTGTGAACTCACTGGATCAACTCCCAGTGACAGTGAACTCACTGGATAAACTCACAGTGATTGGAAACTCACTGGATAAACTCCCAGTGATTGGAAACTCACTGGATAAACTCCCAGTGACTGGAAACTCGCTGGATAAACTCCCAGTGATTGGGTACTCGCTGGATCAACTCCCAGTGATTGGGATGTCACTGAATAAACTCCCAGCAATTGGAAACTCACTGGATCAACTCCCAGTGATTGGAAACCTACTGGATAAACCCCCAGTGATTGGGTACTCACTAGATAAACTACCAGTGATTGTGAACTCACTGGATCAACTCCCAGTGATTGGGATGTCACTGGATAAACTCCCAGTGATTGGAAACTCGCTGGATAAACTCCGTGATTGGAGACTCACTGGATAAACTCCCAGTGATTGGGTACTCACTAGATAAACTCCCAGTGATTGGGTACTCACTAGATAAACTCCCAGTGATTGGGTACTCACTAGATAAACTCCCAGTGATTGGAAACTCGCTGGATAAACTCCCAGTGATTGGGTACTCACTAGATAATCTCCCAGTGATTGGGTACTCACTAGATAAACTCCCAGTGAGTGGAAACTCACTGTATAAACTCCCAGTGATTGGGTACTCACTAGATAAACTCCCAGTGACTGTGAACTCACTGGATCAACTCCCAGTGACAGTGAACTCACTGGATAAACTCCCAGTGATTGGAAACTCACTGGATAAACTCCCAGTGATTGGAAACTCACTGGATAAACTCCCAGTGATTGGAAACTCACTAGATAAACTCCCAGTGAGTGGAAACTCGCTGGATAAACTCCCAGTGATTGGGTACTCACTGGATCAACTCCCAGTGATTGGGATGTCACTGAATAAACTCCCAGCGATTGGAAACTCACTGGATCAACTCCCAGTGATTGGAAACCCACTGGATAAACTCCCAGTGATTGGAAACCCACTGGATAAACTCCCAGTGAGTGGAAACTCACTGGATAAACTCCCAGTGAGTGGAAACTCACTGGATAAACTCCCAGTGATTGGGTACTCACTAGATAAACTCCCAGTGATTGGAAACTCACTGGATCAACTCACAGTGACTGTGAACTCACTGGATCAACTCCCAGTGACTGTGAACTCACTGGATAAACTCCCAGTGATTGGAAACTCACTGGATAAACTCCCAGTGATTGGAAACTCGCTGCATAAACTCCCAGTGATTATAAACTCCGTGATCGGAAACTCACTAGATAAACTCCCAGTGAGTGGAAACTCACTGGATAAACTCCGAGTGACTGTGAACTCGCTGGATAAACTCCCAGTGATTGGGTACTCACTAGATAAACTCCCAGTGATTGGAAACTCGCTGGATGAACTCCCAGTGATTGGGTACTCACTAGATAAACTCCCAGTGATTGGGTACTCACTAGATAAACTCCCAGTGATTGGGTACTCACTAGATAAACTCCCAGTGAGTGGAAACTCACTGGATAAACTCCCAGTGATTGGGTACTCACGAGATAAACTCCCAGTGACTGTGAACTCGCTGGATAAACTACCAGTGATTGGAAACTCGCTGGATAAACTCCCAGTGATTGGGATGTCACTGGATCAACTCCCAGTGATTTGAAACTCGCTGGATAAACTCCCAGTGATTGGAAACTCACTGGATAAACTCCCAGTGATTGCAAACTCACTGGATAAACTCCCAGTGATTGGAAACTCACTAGATAAACTCCGAGTGACTGTGAACTCGCTGGATAAACTCCGAGTGATTGGAAACTCACTGGATAAACTCCCAGTGATTGGAAACTCACTGGATAAACTCCCAGTGACTGGGAACTCGCTGGATAAACTCCCAGTGATTGGGTACTCACTAGATAAACTCCCAGTGATTGGAAACTCACTGGATAAACTCCCTGCGATTGGAAACTCACTGGATAAACTCCCAGTGATTGGGTACTCACTAGATAAACTCCCAGTGATTGGAAACTCACTGGATAAACTCCCAGTGATTGGGTGCTGACTAGATGAACTCCCAGTGATTGGGTACTCACTAGATTAACTCCCAGTGATTGGAAACTCGCTGGGTAAACTCCCAGTGATTGAAAACTCACAGAATAAACTCCCAGTGATTGGAAACTCACCAGATAAACTCCCAGTGAGTGGAAACTCACTGGATAAACTCCCAGTGATTGGAAACTCACTGGATAAACTCCCAGTGATTGGAAACTCACTAGATAAACTCCCAGTGAGTGGAAACTCACTGGATAAACTCCGAGTGACTGTGAACTCGCTGGATAAACTCCCAGTGATTGGGTACTCACTAGATAAACTCCCAGTGATTGGAAACTCGCTGGATGAACTCCCAGTGATTGGGTACTCACTAGATAAACTCCCAGTGATTGGAAACTCACTGGATAAACTCCCAGTGACTGTGAACTCGCTGGATAAACTCCCAGTGATTGGGTACTCACTGGGTCAACTCCCAGTGATTGGGATGTCACTGAATAAACTCCCAGCGATTGGAAACTCACTGGATCAACTCCCACTGATTGGAAACCCACTGGATAAATTCCCAGTGAGTGGAAACTCACTGGATAAACTCCCAGTGATTGGGTACTCACTAGATAAACTCCCAGTGATTGGAAACTCACTGGATCAACTCCCAGTGATTGGGTACTCACTAGATAAACTCCCAGTGATTGGGTACTCACTAGATAAACTCCCAGTGATTGGAAACTCGCTGGATAAACTCCCAGTGATTGGAAACTCGCTGGATAAACTCCCAGTGATTGGAAACTCACTAGATAAACTCCGAGTGACTGTGAACTCGCTGGATAAACTCCCAGTGATTGGGTACTCACTAGATAAACTCCCAGTGAGTGGAAACTCAGTGGATAAACTCCCAGTGATTGGGATGTCACTGGATAAACTCCCAGTGATTGGGATGTCACTGGATCAACTCCCAATGATTGGAAACCCGCTGGATAAACTCCCAGTGATTGGAAACTCGCTGGATAAACTCCCAGTGATTGGAAACTCACTGGATAAACTCCCAGTGACTGGAAACTCGCTGGATAAACTCCCAGTGATTGGGTACTCGCTGGATCAACTCCCAGTGATTGGGATGTCACTGAATAAACTCCCAGCAATTGGAAACTCACTGGATCAACTCCCAGTGATTGGAAACCCACTGGATAAACCCCCAGTGATTGGGTACTCACTAGATAAACTACCAGTGATTGTGAACTCATTGGATCAACTCCCAGAGATTGGGATGTCACTGGATAAACTCCCAGTGATTGGAAACTCGCTGGATAAACTCCGTGATTGGAGACTCACTGGATAAACTCCCAGTGATTGGGTACTCACTAGATAAACTCCCAGTGATTGGGTACTCACTAGATAAACTCCCAGTGATTGGAAACTCGCTGGATAAACTCCCAGTGATTGGGTACTCACTAGATAATCTCCCAGTGATTGGGTACTCACTAGATAAACTCCCAGTGAGTGGAAACTCACTGTATAAACTCCCAGTGATTGGGTACTCACTAGATAAACTCCCAGTGACTGTGAACTCACTGGATCAACTCCCAGTGACAGTGAACTCACTGGATAAACTCCCAGTGATTGGAAACTCACTGGATAAACTCCCAGTGATTGGAAACTCACTGGATAAACTCCCAGTGATTGGAAACTCACTAGATAAACTCCCAGTGAGTGGAAACTCGCTGGATAAACTCCCAGTGATTGGGTACTCACTGGATCAACTCCCAGTGATTGGGATGTCACTGAATAAACTCCCAGCGATTGGAAACTCACTGGATCAACTCCCAGTGATTGGAAACCCACTGGATAAACTCCCAGTGATTGGAAACCCACTGGATAAACTCCCAGTGAGTGGAAACTCACTGGATAAACTCCCAGTGAGTGGAAACTCACTGGATAAACTCCCAGTGATTGGAAACTCGTTGGATAAACTCCCAGTGATTGGGTACTCACTAGATAAACTCCCAGTGATTGGGATGTCACTGGATAAACTCCCAGTGATTGGAAACTCGCTGGATAAACTCCGTGATTGGAAACTCGCTGGATAAACCCCCAGTGATTGGGTACTCACTAGATAAACTACCAGTGATTGTGAACTCACTGGATCAACTCCCAGTGATTGGGATGTCACTGGATAAACTCCCAGTGATTGGAAACTCACTGGATAAACTCCCAGTGATTGGAAACTCACTGGATAAACTCCCAGTGATTGGGTACTCACTAGATAAACTCCCAGTGATTGGGTACTCACTAGATAAACTCCCAGTGATTGGAAACTCGCTGGATAAACTCCCAGTGATTGGGTACTCACTAGATAATCTCCCCGTGATTGGGTACTCATTAGATAAACTCCCAGTGATTGGAAACTCACTAGATAAACTCCCAGTGATTGGGTACTCACTAGATAAACTCCCAGTGAGTGGAAACTCACTGGATAAACTCCCAGTGAGTGGAAACTCACTGGATAAACTCCCAGTGATTGGGTACTCACTAGATAAACTCCCAGTGATTGGAAACTCACTGGATCAACTCACAGTGACTGTGAACTCGCTGGATAAACTCCCAGTGATTGGGTACTCACTAGATAAACTCCCAGTGATTGGAAACTCGCTGGATAAACTCCCAGTGATTGGAAACTCGCTGGATAAACTCCCAGTGATTGGAAACTCACTGAATAAACTCCCAGTGATTGGAAACTCACTAGATAAACTCCCAGTGAGTGGAAACTCACTTGATAAACTCCCAGTGATTAGGATGTCACTGGATAAACTCCCAGTGATTGGAAAACCGCTGGATAAACTCCCAGTGATTGGAAACTCGCTGGATAAACTCCCAGTGATTGGAAACTCACTGGATAAACTCCCAGTGATTGGAAACTCACTGGATAAACTCCCAGTGAGTGGAAACTCACTAGATAAACTCCCAGTGATTGGAAACTCGCTGGATAAACTCCGTGATTGGAAACTCGCTGGATAAACCCCCAGTGATTGGGTACTCACTAGATAAACTACCAGTGATTGGGAACTCACTGGATCAACTCCCAGTGATTGGGATGTCACTGGATAAACTCCCAGTGATTGGAAACTCGCTGGATAAACTCCGTGATTGGAAACTCACTGGATAAACTCCCAGTGATTGGGTACTCACTAGATAAACTCCCAGTGATTGGGTACTCACTAGATAAACTCCCAGTGATTGGGTACTCACTAGATAATCTCCCAGTGATTGGGTACTCACTAGATAAACTCCCAGTGAGTGGAAACTCACTGTATAAACTCCCAGTGATTGGGTACTCACTAGATGAACTCCCAGTGACCGTGAACTCACTGGATCAACTCCCAGTGACAGTGAACTCACTGGATAAACTCCCAGTGATTGGAAACTCACTGGATAAACTCCCAGTGATTGGAAACTCACTGGATAAACTCCCAGTGATTGGAAACTCACTAGATAAACTCCCAGTGAGTGGAAACTCACTGGATAAACTCCCAGTGACTGTGAACTCGCTGGATAAACTCCCAGTGATTGGGTACTCACTGGGTCAACTCCCAGTGATTGGAATGTCACTGAATAAACTCCCAGCGATTGGAAACTCACTGGATCAACTCCCACTGATTGGAAACCCACTGGATAAACTCCCAGTGAGTGGAAACTCACTGGATAAACTCCCAGTGATTGGGTACTCACTAGATAAACTCCCAGTGATTGGAAACTCACTGGATCAACTCACAGTGACTGTGAACTCGCTGGATAAACTCCCAGTGATTGGGTACTCACTAGATAAACTCCCAGTGATTGGAAACTCGCTGGATAAACTCCCAGTGATTGGGTACTCACTAGATAATCTCCCAGTGATTGGGTACTCACTAGATAAACTCCCAGTGAGTGGAAACTCACTGTATAAACTCCCAGTGATTGGGTACTCACTAGATAAACTCCCAGTGACTGTGAACTCACTGGATCGACTCCCAGTGACAGTGAACTCACTGGATAAACTCCCAGTGATTGGAAACTCACTGGATAAACTCCCAGTGATTGGAAACTCACTGGATAAACTCCCAGTGAGTGGAAACTCACTAGATAAACTCCCAGTGAGTGGAAACTCGCTGGATAAACTCCCAGTGATTGGGTACTCACTGGATCAACTCCCAGTGATTGGGATGTCACTGAATAAACTCCCAGCGATTGGAAACTCACTGGATCAACTCCCAGTGATTGGAAACCCACTGGATAAACTCCCAGTGATTGGTAACCCACTGGATAAACTCCCAGTGAGTGGAAACTCACTGGATAAACTCCCAGTGAGTGGAAACTCACTGGATAAACTCCCAGTGATTGGGTACTCACTAGATAAACTCCCAGTGATTGGAAACTCACTGGATCAACTCACAGTGACTGTGAACTCGCTGGATAAACTCCCAGTGATTGGGTACTCACTAGATAAACTCCCAGTGATTGGAAACTCACTGGATAAACTCCCAGTGACTCTGAACTCGCTGGATAAACTCCCAGTGATTGGGTACTCACTAGATAAACTCCCAGTGATTGGGATGTCACTGGATAAACTCCCAGTGATTGGAAACTCGCTGGATAAACTCCGTGATTGGAAACTCGCTGGATAAACCCCCAGTGATTGGGTACTCACTAGATAAACTACCAGTGATTGTGAACTCACTGGATCAACTCCCAGTGATTGGGATGTCACTGGATAAACTCCCAGTGATTGGAAACTCGCTGGATAAACTCCGTGATTGGAAACTCACTGGATAAACTCCCAGTGATTGGAAACTCACTGGATAAACTCCCAGTGATTGGGTACTCACTAGATAAACTCCCAGTGATTGGGTACTCACTAGATAAACTCCCAGTGATTGGAAACTCGCTGGATAAACTCCCAGTGATTGGGTACTCACTAGATAATCTCCCCGTGATTGGGTACTCACTAGATAAACTCCCAGTGATTGGAAACTCACTAGATAAACTCCCAGTGATTGGGTACTCACTAGATAAACTCCCAGTGAGTGGAAACTCACTGGATAAACTCCCAGTGAGTGGAAACTCACTGGATAAACTCCCAGTGATTGGGTACTCACTAGATAAACTCCCAGTGATTGGAAACTCACTGGATCAACTCACATTGACTGTGAACTCGCTGGATAAACTCCCAGTGATTGGGTACTCACTAGATAAACTCCCAGTGATTGGAAACTCGCTGGATAAACTCCCAGTGATTGGAAACTCGCTGGATAAACTCCCAGTGATTGGAAACTCACTGAATAACTCCCAGTGATTGGAAACTCACTAGATAAACTCCCAGTGATTGGAAACACATTAGATAAACTCCCAGTGAGTGGAAACTCACTTGATAAACTCCCAGTGATTGGGATGTCACTGGATAAACTCCCAGTGATTGGAAAACCGCTGGATAAACTCCCAGTGATTGGAAACTCGCTGGATAAACTCCCAGTGATTGGAAACTCACTGGATAAACTCCCAGTGATTGGAAACTCACTGGATAAACTCCCAGTGAGTGGAAACTCACTAGATAAACTCCCAGTGATTGGGATGTCACTGGATAAACTCCCAGTGATTGGAAACTCGCTGGATAAACTCCGTGATTGGAAACTCGCTGGATAAACCCCCAGTGATTGGGTACTCACTAGATAAACTACCAGTGATTGTGAACTCACTGGATCAACTCCCAGTGATTGGGATGTCACTGGATAAACTCCCAGTGATTGGAAACTCGCTGGATAAACTCCCAGTGATTGGGTACTCACTAGATAATCTCCCAGTGATTGGGTACTCACTAGATAAACTCCCAGTGATTGGAAACTCACTAGATAAACTCCCAGTGATTGGGTACTCACTAGATAAACTCCCAGTGAGTGGAAACTCACTGTATAAACTCCCAGTGATTGGGTACTCACTAGATGAACTCCCAGTGACTGTGATCTCACTGGATCAACTCCCAGTGACAGTGAACTCACTGGATAAACTCCCAGTGATTGGAAACCCGCTGGATAAACTCCCAGTGATTGGAAACTCGCTGGATAAACTCCCAGTGATTGGAAACTCACTGGATAAACTCCCAGTGATTGGAAACTCACTAGATAAACTCCCAGTGAGTGGAAACTCACTAGATAAACTCCCAGTGAGTGGAAACTCACTGGATAAACTCCCAGTGACTGTGAACTCGCTGGATAAACTCCCAGTGATTGGGTACTCACTGGGTCAACTCCCAGTGATTGGGATGTCACTGAATAAACTACCAGCGATTGGAAACTCACTGGATCAACTCCCACTGATTGGAAACCCACTGGATAAACTCCCAGTGAGTGGAAACTCACTGGATAAACTCCCAGTGATTGGGTGCTCACTAGATAAACTCCCAGTGATTGGAAACTCACTGGATCAACTCACAGTGACTGTGAACTCGCTGGATAAACTCCCAGTGATTGGGTACTCACTAGATAAACTCCCAGTGATTGGGTACTCACTAGATAAACTCCCAGTGATTGGGTACTCACTAGATAAACTCCCAGTGATTGGAAACTCGCTGGATAAACTCCCAGTGATTGGAAACTCGCTGGATAAACTCCCAGTGATTGGAAACTCACTGAATAAACTCCCAGTGATTGGAAACTCACTAGATAAACTCCCAATGATTGGAAACTCACTGGATAAACTCCGAGTGACTGTGAACTCGCTGGATAAACTCCCAGTGATTGGGTACTCACTAGATAAACTCCCAGTGAGTGGAAACTCACTGGATAAACTCCCAGTGATTGGGATGTCACTGGATAAACTCCCAGTGATTGGAAACCCGCTGGATAAACTCCCAGTGATTGGAAACTCGCTGGATAAACTCCCAGTGATTGGAAACTCACTGGATAAACTCCCAGTGACTGGAAACTCGCTGGATAAACTCCCAGTGATTGGGTACTCTCTGGATCAACTCCCAGTGATTGGGATGTCACTGAATAAACTCCCAGCAATTGGAAACTCACTGGATCAACTCCCAGTGATTGGAAACCCACTGGATAAACCCCCAGTGATTGGGTACTCACTAGATAAACTACCAGTGATTGTGAACTCACTGGATCAACTCCCAGTGATTGGGATGTCACTGGATAAACTCCCAGTGATTGGAAACTCGCTGGATAAACTCCCAGTGATTGGGTACTCACTAGATAAACTCCCAGTGATTGGGTACTCACTAGATAAACTCCCAGTGATTGGGTACTCACTAGATAATCTCCCAGTGATTGGAAACTCGCTGGATAAACTCCCAGTGATTGGGTACTCACTAGATAATCTCCCAGTGATTGGGTACTCACTAGATAAACTCCCAGTGATTGGAAACTCACTAGATAAACTCCCAGTGATTGGGTACTCACTAGATAAACTCCCAGTGAGTGGAAACTCACTGTATAAACTCCCAGTGATTGGGTACTCACTAGATAAACTCCCAGTGACTGTGAACTCACTGGTTCAACTCCCAGTGACAGTGAACTCACTGGATAAACTCCCAGTGATTGGAAACTCACTGGATAAACTCCCAGTGATTGGAAACTCACTCGATAAACTCCCAGTGAGTGGAAACTCGCTGGATAAACTCCCAGTGATTGGGTACTCACTGGATCAACTCCCAGTGATTGGGTACTCACTAGATAAACTCCCAGTGACTCTGAACTCACTGGATCAACTCCCAGTGACTGTGAACTCACTGGATAAACTCCCAGTGATTGGAAACTCACTGGATAAACTCCCAGTGATTGGAAACTCGCTGGATAAACTCCCAGTGATTGGAAACTCACTGGATAAACTCCCAGTGATTGGAAACTCACTAGATAAACTCCCAGTGAGTGGAAACTCACTGGATAAACTCCCAGTGACTGTGAACTCGCTGGATAAACTCCCAGTGATTGGAAACTCGCTGGATAAACTCCCAGTGATCGGAAACTCACTGGATAAACTCCCAGTGATTGGGTACTCACTAGATAAACTCCCAGTGATTGGAAACTCACTGGATAAACTCCCAGTGACTGTGAATTCGCTGGATAAACTCCCAGTGAGTGGAATCTCACTGGATAAACTCCCAGTGAGTGGAAACTCACTGGATAAACTCCCAGTGATTGGGTACTCACTAGATAAACTCCCAGTGATTGGAAACTCACTGGATCAACTCACAGTGACTGTGAACTCGCTGGATAAAGTCCCAGTGATTGGGTACTCACTAGATAAACTCCCAGTGATTGGAAGCTCGCTGGATAAACTCCCAGTGATTGGGTACTCACTAGATAAACTCCCAGTGATTGGGTACTCACTAGATAAACTCCCAGTGATTGGAAACTCGCTGGATAAACTCCCAGTGATTGGAAACTCGCTGGATAAACTCCCAGTGATTGGAAACTCACTGAATAAACTCCCAGTGATTGGAAACTCACTAGATAAACTCCCAATGATTGGAAACTCACTGGATAAACTCCGAGTGACTGTGAACTCGCTGGATAAACTCCCAGTGATTGGGTACTCACTAGATAAACTCCCAGTGAGTGGAAACTCACTGGATAAACTCCCAGTGATTGGGATGTCACTGGATAAACTCCCAGTGATTGGAAACCCGCTGGATAAACTCCCAGTGATTGGAAACTCGCTGGATAAACTCCCAGTGATTGGAAACTCACTGGATAAACTCCCAGTGACTGGAAACTCGCTGGATAAACTCCCAGTGATTGGGTACTCACTGGATCAACTCCCAGTGATTGGGATGTCACTGAATAAACTCCCAGCAATTGGAAACTCACTGGATCAACTCCCAGTGATTGGAAACCCACTGGATAAACCCCCAGTGATTGGGTACTCACTAGATAAACTACCAGTGATTGTGAACTCACTGGATCAACTCCCAGTGATTGGGATGTCACTGGATAAACTCCCAGTGATTGGAAACTCGCTGGATAAACTCCCAGTGATTGGGTACTCACTAGATAAACTCCCAGTGATTGGGTACTCACTAGATAAACTCCCAGTGATTGGGTACTCACTAGATAAACTCCCAGTGATTGGAAACTCGCTGGATAAACTCCCAGTGATTGGGTACTCACTAGATAATCTCCCAGTGATTGGGTACTCACTAGATAAACTCCCAGTGAGTGGAAACTCACTGTATAAACTCCCAGTGATTGGGTACTCACTAGATAAACTCCCAGTGACTGTGAACTCACTGGTTCAACTCCCAGTGACAGTGAACTCACTGGATAAACTCCCAGTGATTGGAAACTCACTGGATAAACTCCCAGTGATTGGAAACTCACTGGATAAACTCCCAGTGATTGGAAACTCACTCGATAAACTCCCAGTGAGTGGAAACTCGCTGGATAAACTCCCAGTGATTGGGTACTCACTGGATCAACTCCCAGTGATTGGGTACTCACTAGATAAACTCCCAGTGACTCTGAACTCACTGGATCAACTCCCAGTGACTGTGAACTCACTGGATAAACTCCCAGTGATTGGAAACTCACTGGATAAACTCCCAGTGATTGGAAACTCGCTGGATAAACTCCCAGTGATTGGAAACTCACTGGATAAACTCCCAGTGATTGGAAACTCACTAGATAAACTCCCAGTGAGTGGAAACTCACTGGATAAACTCCCAGTGACTGTGAACTCGCTGGATAAACTCCCAGTGATTGGAAACTCGCTGGATAAACTCCCAGTGATCGGAAACTCACTGGATAAACTCCCAGTGATTGGGTACTCACTAGATAAACTCCCAGTGATTGGAAACTCACTGGATAAACTCCCAGTGACTGTGAACTCGCTGGATAAACTACCAGTGAGTGGAAACTCACTGGATAAACTCCCAGTGAGTGGAAACTCACTGGATAAACTCCCAGTGATTGGGTACTCACTAGATAAACTCCCAGTGATTGGAAACTCACTGGATCAACTCACAGTGACTGTGAACTCGCTGGATAAACTCCCAGTGATTGGGTACTCACTAGATAAACTCCCAGTGATTGGATACTCGCTGGATAAACTCCCAGTGATTGGGTACTCACTAGATAAACTCCCAGTGATTGGGTACTCACTAGATAAACTCCCAGTGATTGGAAACTCGCTGGATAAACTCCCAGTGATTGGAAACTCGCTGGATAAACTCCCAGTGATTGGAAACTCACTGAATAAACTCCCAGTGATTAGAAACTCACTAGATAAACTCCCAGTGATTGGAAACACACTAGATAAACTCCCAGTGAGTGGAAACTCACTGGATAAACTCCCAGTGATTGGGATGTCACTGGATAAACTCCCAGTGATTGGAAAACCGCTGGATAAACTCCCAGTGATTGGAAACTCGCTGGATAAACTCCCAGTGATTGGAAACTCACTGGATAAACTCCCAGTGATTGGGAACTCACTGGATTAACTACCAGTGATTGTGAACTCACTGGATCAACTCCCAGTGATTGGGATGTCACTGGATAAACTCTCAGTGATTGGAAACTCGCTGGATAAACTCCGTGATTGGAAACTCACTGGATAAACTCCCAGTGATTGGGTACTCACTAGATAAACTCCCAGTGATTGGGTACTCACTAGATAAACTCCCAGTGATTGGGTACTCACTAGATAAACTCCCAGTGATTGGAAACTCGCTGGATAAACTCCCAGTGATTGGGTACTCACTAGATAATCTCCCAGTGATTGGGTACTCACTAAATAAACTCCCAGTGATTGGAAACTCACTAGATAAACTCCCAGTGATTGGGTACTCACTAGATAAACTCCCAGTGAGTGGAAACTCACTGTATAAACTCCCAGTGATTGGGTACTCACTAGATAAACTCCCAGTGACTGTGAACTCACTGGATCAACTCCCAGTGACAGTGAACTCACTGGATAAACTCCCAGTGATTGGAAACTCACTGGATAAACTCCCAGTGATTGGAAACTCACTGGATGAACTCCCAGTGATTGGAAACTCACTAGATAAACTCCCAGTGAGTGGAAACTCACTGGATAAACTCCCAGTGACTGTGAACTCGCTGGATAAACTCCCAGTGATTGGGTACTCACTGGATCAACTCCCAGTGTTTGGGATGTCACTGAATAAACTCCCAGCGATTGGAAACTCACTGGATCAACTCCCAGTGATTGGAAACCCACTGGATAAACTCCCAGTGATTGGAAACTCACTAGATAAACTCCCAGTGAGTGGAAACTCACTGTATAAACTCCCAGTGACTGTGAACTCACTAGATAAACTCCCAGTGACTGTGAACTCACTGGATCAACTCCCAGTGACAGTGAACTCACTGGATAAACTCCCAGTGATTGGAAACTCACTGGATAAACTCCCAGTGATTGGAAACTCACTGGATAAACTCCCAGTGACTGTGAACTCGCTGGATAAACTCCCAGTGATTGGGTACTCACTGGGTCAACTCCCAGTGATTGGGATGTCACTGAATAAACTCCCAGCGATTGGAAACTCACTGGATCAACTCCCACTGATTGGAAACCCACTGGATAAACTCCCAGTGAGTGGAAACTCACTGGATAAACTCCCAGTGATTGGGTGCTCACTAGATAAACTCCCAGTGATTGGAAACTCACTGGATCAACTCACAGTGACTGTGAACTCGCTGGATAAACTCCCAGTGATTGGGTACTCACTAGATAAACTCCCAGTGATTGGAAGCTCGCTGGATAAACTCCCAGTGATTGGGTACTCACTAGATAAACTCCCAGTGATTGGGTACTCACTAGATAAACTCACAGTGATTGGAAACTCGCTGGATAAACTCCCAGTGATTGGAAACTCGCTGGATAAACTCCCAGTGATTGGAAACTCACTGAATAAACTCCCAGTGATTGGAAACTCACTGGATAAACTCCGAGTGACTGTGAACTCGCTGGATAAACTCCCAGTGATTGGGTACTCACTAGATAAACTCCCAGTGAGTGGAAACTCACTGGATAAACTCCCAGTGATTGGGATGTCACTGGATAAACTCCCAGTGATTGGAAACCCGCTGGATAAACTCCCAGTGATTGGAAACTCGCTGGATAAACTCCCAGTGATTGGAAACTCACTGGATAAACTCCCAGTGACTGGAAACTCGCTGGATAAACTCCCAGTGATTGGGTACTCACTGGATCAACTCCCAGTGATTGGGATGTCACTGAATAAACTCCCAGCAATTGGAAACTCACTGGATCAACTCCCAGTGATTGGAAACCCACTGGATAAACCCCCAGTGATTGGGTACTCACTAGATAAACTCCCAGTGACTGTGAACTCACTGGTTCAACTCCCAGTGATTGGAAACTCACTGGATAAACTCCCAGTGATTGGAAACTCACTGGATAAACTCCCAGTGATTGGAAACTCACTCGATAAACTCCCAGTGAGTGGAAACTCGCTGGATAAACTCCCAGTGATTGGGTACTCACTGGATCAACTCCCAGTGATTGGGTACTCACTAGATAAACTCCCAGTGACTCTGAACTCACTGGATCAACTCCCAGTGACTGTGAACTCACTGGATAAACTCCCAGTGATTGGAAACTCACTGGATAAACTCCCAGTGATTGGAAACTCGCTGGATAAACTCCCAGTGATTGGAAACTCACTGGATAAACTCCCAGTGATTGGAAACTCACTAGATAAACTCCCAGTGAGTGGAAACTCACTGGATAAACTCCCAGTGACTGTGAACTCGCTGGATAAACTCCCAGTGATTGGAAACTCGCTGGATAAACTCCCAGTGATCGGAAACTCACTGGATAAACTCCCAGTGATTGGGTACTCACTAGATAAACTCCCAGTGATTGGAAACTCACTGGATAAACTCCCAGTGACTGTGAACTCGCTGGATAAACTCCCAGTGAGTGGAAACTCACTGGATAAACTCCCAGTGAGTGGAAACTCACTGGATAAACTCCCAGTGATTGGGTACTCACTAGATAAACTCCCAGTGATTGGAAACTCACTGGATCAACTCACAGTGACTGTGAACTCGCTGGATAAACTCCCAGTGATTGGGTACTCACTAGATAAACTCCCAGTGATTGGAAACTCGCTGGATAAACTCCCAGTGATTGGAAACTCGCTGGATAAACTCCCAGTGATTGGAAACTCACTGAATAAACTCCCAGTGATTAGAAACTCACTAGATAAACTCCCAGTGATTGGAAACACACTAGATAAACTCCCAGTGAGTGGAAACTCACTGGATAAACTCCCAGTGATTGGGATGTCACTGGATAAACTCCCAGTGATTGGAAAACCGCTGGATAAACTCCCAGTGATTGGAAACTCGCTGGATAAACTCCCAGTGATTGGAAACTCACTGGATAAACTCCCAGTGATTGGGAACTCACTGGATTAACTACCAGTGATTGTGAACTCACTGGATCAACTCCCAGTGATTGGGATGTCACTGGATAAACTCTCAGTGATTGGAAACTCGCTGGATAAACTCCGTGATTGGAAACTCACTGGATAAACTCCCAGTGATTGGGTACTCACTAGATAAACTCCCAGTGATTGGGTACTCACTAGATAAACTCCCAGTGATTGGGTACTCACTAGATAAACTCCCAGTGATTGGAAACTCGCTGGATAAACTCCCAGTGATTGGGTACTCACTAGATAATCTCCCAGTGATTGGGTACTCACTAAATAAACTCCCAGTGATTGGAAACTCACTAGATAAACTCCCAGTGATTGGGTACTCACTAGATAAACTCCCAGTGAGTGGAAACTCACTGTATAAACTCCCAGTGATTGGGTACTCACTAGATAAACTCCCTGTGACTGTGAACTCACTGGATCAACTCCCAGTGACAGTGAACTCACTGGATAAACTCCCAGTGATTGGGTACTCACTGGATCAACTCCCAGTGTTTGGGATGTCACTGAATAAACTCCCAGCGATTGGAAACTCACTGGATCAACTCCCAGTGATTGGAAACCCACTGGATAAACTCCCAGTGATTGGAAACCCACTGGATAAACTCCCAGTGAGTGGAAACTCACTGGATAAACTCCCAGTGAGTGGAAACTCACTGGATAAACTCCCAGTGATTGGGTACTCACTAGATAAACTCCCAGTGATTGGAAACTCACTGGATCAACTCACAGTGACTGTGAACTCGCTGGATAAACTCCCAGTGATTGGGTACTCACTCGATAAACTCCCAGTGATTGGAAACTCGCTGGATAAACTCCCAGTGATTGGAAACGCGGTGCATAAACTCCCAGTGATTGGAAACTCACTGAATAAACTCCCAGTGATTGGAAACTCACTGAATAAACTCCCAGTGATTGGAAACTCACTAGATAAACTCCCAGTAATTGGAAACTCACTGGTTAACCCGCAGTGATTGGGATGTCACTGGATAAACTCCCAGTGATTGGAAACCCGCTGGATAAACTCCCAGTGATTGGAAACCCGCTGGATAAACTCCCAGTGATTGGAAACACGCTGGATAAACTTCCAGTGATTGGAAACTCACTGGATAAACTCCCAGTGATTGGGAACTCACTGGATAAACTCCCAGTGATTGGAAACTCACTGGATAAACTCCCAGTGATTGGAAACTCACTGGATAAACTCCCAGTGATTGGAAACTCACTGGATAAACTCCCAGTGACTGTGAACTCACTGGATCAACTCCCAGTGACTGTGAACTCACTGGATAAACTCCCAGTGATTGGAAACTCACTGGATAAAATCCCAGTGATTGGAAACTCGCTGGATAAACTCCCAGTGATTGGAAACTCACTGGATAAACTCCTAGTGATTGGAAACTCACTAGATAAACTCCGAGTGACTGTGAACTCGCTGGATAAACTCCTAGTGATTGGGTACTCACTAGATAAACTCCCAGTGATTGGAAACTCGCTGGATGAACTCCCAGTGATTGGGTACTCACTAGATAAACTCCCAGTGATTGGGTACTCACTAGATAAACTCCCAGTGATTGGGTACTCACTAGATAAACTCCCAGTGAGTGGAAACTCACAGGCTAAACTCCCAGTGATTGGGTACTCACAAGATAAACTCCCAGTGACTGTGAACTCGCTGGATAAACTCCCAGTGATTGGAAACTTGCTGGATAAACTCCCAGTGATTGGAAACTCACTGGATAAACTCCCAGTGATTGGGATGTCACTGGATAAACTCCCAGTGATTTGAAACTCGCTGGATAAACTCCCAGTGATTGGAAACTCACTGGATAAACTCCCAGTGATTGGAAACTCACTGGATAAACGCCGAGTGACTGTGAACTCGCTGGATAAACTCCCAGTGATTGGAAACTTACTGGATAAACTCCCAGTGATTGGGTACTCACTAGATAAACTCCCAGTGATTGGAAACTCACTGGATAAACTCCCTGCGATTGGAAACTCACTGGATAAACTCCCAGTGATTGGAAACTCGCTGGATAAACTCCCAGTGACTGTGAACTCGCTGGATAAACTCCCAGTGATTGGAAACTCGCTGGATAAACTCCCAGTGATCGGAAACTCACTGGATAAACTCCCAGTGATTGGGTACTCACTAGATAAACTCACAGTGATTGGAAACTCACTGGATAAACTCCCAGTGACTGTGAACTCGCTGGATAAACTCCCAGTGATTGGGTACTCACTGGATCAACTCCCAGTGATTGGGATGTCACTGAATAAACTCCCAGCGATTGGAAACTCACTGGATCAACTCCCAGTGATTGGAAACCCACTGGATAAACACATTGATTGGAAACCCACTGGATAAACTCCCAGTGAGTGGAAACTCACTGGATAAACTCCCAGTGATTGGGTACTCACTAGATAAACTCCCAGTGATTGGAAACTCGCTGGATAAACTCCCAGTGATTGGGTACTCACTAGATAAACTCCCAGTGATTGGGTACTCACTAGATAAACTCCCAGTGATTGGAAACTCGCTGGATAAACTCCCAGTGATTGGAAACTCGCTGGACAAACTCCCAGTGATTGGAAACTCACTGAATAAACTCCCAGTGATTGGAAACTCACTGGATAAACTCCCAGTGATTGGAAACTCACTAGATAAACTCCCAGTGATTGGGATGTCACTGGATAAACTCCCAGTGATTGGAAACCCGCTGGATAAACTCCCAGTGATTGTAATCTCGCTGGATAAACTCCCAGTGATTGGAAACTCACTGGATAAACTCCCAGTGATTGGAAACTCACTGGATAAACTCCCAGTGATTGAAAACTCACTGGATAAACTCCCAGTGATTGGAAACTCACTGGATAAACTCCCAGTGAGTGGAAACTCACTGGATAAACTCCCAGTGACTGTGAACTCACTGGATCAACTCCCAGTGACTGTGAACTCACTGGATAAACTCCCAGTGATTGGAAACTCACTGGATCAACTCCCAGTAATTGGAAACTCGCTGGATAAACTCCCAGTGATTGGAAACTCACTGGATAAACTCCCAGTGATTGGAAACTCACTAGATAAACTCCCAGTGAGAGGAAACTCACTGGATAATCTCCGAGTGACTGTGAACTCGCTGGATAAACTCCCAGTGATTGGGTACTCACTAGATAAACTCCCAGTGATTGGAAACTCGCTGGATGAACTCCCAGTGATTGGGTACTCACTAGATAAACTCCCAGTGATTGGGTACTCACTAGATAAACTCCCAGTGAGTGGGAACTCACTGGATAAACTCCCAGTGATTGGGTACTCACTAGATAAACTCCCAGTGACTGTGAACTCGATGGATAAACTCCCAGTGATTGGAAACTCGCTGGATAAACTCCCAGTGATTGGAAACTCACTGGATAAACTCCCAGTGATTGGGATGTCACTGGATAAACTCCCAGTGATTTGAAACTCGCTGGATAAACTCCCAGTGATTGGAAACTCACTGGATAAACTCCCAGTGATTGGAAACTCACTAGATAAACTCCGAGTGACTGTGAACTCGCTGGATAAACTCCCAGTGATTGGAAACTCACTGGATAAACTCCCAGTGATTGTAAACTCACTGGATAAACTCCCAGTGACTGGGAACTCGCTGGATAAACTCCCAGTGATTGGGTACTCACTAGATAAACTCCCAGTGATTGGAAACTCACTGGATAAACTCCCTGCGATTGGAAACTCACTGGATAAACTCCCAGTGATTGGGTACTCACTAGATAAACTCCCAGTGATTGGAAACTCACTGGATAAACTCCCAGTGATTGGGTGCTGACTAGATGAACTCCCAGTGATTGGGTATTCACTAGATTAACTCCCAGTGATTGGAAACTCGATGGATAAACTCCCAGTGATTGGTAACTCGCTGGATAAACTCCCAGTGATTGGAAACTCACTGAATAAACTCCCAGTGATTGGAAACTCACTAGATAAACTCCCAGTGATTGGAAACTCACTAGATAAACTCCCAGTGAGTGGAAACTCACTGGATAAACTCCCAGTGATTGGAAACTCACTGGATAAACTCCCAGTGATTGGAAACTCACTAGATAAACTCCCAGTGCGTGGAAACTCACTGGATAAACACCGAGTGACTGTGAACTCGCTGGATAAACTCCCAGTGATTGGGTATTCACTGGATAAACTCCCAGTGATTGGAAACTCGCTGGATGAACTCCCAGTGATTGGGTACTCACTAGATAAACTCCCAGTGATTGGGTACTCACTAGATAAACTCCCAGTGATTGGAAACTCACTGGATAAACTTCCAGTGACTGTGAACTCGCTGGATAAACTCCCAGTGATTGGAAACTCGCTGGATAAACTCCCAGTGATTGGAAACTCAATGGATAAACTCCCAGTGATTGGGATGTCACTAGATAAACTCCCAGTGATTTGAAACTCGCTGGATAAACTCCCAGTGATTGGAAACTGACTGGATAAACTCCCAGTGATTGGAAGCTCACTAGATAAACTCCGAGTGACTGTGAACTCGCTGGATAAACTCCCAGTGATTGGAAACTCACTGGATAAACTCCCAGTGATTGGAAACTCACTGGATAAACTCCCAGTGACTGTGAACTCGCTGGATAAACTCCCAGTGATTGGGTACTCACTAGATAAACTCCCAGTGATTGGAAACTCACTGGATAAACTCCCTGCGATTGGAAACTCCCTGGATAAACTCCCAGTGATTGGGTACTCACTAGATAAACTCCCAGTGATTGGAAACTCACTGGATAAACTCCCAGTGATTGGGTACTGACTAGATGAACTCCCAGTGATTGGGTACTGACTAGATGAACTCCCAGTGATTGAGTACTCACTAGATTAACTCCCAGTGATTGGAAACTCGCTGGATAAACTCCCAGTGATTGGAAACTCGCTGGATAAATTCCCAGTGATTGGAAACTCACTAGATAAACTCCCAGTGATTGGAAACTCACTAGATAACTTCCAGTGAGTGGAAACTCACTGGATAAACTCCCAGTGATTGGCATGTCACTGGATCAACTCCCAGTGATTGGAAACCCGCTGGATAAACTCCCAGTGATTGGAAACCCGCTGGATAAACTCCCAGTGATTGGAAACTCACTGGATAAACTCCCAGTGATTGGAAACTCACTGGATAAACTCCCCGTGATTGGAAACTCACTGGATAAACTCCCAGTGAGTGGAAACTCACTGGATAAACTCCCAGTGACTGTGAACTCACTGGATGAACTCCCAGTGATTGGGATGTCACTGGATAAACTCCCAGTGATTGGAAACTCGCTGGATAAACTCCGTGATTGTAAACTCACTGGATAAACTCCCAGTGATTGGGTACTCACTAGATAAACTCCCAGTGATTGGAAACTCACTGGATAAACTCCCAGTGATTGGAAACTCGCTGGATAAACTCCCAGTGATTGGGTACTCACTAGATAAACTCCCAGTGATTGGGATGTCACTGGATCAACTCCCAGTGATTGGGATGTCACTGGATAAACTCCCAGTGATTGGAAACTCGCTGGATAAACTCCGTGATTGGAAACTCACTAGATAAACTCCCAGTGATTGGGTACTCACTAGATAAACTCCCAGTGATTGGGTACTCACTAGATAAACTCCCAGTGATTGGAAACTCGCTGGATGAACTCCCAGTGATTGGGTACTCACTAGAGAACTCCCAGTGATTGGGTACTCACTAGATAAACTCCCAGTGAGTGGAAACTCACTGGATAAACTCCCAGTGATTGGGTACTCACTAGATTAACTCCGAGTGACTGTGAACTCGCTGGATAAACTCCCAGTGATTGGAAACTCACAGGATAAACTCCCAGTGATTGGAAACTCGCTGGATAAACTCCCAGTGATTGGAAACTCACTGGATAAACTCCCAGTGATTGGAAACTCACTGGATAAACTCCCAGTGATTGGAAACTCGCTGGATAAACTCCCAGTGATTGGGTACTCACTAGATAAACTCCCAGTGATTGGAAACTCACTGGATAAACTCCCTGCGATTGGAAACTCGCTGGATAAACTCCCAGTGATTGGAAACTCACTGGATAAACTCCCAGTGATTGGAAACTCACTGGATAAACTCCCAGCGACTGTGAACTTGCTGGATAAACTCCCAGTGATTGGGTACTCACTAGATAAACTCCCAGTGATTGGAAACTCACTGGATAAACTCCCTGCGATTGGAAACTCACTGGATAAACTCCCAGTGATTGGGTACTCACTAGATAAACTCCCAGTGATTGGAAACTCACTGGATAAACTCCCAGTGATTGGGTACTGACTAGATGAACTCCCAGTGATTGGGTACTCACTAGATTAACACCCAGTGATTGGAAACTCGCTGGATAAACTCCCAGTGATTGGAAACTCGCTGGATAAACTCCCAGTGATTGGAAACTCACTGAATAAACTCCCAGTGATTGGAAACTCACTAGATAAACTCCCAGTGATTGGAAACTCACTAGATAACTCCCAGTGAGTGGAAACTCACTGGATAAACTCCCAGTGATTGGGATGTCACTGGATAAACTCCCAGTGATTGGGATGTCACTGGATAAACTCCCAGTGATTGGAAACCCGCTGGATAAACTCCCAGTGATTGGAAACTCGCTGGATAAACTCCCAGTGATTGGAAACTCACTGGATAAACTCCCAGTGATTGGAAACTCACTGGATAAACTCCCAGTGATTGGAAACTCACTGGATAAACTCCCAGTGAGTGGAAACTCAGTGGATAAACTCCCAGTGACTATGAACTCACTGGATCAACTCCCAGTGATTGGGATGTCACTGGATAAACTCCCAGTGATTGGAAACTCGCTGGATAAACTCCGTGATTGGAAACTCACTGGATAAACTCCCAGTGATTGGGTACTCACTAGATAAACTGCCAGTGATTGGGTACTCACTAGATAAACTCCCAGTGATTGGGTACTCACTAGATAAACTCCCAGTGATTGGATCTCGCTGGATGAACTCCCAGTGATTGGGTACTCACTAGATAAACTCCCAGTGATTGGGTACTCACTAGATAAACTCCCAGTGAGTGGAAACTCACTGGATAAACACCCAGTGATTGGGTACTCACTGGATAAACACCCAGTGACTGTGAACTCGCTGGATAAACTCCCAGTGATTGGAAACTCGCTGGATAAACTCCCAGTGATTGGAAACTCACTGGATAAACACCGAGTGACTGTGAACTCGCTGGATAAACTCCCAGTGATTGGAAACTCACTGGATAAACTCCCAGTGATTGGGATGTCACTGGATAAACTCCCAGTGATTTGAAACTCGCTGGATAAACTCCCAGTGATTGGAAACTCACTGGATAAACTCCCAGTGATTAGAAACTCACTAGATAAACTCCGAGTGACTGTGAACTCGCTGGATAAACTCCCAGTGATTGGAAACTCACTGGATAAACTCCCAGTGATTGGAAACTCACTGGATAAACTCCCAGTGATTGGGTACTCACTAGATAAACTCCCATTGATTGGAAACTCACTGGATAAACTCCCAGTGACTGTGAACTCGCTCGATAAACTCCCAGTGATTGGGTACTCACTAGATAAACTCCCAGTGATTGGAAACTCACTGGATAAACTCCCTGCGATTGGAAACTCACTGGATAAACTCCCAGTGATTGGGTACTCACTAGATAAACTCCCAGTGATTGGAAACTCACTGGATAAACTCCCTCCGATTGGAAACTCACTGGATAAACTCCCAGTGAGTGGGTACTCACTAGATTAACTCCCAGTGATTGCAAACTCACTGGATTAACCAACAGTGATTGGGTACTCACTAGATAAACTCCCAGTGATTGGGAACTCACTGGTTAAACTCCCAGTGATTGGGTACTGACTAGATGAACTCCCAGGGATTGTGAACTCGCTGGATAAACTCCCAGTGATTGGGTACTGACTAGATGAACTCCCAGTGATTGTGAACTCACTGGATCAACTCCCAGTGATTGGAAACTCGCTGGATAAACTCCCAGTGATTGGAAACTCGCTGGATAAACTCCCAGTGATTGGAAACTCACTGAATAATCTCCCAGTGATTGGAAACGTACGTGATAAACTCCCAGTGATTGGAAACTCACTAGATAAACTCCCAGTGAGTGGAAACTCACTGGATAAACTCCCAGTGATTGGGATGTCACTGGATAAACTCCCAGTGATTGGAAACCCGCTGGATAAACTCCCAGTGATTGGAAACTCGCTGGATAAACTCCCAGTGATTGGAAACTCACTGGATAAACTCCCAGTGATTGGGAACTCACTGGATAAACTCCCAGTGATTGGAAACTCACTGGATAAACTCCCAGTGATTGGAAACTCACTGGATAAATTCCCAGTGATTGGTAACTCACTGGATAAACTCCCAGTGAGTGGAAACTCACTGGATAAACTCCCAGTGACTGTGAACCCACTGGATCAACTCCCAGTGACTGTGGACTCACTGGATAAACTCCCAGTGATTGGAAACTCACTGGATAAACTCCCAGTGATTGGAAACTCGCTGGATAAACTCCCAGTGATTGGAAACTCACTGGATAAACTCCCAGTGATTGGAAACTCACTAGATAAACTCCCAGTGAGTGGAAACTCACTGGATAAACTCCGAGTGACTGTGAACTCGCTGGATAAACTCCCAGTGATTGGAAACTCACTGGATAAACTCCCAGTGATTGGGTACTCACTAGATAAACTCCCAGTGATTGGGTACTCACTGGATAAACTCCCAGTGACTGCGAACTCACTAGATAGACTCCCAGTGATTGGGTACTCACTAGATACACTCCCAGTGACTGGAAACTCGCTGGATAAACTCCCAGTGATTGGAAACTCGCTGGATAAATTCCCAGTGATTGGAAACTCGCTGGATTAACTCCCAGTGATTGGAAAATCGCTGGATAAACTCCCAGTGATTGGAAACTCACTGGATAAACTCCCAGTGATTGGGTACTCACTAGATAAACTCCCAGTTATTGGAAACTCACTGGATAAACTCCCAGTGTCTAGATGGCCACTGGTGTTACTACTGGACAGTCAGGTCCCAGAATAGAATCCAGATGCTAACTTTTAATTTTTCCTTAGTTACCTGGATGTACAGTCACAGGATTGCCAATTAACCTTTAACAAAAGAATAACACTATCATTAAACCAGAAAAAATTAACCATAATAGCTCCAGCTCCACCTTTACAGATGTCCACAGATTTGTAAGGTTAACCCAAGTTACCAACTTTATCTTATACTCATGTTCTCAGTAAGTACCGAGTCCATGTAAACCAATTGGTGAAATGTGGACAATCACCACACCCTGAAACCAAGTGAGAGGTGCCACCCAAAGAACTTCCAAGGATTTCTCATCAAATCCCCCCTCCCCAGATGCCTGGCACACTGAGAGCCAACTGGGTTCACTGGGACTCTGGCTTCCACACCAGGATTACCAAACTCTATTCATTCTCTCAGGAATAAGCTTGGAATCGTCTCCCAAACAACGCTTTCTCTCAGATGCCTTCACCAAGAATCTGCATCCAGGATTTCAACCTCTCTTTTTGGTATTCCTCTGCCCTGGATTACACGTGCATTCAAGCTTCAATGCAAGCTCTCGGGTAGCCAGCGATGCCAACACACCATTACTTTCCGGGCCTTATTAAAGTGTCACTAGCCTTAGGATTACTTCATACCACTGGCTCTTGCGAACCGACTTTTCCAGCTCTCTACATTGCAGTTCTGTCTCTGCTCCTGACTTCAGTGATCAGAACCCTTTTGCTGTTCTTTGTTGCTTTAGTTTTCTTGGATTCTTTGACAGTTCTTTAGCTTCTGGGACTTGTTTTCTGAATCCCTATATTGCCCTGCCAATAGTGGCAGTTTCCGTAAAAACCTCCTGTTTCTTGGGTTCCCTGGCTCCAAATGCTTCAGCTTTTCAGTGTGGGCCTCTGGTTGCTAAGCAACAGCTTAGTTTTTTTTAAAGCAGGTAATTGCTTTTATGGCTGAAACACTTAATTACAATGCAGGCAAAGTTTAAAAACCATAGACTTGCTGGCACCTGTGTTTATCATGAAGCTAAACTAAAGTTTAAACCCTTTCCTTGCACAAAAATAGAGAAACAAAAATTAACCCTAAATTTATACCATTATCCAAATTCACAATATTGAAATATTGTGAAATAATTCACAAATATGAAACTACTTCAACGATCTTTATTTCCTAACACTGGACAGACTCTCAATGGTTGGAAACTCACCAGATAATCTCACAGTGATTTGAAACGCACTGGATAAACTTCCAGTGGTTAGAAACTCACGAGACAAACTCCCACTGATTGGGCAGCCGCTGGTTAAAGTCGATTAGGTTATTATCTCACTGATTAAAGTCCCAGTGATCAGGGATTTATCAATTCTTCACTTTGTTTTCATTTAAGCAACCACCATTAGAGGGCAGTGGAGACCAGTTGATGGAAATGCGGCAATTCCTGTTGAGATATTGTCACCATGTGCTGGCTGCTCTATCAAACCCCTCCTCGTTATTTTCTCTGCTTATCTGAGGCCAATCTGTGTGTGAGAAGCTGATTACCATTTTATGGATAATCTGTGTTAAACCAAAGAAAACCCAGAATTTGCATTTACTATCACAACTGTATGTAGCCCTCATTCCATTAACCTGCCCTGTCCCAGGTCACATTAATATTCTTTCCTTCATCTGCCTATTCCAGTCCAACCTACAAAATGGGCAGTGTTCAATTCTGCCTCTCACACTCACCCTGTGGCTGTGTATCCACAATTTACAGTGAAACAATTCTGCCATTATTTCACCTCAGCCTGTGATTTAATCCAACGTTCACTCCAGACCACACGCTGAACCCGACAAAATCCCACAATTCATCTCGACCGACTACATCAATAAAATTTAAATCAATAAAATCCATTAAACCTAACAAAGTCAATCCCATCCACCCTCTCCCCATATACACCAAACCCCACCCACACACCCCGTGTCCCCCGACCCCACCCACACACCCCGTGTCCCCCCAACCCCACCCACACACCCCGTGTCCCCCCCACCACACCCACACCCCCCCGTGTCCCCCAACCACACCCACACCCCCCGTGTCCCCCGACCTCACCCACACACCCCGTGTCCCCCGACCCCACCCACACACCCCGTGTCCCCCCAACCCCACCCACACACCCCGTGTCCCCCCCACCACACCCACACCCCCCGTGTCCCCCAACCACACCCACACCCCCCGTGTCCCCCGACCTCACCCACACACCCCGTGTCCCCCAACCCCACCCACACACCCCGTGTCCCCCCAACCCCACCCACACACCCCGTGTCCCCCCCACCACACCCACACCCCCCCGTGTCCCCCAACCACACCCACACCCCCCGTGTCCCCCGACCTCACCCACACACCCCGTGTCCCCCAACCCCACCCACACACCCCGTGTCCCCCGACCCCACCCACACACCCCGTGTCCCCCCAACCCCACCCACACAACCCGTGTCCCCCCAACCACACCCACACCCCCCCGTGTCCCCCCAACCCCACCCACACACCCCGTGTCCCCCAACCACACCCACACCCCCCGTGTCCCCCCAACCCCACCCACACACCCCGTGTCCCCCCCACCACACCCACACCCCCCCGTGTCCCCCAACCACACCCACACCCCCCGTGTCCCCCGACCTCACCCACACACCCCGTGTCCCCCGACCCCACCCACACACCCCGTGTCCCCCCAACCCCACCCACACACCCCGTGTCCCCCCCACCACACCCACACCCCCCGTGTCCCCCAACCACACCCACACCCCCCGTGTCCCCCGACCTCACCCACACACCCCGTGTCCCCCAACCCCACCCACACACCCCGTGTCCCCCCAACCCCACCCACACACCCCGTGTCCCCCCCACCACACCCACACCCCCCCGTGTCCCCCAACCACACCCACACCCCCCGTGTCCCCCGACCTCACCCACACACCCCGTGTCCCCCAACCCCACCCACACACCCCGTGTCCCCCGACCCCACCCACACACCCCGTGTCCCCCCAACCCCACCCACACAACCCGTGTCCCCCCAACCACACCCACACCCCCCCGTGTCCCCCCAACCCCACCCACACACCCCGTGTCCCCCAACCACACCCACACCCCCCGTGTCCCCCCAACCCCACCCACACACCCCGTGTCCCCCAACCACACCCACACCCCCCGTGTCCCCCCAACCACACCCACACACCCCCGTGTCCCCCCAACCACACCCACATCCCCCGTGTCCCCCGACCCCACCCACCCACCCCGTGTCCCCCAACCACACCCACACCCCCTGTCCCTCGACCCCACCAACCCACCCTGTGTCTCCCCAACCCCACCCACACACCCTGTGTCCCCCCAACCCCACACACACACCCGTGTCCCCCCAACCCCACACACACACCCCGTGTCCCCCCAACCCCACACACACACCCCGTGTCCCCCCAACCACACCCACACACCCCGTGTCCCTCGACCCCACCAACCCACCCCGTGTCCCCCCAACCCCACCCACACACCCCGTGTCCTCCCAACCACACCCACACACCCCCCGTCCCCCAACCACAGCCACACACCCCCCGTGTCCCTCGACCCCACCAACCCACCCCGTGTCCCCCCAACACCACCCACACACCCCGTGTCCCCCCAACCTCACCCACACACCCCGTGTCCCCCCGACCCCACCCACACCCCCGTGTCCCCCGACCCCATAAACACACCCCGTGTCCCCCCAACCCCACCCACACACCCCGTGTCCGCCAACCACACCCACACACCCCGTGTCCCCCAACCACACCCACACACCCCGTGTCCCCCCAACCCCACCCACACACCCCGTGTCCGCCAACCACACCCACACACCCCGTGTCCGCCAACCACACCCACACACCCCGTGTCCCCCAACCACACCCACACACCCCGTGTCCCCCCAACCCCACCCACACACCCCGTGTCCGCCAACCACACCCACACACCCCGTGTCCCCCAACCACACCCACACACCCCGTGTCCCCCAACCACACCCACACACCCCGTGTCCCCCCAACCCCACCCACACACCCCGTGTCCCCCGACCCCACCCACACACCCCGTGTCCCCCAACCACACCCACACACCCCGTGTCCCCCAACCACACCCACACACCCCGTGTCCCCCCAACCCCACCCACACACCCCGTGTCCCCCGACCCCACCCACACACCCCGTGTCCCCCAACCCCACCCACACACCCCGTGTCCCCCGACCCCACCCACACACCCCGTGTCCCCCACCCACACACCCCGTGTCCCCTACCCACACACCCCGTGTCCCCCGACCCCACCCACACACCCCGTGTCCCCCGACCCCACCCACACACCCCGTGTCCCCCACCCACACACCCCGTGTCCCCTACCCACACACCCCGTGTCCCCCGACCCCACCCACACACCCCGTGTCCCCCACCCACACACCCCGTGTCCCCCACCCACACACCCCGTGTCCCCCCAACCACACCCACACACCCCGTGTCCCCCACCCACACACCCCGTGTCCCTCGACCCCACCCACACACCCCGTGTCCCTCGACCCCACCCACACACCCCGTGTCCCCCGACCCCACCCACACACCCCGTGTCCCTCGACCCCACCCACACACCCCGTGTCCCTCGACCCCACCCACACACCCCGTGTCCCTCGACCCCACCCACACAACCCGTGTTCCCCACCCACACACCCCGTGTCCCCCGGCCCCACCCACACAACCCGTGTTCCCCACCCACACACCCCGTGTCCCCCGACCCCACCTACACACCACGTGTCCCCCCCACCCCAACCACACTCCCCCTGTCTCTGACCCCACCCACACACCCCGTGTATCCCGGCCCCACCCACACACCACGTGCCCCCGACCCCACCCACACACCCCGTGTCCCCCGGCCCCACCCACACACCCTGTGTCCCCCAGCCACACACCCCGTGTCCCCCGACCCCACCCACACACCCAGTGTCCCCCAGCCACACACCCCGTGTACCCCGACCCCACCCACACACCCCGTGACCCCGACCCCACCCACACACCCCGTGCCCCCCGACTCCACCCACACACCCCGTGTACCCCGACCCCACCCACACACCCCGTGACCCCGACCCAACCCACACACCCCGTGACCCCGACCCCACCCACACACCCCGTGCCCCCCGACTCCACCCACACACCCCGTGTCCCCCGACTCCACCCACACACCCCCTGACCCCGACCCAACCCACACACCCCGTGACCCCGACTCCACCCACACACCCCGTGTCCCCCGACTCCACCCACACACCCCCTGACCCCGACCCAACCCACACACCCCGTGTCCCCCGACCCCACCCACACACCCCGTGGCCCCCGACCCCACCCACACACCCCGTGCCCCCGACCCCACCCACACACCCTGTGCCCCCGACCCCACCCACACACCCCGTGCCCCCCGACCCCACCCACACACCCTGTGCCCCCCGACTCCACCCACACACCCCGTGTCCCCCGACCCCACGCACACACCCCGTGTACCCCGACCCCGCCCACACACCCCGTGACCCCGACCCCGCCCACACACCCCGTGCCCCCGACCCCACCCACACACCCCGTGACCCCGACCCAACCCACACACCCCGTGACCCCGACCCCACCCACACACCCCGTGCCCCCCGACTCCACCCACACACCCCGTGTCCCCCGACTCCACCCACACACTCCGTGACGCCAACCCCACCCACACACCCTGTGTACCCCGACCCCACCCACACACCCCGTGACCCCGACCCAACCCACACACCCCCTGACCCCGACCCCACCCACACACCCCGTGCCCCCCGACTCCACCCACACACCCCGTGTCCCCCGACTCCACCCACACACCCCGTGTCCCCCGACCCCACCCACACACCCCGTGGCCCCCGACCCCACCCACACACCCCGTGCCCCCGACCCCACCCACACACCCTGTGCCCCCGACCCCACCCACACACCCCGTGCCCCCCGACCCCACCCACACACCCTGTGCCCCCCGACTCCACCCACACACCCCGTGTCCCCCGCCCCCACGCACACACCCCGTGTACCCCGACCCCACCCACACCCCGTGACCCCGACCCCGCCCACACACCCCGTGCCCCCGACCCCACCCACACACCCCGTGACCCCGACCCTACCCACACACCCCGTGCCCCCGACTCCACCCACACACCCCGTGACCCCGACCCCACCCACACACCCCGTGACCCCGACTCCACCCACAAACCCCGTGTCCCCCGACCCCACCCACACACCGTGTCTCCCGACCCCACCCACACACCCCATGTCTCCGACCCCACCCACACACCGTGTCCCCCGACCCCACCCACACACCCCGTGTCCCCGACCCCACCCACAAACCCCGTGTCCCCCGACCCCACCCACACACCGCGTGACCCCGACCCCACCCACACACCGCGTGACCCTGACCCCACCCACACACCGCGTGACCCCGACCCCACCCACACACCCCGTGTCCCCGACCCCACCCACATACCCCGTGTCTCCGACCCCACCCACACACCCCGTGACCCCACCCACCCACCCTGTGTCACCCGACCCCACCTACACACCCCATGTCTCCGACCCCACCCACACACCCCGTGTCCCCGACCCCACCCACAAACCCCGTGTCCCCCGACCCCACCCACACACCCCGTGACCCCACCCACACACCCTGTGTCCCCCGACCCCACCCACACACCTTATGTCTCCGACCCCACCCACACACCCCGTGTCCCCCGACACCACCCACACACCCAGTGTCCCCGACCCCACCCACACACCCCGTGTCTCCGACCCCTCCTACACACCCCGTGTCCCCCGACCCCACCCACACACCCCGTGTCCCCGACCCCACCCACACACCCCGTGTCCCCGACCCCACCCACACACCCCGTGTCTCCGACCCCTCCTACACACCCCGTGTCCCCCGACCCCACCCACACACCCAGTGTCCCCGACCCCACCCACACACCCCGTGTCTCCGACCCCTCCTACACACCCCGTGTCCCCCGACCCCACCCACACACCCCGTGTCCCCGACCCCACCCACACACCCCGTGTCCCCGACCCCACCCACACACCCCGTGTCCCCCGACCCCACCCACACACCCCGTGTCCCCGACCCCACCCACACACCCAGTGTCCCCGACCCCACCCACACACCCCGTGTCTCCGACCCCTCCTACACACCCCGTGTCCCCCGACCCCACCCACACACCCCGTGTCCCCGACCCCACCCATACACCCCGTATCCCCCGACCCCACCCACACACCCCGTGTCCCCCGGCCCCACCCACACACCCCGTGTCCCCCCAACCCCACACACACACCCTGTGTCCCCCAGCCACACACCCCGTGTCCCCTGACCCCACCCACACACCCAGTGTCTCCGACCCCACCTACACACCACGTGTCCCCCGATCCCACCCACACTCCCCCTGTCTCCGACTCCACCAACACACCCCATGTCCCCCGACCCCACCCACACACCCTGTGTCCCCCGACCCCACCCACACACCCAGTGTCCCCCAGCCACACACCCCGTGTACCCCGACCCCACCCACACACCCCGTGTACCCCGACCCCACCCACACACCCCGTGACCCCGACCCCACCCACACACCCCGTGCCCCCCGACTCCACCCACACACCCCGTGTACCCCGACCCCACCCACACACCCCGTGACCCCGACCCAACCCACACACCCCGTGACCCCGACCCCACCCACACACCCCGTGCCCCCCGACTCCACCCACACACTCCGTGACGCCAACCCCACCCACACACCCTGTGTACCCCGACCCCACCCACACACCCCGTGACCCCGACCCAACCCACACACCCCCTGACCCCGACCCCACCCACACACCCCGTGCCCCCCGACTCCACCCACACACCCCGTGTCCCCCGACTCCACCCACACACCCCGTGTCCCCCGACCCCACCCACACACCCCGTGGCCCCCGACCCCACCCACACACCCCGTGCCCCCGACCCCACCCACACACCCTGTGCCCCCGACCCCACCCACACACCCCGTGCCCCCCGACCCCACCCACACACCCTGTGCCCCCCGACTCCACCCACACACCCCGTGTCCCCCGACCCCACGCACACACCCCGTGTACCCCGACCCCACCCACACCCCGTGACCCCGACCCCGCCCACACACCCCGTGCCCCCGACCCCACCCACACACCCCGTGACCCCGACCCTACCCACACACCCCGTGCCCCCGACTCCACCCACACACCCCGTGACCCCGACCCCACCCACACACCCCGTGACCCCGACCCCACCCACAAACCCCGTGTCCCCCGACCCCACCCACACACCGTGTCTCCCGACCCCACCCACACACCCCATGTCTCCGACCCCACCCACACACCGTGTCCCCCGACCCCACCCACACACCCCGTGTCCCCGACCCCACCCACAAACCCCGTGTCCCCCGACCCCACCCACACACCGCGTGACCCCGACCCCACCCACACACCGCGTGACCCTGACCCCACCCACACACCGCGTGACCCCGACCCCACCCACACACCGCGTGACCCCGACCCCACCCACACACCCCGTGTCCCCGACCCCACCCACATACCCCGTGTCTCCGACCCCACCCACACACCCCGTGACCCCACCCACCCACCCTGTGTCACCCGACCCCACCTACACACCCCATGTCTCCGACCCCACCCACACACCCCGTGTCCCCGACCCCACCCACAAACCCCGTGTCCCCCGACCCCACCCACACACCCCGTGACCCCACCCACACACCCTGTGTCCCCCGACCCCACCCACACACCTTATGTCTCCGACCCCACCCACACACCCCGTGTCCCCCGACACCACCCACACACCCAGTGTCCCCGACCCCACCCACACACCCCGTGTCTCCGACCCCTCCTACACACCCCGTGTCCCCCGACCCCACCCACACACCCCGTGTCCCCGACCCCACCCACACACCCCGTGTCCCCGACCCCACCCACACACCCCGTGTCCCCGACCCCACCCACACAGTCCGTGTCCCCGACCCCACCCACACACCCCGTGTCCCCGACCCCACCCACACACCCCGTGTCCCCGACCCCACCCACACACCCCGTGTCTCCGACCCCTCCTACACACCCCGTGTCCCCCGACCCCACCCACAAACCCCGTGTCCCCGACCCCACCCACACACCCCGTGTCTCCGACCCCACCCACACACCCCGTGACCCCACCCACACACCCTGTGTCCCCCGACCCCACCCACACACCCCGTGTCCCCGACCCCACCCACACACTCCGTGTCCCCGACCCCACCCACACACCCCGTGTCCCCGACCCCACCCACAAACCCCGTGTCCCCCGACCCCACCCACACACCCCGTGTCTCCGACCCCACCCACACACCGCGTGACCCCACCCACACACCGTGTCCCCCGACCCCACCCACACACCCTATGTCCCCGACCCCACCCACACACCCCGTGTCCCCGACCCCACCCACACACCCCGTGTCCCCGACCCCACCCACACACCCTGTGTCCCCCGACCCCACCCACACACCCTATGTCTCCGACCCCACCCACACACCCCGTGTCCCCGACTCCACCCACACACCCCGTGTCCCCCGACACCACCCACACACCCCGTGTCCCCGACCCCACCCACACACCCCGTGTCTCCGACCCCACCCACACACCCCGTGACCCCACGCACCCACCCTGTGTCCCCCGACCCCACCTACACACCCCATGTCTCTGACCCCACCCACACACCAGGTGTCCCCGACCCCACCCACACACCCCGTGTCCCCGACCCCACCCACACACCCCGTGTCTCCGACCCCACCCACACACCCCGTGACCCCACCCACCCACCCTGTGTCCCCCGACCCCATCTACACACCCCATGCCTCTGACCCCACCCACACACCCCGTGTCCCCGACCCCACCCACACACCCCGTGTCTCCGACCCCACCCACACACCCCGTGCCCCCCAACCCCACCCACACACCCCGTGTCCCCAACCCCACCCACACACCCCGTGTCCCCCGACACCACCCACACACCCCGTGTCCCTGACCCCACCCACACACCCCGTGTCCCCCGACCCCACCCACACACCGCGTGACCCCGACCCCACCAACCCTCTCCCCATACCCCCGACCTCACCAACCCTCTCCCCATAACCCCGACCCCACCAACCCTCTCCCCATACCCCTGACCCCACCCACCCTCTCCCCATACCCCTGACCCCACCAACCCCCTCCCCATAACCCCGACCTCACCACCCTCTCCGAGTGCCCCAACCCCCTCCCCATAACCCCGACCCCACACAGCCTCTCCCCATAATCCTGGCCCCACCCACCCTCTCCCCATACCCCTGACCCCACCCACCCTCTCCCCATACCCCTGACCCCACCAACCCTCTCCCCATACCCCTGACCCCACCCACCCTCTCCCCATACCCCTGACCCCACCAACCCCCTCCCCATAACCCCGACCTCACCACCCTCTCCGAGTGCCCCAACCCCCTCCCCATAACCCCGACCCCACACAGCCTCTCCCCATAATCCTGGCCCCACCCACCCTCTCCGTGTGTATCAACCCCACCTACACTCTCCCCGTAGCCCCCAACCCCACCCACCCTGTCCCCGTAAAAGCACATTTTGTAACAGTAATTTTAACTAATCAGACCAGCCCATTTGAGACAGAGATATGCCACCTGACACTGGTATAGAGCCATTGCAAATCTGTACAGCTGAGTCTGTGGGGAAGACATTTCCCCACAACACCTTCTCCCTTTGTCCTCTACCACTGACCTCTGCACCACGGCCTGCAGGACAAAGCTACACTGAACAGCCAAGCCCAGGGTTCTTTGTCCTGTGTTAAAGCGGGAAAGGCACTTGCTGACCAGACTGATATATAGCTTCTAGAGAAATGGTCCATGCATTTACTGGAATTGGCTGTAAATCTAATTGGAAGGTTTGTGTCTCCATGCAGCTTGGTCAGGAATTTTCCTGGTTTAATTTTGTGCAGATTAACAGATTTAACTCCAGATAAATCAATGCTTCCAAAGCTAAACACAGCAAAAGGCACCTTGAGTCTCTGAGCCACAACTGCTATCGGTGCGAGGCTCACCAAGGGAGAGTTAGACAGAGATGGGTGTTTAGACAGTGCACGATGCCCGAGGGAAATGGGGGAGAGTTAGACACAGGACAGTGTTTAGACAGTGCACAATGGGAATTGGGGGAAGAGTTAGACAGGAGGGTATTTAAACAGTGCACGGTGTGCTAGGGGAATTGGGGGAAGAGTTAGACACAGGACAGTGTTTAGACAGTGCACAATGGGAATTGGGGGAAGAGTTAGACACAGGACAGTGTTTAGACAGTGCGCGATGCGATAGGGGAATTGGGGGAGAGTTAGACACAGGACAGTGTTTAGACAGTGCGCGATGCGATAGGGGAATTGGGGGAGAGTTAGACACAGGACAGTGTTTAGACAGTGCGCGATGCGATAGGGGAATTGGGGGAGAGTTAGACACAGGACAGTGTTTAGACAGTGCGCGATGCGATAGGGGAATTGGGGGAGAGTTAGACACAGGACAGTGTTTAGACAGTGCGCGATGCGATAGGGGAATTGGGGGAGAGTTAGACACAGGACAGTGTTTAGACAGTGCGCGATGCGATAGGGGAATTGGGGGAAGAGTTAGACAGAGGAGGGTATTTAAACAGTGCGCGATGCGATAGGGGAATTGAGGAGAGTTAGACACAGGACAATGTGAGAAATGAAAATGTAAATCGCTTATTGTCACAAGTAGGCTTCAAATGAAGTTACTGTGAAAAGCCCCTAGTCGCCACAATCCGGCGCCTGTTCAGGGGGGCTGTTACGGGAATTGAACCGTGCTGCTGGCCTGCCTTGGTCTGCTTTCAAAGCCAGCGATTTAGCCCTGTGCTAAACAGCCCCTTAGACAGTGCACAGTGTTTAGACAGTGCACAGTGTTGGAGGGGAATTGGGGGAGAGTTAGACGCAGGACAGTGTTTAGACAGTGCACGATGCGATATGGGAATTGGGGGAAGAGTTAGTCAGAGGAGGGTATTTAAACAGTGCACGGTGCGATAGGGGAATTGGGGGAGAGTTACACACAGGACACTGTTTAGATAGTGCGCGATGAGATAGGGGAATTGGGGGAGAGTTAGACACAGGACAGGTTTGCGGTAGACAACAGGAAGCCAATGGATTTCCAGAAAGCTTTTGACAAGGTGCCACACAAAAGTTTGCTGGATAAGATAAAGATGCATGGCAATAAGGGGAAAGTGGTAGCATGGATCGAGGATTGGTTAATTAATAGAAAGCAAAGAGTGGGGATTAATGGGTGTTTCTCTGGTTGGCAATCAGTAGCTAGTGGTGTCCCTCAGGGATCAGTGTTGGGCCCACAACTGTTCACAATTTACATAGATTATTTGGAGTTGGGGACCAAGGGCAATGTGTCCAAGTTTGCAGATGACACTAAGATAAGTGGTAAAGCAAAAAGTGCAGAGGATACTGGAAGTCTGCAGAGGGATTTGGATAGGCTGAGTGAATGGGCTAGGCTCTGGCAGATGGAATACAATGTTGACAAATGTGAGGTTATCCATTTTGGTAGGAATAACAGCAAAAGGGATTATTATTTAAATGATAAAATATTAAACCATGCTGCTGTGCAGAGAGACCTGGGTGTGCTAGTGCATGAGTCGCAAAAAGTTGGTTTACAGGTGTAAGATTAAGAAGGCAAATGGATTTTTGTCCTTCATTGGTAGAGGGGTGGAGTTTAAGACTAGGGAGGTTCTGCTGCAATTGTATAAGGTGTTAGTGAGGCCACACCTGGAGTAT
Organism: Scyliorhinus torazame; assembly: GCF_047496885.1. Taxonomy (NCBI): domain Eukaryota; kingdom Metazoa; phylum Chordata; class Chondrichthyes; order Carcharhiniformes; family Scyliorhinidae; genus Scyliorhinus; species Scyliorhinus torazame. The sequence continues at coordinate 38,868,549 of NC_092728.1, forward strand.
TGTGTTCAGTTTTGGTCTCCTTACCTGAGAAAGGACGTACTGGTGCTGGAGGGTGTGCAGAGGATATTCACTAGGTTAATCCCAGAGATATGGAGGTTGGATTACGAGGACAGGTTGTGTAGACTGGGTCTGTACTCGTTGGAGTTTAGAAGGATGAGGGGGGGATCTTATTGAAACATATAAAATTATGAAGGGAATAGATAGGATAGAGGCGGGCAGGTTGTTTCCACTGGTCGGGGAAAGCAGAACTAGGGGGCATAGCCTCAAAATAAGGGGAAGTAGATTTAGGACTAAGCTCAGAAGGAACTACTTCACCCAAAGGGTTGTGAATCTATGGAATTCCTTGCCCAGTGAAGCAATTGAGGCTCCTTCTTTAAATGTTTTCAAGATAAAGATAGCTTTTTGAAGAATAAAGGGTTATGGTGTTCGGGCCGGAAAGTGGAGTTGAGTCCACAAAAGATCAGCCATGATCTAATTGAATGGCGGAGCAGGCTCAAGGGGCCGGATGGCCTACTCCTGCTCCTAGTTCTTATGTGATGCTCAATCAATAACTCCAAAAGCGAGATTGGATGACAATTGAAGGCTTTATTGGACTATATGTTTCTCCCAGCAGCGCAGGTACAGAATGCAGCTGCTAGGGAGACACAAACTCTTATACTCCGCCTTACTGGGCGGAACCAGCAGGCAGGCTTCACCATTGATATTGCTGTCTCAGGTACCTCCCACACCAATGGTCTTACAGCATCAACCTGGGTACCTTAATACCCCTAATACTGACTACCACATTCACTCCCTGTTAAAAAAGAGTCCCATATCCCATTATACCGTGGTAGAGGTTGAGGTTATGGTGGTACCCGGTATACATTAGTACAGTGTTTTGCCTCACAACTATTTATAGTCTTTATTTACATTCAAAATGAAGCAATGAGTCGGTCTCGGTGCAGTATCGGCGGTGATGCCGGCGCCGGCTCGGGCATCCGTGGCTCCGGGAGCGAGGCTTCGGCTTCTTCAGCAGTTTCATCACCCCCAGGTGGGACCAGTGGGAGAACCGATCCACCTGGGAAGGGGGCGGCTGTGGGGTGTGCCGGTGGGAGGGAGGGTGGGGTTGGTGGTGGGGGTGTGGGTAGGGACCCAGCAGGCGCCAGGTCACGTAAGGAGACCGTATCCTGTCGGCCATCGGGGTACGCCACGTAGGTGTATTGAGGGTTAGCGTGAAGGAGGTGGACCCTCTCGACCAATGGGTCCGACTTGTGCGCCCGCACGTGTTTTCAGAGCAGGATGGGTCCAGGAGCTGCCAGCCAGGTTGGGAGCGAGGTCCCGGAGGAGGACTTCCTAGGGAAGACAAGGAGACGTTCGTGAGGTGTCTGGTTGGCCGTGGTACACAGCAGTGATCGGATGGAGTGGAGAGCACCCGGAAGGACCTCTTGCCAGCGGGAGACTGGGAGATCCCTGGACCGTAGGGCCAGTAGGATGGTCTTCCAGATCGTTCCGTTCTCCTTCTCTATCTGTCCGTTTCCCCAGGGGTTGTAACTGGTCGTCCTGCTCGAGGCAATGCCCTTGCTGAGCAGGAATTGACGCAGTTCATCGCTCAGAAAGGAGGACCCCCTATCGCTGTGTATGTAGGCAGGGAAACTGAACAGTGTAAAGATATCATAGAATCATAGAAGTTTACAGCATGGAAACAGGCCCTTCGGCCCAACCAGTCCATGCCGCCCAGTTTTTACCATTAAGCTAGTCCCAGTTGCCCGCACTAGGCCCATAACCCTCTATACCCATCTTACCCATGTAACTATCTAAATGCTTTTTAAAAGACACAATTGTACCCGCCTCTACTACTACCTCTGGCAGCACATTCCAGACACTCACTACCCTCTGAGTGAAGAAATTGCCCCTCTGGGCCCTTCTGAATCTCTCCCCTCTCACCTTAAACCTATGCCCTCTAGTTTTAGACTCCCCTACCTTTGGGAAAAGATGTTGACGATCTACCTTATCTATGCCCCTCATTATTTTATAGACCTCTATAAGATCACCCTTAAGCCTCCTACGCTCCAGGGAAAAAAGTCCCAGTCTATCCAGCCTCTCCTTATAACTCAAACCATCAAATCCCGGTAACATCCTAGTAAATCTTTTCTGCACTCTTTCTAGTTTAATAATATCCTTTCTATAATAGGGTGACCAGAACTGCACACAGTATTCCAAGTGTGGCCGTACCAATGTCTTGTACAACTTCAACAAGACGTCCCAACTCCTGTATTCAATGTTCTGACCAATGAAACCAAGCATGTCGAATGCCTTCTTCACCACCCTGTCCACCTGCGACTCCACCTTCAAGGAGCTATGAACCTGTACTCCTAGATCTCTTTGTTCTATAACTCTCCCCAACGCCATACCATTAACTGAGTGGAGGGCTTTTATGACGGTGGTTGTGGTCATGTCGGGACAGGGGAATGCGAATGGGAACCGGGAGTACTCGTCAATCACGTTCAGGAAGTACGTGTTGCAGTCGGAGGGGCCCTTTGAAGTCCATACTGAGGCGTTCAAAGGGATGGGAAGCCTTTATCAGGTGCACTTTCCTTGGCCTGTAGAAGTGCGGCTTGCACTCCGCGCAGATTTGGCAGTTCCTGGTGGCGGTCTTGAACTCCTCGATGGAGTAGCGCAGGTTGTAGCTCTTAATGAAATGGAAGAATCGAGTGACCCCCGGGTGGCAGAGGTCCTCGTAGAGGGCCCGGAGTCGGTCCACTTGTGAGTTGGCACATGTGCCGCGAGATAGGGCATCAGGAGGCTCGTTTAGCTTCCCTGGACGATACAATATCTCATAGTTGTAGGTGGAGAGTTCGATCCTCCACCGTAAGATCTTATCATTCTTTATCTTGCCCCGCTGTGTTTTATCGAACATGAAAGCAACCGACCGTTGATCCGTGAGGAGAGTGAATCCCCTACCGGCCAGGTAATGCCTCCAATGTCGCACAGCTTCTACTATGGCCTGGGCCTCCTTTTCAACTGAGGAATGGCGGATTTCTGAAGTGTGGAGGGTGGGTGAGAAGAAGGCCACGGGTCTGCCCTCTTGGTTGAGAGTGGCCGCCAGAGTGGACGCGTCGCTCTCGACCTGGAAGAGAAGGGATTCATCGATTGCGTGCATCGTGGCCTTTGCAATGTCCGCTTTGATGTGGCTGAAGGTCTGGAGGGCCTCTGCCGACAGGGGAAAAACCGTGGATTGAATTAGTGGACAGGCCTTGTCCGCATAGTTGGGGACCCACTGAGCATAATATGAAAAAAATCCCAGGCAGCGTTTCAGGGCTTTGGAGCAGTGGGAGAGGGGAAACTCCATGAGGGGGCGCATGCGTTTGGGATCTGGGCCTATAACTCCATCATGCACTACGTAGCCGAGGATGGCTAGACAGTCGGTGCTGAACACGCATTTGTCCTTGTAGGTTAGATTAAGGATTTTTGCAGTATGGAGGAATTTTCAGAAGTTGGTGTCGTGGTCCTGCTGGTCCTGGCCGCAGATGGTGACGTTATCGAGGTACGGAAACGTGCCCGCAAACCGTACCCGTCAACCATTCGGTCCATCTCCCGTTGGAAGACCGAGACTCCATTTGTGACACCAAAGGGAACCCTTAGAAAGTGGTAGAGCCGCCCATCTGCTTCGAATGCAGTGTATTTGCGGTCGCTAGGGCGGATGGGGAGTTGTGGTAGGCGGATTTTAGATCCACCGTGGAAAAGACCTTGTATTGTGCAATCTGATTGACCAGATCGGATATGCGGGGGAGAGAGTACGCGTCGAGCTGCGTAAACCTGTTCATGGTCTGACTATAATCGATGACCATCCGAAGCTTCTCCCTGGTCTTTACGACCACAACTTGAGCTCTCCAGGGACTGTTGCTAGCCTCAATAATACCTTCCTTCAGTAACAGCTGGACCTCCGACCTGATGAAGGTCCGGTCCTGGGCACTATACCATCTGCTCCTGGTGGTGACGGGTTTGCAATCTGGGGTGAGGTTCGCAAAAAGGGAAGGTGGATCGACCTTGAGCGTCGCGAGGCTGCAGACAGTGAGAGGGGGTATAGGGCCTCCGAATTTAAAAGTTAAACTTTGGAGGTTACATTGGAAATCTAACCCTAGGAGCGTGGCAGTGCATTGGTGAGGGAGGACGTAGAGGCGGAAATTTTTTAATTCCCTTCCCTGGACCGTGAGGTTCGCTATGCAGAACCCTTTGAAATGAAATGAAATGAAAATCCCTTATTGTCACAAGTAGGCTTCAAATGAAGTTACTGTGAAAAGTCCCTCGTCGCCACATTCCGGCGCCTGTTCGGGGAGGCTGGTACGGGATCTCTACAGAGTGGGACCCGGAGGCCAGGGAGATTTTTTGATTAACTGGGTGGATGGGAGGAGAACAGCGCTTTACCGTATTGGGGTGTATGAAGCTCTCTGTGCTCCCGGAGTCGATCAGGCAGGATGTTTTGTGCCCATTGATGAGCACGGTCATCGTCGCGGTCCAGAGCGTTCTGGGCCGAGATTGGTCCAGGGCCACAGAGGCAAGTCGTGGCAAAAGTTGGAGGTTTTCCTCGGGCGGTGTGTGGTCATCCGAATCGGGGTCCTAAGACTCCAGCCAAGATGGCGGCGCCCACTAGTCGCACATGGCTGGGAGTGTGCAAGATGGCGGCGCCCATCCGTAGCACGTGGTCCCTGGGGGACAAGATGGCGGCGCCCGGGGTCTGCACGTGGCTCGCGGAGAGAGTTGGGGTGGTGGTCCCGGTTCGCCCCCGGAGACCGCGGCGACCGCCCAGGCCTGGCATACCGCCATGAAATGGCTCTTTTTGCGCACCCTTTGCAGGTGGAGGATGCTTGGCTACTGCCGGGGGTGTTTGGCTTGCCTGCAAAAATAGCAGCGGGGCCTCCCGGGGTTGCCTGGTAGTCGCGCAGCACAAGCTTGTGGGGGGATGGGGGATGCACCGGAGTCGGCCACAGGGGGGTTCCATGCTGCCCAAGGGGCCGCCGCGCGGTCAGGTACGTGAGCGCGGGCATTTCGGGAGGCCACATCTCGGGAGCTAGCAAGGGCCCGTGCCTCCTTGAGGCCTAGTGTCTCTTTTTCTAACAGCCGCTGGCAAATTTGGGAAGACAGCATACCTGCAACGAATGCGTCCCGGATCAAAAGTTCTGTGTGGTCGCTGGCTGAAACCTGCGGGCAGTCACAGTTCCTACCTAACACCAGGAGCGCACGGTAGAATTCCTCCAGCAATTCCCTGGGGATTTGTCGCCTCGTCACTAGCAGATGTCGGGCGTAGACCTGGTTTACTGGGCGAATATAGTGTCCTTTCAGCAGGGTCATTGCGGTCTCGAAATCGTCCGCATCCTCGATGAGGGTGTAGATCTCTGGACTCACCCTCGAGTGGAGAACTTGCAGTTTCTGGTCCTCCGTAGGTGCAGTCGTGGCCGTCCTGAGGTACCCCTTGAAGCACGCCAGCCAGTATTTGAAGGTTGCCGCTGAGTTGCCGCGTGGGGGCTGAGTTGCAGACATTCCGGCTTGATTCGGAGCTCCATTCTTTAAAATCTGGTCCAATAAATTTATGCTCGATCAATAACTCTAGAAGCGAGATTGGATGACAATTGAAGGCTTTATTGGACTAGATGTTTCCCCCAGCAGCGCAGGTACAGAATGCAGCTGCTAGGGAGACACAAACTCTTATACTCCGCCTTACTGGGCGGAACCAGCAGGCAGGCTTCACTAATGATATTGCTGTCTCAGGTACCTCCCACACCAATGGTCTTACAGCATCAACCTGGGTACAGTAATACCTCTAATACCGACTACCACATTATGTTATGTTCTTATGGCAGTGTTTAGACAGTGCACAGTGTTGGAGGGGAATTGGGGGAGACTTAGACACAGGACAGTGTTTAGAAAGTGCAGAGTATTGGAGGAGAATTGGGAGAGAGTTAGACACAGATCAGTGTTTAGACAGTGCACAGTGTTGGAGGAGAATTGGGGGAGAGTGAGACACAGGACAGTGTTTAAACAGTGCACGGTGCTCCATGCGGTAGGGGAACTGGGGAGAGTTAGACACAGGCCAGTGTTTAGACAGTGCACAGTTCTCCATGTGATAGGGGAACTGGGGAGAGTTAGACACAGGACAGTGTTTAGACAGTGCACAGTGTTGGAGGGGAATTGGGGGAGAGTTAGACACAGGACAGCGTTTAGACAGTGCACAGTGCTCAAGGGGGATTGGGGGAGAGTTGGACGCAGGAGTGTTTAGACAGTGCACGGTGTTGGAGGAGAATTGGGGAAGAGTTAGACACAGGAGTTTTTAGACAGTGCACGGTGTTGGAAGGGAATTGGGGGAGAGTTAGACACAGGATAGTGTTTAGACAGTGCACAGTGTTAGAATTGGGGGAGAGTTAGACACAGGGACAGTGTTTAGACAGTGTACAGTGTTGGAAGGGAATTGGGGGAGAGTTGGACACAGGAGTGTTTTCCCCTGGGGGGGGAAATTTGCTAATGCTCTTCGGGAGGGTTTAAACTAATTCAGCAGTGGGTTGGGAACCTGAATTGTAGCTCCAGTATACAGGAGGTTGAGAGTAGTGAGGTCATGAGTAAGGTTTCAAAGTTGCAGGAGTGTACCGACAGGCAGGAAGGTGGTTTAAAGTGTGTCTTCTTCAATGCCAGGAGCATCCGGAATAAGGTGGGTGAACTTGCGGCATGGGTTGGTACCTGGGACTTCGATGTTGTGGCCATTTCGGAGACATGGATTGAGCAGGGACAGGAATGTTTGTTGCAGGTTCCGGGGTTTAGATATTTCAGTAAGCTCAGGGAAGGTGGTAAAAGAGGGGGAGGGGTGGCATTGTAAGTCAAGGACAGTATTACGGTGGCAGAAAGGACGTTTGATGAGGACTCGTTTACTGAGGTAGTATGGGCTGAGGTTAGAAACAGGAAAGGAGAGGTCACCCTGTTGGGAGTTTTCTATAGGCCTCCGAAAAGTTCCAGAGATGTAGAGGAAAGGATTGCAAAGATGATTCTGGATAGGAGCGAAAGTAACAGGGTAGTTGTTATGGGAGACTTTAACTTTCCAAATATTGACTGGAAACGCGATAGCTCGAGTGCTTTAGATGGGTCCGTTTTTGTCCAATGTGTGCAGGAGGGTTTCCTGACACAGTATGTAGATAGGCCAACAAGAGGCGAGGCCATATTGGATTTGGTACTGGGTAATGAACCAGGAAAGGTGTTAGATTTGGAGGTAGGTGAGCACTTTGGTGATAGTGACCACAATTCGATTACGTTTACTTTCGTGATGGAAAGGGATAGGTATATACCGCAGGGCAAGTGTTATATCTGGGGGAAAGGCAATTATGATGCGATGAGGCAAGACTTAGGATACATCAGATGGAGAGGAAAACTGCAGGGGATGGGCTCAATTGAAATGTGGAGCTTGTTCAAGGAACAGCTACTGCGTGTCCTTGATAAGTATGTACCTGTCAGGCAGGGAGGAAGTGGTCGAGCAAGGGAACCGTGGTTTACTAAAGTAGTTGAATCACTTGTCAAGAGGAAGAAGGAGGCTTATGTAAAGATGCGACATGGAGGTTCAGTTAGGGCGCTCGAGAGTTACAAGTTAGCTAGGAAAGACCTAAAGGATGAGCTAAGAAGAGCCAGGAGGGGACATGAGAAGTCTTTGGCAGGTAGGCTCAAGGATAACCCTGAAGCTTTCTGTAGGTATGCCAGGAATAAAAGAATGACTAGGGTAAGAGTAGGGCCAGTCAAGGACACTGGTGGGAAGTTGTGCTTGGAGTCCGAGGAGATAGGAGAGGTGCGAAATGAATATTTTTTCGTCAGTATTCACACAGTGAAAAAGACAGTGTTGTCGAGGAGAATACTGAGATACAGGCTACTAGACTAGAAGGGCTTGAGGTTCATAAGGAGGAGGTGTTAGCAATTCTGGAAAGTGTGAAAATAGATAAGTCTGCTGGGCCGGATGGGAATTATCCTAGGATTCTCTGGGAAGCTAGGGAGGAGATTGCTGAGTCTTTGGCTTTGATCTTTATGTCATCTTTGTCTACAGGAATAGTGCCAGAAGACTGGAGGATAGCAAATGTTGTCCCCTTGTTCAAGAAGGGGAGTAGAGACAACCCCGGTAACTATAGACCTGTGAGCCTTACTTCTGTTGTGGGCAAAGTCTTGGAAAGGTTTATAAGAGATAGGATTTATAATCATCTGGAAAGGAATAATTTGATTAGCGATAGTCAACACGGTTTTGTGAAGGATAGGTCGTGCCTCACAAACCTTATTGAGTTCTTTGAGAAGGTGACCAAACAGGTGGACGAGGGTAAAGCAGTTGATGTGGTGTATATGGATTTCAGTAAAGCATTTGATAAGGTTCCCCATGATAGGCTATTGCAGAAAATACGGAGGCATGGGATTCAGGGTGATTTAGCAGTTTGGATCAGAAATTGGCTAGCTGGAAGAAGACAAAGAGTGGTGGTTGATGGGAAATGTTCAGCCTGGAGTTCAATTACTAGTGGTGTACCACAAGGATCTGTTTTGGGGCCACTGCTGTTTGTCATTTTTACAAATGACCTGGAGGAGGGCGTAGAAGGATGGGTGAGTAAATTTGCAGATGACACTAAAGTCGGTGGAGTTGTGGACAGTGCGGAAGGATGTTGCAAGTTACAGAGGGACATAGATAAGCTGCAGAGCTGGACTCCGAGGTGGCAAATGGAGTTTAATGCAGAAAAGTGTGATGTGATTCATTTTAGAAGGAATAACAGGAAGACAGAGTACTGGGCTAATGGTAAGATTCTTGATAGTGTGGATGAGCAGAGAGATCTCGGTGTCCATGTACATAGATCCTTGAAAGTTGCCACCCAGGTTGAGAGGGTTGTTAAGAAGGCATATGGTGTGTTAGCTTTTATTGGTAGAGGGATTGAGTTTCGGAGCCATGAGGTCATGTTGCAGCTGTACAAAACTCTGGTGCGGCCGCATTTGGAGTATTGTGTGCAGTTCTGGTTGCCGCATTATAGGAAGGATATGGAAGCATTGGAAAGGGCGCAGAGGAGATTTACCAGGATGTTGCCTGGTATGGAGGGAAGATCTTAGGAGGGAAGGCTGAGGGATTTGAGGCTGTTTTCGTTAGAGAGAAGAAGGTTAAGAGGTGACTTCATTGAGGCATACAAGATGATCAGAGGATTAGATAGGGTGGACAGTGAGAGCCTTTTTCCTCGGATGGTGATGTCTAGCACGAGGGGACATAGCTTTAAATTGAGGCGAGATAGATATAGGACCGATGTCAGAGGTTCGTTCTTTACTCAGAGAGTAGTAAGGGCGTGGAATGCCCTGCCTGCAACAGTAGTGGACTCGCCAACAGTAAGGGCATTTAAATGGTCATTGGATAAACATATGGATGATAAGGGAATAGTATAGATGGGCTTTAGAGTGGTTTCACAGGTCGGCACAACATCGAGGGCCGAAGAGCCTGTACTGCGCTGTAATGTTCTATGATAGTGCACGGTGCTCGAGGGGAATTGGGGAGAGTTTGACCAGGACAGTGTTTAGACATTGCACAGTGCTCAAGGGGAATTGGGGCAGTGTTTCTCAGGTATATTTTGTTGTCTCCCCTCAGGTTGAATCACGTGATCACCTCAGTGCTTTCACTTGACACTTATTTGAAATGGACTGGAATCTTCATGATATGATTGGTCAATTCCTGTTCCAACAGGTTGTTTGCTATCTCTAATGTCTTTATAATTAATAAATTAAAGTGTTCAGAGAATCTGCCCCATGAATTATCTCTCCAAGTGACTGACAGCAACTTCAAGATTCATCCTTAATTCCTAGGAGATGTTAGTTGAGGCCCAGCGGGTCAGCATCGTTCAGATAACAAAGGGCTGGACCCTAAACGAAGATTTCAACACCCTATACGCCCATCATCATTTAGGATGATTGGATTGGTGTGACAAACCCATCTCCCAATTCATTCACATCCCTCCTGTAATATCACATTGTCCCTAGGTCTTGTAATGTCACACACTTGTTACATCCTGTAAGATCCTGCCCCTATGTTCTGTAATGTCATACTGACGCTATGTCCTGTAATATTGCACTTTTCCTACGTCTTTTAATATCACACTCCAATTAAATCCTGCAATATCACACTGTCCCCATGTCTTGTAATGCCACACTGTCCCCATGTCTTGTAATGCCACACTGTCCCCATGTCTTGTAATGCCACACTGTCCCCATGTCTTGTAATGCCACACTGCCCCATGACCTGTAATGTCACCCTGCCCCTATAAACTGTAATGTCACACTGCCCCTACATCTTGTAATATCACGAGCCACAATGATCTGTAATGTCACACTGCCTCACCACCTGTAACATCACATTGTCCCTATGTCTTGTGATGTCACACTGCCCTTACGTCTTGTAATGCCATGCCCCTAGATTTTGTAATGTCACACTGTCCCATGACCTGTAATGTCACACTATCCCCTACATGTTGTAACGTCACATTGCCCCATAACCTGTAATATCACACTGCCACATGACCTGTAATATCACACTGTCCCTATGTCTTCTAATGTCACACTGCCCCGTGACCTGTAATGTCACATCACCTCTAAGACCTGTTGTACAACATTGACCCCAAGTCCTGTAATGTCACACTCTCCCTACATCCTGTAATGTCACACTCTTCCAATGTGCTGTAATGTCATACCACCCCTTCCTCCTGAAATGTCACACTCTCCCTATGCCCTTTAATGTCACACTCTCCCTTCCTCCTGAAATGTCACACTCCCCCGATACCATGTAATGTCACACGTTCCCTACATCCTATAATGTGACATGCTCCCTACATCCTGTAATGTCACCCCCTCCCTATTCCCTGTAATGTCACACTGCCCCTATGTCCTGTAATATACTCCCCGTACCATGAAATGTCACACTCCCCCTAATGCTATAATATCACACTGCCCCATGTTGTATAATGTCCCACTGCCCCATGTCCTGTTATGTCACGTTCTCCCTATGTCCTATAATGCCAAAATTCCCAAAGTCCTATCATGTCACACTCTGTTATCACAAAATGTGGTGAGGGTGTGTTTTTGCAGAATATAGGGAGTATGTGATACAACAAGATGTGGGAAGATTGTGCTTATGGTTTGTATGATATTACAGGCGATGCAGAGAGAATGATGTAATGATGTTCTAGGATCTTGGGAGCATGTGGCTGGGCGGGAGGGAGAGCGGTACCTTCACCCTGGAGGAATTGGTCTCTGCAGTTGGTGAGTATCTGATGAATATCCGGTTAGTGGTCAAGTCTGCACTTTCTCCCTGTGTCTGCGTGGGTTTCCTCCTGGTGCTCTGGTTTCCTCCCACAAGATCCAGCAGAGGGCAGTAGAGCGGAGCTGCTGATTGGCTGTTGCAGGGAACAGTAACATTGCAGTTACTGCATCCAGAAAGTGTACCTGAGCAAGACACCCTAGGTGTTCAAGTGAAGACAAGCATCCAGCAGAGGGCAGTACAGTGGAGCTGCTGATTGGCTATTGCGGGGAAATTTTTCATCAGTGCATTGCGGTCATCGTATCTTGAAGGTGATTTGTGGAGGAGCTGTTGTCAAGTGACAGTTAAACCCAAAACACTTCTTCAGTGTTTCCCTCTCTACCTCCTCCTCTAATCAAAAAAACAAGACAATCACTAAGGATCCCAGCCGAGTAAAGATAAAGAGGGAGACTCAAGGGCAGGTAGAAGTAGAAAGAAGTTGAACCGTGACATCACAGCCTGTAGGTAAGTGATTGGCTGGTGACTGGTAAGTAGTTTTTCTTTTCCTTGAGGTGTTATCGTGCAGGGCGCAGTGTTTGCTCAGTGAGTGCTTGCTGAGAAGGGGAGTAAATTTTAAAAAAACTTACTGTTGGGAGTTTCCAGCTGAATCCGGTCGGAGTGAGGACAGTGTGACTGCTGGGTAAGTGGTAAAGATTTAAATTGTTTGCACAGTCCCATAACAGCTGATTGCTGTTTTTGTGCGGGGCGCAGTGGTTGCTGGTCAAGTGTTTTATTTTTACCTGTATTTAAGTTGGGCAGTTTCTAAACCCTAGACACTACACTTGTAGTGTCCCTACCCTTCCATCTCCTTTAACCTAAGGGGTAGAGTGAATAACAGGTAAGCTCTTTCTTTCTTTTTCTTGTTTTATGTAGAGGGGATGGCAGGGAAGGCAGTGCAATGTTCCTCCTGCAGAATATTTGAGGTGAGGGACACCGTCAGTGTCCCTTCTGATTTCACCTGTGGGACGTGCACCCATCTCCAGCTCCTCAGAAACCACATTAGGGAGCTGAAGCTGGATGAACTTCGGATCATTCGGGAGGCAGAGGTGGTCAGAGATAGTAGCTTCAGGGATGTAGTTACTCCGAAGAATCAAGATAGATGGGTGACGGTGAGAGGGGCTGGGAGGAAGCAGTCAGTGCAGGGATCCTCTGTGGTCGTTCCCCTCAGTAACAAGTATACCGCTTTGGATACGGTTGAGGGGGACGGCCTACCAGGGGTAAGCCACGGTGACCGGATCTCCAACACTGAGTCCGTCCCTGTGGCTCAGAAGGGAAGGAGGGAGAGCAGGAGAGCAATAGTTATTGGGGACTCGATAGTTAGAGGGTCAGATAGACGGTTCTGTGGCAAAGAAATAGACTCACGGATGGTATGTTGCCTCCCGGGTGCCAGGGTCCGTGACGTCTCGGACCGTGTTTTCAGAATCCTTAAAAGGGGAGGGGTCACAAGTCGTGGTACACATCGGTACCACCGACAGAGGTAAGAGAAGGGACGGGGATTTAAAACAGGAATTTAGGGAGCTAGGATGGAAGAAGAGAGCCAGGACAAACCATGTTGTCATCTCTGGTTTGTTGCCGCTGGGAGTGCAGATAAACACGTGGCTGCAGGGATGGTGCAGGAGGGAGGGTTTCAGGTACGTGGATAATTTGAGCACATTCTGGGGAAGGTGGGACCTGTACAGACAGGACAGTTTGCACCTGAATCAGAGGGGCACCAATATCCTGGGAGGGAAATTTGCTACGGCTCTTCGGGGGGGGGTTTAAACTTATTTGTCAGGGGGCTGGGAAAACAAGCTGTGGTCCAGAAGCCAGTGTCGATAGTAGCGAGTTACTGAGGAGGGTATCAAGGTCGCAGGAGTGTACAGGCAGACAGAAAGGTGGGTTGAAGTGTGTCTACTTCAATGCAAGGAGCATTCGGAATAAGGTAGGTGAACTTGGAGCATGGATTGGTACTTGGGACTACGATGTTGTGGCCATTATCGTTAGAACAGGGACAGGAATGGTTGTTGGAAGTTCCGGGGGTATAGATGTTTCAGTAAGAGTAGGGAAGGTGGTAAAAGAGGTGGAGGAGTAGCATTGTTAATCAAGGATAGATTAATGGCTGCAGAAAGGCAGTTTGAAGTGGATCTGCCTACTGATGTAATATGGGCCGAAGTTAGAAATAGGAAAGGAGTGGTCACATTGTTAGGAGTTTCCTATCGTCCCCCAAATAGTAATAGAGATGTGGAGGAAGAAATTGCAAAACAGATTATGAATAGGTATGGAGATCTCAGGGTAGTTGTCATGGGTGAATTTAACTTTCCAAATATTGATTGGAACCTCTATAGGTTGAACAGTTCGGATGGGGCGGTTTTTGTACAGTATTTGCAGGAGGGTTTCCTGACACAATATGTGGATAGGCCGACAAGAGGGGGGGCCACATTGGATTTGGTACTGGGTAATGAACCGGGCCAAGTGTTTGATTTGTTTGTGGGAGAGCACTTGGTAGATAGTGACCACAATTCGGTGTCTTTCACTATTGCAATGGAGAGGGATAGGGACATACGGCAGGGCAAGGTTCATAATTGGGGGAGGGGTAATTATGATGCGATTAGGCAAGAATTAGGGAGCATAAGATGGGAACAGAAACTGTCAGGGAAAGGCACAAATGAAAAGTGGAGCTTGTTCAAGGAACAAATATTGCGTGTCCTTGATAGGCATGTCCCTGTCAGGCAGGGAGGAAATGGCCGTGTGAGGGAACCACGGTTCACAAAAGAGGTTGAATGTCTTGTCAAGAGGAAAAGGGAAGGGTATGTGAGGATGAGGGTTACAAGGTAGCAAAGAATAAGTTGAAAAAAGGGCTTAGGAGAGCTAGGAGGGGGCATGAGAAGCCTTTGGCGGGTCGGATCAAGGAAAACCCAAGGCTTTTTACTCTTATGTGAGAAATAAAAGAATGACCAGGGTGAGGGTAGGGCCGGTGAAGGACAGTAGTGGGAACTTGTGCATGGAGTCAGAAGAAATAGGAGGCGTTGAATGAATACTTTTCTTCAGTGTTCACAAAGGAGAGGGGCCATGTTTTTGAGGATGAGTGTGTGATTCAGGTGGGTAGACAGGAGGAAGTAGATGTTCTGAGGAAGGATGCATTAGCAATATTGAAAAATCTGAGGGTCGAAAAGTGCCCTGGGCCAGATGGGAAATCTCCAAGGATTCTTTGGGAGGCAAGGGATAAGATTGCAGAGCCTTTCGCTTTGATCTTTGGGTCCTCGCTGTCCACGGGGATAGTGCCAGAGGCAGTTATCTGGCAGTCACCTGAGGCCTGTTAAGGGGCACAAAGGTACACATTGTTTTCTTCTCTTTGAAGTTTTAGTGTGAGTCATCCTAAAGTCTGTATAAAAGACAGACAGAAAGCGCACATTAGTAAGCATTGCGCAGGTCAAGGACACACAGCCTGAGTGAGAGAGATACAGACCGAGTGAGAATTTGGTAATTTGGTGCAGTGAGGTAACCAGGAAAGGTAAGTGGTTCATCTAATTTTGCTGTTTTTCAGTTAAAAGTACAGTGTAGATCAGTGTCTGATTGGCTGAAGCTGCCCCCACCCTAATTGCTGAGAGGCAGTTATCTGGCAGTCACCTGAGGCCTGTTAAGGGGCACAAAGGTACACATTGTATTCTTCTCTTTGAAGCTTTAGTGTGAGTCATCCTAAAGTCTGTATAAAAGACAGACAGAAAGCGCACATTAGTAAGCATTGCGCAGGTCAAGGACACACAGCCTGAGTGAGAGAGATACAGACCGAGTGAAAATTTGGTAATTTGGTGCAGTGAGGTAATTCGGTGAAGAGTGGGAGAAGGTGCTTTTTCCCTACTGTTTTGTTCTCTCTCTTTCTTCGGGCCTAATTTCGGGAGCCGTTCGGAGGAGGAGGAGCAGTCTCTGTGAGTATAAAAACCGAACGGAAACTTCCTGTTTTCCAGTTTTTTCCCCCAAAAGTGACGTCAGAGGGAAGCTGTGATCTGATTGGTTGATAGCAAATCTGCCCCAATTTTTTTTTAAAAACACAGCTAAACTCATAAACTTAAATTAAACTAATTAATTAATTTGTGATGGCTGGTCAGGTGATGTGCTTGAGCTGCTTGATGTGGGAGCTGGCAGATCCCATTGCGAGCTGCAGCGACCACATCTGCAGTAAGTGTTGGCTGCTCGAAGAGCTCCGGCTCAGAGTTGATGAGCTGGAGTCTGAGCTTCAAACACTGAGGCACATCCGGGAGGGGGAGACTTACCTGGACACTGTGTTTCAGGAGGCAGTCACACCTGTCAGAGTAAGTAGTTTAAATCCTGCCAGTGGCCAGGGACAGCAGGGTGTGACTGCAAGTCAGGCAGGTAAAGGGAACCAGCAGTCAGGAACTCAGGAGCCTCAGCCCTTGACTCTGTCTAACAGGTATGAGGCACTTACTCCCTGTGTGGATGGCGAACAGGGCTGCAGGAAGGATGAGTCAGCTGACCAAGGCACCATGGTTCAGCAGGCCATTCAAGGGGAGGGAGTAAATAGGCAAGTTGTAGTTGTAGGGGATTCTATTATCAGGGGGATAGATAGTATCCTTTGTGAGCAGGATAAAGAGTCCCGCATGATATGTTGCCTGCCCGGTGCTAGGGTGCGGGACATCTCTGACCGGCTTGAAAGGATACTGGAGAGGGAGGGGGAGGATCCAGTTGTTGTGGTCCATGTCGGTACCAACAACATAGGCAAGTCTAGGAAAGAGGACCTGTTTAGAGATTATAAAGAGCTAGGATTCAAATTAAAAAACAGGTCCTCAAGGGTCATAATCTCCGGATTACTGCCCGAGCCACGTGCAAATTGGCATAGAGAGGCAAGAATAAGGGAAGTTAACACGTGGCTGAAAGAGTGGTGTGGGAAAGAGGGGTTCCTTTTCATGGGACACTGGCATCAGTTTTGGGACAGGGGGGACCTATACCGTTGGGATGGTCTCCACCTGAACCGAGCTGGGACCAGTGTTCTGGCGAAAAGAATAAATAGGGTGGTCAATCGGACTTTAAACTGAAGATTGGGGGGGAAGGGAAAGTCAGGGAACTAAGAGGTGAAGTAATCAGTGGGAAGCGTAGCTGCTTAGGAATACAAAAAAGCACGAAAAGACAAAACTCAGGAGAGGTTACAATAGTCCCCGTCCCACAAAATATGACACAGTGTATGGAAAGGCTCAGTAAACCAAGGTCCACCACACTAAGAAAACAAAAAGGGACGGTCAATAGAGAATTAAAGGTGCTATATTTAAATGCGCGCAGTGTACGGAACAAGGTAGATGAGCTTGTGGCCCAGATTGTGACTGGCAGGTATGATGTGGTAGGCATCACAGAGACATGGTTGCAGGGGGTTCAGGACTGGCATTTAAACATCCAGGGATTCACAACCTATCGAAAAGACAGGGAGGTGGGCAGAGGGGGCGGGGTTGCCTTGTTAATTAGGAATGAAATTAAATCAATAGCACTAAATGACATAGGGTCAGATGATGTGGAGTCTGTGTGGGTAGAGTTGAGGAACCACAAAGGCAAAAAAACCATAATGGGAGTTATGTACAGGCCTCCTAACAGTGGTCAGGACTGGGGGCACAAAATGCACCACGAAATAGAAAGTGCATGTCAGAAAGGCAAGGTCACAGTGATCATGGGGGACTTCAATATGCAGGTGGACTGGGTAAATAATACTGCCAGTGGACCCAAGGAAAGGGAATTCATTTAATGTTTACAGGAGGGCTTTTTGGAACAGCTTGTGATGGAGCCCACGAGGGAACAGGCCATTCTGGACTTAGTGTTATGTAATGAGCCAGACTTGATTAAAGATCTTAAAGTAAGGGAGCACTTAGGAGGCAGTGATCATAATATGGTAGAATTCAATCTCCAATTTGAAAGAAAGAAGGTAGAATCAGATGTAAAGGTGTTACAGTTAAATAAAGGTAACTACAGGGGCATGAGGGAGGAACTGACAAAAATCGACTGGGAGCAGAGCCTAGTGGGAAAGACAGTAGAACAGCAATGGCAGGAGTTTCTGGGAGTAATTGAGGACACAGTGCAGAGGTTCATCCCAAAGGAAAGAAAGGTTATCAGAGGGGGGATTAGGCAGCCATGGCTGACAAAGGAAGTTAGGAAATGCATCAAAGCAAAAGAGAAAGCCTATAATGTGGCAAAGAGTAGTGGGAAGTCAGGAGATTGGGAAGGCTACAAAAACAAACAGAGGATAACAAAGAGAGAAATAAGGAAAGAGAGGATCAAATACGAAGGTAGGCTAGCCAGTAACATTAGGAATGATAGTAAAAGTTTCTTTAAATACATTAAAAACAAACGGGAGGCAAAAGTTGACATTGGGCCGCTCCAAAATGATGCTGGTAATTTTGTGATGGGAGACAAGGAAATAGCTGAGGAACTAAATAAGTACTTTGCGTCAGTCTTCACAGTAGAAGACATGAGTAATATCCCACCAATTCCGGAGAGTCAGGGGGCAGAGTTGAATATGGTAGCCATCACAAAGGAGAAAGTGCTAGAGAAACTAAGAGGTCTAAAAATTGATAAATCTCCGGGCCCAGATGGACTACATCCTAGAGTTCTAAAGGAGATAGCTGAAGAAATAGTGGAGGCGTTAGTTATGATCTTTCAAAAGTCACTGGAGTCCGGGAAAGTCCCATAGGATTGGAAAATCGCTGTTGTAACCCCCCTGTTCAAGAAGGGAACAAGGAAAAAGATGGAAAATTATAGGCCAATTAGCCTAACCTCGGTTGTTGGCAAGATTCTAGAATCCATTGTTAAGGATGAGATTTCTAAATTCTTGGAAGTGCAGGGTCAGATTAGGACAAGTCAGCATGGATTTAGTAAGGGGAGGTCGTGCCTGACAAACCTGTTAGAGTTCTTTGAAGAGATAACAAATAGGTTAGACCAAGGAGAGCCAATGGATGCTATCTATCTTGACTTCCAAAAGGCCTTTGATAAGGTGCCTCACGGGAGACTGCTGAGTAAAATAAGGGCCCATGGTATTCGAGGCAAGGTACTAACATGGATTGACGATTGGCTGTCAGGCAGAAGGCAGAGAGTTGGGATAAAAGGTTCTTTTTCGGAATGGCAACCGGTGACGAGTGGTGTCCCGCAGGGTTCAGTGTTGGGGCCACAGCTGTTCTCTTTATATATTAACGATCTAGATGACGGGACTGGGGACATTCTGGCTAAGTTTGCCGATGATACAAAGATAGGTGGAGGGGCAGGTAGTATGGAGGAGGTGGGGAGGCTGCAGAAAGATTTAGACAGTTTAGGAGAGTGGTTCAAGAAATGGCTGATGAAATTCAACGTGGGCAAGTGCGAGGTCTTGCACTTTGGAAAAAAGAATAGAGGCATGGACTATTTTCTAAACGGTGACAAAATTCATAATGCTGAAGTGCAAAGGGACTTGGGAGTCCTAGTCCAGGATTCTCTAAAGGTAAACTTGCAGGTTGAGTCCGTAATTAAGAAAGCAAATGCAATGTTGTCATTCATCTCGAGGCTTGGAATATAAAAGCAGGGATGTACTTCTGAAGCTTTATAAAGCATTAGTTAGGCCCCATTTAGAATACTGTGAGCAATTTTGGGCCCCACACCTCAGGAAGGACATACTGGCACTGGAACGGGTCCAGCGGAGATTCACACGGATGATCCCAGGAATGGTAGGCCTAACATACGATGAACGTCTGAGGATCCTGGGATTATATTCATTGGAGTTTAGGAGGTTGAGGGGAGATCTAATAGAAACTTACAAGATAATGAATGGCTTAGATAGGGTGGATGTAGGGAAGTTGTTTCCATTAGCAGGGGAGACTAGGACCCGGGGGCACAGCCTTAGAATAAAAGGGAGTCACTTTAGAACAGAGATGAGGAGAAATTTCTTCAGCCAGAGAGTGGTGGGTCTGTGGAATTCATTGCCACAGAGGGCGGTGGAGGCCGGGAAGTTGAGTGTCTTTAAGACAGAAGTTGATAAATTCTTGATTTCTCGAGGAATTAAGGGCTATGGAGAGAGAGCGGGTAAATGGAGTTGAAATCAGCCATGACTGAATGGCGGAGTGGACTCGATGGGCTGAATGGCCTTACTTCCGCTCCTATGTCTTGTGGTCTTATGGACTGGAGAGTGGCGAATGTTGTTCCTCTGTTCAAGGAAGGGAATAGGAATGACCCTGGTAATTATAGGCCAGTTAGTCTTTCTTCGGTGGTCGGTAAGATAATGGAAAAGGCCCTGAAGGATAGGATTTATGTCCATTTGGAAAGATACAGCTTAATCCGGGATAGTCAACACGGATTCGTGAAGGGTAGGTCTTGCCTCGCAAATTTTATTGAATTCTTTGAGGAGGTAACTAAGTGTGCAGATGAAGGTAGAGCAGTTGATGTCGTATACGTGGATTTTGGTCAGGCGTTTGATAAGGTTCCCCATGGTCGGCTCATTAAGAAAGTAACGAGGTGTGGGATAGAGGGAAATTTGGCCAATTGGATAAGTAACTGGCTATCACATAGAAGACAGAGGGTGGTGGTGGATGGAACATTTTCAGACTGGAGACCAGTTACCAGCGGTGTACCACAGGGATCAGTGCTGGGTCCTCTGCTATTTGTGATTTTTATCAATGACTTGGAGGAGGGGGCTGAAGGGTGGGTCAGTAAATTTGCTGATGACACTAAGATTGGTGAAGTAGTGGATGAGGTGGAGGGCTGTTGTAGGCTGCAAAGAGACATTGATAGGATGCAGAGCTGGGCCGGAAAATGGCAGATGGAGTTTAACCCTGATAAGTGCGAGGTGATTCATTTTGGTAGAAAAAATTTGAATGCAGATTACAGGGTCAATGGCAGGGTTCAGAGGAATGTGGGGGAACAGAGAGATCTTGGGGTTCATGTCCACAGATCTCTGAAGGTTGCCACTCAAGTGGATAAAGCCGTGAAGAAGGCCTATAGTGTGTGAGCGTTTATCAACAGGGGGCTTGAGTTTAAGAGCCGCGGGGTTATGCTGCAACTATACATGACCCTGGTGAGACCACATTTGGAGTATTGTGTGCAGTTCTGGTCACCTCATTATCGGAAGGATGTGGAAGCATTGGAAAGGGTGCAAAGGAGATTTACCAGGATGCTGCCTGGTTTGCAGGATAGGTCTTATGAGGAAAGGTTGAGGGAGCTAGGGCTTTTCTCTTTGGAGCGGAGGAGAATGAGAGGCGACTTAATAGAGGTTTATAAGATAATGAGGGGGATAGATAGAGTGGACATTCAGAGACTATTTCCTCGGGTGGATGTAGCTGTTACAAGGGGGCATAATCATAAGGTTCAGGGTGGGAGATATAGGAGGGATGTCCGAGGTAGGTTCTTTACTCGGAGAGTGGTTAGGGTGTGGAATGGACTGCCTGCTGTGATAGTGGAGTCGGACACTTTAGGAACTTTCAAGCGGTTATTGCATAGGCACATGGAGCACACCAGAATGACAGGGAGTGGGATAGCTTGATCTTGGTTTCGGACAATGCTCGGCACAACATCGAGGGCCGAAGGGCCTGTTCTATGCTGTACTGTTCTGTGTTCTAAATCCCGAAAGACGTGCTGTTCGGTAGTTTGGACATTCTGAATTCCCCCTCTGTGTACCCGAACAGTCGTCGGGTGTGTGGCAACTAGGGGCTTTTCACAGTAACTTCATTGCAGTGTTAATGTAAGCCTACTTGTGACAATAATAAAGATTATCATTATTCGGTCTATTGTCCTGCTGTTCGTGATAATAAATATTGAAAAACAATCAATAATTGAATAAAGTAAGCCAATTTGTTAAAGAACGTGTGGCAGGACAGGTGATGTTGTCATGATATTCAAACACACACATCATGATGGACACACTAACAGGCAAATCAGAGTACACAACACCACAACCAATCACAGACAAGAACACCAACCACATAAAAAGCACGAGCACGACACCTGGAGGTCAGTAGGTCTGGGGAGAAGGGAACAGAAAGAGCTGTTGAAACACCACAAGCAGGGAGCCCCCCACGTGCAGAGTGCAAAGACCAAGTTGTAAATAGTGAGTTTAAATAAAGAAGCGTTGTACCATATGCAACTGTGTTGGCTCATCTGTGTGTCAGAACACCCAACACCACATGGTACAGGAGTGGATCGATACCTGCCTACTAACCTGCCATTCTGGACATGGACCACACCGGCAAACCGCAGCCGATGCAAGTCACGGGGAACCTAGGCACCAACTGGAAGCTCTACAGGCAGCGATTTGACCTGTACATCCGTGCCACCGAAAAACAGAATGCCTCGGATGATTCGAAGATTGCAATGCTCCTCTTCTACGCAGGCCCCCACCCAAACGATGTCTTTAATTCACTGGTGTTCGAAGAAGGCGAAAACCAGGCCAAATATGACACGGTCATCCTCAAACTGGACCAGCACTTTCAAACTGAAGTAAACGAAAGTTTTGAAAGATACATCTTTCAGCAACGCCTGCAAGGTAAGGAGGAGCTTTTTCAACCCTTTTTGACGCACCTCCGGATTCTAGCGCAGTCCTGCGGTTACGGCACCACTACAGAGTCCATGATCAGGGACCAGATTGTTTTTGGCGTTGCCTCTAGTGGCCTACGCCAGCAGCTTCTTAAAATAAAGAGCCTCACCTTAGCGTCTGCTGTGGAAGCCTGTGTCCTCCATGAAAATGCTACCTGCCGTTTTGCCCGATTTCAGGCGTCTGAGTTGGCACGGAGGGTGTCCCCAGCCGTCGAATCGGCAAGCCAGGCCGCCCACGACGTTGAACGCATCCAGGCCGTCGATTTCTTCCCGCCCCACGGCCCGGACGACAGCGGCCGCTTCCCGCGCTTTTCGCGGTCTCCCGCGCAGGTGCGCGCCAAAAATAACGGCCACAACGAGGGACGCACTGCGCAGGCGCGCCCACCGCAAGATCGCACTGCGCATGCGCAGTGGCGCAACGAACGCCGTGACGTCATGACGTGCAGAAATTGTGGAGGTCTACACTTAAAAGGGCAATGTCCTGCAAAAAACCGACAGTGCAACAGATGTGCCATGATAGGCCACTACGCAGCCCGCTGTCGTGCGGCTCAACCCATGGATCCGGCGCATCCTCGACAACCTCGCACACGAGTCAGGACCGTCCAGCCCACGCATCAAGACTTCCAATTAAGTGATGCAGATGACCAGGATGACTTCCGAGTTGCCGTCATTGATGTCAACAAGGTCAATGCCATCAATCCAGACGATGAGTGGTGTGCCACCCTGACGGTCAACCGATCGCGCGTCGCCTTCCGTCTGGACACCGGCGCATCCGCCAACCTGATTGCTTACTCTGCAGTCCAGGCCATGAAGGTCAAACCACCCATCACACCATCCCGGCTTAAGATGGTTGACTATAACGGGAACGTTATCCCGTCCATAGGATCTTGCCAGCTACAGGTGACTCACAAGAGGTACACGGCCACACTCCCCTTCGAAGTGGTGGGCTCATCAAAGGACTCGTTACTGGGCGCACAAGCGTGTAAGGTCCTTCACCTGGTACAGCGCATCATGTCTCTCTCTCCAGATGAGATATCCGACTTCCCGGATGCTGAGTTCCACACGAATCTCCATTCCCTCCTCGCTCACAACCAGGAGGTTTTTGAAGGCATGGGGACATTGCCACACACGTACAAGATTCGACTCAGACCGGACGCCATCCCTGTCGTTCACGCACCTCGCAGGGTTCCTGCGCCTCTCAAAGACCGCCTCAAGGCACAACTGCAGATTCTTCAGGACCAAGGGGTCCTATCCAAGGTCACGGAGCCCACGCCATGGGTCAGCTCCATGGTCTGTGTAAAGAAGCCCTCTGGCGAGCTCCGTATATGTATAGATCCAAAAGATCTGAACAACAACATCATGCGGGAACACTATCCCATCCCGAAACGAGAAGACCTCACCAGCGAGATGGCGCGAGCCAACATATTCACTAAATTGGATGCGTCCAAAGGATTCTGGCAGATCAAACTGGACCCGGCCAGCCGAAGACTATGCACATTCAACACCCCTTTTGGCAGATTCTGCTACAACCGGATGCCATTCGGCATCATTTCGGCATCTGAAGTATTCCACCGCATTATGGAGCAGATGATGGAAGGCATCGAAGGGGTACGTGTATATGTGGACGATATCATCATTTGGTCCACCACTCCGCAGGAACACATGCATCGTCTTCGACGTGTCTTCACCCGCATACGGCAAAATGGCCTGCGTCTCAACCGTGCGAAGTGTGCTTTCGGCCAGACGGAGCTGAAATTCCTCGGGGACCACATCTCAAGGTCCGGGGTCCGTCCCGATGCAGACAAGGTTAGCGCCATCACAGCCATGCCACGACCGGCTGACAAGAAGGCTGTCTTAAGATTCCTCGGCATGGTCAACTTCCTTGGGAAGTTCATTCCCAACCTGGCTTCTCATACAACAAACATGCGCCATCTCGTAAAAAAATCGACGGAATTCAACTGGCACCAGTCGCATCAGCGGGAATGGGAGGAGCTCAAGCACAAACTGGTCACGGCACCAGTGCTGGCCTTCTTTGACACGACTCGCCCTACAAAGATCTCAACAGACGCCAGCCAATCTGGTATTGGAGCGGTACTCCTGCAAAAAGACAGCACGTCATCATGGGCCCCGGTTGCGTATGCCTCACGAGCCATGACCCCTACCGAACAGCGCTACGCGCAAATCGAAAAAGAATGCCTGGGCTTGTTAACTGGACTGGACAAGTTCCACGACTATGTGTATGGCCTGCCACGATTCACGGTCAAAACTGACCACCGCCCCCTGGTCAACATCATTAACAAAGACCTGAACGACATGACTCCTCGCCTCCAGCGCATCTTACTCAAACTCAGGAGGTACGATTTTGAACTGATCTACACTCCGGGGAAGGAACTCATCGTGGCGGACACTCTTTCCCGAGCAGTGAGCACACCACCAGATGCAGAGGGGTTCGTGCGTCAAATTGAGGCACACGTGACTCTGACAGCAGCAAATATGCCAGCTGATGATCCTAGTCTGGCCCACATACGCGCAGAGACGGCGACTGACCCTCTGCTGCAGCGAGTGATGCGCCACATGACGGAAGGGTGGCTAAAAGGGCAGTGCCCCCAGTTTTATAATGTGCGAGATGATCTCACCAATATAGACGGGGTCCTTATGAAATCGCATAGGATCGTCATTCCACACAGTGTGCGCCAGATGATTCTTCGTCAACTACACGAAGGCCACTTGGGCGTCGAAAAATGCAGACGAAGGGCCCGGGAGGCGGTATATTGGCCGGGTATTAATGAAGACATAGCCAACATGGTGCTCAACTGCACAACCTGTCAGAGGTTTCAGCCAGCGCAACCTCCGGAAACACTTCTACCACACGAGATGGTGACGTCCCCCTGGGCGAAGGTGGGTGTTGACCTATTTCACGCGCTCGGCAGAGATTACATTGTTATTATAGACTACTTCTCAAACTACCCGGAAGTCATGCCTCTCCATGATCTGACGTCGTCCGCAGTCATTGGGGCCTGCAAGGAAACGTTTGCTCGCCATGGCATTCCAAGGACTGTCATGTCAGACAATGGACCTTGTTTTGCCAGCCGTGAATGGTCGTCCTTTGCCGCAGCATATGGTTTCACTCATGTGACATCCAGCCCTCTGCATCCACAATCGAACGGGAAGGCTGAAAAGGGTGTCCACATCGCAAAGCGGCTCCTGTGCAAGGCGGCTGATGCCGGATCGGACTTTAACCTTGCCTTGCTGGCCTATCGATCGGCCCCGTTATCCACGGGCCTCTCGCCAGCGCAGCTACTAATGGGTCGCTCCCTCAGGACGACGGTACCTTCCGTCCTGGCACCGACAACAGACCATGAGGCGGTTCTTCGGAACATGCAACTGCAGCGTGATCGCCAGAAAGGTCGGTACGACACACGAGCGACGGACCTGCCCCCCCTGTCCTCCGGAGACAAAGTACGCGTCCATCAACCGTATGGTGGCTGGTCAGCACCGGCCGAAGTCCTCCGACAAGTGGCTCCCCGCTCGTTCCTGGTTCGCATGCCGGATGGTTCCGTGCGTCGCCGCAATCGGCGCGCCCTTCGCCGACTTCCACGCTCACAGCCACACAACACGCCAGATCCTCAACAGGCTTCCGAGGATGACTTTGTGGAGCTGCCGCACATCACGCCCTTTCCATCGCCACCCATGGCCATGCCTGCACAGCAGCCGGTGGTTCTTGATCCACCCTTAAGGCGGTCAACCCGAATTCGTCGCAAACCCATTAGAATGGACTTATAATACAGTTCATATGTTTAATAAGTTGGACAATTTTACATGATAACCTGTTGTTGTTTATCGTTCCAGATGTCGTCTGACTGGACAACTGTTCAAATTTTTTTTTCTTCTTCTCTCGTTCGCATTTCTGTTATGTTATGGTACAACTGGATTCATGTGACGCACTCGACATCGCCCCATGTACATAGTTCCGTCATAGACACATGCTGCACACGACACACACACACTCTTAGATGCACTCACGTCACGATCATATTTATTACCACGTAGGCACATATCTTTGTAAAAAGGGGGGATGTCATGATATTCAAACACACACATCATGATGGACACACTAACAGGCAAATCAGAGTACACAACACCACAACCAATCACAGACAAGAACACCAACCACATAAAAAGCACGAGCACGACACCTGGAGGTCAGTAGGTCTGGGGAGAAGGGAACAGAAAGAGCTGTTGAAACACCACAAGCAGGGAGCCCCCCACGTGCAGAGTGCAAAGACCAAGTTGTAAATAGTGAGTTTAAATAAAGAAGCGTTGTACCATATGCAACTGTGTTGGCTCATCTGTGTGTCAGAACACCCAACACCACAATGTGTCAAGCCTGCAGCATGTGGGAGCTTATGGGCACTGCTGTTATCCAAGGCAGGCACATCTGCAGTCAGTGTCTGCAGCTCGTGGAGCTTCAGTTCAGAGACATTGAGCTGGAGGCTGAGCTGCAGACACTGAGATACATCGGGGAGAGAGAGATGCTTTCTTTCAGGAGACAGTCCCACCCCTTAGGATAGAATCTTCTGGTTTGGAAAGTGGTCAGGGACAGGAGGGTGAGACCAGGAGGGGACCCAGAGGGCACAGTGTCAGCCTCTGCAATTGTCCATCAGGTTTGAGGCTTTTTCAGCATGTTTGTATGAGAGTGGGGCTGCAGGGTGGATGAGCTAACTGCCCATGGTACTGTGGCACAGGAAACCATTCAAGTTGGGGAGTTACAAGGAAAGTAGTGGTAATAGGGGGCAATATGGTGAGGGGGATTGTAACTGTTCTCAGCAGCAAAGAGCATGAGTCCAAAGATCTGTGTTGCCTGCCCAGTGCCAGAGTTTAGGACATCTGCTCTGGGCTGGAGAGGAACTTGCATTGGGAGGGGGACGGTCCCATTGTCGTGGTCCATTTGGTACTAACAACATAGATAGAACAAGGAAAGAGGGTCTGTATAGAGAGTATGAGGAGCTAAGCAGTGAATTAAACAACAGAACCTCCAAGGTTACAATCTCTGAATTATTACCTGAGTCATGTGCTTAAAATTAGAGAGATGAATACGGCACAATGGCCAGTGGTTAGCACTGCGGCCTCACAGCTCCAGGGACCTGGCTTTGATTCCGACCTAGGGTCACTGTCTGTATGGAGTTTCTCCCCGTGTCTGCGTGGGTTTCCTCCGGGTGCTCCAGTTTTCTCCCACACTCCAAAGATGTGCAGGTTAGGTGTTTCGGCCATGCCCTTTAGTTCCAATGGTTAGGTGGGGTTATGGGGTTATACAGGGCTAGACCTGGGTAGGGTGCTCTTTTGGAAGGTCGATGTAGATTTGGTAGGGCAAATGGCCTCCTGCACTGCAGGGATTCTATGGCTCGTAGACTGGTGTGGGAGAAGTGGGTTCTAGTTGCTGGGGCACTGGCATCAATACTTGGGAAAGTGGGGACTGTACTATAAAGGACAAAGAAAAGTACAGCACAGGAACAGGCCCTTCGGCCCTCCAAGCCTGCGCCGACCGTGCTGCCCGTCTAAACTAAAATCTTCTACACTTCCGGGGTCCGTATCCCTCTATTCCCATCCCATGTACATTTAAGGGGCATTTTGACAAATACATGAATAGGATGGGAATAGAGGGATACGGACCCAGGAAGTGTACAAGATTGTAGTTTAGTCGGATAGCATGGTCAGCACAGGCTTGGAGGGCCGAAGGGCCTGTTCCTGTGCTCTACGTTTCTTTGTTCTTTGCACTGATGTGATGATCTAAACCTGAACCATGCCGGAATCGGTGTTTGGTAGGGGGGGGGGGGGGGGGTGCTGCTGCAGTTACGTAGATGGGATATGTCAGCATTACAAGGCAGCTATTTAGGTAATGACACCCAGAGTGTAACAAGAAGGACAGAGTGTACAGATATTAGAGAAAAGCAACAAATGGGGTCAAGAAGAGAAAAAAGGTAACAAAGCAAAAATAATGGCTCTACTTAAATGCACATAGCATTTGGCACAAAATAAATTAATTAATAGCACAAATTGATGGGTATGATCTGATTGCCATTACAGAGACTTGGTTGTAGGGAGATCAAAACTGGAACCTAAATATTCAGGGGTATGTGACTTTTCAGGAGTACAGGCAGGAATGACATGGTGGTGGGGTAGTTCTGTTAGTACAAGGTGGATTAAGTACAAAAGCAAGAAATGATCGTGGATAGGAAGATGTAGAATATTTATGGGTGGAGGTAAGAAATAACAAGGGGAAGAAGACTCTGGTGGGAGTAGTTTATAGGACCCCCAAACAGCAGCAATAGAGTCATAGAATTTACAGTACAGAAGGAGGCCATTCGGTCCATCGAGTTTCACCGGCTCTTTGAAAGAGCAGCCTACCCAGGCCTACATCTCCACCCTATTCCCATAACCCAATAACTCCACCCAACACTAAGGGCAATTTTGGACACCAAGAGCAATTTAGCATGGCCAACCCACCTAACCTGCACATCTTTGGACCGTGGGAGGAAACCGGAGCACCAGGAGGAAACCCACGCACACACGGCGAGGATGTGCAGACTCCTCACAGACAGTGACCCAAGCCGGGAATCGAACCTGAGACCCTGGAGCTGTGAAGCAATTGCGCTAACCACTGTGCTACTGTGCTGCCCATATATTGTAGGACAGAGAATAAATCAGGCGATAATGAGGCCATGTAAAAAAGGCAGTACTTTAATCATTGTGACTTTAATATTCATGTGGATTGGTAAAATCAAATTGGCAGAGGCAGTCATGAGGGAGAATTCATCGAGTGTATTTGGGACAGTTTCCTGGAACAACACATTGTGTATCCATCCAGGAATCAGGCTATTTTGGATTTGGTAATGTGTAATGAGCCAGGTTTAACAAACAATCTCAGAGTAAAAGATCCCTTCAGAAACAGTGACCATAACATGGTAGAATTTAGCAGTCAGTTTGAGAATGAGAAACTGGAGTCAGAAACAACTGTGCTACACTTAAATAAGGGTAATTATAAAGGAATGGGGCTGGAGTGGACTGGGAAAGAATTTCAGCAGAAAAAATAGTCAATCAGCAATGGCAGACATTTAAGAAAATGTTAATGACATCCCAGTGAGGAAGAAGGATTCTAGGCTCTCATGGCGCCGAGGTCCCAGGTTCGATCCCGGCTCTGGGTCACTGTCAGTGTGGAGTTTGCACGTTTTCCCCGTGTTTGCGTGGGTTTCGCCCCCACAACACACGTGTGCAAGGTAGGTGGATTGAACACGTTAAATTGCCCCTTAATTGGAAAAAATGAATTGGCTACTCTAAAATTTTTTTTTTTTAAAAGAAGGATTCAAGGAGGGGATAAATCAACCTTTGTTAACCAAAGAAGTGAAGGATGACATTAAACTGAGAGAAAAAAAACATTCAATGTGGCAAAGATTAGTGGTAAGCCAGAAGATTGGGAAAGTTTTTTAAAAAACAATAAAAGATAACCAAAAAATAATAAGGCGGGAGAAGATATACCATGAGGGTAAACTAGCGAGTAATATAAAAACAGCCAGTAAGAGCTTCTTTAAATATATAAAAGGAAGAGAGAGGCCAAAGTGAACTGAGGCCCCTTTGAGAATGAGACTGGGGAAATAATAATGGGGAACCAGGATTGGATTGGATTGGATTTGTTTATTGTCACATGTACCGAGGTACAGTGAAAAGTATTTTTCTGTGAGCAGCTCAACAGATCATTAAGTACATGGGAAGAAAAGAAAATACATAATAGGGCAACACAATGTATACAATGTCAAGAGAAGATAAAAGAGAGAGGTTAGTAATAATGTTAGTTTTAGAATTAATTTTTAAAAGATTAGAACGAGTATAAGTTAAGTAAAAAGTGGATCTATTGGGGAGAGCCCGCAGAGAGTCGCCTCGCTCCGGTGGAGGTAAATAAATACTTCGCCTCAGTCAGCACAGTGGTTAGCACGGCTGCCTCAAAGAATCAACGACCCAGTTCGATTCTGGCCTTGAGGGAACTGTCTGTGTGGAGTTTACACTTTGTTCCCCTGTCTGAGTGGGTTTCTGCTCCGGTTTCCTCCCAGAGTCCAAAGATGTGCAGACTCGACGAGCCTACTTTCAGAGCGTCTGTGCATCTTT
This sequence comes from Scyliorhinus torazame, assembly GCF_047496885.1. NCBI lineage: Eukaryota > Metazoa > Chordata > Chondrichthyes > Carcharhiniformes > Scyliorhinidae > Scyliorhinus > Scyliorhinus torazame. The sequence continues at coordinate 38,898,541 of NC_092728.1, forward strand.
CTGTATTGTAGGCATTCTATGATTTTATGGGTGTTTACAGTAGAAGACACTAATATATTCCAACCATCAGGGGCAAATCGGGGAGGAAATAAAAACCATAACTTTGTTTTTAATTCGTTCATGGGATGTGGGCATCGCAGGTTGCGCCAGCATTTATTTCCATCCCTAAATGCCCCTGAGGGCGCAGTTAAAGAGTCAACCACAATGCTGTGGGTCTGGAGTCACATGTAGGTCTGATCAGGTAAGGAGGAAGATTTCTTTCCCTAAAGGACATTTGTGAACTAGATTAGTTTTTATAACAATTGTTACATTGCCATCTTCATGGACTTTAATTCCAGATTTTTATTGAATTCAAATTTCACCATTTGCAGTGGTGGGATTGAACCTGAATCCCATTACTCTGAGTCTCTGCTTTACTCGTCCAGTTACAATACCACTGTGCCACCACCTCCCCACTAGAGAAAAAGTACTAGGGAAACTAATGGAGCAAAAGGCCGGTAGGTCCCCTGGACTTGATGGGTTGCATCCCAGGCTATTAAAGGAAGGAGCTACAGAGATAGTGGATGCACTGTTAGTAATCTTCCAAGTATCCTTAAATTCTGGAAAAGTCCCAGAGGATTGGAAAACTTGGAAAACCCTTATTTAAAAAAGAAGGGAGAAAGAAAACGGGTAACTATTCACTGAACTTCTGTCATTGAGAAAATGTTACGAGTCCATAAAAAGGGATGTAATAGCAGAGCATTTAGAGAGGCTTTGTGAAGGGGATATTGTGCCTGACAAATTAGAATTCTTTGAGTTGGTAATGAGCAGGGTAGATAAAGGGGAACCAGTAAATGTAATATTGTGGCGCACAAAGACTCCGTGAGACAAACAGAGTGAAGTCGATGAGGCTTTATTAAGCGTGTCTGTTCCCCAGCAGCCCGATAGTAAACTGGCATGCGGGGGAAGGCACCGGCTTCTTATACTTCGCCTTCAGGGCGGAGTATGAGGTCAACGGCCAACCAGGACCCGGGATCTGTCAGCCAATGACATTAGGGCTTCCAGTCCCACATGACCCCCAATACATACTACCACATTCACCCCTTGTCAAAAATGAACCCGGCGAGGTGATGCTTCGTATGGTGGTAAGGGTTTACAGTACTGGTCCTGGGAGGAGAGAACAGTTACATGGTAGGACCGTATTGGACAGTATCGTCCTGTTACAACTATTTACAGAGGATATATGAAAACAAAATGTTCATTGGACAGTCCATCTTTGTTTTACATCGATGCCACGAGTCGGTCGGGCGGTCTGGTCGTCCGTGTCGATCGCCTCGGCCCCGGCGGTGGTGGTAGTGCTTGTACCAGCGTTGTCGCCTCCGGGAACCGCACGGTTTTAGCTGTCGGTGCAAAGGGGAGGGGGGCTGATCCTCCTGGAAAGGGGGCGGTCGCGGGGTGCGGTGGTGGCAGGAAGGGGGGCGGTTGGGTTGATGGTGCCGGGGGTGTGTGCGTGGTGCCGGCGGGCGCCAGATCCCGCAGGGAGACCGTGTCCTGTCGGCCGTCGGGGTACTCCACGTAGGCGTACTGGGGGTTTGCGTGGAGGAGGTGAACCCTTTCGACCAACGGGTCCGCCTTATGTGCCCGCACGTGCTTTCGGAGCAGGATGGGTCCTGGGGCCGCCAGCCAGGTCGGCAGCGACGTTCCAGAGGAGGACCTCCTAGGGAAGACAAGGAGACGCTCGTGAGGCGTTTGATTAGTGCTCGTACATAATAACGACCGGATGGAATGGAGAGCGTCCGGGAGGACCTCCTGCCACCGTGAAACTGGGAGATTCCTGGACCGTAGAGCCAGTAGGACGGCCTTCCAGACCGTGCCGTTCTCCCTTTCTACTTGCCCGTTCCCCCGGGGGTTGTAGCTGGTCGTCCTGCTTGAAGCTATACCCTTGCTGAGCAGGAACTGGCGCAGCTCGTCACTCATGAAAGAGGACCCCCTGTCGCTGTGGACGTATGCGGGGTAACCGAACAGTGTGAATATGCTGTTCAGGGCTTTAATGACTGTGGCCGCGGTCATGTCGGAGCAGGGAATGGCAAAAGGGAAGCGGGAGTATTCGTCCACTACATTAAGGAAATACGCGTTGCGGTCGGTGGAGGGGAGGGGCCCTTTGAAATCGAGACTGAGGCGTTCAAAGGGACGGGAAGCCTTAATCAGGTAGGAGGGTTCGGGAGAAAAAGGCCACGGGTCTGCCCGCTTGGTTAAGGGTAGCCGCGAGAGCGACGTCAGAGGCGTCGCTCTCGACCTGGAAGGGGAGGGACTCGTCGATGGCGCGCATCGTGGCCTTTGCGATGTCCGCTTTGATGCGGCTGAAAGCCTGGCAAGCCTCTGTCGACAGCGGGAAAGCCGTGGTCTGTATTAGGGGGCGGGCCTTGTCTGCGTACTGGGGGACCCACTGGGCGTAGTATGAAAAGAACCCCAGGCAGCGTTTCAGGGCTTTTGGGCAGTGCGGGAGGGGAAATTCCATGAGTGCGCGCATACGTTCGGGGTCGGGGCCTATTATCCCATTGCGCACTATGTAGCCCAGAATGGCTAGCCGATCGGTGCTAAAAACGCACTTGTCCTCATTGTACGTGAGGTTCAAGGCTTTGGCAGTCTGGAGGAATTTTTGGAGGTTGGCGTCGTGGTCCTGCTGATCGTGGCCGCAGATGGTTACATTGTCGAGGTACGGGAACGTGGCCCGTAACCCATGTTGATCAACCATTCGGTCCATTTCCCGTTGGAAGACCGAGACGCCGTTTGTGACGCCAAAAGGGACCCTTAGGAAGTGGTATAATCGCCCGTCTGCCTCGAAGGCTGTGTACTTGCGGTCACTTGGGCGGATGGGGAGCTGATGGTAGGCAGACTTGAGGTCCACGGTGGAGAAGACTTTATACTGGGCAATCCGATTGACCATGTCGGATATGCGGGGGAGAGGGTACGCGTCTAGTTGTGTGTACCTGTTGATGGTCTGGCTATAGTCAATGACCATCCTTTGTTTCTCCCCTGTCTTCACTACTACCACCTGCGCTCTCCAGGGACTATTGCTGGCCTGGATTATGCCCTCCTTTAGTAGCCGCTGGACTTCGGAGCGAATGAAGGTCCGGTCCTGGGCGCTGTACCGTCTGCTCCTAGTGGCGACGGGTTTGCAATCCGGGGTGAGGTTCGCAAACAAGGACGGGGGTTGCACCTTGAGGGTGGCGAGGCCGCAGATAGTGAGTGGGGGTATGGGGCCGCCGAATTTAAACGTAAGGCTCTGTAGGTTACATTGAAAATCTAAGCCCAGCAAGGTGGGGGCACAGAGTTGGGGAAGGACGTTAAGTTTATAGTTTTTGAATTCCCTCCCCTGTACCGTTAGGGTAACTATGCAGAATCCCTGGATCTGTACGGAGTGGGATCCTGCGGCTAGGCAAATCTTTTGTGCGCTGGGGTAGGTAGTTAAGGAACAGCGTCTTACCGTGTTGGGATGTATAAAACTTTCCGTGCTCCCGGAGTCGACTAGGCATGGCGTCTCGTGGCCGTTAATTAGGACCGTTGTCGTCGTCGTCTGGAGAGTCCGGGGCCGAGCCTGATCGAGCGTAACCGAAGCGAGCCGTGGTTGTAGTAGTGGGGTGGGGTCCGTTGTTGCCGTCCAAGAGGACGTCGGGGATGGGTAAAATGGCCGCCCCCATACCTCGCCCGTAGATGAGGGGTCACAAGATGGCGTCGGGGGTGGACAAAATGGCCGCCCCCATGCGTCGTACAGGTCGGGGGCGGTCCAAGATGGCGGGTCCCCTCCTCCCCTCGTGGTGGTCGGGACCCAAAATGGCGGCGTCTGCGGGTCGCACATTGAGTGCTGGGGGGTCTGGGGGGCGCTAGGACCGCGCGGAGTTCCCGGGCCGCGGGCGCTAGGACCGCGCGGAGTTCCTTTGGTGCGAGCTCCAGGGCCGCAGGCGCTAGGACCGCGCGGAGCTCCCTCGCTGGGGACCGGCAGGTCAGTGCGAGCGCTGGGACAGTGAGGAGGTCCCTCGCCGGGGACGGAGGTCGGGGTCCAGGTGAGTTGTATTGCCGGCGGGTCAGGCGTGGGGCGCGGGACGGGGGTGAGGGACCAGGTCGGCGGCGTTGGCGGGTCAGGCGTGGGGCGCGGGACGGGGGCGAGGGCCCAGGTCGGCGGGTCAGGCGTGGGGCGCGGGACGGGGGCGAGGGCCCAGGTCGGCGGCGCTGGCGGGTCAGGCGTGGGGCGCGGGACGGGGGCGAGGGCCCAGGTCGGCGGGTCAGGCGGGTCAGTCGTGGGGCCGCGAGCGCTGGGACCGTGCGGAGCTCCCTCGCCGGGGACAGCGGTGGTCGGGGTCAAGGTAGGTGGCGCCGGCGGGTCAGGCGTGGGGCGCGGGACGGGGGTGAGGGTGGCGTTCGGGATACGGAAAACCCCTTCCTCTCCGTGGAGAGTGTTGGCTGGCACCCAAATCGGGAGCGCCGGCGGCGGGTCATACATGGGCTGCGGGGAGGGGGGTTGGGGAGCGTAGGCGGCGTGCAGGGCTCCCAGTTCTCCCGGGGCCGCGGTGGTCGGGACCCAAAATGGCGGCGCCTGGGGGTCGCACATGGCGTGCTGGGGGGGTTGGGAGGCATAGACTGCCTGTAGGGCTCCCTGTTCTCCCGGGACGGCGGCGACCACGCGGGACCGGCACACCACCGCATAGTGGCCCTTTTTCCCGCAGCTTTTGCAGATGGCTGCGCGGGCCGGACAGCGTTGTCGGGGGTGCTTCGCCTGGCCGCAGAAATAACAGCGGGCGCCCCCGGTGCGACTCGGCGTTTGGACTGCGCAAGCCTGTGGGGTGTCCGGGGGGGGGGTAGGGGGTTTGCCGCGGCGGGTACGTACGGGGCCCAATGGCCTGCCGCGCGGTCGGGGCCGTAGGCGCGGGTATTACGCGCGGCTACGTCCAGCGAGGCTGCCAGGGCCCGTGCCTCTGAGAGTCCTAGTGACTCTTTTTCTAGAAGTCTTTGGCGGATTTGGGAGGATTGTATACCTGCAACAAAAGCATCGCGCATTAACATGTCCGTGTGTTCGTTTGCGTTCACCGACGGGCAGCTGCAGGCTCGTCCCAAAATCAGCAGCGCGGCGTAGAACTCGTCCATCGATTCTCCGGGAGCTTGCCGTCTCGTCGCGAGCTGGTAGCGAGCGTAGATTTGGTTAACTGGGCGAACGTAGAGACTTCTCAGTGCTGCGAACGCCGTCTGGAAATCGCGGGTGTCTTCAATGAGGGTGAAAATCTCCGTGCTCACCCTCGAGTGCAGGACCTGCAGTTTTTGTTCATCTGAGACTCGGCCTGTGGTCGATGTGATGTAGGCCTCAAAGCAAGTCTGCCAGTGTTTGAAGGCTGCTGCTGCATTCACTGCATGGGGGCTGATCCTCAGGCATTCTGGAATGATCCTGAGCTCCATAGTCCTTTTTAGGCACGCTTAATAAATTGTGGCGCACAAAGACTCCGTGAGACAAACAGAGTGAAGTCGATGAGGCTTTATTAAGCGTGTCTGTTCCCCAGCAGCCCGATAGTAAACTGGCATGCGGGGGAAGGCACCGGCTTCTTATACTTCGCCTTCAGGGCGGAGTATGAGGTCAACGGCCAACCAGGACCCGGGATCTGTCAGCCAATGACATTAGGGCTTCCAGTCCCACATGACCCCCAATACATACTACCACAAATATACTAATATACTTGGAGGGGTTAGGAGGGGTTATTGGGTTATGGGGATATGGTGGGAGTGAGAGCTTAAGTGGGTCGATGCAGACTCGATGGGCCGAATGGCCTCCTTCTGCACTGTGTGTTCTATGTTCTGTGTTGGATTTCCAAAAAGCGGTTGACAAGTTATCACATAAAAGGCTACTTAATAAGATAAGAGCCCATATTGTTGGGTGTAGTATATTAGCATGGACAGAGGATTGGCTAACTGATAGAAGACAGAGAATTAGGATAAGAGGGGAATTTTCAGGAAGGCAATCTTTAACTTGTGGAGTGCTGGGATCAGTTCTGGAACTACAATTATTTATAACATTTATTAATAACTTGGACGAGGGAAGTGAATGTACTTTTGCCAAGTAGGCAGATGACACAAAAATAGGTGAGAAGGCAAGTGGTGAGGATGACACAGAGTCTACAGAGGGATATAGTGAAGTGAGTGGGCAAAATTCAGGCCGATGGAATATAATGTCAGAAAATGCAAAGTTATGCACTTTGGTAGGAAGAATAGAGCAGCTGAATATTAGTTAAATGGAGAAAGCTGCAGCACAGAGGGATCTGGGCGTCCTTGTGCATAAATCACAAAAAGCTAGAATGCAAGTTCAAGTAATTGGGATGGCAAATGGAATGTTGGACTTTATTTCAAAGGGAATGGAGTACAAAAATAGGGAAGTCTTGCTAATACTATTGAAGGCACTAATTAGACCACACATAAATACTGTGAACAGTTTGTCCCCTTATCTAAGGAAAGATATACTGGGATTGGAGGCAGTCCAGAGAAGGTTCACTAGGTTGATCCCGAGAGGGATTTTCTTATGAGGAGAGGTTGAGTAGATTGGGCCTGCACTCGTTGGAGAATAGAACAATGAGAGGTGACCTTATTGAGATGTATCCGATTCTCAGGGGGCTTGACAGTGCAGATGCTGAGAGGTTGTTTCCCCTTGTGGGAGATATGAGGAGCAGAGGGCAGAATCTCAGAGTAAGGGGGTCACTCATTTAAGACGATAAGGAGGAATTTCATCTCTTAATGAAGCTATTGTCATGTGAGAGTACTTTTAAGAAATGGGTGTTTATCAGTGATGTCCAGTGTGGGTGGAGCTGGGCTGTCTGTCAGCTTTTTACTTTCGTTTTAGGCTGTTTGCTGCTGGGTGTGTTTTCGTTTCGTTTTCAGTGTTGGAGCTGAAGCCAGACAAAGCAGGTGTACTGTTGATCTCTCTGCCATGAAAAGACTGTCTCTTGATCATTTGGTGAATTCAGAATTATAAATGTTCTCAGTAGTCCCTCATGGTAGACTAGTACAAAAGGTGAAGTCACACGTGATCAGGGGTGAGCTGGCAAGGTGGATACAGAACTGGCTAGGTCATAGAAGGCAGAGAGTAGCAATGGAAGGATGCTTTTCTAATTGGAGGGCTGTGACCAGTGGTGTTCTGCAGGGATCAGTGCTGGGACCTTTGCTGTTTGTAGTATATATAAATGATTTGGAGGAAAATGTAACTGGTCTGATTAGTAAGTTTGCAGACGACACAAAGGTTGGTGGAATTGCGGATAGCGATGAGGACTGTCAGAGGATACAACAGGATTTAGATTGTTTGGAGACTTGGGCGGAGAGATGGCAGATGGAGTTTAATCCGGACAATTGTGAGGTAATGCATTTTGGAAGGTCTAATGCAGGTAGGGAATATACAGTGAATGGTAGAACCCTCAAGAGTATTGAAAGTCAGAGAGATCGAGGTGTACAGGTCCACAGGTCACTGAAAGGGGCAACACAGGTGGAGAAGGTAGTCAAGAAGGCATACGGCATGCTTGCCTTCATTGGCCGGGGCATTGAGTATAAGAATTGGCAAGTCATGTTGCAGCTGTATAGAACCTTAGTTAGGCCACACTTGGAGTATAGTGTTCAATTCTGGTCGCCACACTACCAGAAAGATGTGGAGGCTTTAGAGAGGGTGCAGAAGAGATTTACCAGAATGTTGCCTGGTATGGAGGGCATTAGCTATGAGGAGCGGTTGAATAAACTCGGTTTGTTCTCACTGGAACGACAGAGGTTGAGGGGCGACCTGATAGAGGTCTACGAAATTATGAAGGTCATAGACAGAGTGGATAGTCAGAGGCGTATCCCTCCAGTTGCACAGCCGAGTTTTCACTCCAGAACCTCTGGCACACAATGCACAGATAATCTGGGGATGTGGTTTCCGCCGTCATGCTGGTAGGTGGAGTCTGATCGCCCCCCGGGCTGTACGTACCTTTGCACCCTCAGCTGACATGATATGACATCACAACAGCGAGGTGCGGGTTCTTGATTTGGAGAATCAACACAGAATCACCGAGCAGAAGCTTATAGCCAAGTTGTGCACACATGAGTACGGCCTCAACTGGGACCTTGGATTCATGTCGCATTACATTCACCCCCCACCATCTGGCCTGGGCTTGCGAAACCTACCAACTGTCCTGGCTTGAGACGATTCACACCTCTTTAACCTGTGATTATCCCTCTCTCCAGTGTCTCATCTGGACCTGTAAAGACTTAATTACCTGCAAAGACTTGCATTCAAAGTATGGTCTTGCATCTTTGACTTTGTCTATATACATGTCTCTGGAACCCACCTCTTCATTCACCTGAAGGAGGCGCTCCGCTCCGAAAGCTAGTGATCCGAAAAAAAACTGTTGGACTTTAACCTGGTGTTGTAAGACTTCTTTGGAGGGACAGATGATGGGGAAGTCAGGACCCTTGTTATCTCACTGGCGAGGGGCGGGGAAAATCGGAGATTGGGATCTAGCAGACGCAAATCTCATTTTCCGACTTGTGATATTTTGGGCCCATGTCACTCATGATGAACACGGGCTGAAAATCACCAATATTCCCCTATTTGTAAAGCCCACAGTTCTGAATGCTTCATTAACATGTTCTCTCAGTAACTCTCATTAGCAGAAAGGGAGTGGTTATGAGTATGGCTAGGTCATAGAAAGCAATGGAAGGGTGCTTTTCTGATTGGAGATCTAAATGTACAGGTCCACAGCTCACTGAAAGGGGCAACACAGGTGGAACAGGTAGTCAAGCAGGCATACGGCATGTTTGCCTTCATTGGCCGGGGCATTGAGTATAAAAATTGGCAAGTCATGTTGCAGCTGTACAGAACCTTAGTTAGGCCACACTTGGTCAATTCTGGTCGCCACACTGACGAATGTGATATAAAATAGTTACTTTAGAGATATTAGTTACTGTAATGTAGAGATAGGCCAGTCTCATCCTGTTGAGTTCACAGACAAAGGATTTCAGAACGCATGGCAAAGCAAGGGGGCAGGAGTGTCCAGCAAAGGTGGAGAAAAGGATGCTGGGTAATAGGGAGCCAGAGGAAGGGATGAGAAGTGAGCCAATCAGGATGTATGGCCAGGTCAGGAGGGGTATAGGATGACCTATGGGAATCGTGTATGTGAAACTTGATGCCATTTGAATGTATTTGCAGAAATCACTTTGTCTCCTTCTTCATTCGTTTCCCGGGGTATAGGAGACTAGCTGTGTCCTGTGTCTGTGAGAAACGAATCAGACTTGCAAGTCAAATAAAATAACTAATGCTGTACCTGCAAATCCATCTCGACTTTTATTGAGGCCAGACTGACGGGTAAAACATTTTTGATTTGTCATTTGGTACCCGAAACCCGGGATTTCTCAAGACGGTTCTGACCAACCGCGAAATCAGAATTAGACTGATTATGAACAGGGAGAGTGGGAAAAAGGGGCCCACAATGTATAGCTGGAAAATGACCGCGCATTGCTTTTTCCCATCTTCTTATCGTCTGATTAGTCTGGTCACTCGCGGTTGGTACGGAAAGATCGTCTCGACAAAATCAAAGGTCAGTCTGGGGATTAGAAATTTAATTGAAGGGATTTCATATTGTTGATTCGGCTTGGGTTAGGTTATGGGTTGAAGCAACATCTAAACAAAGATGGTTCAATTCCATGTGTGAGTTCTGATTCGGCTTGGGTTAGGTTATGGGTTGATGCAACATCTAAACAAAGATGGTTCAATTCCATGTGTGAGTGTTTTAAAGGACTGATGAGACTTCAGGAGGAGGGTTCAGTTCAATGAGTGTTTTTAAATCTGAAGATGATTCAATTCCATGTGTGAGTGTTTTAAATCTATAGTTGATTAAGCTAAAATTGTACCCTTGGACTGTAGTGGCGAAAAACGCAGTTCTGAGGACTAGTTGAGATTATGGGGAATTGCTTGGATAAATTTCAAAACAAAGAACATCCCTAGAACTGGATGCTGCATGTTAGTTAAAGCAGAAGTCTCTCAAAGGGTTAACAGCAGCAGCCAAAGTTAAAGACTACAGACAGTGCTTCTCACACAGGCCTTGAGATAACAGCAGCAGCCTGTGGTGTAATTGGATACCTTTCCTTTGAGTCAGTGAACTCCAGCAAAGTTACGTTTTGAATTAATTAAAGGGAACCAGTGGGTTTCTCCACCTCTTTGATAAAAGTTATTATTTTCTAAAGCAATTGATTGAAATTGCCAGAATATATGAAATAATGTTTATCTCATTTTATTTGTGAATTAATAGAAACTGAAAGAAACTCACTGACACCATTTTAAAAAGTGTAAATCTGGAGATGACAGTTGACTTTGCTCCGGTATACATCACCGCAGCTAACTGCTCCCTCATTGATAGCAGCCAACATTTTTGAGAATGTAAGAAAAACTTGTTAAAAGAAAAATTGTTAAGATAAAGAATTAATTAAGTTGTAAATGTTATACAAGTTTGTGTTAAGCAAATCGTAAATTTAGTTCTGAGTTGAGATCAGAGCTAAGCTTGCAAGTTGCAGTAATTCAATTTGAATTTTCAAACATTTTAAGTTTTTAAAGAACACTGTTAGAACCTTTTTAATAATTTTGCCAAGGAGCAAAAAAAAAATTGCCATTGGTTATAAATAAGCAAATAAAAAATATATATATAATTTAAAAAAAAAAGAAAGAACCAAAGTATGAAAGCTAAAGAGCTAATTAGATTATGGAGACAATATTGTCAACATGAGAGGGATAAGACCATGTTATTAAGTTGGCAAGAAAATGCCCTTAAAATGGGGATTCCAATTAGTGAAGAAAAAAAAACAATGGGCTACGTAGTTCAATGGCTGGCCTTGCATTGACAGAGGCAGAAGATGAAGATTAAGACAATTTGACCAGGTCGGCTAGGATTTCGACTGCACCTGTAGCATTATCTGCACTAATTCCAGAACCACCAGAGTATAATAATTTATATCCAGTCACTGCTCCCCAGATTCCAATCATGCCAGTCACTCCAGCCCTTTTGGTTGATAGCGTGGGTCCTAATTTACCATCTTCACGATCTAAGAGGGAAGAGGAGCTCTGTTCTACAAGCCCAGTTAGCTCGAGGACCCAATCTCGGACAGCGAGAGAAGGGCCTGATCCTAATCAGAAACAATCAAGCATACCACCTAAATCCCTTCAGACCAAGGGGAAACAGCAAACTTCGAGAATAAAGGGAGAGAAAAGGGATGGTTCTGAAGAGAAAGAGCTCCCTCTAGTGACAGGGAGGGACGTCGAAGTCTTGGAAGAACCAGAGGAAATAGCTAGAGTGCCCCCTCGTGAGACTCGGAGACAGTTGCCGATTAGGAAGATACCAAACCTTGACGCAGTGACCGCCGGGGCCCAGCCCACGATAGACGTTTATTTCCCATGGACACCCAGTGAGATGATGGCTATTATGGCTACAATCACAGATAGAAAAAAATCTCCTGCTGCTTTCGTGGATTCCCTGAGAACTAGCATCTCAATTTATCAAGCTGATTCTAGGGATCTCTGGGCCCTAGTCCAGCAGGTTTTAACCCCAGCAGAGTACCGCAATCATCTTAATCACTTGAATTATGCTAGCCACGCCGCACTTCAGCAAGCCCATGCGTTGGACGATGATAGACGGACACAAATCCTGAATGCGTTGAATAGCACATTTCAAAAGCCCATAAATATTTCTGCTATCTTAGACCTCAAACCTAAAAAGATTGAAGAGCCAGAGGAATTTCTGGAACGTTTTAATGAAATCTACCGTGGGCAGTCAGGCGACTTGCCATATTAAAATGGTCAGAATTCCCCTCAATATTGTGCTAAGTAATGTATTGCCTACCACCTTCCGTGGCTACTGCTGTGAAATGTAATAACATGAATTGGACAGAGAACGACCCTTACCAGATGGCAAGGGCAGTCAGATTTTATTGGAAGGAGGGTGTAGGCCAGGAAGGAGGCTCAGTTACAAAGGTTAAGACTGAGTATGTAATGAAAAAGGATGATCTGAGACCCCAACAAGCGGCAGAAACGGTAGCTTACCAGCTGGAACCCCAATATTGTGACTTTGGGTGGGTGGATCAGCGAGGGGGAGGATATCAAACCCACCCAAAGGGACCCTCAGCTCCTTTTTATGGCCCACCGTATGCACCAACAGCTTTACAACTGCCGCCCCCTCTGAGGGGCCATTGGTCAACTGGGAGAAGAGGATGGGGCAGATATAGAGGGAACAATTCATGTTTTAATTGCGGCCGTGCAGATCACTGGCAACAGGAATGCCCCTTTAAAAGACGGGCAGCAGAAGGAGACTACCAGACCCAAAGGAGGGGGTACCCACCAAGGGGAGGACAGATGAGATACACGGACTTCTCCCAGGCAAACCCTTTCCCAACACAGGATTGACTAGCTAATTTAGTCAGAAGGACTCTCCAATCGGACAGGGAACCTATTTTCTCTCTGCAGATAGGAGATCAACATCACTCATTTGTAATCAACACTGGAGCAGCCATGTCTTCTGTGCAATCAGAACTTCGCCTACCACTATCCGACCCCACCCAGCATTTGTTGGGGTTCCAAGGACAGGTGTGTGAGCATCCTATTTCTGAACCTGTGACAGTCACTTACGAGAATAAGTCTGCAGATCATCAGTTTGTAGTGACTACTGGATTGGACTGTAACTTGTTGGCCCGAGATTGACTGTGTATCTTCCAGCTACAGCTAGAGTGCGGAGGCGAAGTGGTAACGGCTCAATCATGGAGGATGAGACAACAGTGCTATATTTCTATCACCCCCCAGTGGTGGACGTTAGACATTGAACATTCACTGCATCACGTTACCCTGGCCTATAACAGAACTGGACAAAACAGGGAGTTGGAGGACAAATACCGGCCATTAATTGGGACCGAATGGCCAGTCAAAGTTACAGCCACAGTCACGGGAAAAGAAGGTACAGCCGATTTTGTTACAATACCACCACATTTATGGCCACAGTCAGCTTCGGTAAGCCCTCATACTACACGTCAGGTCCACGACCAGTACCATGCCAGGGATCTGGGACCTATGGTAAGGAGGGCAGTGGATCATTCAGATCCAACAGAGTACGCACTTCAAGTCACGCCAGACGGCACTGCCATAAAACATTTTGAGGTCCCTGAAACGATTAACACTCGACTGCAGCCCCGTCTATGGACAAATTAATCCGAGAGCTGTTGCAACAGGGTATTTTGGTCCCTTGCCAATCAGAATGTAACACCCCCATACTTGCTGTGCCTAAACCAGCCAAGCCAGACCAGTACTGATTAGTACAGGATTTACGTTCAATCAATGCCATCGCACAGCCGTTACATGCTCTCACTCTCCAACAAGATATTACGGTGTATAGCTCCCACTCGGTCATCGCACTACTGAGGCAACTGCAGACTCAGCATCTTACCGCTCGTCAGAATAGGTATGAGATATGCCTTTTGAACAATCCACGTCTGACATTTAAACACTGTACCACTATCAATCCAGTCTGTTTTCTTAGTGGTCCCCCTGTCCATGAAGACACACCTGGCCACGACTGTTTAGCCTTGATACAGGAAACTACCACAATAAGGGACGATTTGAGTGATATTTCGTCAGAACAACCTGACATGATTATGTGTGGTCAAATATCCCACCGGGGATTAGTTAATGACTAATCCTTAGGCCCTCCTTAGGCCTAATGACGCCCTCCTTAGGCCCGCGCAGATTTCCGTCATTAAATGCGCTGCCCACACAAACGGTAAGACCCCAGTCGACGTTGGTAATGAACAAGCAGATTGTGCAAATTCAGCAAGTGATGGTGCCTAAAATGTTAAGTCAGACTAAACGTTCTGCAATAAATAGGTCTGCCTCTGACAAGCCAATGCCAACCATCCAAGACGTCATAAGGTTACAGGAGGACGCTCCTGAGAATGATAAACAAATGTGGAAACGGTTAGGTTGTACATATGATTCTGTTTCCTCTTTATGGACCACGCCAGCACATCGGACTTGTATGTCTGATGTACTGGCTTTATGGGTCACTGAATGTGTACACTTTGCAACTCATTGTGGGGCTCGGGGAACTAGTGATTTGTTGCTGGACACTTGGTGGCGCCCTAAAATGCAGGGGTTGGCTCAGAATATCAGCACTCGGTGTTTGATTTGTCAGCAATATAACACCGGCAAAGGTATCCCTTGTGGTATGGGGCGAACCCCGTTGCCCAGTGGTCCCTTTGAGACGCTCCAAATGGATTACATTGAGTTGGAAAGATGTCAATGTTATAAATATGTTTTGGTCATTGTGGATGTGTTCAGCAGATGGGTCGAGGCGTATCCGACTATCGATAATAAAGCTGCTACTGTGGTTAAAGTTCTGAAACAGGGAAATCATTCCCCGGTACAGTATACCAGCTCAGTTGAGTTCTGATAACGGGCCTCATTTTATTGGACAGATTAACCTGCCTCTCTTCCCCAGCGCTATTTTACAGGTGTGGAGCATGATGGGTCTGTGTGATCTTCGGCCTCACCTCGCTTGGAGTGTTATTGGCGACGGACATGGAAAAGGGAAATATTATCTACATTTGTAACCCCAACCAAATAACAAGGACATTTCATTTATGCAAAGGTGATGTTCTTCGCTGCCCCCATATACGAGGACATGGTATCGACTCATGGAAGGTCATCAAGTTCACGGACAATGCAGGACTCATGAAGCAATTGCACCGGTCCCGGCGATGGGAAGGGAACATTACATGGACATTGCCTTGTTTTTGGAGTACATGTAAATTTGCTTTTGGATGTGTTAAGATTGGTGCCATGAAGGTAAAATCAGACTGTCAGGAGAGAGTAGGAAGAGGTTGTGGGAGAGAGAGGGGGACTAGAGAGAGGGCGGAGCGTGTGAGAAGGGGAGTACAACTAGAATGTAGGTTATCAGGAGATACACTTAATTCATTTAGAGGCCAAACTGAGGAAAACCCGGGTAGTATGAATCTCTTTTACCAGATTTACCACCGCTTGTATGGCCAGGGACGGGTTGTCTGCTACCCGAACCCCGCAGTGGTGTCTAGGTTATTTTCTGTTTCACCGCTTTGGGGCACTCCCCAAACGGTGGTTCATTGTCAGCGTTCCGAGTCACCGCCCGAGAAAGTCACTCTTCCTTACGATCCGGGTTCAGCACCACCGGCTATTTGCCTTCCCCTTCCTCGGGATAATTCCCACTCACAGTATGATAGGTTGCAACAGTGGAGGGCGTACATACCTAGCCACTTCACTCCCAATAGGGATTCCCGGTCGTACGAGAATTGTTTCAGCAGTGAAGGGTACGGCTGTTTGCTGGTAGAGGTGGAAACGAATATAACATGTCTGTTCCCACCTGTACGGACAGGAGGTGTCATATCACCCAGGCGTCTGGCCAATTCGTTTGTTACAACACCACCAGCGTTCCATTGAACGCCAGCTTCCAGCTCCTTTGTGGCTGGGCGAATGTCTCTCATATCACTGTTGGGACTAGGGCTTTCCGCATTGCTAGGCGACCCGAATGGGCGTTCCAAAGCTGGATAAACTGGGCTACTGGGGGATCCCTACGCAACCGATATACTGATTGTGATGCTAGCCTGTACACGGAGCAAGGATACTACTTTTTATTTAATGGCACAGTGACCAATGTTTTGTCACCACCATTTCCCCGCCAAATTGCTATTGGGACTCTAGTCCCTACCACAGTCCCCTGCCCCTCGGCGTGGATGCTGCATAATCAGTTAGCACGCCGGGCAGTCTCAGCTGAATTCTGCGAGAACTGGAAAAAACCTCAGGTTCTCGCACCCAACCGGGGCCACTCAGCCGGGTGGGGGATTCTGAGCGTATTGACACTGGGAGGTGGGTGGCGGGGGGGGGGGGGGGGGGGTCCTTGGCGGTCAGCGATAGGAATTATTTTATTTGTGGCCTTACCATCTTGGGAAATGAAACCTTGGGAGCCCTCGGGGCAATAACTAAGGAATTGTCTCAGCTGCGGTTGTTTGCAATGCAGAACCGGCATGCTCTTGACTATCTTCTGGCCCGTGAGGGTGGGGTATGCGCCATAGTACAGGGCAAGTGTATCATGGGAGTTCAAGACCTAACCGCTAACATCACTAAATTTATGGATCACATACGGAATCACCTGGACAGAATGCAGGATCCTGGCTCTTGGGGTAACTGGGGATTTGGACGTTGGAAGGACTGGTTGATAAATATGGCCATGTATTTAGCAGTGGCTATTGGCTGCATCTTTGTGGGCCCAGCTATCCTTAAATATGTGATGGGTAGAATGCGGGGTGCACTGGAACAGATCAACGCCCCTAAAATCTTGGCTGTCAAAATCCATGAGGGTGCAGCAGATGAAGGGGGGCTACTACAGGAACTGGAAATGCAGCGACAGATCTTTTTAGATGAGGGACCGTAGCTATGGACTGAATAGTTCGGTTATCATGGAATGATAAAAGGAGATAATGACGAATGTGATATAAAATAGTTACTTTAGAGATAGTTACTGTAATGTAGAGATAGGCCAGTCTCATTCTGGTGAGTTCACAGACAAAGGATTTCAGAACGCATGGCAAAGCAAGGGGGGAGGAGTGTCCAGCAAAGGAGGAGAAAAGGATGCTGGGTAATAGGGGGCCAGAGGAAGGGATGAGAAGTGAGCCAATCAGGATGTATGGCCAGGTCAGGAGGGGTATAGGATGACCTATGGGAATTGTGTATGTGAAACTTGATGCCATTTGAATGTATTTGCAGAAATCCCTTTGTCTCCTTCTTCATTCGTTTCCCGGGGTGTAGGAGACTAGCTGTGTTCTGTGCCTGTGTGAAATGAAACAGACTTGCAAGTCAAATAAAATAACTAATGCAGTACCTGCAAATCCATCTCGACTTTTATTGAGGCCAGACTGAGGGGTAAAACATTTTTGATTTGTCAACACTACCAGAAGGATGTGGAGACTTTAGAGAGGGTGCAGAAGAGATTTACCAGAATGTTGCCTGGTATGGAGGGCATTAGCTATGAGGGGAGGTTGAATAAACTCGGTTTGTTCTCACTGGAACGACGGAGGTTGAGGGGCGACCCGATAGAGGTCTACAAAATTATGAGGGGCATAGAGAGTGGATAGTCAGAGGCTTTTTCCCAGGGTAGAGGGGTCAATTACTAGGGGGCTTTAATGTGCGAGGGGCAAGGTTTAGAGGAGATGTACGAGGCAAGTATTTTACACCGGGTAGTGGGTGCCTGGAACACACTGCCGGAGGAGGTGGTGGAAGCAGGGACGATAGCGACATTTAAGGGGCACCTTGATAAATACATAAATATGATCGGAATAGAGGGATACGGACCCTGGAAGTGTGGAAGATTTTAGTTTAGCTGGGCAGCATGGTCAGGGCAGGCTTGGAGGGCCGAAGGGCCTGTTCCTGTGCTGTACTTTTCTTTGTTCTTTGTAACAAGCACAGCTCTGGGAAAACGGCCGGTCACTGTGAACAGAGGGAGGAGATGGACAAACCGAGCAAGAGGCATGTGGAATATAACCCATTCTGTATTGCCCAAAGCATTTTGCAGGAGCCCCACCCCCCACCCCCCACCCCACCCAATCATGCTCCCTTGAAATATTGGCTGTGGAATCCTTTCATCCGCATCAGAGGGCAGGGATGGCATAACCTCCAGCAGTGCAGCACCCCCTCAGTTCCACACACAAGCATCACCCTCGGTTACATGGGTTCAAGTATCTGGATCAGGTTTTGAGCCCATGACCTTTCACTCTGAGGTGACAGGTAAACGGATGGATTATTGAGATGGATAATGTGACAGGCCCCGATTACCTGTTCCTGTTAATCTGACACAGGCCTCCAATTAGAGTGTTCAACATGCATTTCACTGCAATTCATAAATATTTCATAGAGTGATCAGCACTTAGATTAAATATAATTCTGTGTTCAGAAGCAGCATCTGAAATTACTCGGTAACTATAGTAACTATGGCCTGTTGCTAAGCAGTGAGTATGTGGGTGTTGGCAGTCAGTTCGGGGCCTGTGCTCTGGAATCTGGTAGAGTTCATCAGGTAACATTACAACATCAAATTCTCAGAGATAGACTGGGAATACCAGTCAAAATGGCCCCACACCCCATCACAGGCCAAGAACCTCCTCAGAGGCCCCGAACCCCCTCAGAGGCTACGCACCCCCTCACACACCTTACACCCTCTCGCAGGCTGCGCATGCCCTCACAGGCATCACATCCCCTCGCAAGCCACGCACCCCCTCGCAGGCTCTGCACCTCCTAGCAGGTTCCGCACCCCCTCACAGGCTCCACCCTCCCTCGCAGGCTCCGCACCCCCTCGCAGGCTCTGCACCCTCTCGCAGGCTCTGCACCCTCTCGCAGGCTCCGCACCCCCTCGCAGGCTCCGCACCCCCTCGCAGGCTCCGCACCCCCTCGCAGGCTCCGCACCCCCTCGCAGGCTCCACCCTCCCTCGCAGGCTCCGCACCCCCTCGCAGGCTCCGCACCCTCTCGCAGGCTCCGCACCCCCTCGCAGGCTCCGCACCCCCTCGCAGGCTCCGCACCCCCTCGCAGGCTCCGCACCCCCTCGCAGGCTCCGCACCCCCTCCCAGGCTCCGCACCCCCTCCCAGGCTCCGCACCCCCTCCCAGGCTCCGCACCCCCTCACAGGCTCCACACCGCCTCACAGGCCGCGTAACCTTCCCATAGGCCTCGCACCCCCTCCCACGCCCGGCCACCTTCTTACAGGCCCCGCATTCCCCAACAAGCTCTGCACTTACTCACAGGCCTCTCACACGTGGCAGAAGGCAGGACTGTGTGTAACTGGGATCACCAGTTAATTTATGTTACCTGATGAACTCCAGCAGAATCTAGAGCACAGGCCTCAACCTGACTGTCAGCATCAACACCCACACACGTGCTGGTGCCATGGTTACTATAGTTACCAAGTGATTTCAGATGCTGCTGCTGGAACACAGAATTATATTAAATCTAAGTTCTAATTACATTCACGCCCAACAACAGTCACTTCACACGATGAAATATTTACAAATTACATTGAAATGAGGGATGAGCAACAACAACAACCTGTATTTACATAACACTTTTCACATAATTAATCACCCCAATGTATTATAAAGCAAAACTAGACATCGAGCCACATTAAGTCAGATCACAGAATACCAGAATTGTTGTGGTGCTGAAGCAGGCCATTCGGCCCATCGTGTCTGCACCGGCTTTACAAATGAACATTATGACCAGCACCATTGCCCTACCTTTGCACGTTGTTTCTATTAAAATAAACATCTAATTTCCTCTTGAATGCCTCCTCTTCTCTTCCAGGCTGTGCATTCCACACCCCAACCACTCGTTGTGTGAAAAAGATTTTCTCATATTATATTTGCTTCTTTTACAAATCATTTTAAAACTGTGACCTCTTCTTCTTGATCCATTTACGAGCAGGAACAGTTTCTCCCTATCTACTCCAGGCCTCTCATGATTTTGAACATCTCTATTAAATCTCCTCTTCGCCTTCTTCTCTCCAAGGAGAACAGTTCCAGCCTTCCTGTAATGTGGTGACTAGAACTGCACACAATACTCCAGTTGTGGCCTCACCAGTGTTGTATACAATTCCAACATTCAGCTTTCCCCCTCGCTGCCTGAGTTGGTTGGCACAATTCCAACATTATATCCTTACTTTTACATTCTATACCTCTGCCAATGATGGAGATCATTCCACATGCTTTCTTTAGAACTTTGTCTGCTTGAACTGCTGCCTTTAAGGACCTGTTAAATTCTCATCCCTGGAAAACTTCTTGTAAACCTCTTCACTTTCTCCAGTGTGTTCACATCCTTCCTATAGTGTGGCACCCAGAACTGTACACAATATTCCACCTGAGGTCTAACTTCGTGTTTTGTTAAAGTTCAGCATCACCTCCTTGCTCTTGTGCTCTCTGCGCCATTAAGAAATCCCAGAATACTATCTGCTTTATTAACTGCTTTCTCCACCTGTCCTTCAATTATCTATACACAGATACACCCAGGTCCCTCTGCTCCTGCACCCCTTCAGAATTGTACCCCTTTTGTTATATTGTTTCCCCATGTTCCTCCTATCAAAATGCATCACCTCACACTTCTTCTCACTGAACCTATCTGCTCACTTCACAGTTTTTTTTCATAGAATTTACAGTGCAGAATGAGGTCATTCGGCCCATCGAGTCTGCACCGGCTCTTTGAAAGAGCACCCTACCCAAGCCCACACCTCCACCCTATCCCCATAACCCAGTCACCCCGCCCAACACTAAGGGCAATTTTGGACACTAAGGGCAATTTAACATGGCCAATCCACCTAACCTGCACATCTTTGGACTGTGGGAGGAAACCGGAGCACCCGGAGAAAACCCACCCACACATGGGGAGAATGTGCAAACTCCGCACAGACAGTGACCCAAGCCAGGAATCGAACCTGGGACCCTGGAGCTGTGAAGCAATTGTGCTAACCACTATGCTACCGTGCTGCCCAAGTTTACAATCCTTCCAAGTTTTACATCATTTGTAAACTGTAAAATTTTCCCCTGCACATCAAATCTAGATCATTGATAAAAAATCAGGAAAAGCAAGTGTCCCAATACCGACTCCTTGGGAATTCCACGACAAATATTCCACCAACTCACAAATATCCATTAACCCCTGCTCACTGTTTCCTATTGTTCAGCCAATTTTGTATCCACGTTGCGAACTGTTCCTTTTATTCTATGAGCTATAACTTTTCTCACAAGTCTGTTGTGCGACACTGTATAGAATGCCTCATCCAAGTACACCACATCAACAGTGTTACCCTCATCGACCCTCTCCGTTCCCTCTTCAAAAAAACTCCAGCAAGTTAGTTAAATACAATTTCTCCTTTAGAAATCCAAGCTGGCTCTTCCTAATCAACCCATCATTTTTTCCAGTGACTATTAATTCTGTCCTCAAATTATTGTTTCAAAAGCTTCCCCAAGTTTAACTGACTGATCTGTAATTGCTGGGTGTATCCTCACAATGTTTTTGAGCAAGGGTGTAATGTCTGCAATTCTGCAGTTCTCTGGCAGTTCCCTGAGGATCGAGAAGACTGGAGGATTTTGGCCAGAGCCCCTGCAATTTCCATTCTCACTTGCTTCAATATCCTTGGATGCACCTCAAATATCCAATCCCAATGCCTTGTCAACTTTAAGTATCCAATACCACCTTCTCATCAATTTTTAACTCTTCTCGTGACAGTTTCCTCTTTGTCACCATAGCTGAGGTAGCATTTGCTCCTCAAATGTTTGGTTAAAGAGGCAGGTTTTTAAGGAGTGTCTTAAAGGATGACAGTGAGGTGGAGAGACAGAGGAATTTCCAGATCTCGAGGCCGAGACAACTGGAGGCTTGATCACCCAAGGTAGAAGGATTGAAACCGGGCATGCTGAAAAGGCCAGCACTGGAGGAGTACAGAGGGTTGTAGAGCTGCAAGTGATTGCAAACATCGGGACAAGGCCAGAGGGATTTGAAAACCAACGTGAAAATGTTAAAATCCAGGTGTTACTTGACCAAGGACCAATGTAGATATGAGCACAGGAGTGATAGGTGAATGGGGTCTGCTGTAAATCAAGACATTGGGTAACAGCATTTAGGGGGGGTAGAATGTGGGAGACCAGCTAAGAGTGCATTGAAATAGTCAAATCTGGGGATAATAAAGCAATAAAGCAGATGAGCTGAGACGGGGTGAAGTTAGGTAATATTACAGAGGTTGAAATAGGGGATCTTAAAGTAAATTTGCCATAGTCCCAGATGACCATGGGCTTCTTTCCTCTTTGAGGGGGAAAGCTGACTGGTGGTGATTTAACCTGAGGGGCCTGTGAGAGGGTGCGGGGCCTGTGAGAGGGTGCGGGGCCTGTGAGAGGGTGCGGGGCCTGTGAGGGATATGGTTGAGAAGGCGGGGCTTTCATGAATAACCTCACCTGGTACGGGAATTGAACCCATGCTGTTGGCCTTGCTCTGCATCACAAACTAGCCGTCCAACCAACTGACATAAACTGGCCCCTTAGGGGGTCTTAGTGGTGGTATGGCTATCAAGTCGGAAGTTCATCTGTCTGGGAACAGCCTGACTTAACCTCCGGCTGTTGTCACAGAGAGGAATGGAATCAGTCATTGAGGAACAGTGAGGAGCAGGGTCCGAAAACAATGGTTCCAGTCTTCCTGATATTTAACTGGAGGAAATTTCCGCTCAAACCAGCATAGAATGTTGGAGAAACAATCTGATAATTCAGCAACACTGGAGGTGAGGTGATGGCGAGTGAGATGTTAGCTTACAGGTGAAAGTTCACACTATTTCAGATGATATCACCAAGGGGCTGAGTATAGATGGCAGTTAGGAAGTGGCCATGGATAGATCCTGGGGGTGGGGGGCGCCAGAGGTAATGGCATCCACCATTAGGAAAGCTAATAGAATGTTATAATTTATTGTGAGGGGAATTGATTACAAAAGTAGGAAGTTATGCTTTGTACATATTTGTGAGACCACATCTATAGTTGTATACAGTTCTGGAGTATTGGTTTCCTTAACTAAGGAAAGATGTAAATGTGTTAGAAGCTGTCCAGAGAAGGTTTACTAGACTAATACTGGGAAAGGGGGGTGGTCTTATGAGGAAAGGTCAGAGAGGTTAGATTTGTATCCACTGGAGTTTAGATGAATCAGAGGCAACTTGATTGAAACCTTTAAAATCCTGAGGGTTATTGAAAGGGTTGGTGTGGAGAAGATGTTTCTCCTTGTGGGAGAATCTAGAACCAGGGGTCACTGTTTAAAAATAAGGGGGTCACTTATTTAAAACGGAGATGAGGAGAAATATTTTCTCTCAGAGCATGGTGATTCTCTGGAACTCTCTTCCTCTAAAGGCAATGGAAGCAGAATGCAGTTCCACCGAGCTGGGTGTGTGTGGAGAGAGCTATTGGACGTCACCCATGTGGAAGACAGCAGATATGTTAAGAAGGACATCACAATCACAGCGAATGATTGGAGGAAATCAAACATGGAGTTCCAGGAAAGAGGGGCGTGACCTGTCCTTTTCAGAACACGCGTTAGTTAGCCTAGAACAAGGCCCACTTGGTATCTTCCAGGCAACTTCGCAGCCACTCAGTTTAGTGAGAATTGGGTATGAATCAAGCAGACAGGTTTTTAAACCACACACAGTACTGACCAAGCGGGAATGATGTATAAGTGTGATGTAGATCAAGTCCTGGGTAAGAATTTAGTATAAATGGGAATTTACTGCAGGAGGGGTAAGATGTGCTCGATCCTCAATCCCTTTTCCAGCTGGTGAATCGCCTTATCTTTGTTTTCAAGCTGGGAGAGTATCATTTACATTACCCTGTAAATTAATAACTAATTAACTCAATAAACAAGGTCAGACAGATCTAGCAGCATGTGGGAACCTGTGGAATGTGGGCCTATCCCAGACACCCTGCCTGCAGCCTCAACTCGCTATTGCTGAGCTGGAGTGAGCTGCAGACATTATGGGAATCGGGGAGGGAGTTACCTGGGTGGGAGTTACCTGGGTGGGAGTTTCCGGCCACACCTGTCATGATATGCAAACTTGACTCGGCAGATCTTTCAAGTTGGTTCATGGTCAGGTACGGGGGGATGTGACAGCACGTCGGTCAGGTAAGGGGGAACCGGCATGTCGTGATGGACAAGCCTTGGACCTTTGACCGACAGCTACAAGGTACTTGCTTCCTGCGTGCATGAGGAGAAGAACTGCAGGGTAAATGAGCAGAATGACCCTGGCATTGGGGCGGCGCGGTGCCACAGCAGTTAGCACTGCTGCCTCACACCGCCAGGGACTCGGGTTCAATTCCAGCCTCAGGTGACTGTGTGGATTTTGCACTTTCTCCCCGTGTCTGTGTGGGTTTCCTCCGGGTGCTCCAGTTTCCAGTCCAAAGTCCACAGATGTGCAGGTTAGGTGGATTGGCCGTGCTAAATCACCCATGGGTATCCAAAAGGTTAGGCGGGGTTACGGGCATAGGGTGGAGGTGTGGGTTTAACCAGGGCTGGTGCAGACTTAATGGGCTGGATGGCACTGTAAATTATATGAAAAAAAATCATGGTGAACGATACCAGTCAAGTGGGGAAAATGAAGAGGAATGTGGTAGTGATAGGAGACAGTGTGGTTGGGAAATAGATACTGTTCTTTGCAGCCGGAGCTGGGGGCTCTGAAGGTTGTGTTGCCTTAAGTCCTCCTGCATGGAGAGGGGCTTGGAGTGGGAGGGGGAGAATCCAGTTGTTGGGCCTTATTAACCTCTGTTGCTACTTTTAATAATTTGTGTATGTGCACTCCTAGATCCCTTTTGGTTCTTTACTCCATTCAGACTCTCATTATCCAACTCTCTTTGCCACAAAACACACCACCGCACATTTATCTTTTCTGAAGTTAATTTTCCATGTCCAGCTCCGTGCTGCAAGTTCATTAATATTTTTCTGTATTTTGTATGCCTAATAAATAATTTCTGCAACCCCACTGACCTATTTGATTGTCCACTGACCCACTTTAAATAATTTCCATTGATCCTGCTGTTAATCCCTGTCTTCCCTTGTGTTTTCCCTTTAATTTCTGTAATTCTGCAATTTCAATATCTGTACCTGGGCAATTAATGGGACCTATGCCTTTAAGATGGACTTCACCTTTAATTTTTTTTAAAGGAATCTACAGCAGCATGTGCTGCTTAGTCTGAAATCAGCGACGATTCATCTTGATGGACTTGGCTGTCGACCAATGAGCTGTTTATATTGCTGTGTTCTTAGCTGATTGGTGCTGACCATTCTGGAAGGTTCTGCAAAGGGCAGGAAGGCTTCATGTGGCTTTTCATTTTGGGTTGAGCAAGAAGCTGGAGGGTCAAAGCCCTGATCTGTCTCTCCTACCTGATGGATTCTGTCTAAAGGTTCAAAGTAAAGTCCTTTCTCTCTTTTCAGCCAGACTGAACTGCAGGGAGTTCAGTCCTGCCACCAGCTGAGGGCCGGGTCAGTTGTTTGAAAATCCTTTTAAACTCATCTCAGACAAGCTGTTGATCATTCTGGTGGAGCCGGGAACAAATAAGAATTAAACAAGCCTGAGGCTGTTCTTTTGAATGAAGGCTCGGTAATAGTGAAAGTGACTCCCTGGAAGAAATCCTACAGTCTGGGAGTTCTGACTGAATACACCTGCCTGAAAAGCCTCCTTAGCAATCCAACTGGTGGGGGGTAGGGTATGGGGCGGGGGGGTGGGGAGTGGGGGTGGGGGGTGGAAGGCGTGCCTTCAAAGTTTAAAA
This sequence comes from Scyliorhinus torazame, assembly GCF_047496885.1. Classification (NCBI taxonomy): domain Eukaryota; kingdom Metazoa; phylum Chordata; class Chondrichthyes; order Carcharhiniformes; family Scyliorhinidae; genus Scyliorhinus; species Scyliorhinus torazame. The sequence continues at coordinate 38,923,901 of NC_092728.1, forward strand.
TAAATCTCCGCAGCAACAGTCGGTTTAAAAAAATGCCCCTTTTTGGGAAAATCGATCCTTTTGACCCAGAGACTGAACACTGGGTTCAGTAGATTGAAAGGCTTCAATTTTTCTTCACCACAATCAGAAAAAGACCCATTTATTCCAACTTTTTGCTTCCTGTTTGCTAACTAGCTTTCTATCTATCTCAAGACACTACCCTTAATCCCATGCGCTTTAACTGTACATATCGTCAAAGAATTATAGTAGATTTGTCAAGCATGTTTTTCCTTTTGTAAATCTCTGCTGAATTTCACTGATTATACCACTGCTTTCCAAATGCTGTGCTATGAAATCCTTGATTTGACTCCAGCAACTTCCCTACTACCGACGTTAGGCTCACTGGTTCCCTGTTTTCTCTCTACCTCCATTTTTGAATAGCGGGGTTATATTAGCTACCCTCTAATCTGTAGGAACCATTCCAGAGTCCAAAAAAGTTTGGAAAATGACCATCAATAAAGTAACTATTTCTCCGTCCCTGATGCCAGGCTGATGTTGGCTGGCACAACCCATGCCAGTGGTACACTCTGTGGGGCACTCCTGTAGGGGCTACCATTGGCATTTCTGTTGGGTGGGCCATGTGCTGACCCCCCCCCCCCCCCAGCAGGTGGTGGCCGGTTTGCGGAGGTGGAGAATTGGTGGGCTGGAGGGTGAAGGGTGGTGTGCGGGGGTGGGGGGTATTGGGGGTATTGTAGCCATCCCTGGCAGTAGCTGGTCCGGCATTCCACGGTCGTGCCTCTGCATATCCTACCCCCTCCCTCTCCCTCGTCAGTAATGGCGCCTGTTTCCCGATTTTTTTGAAACCACAAGTGAAACTCACCGGTGGTACTTCCTCCTGGCAGAGGTGGAGCGTTGTGGATGCCCCGGAGAATATCGGGTCAGGCCCGCTAATGATATGCGGACGGTGTTTACTGAACGTGCGGAGTAGAACGCGTTGATGCCGCTGTCGAGGCACTGGAGCATGGCGTTCTGGCGGACACCCAGTGCCGGCCACAGTTTAACTTCACGATCGATTCTCTGCCCAATTGCCTTTCCCGATTCTGGCCTCTGCCAATGGAGAATGGTCTTCCACGGATGGCGCTTTGACAGGTAGGACCAATTCAAGCTATTCCAGCTCCACAAAGACGAACTGGGCTGTGTGGATGGAGTGTTACTGTGTGGATCTAGAGTGGTGGGTTCCAGGCCCAACAAAAGGAATGTTGCTGCAGGGGTTACACAGTGTCATCCAGGTCAGACCAAAATGAAAATGCTCCTTAGTTATGTTTGGTGGCCAGATATTGATAAGGATATCAAAAACTTAGTCAGGAGTTGTGATCAATGCCAATCGCAAAAAGCTCTGTGTCCATCGGCTCATGTGCACCCATGGCGGTGGCCTGGCTGACCTTGGGCCTGGTTACATGTGGATTTTGGCGGTGATGCCCATTCCAACTGAGTTGATATTCATGAAAGGAGAACAACAACATCCATCAACAACAACAACAGCGATCAAAAAACTGCGACAAACCTTCACTACGCCTGGCCAGCCAGTCGTTTTAGTCTCCGATAACGGTGCTGCTTTCACAGGGGCAGAATTTCTGCATTTTATACAAATTAATGGAATAAAAAATGTGTGCCGGGCACCCCATCGCCCAGCCTCAAATAGCTTTGCAGAAAGAGCTGTCCCGACATTGAATTCAGCGATGAATAAGCAGCCAGCTACAACCTTACGATTGAAGCTTGTTAGTATTATGGGCCAGGGTTTAGAGAACACCAAAGTGTATCATGGAGTTCATCTGACCCACAACTTTTAATAGATTTTGGTTATGGGGAGCACAAGGGCCCACTTTACAGGTGTGATGCAACAGAGATCCAAACTATTTTTAAACAAAACAATGTTTATTCTATGAATCCAGTTAACATTTTATAAACTCACAGGAAACATCTTACCAACTACTAACACTGATAACGCCCCCCCCAAAAATACAGTACTCTATAGGTAACCCTTAGTAACTTTCCTAACAACATCCATAAGCCAAAACACCTTTTAACAAAGACAGTAGGTTTGAATTCTCTACAGAGAGCAGTTATCACTGATAAATTATCAAGTGATCTAAACACCTTGTTTAACATACAGAGAGACACCAGTACACGTCTGCTTGGTTTGAATGCAGCTCTCCAACTGAAAGCAAAACTAAAACACAGAGCCGAAAAAAAGAGCTTCCAGCTCCACCCACAAAATGACATCACTGCAGCCATTTGATAAAGCACACTTTTCTTAAAGGAACATTCACGTGACATTAGATTCCTCTTAACTTACATAACAGCACCGCACGTTACTCCGGGAATATCCCCCTCAGAGGTATCAATAGGGAGGCGCCGTCGGACCAAACCTGAACTAGTGTTCCCCAATTTAGCCGGGATATAGAGGTGAAACAAGGTGCTCACAAGAGACATCACGATGCTAGGTCCTTTGAGGTGAACGACTTGGTATTCATCTAGAACATTAGCCCAGCCTGGGTCCCTGGAAAGATCATAACAAAACCAGGCCCCGTGTCCTATCTGGTTCACCTCCAAGGAACAGAAGTAAGGAAACACACAAGGAAAAGAGAAACTAACACAATTCATCCAAGCACGCTGACCCAGCAACACCTTCCAACCTTCCTCCAACGGCACCATGATCAGTGGGAATGGTTACTCCAGAGGAAGGGCCATGTGTTGTTCCACTGGGCACTGGAGCAGATGTCTACACTAATAAAAATCCTGAAATCGTAAATTATCCGACAGTTTCTCAAGGCATCACTGCGGTGGCACAGTGGTTAGCACACCTGCCACACAGCGCCAGGGTCCCGGGTTCAATTCCAAACTCGGATCACTGACTGGGTGAAGTTCGCAATTTCTCCCCATGTCTGTGTGGGATTCCTCCGGGTGCTCCGGTTTCCTCCCGCAGTCCAAAGATGTGCAGGTTAGGTGGATTGGCCATGATCAATGCATGGGGGTTATGTGGATAGGGCATGGGAGGGGGTCAGGGTGGGTTGCTTGTTCAGAGGGTCGGTACAGACCCGATGGGCGAAGTGGAGTCCTTCAGTACTGTTCTATGGGATTCTATCTCAACTGACTCTGGGATTTATCCTAGGATTCTCTGGGAGGCCAGGGAAGAGATTGCTGGACCATTGGCTTTGATTTTTATGTCATCATTGGCTACAGGAATAGTGCCAGAGGACTGGAGGACAGCAAATGTGGTCCCTTTGTTCAAAAAGGGGAGCAGAGACAACCCCGGCAACTATAGACCGGTGAGCCTCACGTCTGTAGTGGGTAAAGTCTTGGAGGGGATTATAAGAGACAAGATTTATAATTCATCTAGATAGGAATAATATGATCAGGGATAGTCAGCATGGCTTTGTGAAGGGTAGGTCATGCCTCACAAACCTTATCGAGTTCTTTGAGAAGGTGACTGAACAGGTAGACGAGGGTAGAGCAGTTGATGTGGTGTATATGGATTTCAGCAAAGCGTTTGATAAGGTTCCCCACGGTAGGCTATTGCAGAAAATACGGAGGCTGGGGATTGAGGGTGATTTAGAGATGTGGATCAGAAATTGGCTAGCTGAAAGAAGACAGAGGGTGGTGGTTGATGGGAAATGTTCAGAATGGAGTTCAGTCACAAGTGGAGTACCACAAGGATCTGTGCTGGGGCCGTTGCTGTTTGTCATTTTTATCAATGACCTAGAGGAAGGCGCAGAAGGGTGGGTGAGTAAATTTGCAGACAATACTAAAGTCGGTGGTGTTGTCGATAGTGTGGAAGGAAGTAGCAGGTTACAGAGGGATATAGATAAGCTGCAGAGCTGGGCTGAGAGGTGGCAAATGGAGTTTAATGTAGAGAAGTGTGAGGTGATTCACTTTGGAAGGAATAACAGGAATGTGGAATATTTGGCTAATGGTAAAGTTCTTGAAAGTGTGGATGAGCAGAGGGATCTAGGTGTCCATGTACATAGATCCCTGAAAGTTGCCACCCAGGTTGATAGGGTGGTGAAGAAGGCCTATGGAGTGTTGGCCTTTATTGGTAGAGGGATTGAGTTCCGGAGTCAGGAGGTCATGTTGCAGCTGTACAGAACTCTGGTACGGCCGCATTTGGAGTATTGCGTACAGTTCTGGTCACCGCATTATAGGAAGGACGTGGAGGCTTTGGAGCGGGTGCAGAGGAGATTTACCAGGATGTTGCCTGGTATGGAGGCAAAATCTTATGAGGAAAGGCTTGAGGTTGTTTTCGTTGGAGAGAAGAAGGTTAAGAGGAGCCTTAATAGAGGCATACAAAATGATTAGGGGGTTGGATAGGGTGGACAGTGAGAGCCTTCTCCCGCGGATGGAAATGGCTGGCACGAGGGGACATAACTTTAAACTGAGGGGTAATAGATATAGGACAGAGTTCAGAGGTAGGTTCTTTACGCAAAGAGTAGTGAGGCCGTGGAATGCCCTACCTGCTACAGTAGTGAACTCGCCAACATTGAGGGCATTTAAAAGTTTATTGGATAAACATATGGATGATAATGGTATAGTGTAGGTTAGATGGCATTTGTTTCGGTGCAACATCGTGGGCCGAAGGGCCTGTACTGCGCTGTATTGTTCTATGTTCTATGTTCTAGGACACAACGCGGGCCAGGGAGCTGAGGCATTCTCATATGTTGGAAGTCTCTGAATAAACTAAAATTTTGAGTGATTGTACTGTTACCCCACCATGATTTATAATTGCCTGTTCTTGAAAATAGTTGCCTGTGCAGAAATTGGGCAGGAAAGAACTTGAAAGGCACTGACCCTCTGACAGTGCAGCACTCCCTCAGCACTGACCCATAGACAGTGCAGCACTCCCTCAGCACTGACCCATAGACAGCGCAGCGCTCCCTCAGTACTGACCCTCTGACAGTGCAGTACTCCCTCAGTACTGACCCTCTGACACTGCAGCACTCCCTCAGCACGGACCCATAGACAGTGCAGCACTCCCTCAGCACTGACCCTCTGACAGTGCCGCACTCCCTCAGTACTGACCCTCTGACAGTGCAGCACTCCCTCAGCATGGACCCATAGACAGTGCAGCACTCCCTCAGTACTGACCCATAGACAGCGCAGCGCTCCCTCAGTACTGACCCTCTGACAGTGCAGTACTCCCTCAGTACTGACCCTCTGACACTGCAGCACTCCCTCAGCACGGACCCATAGACAGTGCAGCACTCCCTCAGCACTGACCCTCGGACAGTGCCGCACTCCCTCAGTACTGACCCTCTGACAGTGCAGCACTCCCTCAGCATGGACCCATAGACAGTGCAGCACTCCCTCAGCACTGAGCCTCTGACAGTGCCACACTCCCTCAGTACTGACCCTCTGACAGTGCAGTACTCCCTCAGTACTGACCCTCTGACACTGCAGCACTCCCTCAGTACTGACACATAGACAGTGCAGCATTACCTCAGTACTGACCCTCTGACAGTGCAGCACTCCCTCAGCACTGACCATCTGACAGTGCAGCACTCCCTCAGCACTGACCCTCTGACAGTGCAGCACTCCCACAGTACTGACCCTCTGACAGTGCAGCACTCCCTCAGCACTCCCTCAGTACTAACCCTCTGAGAGTGCAGCACTCCCTCAGCACTGACCCTCTGACAGTGCTGCACTCCCTCAGCATTGACCCTCTGTCAGTGCAGCGCTCCCTCAGTACTGGCCCTGAGACAGTGCCGCACTCCCTCAGTACTGACCCTCTGACAGTGCAGTACTCCCTCAGTACTGACCCTCTGACACTGCAGCACTCCCTCAGTACAGACACATAGACAGTGCAGCAGTCCCTCAGTACTGACCCTCTGACAGTGCAGCACTCCCTCAGCACTGACCATCTGACAGTGCAGCACTCCCTCAGCACTGACCCTCTGACAGTGCAGCACTCCCACAGTACTGACCCTCTGACAGTGCAGCACTCCCTCAGCACTCCCTCAGTACTGACCCTCTGACAGTGCAGCACTCCCTCAGCACTGACCCGCTGACAGTGCCGCGCTCCCTCAGTACTGACCCTCTGACAGTGCTGCACTCCCTCAGCATTGACCCTCTGACAGTGCAGCACTCCCTCAGTACTGGCCCTGAGACAGTGCCGCACTCCCTCAGTACTGACCCTCTGACAGTGCAGCACTCCCTCAGTACTGACTCTCTGACAGTGCAGCACACCCTCAGTACTGACCCTCTGACAGTGCAGCACTCCCTCAGTACTGACCCTCTGACAGTGCAGCACTATCTCAGTACTGACCCTCTAACAATGCAGCACTCCCTCAGTACTGACCCTGAGACAGTGCCGCACTCCCTCAGTACTGATTCTCCAACAGTGCAGCACTCTCTCAATACTGACCCTCTGACAGTGCAGCACTCCCTCAGTAGTGACCCTCTGACAATGCAGCACTCCCTCAGTAGTGACCCTCTGACAGAGCAGCACTCCCTCAGTACTGACCCTCTGACAATGCAGCACTCCCTCAGTAGTGACCCTCTGACAGTGCAGCACTCCCTCAGCACTGACCCTCTGACAGTGCAGCACTCGCTCAGTACTGACCCTCTGACAGTGCAGCGCTGCCTCAGTACTGATTCTCCAACAGTGCAGCACTCTCTCAATACTGACCCTCTGACAGTGCATCACTCTCTCAGCACTGACCCTCTGACAGTGCAGCACTCCCTCAATACTGACTCCATGACAGCGTACACCCCCTCAGTACTGACCCTCTGATAGTGCAGATATCCCTCAGTGCTGACCCTCTGACAGTTCAGCACTCCCTCAGCACTCACCCCCTGACAGTGCAGCACTCCCTCAGTACTGACCCTCTGACAGTGCAGTTATCCCTCAGCACTGACCCTCTGACAGTGCAGCACTCCCTCAATACTGACTCCATGACAGCGTACACCCCCTCAGTCCTGACCCTCTGATAGTGCAGTTATCCCTCAGTGCTGACCCTCTGACAGTTCAGCACTCCCTCAGCACTCACCCCCTGACAGTGCAGCACTCCCTCAGTACTGACCCTCTGACAGTGCAGCACTCCTTCAGTGCTGACCCTCTGACAGTGCAGCACTCCCTCAGTACTGGCCCTCTGACAGTGCAGCACTCCCTCAGTACTGACCCTCTGACAGTGCAGTGCTCCCTCAGTACTGACCCTCTGACAGTGCAGCACTCCCTCAGTACTGACCCTCTGACAGTGCAGCACTCCCTCAGTACTGACCCTCTGACAGTGCAGCACTCTCTCAGTACTGACCCTCTGACAGTGCCGCACTCCCTCAGTACTGACCCTCTGACAGTGCAGCACTCCCTCAGTACTGACCCTCTGACAGTACTCACCCGAATCACAGAGAACTATTTGAGTTGTATTTTCCCTATGTAATGCCAGTTTTCCCCAGGGGCTTAATGTGCATTGTCACTAATTTATTTATAACTTGTTTCCAAGGCAACCTTAAGCATGCTGATTAAAGCAAAGACTCTCGTCAGCCCAGCATTTCCCACAGATGCAGTCGGCATTGCAGATTGTTCCAAAATTCTGTCCCAGGACCCCCATATCACAGGGACAATTGCCTAACCTACCTCCCATTCCCAGTGAAGGCCCTGTCTGATCTAAACTGTTTCCTGATTCTGTAGCTCTCTCTGTGGCCCTTGTCCAGTCATCCAGATGCAATAAACAAGCTGCCAACCACAGAGCAGACACTGTGACAATCGCAGATTGGAGAGAATGCACAGTTAGGTTGGAGCTCAGTGTGGTAGGGCAGGCTGGAATGTGTGCAATGCGGATGAATTCTCCTGGATCCAGGGTGTAGCTGGCTGGCAAGGGGGCTGGGTGTTGGGAAGGTAGTGAGGGAAGCTCCAGAACACACACTCACTGCTGAGGAAGGTTATTCCCTCTGGGGGAGTCGCCTCTTGAACCTCTGCTTGCCCCTTCTGATCTTTTGTTTTAAATTGACCCCCCTCCAAATGCACGTTATAGTTCAGGAGCCCTCGCAATCGCCGGCCTGCCTCACAGCACCCTCCTCTCCCCTGTAGCTGCTCCTCTGGTTGAACCAACATCGAGAGCTGGCCCTGCCGCCCACCCGCCTGTCCTGCCGCCCACCCGCCTGTCCACCTGCCACCCGCCTGTACACCTGCCACCCGCCTGCCTGTCCACCTGCCACCCGCCTGCCTGCCTGCCCACCAGCCTCCCATCCGCCAGCCCTGCCGCCCATCCGCCTTTCCGTCTGCTTGCCCACCTGCCTCCTCACCCACCCACCCACCCACCCACCTCCCCACCCACCCACCTGCCCACCAGTCCGCCCACCCACCTCCTCACCCGCCTGCCCACCCACCCACCTGCCCACCCGCCCGCCCACCCACCTCCTCGTCCGCCTGCCCACCTGCCGGCCTGCCCACCCGCCCACCCACCCACCCGCCCACCTGCCCATCCATCCACCCACCTCCCACCCACCTACCCGCCTGCCCTCCCACATCCCGCCCACCCGGCCGCCCGTCCGCCCACCTCCCCAGCCACCTGCTCACACGCCAGCCCACCCACCCACCTTTCCGTCCGCCTGCCCACCTGCCTCCCCACCCGCCTGCCCACCCACCCGCCCGCCCGTCCGCCCACCCACCTGCCCGCCCGCCTGCCCCACCGCCCACCCGCCTGCCCACCTGCCTCCCGCCCATCTGCCCGCCCGCCTGCCCCACCGCCCGCCCGCCTGCCCGCTCGCCTGCCCACCTGCCCACCCGCCTGCCCGCCCACCTGCCTGCCCGCCCGCCCACCTGCCCGACCACCCATCGCCTGTCCACCCGCCCGCCTGCCCACCTGCCTGCCCGCCTGCCTGCCCACCCACCCGCCTGCCTGCCTACCCGCCTGCCCACCTGCCCGCCCACCTGCCTGCCTGCTTGCCCTGCTGCCCACCCGCCTGCCCACCTGCCCACCCGCCTGCCATCCTTACTCGGATGGTGCACCCAGAGACAACCAATTAGGAGCAGCCTCAAGATAACCTAGTGACGTGGTCTGGCTCCCAGACGGTGCTGGTTTAGGACCCCCACTTTGGTTTCTACAACATGGTCCCAAATCCCACTGGAAATTCCGACCGGATGTGCTTCACAAGGATCTGCGCTGGGGCCTCAACTATTTACTGTGGCTATTAATGACTTAGGTGATGGGATAGAAAGCCACCAATCCAAACTTGGAGATGATCTAAAAGGAATTTGGATTGTATTCATAGAATCTACAGTGCAGAATGAGGCCATTCGGCCCTTGAATCTGCACCGGCCCTTACAAAGAGCACCCTACTCAAGCCCACGTCTCTACCCTATCCCTGTAACCCAATAACTCCTACTTAACATTTTTTTGGGACACTAAGGGCAATTTAGTATGGCCAATGCACCGAACCTTTGGCCCACGCAGACACTGGGAGAACGTGTAGATTCCACACAGACAGTGGCCCAAGCCAGGAATCGAACCTGGAACCCTGGAGCTGTGAAGCAACAGTGCTAACCACTGTGCTACCGTGTTGTAAACAGGGCAGATGGAAGTGTAAAATTAGAAAGAAAATACAGAAATATGAGACAATTCATTTTGGCAAAAAGAATGTTCGGAGACAATAAAATACAGGGTACCACTCTGTCAGAGCAGAGGGATCTGGGAGGAAATGTGCATAAATCATTGAAGGGGGCAGAAAAGGTGTCGAAATCAGTTAATAAATTTACAGTATCCCTGACTTTATTAATAGGCTCATCGATCGACAGTTCCAACGCGCCACAGCAAAAACCCGCACCGACCTCCTCAGAAGACAAACATGGGACACAACCGACAGAATACCCTTCGTCGTCCAGTACTTTCCCGGAGCGGAGAAACTACGACATCTTCTTCACAGCCTTCAACACGTCATCGATGAAGATGAACATCTTGCCAAGGTCATCCCCACACCCCCACTACTTGCCTTCAAACAACCGCGCAACCTCAAACAAACCTTTGTTTGCAGCAAACTACCCAGTCTTCAGAACAGTGACCACGACACCACACAACCCTGCCATGGCAATCTCTGCAAGACGTGCCAAATCATCGACATGGATGCCACCATTACACGTGAGAATACCACCCACCAGGTACGCGGTACATACTCGTGCGACTCGGCCAACGTTGTCTACCTCATACGCTGCAGGAAAGGATGTCCCGAAGCGTGGTACGTTGGCGAGACCATGCAGACGCTGCGACAACGAATGAACGGACATCACGCGACAATCACCAGGCAGGAATGTTCCCTTCCAGTCGGGGAAAACTTCAGCAGTCAAGAGCATTCAGCCTCTGATCTCCGGGTAAGCGTTCTCCAAGGCGGCCTTCAGGACGTGCGACAACGCAGAATCGCCGAGCAGAAGCTTATAACCAAGTTCCGCACACATGAGTGCGGCCTCAACCGGGACCTGGGATTCATGTCGCATTACATTCATCCCCCACCATCTGGCCTGCAAAATCCTACCAACTGTCCTGGCTTGACACAATTCACACCTCTTTAACCTGGGGTTACCCCATCTCTGGATCTGTAAAGATTTAATCACCTGCTAATGCTCGCATTCCAAGCATTGTTTGGCATCTTTGAATCTGTCTATATATATGTTTCTGGAACATACCTCTTCATTCACCTGAGGAAGGAGCAGCGCTCTGAAAGCTAGTGACATCGAAACAAACCTGTTGGACTTTAACCTGGTGTTGTAAAACGTCTTACTTTGCTCACCCCAGTCCAACGCTGGCATCTCCACATCTTTATTAATAGGGGCAGAGAGTACAAGAGAAAGGAGGTTATATTAAAGCTCAAACACTGTGTTCCGTGTCAGCTGGCGTTAATTTGTCCAGTTCTGGGCTCCACACTTTCTGAAGGATGTGAAGGGATCAGAGAGGGTGCAGAAAAGATCCACGGGAATGGTTGGGAAACTTCAGTTCGAGGTTGGAGAAGTTGAGACTCTTTGCCTTGGAAAAGAGAAGGATGAGAGGAGATTGGATAGAGGGATTCAAAATCATGATAGAAGTTATAAAGAGAAACTGTTCCCATTGCTGGAAGGATTGAGAACCAGAGAGCTCTGGAGTTCTGCCTTGTTACAAAGAACAAAGCACAAGAACAGGCCCTTTAGCCCTCCAGGCCTGCGCCAACCATACTGCCCGTCCAACCTAAAACCTTCCACACTTCCGGTGTCCGTATCCCTCTATTCCCATCCTATTCATTTATTTGTCAAGGCGCCCCTTAAATGCCACTCTCGTCCCTGTTTCCACCACCTCCTCCGGCAGCGAGTTCCAGGCACCCACTACCCTCTGTGTAAAATACGTTCCTCACAGATCTCCTCTAAACTTTGCCCCTCACACCTTAAACCAGTGTTCTTCAAACTCAGGGGGCGCAACCCGCGGGTGGGTCGCGGGTGGGAGTCGGGAGGGTCGTGGAGCCGTCCTTCGCGGCGCTCCCGATCGTGCAAATCCCCGCGCAGCAGCCGGCTTTTAATAACTCCGCCTGCAAGCGGCCTTCAAAATGGCAGCGAACATGTAAAAAAATTTCGGCCACATTGCGCATGCGCGCTGATGATCGGGCACGTATGCGCAGTGCGGCCGCAATTTTTAAAAATGGTCACAGCTTTTTGTTTTACAAGTTCGGGAGGTATTTATTCATTTTATTCATTTATTTTATTCATTTAATTTTTATTTTATTCATTTTTTTTTACAAGTTCGGGGGGGGGGTTTTATTCATTTATTTTATTCTTTTTTTTTACAAGTTCGGGGGGGTTTTATTTGATAAAATTTTACAGGAAAGAAATGCAGAACTTTGGCCAGATGGAGACTCCATACTTTCCGACACCGGAAGGCTTCACCTTCATCCAACAGGTTCCATTGGAGGAGCGTGTACGAGGGCCAAAGGGAACCAAAGCCATTTCCTCCACTTTTGTCAGCAACAAACAAGGTAAGAGAAAATGGTGGGTCACTCAGGTCGGCCGGGTTGGGTCCTGAAGGTTGGCTGGTTGGTAAAAATGGGTCCCTGGAAAAAAAGTTTGAAGAACACTGCCTTAAACCTATGTTCTCTCATAATTGACTCTTCCACCCTGGGAAAAAAACTTCTGACTATCCCCTCTGACTATAAATCTACATCTATAGTGTAGATTTATTTGTTCTTAAGGGCAGCACGGTAGCATTGTGCATAGCACAATTGCTTCACAGCTCCATGGTCCCAGGTTCGATTCCGGATTGGGTCATTGTCTGTGCGGAGTCTGCACGTCCTCCCCGTGTCTGCGTGGGTTTCCTCCGGGTGCTCCGGTTTCCTCCCACAGTCCAAAGATGTGCGGGTTAGGTGAATTGGCCAATGATAAATTGCCCTTAATGTCCAAATTGCCCTTGGTGTTGGGTGGAGGTGTTGAGTTTGGGTAGGGTGCTCTTTCCAAGAGCCGGTGCAGACTCAAAGGGCCGAATGGCCTCCTTCTGCACTGTAAATTCAATGATAATCTATGATTAATCTAGGACAAAGGTTCGGCACAACATCGTGGGCCGAAGGGCCTGTTCTGTGCTGTATTTTCTATGTTCTATGTTCTATGTTCTATGCCTCTCATAATTATGTAGACTATCAGGTTGCCGCTCAGCAACCTGAGTGCAGCTGGAATTTGGTGAAACAGGGAGTCTCGAGGGGTAGGTTTTAAGGAATAATTTAATTTAAGGGATAATTTATTTTTTTATTATAAATTAAAAGTTCCTAATTCATTTTTTCCCCAAATAAGGGCAATTTAGTGTGGCCAATCCACCTACCCTGCAGACCTTTGGGTTGTGAGGGTGAGACTCATGCAGATACGGGGAGAATGTGCATACTCCACAAGGACAGTGACCTGGGGACGGGATCGAACCCAAGTCCTCGATGGCTAGGCAGCAGTGCTAACCACTTAAGGGCTAATTTCAACCTAAAGTTTAGTTTGTTTTTTGATTTACCAATTAACTAAAAATTGCCCTTTTGACTGGGCCAAGTTCAATTGCAGCTTTCATAGAATTTACAGTGCAGAAGGAGGCCAATCGGCCCATCGAGTCTGCGCCGGCTCTTGGAAAGAGCACCCTAGCCAAGGTTAACACCTCCATCCTATCCCCATAACCCAGTGACCCCACCCAACATTAAGGGCAATTGTGGTTACTAAGGGCAATTTATCATGGCCAATCCACGTAATCTGCACATCTTTGGATTGTGGGAGGAAACCGGAGCACCCGGAGGAAACCCATGCACACACGAGGAGGATGTGCAGACTTCGCACAGACAGTGACCCAAGCCGGAATCGAACCTGGGACCCTAGAGCTGTGAAGCAATTGTGCTATCCACAATGCTACCGTGCTGCCCTAAAGGCCTTTAAGACAGGTGTTCACAGGCTCTCAGTTGAAGCTAGTTAATTGGACAACTGTTTTAATCCAGTTTCAGAAGACTTTGAATTAGGGGCCATAAAAGGACGAATCCTTCAGTGCTGCCTTGCCTGCACTGAGTGCTGCCTTGCCTGAACTGAGTGCTGCCTTGCCTCATTAGAGTGCAGCAGTAGTTTGGTGAAATAGGGAGTTCGGAAGTGATCGCTCCTTTTTTCTTTGGTTGGTGAGTAGGATGGTAAGTACGTCTGCTCTTTAAAATAAAAGTAAGGTCTTAGGAAATTTGGAGCATAAGGGGAAAGAGAAATTTTAAGTAACTCTTACAGTAGAGAGGACCAGAGGTCAGAGAGAGAGCAAAAATGCGAGGACCAGCAGGAAAACTTTAAAAGGAACAATCTAGTGTACCTTCACTCAGTCCAGAGGCAGCGCTCATGAGGTGACGTCAGGATTCTAAAATGATGTGGGGCAAATGGAAGCTGCTGATTGGGTGAGTACAGACAGTGAATATTTATACTCCTTTTATTATGACTTCACCCGGGATCTACTGGCCATATCGTGCTCCCATTGGGGCGCGAAGTGGCCAGTAGATCGTGCCCATACTTTAATCAACAGAGTTGGCATGGCTTCATGAAAGGAAAATCATGTCTGACTAATTTATTAGACTTTTCCGAGGAAGCTTCACCCAGAGTGGATAGAGGGGGACCAGTAGATGTGTTGTATTTTAACTTCCAGAAGGTATTTGACAAGATACCTCACAAAAGGTTAAGTCATAAGGTAGTATATTGGCACGGATTGAGAAAGGCTAATGGGCAGGAAACAGCGAGTGGGGATAAGGAGTTCTTTTTCAGGTTGGTGACCTGTAGCCAGTGGGGTTCCACAGGCATCAGTGCTGGGACTGCAACTGTTTATGATATATATTCATCACTTGGAGGAAATAAGCAAATGTACTGACGCCAAATTTGCAGACAACACAAAAATAGGTGGAAAGGCAAGTTGGGAGAGGGATACAAACGGTTTGTAAAGAGATATTGATAGGTTAATGCGTGACCAAAAGACAGAGCAAGAGTAGGAAGGCAGTGCAGGTGTCCTCTGCGGTCATCTCCCTGCAAAACAGATATACCGCTTTGGATACTGTTGAGGGAGATGGCTCACCAGGGGAAGGCAGCAGCAACCAGGTTCATGGCACCGTGGCTGGCTCTGCTGCGCAGCTGGGCAGGAAGAAGAATGGCAGGGCTAAAGTGATAGGGGACTCAATCGTAATGGGAATAGACAGGCGGTTCTGCGGACGCAATCGAGACTCCAGGATGGTATGTTGCCTCCCTGGTGCAATAGTCAAGGATGTCTCGGAGCGGCTGCAGGACATTCTGGGGGTGGGGGGAGGGGGGGGGTGGGGGGGGGGTGAACAGTCAGCTGTCGTGGTGCACATAGGCACCAACGATATAGGTAAAATACGGGACAAGGTCCTACAAGCTGAATTCAGGGAGTTAGGAGTTAAACTAAAAAGTAGGACCTCAAAGGTAGTAATCTCAGGATTGCTACCAGTGCCACGAGCTAGTCAGAGTAGGAATGTCAGGATAGATAGGATGAATGCGTGGCTCGAGAGATGGTGCAAGAGGGAGGGATTCAAATTCCTGGGGCATTGGAACCGGTTCTGGGGGAGGTGGGATAAGTACAAACTGGACAGTCTGCACCTGGGCAGAACTGGAACCGGTGTCCTGGGGGGGGGGGGGGGGTTTGCTAGAGCTGTTGGGAAGGGTTTAAACTAATGTGGTAGGGGGATAGGGACCAATGCAGGAAGTTGGAAGGTAGTAAAACAGCGACAGAAACAAAAGGCAGTAAGGAGGAAAGTGTAAGGCAGTAAGGAGGAAAGTGTAAGGCAGAGAAGCCATAGTCAAAACTCAAAAAGGGCGCCAGTACAAGGTACAGTGACTGAGGGGAGCTCAGTGAATAGGACCAGTAATACTAAAAGGAATAAAACGGGAAGTAAAAACATGAATGGTAAGCGACGCGGCAGGTTGTTACATGAAGATATGGGTTCAACGACAAGGAAAATTAGGAGAAAAGTTAAGAGGAAATATAACTTAAGAGAGGTTCCTGATCGAGGTGTTAAGATTCAAAACAGAGGTAAAAAAGCCAACATAAGTGTACTTTACCTGAATTCTCGTGGTATTCGGAATAAGGTAAATGAGTTGATGGCGCAAATCATCATGAATGACTATGATTTAGTGGCCATTACTGAAACATGGTTAAAGGATGGTCACGACTGGGAGTTAAATATCCAAGGGTATCAAACTATTCGGAAGGACAGAGTGGATGGTAAGGGAGGTGGTGTAGCTCTGTTATTGAAGGATGACATCCAGGCAATAGTAAGGGATGACATCGGTGCTATAGAGGGTAGGGTTGAATCCATTTGTGTGGAAATCAGGAATAGTAAGGCGAAAAAGTCACTGATAGGAGTAGTCTATAGGCCACCGAATAGTAACATTATGGCGGGGCAGGCAATAAACAAAGAAATAACGGATGCATGTAGAAATGGTACAGCAGTTATCATGGGGGATTTTAATCTACATGTCGATTGGTTTAACCAGGTCGGACAAGGCAGCCTTGAGGAGGAGTTTATAGAATGTATCCGTGATAGTTTCCTAGAACAGTATGTAATGGAACCTACGAGGGAACAAGCGGTCCGAGATCTGGTCCTGTGTAATGAGACAGGATTGATTCATGAGCTCATAGTTCGGGATCCTCTCGGAAGGAGCGATCACAATATGGTGGAATTTAAAATACAGATGGAGGGCGAGAAGGTAAAATCAAACACTAGTGTTTTGTGCTTAAACAAAGGAGATTACAATGGGATGAGAGAAGAACTAGCTAAGGTAGACTGGGAGCAAAGACTTTATGGTGAAACAGTTGAGGAACAGTGGAGAATCTTCCAAGCAATTTTTCACAGTGCTCAGCAAAGGTTTATACCAACAAAAAGGAAGGACGGTCGAAAGAGGGAAAATCTATCATGGATATCTAAGGAAATAAGGGAGAGTATCAAATTGAAGGAAAAAACATACCAAGTGGCAAAGATTAGTGGGAGACTAGAGGACTGGGAAATCTTTAGGGGGCAACAGAAAGCTACTAAAAAAGCTATAAAGAAGACTAAGATAGATTATGAGAGTAAACTTGCTCAGAATATAAAAACAGATAGTAAAAGTTTCCACAAATATATAAAACAAGAAAGAGTGGCTAATGTAAATATTGGTCCTTTAGAGGATGAGAAGGGAGATTTAATAATCGGAGATGAGGAAATGGCTGAGGAACTGAACAGGTTTTTTGTGTCGGTCTTCACAGTGGAAGACGCAAATAACATGCCAGTGACTGATGGAAATGAGGCAATGACAGGTGAGGACCTTGAGAGGATTGATATCACCAAGGAGGTAGTGATGGGCAAGCTAATGGGGCTAAAGGTAGACAAGTCTCCTGGCCCTGATGGAATGCATCCCAGAGTGCTAAAAGAGATGGCGAGGGAAATTACAAATGCACTAGTGATAATTTGCCAAAATTCACTAGACTCTGGGGTGGTCCCGGCGGATTGGAAATTAGCAAACGTGACACCACTGTTTAAAAAAGGAGGTAGGCAGAAAGCGGGTAATTATAGGCCAGTGAGCTTAACTTCGGTATTAGTGAAGATGCTGGAATCTATCGTCAAGGAAGAAATAACGAGGCATCTGGATGGAAATTGTCCCATTGGGCAGACGCAGCATGGGTTCATAAAGGGCAGGTCGTGCCTAACTAATTTAGTGGAATTTTTTGAGGACATTACCAGTGCAGTAGATAACGGGGAGCCAATGGATGTGGTATATCTGGATTTCCACATCCAGATTTCTCCTTACGTGAGAAAGGACATATTGGCACTGGAGGGTGTGCAGAGGAGATTCACTAGGTTAATCCCAGAGGGGGTTGGATTACGAGGAGAGGTTGAGTAGACTGGGACTGTACTCGTTGGAATTTAGAAGAATGAGGGGGGATCTTATAGAAACATATAAAAGTATGAAGGGAATAGATAGGATAGACGTGGACAGGTTGTTTCCACTGGTGGGTGAAAGCAGAACTAGGGGGCATAGCCTCAAAATAAGGGGAAGTAGATTTAGGACTGAGTTTAGGAGGAACCTCTTCGCCCAAAGGGTGGTGAATTTATGAAATTCCTTGCCCAGTGAAGCAGTAGAGGCTCCTTCATTAAATGTTTTTAAGATAAAGATAGATAGTTTTTTGAAGAATAAAGGGATTAAGGGTTATGGTGTTGGGGCCGGAAAGTGGAGCTGAGTCCACAAAAGATCAGTCATGATCTCATTGAATGGCAGAGCAGGCTCGAGGGACCAGATGGCCTACTCCTGCTCCTAGTTCTTATGTTCTTATGTTAAGTAAGTGGGAAAAAAGTTGTTAAATGGAGTATAATGTGGGAATATGTGAAGTTATTCATTTTGGAAAGAAGAAAAAAAGAAAAGAGTATTATTTGAATGGTGAAAAACTGCAGAAAGCTGCAACACAAAGGGACTTGTGAAAATTGTGTATGAAACACAGAAAGCTAGCACACAGGTACAGCAGGTAATCAGGAAGGCTGTGTGGTATTATCATAACTGTAAGAACTGCAAGGGTTAATGATGTGTCTAGAGTAGCCACTTACTTAAGCAAGGAGTCAGGAGGGCTAGAAAGGGTCACGAAAAGTCATTGGCAAATAGGGTTAAGGAAAATCCCAAGGCTTTTTACACGTACATAAAAAACAAGAGGGTAGCCAGGGAAAGGGTTGGCCCACTGAAGGATAGGCAAGGGAATCTATGTGTGGAGCCAGAGGAAATGGGCGAGGTACTAAATGAATACTTTGCATCAGTATTCACCAAAGAGAAGGAATTGGTAGATGTTGAGTCTGGAGAAGGGGGTGTAGATAGCCTGGGTCACATTGTGATCCAAAAAGACGAGGTGTTGGGTGTCTTAAAAAATATTAAGGTAGATAAGTCCCCAGGGCCTGATGGGATCTACCCCAGAATACTGAAGGAGGCTGGAGAGGAAATTGCTGAGGCCTTGACAGAAATCTTTGGATCCTCGCTGTCTTCAGGGGATGTCCCGGAGGACTGGAGAATAGCCAATGTTGTTCCTCTGTTTAAGAAGGGTAGCAAGGATAATCCCGGGAACTACAGGCCGGTGAGCCTTACTTCAGTGGTAGGGAAATTACTGGAGAGAATTCTTCGAGACAGGATCTACTCCCATTTGGAAGCAAATGGACGTATTAGTGAGAGGCAGCACGGTTTTGTGAAGGGGAGGTCGTGTCTCACTAACTTGATAGAGTTTTTCGAGGAGGTCACTAAGATGATTGATGCAGGTAGGGCAGTAGATGTTGTCTATATGGACTTCAGTAAGGCCTTTGACAAGGTCCCTCATGGTAGACTAGTACAAAAGGTGAAGTCACACGGGATCAGGGGTGAGCTGGCAAGGTGGATACAGAACTGGCTAGGCCATAGAAGGCAGAGAGTAGCAATGGAGGGATGCTTTTCTAATTGGAGGGCTGTGACCAGTGGTGTTCCACAGGGATCAGTGCTGGGACCTTTGCTCTTTGTAGTATATATAAATGATTTGGAGGAAAATGTAACTGGTCTGATTAGTAAGTTTGCAGACGACACAAAGGTTGGTGGAATTGCGGATAGCGATGAGGACTGTCGGAGGATACAGCAGGATTTAGATTGTCTGGAGACTTGGGCGGAGAGATGGCAGATGGAGTTTAATCCAGACAAATGTGAGGTAATGCATTTTGGAAGGTAATGCAGGTAGGGAATATACAGTGAATGGTAGAACCCTCAAGAGTATTGAAAGTCAAAGAGATCTAGGAGTACAGGTCCACAGGTCATTGAAAGGGGCAACACAGGTGGAGAAGGTAGTCAAGAAGGCATACGGCATTCTTGCCTTCATTGGCCGGGGCATTGAGTATGAGAAATGGCAAGTCATGTTGCAGCTGTATAGAACCTTAGTTAGGCCACACTTGGAGTGTAGTGTTCAATTCTGGTCGCCACACTACCAGAAGGATGTGGAGGCTTTAGAGAGGGTGCAGAAGAGATTTACCAGAATGTTGCCTGGTATGGAGGGCATTAGCTATGAGGAGCGATTGAATAAACTCGGTTTGTTCTCACTGGAACGAAGGAGGTTGAGGGGAGACCTGATAGAGGTATACAAAATTATGAGGGGCATAGACAGAGTGGATAGTCAGAGTCTTTTCCCCAGGGTAGAGGGGTCAATTACTAGGGGGCATAGGTTTAAGGTGAGAGGGGCAAGGTTTAGAGTAGATGTACGAGGCAAGTTTTTTACGCAGAGGGTAGTGGGTGCCTGGAACTCGCTCCCGGAGGAGGTAGTGGAAGCAGGGACGATAGGGACATTTAAGGGGCATCTTGAAAAATATATGAATAGGATGGGAATAGAAGGATACGGACCCAGGAAGTGTAGAAGATTGTAGTTTAGTCGGGCAGCATGGTCGGCACGGGCTTGGAGGGCCGAAGGGCCTGTTCCTGTGCTGTACATTTCTTTGTTCTTTGTTCTTTGTAGAGGGAGCTCCAGTTACAAGTATATAAGGCCGTGATGCTAAGCCTTGTGGGGGAGTGTGTGCAGGAGTTGACGAGAGAGAGTCAGAAGTACAAATAGTGTGAGTGAGAGCAGATCATAGTTTATATCAATATTAAGATTAGCTGTCGTCGAGTGTAGTTTAAATGTTAATAATCAACTGTGTATTCTTTAGGATTACATGTCAAATCCAAATTAGTAGTGTTAATAAATTTATAGCTTTGTCTAAGTCCAAGCTTTTTTGTGTTCTTTGTGAACACTACGCCAACCATCCTGAAATAAGCAACACAAAGAACACCACAGGCTGATGGAATTTTGGCCCTTATTTCAAGGGGATTGGAGTAGAAGAGTCGGGAAGCCTTGCTGCAACTGTACAAGGTACTGGTGAGACCACATCTATTAATAATAATTAATAATAATCGCTTATTGTCACAAGTCGGCTTTAAAGAAGTTACTGTGAAAAGCCCCTAGCTGCTACATTCCGGCGCCTATTCGGGGAAGCCGGTACGGGAATTGAACCCGCACTGCTGGCTGTTTAGCCCACTGTGCTAAACCAGGGCCAGTCTGGAGCACTGTGAGCAGTTTTGGTCCCTTTATTTCAGGAAAGATATTGGAGGAGATTCTGAGAGAGTTCACTAGGATGATCCCCAGTATGGAGGGATTGTCTCATGAGCAAAGGTTAAACAGGTTGGGATTCTACTCATTGGAATTTAGAATAATACATAGATACATTGAAGATAGGAGCAGGAGAAGGCCTTTTGGCCCTTCGAGCCTGCTCCACCATTCATCACGATCATGGCTAATCATCCAACTCAATAGCCAAATCCTGCTTTCTCCCCATAGCCTTTGATCCCATTCCCCCCAAGTGCTATATCCAGCCGCCTCTTGAATATATTCAAAGTTTTAGCATCAACTACTTTCTGTGGTAATGAATTCCACAGGCTCACCACTCTTTGTGTGAAGAAATGTCTCCTTATCTCAGTCCGAAATGGTTTACCCTGAATCCTCAGGCTGTGATCCCTGGTTCTGGACACGCCCATCATTGGTAACATCTTCCCTGCACCGACCCTGTCTAGTCCTGTTAGAATTTTATAAGTCTCTATGAGATCCCCCCTCATTCTTCTGAACTCCAGCGAGAACAATCCCAACCGAGTCAATCTCTCCTCATATCACAGTCCTGCCATCCCTGGAATCAGTCTGGTAAACCTTCGCTGCACTCCCTCGAGAGCAAGAACATCCTTCCTCAGAGGAGACCAAAACTGCACACAATACTCCAAGTGTGGCCTCACCAGGGCCCTGTACAATTGCAGCAACACATCCCTGCTTCTATACTCGAAACCTCTCGCAATGAAGGCCAACATGCCATTAACCTTCTTTACCGCCTGCTGCACCTGCATGCTTCCCTTCAGCGAATGGTGCACAAGGACACCCAGGTCCCGCTGCACACTCCCCTCTCCCAATTTACAACCATTCAGGTAGTAATCTGCCTTCCTGTTTTTGCTGCCAAAATGAATAACCTCACACTTATCCAAATTATACTGCTTCTGCCATTGGTTTGCCTACTCGCCCAACCAGTCCAAATATTGCTGTAGGAGCCCTGCATCCTCATCACAATTCACCCTCCCACCTAATTTGGTATCATCTGCAAACTTTGAGATGTTACATTTTGTTCCCTCATCCAAATCATTAATATATATTGTAAATAGCTGGGGTTCCAGCACCGATCCCTGTGGTACCACACTAGTTACTGCCTGCCAATTTGAAAAGGACCCATTAATCCCTACTCTTTGTTTCCTCTCTGCCAACCAGTTTTCTATCCACCTCCTTACATTTCCCCCAATCCCATGCGCTTTAATTTTGCACAATAATCTCTTATGCGGGACTTTGTCAAAGGCCTTCTGAAAGTCCAAATATACCACATCGACTGGCTCCACCTTGTCAACTGTACTGGTTACCGCTTCAAAGAATTCCCACATATTTGTCAAGCATGATTTTCTCGTCATAAATCCATGCAGACTCTGACTGATCCTGCCACTGCTTTCTAAATGTTCCGCTATAAAGTCCTTGATATTGAATTCAAGCATTTTCCCCACTACTGATGTTAGGCTTACTGGTCTATAATTCCCTGCTTTCTCTCTACCCCCCTTTTTGAATATCGGAGTGACGTGAGCTGCCCTCCAATCTGCAGGGACAGTTCCAGAGTCTATAGAATCCCGGAAGATGACCACCAATGCATCCACTATTTCCTGAGCCACCTCCTTAAGCACTCTGGGATGCAGATTCTCAGGCCCTGGGGATTTATCCGCCTTCAATCCCATCAGTTTTCCCAGCCCCATTTCTCTATTAATGTTGATCTCCCTCAGTTCTTCCCTCTCACTAAACGTTTCGTTCGCCAACATTTCTGGGATCTGATTTGTGTCCTCATTTGTGAAGACAGAACCAAAGTATGTATTCAATTGCTCAGCCATTTCTTTGTCCCTTATTATGCATTCCCCTGTTTCTGTCTGTAGGGGGCCTACATTTCTCTTTACCAATCTCTTTCTCTTTACATATCTGTAGAAACTCTTAGTGTCAATCTTTATGTTCCCTGCAAGCTTCCTTTCGTACTGTACTTTCTCCTTCTTAATCAATCCCTTCGTCCTTCTTTGCTGAATTCTAAACTGCTCCCTGCTCCCAATCGTCAGACCTATTATTTTTCTTGGCCAATCTGTATGCTTCTTCCTTGTATCAGATACTATTTCTAATTTCCTTTGTAAGCCATGGATTGGCCCTCTTACCCACTTTGCTTTTGTGCCAGACAGGAATGAACAGTTGCTATAGTTCCTCCATGCGTTCCTTGAATGTTTGTCATTGTCTATCCACTGTCATCCCTTTAAGTAACTCTCCCCAATCTATCAAGGCCAACTCCCACCTCATATCCTCATAGTTCCCTTTATTAAGATTCAGCGCCCTCGTCTCCGAATCAACTACTTCACTCTCCATCTTGATAAAAAATTCGATCACGTTATGGTCACTCGTCCCCAAGGGACAACCAGATTGGCAATAATTCCCTTCTCATTACACAGTACCCAGTCTAAGATGGCCTGCTGTCTAGTTGGATCCTCCACATATTGACCAAGAAAACCATCCCGTATACACTCCAGGAATTCCTGGAATAGAGACGGCATTGTGGCTAATTTGATTTGCCCAATCTATGTGAAGATTAAAATCACCCATGGTCACCGATATTCCCTTATTACATGCATCATTAATTTCTTGTTTAATGCCATTCCCAACCTCACCAGTGCAGTTTGGGGGTCTATATATGACACCCAATAATGTTTTTTGTCCCTTGGTATTTCTCAACTCTACCCAGACAGATTCCACATTGTCAGAGCTAATATCCTTTCTCACTATTGTGTTAATTTCCTCTTTAACCAGCAGTGCCAAGCCACCAGATTTTCTTTTATGCCTGAACTTCCTGAATACTGAGAACCCTGGTACATTCAGTTCCCATCCCTGTTCACCCTGAAGCCATGTCTCCGTAATCCCAATTATACCATACCCATTTATATCTATCTGCGCGATTAGTTCATCCACTTTATTGCAAATGCTCCGTGCATTAAGGCACAGAGCCTTTAAATTTGTCTTTTTCACAATGCTTGTCTTGCTCCTAATATTTTTCTCTACTGCCCTGTTTGAATTTTGTCCTTGGTTTCTCCACCTATCACTTTTTTATTCACTTTTCTACCTCTTGCTTTTGTCCTTGCTCCCTCTTTCTCTGACTCCTTACGTAGGTTCCCATCCCCCGGCATATTAGTTTAAACCCTTTAAATGAGAGGTGATCTAATTGAAACATATCGGATTGTTGAGGGACTTGCCAGAGTAAATGCTGAGAGAGTGCTTCCCCCCGTGCAAGATATAGGACTAAGAGGGCATATAGGGCTTCCAATTTAATACTGAGATGGGGAGGAATTTATACTCAGAGTATTGTGAACATAGAACATAGAACGATACAGCGCAGTACAGGCCCTTCGGCCCACGATGTTGCGCCGAAACAAAAGCCATCTAACCTACACTCTGCCATTATCATCCATATGCTTATCCAATAAACTTTTAAATGCCCTCAATGTTGGCGAGTTCACTACTGTTGCAGGTAGGGCATTCCACGGCCTCACCACTCTTTGCGTAAAGAACCTACCTCTGACCTCTGTCCTATATCTATTACCCCTCAGTTTAAAGCTATGTCCCCTCGTGCCAGCCATATCCATCCGCGGGAGAAGGCTCTCACTGTCCACCCTATCTAACCCCCTGATCATTTTGTATGCCTCTATTAAGCCTCCTCTTAACCTTCTTCTCTCCAACGAAAACAACCTCAAGTCCATCAGCCTTTCCTCATAAGATTTTCCCTCCATACCAGGCAACATCCTGGTAAATCACCTCTGCACCCGCTCCAAAGCCTCCACGTCCTCCCTATAATGCGGTGACCAGAACTGTACGCAATACTCCAAATGCGGCCGTACCAGAGTTTTGTACAGCTGCAACATGACCTCCTGACTCCGGAACTCAATCCCTCTACCAATAAAGGGCAACACGCCATAGGCCTTCTTCACAACCCTATCAACCTGGGTGGCAACTTTCAGGGATCTATGTACATGGACACCTAGATCCCTCTGCTCATCCACACTTCCAAGAACTTTACCATTAGCCAAATATTCCGCATTCCTGTTATTCCTTCCAAAGTGAATCACCTCACACTTCTCTACATTAAACTCCATTTGCCACCTCTCAGCCCAGCTCTGCAGCTTATCTATGTCCCTCTGTAACCTGCTACATCCTTCCGCACTGTCGACAACACCACCAACTTTAGTGTCGTCTGCAAATTTACTCGCCCACCCTTCTGCGCCCTCCTCTAGGTCGTTGATAAAAATGACAAACAGCAACGGCCCCAGAACAGATCCTTGTGGTACGCCACTTGTAACTGAACTCCATTCTGAACATTTCCCATCAACCACCACCCTCTGTCTTCTTTCAGCTAGCCAATTTCTGATCCACATCTCTAAATCACCCTCAATCCCCAGCCTCCGTATTTTCTGCAATAGCCTACCGTGGGGAACCTTATCAAACACTTTACTGAAATCCATATACACCACATCAACTGCTCTACCCTCGTCTACCTGTTCAGTCACCTTCTCAAAGAACTCGATAAGGTTTGTGAGGCATGACCTACCCTTCACAAAGCCATGCTGACTATCCCTGATCATATTATTCCTATCGAGATGAATTATAAATCTTGTCTCTTATAATCCCCTCCAAGACTTTACCCACAACAGACGTGAGGCTCACCGGTCTATAGTTGCCGGGGTTGTCTCTACTCCCCTTTTTGAACAAAGGGACCACATTTGCTATCCTCCAGTCCTCTGGCACTATTCCTGTAGCCAATTATGACATAAAAATCAAAGCCAATTGCCCAGCAATCTCTACCCTGGCTTCCCAGAGAATCCTAGGATAAATCCCATCAGGCCCCGGGGACTTATCTATTTTCAGCCTGTCCAGAATTGCCAACACCTCTTCCCTACGTACCTCAATGCCATCTATTCTAATAGCCTGGGTCTCAGCATTCTCCTCCACAACATTATCTTTTTCCTGAGTGAATACTGACGAAAAATATTCATTTAGTATCTCGCCTATCTCTTCAGACTCCACACACAACTTCCCATCCCTGACCTTGACTGGCCCTACTCTTACCCTAGTCATTCGCTTATTCCTGACATACCTATAGAAAGCTTTTGGGTTTTCCTTGATCCTACCTGCCAAATGCTTCTCATGTCCCCTCCTTGCTCGTCTTAGCTCTCTCTTTAGATCCTTCCTAGCTACCTTGTAACTATCAATCGCCCCAACTGAAACTTCACACCTCATCTTCACATAGGCCTCCTCTTAACACTTCTTTGGTAAACCACGGTTCCCTCGCTCGACGCCTTCCTCCCTGCCTGACCGGTACATACTTATCAAGAACACGCAGTAGCTGTTCCTTGAACAAGCTCCACTTATCCAGTGTGCCCAACACTTGCAGCCTACTTCTCCAACCTATCCCCTCCCAGTCATGTCTAATGGCATCATAATTGCCCTTCCCCCATCTATAACTCTTGCCCTGCGGGGTATACTTATCCCTTTCCATCACTAACGTAAACGTCACCGAATTGTGGTCACTGTCCCCAAAGTGCTCTCCTACCTCTAAATCTAACACCTGGCCTGGTTCATTACCCAAAACCAAATCCAACGTGGCCTCGCCTCTTGTTGGCCTGTCAACATATTGTGTCAGGAAACCCTCCTGCACACATTGTACAAAAAACGACCCATCTAATGTACTCAAACTATATCTTTTCCAGTCAATATTTGGAACTCCTTGCTCTCCGTGGCAAGGCTGTGGGGGCAGAGTCCTTGTGTATATTTAAGGCTGAGATTGATAGATTCTCGATCAGTAAGGGAATCAGGGGTTACGGGAAAGGGCAGGAAACTAACTTTCTCAGGCAGCGAGTGGTCACGGTCTGGACTGGGCTGCCTGCGAGGGCCGTGGAGGCAGATTCAATCGAGGCTTTCAAAAGGGAATTGGATCATTATCTAAAAAGGAAGAGTGTGCAGGGTTATGAGGAGAAGGCGGGGAAGTGAGACGATGTGAACTGCTCCTTCAGAGGGCCAGTACAGTCACGATGGGCCGAATGGCAGTACTGCACCGTCTTTCGGGTGAATCATTAAACTGTGGTCCAATCGGTCCTCTCAGTTAGATTTAAAAGGTCCCCTGATGCTGTATAGCATCATCAAAAGAGATTATCGGGGCATTTATTTAATTGCCTCACAGCAGCAGGGACCAGCGTTTGATTCCGACATTTGGTGACGGTCACTTTCTGCCTGCTTGAGTTTCCTCCCACGGTCCAAAGATGTGCAGGTCAGGTGGATTGGCCATGGTAAATTTCCCGTTAGTGTCCAAAAGGTTAGGTGGGGTTATGAGGAGAGGAGAGGGGAGGGGCATATGTAGGGTGCTCTTTCAGAGGGTCAGTGCAGACTCGATGGGCTGAATGGCCTCATTTAGCACTGTAGAGATTCTATGGATCGGCTGCAATTTTCTTTGGATGTCCTAAGTTGCTGAATTGTGCTATTTAAATGCAAGTCTTTCTTGGGCGGCATGGTAGCACAGTGGTTAGCACTGTTGCTTCACAGCGGCAGAGACCCGGGTTCGATTCCCGGCTTGGGTCGTCTGTGCGGAGTCTGCACGTTCTCCCCGTGTCTGCGTGGGTTTCCTCCGGGTGCTCCGATTTCCTCCCACAAGTCCCGAAAGACGTGCTGTTAGGTTGATTGGACATTCTGAATTCTCCCTCTGTGTACCCAAACAGGCGCCGGAATGTGGCGACGAGGGGATTTTCACAGTAACTTCATTGCAGTGTTAATGGAAGGCTACTTGTGACATTTGTGGCACTAATAAAGATTACTATTATTATTATTTTCTCTGGCAACCTGTAAAACTAAATCAACCTGGGCTGAATCTGAACTCTCATTCATCCCCTTTCTTCCCGGAACCACGAGCACAGGACAATAAGAACTCTTGCTGCCTTCGTCCTATCAAATATTCATTCTATACTTTCTCAATGCTCTAAGTGCCTGTGCTTCCAACCAATTCCATTTGGAACAGATACTCTGTCTGGGACTGGCGGCCCGGAGAAGGGAAGTGATATGTACAACTCTCGCCAAATGTGTGTCAATAGGGAAAAGGTGGCAATTGGACGGATTGAATTGATTCGACTGGTCATTTCTTCAAATCCTTTGCTGAAAATAGATGCAAAATCCCGGTGGGTGTTAAAGATCGCATGACATTATTTGAAAAGTAAGTAAGTTCTTCTCTAATGTTCTGGCTAATATTTATCCATCAACATGTAAAACAAAATACCCAGTAATTATTACATTCCTCTTCCTAGGGCAGCACGGTAGCACATGTGGATAGCACTGTGGCTTCACAGCACCAGGATCCCAGGTTCGATTCCCCGCTGGGTCACTGTCTGTGCGGAGTCTGCACGTTCTCCCCGTGTCTGCGTGGGTTTCCTCCGGGTGCTCCAGTTTCCTCCCACAGTCCAAAGACGTGCAGGTTAGGTGGATTGGCCATTATAAACTGCCCTTAGTGACCAAGAAGGTTAGGAGGGATTATGTGGATCGGGTGGAAGGGCTTAAGTGGGTGGGTGCAGACTCGATGGGCCGAATGGCCTCCTTCTGCACTGAATGTTCTATGTTCCTGTCAGATCATTCACGATCTTCATCCCCAAATCCTTCTTCCCCAGGGTCGATAAACTGATCATGGCCTTTGTCTGGGTGGGAAAGAGTCCTAAGATACAAAATCCATCCTACAAAGAGGGTGACACAGGGAGGCCTGGCCCTGTCGAACCCCCTATTCCTCCTACCACTGGCCAGCGGACACAGAGGGTGTGGGGGTGGTTGTGAGAGCTGGAGGCGGAATAGGTGCAGATGGAGGCGGCCTCCTGTTTGGAGCACCCCCAGCCAAATACTCGAGGAGCCCGGTGGTAGGAGCCACGTTAAGGACCTATAAAATATATAAAATATAAATAACCTTTATTGTCACAAGTAGGCTTACATTAACACTGCAATGAAGTTACTGTAAAAAGCCCCTAGTCGCCACATTCCGGCACCTGTTGGGTCACAGAGGGAGAATTCAGAATAACCAGCCGGTATGGGAATTGAACCCGTGCTGCTGGCCTTGTTCTGCATCACAAACCAGCTGTCTAGCCCACTGAGCTAAACCAGCCTTGGATCCAGCTCAGACACTATTTCAAACTCAGTGGTATGTCTACTGCAGCCCCCATCTGTAGGAACCATAAATTTATTCTGTCAAAAATAGACGCCACCTTCAAAACATGGAGAGAGGACGGAGGGGTGCTGACGGTGAGGGACATGTATGTGGACAGTAGAGTAGTGATCCTGGGGGAACTAACAGAGAAGCTCCAGCTCCCGAAAGGGAATGAGCTCCGGTACTTGCAGTCGCGAGACTTCCTCTGCAAGGAGACCGCGACGTTCCCGACGATATCCGGAGACACCCAACTGGACAGACTACAGGACTTGCTTGGGGGAGGTAAATGTGGCAACACATACGGACGATTGTGAGAAGAAGTAAGGGCCCCACTGGACAAGATAAGGAGCTGGGCATGGAGATAGAGGGAGGACTCTGGATTGAAACTCTGCACAGGAACAACTCCAGCTCCTCGTGTGCAGAGCTGAGCCGAACACTGCTGAAGGTGGTGCATGGGGCACACTTAACCAGGAGATGCATGAGCGGCTTCTTCCCGGAGGTGTGAGCAGTGTCAGAGGGGTCCAACCAACCACACCCACATGTTCCTGTCCTGCCCCAAACTCATCGGGTTCTGGACCACCGTCTTCAAGGCCATGTCCAGAGTGCATGGAGTCTTGCCCCTCTATGGCGGTCTTTGGGTATTGGAGCATCCTGAACACAAAGGGACATAGGAGTCCTAATTCAAGATTCTCTTAAGGTTAATGTGCAGGTTCAGTCGGGAGTTAGGAAGGCAAATGCAATGTTAGCATTCATGTCGAGAGGGCTAGAATACAAGACCAGGGATGTACTTCTGAGGCTATATAGTGCTCTGGTCAGACCCCATTTGGAGTATTGTGAGCAGTTTTGGGCCCTGTATTTAAGGAAGGATGTGCTGGCCTTGGAAAGGGTCCAGAGGAGGTTCACAAGAATGATCCCTGGAATGAAGAACTTGTCGTATGAAGAACGGTTGAGGACTCTGGGTCTGTACTCGTTGGAGTTTAAAAGGATGAGAGGCGATCTTATTGAAACTTACAGGATACTGTGAGGCCTGGATAGAGTGGATGTGGAGAGGATGTTTCCACTTGTAGGAAAAACTGGAACCAGGGGGACACAATCTCAGACTAAAGAGACAATCCTTTAAAACTGAGATGAGGAGGAATTTCTTCAGCCAGAGGATGGTGAATCTGTGGAACTCTTTGCCGCAAAAGGCTGCGGAGGCCAAATCACTTTCAGACAGAGGTAGATAGTTTCTTGATTAATAAGAGGATCGGGGTTATGGGGAGAAGGCAGGAGAATGGGGATGAGAAACATCTCAGACATGCTTAAATGGAGGAGCAGATTCGATGGGCTGAATGGCCTAATTCTGCTCCTATGTCTTATGGCCTTATGGACATGCCCTCTGTTCATGAAAGGTGCATAAAGAATACAGTCTGTCTTCTTCACTTCCGTTTCCCTCCCTCCTTCTCTCCACCTCCCTCTTTCCTTCCCTCGTTCCCTGCTTTCCACCTTCTTTCTTGTGCTTTTTTTGTCCCTCCCTCCTTCACTTCTTTGCTCCCCCTTTCGTGACATATTACCTTCCTCCCAGCTCCAGTCTAGTGCAGTTCAGGTGTGATTGCTTCAGGAAGCAGTTGTTCACAGAAAGGGGAGCGGAAATCTGGAACTTCCTCCCAAGTGAATTGCTGGGAGGTACCACCCTGCCCCGGGCGAGGTCCCCACTTTGTTACATTCCATCCCCTCTGTGAAATTATCGCAACACGAGTCTGTGGTATTAGAGGTATTACGGTACCTGACAGGCTGGAGCACCATTGGTGGAAACTGTATGCTTTCTATTGGTTAGGATGTATGGTAGCTCCGCCCTGCTAGGCGGGGTATAAGAGCCCGTGCCGCCCCAGCAGCCTTCATTCTGTACCTGAGCTGCTGGGGGAAACATCTAGCTTATTAAAGCCTTCAGTTGGACTATAACCTCGCTTTAGTGGTCATTGATCGTGCATCAGAGTCCATTTGTTAATTTCCAGGTGGGATACCCCCACATTCTTCCCCCTGCGTGAGGAGAGATAACTGTGGAACAACCCCTCAGCTGCTCTCAACAAGATTATTTTAAAAAGGATCTTTTGCGGATCCCCGTTCGCAGACCCAATGTATTTATATTTTAAAAGGAGCCTTTTTAACCAGGTTTCCTTCAGTAAAGAAAGAGTGAATTTATTAACTGCGAAATGTGAGGAATGAAATGAAGCCAATGCACAAACATCCGGGGGTGGCACAGTGGCTAGCACTGTTGCCTCACAGCGCCAGAGTCCCAGGTTCGGTTCTGACCTCATGGCTACTGTCTGTGCAGAGTCTGCACCTTCTCCCCGTGTCTGCGTGGGTTTCCTCCGGGTGCTCCGGTTTCCTCCCTCAGGCCAATGATGTGCAGGTTAAGTGGATTGACCATGCTAAATTGCCCAATAGTTAGGTGGGGTTACGGGTTTAGGAGTGGGGGATTGGGCCGAAGTAGGGTGCCTATATCGGAGCGAGGGCCGGTGCAGATTCGATAGACTGAATGGCCTCCTTCGGCACTGTAGGGATTCTACAGATTAGCAATGAGAAGTGAATCCAGTAATGAGAATAAAACAAAGATATTAATCAGTCTTTGTCCATGGGGAGTACATGGTGAATTGTAGCGGCCGTTAGAGATTGATGATTCCAATAGTGCTGACATTAGCAGTTGAATGGTTGGATTTCTGATTCTCGGGCCCTGCAGTTTAGCTGAGAAATTGGCCGCCTTCCATTTTAACTGTGTCTTTGCTGACTTGGCAGTAATCGGAGAGAGAGCAAGACTTGTATCTTGGCGTGCTGGAGCAGGGGGTGAGCAGTTTGGGGTGGGGGCGGGGCCTCTACTGTCTTTTGTGCTGTTAGGGAATTTACATAGCGGGTAGTGGGTGCCTGGAACTCGCTGCCGAGGAGGTGATGGAAGCAGGGACGATAGTGATGTTTAAGGGGCTGATGTACCATTAATCCACTGCTAGACGATGAGAGCGAGAGAATATCGGCTTTATTACACAAGAACTTGCCTGCCTGAGATCGCTGTAAGAACTGAGCGCCTCTGGCTCCGCCCCCCCAGGGTTCCAGTACACTACATGGTAAAGGGATCATATTACAATACTCTACAGACAACTTATTCTGGTGAATACATTCACCACAGGGGCGTCTTGACAAATACATGAATAGGATGGGAATAGAGGGATACGGACCTCTGAAGTGTAGAAGGTTTTAGGTTAGTCGGGCAGCATGGTCAGGGCAGGCTTGGAGGGCCGAAGGGCCTGTTCCTGTGCTGTACTTTTCTTTCTTTTTCTTTGTTCTAGGGAGGGAGTTCCAGGATTTTGACCCAGCAACAGTGAAGGAACGGCAATATATTTCCCAATCAGGAGGGGGTGTGGCTTGGGGGAGGGGGGGGGGGGTACTCCAGGTGGTGCTCTTGTCCTTCTGGATGGTAGAGGCCACATGATTGAAGGTGCTGTCGAAGGAGTTGCTGCAGATTTTGATTGAGTCAGGGAATGGGGAGATATGGAGTAAAGGTGGGAAAATTGCATTCAGATCCAGAACAGTCATGAAGTGACTGAATGGCAGAGCAGATTTGAGGGGCTGAATGGTCTCCTTCCGTTCCTATCGATTTCTTTCTCTGGTGTCTGACCTGTACGTTAATTTCAGTGACGCGAAATTATTCTGTATTCCCAAACCTTGTGTTCATCATCATAGATCATAGAATTTACAGTGCAGAAGGAGGCCATTCGGCCCATCGAGTCTGCACCGGCTCTTGGAAAGAGCACCCTACCGAGGCCCACACCACCCAATCCCCATAACCCAGTAACCCCATTCAACCAACCCTGAGGCCAATTTTTGGACACTAAGGGCAATTTAACATGACCAATCCACCTAACCTGCACATCTTTGGACTGTGGGAGGAAACCGGAGCACCCGGAGGAAACCCACGCACACACGGGGAGAACATGCAGACTCCGCACAGACAGTGACCCAAGCCAGGAATCGAACCTGGGACCCTGGAGCTGTGAAGCAATTGTGCTAACCACAATGCTACCGTGCTGCCCATGTTACCGTGTACCGTGTTACAGCTGAGCTCCCTGCATTCCGAGGAAAGGGTACTTCACCCCAGGAGTGATTTGCTGACAAATAGGGATATTTTATAATAAAATCAAGTTTATTATTAATGCACGATTAACTCCAATAACATCCAAGGGAAAACACAACTTTTCAATTAACAGTTCAAGAGTTCTTAAAAAAGAATAAAAAATATCTTTGAGTTTCCTTTCCCATCTACTTCTAAACTTTCAATTCAACAAAATCCACACACACAGGTCAAATTCCACACAGTCGAAACCCATGAGGGGTATAAAGAAAATGGG
Source organism: Scyliorhinus torazame (assembly GCF_047496885.1). Classification (NCBI taxonomy): domain Eukaryota; kingdom Metazoa; phylum Chordata; class Chondrichthyes; order Carcharhiniformes; family Scyliorhinidae; genus Scyliorhinus; species Scyliorhinus torazame. The sequence goes on from NC_092728.1 coordinate 38,957,086, forward strand.
AAGGTACTGAAGCTGGAAATTTGGAGGGCTAGGAGGGGTCATGAAAAGTCCTTGGAAAGTAGGAATCCCAAAGCTTTTTATTCAAATGTAAAAAGCAAGAGGGTGGCCAGAGAAAGGATTGGACCCCTTAAGGACAATGGGGGGATCTATGTGTTGAGCCAGAGGAAATGGGCGAGGTACTAAATGAGTACTTTGCATCAGTGTTCACCAAAGAAAGGGACTTTGTGGAGGATGATTCTAGGGTAGGGTGTGTGGACAGTCAGGATCATGTTAACATCGATAAGGAGGAGGTATTGGGTAATTTAAAAAATATTAAGCCTCCTGGGCTGGATGGGATTTATCACACAATACTGAGGGAAGCAAGGGAGGAAATTGCTGGAGCCTTGACTGACATCTTTGTATCCTCATTGGCTATAGGTGAGATCCCAGAGGACTGGAGAATAGCTAATGTGGTACCGCTGTTTAAGAAAGGTAGCAGGGATAATCCTGGAAACTATAGGCCGATGAGCCTCAAGTCGGTAGTAGGTAAATTATTGGAAAGAATTCTCAGGGACAGGATTTATTCCCATTTTGAAACAAATGGACTCATAAGAGACAGACATAATGGTTTTGTGAAGGGAAGGTTGTGCCTCACGAACTTGACCAAGTTTTTTGAGGAGGTGACAAAGATGATTGATGAGGGGAGGGCGGTGGATGTTGTTTACATGGACTTCAGTACAGACTGTGACAAGGTGCCACATGGCAGACTGGTACAAAAGGCGAAGTCACACGGGATGAGAGGTGAGGTGGTAAGATGGATACAGAACTAGCTCGGTCATAGAAGGCCGGTTTTCCATAGAATGTAGCAGTAGAAGGGTGTTTTTCTGAATGGACGTTTGTGACTAGTGGTGTTCCATAGGGATCGGTGCTTGGGCCTCTGTTGTTTGTAGTGTACATAAACGATTTGGAGGAAAATGTAGCCAGTCTGATTAGTAAGTTCATTGATGACACCAAGGCTGTGGCAGATGGTGTTGAGGATTGTCAGAAGATACAGCAGGACATAGATAGGTTGGAGACTAGGGCAGAGAAATGGCAATTGGAGTTTAATTCGGACAAATGTGAGGTAATTTAGCCTGACTTCGGTCATTGGTAAGATTTTAGAGTCTGTTATTAAATATGAGATTGCGAAGCACTTGGAAGTGCATGGTAAAATAGGACTGAGTCAGCTCGGCTTTGTCAAAGGGAGGTCGTGTCTGATAAATCTGTTACAGTTCTTTGAGGAGGTAACAAGCAAGTTAGAAAAAGGAGAACCAGTCAACGTGATTTATTTAGATTTCGAGAAGGCCTTTGACAAGGTGCCGCATAGGAGACTGTTAAATAAGTTAAAAGCTCATGGTGTTAAGGGTAAGATCCTGGCATGGATAGAGGATTGGCTGACTGGCAGAAGGCAGAGAGTGGGGATAAAGGGGTCTTTTTCAGGATGGCAGCCAGTGACTAGTGGTGTGCCTCAGGGGTCTGTGCTGGGACCACAACTTTTTACAATTTACATTAATGATCTGGAAGAAGGAACTGAAGGCACTGTTGCTAAGTTTGCACATTTTACAAAGATCTGTAGAGGGACAGGTAGTATTGAGGAAGCAAGGGGGCTGCAGAAGGACTTGGACAAGCTAGGAGAGTGGGCAATGAAGTGGAAAATGAAATACAATGTGGAAAAGTGTGAGGTTATGCACTTTGGAAGGAGGAATTTAGGCATAGACTATTTTCTAAATGGGGAAATGCTTAGGAAAGCAGAAGCACAAAGGGACTTGGGAGTCCTTGTTCATGATTCTCTTAAGGTTAATGTGCAGGTTCAGTCGGCAGTTAAGAAGGCAAATGCAATGTTAGTATTCATGTCAAGAGAGCTAGAATACAAGACCAGGGATGTACTTCTGAGGCTGTCAAAGGCTCTGGTCAGACCCCATTTGGAGTATTGTGAGCAGTTTTGGGCCCCATATCTAAGGAAGGATGTGCTGGCCTTGGAAATGGTCCAGAGGAGATTCACAAGAATGATCCCTGGAATAAAGAACTTGTCACATGAGGAACGGTTGAGGACTGGGTCTGCCACCCATTGGAGTTTAGAAGGATGAGGGGGGATCTTATTGAAACTTAGAGGATACTGCGAGGCCTGGATAGAGTGGACGTGGAGAGGATGTTTCAACTTGTAGGAAAAACTATAACCAGAGGACACCACCTCAGACTGAAGTGATGATCCTTTAAAACTGAGATGAGGAGGAATTTCTTCAGCCAAAGAGTGATGAATCTGTGGAACTCTTTGCCGCAGAAGGCTGTGGAGGCCACATCATTGAGTGTCTTTAAGGCAGAGATAGATCGGTTCTTGATTAATAAGGGGATCAGGGGTTATGGGGAGAAGGCAGGAGAATGGGGATGAGAAAAATATCAGCCATGATTGAATGGCGGAGCAGACTCGATGGGCCAAGTGGCCTAATTCTGCTGCTATGTCTTATGGTCTTATAATGCATTTTGGTTGGTCTAACATAAAGGGGAAATATACAGTAAATGCAAAGCTCTTCGGAATATAGAAAGTCAGATCTGGGCGTGCATGTGCACAGATCTTTGAAGGTGGCAACACAAGTGGGCAAGGTAGCCAATAAAGCATACGGAATGCTTGCCTTCATTGGATGGGGCATCGAGTATAAAAACTGGCAAGTCATGCTACAGTTGTATAGAACCTTGGTAAGGCCGCACTTGGAATATTGCGCACAATTCTGGTTGCCACACTATCAGAAGGATGTGGCGACTTTGGAGAGAGTGCAGAGGAGGTTTACCACAATGTTGCCTGGTCTGCGGAGAGGAGCTATGTGGAGACGCTGAATAGACTCGGACTGTTTTCATTAGAAAGATGGTGGTTGAGGGGCGACCTGCTAGAGGGCCACTATAAGGGGCATGGATAAAGTGGCTGGGCAGACACTCTTTCCCAGGGTGGAGGGGACAGTCACTAGGGGGCATAGGTTTAAAGTCCGTGGGGCAAAGTTTAGAGGAGATGTGTGAGGCAGGTTTTTTACGCAGAGGGTGGTGAGTGCCTGGAACACGTTGCCAGGGGAGGTTGTGGAAGCAGATACATTAACATTGTTCAAAAGGTATCTTGATAAATACATGGATAGGATGGGTATAGAGGGATACGGCACATGGAAGTGCTGAGAGTTTTGGCAAAGGTTGGTATTATTTAAAAAAAAAAAATGTAGAGTATCCAATTCATTTTCACAATGAAGGGACAATTTGGCGTGGCCAATCCACCTATCCTCCACATTTTTTGGGTTGTGATGCACGATCAATTGCACAAAGATGAGAGTTGAATACAACTGAGGCTTTATTACACTAAGATGTGTTGCCTCCTACAGCTGCTGCCGAAATGGCTGCAGCTCGGTGAGCACACATATTTATACTCCGCCTACTGGGCGGAGCCAGCAGGCAGGGAACTACCCCTGTACCTGTAGTACAGGGCCTTTCCGTAAAGCACTTACACCAACATCCTCTAAACACCCCCTGTTAAAATTGAGTCCGGCGGGGATGGTGGAAAACTATATACAGGTAGACGTTTTGAAGTACAGAGATAAAAAAGTTGTGTCCAGCGGGGTGGAGGGGAAAATTATATACAGAGTGATGATGTTTTAAAAGTCCAGGTCATGTTACAGATTCAGTCGGCCCGGAGCCTTGATCTGCCATTGGGAGTGCCGCAGTGCGGTCTGGTCTTTGGTGGCTCCGGGAACGTGTCAAAGTCCTCTTCATCTCCGGGTGTGGGCAGGGGGAGGACGGATTGTCCTGGGGCTGCGGTTGTGGCTGGGAGCGTCGGGGGAGGGGGGAGTGGCGCCTGGCCGGGGGGGTGTGAGTGTGAGGAACCTGCTGGTGCCAGGTCCCTGAGGGAGACAGTATCTTGGCGGCCGCCGGGGTACGCTACGTAGGCGTACTATGGGTTGGCGTGGAGTAGCTGTACCCTCTCAACCAACGGTCCGCCTTGTGGAGTCGTACGTGTTTACGGAGGAGTACGGGTCCTGGAGCTGCGAGCCAAGTTGGGAGCGACACCCCGGAGGTGGACTTCCTGGGGAAGGCAAAGAGACATTCATGGGGTGTTTCATTAGTCGCAGTGCACAGGAGCGACCGAATGGAGTGCAGTGCGTCGGGGAGGACCTCCTGCCAGCGAGAGGCTGGGAGATTTCTGGACCGTAGGGCCAGCTGGACGGCCCTCCAGACCGCCCCATTCTCCCTCTCCACCTGCCCGTTTCCCCGGGGGTTGTAGCTGGTCGTCCTGCCCGAGGCGATACCCCTTGTCATGATATTCAGGTAAACATCATGGTGCAAACATACATACATACTGATGGACAGATCAACGGACCAATCAATACACACACAACACCACAGCCAATCACAGGCAAGAGCATACACACTATAAAATAGGGAACACGACACTTCCCGCTCATTCCAGCAGGAGACAGCTCAGGGCACAGAACTCACAGCGTGCCACTCAGACATCCACCATGTGCTGAGTGCCTCTCCAAGATAGTGTTAGGGATGGTCCACAGATTCAAGTGTAATGAACGAACCACAGTAACAAGTTTACCATTGTAAATATTGTTAGCAATAAAACTGAGTTGGTACCATCCGCAACCATGTTGGTTCGTCTGTGTAGCAGAGCACCCAACACGACATAGTACCAGGATTGGAACCCGGTAACTGTGAGACCTACCTACGAATCCTCAGGAATCCGCCATCCTGTGCCATGGACACCGTCAGCATGCCACAGCCGTTACAAATCGCTGGAAACCTCGGCGTCAATTGGAAGTTGTTCAAACAGCGCTTCCAGCTCTTCCTGGAAGCCACCGAAAGGGAGAGCGCTTCGGACACCAGAAAAATCGCCCTCCTCCTCTCCACGGCAGGGCAACATGCCATCCATGTCTACAACTCCCTGGTGTTCGCGGAAGGTGAGGACAAGACCAAGTACAAGACGGCCCTTCTCAAACTCGAGCAACACTTCAGTGTCGAGGTAAACTAGAGTTTCGAGTGGTATCTCTTCCAGCAGCGCCTGCAGGGTAAGGATGAGCCCTTTCAATCTTTCCTTACACACCTCTCTATCCTCGCGCAGTCCTGCGGCTACGAGGCCACCTCCGATTCCATGATTCGGGACCAGATTGTTTTTGGGGTCACCTCGGGCACCCTACACCAGCAGCTCCTCAAAATTAAAGGCCTCACCCGGGCCTCCGCAATCGAAACCTGTGTCCTGCATGAAAACGCGACTAGCCGCTACTCCCAATTTCAAGCGGCCGAATCGGCGCGGCAGGGGTCCTACGCGGCCGGATCGGCGAGGCAGGCGTCCTACGAGGCCGAACGGGTCCAGGCGATCGAGTTCCTCCCGGCCCGCGGCCCGGACGAGGACGGCCATTTCGCGCGCTTTCCGCGGTCTCCCGCGTTTGTGCGCGCCAAAAAAGACGTTGACGCAGAGGGACATGATGCACAGGCGCGCTTGACGCAGGACCGAACTGCGCATGTGCGGTGGCGCAACGAACGCCATGACGTCACGACATGCGGCAACTGCGGAGCCGCACATTTAAAGCGACAATGTCCAGCAGAAAACCGACAATGCCTCCACTGTGGCAAGATGGGCCACTACGCTGCCTGCTGTCGAGCAGCTCAACCTGCCAATGTTCCCCAATTCCGACAACCTCGCAGGGACGTGCGGACCATTCAGCCTCCATTCTACGAGTCGTGCCCAGACGATATCCAAACCAGTGACACAGACGACCGGGACGCCTTCCGTGTCGTGGTCATTGATAGGAACCGGATGTCTCCAGCCAGGACCCACCAGCCGATGCCAGTGAACACTGTCAATCCGGGTGATGAATGGTGTGCCACCCTAATGGTCAACCGATCACCGATAACATTCCGTCTGGACACTGGTGCCTCCGCCAACCGAATAGCATGGTCAGCCTTCTATGCCTTGAAGGTCAGACCACCAATTCGGCATCCCGTTGCAAGATGGTCGACTACAATGGAAACGTTATCCCGGCCATGGGATCCTGCCAGCTCCAGGTGACACACAACACACACACGGCCACACTGTCCTTCGAAATAGTCGGGTCATCAAAGGACTCCCTGCTAGGCGCACAGGCATGCAAGGTTCTCCACCTCGTGCAACGAGGCAACGCTCTGTCTCCAGAAGACACATCAGACTTCCTGGATGCAGAATTCAGGGCACAGTTTCAATCGCTCCTCGCCCACAACCAGGAGGCATTCGAGGGCATGGGCACACTGCCCTATACCTACAGAATACGACTCAAACCGGACGCCACCCCGGTCATTCACACACCACGCAGGGTCCCAGCGCCACTCAAAGACCGCCTCAAGCAGCAGCTGCAGGATCTCCAGGACCAAGGGGTGCTATCCCGGGTCATGGAGCCCACGCCATGGGTCAGCTCCATGGCGTGTGTTAAGAAGCCCTCTGGCGAGCTCCGGATCTGCATTGACCCGAAAGACCTGAACAACAACATAATGAGGGAACACTACCCCATACCCAAACGGGAAGAGATCACGAGCGAAATGGCCCGGGCTAAAATCTTTACAAAGCTGGATGCCTCGAAGGGTTTTTGGCAGATCCAACTGGATCAGTCCAGCCGAAAGCTGTGCACCTTCAACACTCCTTTCGGCAGGTTCTGCTATAACAGAATGCCGTTTGGCATCAACTCGGCATCCGAGGTCTTTCACAGGATCATGGAACAGATGATGGAGGGCATCAAAGGGGTGCACGTCTACGTTGACGACGTCATCATCTGGTCCACCACACCACAGGAGCACATCAATCGTCTCCAGCGCGTCTTTGCGCGGATACGGGAAAATGGCCTGCGCCTCAACCGAGCCAAGTGTTCTTTTGGCCAAACCGAGCTGAAGTTTCTGGGGGACCACATATCCCGGTTAGGGGTCCGTCCGGATGCAGACAAGGTGAGCGCCATTACAGCCATGCCGCAGCCGGCAGACAAGAAAGTATTGCTACGCTTCCTAGGCATGGTCAACTTCCTGGGGAAGTTCATTCCCAACCTTGCCTCCCACACGACAGCTCTTCGCCACCTAGTCAAGAAATCCACGGAGTTCCAGTGGCTGCCCGCACACCAGAAGGAATGGGAGGAGCTCAAAATTAAGCTCACCACAGCCCCGGTATTGGCGTTTTTCGACACATCTCGTGACACTAAAATTTTGACTGATGCCAGCCAGTCCGGCATTGGGGCGGTACTCCTACAGCGGGATGACACTGCGTCATGGGCCCCGGTCGCCTATGCCTCGCGTGCCATGACCCCCACAGAACAGCGCTACGCGCAGATCGAGAAGGAGTGCCTGGGTTTGCTAACCGGAATAGACAAGTTCCATGACTACGTGTATGGTCTCCCCCAGTTTACCGTTGAGACTGACCATCGTCCCCTGGTCAGCATCATACATAAGGACCTGAACGAGATGACCCCTCGCCTCCAGCGCATCCTGCTCAAGCTCCGGAGGTACAACTTCCAACTGGTCTACACCCCGGGTAAGGACCTTATCATTGCGGATGCCCTATCCAGAGCAGTGAGCACACCGCCCGATTCGGAGGGGTTCGTCTGTCAGGTCGAAGCGCAGGTGGCCTTCACATCGGCAAATCTGCCAGCCGATGACTCCAGTCTGGCCCGTATTTGCCGGGAGACTGCGGCTGACCATCTTCTACAACGTGTGATGCGCCACATGATGGGAGGGTGGCTCAAAGGACAGTGCGTGCAGTTCTACAATGTCCGAGACGACTTGGCCGTCATTGATGGTGTCCTCCTAAAGCTGGACCGGATTGTGATTCCGCACAGCATGCACAAGCTGGTCCTCGACCAACTACACGAAGACCATCTGGGGGTTGAGAAGTGCAGACGGAGGGCCCGAGAGGTGGTATACTGGCCGGGCATCAGTAATGACATTGCCAACATGGTGCTCAACTGCCCCACCTGCCAAAGGTTTCAGCCGGCGCAACCTCCTGAGACGCTTCAGCCCCATGAGCTGGTGACGTTCCCCTGGGCGAAGGTGGGTGTGGACCTTTTTCACGCGCTCGGCAGGGACTATGTAATCATCATAGATTACTTTTCAAACTATCCAGAGGTCATACGCCTGCACGATTTGACATCGTCCGCTGTCATAAGGGCCTGCAAAGACACCTTCGCTCGCCACGGCATTCCGATTACTGTCATGTCGGACAATGGGCCCTGTTTTGCCAGCCAGGAATGGTCTTCCTTTGCTGCTTCGTATGGCTTCACACACGTGACGTCCAGCCCTCTGCACCCCCAGTCCAATGGAAAGGCGGAGAAGGGCGTTCACTTCGTCAAGCGGCTCCTCTGCAAGGCTGCTGCTGCCGGATCGGATTTCTGCCTAGCGCTGCTGGCCTATGGCTCGGCCCCACTAGCCACTGGCCTCTCACCAGCTCAGCTGTTGATGGGTCAAACCCTCAGGACCACTGTGCCATCCATTCTGGTACCCACAACCAACCATGCTCCGGTACTGCACAGGATGCAACAGCAGCACGTTCGCCAGAAGGTGGCACATGACACACGGGCAACTGATCTTCCCGCCCTGGCGCCTGGGGACGACGTCCACATCCACCTACCAGAAGGTGGCTGGTCAGCACCTGCCGAAGTTCTCCGACGCGTGGCTCCCCGCTCGTTCCTGGTTCGCATGCCTGATGGCTCCATTCGCAGGCGCAATCGCCGGGCTCTTCGCCTGCTTCCACGCTCGCTATGGGAACTTACACCGGTGCCATGCGTCGTCGCCCGTGGCCAGGCCCATTCCTCAGCCGGTGAATCCTGACCCACCCTTGAGGCGGTCAACCCAAATTCGTCGCCCACCTACTAGGCTGGGCTTATGAGCCTGTTTGAACATTGAACTCACTGATGTATCATACCACTGTGTTAATATGTTTCTCTTTTTCCTTGACGCTACAGGAGTTCGTTTTGACGTTTAACATTTCCACGTGTTTTGTTTATGGTACAACCTCGTTGCTATGTCGCACCTGACATCGCCCCATGTATATAGTTTCGCCTCATGTACATGCTGTAGATATTGCACACACACACCTTCAGCTGCACTCAGTACACATCTCTGTTTATAACCACATAGGCACATGTTCTTGTAAAAAAGGGGGATGTCATGATATTCAGGTAAACATCATGGTGCAAACATACATACATACTGATGGACAGATCAGTGGACCAATCAATACACACACAACACCACAGTCAATCACACTATAAAATGGGGAACACGACACTTCCCGCTCATTCCAGCAGGAGACAGCTCAGGGCACAGAGCTCACAGCAAGCCACTCAGACATCCACCATGTGCTGACTGCCACTCCAAGATAGTGTGAGGGATAGGTCCACAGATTCAAGGGTAATGAACGAACCACAGTAACCAGTTTACCATTGTAAATATTGTTAGTAATAAAACTGAGTTGTACCATCCGCAACCGTGTTGGTTCGTCTGTGTAGCAGAGCACCCAACAAGACACCCCTGTTGAGCAGGAACTGATGCAGCTCATCGCTCATGAATGAGGATCCCCTGTTGCTGTGAACGTAGACGTGGAAGCCGAACAGAGCGAAGATGGTGTTGACGGCTTTGATGACGGTGGCCGTCATGTCGGGGCATGGGATGGCGAAGGGGAATCTGGAATATTCATCGACCACACTGAGGAAGTACGTGTTACGGTCGGTGGAGGGGAGGGGCCCTTTGAAGTCCACGCTGAGGCGTTCAAAGGGGCGGGAGGCCTTCACCAGGCGTGCACGGTCTGGCCGGTATGTTAGACGTTTTAGTTGCTGTGATATGAAGAGTCTAAAGTTCTGTTCCTTTTTCACAAACACACATTTATTTCATTCCAACAGCCTTAGCGCAAAACTCTAACTATACATCACCTGACAGAGGCCACCTGAAGCCCCTTTACATATCAGTGTCAATTAATGGATACTTAACATAAATGAGACAACTAATTGCTATGTCTCTTAACCCATTAGTTAACAGTCTCCCCTTCCTTGGAGAAAAAAAATAATTAGGTGAAAACAAAATTTCAAGAACTCAAAAACAGACACATGATTTCCCCCCCCCCTTTTTTTTGTTTGGACGAGAAAGGAAAAAAAAACAGTCACAGAAACAAGCGCCCTTCATTAATAATATCCAAAAGTTTCTGTGAACTCGCCCCTCTTTTTGTAAAACAGTCTGACAGTTGATAGCTCCTGTCGACCCATTTAAGTTTTGTTATTTCCCCTCTGTCCAACATCTGCTTCAAACTTGCGATGTCTATCCGTAACCTCTTTTCATTGACACATTTTGTAGAGTGCACATTTTCCTACAGGGATTTATTGTCAATGTGCTGTCAATAGGTATATTACCCAAATCCCCTAATCCCAAAATTTCTGTCAATATCATACTTATATAAAAGGCCATATCCACTGCCTCTACAAGGCTTAATGTCTCAGCAGCCAAAGTGCTTTTTACCACTCTCCTTATTTTCTTTGTTTCCCACACAAGCGGGCAACATTTACCATTGTTCCCCAAAAGGAAAATTATAAAACCCCATCACATAAATTTGCATAGGACGCATCACTATAAACTATGAGTTTCAAGTGCCTAAGGTCACCTAAAACCGGGAACTTCAAAACACACTCCTGCATTTTTAGTTTGGCCAATGCTTTATTTGCTCTTATTATGTCTTCCACTTTGGGATCATTCATTTTTGTACTCAACTCTTAAGACATCAAAACTCACGTCCGGTCTAGTTTGTCTACCTAACCAGTTCAGTTGCCCAATTAAACTTCGCAAATGCTCTTTTTCTATCTTTGAAACCATTGCGTCTTTTTTGTGAAACTCGGCCACGACTAATTGCTATTGGGCTGATGCTTTCCAAATAAGATTGCTGACGTAAAGTTGCCCCTAACTCAGTCTGTCCAATTTCCAGTCCAATATATTTAAATGCACCGGAAGCCTGACTTCCAACCCTGAATTCTTTCCTCAAACCAGAGATTACAATAGCTTCAAAATCACTAGTCCCACCCCACAAAAAATCATCGACATGCATCATAAAAATGCCAGAAAGATTTCCTTTATAGTGCCAGTAAAACATTGCAGGATCTGCTTTCAACTGGCAACAGCCTAACTTTAACAAAACTGACCTTACCAAAAAATACCAGACTCTAGATGCATCATTGGGGCAGCACGGTAGCCTTGTGGATAGCACAATTGCTTCACAGCTCCAGGGTCCCAGGTTCGATTCCAGCTTGGGTCACTGTCTGTGCGGAGTCTGCACATCCTCCCCGTGTGTGTGTGGGTTTCCTCCGGGTGCTCCGGTTTCCTCCCACAGTCCAAAGATGTGCGGGTTAGGTGGATTGGCCATGATAAATTGCCCTTAGTGTCCAAAATTGCCCTTAGTGTTGGGTGGGGTTGCTGGGTTATGGGGATAGGGTGGCGGTGTTGACCTTGGGTAGGGTGCTCTTTCCAAGAGCCGGTGCAGACTCGATGGGCCGAATGGCCTCCTTCTGCACTGTAAATTCTATGATGATCATTTAATCCATATACACATTTGTTCAACTTTCAGAGTACCCCTTCTGTGTTAGCTGCTTCTTTCGGAGGACGGAGAAAAATGTCTCTCTGGAGCTGATGCCCCTGCAAAAAGGCAGCTTTTATATCTATAGATTTGCATTCCCATGACTTTGTGGCTAATAGAGCCAAGAAGATCTTTAAAATAACCTTTCCTGCTGTAGGTGAATCTACCCTTAAATCCTTATCTTCTAAGTTTTCTTCAAATCCCCTTGCCATGAGCCTGGCCTTTGCCTTATAAGTTCCATCCGGAAGAACCTTTTCCGTCCAAATCCATCTGTGGGATAGAGCTCTTTGTCCCCTATCCGGTACTTCCGTGTAGCATTGTGGATAGCACAAATGCTCTTCACAGCTCCAGGGTCCCAGGTTCGATTCCGGCTTGGGTCACTGTCTGTGCGGAGTCTGCACATCCTCCCCATGTGTGCGTGGGTTTCCTCCGGGTGCTCCGGTTTCCTCCCACAGTCCAAAGATGTGCAGGATAGGTGGATTGGCCATGCTAAATTGCCCTTAGTGTCCAAAATTGCCCTTAGTGTTGGGTGGGGTTACTGGGTTATGGGAATAGGGTGGAGGTGTTGACCTTGGGTAGGGTGCTCTTTCCAAGAGCCGGGAAAGACTCGATGGGCCGAATGGCCTCCTTCTGCACTGTAAATTCTATGATAAAAAAATTCTATGAAATTCACTTCAACTATGCAATTCTTGCTGTTTAGCTTCTTTAATAACTTTTTCATCTGAAATATTTGAAGCCACCAAAATCTCACGTGCATGTGGGCTTCTACTCCTATTAGTATTCGTAGTCTTACTCATGTTCCGAGATCTTGACAAACTACGTCCCCTCTCCCACCTGGTATCTCGTTCTGTACTGCTACTGCTTGATCTTTCCCTTCTGCTGTGGGATGTCCTTTCAATAGTTCTCGACCTTTTCCTGCGGACCTGTTCACTATCCGATGTACTATCTGAACTGTGCCCTCCATTTTTGAACTTCATTTTCCCAATCCATTGTCTTGACTCCTTCCCCTAAATGCTGTACATTCAACCAATGTTTATACTTTCCAGTGGCCTTCCCTGCTCTACTAATAACAGTTGCATCCTTCCATTGACTAGACCCTTCAGGCAAGTATGTCACTTTTGTACCAACATTTGGCAGTTGTCCTTTCGGAAAAATGGCCTGTTCTAATTCACCAGAAGTGTTGTGCTCCTCCACTGAAACCCTGTCTATATCACTTAATTGGTCCTCATAGTTCGAACAAAGAACAAACAAAGAACAAAGAACAAAGAAAGGTACAGCACAGGAACAGGCCCTTTGGCCCTCCAAGCCCGTGCCGACCATGCTGCCCGACTAAACTACAATCTTCTACACTTCCTGGGTCTTTATCCCTCTATTCCCACCCTATTCATGTATTTGTCAAGATGCCCCTTAAATGTCACTATCGTCCCTGCTTCCACCACCTCCTCCGGTAGCGGGTTCCAGGCACCCACTACCCGCTGTGTAAAAAACTTGCCTCGTACATCTCCTCTAAACCTTGCCCCTCGCACCTTAAACCTATGCCCTCTAGTAATTGACCCCTCTACCCTGGGGAAAAGCCTCTGACTATCCACTCTGTCTATGCCCCTCATAATTTTGTAGACATCTATCAGGCCGCCCCTCAACCTCCGTCGTTCCAGTGAGAACAAACCAAGTTTATTCAACTGCTCCTCATAGCTAATGCTCTCCATACGAGGCAACATTCTGGTAAATCTCTTCTGCACCCTCTCTAAAGCCTCCACATTCTTCTGGTAGTGTGGCAACCAGAATTGAACACTATACTCCAAGTGTGGCCTAACTAAGGTTTTATACAGCTGCAACATGACTTGCCAATTCTTATACTCAATGCCCCGGCCAATGAAGGCAAGCATGCCGTATGCCTTCTTGACTACCTTCTCCACCTATGTTGCCCCTTTCAGTGACCTGTGGACCTGTACATCTAGATCTCTCTGACTTTCAATACTCTTGAGGGTTCTACCATTCACTGTATATTCCCTACCTGCATTAGACCTTCCAAAATGCATTGCCTCACATTTGTCCGAATTAAACTCCATCTGCCATCTCTCCGCCCAAGTCTCCAAACAATCTAAATTCTGCTGTATCCTCTGACAGTCCTCATCGCTATCTGCAATTCCACCAACCTTTGTGTCGTCTGCAAACTTTCTAATCAGACCAGTTACATTTTCCTCCAAATAATTTATATATACTACAAAGAGCAAAGGTCCCAGCACTGATCCCTGCGGAACACCACTAGTCACAGCCCTCCAATTAGAAAAGCATCCTTCCATTGCTACTCTCTGCCTTCTATGACCTAGCCAGTTCTGTATCCACCTTGCCAGCTCACCCCTGATCCCGTGTGACTTCACCTTTTGCACTAGTCTACCATGAGGGACCTTGTCAAAGGCCTTACTGAAGTCCATATAGACAACATCCACTGTCCTACCTGCATCAATCATCTTTGTGACCTCCTCGAAAAACTCTATCAAGTTAGTGAGACACGACCTCCCCTTCACAAAATCATGCTGCCTCTCACTAATACGTCCATTTGCTTTCAAATGGGAGTAGATCCTGTCTCAAAGAATTCTCTCCAGTAATTTCCCTACCACTGACATAAGGCTCACCGGCCTGTAGTTCCCGGGATTATCCTTGCTACCCTTCTTAAACAGAGGAACAATATTGGCTATTCTCCAGTCTTCTGGGACATCACCTGAAGACAGTGAGGATCGAAAGATTTCTGTCAAGGCCTCAACAATTTCCTCTCTAGCCTCCTTCAGTATTCTGGGGTAGATCCCATCAGGTCCTGGGGACTTATCTATCTTAATATTTTTCAAGACGCCCAACACCTCGTCTTTTTGGATCTCAATGTGACCCAGGCTATCTACACACCCTTCTCCAGACTCAACATCTACCAATTCCTTCTCTTTGGTGAATACTGATGCAAAGTATTCATTCAGTACCTCTGGTTTTCCATTTCCTCTGGCTCCACACATAGATTCCCTTGCCTATCCTTCAGTGGGCCAACCCTTTCCCTGGCTACCCTCTTGCTTTTTAAAACATGTGTACCAGACAACTTTGCTTCCTCTTCATGTCTGTCTGCTCTATCTAAATTTGAAAATTTGTAATCCGTACCCATTATCCTTGATGAATGTACCCTAACAGTTTGATTACCATGTTGCAAAATAATTGTTTTGCCATCTATGCCTATGATCTTCCCTGGGCCTTTCCATTCATTAGAATTGTCTCCCTTATAGTATACCATGCCTCCTTGCTGAAAAACGGCATCTGATGGCCGTACGTTATGTCTTAAAGCTCTGCGAATTCTTTCAGAGACTTCTGTTTCCAAAAAAGCTTTTCTACTGCTACGTAATGCATTTAAATGTTCAGCAAAACCAGAGCTAATTGTAGTCCCATCCCAAGCTGGAGGCTGGTCATCCAAAATGGACGGAATTTTAGGATTTCTACCAAACACTAATTGATAAGGACTATAGCCCCCAACCATCTGCAATGAATTCTTTGCATGTACTGCCCATGCTAAAGCTGAATTTAGCCTGCAATTTGGTCGATCTGCCAAAATTTTCCGAAGCATGACATCGATAACAGCATGATTTCTTTCACAGACACCATTACTAAATGGGCTTTCTGCAGCCGTATTCATAACTCTGATATTCATGTTTTCACACATATCCCTAAACTCATCATTAGCAAATTCCCCCCCATTGTCCATAAGGAATTTTGCCAGTGGATCCATTCCTGTCCCTATCCATTTTTCCACGATTTGATCCAGAATTATTCTCTTTTCTTTACTTCGTACAATCGTTGATTGACTAAACCTTGTTGCTAAATCTACAAAATGCAAAATAAATATATTATTTGCTTTATCCCAGATCTTAAGGTCCATGGCCACAATGTCGTTAAAATCCCTGGCCAAAGGAAGGGTTACTATCGGTCGTGCTGGTGTCCTTCTGTACTTCCTTCAAACTTCACAGCGGTCACTAACCTGTTCTATCAGTTTAGTATTGTCGTCATCCCTTACCCCTGCATCGTTTAATAACATTTTCAGCCTCCGAGGAGACGGATGTGCAAATTGCCTATGCAGTTTTAATTCCACAAGCTTTTTAGCAGCTAAAGTCCCACTTTCAACTGCCATTGACACATCCTTAACCACTCTACTTGAAAAATTATTTGTCAGTAATGGAATACAATAGTGTCCCGACTCTGTAAATTGTAAGTCCACCGTCTTTCCAAAAACTGTTGCCTTATCCTGTTCCATATCCAGTTTCATGTGTGCTTTCTTCATCGATGGTCTGCTCAGAACCAAAGGTATCTCACTTGATACAACATCCGTGCTAATGAAATGATTCACTCCGGCAATATTGCAAGGGATCACCACTCTTTTCAGCGACTTCAGAGTATTATCATCCCCAAACCTGAAACTTGTGGAACTTTCAAATTCCTTAACCTTGTTACGATTTTCAGCATTCAAAGAGTCCAGGTAACATTTAAACCAGTCAATTCCACACACAGTAGATGTGCAGCCGCTGTCCAATACAGCACAGTTGAAGGATTCTGCAACCAACACCCTCATTACCAGCGTAAAACTGCTTGTCAATAGGACAATGCCTTCTTTCTGGTCACTATCTTTTTCCTCTTCTGACTCTTCCGTGTCATGTGTCGCTTCAAACACTCTATCATAACGAGTTGGACAGTTGAAAGCATAATGGTATTGAGAGTCACGTCGAAAACATCGATTTATCATGCCCCGTGCATTTCTGGGGTTCGTCTTCCTATTGTAGGTTCTAACTGGGTTTCTGTCTTCATAATTTCCTTCTTTCGGTCTCCTTCTATAGTCTTGAGCCCTATTCGTAGCCATACGATTTTGCCATCCTGTTAGTAGTGTATCTTCCATATTCTGCCTTATTGCAGGCTGACCTATTTGGGTCATCAGAGCCATCGGAATCGAATGTTTCCCCAGAAACCTTTGTAAAGCTTTTGTCATCTGTTCGAATAAGGTATCCTTATCAGTAAACTGAACTCCTGTCAAAACCAGGAGCCTATCCATGTTGCTCACTCTAGCACAGTCAAGTAATTTAAAGACCAACACAGACTGTGGAAATTCCAGATTGTGTTTCTGCAGTCTTTTACATAGTCTTCCATGGAGATATCCTCCATTTTCCGGAACCTATCAAAATCTGACCATGCTTCAGACGCACTTAACAAGTCAACTTTCTTATAAATCTTATCCATATAATGTAATAAAGTCTCCAGACCTTCTTCTGAGTTTAACTCTTCCAATTCCAGCTCAGAAAGCACTTTGTTTCGGATTTTACTGCCATATGGTAGAGAAAGAGCCAATGCCATACCTTGTTTTCTCTTTCCCAAAGCAGTTACTTTAGTCCACATAACTACTGCACTTCTCCATCGGTCGTACGATTCCCTTTCAGAAAATAAGGGAGGATAGTCATATCCAGCCATCTTTTTCCTCGGTTCAGCCATATATCCCTTTTTTTTTCTTTCCTCACTCACTCCTTGGTTTGATCTGGAAAAGTTGTATCTTTCAAACCTTCACATTTACACAGCAACCATCCTCTGCTACCAATTGTTCGACGTTTTAGTTGCTGTGATATGAAGAGTCTAAAGTTCTGTTCCTTTTTCACCAACACACATTTAATTCAATCCAACATACTTTGCACAAAACTCTAACTACACACCACCTGACAGAGGCCACCTGAAGCCCCTTTACATATCAGTGTCAATTAATGGATACTTAATATAAATGAGACAACTAATTGCAATGTCTCTTAACCCTTTACTTAACACGATAGAAGTACGGTTTGCACTCTGCGCAGACCTGGCAGTCTCTGGAGATAGCCCTGACTTCCTCGATGGAGTAGGGCTGATTACGGGCCTTGATGAAATGGTAAAAACACGTGACCCCCCGGGTGACAGAGGTCGTCGTGCAGAGTCCGGAGTCGGTCCACCTGTGCACTGGCACATGTACATGATAGGGCATTGGGGGGCTCGTTGAGCTTACAAAATCTCGTAGTTGTAGGTGGAGAGCTCGATCCTCCACCCCAAGATTTTATTGTTTTTGAACTTACCCTGCTGTGTGTTATTGAACATAAAGGCAACCGTTGGTCAGTGAGGAGAGTGAATCTCCAGCCAGCCAGGTAATGCCTCCAATGCCGCACAGCTTCAACGATGGCTTGGGCCTCTTTCTCAATGGAGGAATGCCGAATTTCGGAGGCATGTAGGGATCGTGAAAAAAACGCCACGGGCCTGCCTGCATGGTTGAGGGTGGCGGCTAGAGCGACGTCTGATGCATCGCTCTTGACTTGGAATGGTAACGTCTCGTCGACCTCGTGCATCGCCGCCTTGGCGATGTCGGCCTTGATATGGTTGAAGGCCTGGTGAGCCTCGGCCGTTAAGGGAAAAAGAGTGGATTGAATGAGTGGGCGGGCCTTGTCTGCATAGTTTTGGACCTACTGGGAGTAATAAGAAAAGAACCCCAGGCATCGTTTGAGGGCCTTAGGGCAGTGGGGGAGGGGGAGTTCCATGAGGGAGCACAAGCGGTCAGGATCGGGCCCCAGAACTCCGGTCTGGACCACATAGTCGAGGATGGCTAAATGGTTTGTACTGAACACGCACTTCTCCATGTTGTAGGTTAGGTTGAGGAGAGTGGCGGTGTGGAGAAATTTGGCAAGGTTGGCATCATGGTCCTGCTGATCGTGGCCGCAGATGGTGACATTGTCCAGGTACGGGAAAGTGGCCCGCAGCCCATACCGGTCAACAATTCGGTCCATTTCCCTTTGGAAAACCGAGACCCCGTTGGTGACGCCAAAGGGAACCCTAAGAAAGTGGTAAAGGTGGCCGTCTGCCTCGAACGCAGTGTATGGGAGGTCCACCTTATGGATGGGGAACTGGTGGTGGGTGGATTTCAGGTGCACAGTTGAGAAGACCCAGTACTGTGCAATCTGATTGACGCTATCAGATATGCGTGGGAGGGGGTACGCGTCGAGCTGCGTGTACCTATTGATGGTCTGACTGTAGTCCACGACCATCCTATGTTTCTCCCCAGTTTTCACAACTAGCACTTGGGCTCTCCAGAGCTGTTGCTGGCCTCGATGATGCCTTCCTGAAGCAGTTGCTGGATCTCGGACCTGATGAAGGTCCTGTCCTGGGCACTGTACCATCTGCTCCTGGTGGCGACGGGTTTGCAATCCGGAGTTAGGTTTGCAAATAGGGAAGGTGGGTCGACCTTTAGGGTCGCGAGGCCGCATTCAGTAAGGGGTGGTAGAGGCCCGCCGAATTTCAGTGTTAGGCTCTGGAGGTTGCACTGGAAGTCCAGGCCGAGTAGCAGGGCAGCGCAGAGGTTGGGGAGGATGTAGAGGCGGAAGCTGCTGAACTCCACACCCTGGACAGTGAGAGTGGCGATGCAGTACCCCCGGATCGCCACGGAGTGGGACCCGGAGCCAGGGAGATTCTCTGGTTAGCGAAGTGTACCGCGAGGGAGCAGCGCCTTACCGTATCGGGGTGAATGAAGCTCTCAGTGCTCCCGGAGTCCAGCAGACAGGAGATCTCGTGCCCATCGATCTTCACGTTGGTAGAAGCCATTGCCAGGTTGTGTGGGCGAGACTGGTCAATCGTGACCGAGGCGAGACGCGGCTGGTCGTCGGCGGTTGCAGTCGGCGCGCGGCCAGAGGAAGTGCCCGGGAGGCATGTGTCCTGGTAAGATGGCGGCGCCCACGAGCCGCACGTGTCGTGGGGAGAACAAGATGGCGGCACCCACGGGCCGCACGTGGTAGGGGTCGAACAAGATGGCGGCGCCCACTGGCCGCACGTGGTCCGGGGAGGGGAAGATGGCGGCGCCCACTGGCCGCACGCGGTCCGGGGAGGGGAAGATGGCGGCGCCCACTGGCCGCACGTGAGGGGAGCTGGAATAATAGCGGCGTCTCAGCGGGCCTGGCACGCAGCGAAGTGCCCCTTCTTGCCACAGGCCTTGCAAAGGGCTCTCCGGGCCGGCAGCGCTGTCGGGGGTGTTTGGACTGCCCACAGAAGTAACATATGGGGCCCCCGGGATTGGTTGGCTGCCGCGCGGCACAGGCGTGGGGCTGGCTGAGGGCGGTCGCTGGTGGGGTCCACGATGGGGTGGCCGTCTGCAGAGTCCATGATGCACAGGAGGGGTGGGCCGCACGGTCGGGGGCGTAGGCCTGGATGTTGCGCGAAACGACCGTAAGCGAGAGCACTAGCTTTTTGATTACCACAAGGTCGAGCGTGGCCCCTTCTAAGAGGCGCTGGCGGATGTAATTGGACCCTATCCCCGTAACAAAAGCATCTCTCATGAGCAAGTTCGAGTGTTCCATGGCCGTGATGGCCTGACAGTCACAGGCACTAACCAGGGCAATCAGGGCACGCCAGAAATCTTCCACTGACTCACCAGGAAGTTGACGACGAGTGGAGAGGAGGTGTCTGGCATAGAGCGTGTTAGTCCGCTGAGCGTAGTTTTCCTTCACTAGCGCCATGACGTCTGCGTAGGTCGGCGCGTCCTGGATAAGTGGAAAGACATGTGTAAAGAATCTGAATCTTCTGAGCTTCTGAAATTGTGTCTGGTGCAGACCCGATGTAAGCTTCGAAACCAAGCCAATGTTCAAAGTCCTTTTTGCCGTTGTCTGCTTGCGGATGCAGCTGCAGGCGATCCGGCTTGATGCGGAGGTCCATCTTCTGAAAACTCAGTGTAATAAATTGATGCACGATCAATTACACAAAGACGAGAGTAGGATGTAATCGAGGCTTTATTACACTGAGACGTGTGGCCTCCTACAGCAGCTGAAAAAATGGCTGCTGTACGAGGAGCACACATATTTATACTCCGCCTACTGGGCGGAGCCAGCAGGCAGGGAACTAACCCTGTACCTGTAGTACAGGGGCCTTACCACAAAGCACCTACACCAACATCCTCTATATACAATATATACATCAGTGGTGACGACCACAGGTTGTGGAGGCGAAAGCCACGCAAACACTGGGAGAATGTGCAAACTCCACACGGACAGTGACCCAGAGGGAATAGAGAGATACGGACCCAGGAAGTGTAGAAGATTGTAGTTCAGTCAGACAGCATGGTCGACACTGGCTTGGAGGGCCGAAGGGCCTGTTCCTGTGCTGTACTTTTCTTTGCTCTTTGTTCTTTTCTTTGTTCTTTGTTCAGAGCCGGGATCGAACCTGGGACCTCGGCGCCGTGAGGCAACTGTGCGAAACACTTGAGCCACCGTGCTGCCCTCAAAGGTTGGTATCATGACTGATGCAGGCTTGGAGGGCCGAATGGCCTGTTCCTGTGTTGTATTGTTCTTTGTATTCATAAAGTTAGCACTCAATGGCTTACAGATTTATTCACAATGTCCTTGGAGAGAAGCTTTCAAAGTCAGTCTGAGAAACACACCTTTCATCAGAACCCTGAGCAGGACTTTAAAAATGAAAGGAATCGGTCACAGGGCAGGGCTGAAAAAGAAACTCAAACAGACCAAGCCCCTCCCATGAGTGACATCATAGCCTGCCTAGCTGTTAACCCCTTAATCACAGCTTTAGTAGTCATCTATACCTTAACCTAAGTTCTTTTCATAACATTACTGCAACCGACTCACAATACAATATATATAAAAATGTCCTCCATTCATCACATCCTTTATTTTGCTCTGACACACCATAACTGTCAGAGCTGGATTGATCCACATTTATATTCCCAGACACTGGAAAGTGGATATCGACAGGCGCCTGGGAGGAATTCTATTTTCTACTCATTGATTCCTTGGACGCGAGGATAATTAATGAAAAGCATCTTTGCCCTCTAACTGGTCTTGTCCTGACTGATTTGCTGTGTGCGCTGATGAATGATCCACCACTAAACTCCTGGTACCAGAGAAAATCAAATTCCATTTGCTTCACTGAGTCAAATAAAATCAATCTGACATGGAAAAGATTTTATATAGCCTTTGAGATCACAAGGGAGAGGAAATGAGGCAGATTTCACCTTTATCGTTGAGTGAGACAATTCACAAAAATCATGACAGATGAGAACATCTAGCATACAGTGATACAGTCCCTTCAAACACTCCCCGCACTGTGACACGGTCCCTTCAAACACTCCCCGCACTGTGACACTGTCCGTTCAAACACTCCCCGCACTGTGACACGGTCCCTTCAAACACTCCCCGCACTGTGACACGGTCCCTTTAAACACTCCCCGCACTGTGACACGGTCCCTTCAAACACTCCCCGCACTGTGACACGTCCCTTCAAACACTCCCCGCACTGTGACACGTTCCCTTCAAACACTCCCCGCACTGTGACACGGTCCCTTTAAACACTCCCCGCACTGTGACACGGTCCCTTCAAACACTCCCCGCACTGTGATATGGTCCCTTCAAACACTCCCCGCACTGTGACACGGTCCCTTTAAACACTCCCCGCACTGTGACACGGTCCCTTCAAACACTCCCGGCACTGTGACACGGTCCCTTTAAACACTCCCCGCACTGTGACACGGTCCCTTCAAACACTCCCCGCACTGTGACACGGTCCCTTCAAACACTCCCCGCACTGTGACACGTCCCTTCAAACACTCCCCGCACTGTGACACGTTCCCTTCAAACACTCCCCGCACTGTGACACGGTCCCTTTAAACACTCCCCGCACTGTGACACGGTCCCTTCAAACACTCCCCGCACTGTGACATGGTCCCTTCAAACACTCCCCGCACTGTGACACGGTCCCTTCAAACACTCCCCGCACTGTGACACGGTCCCTTCAAACACTCCCCGCACTGTGACACGGTTCCTTCAAACACTCCCCGCACTGTGACACGGTTCCTTCAAACACTCCCCACACTGTGACACGGTCCCTTCAAACACTCCCCGCACTGTGACACGGTTCCTTCAAACACTCCCCGCACTGTGATACGGTCCCTTCAAACACTCCCTGCACTGTGACACTGTCCCTTTAAACACTCCCCGCACTGTGACACGTCCCTTCAAACACTCCCCGCACTGTGACACTGTCCCTTCAAACACTCCCCGCACTGTGATACGGTCCCTTCAAACACTCCCTGCACTGTGACACTGTCCCTTCAAACACTCCCCGCACTGATACGGTCCCTTCAAACACTCCCCGCACTGTGACACGGTACCTTTAAACACTCCCCGCACTGTGACACGTCCCTTCAAACACTCCCCGCACTGATACGGTCCCTTCAAACACTCCCCGCACTGTGACACGGTACCTTTAAACACTCCCCGCACTGTGACACGTCCCTTCAAACACTCCCTGCACTGTGACACTGTCCCTTCAAACACTCCCCGCACTGATACGGTCCCTTCAAACACTCCCCGCACTGTGACACGTCCCGTCAAACACTCCCCGCACTGTGACACGGTCCCTTCAAACACTCCCCGCACTGTGACACGGTACCTTTAAACACTCCCCGCACTGTGACACGTCCCTTCAAACATTCCCCGCACTGTGACACGGTCCCTTCAAACACTCCCCGCACTGTGACACGGTCCCTTCAAACACTCACCGCACTGTGACACGGTCCCTTCAAACATTCCCCGCACTGTGACACGGTCCCTTCAAACACTCCCCGCACTGTGACACGGTACCTTTAAACACTCCCCGCACTGTGACACGTCCCTTCAAACACTCCCCGCACTGTGACACAGTCCCTTCAAACACTCCCCGCACTGTGACACGATCCCTTCAAACACTCCCCGCACTGTGACACGGTCCCTTCAAACACTCCCCGCACTGTGACACGGTCCCTTCAAACACTCCCCGCACTGTGACACGGTCCCTTCAAACACTCCCCGCACTGTGACACGGTCCCTTCAAACACTCCCCGCACTGTGACACGGTCCCTTCAAACACTCCCCGCACTGTGACACGGTCCCTTTAAACACTCCCCGCACTGTGACACGGTCCCTTCGAACACTCCCCGCACTGTGACACGGTCCCTTTAAACACTCCCCGCACTGTGACACGGTCCCTTTAAACACTCCCCGCACTGTGACACGGTCCCTTCAAACACTCCCCGCACTGTGACACGGTCCCTTTAAACACTCCCCACACTGTGAACTGTCCCTTAAACACTCCCCGCAATGTGATACAGTCCCTTCAAACACTCCCCGCACTGTGACACGGTCCCTTCAAACACTCCCCGCACTGTGATACTGTCCCTTCAAACACTCCCCGCACTGTGACACGGTCCCTTTAAACACTCTCTGCACTGTGACACGGTCCCTTTAAACACTCCCCGCACTGTGAACTGTCCCTTAAACACTCCCCGCAATGTGATACAGTCCCTTCAAACACTCCCCGCACTGTGACACGGTCCCTTCAAACACTCCCCGCACTGTGACACGGTCCCTTTAAACACTCTCTGCACTGTGACACGGTCCCTTTAAACACTCCCCGCACTGTGACACGGTCCCTTTAAACACTCTCTGCACTGTGACACGGTCCCTTTAAACACTCCCCGCACTGTGACACGGTCCCTTCAAACACTCCCCGCACTGTGATACGGTTCCTTCAAACACTCCCCGCACTGTGACACGGTCCCTTCAAACACTCCCCGCACTGTGAACTGTCCCTTTAAATACTCCCCGCACTGTGACACGGTCCCTTCAAACACTCCCCGCACTGTGACACGGTTCCTTCAAACACTCCCCGCACTGTGACACGGTCCCTTCAAACACTCCCCGCACTGTGAACTGTCCCTTTAAATACTCCCCGCACTGTGACACGGTCCCTTCAAACACTCCCCGCACTGTGACACGGTTCCTTCAAACACTCCCCGCACTGTGATACGGTTCCTTCAAACACTCCCCGCACTGTGACACGGTCCCTTTAAACACTCCCCGCACTGTGACACGGTCCCTTCAAACACTCCCCGCACTGTGATACGGTCCCTTCAAACACTCCCCGCACTGTGATACAGTCCCTTCAAACACTCCCCGCACTGTGACACGGTCCCTTCAAACACTCCCCGCACTGTGACACGGTCCCTTCAAACACTCCCCGCACTGTGACACGGTCCCTTTAAACACTCCCCGCACTGTGACACGGTCCCTTTAAACACTCCCCGCACTGTGAAACGTCCCTTCAAACACTCCCCGCACTGTGACACGGTCCCTTCAAACACTCCCCGCACTGTGACACGGTCCCTTTAAACACTCCCCGCACTGTGACACGGTCCCTTTAAACACTCCCCGCACTGTGAAACGTCCCTTCAAACACTCCCCGCACTGTGACACGGTCCCTTCAAACACTCCCCGCACTGTGAACTGTCCCTTAATCACTCCCCGCACTGTGATACGGTCCCTTCAAACACTTCCCACACTGTGACACGGTCCCTTTAAACACTCCCCGCACTGTGAAACGTCCCTTCAAACACTCCCCGCACTGTGACACGGTCCCTTCAAACACTCCCCGCACTGTGAACTGTCCCTTAAGCACTCCCCGCACTGTGATACGGTCCCTTCAAACACTTCCCACACTGTGACACGGTCCCTTCAAACACTCCCCGCACTGTGACACATCCCTTCAAACAGTCCCCGCACTGTGACGAGGTCCCTTCAAACACTCCCTGCACTGTGACACGGTCCCTTCAAACACTCCCCGCACTGTGACACATCCCTTCAAACAGTCCCCGCACTGTGACACGGTCCCTTCAAACACTACCCGCACTGTGACACGATCCCTTCAAACACTCCCCGCACTGTGACACGGTCCCTTCAAACACTCCCCGCACTGTGACACGGTCCCTGCAAACAATCCCCGCACTGTGACACGGTCCCTGCAAACAATCCCCGCACTGTGACACGGTCCCTTCAAACACTCCCCGCACTGTGACACGGTCCCTTCAAACACTCCCCGCACTGTGACACGGTCCCTTCAAACACTCCCTGCACTGTGACACGGTCCCTTCAAACACTCCCCGCACTGTGACACGGTCCCTTCAAACACTCCCCGCACTGTGACACGGTCCCTTCAAACACTCCCCGCACTGTGACACGTTCCCTTTAAACACTCCCCGCACTGTGACACGGTCCCTTTAAACACTCCCCGCACTGTGACACGGCCTCTTTAAACACTCCCCGCACTGTGACACGGTCCCTTCAAACACTCCCCGCACTGTGATAGGGTCCCTTCAAACACTTCCCGCACTGTGACACGTCCCTTCAAACACTCCCCGCACTGTGACACGGTCCTTTCAAACACTCCCCGCACTGTGATATGGTCCCTTCAAACACTCCCCGCACTGTGACACGGCCTCTTTAAACACTCCCCGCACTGTGACACGGTCCCTTCAAACACTCCCCGCACTGTGATAGGGTCCCTTCAAACACTTCCCGCACTGTGACACGTCCCTTCAAACACTCCCCGCACTGTGACACGGTCCCTTCAAACACTCCCCGCACTGTGATATGGTCCCTTCAAACACTCCCCGCACTGTGACACGGTCCCTTCAAACACTCCCCGCACTGTGATATGGTCCCTTCAAATACTCCCCGCACTGTGACACGGTCCCTTCAAACACTTCCCGCACTGTGACACGTCCCTTCAAACACTCCCCGCACTGTGACACGGTCCCTTCAAACACTCCCCGCACTGTGATATGGTCCCTTCAAACACTCCCCGCACTGTGACACGGTCCCTTCAAACACTCCCGCACTGTGATACGGTCCCTTTACACACTCCCCGCACTGTGACACGGTCCCTTCAAACACTCCCCGCACTGTGATACATTCCCTTCAAACACTCCCCGCACTGTGACACGGTCCCTTCAAACACTCCCCGCACTGTGACACGGTCCCTTTACACACTCCCCGCACTGTGACACGGTCCCTTCAAACACTCCCCTCACTGTGATACAGTCCCTTCAAACACTCCCCGCACTGTGACACGGTCCCTTCACACACTCCCCGCACTGTGACACGGTCCCTTCAAATACTCCCCGCACTGTGACACGGTCCCTTCAAACACTCCCCGCACTGTGACACGGTCCCTTCAAATACTCCCCGCACTGTGACACGGTCCCTTCAAACACTCCCCGCACTGTGACACGGTCCCTTCAAACACTCCCCGCACTGTGACACGTTCCCTTCAAATACTCCCCGCACTGTGACACGGTCCCTTCAAATACTCCCCGCACTGTGATACAGTCCCTTCAAACACTCCCCGCACTGTGCACTGTGCACTAAACTAATGCAGCAGGGGCATGGGAACCTGGATTGTAGTTTTAGGGTAAGGGAGAATGAGAGTATAGAGGTCAGGAGCACAGATTTGACGTCGCAGGAGGGGGCCAGCGTTCAGGTAGGTGGTTTGAAGTGTGTCTACTTCAATGCCAGGAGTATACGAAACAAGGTAGGGGAACTGGCAGCGTGGGTTGGTACCTGGGACTTCGATGTTGTGGCCATTTCGGAGACATGGATAGAGCAGGGACAGGAATGGATGTTGCAGGTTCCGGGGTTTAGGTGTTTTAGTAAGCTCAGAGAAGGAGGCAAAAGAGGGGGAGGTGTGGCGCTGCTAGTCAAGAGCAGTATTACGGTGGCGGAGAGGATGCTAGATGGGGACTCTTCTTCCGAGGTAGTATTGGCTGAAGTTAGAAACAGGAAAGGAGAGGTCACCCTGTTGGGAGTTTTTTATAGGCCTCCTAATAGTTCTAGGGATGTAGAGGAAAGGATGGCGAAGATGATTCTGGATATGAGCGAAAGTAACAGGGTAGTTATTATGGGAGACTTTAACTTTCCAAATATTGACTGGAAAAGATATAGTTCGAGTACAATAGATGGGTCGTTTTTTGTACAGTGTGTGCAGGAGGGTTTCCTGAAACAATATGTTGACAGGCCAACAAGAGGCGAGGCCACGTTGGATTTGGTTTTGGGTAATGAACCAGGCCAGGTGTTGGATTTGGAGGTAGGAGAGCACTTTGGGGACAGTGACCACAATTCGGTGACGTTTACGTTAATGATGGAAAGGGATAAGTATACACCGCAGGGCAAGAGTTATAGCTGGGGGAAGGGCAATTATGATGCCATTAGACGTGACTTGGGGGGGATAAGGTGGAGAAGTAGGCTGCAAGTGTTGGGCACACTGGATAAGTGGGGCTTGTTCAAGGATCAGCTACTGCGTGTTCTTGATAAGTATGTACCGGTCAGACAGGGAGGAAGGCATCGAGTGAGGGAACCGTGGTTTACCAGGGAAGTGGAATCTCTTGTTAAGAGGAAGAAGGAGGCCTATGTGAAGATGAAGTGTGAAGTTTCGGTTGGGGCGATGGATAGTTACAAGGTAGCGAGGAAGGATCTAAAGAGAGAGCTAAGACGAGCAAGGAGGGGACATGAGAAGTATTTGGCAGGAAGGATCAAGGAAAACCCAAAAGCTTTCTATAGGTATGTCAGGAATAAGCGAATGACTAGGGAAAGAGTAGGACCAGTCAAGGACAGGGATGGGAAATTGTGTGTGGAGTCTGAAGAGATAGGCGAGATACTAAATGAATATTTTTCGTCAGTATTCACTCAGGAAAAAGATAATGTTGTGGAGGAGAATGCTGAGCCCCAGGCTAATAGAATAGATGGCATTGAGGTACGTAGGGAAGAGGTGTTGGCAATTCTGGACAGGCTGAAAATAGATAAGTCCCCGGGACCTGATGGGATTTATCCTAGGATTCTATGGGAGGCCAGGGAAGAGATTGCTGGACCTTTGGCTTTGATTTTTATGTCATCATTGGCTACAGGAATAGTGCCAGAGGACTGGAGGACAGCAAATGTGGTCCCTTTGTTCAAAAAGGGGAGCAGAGACAACCCCGGCAACTATAGACCGGTGAGCCTCACGTCTGTAGTGGGTAAAGTCTTGGAGGGGATTATAAGGGACAAGATTTATAATCATCTAGATAGGAATGATATGATCAGGGATAGTCAGCATGGCTTTGTGAAGGGTAGGTCATGCCTCACAAACCTTATTGAGTTCTTTGAGAAGGTGACTGAACAGGTAGACGAGGGTAGAGCAGTTGATGTGGTGTATATGGATTTCAGCAAAGCGTTTGATAAGGTTCCCCACGGTAGGCTATTGCAAAAAATACGGAGGCTGGGGATTAAGGGTGATTTAGAGATGTGGATCAGAAATTGGCTAGCTGAAAGAAGACAGAGGGTGGTGGTTGATGGGAAATGTTCAGAATGGAGTACAGTCACAAGTGGAGTACCACAAGGATCTGTTCTGGGGCCGTTGCTGTTTGTCATTTTTATCAATGACCTAGAGGAAGGCACAGAAGGGTGGGTGAGTAAATTTGCAGATGATACTAAAGTCGGTGGTGTTGTCGATAGTGTGGAAGGATGTAGCAGGTTACAGAGGGATATAGATAAGCTGCAGAGCTGGGCTGAGAGGTGGCAAATGGAGTTTAATGTAGAGAAGTGTGAGGTGATTCACTTTGGAAGGAATAACAGGAATGCGGAATATTTGGCTAATGGTAAAGTTCTTGAAAGTGTGGCTGAGCAGAGGGATCTAGGTGTCCATGTACATAGATCCCTGAAAGTTGCCACCCAGGTTGATAGGGTTGTGAAGAAGGCCTATGGAGTGTTGGCCTTTATTGGTAGAGGGATTGAGTTCCGGAGTCGGGAGGTCATGTTGCAGCTGTACAGAACTCTGGACCGGCCGCATTTGGAGTATTGCGTACAGTTCTGGTCACCGCATTATAGGAAGGACGTGGAGGCTTTGGAGCGGGTGCAGAGGAGATTTACCAGGATGTTGCCTGGTATGGAGGGAAAATCTTATGAGGAAAGGCTGACGGACTTGAGGTTGTTTTCGTTGGAGAGAAGAAGGTTAAGAGGAGACTTAATAGAGGCATACAAAATGATCAGGGGGTTGGATAGGGTGGACAGTGAGAGCCTTCTCCCGCGGATGGATATGGCTGGCACGAGGGGTCATAACTTTAAACTGAGGGGTAATAGATATAGGACAGAGGTCAGAGGTAGGTTCTTTACGCAAAGAGTAGTGAGGCCGTGGAATGCCCTACCTGCTACAGTAGTGAACTCGCCAACATTGAGGGCATTTAAAAGTTTATTGGATAAACATATGGATGATAATGGCATAGTGTAGGTTAGATGGCTTTTGTTTCGGTGCAACATCGTGGGCCGAAGGGCCTGTACTGCGCTGTATTGTTCTATGTTCTATGTTCTATATGATACAGTCCCTTCAAAGACTCCCCGCACTGTGATACAGTCCCTTCAAACACTCCCCGCACTGTGACACGTTCCCTTCAAATACTCCCCGCACTGTGACACGGTCCCTTCAAATACTCCCCGCACTGTGATACAGTCCCTTCAAACACTCCCCGCACTGTGACACGTTCCCTTCAAATACTCCCCGCACTGTGACACGGTCCCTTCAAACACTCCCCGCACTGTGACACGATCCCTTCAAACACTCCCCGCACTGTGATGCAGTGCCTTCAAACACTCCCCGCACTGTGATGCAGTCCGTTCAAACACTCCCCGCACTGTGACACGGTCCCTTCAAACACTCCCCGCACTGTGACACGGTCCCTTTAAACACTCCCCGCACTGTGACACGGTCCCTTCAAATACTCCCCGCACTGTGACACAGTCCCTTCAAACACTCCCCGCACTGTGACACGGTCCCTTCAAACACTCCCCGCACTGTGACATGGTCCCTTCAAACACTCCCCGCACTGTGACACGGTCCCTTCAAATACTCCCCGCACTGTGACACGGTCCCTTCAAACACTCCCCGCACTGTGACACGGTCCCTTCAAACACTCCCCGCACTGTGACACGGTCCCTTCAAACACTCCCCGCACTGTGATACTGTCCCATCAAACACTCCCCGCAGTGTGGCACGGTCCCTTCAAACACTCCCTGCACTGTGACACGGTCCCTTCAAACACTCCCCGCACTGTGACACGGTCCCTTCAAACACTCCCCGCACTGTGACTCGGTCCCTTTAAACACTCCCCGCACTGTGAACTGTCCCTTTAAATACTCCCCGCACTGTGAACTGTCCCTTTAAACACTCTCTGCACCGTGAAACTGTCCCTTTAATTCACCCCGCTTGTGACACTGTCCCTTTAAACACTCCCCGCACTGTGATACTGTCCCTTTAAACACTCCCCGCACTGTGACACGGTCTCTTCAAACACTCCCCGCACTGTGACACGGTCCCTTCAAACACTCCCCGCACTGTGACACGGTCTCTTCAAACACTCCCCGCACTGTGACACGGTCCCTTCAAACACTCCCCGCACTGTGACACGGTCTCTTCAAACACTCCCCGCACTGTGACACGGTCTCTTCAAACACTCCCCGCACTGTGACACGGTCTCTTCAAACACTCCCCGCACTGTTACACGGTCCCTTCAAACACTCCCCGCACTGTGACACGGTCCCTTCAAACACGCCCCGCACTGTGACACGGTCCCTTCAAACACTCCCAGCACTGTGACACGGTCCCTTCAAACACTCCCCGCACTGTGACACGGTCCCTTCAAACACTCCCCGCACTGTGATACAATCCCTTCAAACACTCCCCGCACAGTGAACTGTCGCTTTAAACACTCTCCGCACTGTGATACGGTCCCTTCAAACACTCCCCGCACTGTGACACGGTCCCTTCAAACACTCCCCGCACTGTGACACGGTCCCTTCAAACACTCCCCGCACTGTGACACGGTCCCTTCAAACACTCCCCGCACTGTGACACGGTCCCTTCAAACACTCCCCGCACTGTGACACGGTCCCTTCAAACACTCCCCGCACTGTGATACGGTCCCTTCAAACACTCCCTGCACTGTGACACTGTCCCTTTAAACACTCCCCGCACTGTGACACGGTCCCTTCAAACACTCCCCGCACTGTGACACTGTCCCTTTAAACACTCCCCGCACTGTGACACGGTCCCTTCAAACACTCCCTGCACTGTGACACTGTCCCTTTAAACACTCCCCGCACTGTGACACGTCCCTTCAAACACTCCCCGCACTGTGACACTGTCCCTTCAAACACTCCCCGCACTGTGATACGGTCCCTTCAAACACTCCCTGCACTGTGACACGGTACCTTCAAACACTCCCCGCACTGTGACACTGTCCCTTCAAACACTCCCCGCACTGTGATACGGTCCCTTCAAACACTCCCCGCACTGTGACACGGTCCCTTCAAACACTCCCCGCACTGATACGGTCCCTTCAAACACTCCCCGCACTGTGACACGTCCCTTCAAACACTCCCCGCACTGTGACACGGTCCCTTCAAACACTCCCCGCACTGTGACACATCCCTTCAAACACTCCCCGCACTGATACGGTCCCTTCAAACACTCCCCGCACTGTGACACGGTACCTTTAAACACTCCCCGCACTGTGACACGTCCCTTCAAACACTCCCCGCACTGTGACACGTCCCTTCAAACACTCCCCGCACTGTGACACGTCCCTTCAAACACTCCCTGCACTGTGACACTGTCCCTTCAAACACTCCCCGCACTGATACGGTCCCTTCAAACACTCCCCGCACTGTGACACGGTCCCTTCAAACACTCCCCGCACTGTGACACGGTACCTTTAACACTCCCCGCACTGTGACACGACCCTTCAAACACTCCCCGCACTGTGACACGGTCCCTTCAAACACTCCCCGCACTGTGACACGGTACCTTTAAACACTCCCCGCACTGTGACACGTCCCTTCAAACATTCCCCGCACTGTGACACGGTCCCTTCAAACACTCCCCGCACTGTGACACGGTCCCTTCAAACATTCCCCGCACTGTGACACGGTCCCTTCAAACACCCCCCGCACTGTGACACGGTACCTTTAAACACTCCCCGCACTGTGACACGTCCCTTCAAACACTCCCCGCACTGTGACACGGTCCCTTCAAACACTCCCCGCACTGTGACACGGTCCCTTCAAACACTCCCCGCACTGTGACACGGTCCCTTCAAACACTCCCCGCACTGTGACACGGTCCCTTCAAACACTCCCCGCACTGTGACACGGTCCCTTCAAACACTCCCCGCACTGTGACACGGTCCCTTCAAACACTCCCCGCACTGTGACACGGTCCCTTCAAACACTCCCCGCACTGTGACACGGTCCCTTCAAACACTCCCCGCACTGTGACACGGTCCCTTCGAACACTCCCCGCACTGTGACACGGTCCCTTTAAACACTCCCCGCACTGTGACACGGTCCCTTTAAACACTCCCCGCACTGTGACACGGTCCCTTCAAACACTCCCCGCACTGTGACACGGTCCCTTTAAACACTCCCCACACTGTGAACTGTCCCTTAAACACTCCCCGCAATGTGATACAGTCCCTTCAAACACTCCCCGCACTGTGACACGGTCCCTTTAAACACTCTCTGCACTGTGACACGGTCCCTTTAAACACTCCCCGCACTGTGAACTGTCCCTTAAACACTCCCCGCAATGTGATACAGTCCCTTCAAACACTCCCCGCACTGTGACACGGTCCCTTCAAACACTCCCCGCACTGTGACACGGTCCCTTTAAACACTCTCTGCACTGTGACACGGTCCCTTTAAACACTCCCCGCACTGTGACACGGTCCCTTTAAACACTCTCTGCACTGTGACACGGTCCCTTCAAACACTCCCCGCACTGTGACACTGTCCCTTCAAACACTCCCCGCACTGTGACACGGTCCCTTCAAACACTCCCCGCACTGTGATACGGTTCCTTCAAACACACCCCGCACTGTGATACGGTTCCTTCAAACACTCCCCGCACTGTGACACGGTCCCTTCAAACACTCCCCGCACTGTGATACGGTTCCTTCAAACACTCCCCGCACTGTGACACGGTCCCTTTAAACACTCCCCGCACTGTGACACGGTCCCTTCAAACACTCCCCGCACTGTGACACGGTCCCTTCAAACACTCCCCTCACTGTGACACTGTCCCTTCAAACACTCCCCGCACTGTGACACGGTCCCTTCAAACACTCCCCGCACTGTGACACGGTCCCTTTAAACACTCCCCGCACTGTGACACGGTCCCTTTAAACACTCCCCGCACTGTGAAACGTCCCTTCAAACACTCCCCGCACTGTGACACGGTCCCTTTAAACACTCCCCGCATTGTGACACGGTCCCTTCAAACACTACTCGCACTGTGACACGGTCCCTTCAAACACTCCCCGCACTGTGACACGGTCCCTTTAAACACTCCCCGCACTGTGACACGGTCCCTTTAAACACTCCCCGCACTGTGAAACGTCCCTTCAAACACTCCCCGCACTGTGACACGGTCCCTTCAAACACTCCCCGCACTGTGATACGGTCCCTTCAAACACTTCCCACACTGTGACACGGTCCCTTCAAACACTCCCCGCACTGTGACACATCCCTTCAAACAGTCCCCGCACTGTGACACGGTCCCTTCAAACACTCCCCGCACTGTGACACGGTCCCTTCAAACACTCCCCGCACTGTGACACATCCCTTCAAACAGTCCCCGCACTGTGACACGGTCCCTTCAAACACTCCCCGCACTGTGATACGGTCCCTTCAAACACTCCCCGCACTGTGACACTGTCCCTTCAAACACTCCCCGCACTGTGACACGGTCTCTTCAAACACTCCCCGCACTGTTACACGGTCCCTTCAAACACTCCCCGCACTGTGATACAATCCCTTCAAACACTCCCCGCACTGTGAACTGTCGCTTTAAACACTCTCCGCACTGTGACACGGTCCCTTCAAACACACCCCGCACTGTGACACGGTCCCTTCAAACACTCTCTGCACTGTGACACGGTCCCTTCAAACACTCCCCGCACTGTGACACGGTCCCTTCAAACACTCCGCGCACTGTGACACGGTCCCTTTAAACACACCCCGCACTGTGACACAGTCCCTTCCAACACTCCCCACACTGTGACACTGTCCCTTCAAATACTCCCCGCACTGCGACACGGTCCCTTCAAACAGTCCGCGCACTGTGACACTGTCCCTTTAAATACTCCCCGCACTGTGACACGGTCCCTTCAATCACTCCCCGCACTGTGATGCAGTCCCTTCAAACACTCCCCGCACTGTGACACGTCCCTTCAAACACTCCCCGCACTGTGACACGTTCCCTTCAAACACTCCCCGCACTGTGACACGGTCCCTTCAAACACTCCCCGCACTGTGACACGGTTCCTTCAAACACTCCCCGCACTGTGACACGTCCCTTCAAACACTCCCCGCACTGTGACACGGTCTCTTCAAACACTCCCCGCACTGTTACACGGTCCCTTCAAACACTCCCCGCACTGTGATACAATCCCTTCAAACACTCCCCGCACTGTGAACTGTCGCTTTAAACACTCTCCGCACTGTGACACGGTCCCTTCAAACACACCCCGCACTGTGACACAGTCCCTTCAAACACTCTCCGCACTGTGACACGGTCCCTTCAAACACTCCCCGCACTGTGACACGGTCCCTTCAAACACTCCGCGCACTGTGACACGGTCCCTTTAAACACTCCCCGCACTGTGACACAGTCCCTTCCAACACTTCCCACACTGTGACACTGTCCCTTCAAATACTCCCCGCACTGCGACACGGTCCCTTCAAACAGTCCGCGCACTGTGACACTGTCCCTTTAAATACTCCCCGCACTGTGACACGGTCCCTTCAATCACTCCCCGCACTGTGATGCAGTCCCTTCAAACACTCCCCGCACTGTGACACGTCCCTTCAAACACTCCCCGCACTGTGACACGTTCCCTTCAAACACTCCCCGCACTCTGACACGGTCCCTTCAAACACTCCCCGCACTCTGACACGGTCCCTTCAAACACTCTCCGCACTGTGATACAGTCCCTTCAAACACTCCCCGCACTGTGATACAGTCCCTTCAAACACTCCCCGCACTCTGACACGGTCCCTTCAAACACTCCCCGCACTGTGACACGGTTCCTTCAAACACTCCCCGCACTGTGATACGGTCCCTTCAAACACTCCCTGCACTGTGACATGGTCCCTTCAAACACTCCCTGCACTGTGACACGGTCCCTTCAAACACTCCCCGCACTGTGACACGGTACCTTTAAACACTCCCCGCACTGTGACACGGTCCCTTCAAACACTCCCCGCACTGTGACACGGTTCCTTCAAACACTCCCCGCACTGTGATACGGTCCCTTCAAACACTCCCCGCACTGTGACATGGTCCCTTCAAACACTCCCCGCACTGTGACACGGTACCTTTAAACACTCCCCGCACTGTGACATGGTCCCTTCAAACACTCCCCGCACTGTGACACGGTTCCTTCAAACACTCCCCGCACTGTGATACGGTCCCTTCAAACACTCCCCGCACTGTGACATGGTCCCTTCAAACACTCCCCGCACTGTGACACGGTACCTTTAAACACTCCCCGCACTGTGACACTGTCCCTTCAAACACTCCCCGCACTGTGACACGGTACCTTTAAACACTCCCCGCACTGTGACACGGTCCCTTCAAACACTCCCCGCACTGTGACACGGTTCCTTCAAACACTCCCCGCACTGTGATACGGTCCCTTCAAACACTCCCCGCACTGTGACACGGTTCCTTCAAACACTCCCCGCACTGTGACACTGTCCCTTCAAACACTCCCCGCACTGTGACACGGTACCTTTAAACACTCCCCGCACTGTGACACGGTCCCTTCAAACACTCCCCGCACTGTGACACGGTTCCTTCAAACACTCCCCGCACTGTGATACGGTCCCTTCAAACACTCCCCGCACTGTGACATGGTCCCTTCAAACACTCCCCGCACTGTGATACGGTCCCTTCAAACACTCCCCACACTGTGACATGGTCCCTTCAAACACTCCCCGCACTGTGACATGGTCCCTTCAAACACTCCCCGCACTGTGACACGGTCCCTTCAAACACTCCCTGCACTGTGACACTGTCCCTTCAAACACTCCCCGCACTGTGACACGGTACCTTTAAACACTCCCCGCACTGTGACACGGTCCCTTCAAACACTCCCCGCACTGTGACACGGTCCCTTCAAACACACCCCGCACTGTGACACGGTCCCTTCAAACACTCCCCGCACTGTGACACGGTCCCTTCAAACACTCACCGCACTGTGATACGGTCCCTTCGAACACTCCCCGCACTGTGATACGGTCCATTCAAACACTCCCCGCACTGTGACACGGTCCCTTCAAACACTCCCCGCACTGTGACACGGTCCCTTCAAACACTCCCCGCACTGTGATACGGTCCCTTCGAACACTCCCCGCACTGTGACACGGTCCCTTTAAACACTCCCCGCACTGTGATACGGTCCCTTCAAACACTCCCCGCACTGTGACACGGTCCCTTCAAACACTCCCCGCACTGTGACACGGTCCCTTCAAACACTCCCCGCACTGTGACACGGTCCCTTCGAACACTCCCCGCACTGTGACACGGTCCCTTCAAACACTCCCCGCACTGTGACACGGTCCCTTTAAACACTCCCCGCACTGTGACACGGTCCCTTTAAACACACCCCGCACTGTGACACGGTCCCTTTAAACACTCCCCGCACTGTGACACGGTCCCTTCAAACACTCCCCGCACTGTGACACGGTCCCTTCAAACACTCCCCGCACTGTGAAACGGTCCCTTTAAACACACCCCGCACTGTGACACGGTCCCTTTAAACACTCCCCGCACTGTGAACTGTCCCTTAAACACTCCCCGCAATGTGATACAGTCCCTTCAAACACTCACCGCACTGTGGTGCGGTCCCTTTAAACACGCCCCGCACTGTGACACGGTCCCTTCAAACACTCCCCGCACTGTGACACGGTCCCTTCAAACACTCCCCGCACTGTGACACTGTCCCTTCAAACACTCCCCGCACAGTGACACTGTCCCTTCAAACACTCCCCGCACTGTGATATGGTCCCTTCAAACACTCCGCGCACTTTGACACGGTCCCTTCAAACACTCCCCGCACTGTGACACGGTCCCTTCAAACACTCCCCGCACTGTGATACGGTCCATTTAAACACTCCCCGCACTGTGATATGGACCCTTCAAACACTCCCCGCACTGTGACACTGTCCCTTCAAACACTCCCCGCACTGTGACACGGTCCCTTTAAACACTCCCCGCACTGTGATATGGACCCTTCAAACACTCCCCGCACTGTGATACGGTCCCTTCAAACACTCCCCGCACTGTGACATGGTCCCTTCAAACACTCCCCGCACTGTGACACGGTACCTTTAAACACTCCCCGCACTGTGACACTGTCCCTTCAAACACTCCCCGCACTGTGACACGGTACCTTTAAACACTCCCCGCACTGTGACACGGTCCCTTCAAACACTCCCCGCACTGTGACACGGTTCCTTCAAACACTCCCCGCACTGTGATACGGTCCCTTCAAACACTCCCCGCACTGTGACACGGTTCCTTCAAACACTCCCCGCACTGTGACACTGTCCCTTCAAACACTCCCCGCACTGTGACACGGTACCTTTAAACACTCCCCGCACTGTGACACGGTCCCTTCAAACACTCCCCGCACTGTGACACGGTTCCTTCAAACACTCCCCGCACTGTGATACGGTCCCTTCAAACACTCCCCGCACTGTGACATGGTCCCTTCAAACACTCCCCGCACTGTGACACGGTCCCTTCAAACACTCCCCGCACTGTGACACGGTCCCTTCGAACACTCCCCGCACTGTGACACGGTCCCTTCAAACACTCCCCGCACTGTGACACGGTCCCTTCAAACACTCCCCGCACTGTGACACGGTCCCTTCGAACACTCCCCGCACTGTGACACGGTCCCTTCAAACACTCCCCGCACTGTGACACGGTCCCTTTAAACACTCCCCGCACTGTGACACGGTCCCTTTAAACACACCCCGCACTGTGACACGGTCCCTTTAAACACTCCCCGCACTGTGACACGGTCCCTTCAAACACTCCCCGCACTGTGACACGGTCCCTTCAAACACTCCCCGCACTGTGAAACGGTCCCTTTAAACACACCCCGCACTGTGACACGGTCCCTTTAAACACTCCCCGCACTGTGAACTGTCCCTTAAACACTCCCCGCAATGTGATACAGTCCCTTCAAACACTCACCGCACTGTGGTGCGGTCCCTTTAAACACGCCCCGCACTGTGACACGGTCCCTTCAAACACTCCCCGCACTGTGACACGGTCCCTTCAAACACTCCCCGCACTGTGACACTGTCCCTTCAAACACTCCCCGCACAGTGACACTGTCCCTTCAAACACTCCCCGCACTGTGATATGGTCCCTTCAAACACTCCGCGCACTTTGACACGGTCCCTTCAAACACTCCCCGCACTGTGACACGGTCCCTTCAAACACTCCCCGCACTGTGATACGGTCCATTTAAACACTCCCCGCACTGTGATATGGACCCTTCAAACACTCCCCGCACTGTGACACTGTCCCTTCAAACACTCCCCGCACTGTGACACGGTCCCTTTAAACACTCCCCGCACTGTGATATGGACCCTTCAAACACTCCCCGCACTGTGATACGGTCCCTTCAAACACTCCCCGCACTGTGACATGGTCCCTTCAAACACTCCCCGCACTGTGACACGGTACCTTTAAACACTCCCCGCATTGTGACACTGTCCCTTCAAACACTCCCCGCACTGTGACACGGTACCTTTAAACACTCCCCGCACTGTGACACGGTCCCTTCAAACACTCCCCGCACTGTGACACGGTTCCTTCAAACACTCCCCGCACTGTGATACGGTCCCTTCAAACACTCCCCGCACTGTGACACGGTTCCTTCAAACACTCCCCGCACTGTGACACTGTCCCTTCAAACACTCCCCGCACTGTGACACGGTACCTTTAAACACTCCCCGCACTGTGACACGGTCCCTTCAAACACTCCCCGCACTGTGACACGGTTCCTTCAAACACTCCCCGCACTGTGATACGGTCCCTTCAAACACTCCCCGCACTGTGACATGGTCCCTTCAAACACTCCCCGCACTGTGATACGGTCCCTTCAAACACTCCCCACACTGTGACATGGTCCCTTCAAACACTCCCCGCACTGTGACATGGTCCCTTCAAACACTCCCCGCACTGTGACACGGTCCCTTCAAACACTCCCTGCACTGTGACACTGTCCCTTCAAACACTCCCCGCACTGTGACACGGTACCTTTAAACACTCCCCGCACTGTGACACGGTCCCTTCAAACACTCCCCGCACTGTGACACGGTCCCTTCAAACACACCCCGCACTGTGACACGGTCCCTTCAAACACTCCCCGCACTGTGACACGGTCCCTTCAAACACTCACCGCACTGTGACACGGTCCCTTCAAACACTCCCCGCACTGTGACACGGTCCCTTCAAACACTCCCCGCACTGTGATACGGTCCCTTCGAACACTCCCCGCACTGTGACACGGTCCCTTTAAACACTCCCCGCACTGTGATACGGTCCCTTCAAACACTCCCCGCACTGTGACACGGTCCCTTCAAACACTCCCCGCACTGTGACACGGTCCCTTCAAACACTCCCCGCACTGTGACACGGTCCCTTCGAACACTCCCCGCACTGTGACACGGTCCCTTCAAACACTCCCCGCACTGTGACACGGTCCCTTTAAACACTCCCCGCACTGTGACACGGTCCCTTTAAACACACCCCGCACTGTGACACGGTCCCTTTAAACACTCCCCGCACTGTGACACGGTCCCTTCAAACACTCCCCGCACTGTGACACGGTCCCTTCAAACACTCCCCGCACTGTGAAACGGTCCCTTTAAACACACCCCGCACTGTGACACGGTCCCTTTAAACACTCCCCGCACTGTGAACTGTCCCTTAAACACTCCCCGCAATGTGATACAGTCCCTTCAAACACTCACCGCACTGTGGTGCGGTCCCTTTAAACACGCCCCGCACTGTGACACGGTCCCTTCAAACACTCCCCGCACTGTGACACGGTCCCTTCAAACACTCCCCGCACTGTGACACTGTCCCTTCAAACACTCCCCGCACAGTGACACTGTCCCTTCAAACACTCCCCGCACTGTGATATGGTCCCTTCAAACACTCCGCGCACTTTGACACGGTCCCTTCAAACACTCCCCGCACTGTGACACGGTCCCTTCAAACACTCCCCGCACTGTGATACGGTCCATTTAAACACTCCCCGCACTGTGATATGGACCCTTCAAACACTCCCCGCACTGTGACACTGTCCCTTCAAACACTCCCCGCACAGTGACACTGTCCCTTCAAACACTCCCCGCACTGTGATATGGTCCCTTCAAACACTCCCCGCACTGTGACATGGTCCCTTCAAACACTCCCCGCACTGTGACACTGTCCCTTCAAACACTCCCCGCACTGTGACACGGTCCCTTTAAACACTCCCCGCACTGTGAAACGTCCCTTCAAACACTCCCCGCACTGTGACACGGTCCCTTCAAACACTCCCAGCACTGTGATACGGTCCCTTCAAACACTCCCCGCACTGTGACACGGTCCATTCAAACACTCCCCGCACTGTGACACGGTCCCTTCAAACACTCCCCGCACTGTGACACGGTCCCTTTAACCACTCCCCGCACTGTGACACGTTCCCTTTAAACACTCCCCGCACTGTGAACTGTCCCTTAAGCACTCCCCGCAATGTGATACCGTCCCTTCAAACACTCCCCGCACTGTGACACGGTCCCTTCAAACACTCCCCGCACTGTGACACGGTCCCTTCAAACACTCCCCGCACTGTGACATGGTCCCTTCAAACACTCCCCGCACTGTGACACGGTCCCTTCAAATACTCCCCGCACTGTGACACGGTCCCTTCAAACACTCCCCGCACTGTGACACGGTCCCTTCAAACACTCCCCGCACTGTGACACGGTCCCTTCAAACACTCCCCGCACTGTGATACTGTCCCATCAAACACTCCCCGCAGTGTGGCACGGTCCCTTCAAACACTCCCTGCACTGTGACACGGTCCCTTCAAACACTCCCCGCACTGTGACACGGTCCCTTCAAACACTCCCCGCACTGTGACTCGGTCCCTTTAAACACTCCCCGCACTGTGAACTGTCCCTTTAAATACTCCCCGCACTGTGAACTGTCCCTTTAAACAGTCTCTGCACCGTGAAACTGTCCCTTTAATTCACTCCGCTTGTGACACTGTCCCTTTAAACACTCCCCTCACTGTGATACAGTCCCTTCAAACACTCCCCGCACTGTGACACGGTCCCTTTAAACACTCCCCGCACTGTGACACGTCCCTTCAAACACTCCCCGCACTGTGACACGGTCCCTTCAAACACTCCCCGCACTGTGACACGGTCCCTTCAAACACTCCCCGCACTGTGACACGGTCCCTTCAAACACTCCCCGCACTGTGACATGGTCCCTTCAAACACTCCCCGCACTGTGACACGGTCCCTTCAAACACTCCCCGCACTGTGAACTGTCCCTTTAAACATTGCTTGCACTGTGACACTGTCCCTTTAAACACTGCCTGCCCCGTGAAACTGTCCCTTTAAACACTCCCGCACTGTGACACTGTCCCTTTAAACACTCCCCGCACTGTGACACTGTCTCTTTAAACACCCCACACACTGTGAACTCGGCCCTTTAAACATTGCTTGCACTGTGACACTGTCCCTTTAAACACTGCTTGCACTGTGACATTGTCCCTTTAAACAGTCCCCGCACTGTGACACTGTCCTTTAAACCCGTCCCGCATTGTGACCCTGTCCCTTTGAACACTCCCCGCACTGTGACACTGTCTCTTTAAACATTGCTTGCACTTTGACACTGTCCCTTTGTGGTAGTATGTATTGGGGGTCATGTGGGACTGGAAGCCCTAATGTCATTGGCTGACAGATCCCGGGTCCTGGTTGGCCGTTGACCTCAAGCTCCTCCCTGAAGGCGAAGTATAAGAAGCCGGTGTCTTCCCCCGCATGCCAGTTTACTATCGGGCTGCTGGGGAACAGACACGCTTAATAAAGCCTCATCGACTTCACTATATTAGTCTCATGGAGTCTTTGTGCGCTACAATTTATTAAGCGTGCCTATAAAGGACTATGGAGCTCAGGATCATTCCAGAATGCCTGAGGATCAGCCCCCACGCAGTGAATGTGGCAGCAGCCTTCAAACACTGGCAGACTTGCTTCGAGGCCTACCTCAGACCGACCACCGGCCGGGTCTCAGACGAACAAAAACTGCAGGTCCTGCACTCGAGGGTGAGCACGGAGATTTTCACCCTCATTGAAGACACCGACGATTTCCAGACGGCGTTCGCAGCACTGAAAAGTCTCTATGTCCGCCCAGTTAACCAAATCTACGCTCGCTACCAGCTCGCGACGAGTCGGCAAGCTCCCGGAGAATCGATGGACGAGTTCTACGCCGCGCTACCAGCGCCTATGGCCCCGACCGCGCGGCAGGCCATTGGGCCCTGTACGTACCCGTCGCGGCAAACCCCCCCCGCCCCCCCCCCCCCCCGGACACCCTACAGGCTTGCCAGTCCCCGCACTGTGAACTGTCCCTTTAAACACTCTCTGCACCGTGAAACTGTCCCTTTAATTCACCCCGCTTGTGACACTGTCCCTTTAAACACTCCCTGCACTGTGACACTGTCCCTTTAAACACTGCCTGCACTGTGACACTGTCCCTTTAAACTCACCCCGCTTGTGACACTGTCCCTTTAAACACTCCCCGCACTGTGACACTGTCCCTTCAAACACTACCCGCACTGTGACATGGCCCCTTTAAACACTCCCCGCACTGTGACACTGTTCCTTTAAACACTTCTTGCACTGTGACACTGTCCCTTTAAACTCACCCCGCTTGTGACACTGTCCCTTTAAACTCTCCCTGCACTGTGACACTGTCCCTTTAAACACTCCCCACACTGTGACACTGTCCATTTAAACACTCCCCGCACTGTGACACGTCCCTTCAAACACTCCCCGCACTGTGACACGGTCCCTTCAAACACTCCCCGCACTGTGACACGTCCCTTCAAACACTCCCCGCACTGTTACACGGTCCCTTCAAACACTCCCCGCACTGTGACACGGTCCCTTCAAACACTCCCCGCACTGTGACACGGTCCCTTCAAACACTCCCCGCACTGTGACACGGTCCCTTCAAACA
Source organism: Scyliorhinus torazame (assembly GCF_047496885.1). NCBI lineage: Eukaryota > Metazoa > Chordata > Chondrichthyes > Carcharhiniformes > Scyliorhinidae > Scyliorhinus > Scyliorhinus torazame. Next base: position 39,000,944 of record NC_092728.1, read on the forward strand.
CTCCCCGCACTGTGACACGGTCCCTTCAAACACTCCCCGCACTGTGACACGGTCTCTTCAAACACTCCCCGCACTGTTACACGGTCCCTTCAAACACTCCCCGCACTGTGATACGGTCCCTTCAAACACTCCCCGCACTGTGACACGGTCTCTTCAAACACTCCCCGCACTGTGACACGGTCTCTTCAAACACTCCCCGCACTGTTACACGGTCCCTTCAAACACTCCCCGCACTGTGATACAATCCCTTCAAACACTCCCCGCACTGTGACACGGTCCCTTCAAACACTCCCCGCACTGTGACACGGTCCCTTCAAACACTCCCCGCACTGTGACACGGTCCCTTTAAACACTCCCCGCACTGTGACACGGTCCCTTCAAACACTCCCCTCACTGTGATACAGTCCCTTCAAACACTCCCCGCACTGTGACACGGTCCCTTCAAACACTCCCCGCACTGTGATACGGTCCCTTCAAACACTCCCCGGACTGTGACACGGTCCCTTCAAACACTCCCCTCACTGTGATACAGTCCCTTCAAACACTCCCCGCACTGTGACACGGTCCCTTCAAACACTCCCCGCACTGTGATACGGTCCCTTCAAACACTCCCCGCACTGTGATACGGTCCCTTCAAACACTCCCCGCCCTGTGACACGGTCCCTTCAAACACTCCCAGCACTGTGACACGGTCCCTTCAAACACTCCCCGCACTGTGATACGGTCCCTTCAAACACTCCCCGCACTGTGATACATTTCCTTCAAACACTCCCCGCACTGTGACACGGTCCCTTCAAACACTCCCCGCACTGTGATACGGTCCCTTCAAACACTCCCCGCACTGTGATACATTTCCTTCAAACACTCCCCGCACTGTGACACGGTCGCTTCAAATACTCCCCGCACTGTGACACGGTCCTTTCAAACACACCCCGCACTGTGACACGATCCCTTCAAACACTCCCCGCACTGTGACACGATCCCTTGAAACACTCCCCGCACTGTGACACGGTCCCTTCAAACACTCCCCGCACTGTGACACGGTCCCTTCAAACACTCCCCGCACTGTGACACGGTCCCTTCAAACACTCCCCGCACTGTGACACGGTCCCTTCAAACACTCCCCGCACTGTGACACGGTCCCTTCAAACACTCCCCGCACTGTGACACGGTCCCTTCAAACACTCCCCGCACTGTGATACGGTCCCTTCAAACAATCCCCGCACTGTGATACCGTCCCTTCAAACACTCCCCGCACTGTGACACGGTCCCTTCAAACACTCTCGGCACTGTGACACGGTCCCTTCAAACACTCCCCGCACTGTGACACGGTCCCTTCAAACACTCCCCGCACTGTGATACGGTCCCTTCAAACACTCCCCGCACTGTGACACAGTCCCTTGAAACACTCCCCGCACTGTGAACTGTCCCTTAAACACTCCCCGCAATGTGATACAGTCCCTTCAAACACTCCCCGCACTGTGATACGGTCCCTTCAAACAATCCCCGCACTGTGATACCGTCCCTTCAAACACTCCCCGCACTGTGACACGGTCCCTTCAAACACTCTCGGCACTGTGACACGGTCCCTTCAAACACTCCCCGCACTGTGACACGGTCCCTTCAAACACTCCCCGCACTGTGAAACGGTCCCTTTAAACACACCCCGCACTGTGACACGGTCCCTTTAAACACTCCCCGCACTGTGAACTGTCCCTTAAACACTCCCCGCAATGTGATACAGTCCCTTCAAACACTCACCGCACTGTGGTGCGGTCCCTTTAAACACGCCCCGCACTGTGACACGGTCCCTTCAAACACTCCCCGCACTGTGACACGGTCCCTTCAAACACTCCCCGCACTGTGACACTGTCCCTTCAAACACTCCCCGCACAGTGACACTGTCCCTTCAAACACTCCCCGCACTGTGATATGGTCCCTTCAAACACTCCGCGCACTTTGACACGGTCCCTTCAAACACTCCCCGCACTGTGACACGGTCCCTTCAAACACTCCCCGCACTGTGATACGGTCCATTTAAACACTCCCCGCACTGTAATATGGACCCTTCAAACACTCCCCGCACTGTGACACTGTCCCTTCAAACACTCCCCGCACAGTGACACTGTCCCTTCAAACACTCCCCGCACTGTGATATGGTCCCTTCAAACACTCCCCGCACTGTGACATGGTCCCTTCAAACACTCCCCGCACTGTGACACGGTCCCTTCAAACACTCCCCGCACTGTGATACGGTCCATTTAAACACTCCCCGCACTGTGATATGGACCCTTCAAACACTCCCCGCACTGTGACACTGTCCCTTCAAACACTCCCCGCACAGTGACACTGTCCCTTCAAACACTCCCCGCACTGTGATATGGTCCCTTCAAACACTCCCCGCACTGTGACATGGTCCCTTCAAACACTCCCCGCACTGTGACACTGTCCCTTCAAACACTCCCCGCACTGTGACACGGTCCCTTTAAACACTCCCCGCACTGTGAAACGTCCCTTCAAACACTCCCCGCACTGTGACACGGTCCCTTCAAACACTCCCAGCACTGTGATACGGTCCCTTCAAACACTCCCCGCACTGTGACACGGTCCATTCAAACACTCCCCGCACTGTGACACGGTCCCTTCAAACACTCCCCGCACTGTGACACGGTCCCTTTAACCACTCCCCGCACTGTGACACGTTCCCTTTAAACACTCCCCGCACTGTGAACTGTCCCTTAAGCACTCCCCGCAATGTGATACCGTCCCTTCAAACACTCCCCGCACTGTGACACGGTCCCTTCAAACACTCCCCGCACTGTGACACGGTCCCTTCAAACACTCCCCGCACTGTGACATGGTCCCTTCAAACACTCCCCGCACTGTGACACGGTCCCTTCAAATACTCCCCGCACTGTGACACGGTCCCTTCAAACACTCCCCGCACTGTGACACGGTCCCTTCAAACACTCCCCGCACTGTGACACGGTCCCTTCAAACACTCCCCGCACTGTGATACTGTCCCATCAAACACTCCCCGCAGTGTGGCACGGTCCCTTCAAACACTCCCTGCACTGTGACACGGTCCCTTCAAACACTCCCCGCACTGTGACACGGTCCCTTCAAACACTCCCCGCACTGTGACTCGGTCCCTTTAAACACTCCCCGCACTGTGAACTGTCCCTTTAAATACTCCCCGCACTGTGAACTGTCCCTTTAAACAGTCTCTGCACCGTGAAACTGTCCCTTTAATTCACTCCGCTTGTGACACTGTCCCTTTAAACACTCCCCTCACTGTGATACAGTCCCTTCAAACACTCCCCGCACTGTGACACGGTCCCTTTAAACACTCCCCGCACTGTGACACGTCCCTTCAAACACTCCCCGCACTGTGACACGGTCCCTTCAAACACTCCCCGCACTGTGACACGGTCCCTTCAAACACTCCCCGCACTGTGACACGGTCCCTTCAAACACTCCCCGCACTGTGACATGGTCCCTTCAAACACTCCCCGCACTGTGACACGGTCCCTTCAAACACTCCCCGCACTGTGAACTGTCCCTTTAAACATTGCTTGCACTGTGACACTGTCCCTTTAAACACTGCCTGCCCCGTGAAACTGTCCCTTTAAACACTCCCGCACTGTGACACTGTCCCTTTAAACACTCCCCGCACTGTGACACTGTCTCTTTAAACACCCCACACACTGTGAACTCGGCCCTTTAAACATTGCTTGCACTGTGACACTGTCCCTTTAAACACTGCTTGCACTGTGACATTGTCCCTTTAAACAGTCCCCGCACTGTGACACTGTCCTTTAAACCCGTCCCGCATTGTGACCCTGTCCCTTTGAACACTCCCCGCACTGTGACACTGTCTCTTTAAACATTGCTTGCACTTTGACACTGTCCCTTTGTGGTAGTATGTATTGGGGGTCATGTGGGACTGGAAGCCCTAATGTCATTGGCTGACAGATCCCGGGTCCTGGTTGGCCGTTGACCTCAAGCTCCTCCCTGAAGGCGAAGTATAAGAAGCCGGTGTCTTCCCCCGCATGCCAGTTTACCATCGGGCTGCTGGGGAACAGACACGCTTAATAAAGCCTCATCGACTTCACTATATTAGTCTCATGGAGTCTTTGTGCGCTACAATTTATTAAGCGTGCCTATAAAGGACTATGGAGCTCAGGATCATTCCAGAATGCCTGAGGATCAGCCCCCACGCAGTGAATGTGGCAGCAGCCTTCAAACACTGGCAGACTTGCTTCGAGGCCTACCTCAGACCGACCACCGGCCGGGTCTCAGACGAACAAAAACTGCAGGTCCTGCACTCGAGGGTGAGCACGGAGATTTTCACCCTCATTGAAGACACCGACGATTTCCAGACGGCGTTCGCAGCACTGAAAAGTCTCTATGTCCGCCCAGTTAACCAAATCTACGCTCGCTACCAGCTCGCGACGAGTCGGCAAGCTCCCGGAGAATCGATGGACGAGTTCTACGCCGCGCTACCAGCGCCTATGGCCCCGACCGCGCGGCAGGCCATTGGGCCCTGTACGTACCCGTCGCGGCAAACCCCCCCCGCCCCCCCCCCCCCCCGGACACCCTACAGGCTTGCCAGTCCCCGCACTGTGACACGGTCCCTTCAAACACTCCCCGCACTGTGACACGGTCCCTTTAACCACTCCCCGCACTGTGACACGTTCCCTTTAAACACTCCCCGCACTGTGAACTGTCCCTTAAGCACTCCCCGCAATGTGATACCGTCCCTTCAAACACTCCCCGCACTGTGACACGGTCCCTTCAAACACTCCCCGCACTGTGACACGGTCCCTTCAAACACTCCCCGCACTGTGACATGGTCCCTTCAAACACTCCCCGCACTGTGACACGGTCCCTTCAAATACTCCCCGCACTGTGACACGGTCCCTTCAAACACTCCCCGCACTGTGACACGGTCCCTTCAAACACTCCCCGCACTGTGACACGGTCCCTTCAAACACTCCCCGCACTGTGATACTGTCCCATCAAACACTCCCCGCAGTGTGGCACGGTCCCTTCAAACACTCCCTGCACTGTGACACGGTCCCTTCAAACACTCCCCGCACTGTGACACGGTCCCTTCAAACACTCCCCGCACTGTGACTCGGTCCCTTTAAACACTCCCCGCACTGTGAACTGTCCCTTTAAATACTCCCCGCACTGTGAACTGTCCCTTTAAACAGTCTCTGCACCGTGAAACTGTCCCTTTAATTCACTCCGCTTGTGACACTGTCCCTTTAAACACTCCCCTCACTGTGATACAGTCCCTTCAAACACTCCCCGCACTGTGACACGGTCCCTTTAAACACTCCCCGCACTGTGACACGTCCCTTCAAACACTCCCCGCACTGTGACACGGTCCCTTCAAACACTCCCCGCACTGTGACACGGTCCCTTCAAACACTCCCCGCACTGTGACACGGTCCCTTCAAACACTCCCCGCACTGTGACATGGTCCCTTCAAACACTCCCCGCACTGTGACACGGTCCCTTCAAACACTCCCCGCACTGTGAACTGTCCCTTTAAACATTGCTTGCACTGTGACACTGTCCCTTTAAACACTGCCTGCCCCGTGAAACTGTCCCTTTAAACACTCCCGCACTGTGACACTGTCCCTTTAAACACTCCCCGCACTGTGACACTGTCTCTTTAAACACCCCACACACTGTGAACTCGGCCCTTTAAACATTGCTTGCACTGTGACACTGTCCCTTTAAACACTGCTTGCACTGTGACATTGTCCCTTTAAACAGTCCCCGCACTGTGACACTGTCCTTTAAACCCGTCCCGCATTGTGACCCTGTCCCTTTGAACACTCCCCGCACTGTGACACTGTCTCTTTAAACATTGCTTGCACTTTGACACTGTCCCTTTGTGGTAGTATGTATTGGGGGTCATGTGGGACTGGAAGCCCTAATGTCATTGGCTGACAGATCCCGGGTCCTGGTTGGCCGTTGACCTCAAGCTCCTCCCTGAAGGCGAAGTATAAGAAGCCGGTGTCTTCCCCCGCATGCCAGTTTACTATCGGGCTGCTGGGGAACAGACACGCTTAATAAAGCCTCATCGACTTCACTATATTAGTCTCATGGAGTCTTTGTGCGCTACAATTTATTAAGCGTGCCTATAAAGGACTATGGAGCTCAGGATCATTCCAGAATGCCTGAGGATCAGCCCCCACGCAGTGAATGTGGCAGCAGCCTTCAAACACTGGCAGACTTGCTTCGAGGCCTACCTCAGACCGACCACCGGCCGGGTCTCAGACGAACAAAAACTGCAGGTCCTGCACTCGAGGGTGAGCACGGAGATTTTCACCCTCATTGAAGACACCGACGATTTCCAGACGGCGTTCGCAGCACTGAAAAGTCTCTATGTCCGCCCAGTTAACCAAATCTACGCTCGCTACCAGCTCGCGACGAGTCGGCAAGCTCCCGGAGAATCGATGGACGAGTTCTACGCCGCGCTACCAGCGCCTATGGCCCCGACCGCGCGGCAGGCCATTGGGCCCTGTACGTACCCGTCGCGGCAAACCCCCCCCGCCCCCCCCCCCCCCCGGACACCCTACAGGCTTGCCAGTCCCCGCACTGTGAACTGTCCCTTTAAACACTCTCTGCACCGTGAAACTGTCCCTTTAATTCACCCCGCTTGTGACACTGTCCCTTTAAACACTCCCTGCACTGTGACACTGTCCCTTTAAACACTGCCTGCACTGTGACACTGTCCCTTTAAACTCACCCCGCTTGTGACACTGTCCCTTTAAACACTCCCCGCACTGTGACACTGTCCCTTCAAACACTACCCGCACTGTGACATGGCCCCTTTAAACACTCCCCGCACTGTGACACTGTTCCTTTAAACACTTCTTGCACTGTGACACTGTCCCTTTAAACTCACCCCGCTTGTGACACTGTCCCTTTAAACTCTCCCTGCACTGTGACACTGTCCCTTTAAACACTCCCCACACTGTGACACTGTCCATTTAAACACTCCCCGCACTGTGACACGTCCCTTCAAACACTCCCCGCACTGTGACACGGTCCCTTCAAACACTCCCCGCACTGTGACACGTCCCTTCAAACACTCCCCGCACTGTTACACGGTCCCTTCAAACACTCCCCGCACTGTGACACGGTCCCTTCAAACACTCCCCGCACTGTGACACGGTCCCTTCAAACACTCCCCGCACTGTGACACGGTCCCTTCAAACACTCCCCGCACTGTGACACGGTCCCTTCAAACACTCCCCGCACTGTGACACGGTCTCTTCAAACACTCCCCGCACTGTTACACGGTCCCTTCAAACACTCCCCGCACTGTGATACGGTCCCTTCAAACACTCCCCGCACTGTGACACGGTCTCTTCAAACACTCCCCGCACTGTGACACGGTCTCTTCAAACACTCCCCGCACTGTTACACGGTCCCTTCAAACACTCCCCGCACTGTGATACAATCCCTTCAAACACTCCCCGCACTGTGACACGGTCCCTTCAAACACTCCCCGCACTGTGACACGGTCCCTTCAAACACTCCCCGCACTGTGATACGGTCCCTTCAAACACTCCCCGCACTGTGACACGGTCTCTTCAAACACTCCCCGCACTGTTACACGGTCCCTTCAAACACTCCCCGCACTGTGACACGGTCTCTTCAAACACTCCCCGCACTGTGACACGGTCTCTTCAAACACTCCCCGCACTGTTACACGGTCCCTTCAAACACTCCCCGCACTGTGATACAATCCCTTCAAACACTCCCCGCACTGTGACACGGTCCCTTCAAACACTCCCCGCACTGTGACACGGTCCCTTCAAACACTCCCCGCACTGTGACACGGTCCCTTCAAACACTCCCCGCACTGTGACACGGTCCCTTCAAACACTCCCCTCACTGTGATACAGTCCCTTCAAACACTCCCCGCACTGTGACACGGTCCCTTCAAACACTCCCCGCACTGTGATACGGTCCCTTCAAACACTCCCCGGACTGTGACACGGTCCCTTCAAACACTCCCCTCACTGTGATACAGTCCCTTCAAACACTCCCCGCACTGTGACACGGTCCCTTCAAACACTCCCCGCACTGTGATACGGTCCCTTCAAACACTCCCCGCACTGTGATACGGTCCCTTCAAACACTCCCCGCCCTGTGACACGGTCCCTTCAAACACTCCCAGCACTGTGACACGGTCCCTTCAAACACTCCCCGCACTGTGATACGGTCCCTTCAAACACTCCCCGCACTGTGATACATTTCCTTCAAACACTCCCCGCACTGTGACACGGTCCCTTCAAACACTCCCCGCACTGTGATACGGTCCCTTCAAACACTCCCCGCACTGTGATACATTTCCTTCAAACACTCCCCGCACTGTGACACGGTCGCTTCAAATACTCCCCGCACTGTGACACGGTCCTTTCAAACACACCCCGCACTGTGACACGATCCCTTCAAACACTCCCCGCACTGTGACACGATCCCTTGAAACACTCCCCGCACTGTGACACGGTCCCTTCAAACACTCCCCGCACTGTGACACGGTCCCTTCAAACACTCCCCGCACTGTGACACGGTCCCTTCAAACACTCCCCGCACTGTGACACGGTCCCTTCAAACACTCCCCGCACTGTGACACGGTCCCTTCAAACACTCCCCGCACTGTGACACGGTCCCTTCAAACACTCCCCGCACTGTGATACGGTCCCTTCAAACAATCCCCGCACTGTGATACCGTCCCTTCAAACACTCCCCGCACTGTGACACGGTCCCTTCAAACACTCTCGGCACTGTGACACGGTCCCTTCAAACACTCCCCGCACTGTGACACGGTCCCTTCAAACACTCCCCGCACTGTGATACGGTCCCTTCAAACACTCCCCGCACTGTGACACAGTCCCTTCAAACACTCCCCGCACTGTGAACTGTCCCTTAAACACTCCCCGCAATGTGATACAGTCCCTTCAAACACTCCCCGCACTGTGATACGGTCCCTTCAAACAATCCCCGCACTGTGATACCGTCCCTTCAAACACTCCCCGCACTGTGACACGGTCCCTTCAAACACTCTCGGCACTGTGACACGGTCCCTTCAAACACTCCCCGCACTGTGACACGGTCCCTTCAAACACTCCCCGCACTGTGAAACGGTCCCTTTAAACACACCCCGCACTGTGACACGGTCCCTTTAAACACTCCCCGCACTGTGAACTGTCCCTTAAACATTCCCCGCAATGTGATACAGTCCCTTCAAACACTCACCGCACTGTGGTGCGGTCCCTTTAAACACGCCCCGCACTGTGACACGGTCCCTTCAAACACTCCCCGCACTGTGACACGGTCCCTTCAAACACTCCCCGCACTGTGACACGGTCCCTTCAAACACTCCCCGCACTGTGACACTGTCCCTTCAAACACTCCCCGCACAGTGACACTGTCCCTTCAAACACTCCCCGCACTGTGATACGGTCCATTTAAACACTCCCCGCACTGTAATATGGACCCTTCAAACACTCCCCGCACTGTGACACTGTCCCTTCAAACACTCCCCGCACAGTGACACTGTCCCTTCAAACACTCCCCGCACTGTGATATGGTCCCTTCAAACACTCCCCGCACTGTGACATGGTCCCTTCAAACACTCCCCGCACTGTGACACTGTCCCTTCAAACACTCCCCGCACTGTGACACGGTCCCTTTAAACACTCCCCGCACTGTGAAACGTCCCTTCAAACACTCCCCGCACTGTGACACGGTCCCTTCAAACACTCCCAGCACTGTGATACGGTCCCTTCAAACACTCCCCGCACTGTGACACGGTCCATTCAAACACTCCCCGCACTGTGACACGGTCCCTTCAAACACTCCCCGCACTGTGACACGGTCCCTTTAACCACTCCCCGCACTGTGACACGTTCCCTTTAAACACTCCCCGCACTGTGAACTGTCCCTTAAGCACTCCCCGCAATGTGATACCGTCCCTTCAAACACTCCCCGCACTGTGACACGGTCCCTTCAAACACTCCCCGCACTGTGACACGGTCCCTTCAAACACTCCCCGCACTGTGACATGGTCCCTTCAAACACTCCCCGCACTGTGACACGGTCCCTTCAAATACTCCCCGCACTGTGACACGGTCCCTTCAAACACTCCCCGCACTGTGACACGGTCCCTTGAAACACTCCCCGCACTGTGACACGGTCCCTTCAAACACTCCCCGCACTGTGACATGGTCCCTTCAAACACTCCCCGCACTGTGACACGGTCCCTTCAAATACTCCCCGCACTGTGACACGGTCCCTTCAAACACTCCCCGCACTGTGACACGGTCCCTTGAAACACTCCCCGCACTGTGACACGGTCCCTTCAAACACTCCCCGCACTGTGATACTGTCCCATCAAACACTCCCCGCAGTGTGGCACGGTCCCTTCAAACACTCCCTGCACTGTGACACGGTCCCTTCAAACACTCCCCGCACTGTGACACGGTCCCTTCAAACACTCCCCGCACTGTGACTCGGTCCCTTTAAACACTCCCCGCACTGTGAACTGTCCCTTTAAATACTCCCCGCACTGTGAACTGTCCCTTTAAACACTCTCTGCACCGTGAAACTGTCCCTTTAATTCACCCCGCTTGTGACACTGTCCCTTTAAACACTCCCCTCACTGTGATACAGTCCCTTCAAACACTCCCCGCACTGTGACACGGTCCCTTTAAACACTCCCCGCACTGTGACACGTCCCTTCAAACACTCCCCGCACTGTGACACGGTCCCTTCAAACACTCCCCGCACTGTGACACGGTCCCTTCAAACACTCCCCGCACTGTGACACGGTCCCTTCAAACACTCCCCGCACTGTGACACGGTCCCTTCAAACACTCCCCGCACTGTGACACGGTCCCTTCAAACACTCCCCGCACTGTGAACTGTCCCTTTAAACATTGCTTGCACTGTGACACTGTCCCTTTAAACACTGCCTGCCCCGTGAAACTGTCCCTTTAAACACTCCCGCACTGTGACACTGTCCCTTTAAACACTCCCCGCACTGTGACACTGTCTCTTTAAACACCCCACACACTGTGAACTCGGCCCTTTAAACATTGCTTGCACTGTGACACTGTCCCTTTAAACACTGCTTGCACTGTGACATTGTCCCTTTAAACAGTCCCCGCACTGTGACACTGTCCTTTAAACCCGTCCCGCATTGTGACCCTGTCCCTTTGAACACTCCCCGCACTGTGACACTGTCTCTTTAAACATTGCTTGCACTTTGACACTGTCCCTTTGTGGTAGTATGTATTGGGGGTCATGTGGGACTGGAAGCCCTAATGTCATTGGCTGACAGATCCCGGGTCCTGGTTGGCCGTTGACCTCAAGCTCCTCCCTGAAGGCGAAGTATAAGAAGCCGGTGTCTTCCCCCGCATGCCAGTTTACTATCGGGCTGCTGGGGAACAGACACGCTTAATAAAGCCTCATCGACTTCACTATATTAGTCTCATGGAGTCTTTGTGCGCTACAATTTATTAAGCGTGCCTATAAAGGACTATGGAGCTCAGGATCATTCCAGAATGCCTGAGGATCAGCCCCCACGCAGTGAATGTGGCAGCAGCCTTCAAACACTGGCAGACTTGCTTCGAGGCCTACCTCAGACCGACCACCGGCCGGGTCTCAGACGAACAAAAACTGCAGGTCCTGCACTCGAGGGTGAGCACGGAGATTTTCACCCTCATTGAAGACACCGACGATTTCCAGACGGCGTTCGCAGCACTGAAAAGTCTCTATGTCCGCCCAGTTAACCAAATCTACGCTCGCTACCAGCTCGCGACGAGTCGGCAAGCTCCCGGAGAATCGATGGACGAGTTCTACGCCGCGCTACCAGCGCCTATGGCCCCGACCGCGCGGCAGGCCATTGGGCCCTGTACGTACCCGTCGCGGCAAACCCCCCCCCGCCCCCCCCCCCCCCGGACACCCTACAGGCTTGCCAGTCCCCGCACTGTGAACTGTCCCTTTAAACACTCTCTGCACCGTGAAACTGTCCCTTTAATTCACCCCGCTTGTGACACTGTCCCTTTAAACACTCCCTGCACTGTGACACTGTCCCTTTAAACACTGCCTGCACTGTGACACTGTCCCTTTAAACTCACCCCGCTTGTGACACTGTCCCTTTAAACACTCCCCGCACTGTGACACTGTCCCTTCAAACACTACCCGCACTGTGACATGGCCCCTTTAAACACTCCCCGCACTGTGACACTGTTCCTTTAAACACTTCTTGCACTGTGACACTGTCCCTTTAAACTCACCCCGCTTGTGACACTGTCCCTTTAAACTCTCCCTGCACTGTGACACTGTCCCTTTAAACACTCCCCACACTGTGACACTGTCCATTTAAACACTCCCCGCACTGTGACACGTCCCTTCAAACACTCCCCGCACTGTGACACGGTCCCTTCAAACACTCCCCGCACTGTGACACGTCCCTTCAAACACTCCCCGCACTGTTACACGGTCCCTTCAAACACTCCCCGCACTGTGACACGGTCCCTTCAAACACTCCCCGCACTGTGACACGGTCCCTTCAAACACTCCCCGCACTGTGACACGGTCCCTTCAAACACTCCCCGCACTGTGACACGGTCTCTTCAAACACTCCCCGCACTGTTACACGGTCCCTTCAAACACTCCCCGCACTGTGATACGGTCCCTTCAAACACTCCCCGCACTGTGACACGGTCTCTTCAAACACTCCCCGCACTGTGACACGGTCTCTTCAAACACTCCCCGCACTGTTACACGGTCCCTTCAAACACTCCCCGCACTGTGATACAATCCCTTCAAACAATCCCCGCACTGTGACACGGTCCCTTCAAACACTCCCCGCACTGTGACACGGTCCCTTCAAACACTCCCCGCACTGTGACACGGTCCCTTTAAACACTCCCCGCACTGTGACATGGTCCCTTCAAACACTCCCCTCACTGTGATACAGTCCCTTCAAACACACCCCGCACTGTGACACGGTCCCTTCAAACACTCCCCGCACTGTGATACGGTCCCTTCAAACACTCCCCGGACTGTGACACGGTCTCTTCAAACACTCCCCGCACTGTTACACGGTCCCTTCAAACACTCCCCGCACTGTGATACGGTCCCTTCAAACACTCCCCGCACTGTGACACGGTCTCTTCAAACACTCCCCGCACTGTGACACGGTCTCTTCAAACACTCCCCGCACTGTTACACGGTCCCTTCAAACACTCCCCGCACTGTGATACAATCCCTTCAAACAATCCCCGCACTGTGACACGGTCCCTTCAAACACTCCCCGCACTGTGACACGGTCCCTTCAAACACTCCCCGCACTGTGACACGGTCCCTTTAAACACTCCCCGCACTGTGACATGGTCCCTTCAAACACTCCCCTCACTGTGATACAGTCCCTTCAAACACACCCCGCACTGTGACACGGTCCCTTCAAACACTCCCCGCACTGTGATACGGTCCCTTCAAACACTCCCCGGACTGTGACACGGTCCCTTCAAACACTCCCCTCACTGTGATACAGTCCCTTCAAACACTCCCCGCACTGTGACACGGTCCCTTCAAACACTCCCCGCACTGTGATACGGTCCCTTCAAACACTCCCCGCACTGTGATACGGTCCCTTCAAACACTCCCCGCCCTGTGACACGGTCCCTTCAAACACTCCCAGCACTGTGACACGGTCCCTTCAAACACTCCCCGCACTGTGATACGGTCCCTTCAAACACTCCCCGCACTGTGATACATTTCCTTCAAACACTCCCCGCACTGTGACACGGTCCCTTCAAACACTCCCCGCACTGTGATACGGTCCCTTCAAACACTCCCCGCACTGTGATACATTTCCTTCAAACACTCCCCGCACTGTGACACGGTCGCTTCAAATACTCCCCGCACTGTGACACGGTCCTTTCAAACACACCCCGCACTGTGACACGATCCCTTCAAACACTCCCCGCACTGTGACACGATCCCTTGAAACACTCCCCGCACTGTGACACGGTCCCTTCAAACACTCCCCGCACTGTGACACGGTCCCTTCAAACACTCCCCGCACTGTGACACGGTCCCTTCAAACACTCCCCGCACTGTGACACGGTCCCTTCAAACACTCTCGGCACTGTGACACGGTCCCTTCAAACACTCCCCGCACTGTGACACGGTCCCTTCAAACACTCCCCGCACTGTGATACGGTCCCTTCAAACACTCCCCGCACTGTGACACAGTCCCTTCAAACACTCCCCGCACTGTGACACAGTCCCTTCAAACACTCCCCGCACTGTGACACGGTCCCTTCAAACACTCCCCGCACTGTGATACGGTCCCTTCAAACACTCCCCGCACTGTGATACGGTCCCTTTAAACACTCCCCTCACTGTGATACAGTCCCTTCAAACACTCCCCGCACTGTGACACGGTCCCTTTAAACACTCCCCGCACTGTGATACAGTCCCTTCAAACACTCCCCGCACTGTGACACGGTCCCTTTAAACACTCCCCGCACTGTGATACGGTCCCTTCAAACACTCCCCTCACTGTGACACGGTCCCTTCAAACACTCCCCTCACTGTGATACAGTCCCTTCAAACACTCCCCGCACTGTGACACGGTCCCTTTAAACACTCCCCGCACTGTGATACAGTCCCTTCAAACACTCCCCGCACTGTGACACAGTCCCTTCAAACACTCCCCGCACTGTGACACGGTCCCTTCAAACACTCCCCTCACTGTGATACAGTCCCTTCAAACACTCCCCGCACTGTGACACGGTCCCTTCAAACACTCCCCGCACTGTGACACGGTCCCTTCAAACACTCCCCGCACTGTGACACGGTCCCTTTAAACACTCCCCGCACTGTGACACGGTCCCTTTAAACACTCCCCGCACTGTGATATGGACCCTTCAAATACTCCCCGCACTGTGACACGGTCCCTTTAAACACTCCCCGCACTGTGACACGGTCCCTTCAAACACTCCCCGCACTGTGACACGGTCCCTTCAAACACTCCCCGCACTGTGACACGGTCCCTTCAAACACTCCCCGCACTGTGACACGGTCCCTTTAAACACTCCCCGCACTGTGACACGGTCCCTTTAAACACTCCCCGCACTGTGATATGGACCCTTCAAACACTCCCCGCACTGTGACACGGTCCCTTTAAACACTCCCCGCACTGTGATATGGACCCTTCAAACACTCCCCGCACTGTGACACTGTCCCTTCAAACACTCCCCGCACTGTGACACTGTCCCTTCAAACACTCCCCGCACAGTGACACTGTCCCTTCAAACACTCCCCGCACTGTGATATGGTCCCTTCAAACACTCCCCGCACTGTGACACTGTCCCTTCAAACACTCCCCGCACTGTGAAACGTCCCTTCAAACACTCCCCGCACTGTGACACGGTCCCTTCAAACACTCCCAGCACTGTGATACAGTCCCTTCAAACACTCCCCGCACTGTGACACGGTTCCTTCAAACACTCCCCGCACTGTGACACGGTCCCTTCAAACACTCCCCGCACTGTGACACGGTCCCTTCAAACACTCCCCGCACTGTGACACGGTCCCTTCAAACACTCCCCGCACTGTGACACGGTCCATTCAAACACTCCCCGCACTGTGACACGGTCCCTTCAAACACTCCCCGCACTATGACACGGTCCCTTTAAACACTCCCCGCACTGTGACACGTTCCCTTTAAACACTCCCCGCACTGTGAACTGTCCCTTAAGCACTCCCCGCAATGTGATACAGTCCCTTCAAACACTCCCCGCACTGTGACACGGTCCCTTCAAACACTCCCCGCACTGTGACACGGTCCCTTCAAACACTCCCCGCACTGTGACATGGTCCCTTCAAACACTCCCCGCACTGTGACACGGTCCCTTCAAATACTCCCCGCACTGTGACACGGTCCCTTCAAACACTCCCCGCACTGTGACACGGTCCCTTCAAACACTCCCCGCACTGTGACATGGTCCCTTCAAACACTCCCAGCACTGTGACACGGTCCCTTCAAACACTCCCCGCACTGTGATACGGTCCCTTCAAACACTCCCCGCACTGTGATACATTTCCTTCAAACACTCCCCGCACTGTGACACGGTCCCTTCAAACACTCCCCGCACTGTGATACGGTCCCTTCAAACACTCCCCGCACTGTGATACATTTCCTTCAAACACTCCCCGCACTGTGACACGGTCGCTTCAAATACTCCCCGCACTGTGACACGGTCCTTTCAAACACACCCCGCACTGTGACACGATCCCTTCAAACACTCCCCGCACTGTGACACGATCCCTTGAAACACTCCCCGCACTGTGACACGGTCCCTTCAAACACTCCCCGCACTGTGACACGGTCCCTTCAAACACTCCCCGCACTGTGACACGGTCCCTTCAAACACTCCCCGCACTGTGACACGGTCCCTTCAAACACTCTCGGCACTGTGACACGGTCCCTTCAAACACTCCCCGCACTGTGACACGGTCCCTTCAAACACTCCCCGCACTGTGATACGGTCCCTTCAAACACTCCCCGCACTGTGACACAGTCCCTTCAAACACTCCCCGCACTGTGACACAGTCCCTTCAAACACTCCCCGCACTGTGACACGGTCCCTTCAAACACTCCCCGCACTGTGATACGGTCCCTTCAAACACTCCCCGCACTGTGACACAGTCCCTTCAAACACTCCCCGCACTGTGACACAGTCCCTTCAAACACTCCCCGCACTGTGACACGGTCCCTTCAAACACTCCCCGCACTGTGATACGGTCCCTTCAAACACTCCCCGCACTGTGATACGGTCCCTTTAAACACTCCCCTCACTGTGATACAGTCCCTTCAAACACTCCCCGCACTGTGACACGGTCCCTTTAAACACTCCCCGCACTGTGATACAGTCCCTTCAAACACTCCCCGCACTGTGACACGGTCCCTTTAAACACTCCCCGCACTGTGATACGGTCCCTTCAAACACTCCCCTCACTGTGACACGGTCCCTTCAAACACTCCCCTCACTGTGATACAGTCCCTTCAAACACTCCCCGCACTGTGACACGGTCCCTTTAAACACTCCCCGCACTGTGATACAGTCCCTTCAAACACTCCCCGCACTGTGACACAGTCCCTTCAAACACTCCCCGCACTGTGACACGGTCCCTTCAAACACTCCCCTCACTGTGATACAGTCCCTTCAAACACTCCCCGCACTGTGACACGGTCCCTTCAAACACTCCCCGCACTGTGACACGGTCCCTTCAAACACTCCCCGCACTGTGACACGGTCCCTTTAAACACTCCCCGCACTGTGACACGGTCCCTTTAAACACTCCCCGCACTGTGATATGGACCCTTCAAATACTCCCCGCACTGTGACACGGTCCCTTTAAACACTCCCCGCACTGTGACACGGTCCCTTCAAACACTCCCCGCACTGTGACACGGTCCCTTCAAACACTCCCCGCACTGTGACACGGTCCCTTCAAACACTCCCCGCACTGTGACACGGTCCCTTTAAACACTCCCCGCACTGTGACACGGTCCCTTTAAACACTCCCCGCACTGTGATATGGACCCTTCAAACACTCCCCGCACTGTGACACGGTCCCTTTAAACACTCCCCGCACTGTGATATGGACCCTTCAAACACTCCCCGCACTGTGACACTGTCCCTTCAAACACTCCCCGCACTGTGACACTGTCCCTTCAAACACTCCCCGCACAGTGACACTGTCCCTTCAAACACTCCCCGCACTGTGATATGGTCCCTTCAAACACTCCCCGCACTGTGACACTGTCCCTTCAAACACTCCCCGCACTGTGAAACGTCCCTTCAAACACTCCCCGCACTGTGACACGGTCCCTTCAAACACTCCCAGCACTGTGATACAGTCCCTTCAAACACTCCCCGCACTGTGACACGGTTCCTTCAAACACTCCCCGCACTGTGACACGGTCCCTTCAAACACTCCCCGCACTGTGACACGGTCCCTTCAAACACTCCCCGCACTGTGACACGGTCCCTTCAAACACTCCCCGCACTGTGACACGGTCCATTCAAACACTCCCCGCACTGTGACACGGTCCCTTCAAACACTCCCCGCACTATGACACGGTCCCTTTAAACACTCCCCGCACTGTGACACGTTCCCTTTAAACACTCCCCGCACTGTGAACTGTCCCTTAAGCACTCCCCGCAATGTGATACAGTCCCTTCAAACACTCCCCGCACTGTGACACGGTCCCTTCAAACACTCCCCGCACTGTGACACGGTCCCTTCAAACACTCCCCGCACTGTGACATGGTCCCTTCAAACACTCCCCGCACTGTGACACGGTCCCTTCAAATACTCCCCGCACTGTGACACGGTCCCTTCAAACACTCCCCGCACTGTGACACGGTCCCTTCAAACACTCCCCGCACTGTGACATGGTCCCTTCAAACACTCCCCGCACTGTGATACTGTCCCATCAAACACTCCCCGCACTGTGACATGGTCCCTTCAAACACTCCCCGCACTGTGATACTGTCCCATCAAACACTCCCCGCAGTGTGGCACGGTCCCTTCAAACACTCCCTGCACTGTGACACGGTCCCTTCAAACACTCCCCGCACTGTGACTCGGTCCCTTTAAACACTCCCCGCACTGTGAACTGTCCCTTTAAATACTCCCCGAACTGTGAACGGTCCCTTTAAACACTCTCTGCACCGTGAAACTGTCCCTTTAATTCACCCCGCTTGTGACACTGTCCCTTTAAACACTCCCCTCACTGTGATACAGTCCCTTCAAACACTCCCCGCACTGTGACACGGTCCCTTTAAACACTCCCCGCACTGTGACACGTCCCTTCAAACACTCCCCGCACTGTGACACGGTCCCTTCAAACACTCCCCGCACTGTGACACGGTCCCTTCAAACACTCCCCGCACTGTGACACGGTCCCTTCAAACACTCCCTGCACTGTGACACGGTCCCTACAAACACTCCCCGCACTGTGAACTGTCCCTTTAAACATTGCTTGCACTGTGACACTGTCCCTTTAAACACTGCCTGCTCCGTGAAACTGTCCCTTTAAACACTCCCGCACTGTGACACGGTCCCTTCAAACACTCCCCGCACTGTGATACGGTCCCTTCAAACACTCCCCGCACTGTGATACATTTCCTTCAAACACTCCCCGCACTGTGACACGGTCCCTTCAAACACTCCCCGCACTGTGATACGGTCCCTTCAAACACTCCCCGCACTGTGATACATTTCCTTCAAACACTCCCCGCACTGTGACACGTTCCCTTCAAACACACCCCGCACTGTGACACGGTCCTTTCAAACACACCCCGCACTGTGACACGATCCCTTCAAACACTCCCCGCACTGTGACACGGTCCCTTGAAACACTCCCCGCACTGTGACACGGTCCCTTCAAACACTCCCCGCACTGTGACACGGTCCCTTCAAACACTCCCCGCACTGTGACACGGTCCCTTCAAACACTCCACGTACTGTGACACGGTCCCTTCAAACACTCCCCGCACTGTGACACGGTCCCTTCAAACACTCCCCGCACTGTGACACGGTCCCTTCAAACACTCCCCGCACTGTGATACGGTCCCTTCAAACAATCCCCGCACTGTGATACCGTCCCTTCAAACACTCCCCGCACTGTGACACGGTCCCTTCAAACACTCTCTGCACTGTGACACGGTCCCTTCAAACACTCCCCGCACTGTGACACGGTCCCTTCAAACACTCCCCGCACTGTGATACGGTCCCTTCAAACACTCCCCGCACTGTGATACAGTCCCTTCAAACACTCCCCGCACTGTGACACAGTCCCTTCAAACACTCCCCGCACTGTGACACGGTCCCTTCAAACACTCCCCGCACTGTGATACGGTCCCTTCAAACACTCCCCGCACTGTGATACGGTCCCTTTAAACACTCCCCTCACTGTGATACAGTCCCTTCAAACACTCCCCGCACTGTGACACGGTCCCTTTAAACACTCCCCGCACTGTGATACAGTCCCTTCAAACACTCCCCGCACTGTGACACGGTCCCTTTAAACACTCCCCGCACTGTGATACGGTCCCTTCAAACACTCCCCTCACTGTGACACGGTCCCTTCAAACACTCCCCTCACTTTGATACAGTCCCTTCAAACACTCCCCGCACTGTGACACGGTCCCTTTAAACACTCCCCGCACTGTGATACAGTCCCTTCAAACACTCCCCGCACTGTGACACAGTCCCTTCAAACACTCCCCGCACTGTGACACGTTCCCTTCAAACACTCCCCTCACTGTGATACAGTCCCTTCAAACACTCCCCGCACTGTGACACGGTCCCTTCAAACACTCCCCGCACTGTGACACGGTCCCTTCAAACACTCCCCGCACTGTGACACGGTCCCTTTAAACACTCCCCGCACTGTGACACGGTCCCTTTAAACACTCCCCGCACTGTGATATGGACCCTTCAAACACTCCCCGCACTGTGACACGGTCCCTTTAAACACTCCCCGCACTGTGACACGGTCCCTTCAAACACTCCCCGCACTGTGACACGGTCCCTTCAAACACTCCCCGCACTGTGACACGGTCCCTTTAAACACTCCCCGCACTGTGACACGGTCCCTTTAAACACTCCCCGCACTGTGACACGGTCCCTTTAAACACTCCCCGCACTGTGATATGGACCCTTCAAACACTCCCCGCACTGTGACACGGTCCCTTTAAACACTCCCCGCACTGTGATATGGACCCTTCAAACACTCCCCGCACTGTGACACTGTCCCTTCAAACACTCCCCGCACTGTGATATGGTCCCTTCAAACACTCCCCGCACTGTGACACTGTCCCTTCAAACACTCCCCGCACTGTGACACGGTCCCTTTAAACACTCCCCGCACTGTGACACGTCCCTTCAAACACTCCCCGCACTGTGACACGGTCCCTTCAAACACTCCCAGCACTGTGATACAGTCCCTTCAAACACTCCCCGCACTGTGACACGGTTCCTTCAAACACT
Organism: Scyliorhinus torazame; assembly: GCF_047496885.1. Taxonomy (NCBI): domain Eukaryota; kingdom Metazoa; phylum Chordata; class Chondrichthyes; order Carcharhiniformes; family Scyliorhinidae; genus Scyliorhinus; species Scyliorhinus torazame. The sequence goes on from NC_092728.1 coordinate 39,022,061, forward strand.
CCCCGCACTGTGACACGGTCAATTCAAACACTCCCCGCACTGTGACACGGTCCCTTCAAACACTCCCCGCACTATGACACGGTCCCTTTAAACACTCCCCGCACTGTGACACGTTCCCTTTAAACACTCCCCGCACTGTGAACTGTCCCTTAAGCACTCCCCGCAATGTGATACAGTCCCTTCAAACACTCCCCGCACTGTGACATGGTCCCTTCAAACACTCCCCGCACTGTGACACGGTTCCTTCAAACACTCCCCGCACTGTGACATGGTCCCTTCAAACACTCCCCGCACTGTGACACGGTCCCTTCAAACACTCCCCGCACTGTGACACTGTTCCTTTAAACACTTCTTGCACTGTGACACTGTCCCTTTAAACTCACCCCGCTTGTGACACTGTCCTTTTAAACTCTCCCTGCACTGTGACACTGTCCCTTTAAACACTCCCCACACTGTGACACGGTCCCTTCAAACACTCCCCGCACTGTGACTCGGTCCCTTTAAACACTCCCCGCACTGTGAACTGTCCCTTTAAATACTCCCCGCACTGTGAACTGTCCCTTTAAACACTCTCTGCACCGTGAAACTGTCCCTTTAATTCACCCCGCTTGTGACACTGTCCCTTTAAACACTCCCCTCACTGTGATACAGTCCCTTCAAACACTCCCCGCACTGTGACACGGTCCCTTTAAACACTCCCCGCACTGTGACACGTCCCTTCAAACACTCCCCGCACTGTGACACGGTCCCTTCAAACACTCCCCGCACTGTGACACGGTCCCTTCAAACACTCCCCGCACTGTGACACGGTCCCTTCAAACACTCCCTGCACTGTGACACGGTCCCTACAAACACTCCCCGCACTGTGAACTGTCCCTTTAAACATTGCTTGCACTGTGACACTGTCCCTTTAAACACTGCCTGCTCCGTGAAACTGTCCCTTTAAACACTCCCGCACTGTGACACTGTCCCTTTAAACACTCCCCGCACTGTGACACGGTCTCTTTAAACACCCCACACACTGTGAACTCGGCCCTTTAAACATTGCTTGCACTGTGACACTGTCCCTTTAAACATTGCTTGCACTGTGACACTGTCCCTTTAAACATTGCTTGCACTGTGACATTGTCCCTTTAAACAGTCCCCGCACTGTGACACTGTCCTTTAAACCCGTCCCGCATTGTGACCCTGTCCCTTTGACCACTCCCCGCACTGTGACACTGTCTCTTTAAACATTGCTTGCACTTTGACACTGTCCCTTTGTGGTAGTATGTATTGGGGGTCATGTGGGACTGGAAGCCCTAATGTCATTGGCTGACAGATCCCGGGTCCTGGTTGGCCGTTGACCTCAAGCTCCGCCCTGAAGGCGAAGTATAAGAAGCCGGTGTCTTCCCCCGCATGCCAGTTTACCATCGGGCTGCTGGGGAACAGACACGCTTAATAAAGCCTCATCGACTTCACTATATTAGTCTCATGGAGTCTTTGTGCGCTACAATTTATTAAGCGTGCCTATAAAGGACTATGGAGCTCAGGATCATTCCAGAATGCCTGAGGATAAGCCCCCACGCAGTGAATGTGGCAGCAGCCTTCAAACACTGGCAGACTTGCTTCGAGGCCTACCTCAGACCGACCACCGGCCGGGTCTCAGACGAACAAAAACTGCAGGTCCTGCACTCGAGGGTGAGCACGGAGATTTTCACCCTCATTGAAGACACCGACGATTTCCAGACGGCGTTCGTAGCGCTGAAAATTCTCTATGTCCGCCCAGTTAACCAAATCTACGCTCGCTACCAGCTCGCGACGAGTCGGCAAGCTCCCGGAGAATCGATGGACGAGTTCTACGCCGCGCTACCCGCGCCTATGGCCCCGACCGCGCGGCAGGCCATTGGGCCCTGTACGTACCCGTCGCGGCAAACCCCCCCCCGCCCCCCCCCCCCCCGGACACCCTACAGGCTTGCCAGTCCCCGCACTGTGAACTGTCCCTTTAAACACTCTCTGCACCGTGAAACTGTCCCTTTAATTCACCCCGCTTGTGACACTGTCCCTTTAAACACTCCCTGCACTGTGACACTGTCCCTTTAAACACTGCCTGCACTGTGACACTGTCCCTTTAAACTCACCCCGCTTGTGACACTGTCCCTTTAAACACTCCCCGCACTGTGACACTGTCCCTTCAAACACTACCCGCACTGTGACATGGCCCCTTTAAACACTCCCCGCACTGTGACACTGTTCCTTTAAACACTTCTTGCACTGTGACACTGTCCCTTTAAACTCACCCCGCTTGTGACACTGTCCCTTTAAACTCTCCCTGCACTGTGACACTGTCCCTTTAAACACTCCCCACACTGTGACACTGTCCATTTAAACACTCCCCGCACTGTGACACGTCCCTTCAAACACTCCCCGCACTGTGACACGGTCCCTTCAAACACTCCCCGCACTGTGACACGGTCCCTTCAAACACTCCCCGCACTGTGACACGGTCTCTTCAAACACTCCCCGCACTGTTACACGGTCCCTTCAAACACTCCCCGCACTGTGATACGGTCCCTTCAAACACTCCCCGCACTGTGACACTGTCCCTTCAAACACTCCCCGCACTGTGACACGGTCTCTTCAAACACTCCCCGCACTGTTACACGGTCCCTTCAAACACTCCCCGCACTGTGATACAATCCCTTCAAACACTCCCCGCACTGTGACACGGTCTTTTCAAACACTCCCCGCACTGTGACACGGTCCCTTCAAACACTCCCCGCACTGTGACACGGTCCCTTTAAACACTCCCCGCACTGTGATACGGTCCCTTCAAACACTCCCCGCACTGTGACACGGTCCCTTCAAACACTCCCCTCACTGTGATACAGTCCCTTCAAACACTCCCCGCACTGTGACACGGTCCCTTTAAACACTCCCCGCACTGTGACACGGTCCCTTCAAACACTCCCCGCACTGTGACACGGTCCCTTCAAACACTCCCCGCACTGTGACACGGTCCCTTCAAACACTCCCCGCACTGTGACACGGTCCCTTCAAACACTCCCTGCACTGTGACACGGTCCCTTCAAACACTCCCCGCACTGTGAACTGTCCCTTTAAACATTGCTTGCACTGTGACACTGTCCCTTTAAACACTGCCTGCTCCGTGAAACTGTCCCTTTAAACACTCCCGCACTGTGACACTGTCCCTTTAAACACTCCCCGCACTGTGACACGGTCTCTTTAAACACCCCACACACTGTGAACTCGGCCCTTTAAACATTGCTTGCACTGTGACACTGTCCCTTTAAACATTGCTTGCACTGTGACACTGTCCCTTTAAACACTGCTTGCACTGTGACATTGTCACTTTAAACAGTCCCCGCACTGTGACACTGTCCTTTAAACCCGTCCCGCATTGTGACCCTGTCCCTTTGACCACTCCCCGCACTGTGACACTGTCTCTTTAAACATTGCTTGCACTTTGACACTGTCCCTTTGTGGTAGTATGTATTGGGGGTCATGTGGGACTGGAAGCCCTAATGTCATTGGCTGACAGATCCCGGGTCCTGGTTGGCCGTTGACCTCAAGCTCCGCCCTGAAGGCGAAGTATAAGAAGCCGGTGTCTTCCCCCGCATGCCAGTTTACCATCGGGCTGCTGGGGAACAGACACGCTTAATAAAGCCTCATCGACTTCACTATATTAGTCTCATGGAGTCTTTGTGCGCTACAATTTATTAAGCGTGCCTATAAAGGACTATGGAGCTCAGGATCATTCCAGAATGCCTGAGGATAAGCCCCCACGCAGTGAATGTGGCAGCAGCCTTCAAACACTGGCAGACTTGCTTCGAGGCCTACCTCAGACCGACCACCGGCCGGGTCTCAGACGAACAAAAACTGCAGGTCCTGCACTCGAGGGTGAGCACGGAGATTTTCACCCTCATTGAAGACACCGACGATTTCCAGACGGCGTTCGTAGCGCTGAAAATTCTCTATGTCCGCCCAGTTAACCAAATCTACGCTCGCTACCAGCTCGCGACGAGTCGGCAAGCTCCCGGAGAATCGATGGACGAGTTCTACGCCGCGCTACCCGCGCCTATGGCCCCGACCGCGCGGCAGGCCATTGGGCCCTGTACGTACCCGTCGCGGCAAACCCCCCCCGCCCCCCCCCCCCCCGGACACCCTACAGGCTTGCCAGTCCCCGCACTGTGAACTGTCCCTTTAAACACTCTCTGCACCGTGAAACTGTCCCTTTAATTCACCCCGCTTGTGACACTGTCCCTTTAAACACTCCCTGCACTGTGACACTGTCCCTTTAAACACTGCCTGCACTGTGACACTGTCCCTTTAAACTCACCCCGCTTGTGACACTGTCCCTTTAAACACTCCCCGCACTGTGACACTGTCCCTTCAAACACTACCCGCACTGTGACATGGCCCCTTTAAACACTCCCCGCACTGTGACACTGTTCCTTTAAACACTTCTTGCACTGTGACACTGTCCCTTTAAACTCACCCCGCTTGTGACACTGTCCCTTTAAACTCTCCCTGCACTGTGACACTGTCCCTTTAAACACTCCCCACACTGTGACACTGTCCATTTAAACACTCCCCGCACTGTGACACGTCCCTTCAAACACTCCCCGCACTGTGACACGGTCCCTTCAAACACTCCCCGCACTGTGACACGGTCCCTTCAAACACTCCCCGCACTGTTACACGGTCCCTTCAAACACTCCCCGCACTGTGATACGGTCCCTTCAAACACTCCCCGCACTGTGACACTGTCCCTTCAAACACTCCCCGCACTGTGACACTGTCCCTTCAAACACTCCCCGCACTGTGACACGGTCTCTTCAAACACTCCCCGCACTGTTACACGGTCCCTTCAAACACTCCCCGCACTGTGATACAATCCCTTCAAACACTCCCCGCACTGTGATACGGTCTTTTCAAACACTCCCCGCACTGTGACACGGTCCCTTCAAACACTCCCCGCACTGTGACACGGTCCCTTCAAACACTCCCTGCACTGTGACACGGTCTCTTCAAACACTCCCCGCACTGTGACACTGTCCCTTCAAACACTCCCTGCACTGTGACACGGTCTCTTCAAACACTCCCCGCACTGTTACACAATCCCTTCAAACACTCCCCGCACTGTGACACGGTCCTTTCAAACACTCCCCGCACTGTGACACGGTCCCTTCAAACACTCCCCGCACTGTGATACCGTCCCTTCAAACACTCCCTGCACTGTGACACGGTCCCTTCAAACACTCCCCGCACTGTGACTCGGTCCCTTTATACACTCCCCGCACTGTGAACTGTCCCTTTAAATACTCCCCGCACTGTGAACTGTCCCTTTAAACACTCTCTGCACCGTGAAACTGTCCCTTTAATTCACCCCGCTTGTGACACTGTCCCTTTAAACACTCCCCTCACTGTGATACAGTCCCTTCAAACACTCCCCGCACTGTGACACGGTCCCTTTAAACACTCCCCGCACTGTGACACGTCTCTTCAAACACTCCCCGCACTGTGACACGGTCGCTTCAAACACTCCCCGCACTGTGACACGGTCCCTTCAAACACTCCCCGCACTGTGACACGGTCCCTTCAAACACTCCCTGCACTGTGACACGGTCCCTTCAAACACTCCCCGCACTGTGAACTGTCCCTTTAAACATTGCTTGCACTGTGACACTGTCCCTTTAAACACTGCCTGCTCCGTGAAACTGTCCCTTTAAACACTCCCGCACTGTGACACTGTCCCTTTAAACACTCCCCGCACTGTGACACGGTCTCTTTAAACACCCCACACACTGTGAACTCGGCCCTTTAAACATTGCTTGCACTGTGACACTGTCCCTTTAAACATTGCTTGCACTGTGACACTGTCCCTTTAAACACTGCTTGCACTGTGACATTGTCCCTTTAAACAGTCCCCGCACTGTGACACTGTCCTTTAAACCCGTCCCGCATTGTGACCCTGTCCCTTTGACCACTCCCCGCACTGTGACACTGTCTCTTTAAACATTGCTTGCACTTTGACACTGTCCCTTTGTGGTAGTATGTATTGGGGGTCATGTGGGACTGGAAGCCCTAATGTCATTGGCTGACAGATCCCGGGTCCTGGTTGGCCGTTGACCTCAAGCTCCGCCCTGAAGGCGAAGTATAAGAAGCCGGTGTCTTCCCCCGCATGCCAGTTTACCATCGGGCTGCTGGGGAACAGACACGCTTAATAAAGCCTCATCGACTTCACTATATTAGTCTCATGGAGTCTTTGTGCGCTACAATTTATTAAGCGTGCCTATAAAGGACTATGGAGCTCAGGATCATTCCAGAATGCCTGAGGATAAGCCCCCACGCAGTGAATGTGGCAGCAGCCTTCAAACACTGGCAGACTTGCTTCGAGGCCTACCTCAGACCGACCACCGGCCGGGTCTCAGACGAACAAAAACTGCAGGTCCTGCACTCGAGGGTGAGCACGGAGATTTTCACCCTCATTGAAGACACCGACGATTTCCAGACGGCGTTCGTAGCGCTGAAAATTCTCTATGTCCGCCCAGTTAACCAAATCTACGCTCGCTACCAGCTCGCGACGAGTCGGCAAGCTCCCGGAGAATCGATGGACGAGTTCTACGCCGCGCTACCCGCGCCTATGGCCCCGACCGCGCGGCAGGCCATTGGGCCCTGTACGTACCCGTCGCGGCAAACCCCCCCCGCCCCCCCCCCCCCCCCGGACACCCTACAGGCTTGCCAGTCCCCGCACTGTGAACTGTCCCTTTAAACACTCTCTGCACCGTGAAACTGTCCCTTTAATTCACCCCGCTTGTGACACTGTCCCTTTAAACACTCCCTGCACTGTGACACTGTCCCTTTAAACACTGCCTGCACTGTGACACTGTCCCTTTAAACTCACCCCGCTTGTGACACTGTCCCTTTAAACACTCCCCGCACTGTGACACTGTCCCTTCAAACACTACCCGCACTGTGACATGGCCCCTTTAAACACTCCCCGCACTGTGACACTGTTCCTTTAAACTCTTCTTGCACTGTGACACTGTCCCTTTAAACTCACCCCGCTTGTGACACTGTCCCTTTAAACTCTCCCTGCACTGTGACACTGTCCCTTTAAACACTCCCCACACTGTGACACTGTCCATTTAAACACTCCCCGCACTGTGACACGTCCCTTCAAACACTCCCCGCACTGTGACACGGTCCCTTCAAACACTCCCCGCACTGTGACACGGTCCCTTCAAACACTCCCCGCACTGTGACACGGTCCCTTCAAACACTCCCCGCACTGTTACACGGTCCCTTCAAACACTCCCCGCACTGTGATACGGTCCCTTCAAACACTCCCCGCACTGTGACACTGTCCCTTCAAACACTCCCCGCACTGTGACACGGTCTCTTCAAACACTCCCCGCACTGTTACACGGTCCCTTCAAACACTCCCCGCACTGTGATACAATCCCTTCAAACACTCCCCGCACTGTGACACGGTCTTTTCAAACACTCCCCGCACTGTGACACGGTCCCTTCAAACACTCCCCGCACTGTGACACGGTCCCTTTAAACACTCCCCGCACTGTGATACGGTCCCTTCAAACACTCCCCGCACTGTGACACGGTCCCTTCAAACACTCCCCGCACTGTGACACGGTCCCTTTAAACACTCCCCGCACTGTGATACGGTCCCTTCAAACACTCCCCGCACTGTGACACGGTCCCTTCAAACACTCCCCGCACTGTGATACGGTCCCTTCAAACACTCCCCGTCCTGTGACACGGTCCCTTCAAACACTCCCCGCACTGTGACACGGTCCCTTCAAACACTCCCCGCACTGTGACACGGTCCCTTCAAACACTCCCCGCACTGTGATACGGTCCCTTCAAACACTCCCCGCACTGTGACACGTCCCTTCAAACACTCCCCGCACTGTGACACGGTCCCTTCAAACACTCCCCGCACTGTGACACGGTCCCTTCAAACACTCCCCGCACTGTGACACGGTCCCTTCAAACACTCCCCGCACTGTGACACGGTCTCTTCAAACACTCCCCGCACTGTTACACGGTCCCTTCAAACACTCCCCGCACTGTGACACGGTCCCTTCAAACACTCCCCGCACTGTGACACTGTCCCTTCAAACACTCCCTGCACTGTGACACGGTCTCTTCAAACACTCCCCGCACTGTGACACTGTCCCTTCAAACATTCCCTGCACTGTGACACGGTCTCTTCAAACACTCCCCGCACTGTTACACAATCCCTTCAAACACTCCCCGCACTGTGACACGGTCCTTTCAAACACTCCCCGCACTGTGACACGGTCCCTTCAAACACTCCCCGCACTGTGATACCGTCCCTTCAAACACTCTCTGCACTGTGACACGGTCCCTTCAAACACTCCCCGCACTGTGATACGGTCCCTTCAAACACTCCCCTCACTGTGATACAGTCCCTTCAAACACTCCCCGCACTGTGACACGGTCCCTTCAAACACTCCCCGCACTGTGACACGGTCCCTTCAAACACTCCCCGCACTGTGACACGTCCCTTCAAACACTCCCCGCACTGTGACACGGTCCCTTCAAACACTCCCCGCACTGTGACACGGTCCCTTCAAACACTCCCCGCACTGTGACACGGTCCCTTCAAACACTCCCCGCACTGTGACACGGTCTCTTCAAACACTCCCTGCACTGTTACACGGTCCCTTCAAACACTCCCCGCACTGTGACACGGTCCCTTCAAACACTCCCCGCACTGTGACACTGTCCCTTCAAACACTCCCTGCACTGTGACACGGTCTCTTCAAACACTCCCCGCACTGTGACACTGTCCCTTCAAACACTCCCTGCACTGTGACACGGTCTCTTCAAACACTCCCCGCACTGTTACACAATCCCTTCAAACACTCCCCGCACTGTGACACGGTCCTTTCAAACACTCCCCGCACTGTGACACGGTCCCTTCAAACACTCCCCGCACTGTGATACCGTCCCTTCAAACACTCCCTGCACTGTGACACGGTCCCTTCAAACACTCCCCGCACTGTGACTCGGTCCCTTTAAACACTCCCCGCATTGTGAACTGTCCCTTTAAATACTCCCCGCACTGTGAACTGTCCCTTTAAACACTCTCTGCACCGTGAAACTGTCCCTTTAATTCACCCCGCTTGTGACACTGTCCCTTTAAACACTCCCCTCACTGTGATACAGTCCCTTCAAACACTCCCCGCACTGTGACACGGTCCCTTTAAACACTCCCCGCACTGTGACACGTCCCTTCAAACACTCCCCGCACTGTGACACGGTCCCTTCAAACACTCCCCGCACTGTGACACGGTCCCTTCAAACACTCCCCGCACTGTGACACGGTCCCTTCAAACACTCCCTGCACTGTGACACGGTCCCTTCAAACACTCCCCGCACTGTGAACTGTCCCTTTAAACATTGCTTGCACTGTGACACTGTCCCTTTAAACACTGCCTGCTCCGTGAAACTGTCCCTTTAAACACTCCCGCACTGTGACACTGTCCCTTTAAACACTCCCCGCACTGTGACACGGTCTCTTTAAACACCCCACACACTGTGAACTCGGCCCTTTAAACATTGCTTGCACTGTGACACTGTCCCTTTAAACATTGCTTGCACTGTGACACTGTCCCTTTAAACACTGCTTGCACTGTGACATTGTCCCTTTAAACAGTCCCCGCACTGTGACACTGTCCTTTAAACCCGTCCCGCATTGTGACCCTGTCCCTTTGACCACTCCCCGCACTGTGACACTGTCTCTTTAAACATTGCTTGCACTTTGACACTGTCCCTTTGTGGTAGTATGTATTGGGGGTCATGTGGGACTGGAAGCCCTAATGTCATTGGCTGACAGATCCCGGGTCCTGGTTGGCCGTTGACCTCAAGCTCCGCCCTGAAGGCGAAGTATAAGAAGCCGGTGTCTTCCCCCGCATGCCAGTTTACCATCGGGCTGCTGGGGAACAGACACGCTTAATAAAGCCTCATCGACTTCACTATATTAGTCTCATGGAGTCTTTGTGCGCTACAATTTATTAAGCGTGCCTATAAAGGACTATGGAGCTCAGGATCATTCCAGAATGCCTGAGGATAAGCCCCCACGCAGTGAATGTGGCAGCAGCCTTCAAACACTGGCAGACTTGCTTCGAGGCCTACCTCAGACCGACCACCGGCCGGGTCTCAGACGAACAAAAACTGCAGGTCCTGCACTCGAGGGTGAGCACGGAGATTTTCACCCTCATTGAAGACACCGACGATTTCCAGACGGCGTTCGTAGCGCTGAAAATTCTCTATGTCCGCCCAGTTAACCAAATCTACGCTCGCTACCAGCTCGCGACGAGTCGGCAAGCTCCCGGAGAATCGATGGACGAGTTCTACGCCGCGCTACCCGCGCCTATGGCCCCGACCGCGCGGCAGGCCATTGGGCCCTGTACGTACCCGTCGCGGCAAACCCCCCCCGCCCCCCCCCCCCCCCGGACACCCTACAGGCTTGCCAGTCCCCGCACTGTGAACTGTCCCTTTAAACACTCTCTGCACCGTGAAACTGTCCCTTTAATTCACCCCGCTTGTGACACTGTCCCTTTAAACACTCCCTGCACTGTGACACTGTCCCTTTAAACACTGCCTGCACTGTGGCACTGTCCCTTTAAACTCACCCCGCTTGTGACACTGTCCCTTTAAACACTCCCCGCACTGTGACACTGTCCCTTCAAACACTACCCGCACTGTGACATGGCCCCTTTAAACACTCCCCGCTTGTGACACTGTCCCTTTAAACTCTCCCTGCACTGTGACACTGTCCCTTTAAACACTCCCCACACTGTGACACTGTCCATTTAAACACTCCCCGCACTGTGACACGTCCCTTCAAACACTCCCCGCACTGTGACACGGTCCCTTCAAACACTCCCCGCACTGTGACACGGTCCCTTCAAACACTCCCCGCACTGTGACACGGTCTCTTCAAACACTCCCCGCACTGTTACACGGTCCCTTCAAACACTCCCCGCACTGTGATACGGTCCCTTCAAACACTCCCCGCACTGTGACACTGTCCCTTCAAACACTCCCCGCACTGTGACACGGTCCCTTCAAACATTCCCCGCACTGTGACACGGTCCCTTTAAACACTCCCCGCACTGTGATACGGTCCCTTCAAACACTCCCCGCACTGTGACACGGTCCCTTCAAACACTCCCCTCACTGTGATACAGTCCCTTCAAACACTCCCCGCACTGTGACACGGTCCCTTCAAACACTCCCCGCACTGTGATACGGTCCCTTCAAACACTCCCTGCACTGTGATACGGTCCCTTCAAACACTCCCCGTCCTGTGACACGGTCCCTTCAAACACTCCCCGCACTGTGACACGGTCCCTTCAAACACTCCCCGCACTGTGACACGGTCCCTTCAAACACTCCCCGCACTGTGATACGGTCCCTTCAAACACTCCCCGCACTGTGACACGTCCCTTCAAACACTCCCCGCACTGTGACACGGTCCCTTCAAACACTCCCCGCACTGTGACACGGTCCCTTCAAACACTCCCCGCACTGTGACACGGTCCCTTCAAACACTCCCCGCACTGTGACACGGTCTCTTCAAACACTCCCCGCACTGTTACACGGTCCCTTCAAACACTCCCCGCATTGTGACACGGTCCCTTCAAACACCCCCCGCACTGTGATACAGTCCCTTCAAACACTCCCCGCACTGTGACACGGTCCCTTCAAACACTCCCCGCACTGTGATACGGTCCCTTCAAACACTCCCCGCACTGTGACACGGTCCCTTTAAACACTCCCCGCACTGTGATACAGTCCCTTCAAACACTCCCCGCACTGTGAAACGGTCCCTTTAAACACTCCCCGCACTGTGATACGGTCCCTTCAAACACTCCCCTCACTGTGACACGGTCCCTTCAAACACTCCCCTCACTGTGATACAGTCCCTTCAAACACTCCCCGCACTGTGACACTGTCCCTTCAAACACTCCCCGCACTGTGACACGGTCCCTTCAAACAATCCCCTCACTGTGATACAGTCCCTTCAAACACTCCCCGCACTGTGACACGGTCCCTTCAAACACTCCCCGCACTGTGACACGGTCCCTTCAAACACTCCCCGCACTGTGACACGGTCCCTTTAAACACTCCCCGCACTGTGACACGGTTCCTTTAAACACTCCCCGCACTGTGATATGGACCCTTCAAACACTCCCCGCACTGTGACACGGTCCCTTTAAACACTCCCCGCACTGTGACACGGTCCCTTCAAACACTCCCCGCACTGTGACACGGTCCCTTCAAACACTCCCCGCACTGTGACACGGTCCCTTCAAACACTCCCCGCACTGTGACACGGTCCCTTCAAACACTCCCCGCACTGTGACACGGTCCCTTCAAACACTCCCCGCACTGTGACACGGTCTCTTCAAACACTCCCCGCACTGTGACACGGTCCCTTCAAACACTCCCCGCACTGTGACACGGTCCCTTCAAACACTCCCCGCACTGTGATACGGTCCCTTCAAACACTCCCCGCACTGTGACACTGTCCCTTCAAACACTCCCTGCACTGTGACACGGTCTCTTCAAACACTCCCCGCACTGTTACACAATCCCTTCAAACACTCCCCGCACTGTGACACGGTCCCTTCAAACACTCCCTGCACTGTGACACGGTCCCTTCAAACACTCCCCGCACTGTGATACGGTCCCTTCAAACACTCCCCGCACTGTGATACGGTCCCTTCAAACACTCCCCGCACTGTGACACGGTCCCTTCAAACACTCCCCGCACTGTGACACGGTCCCTTCAAACACTCCCCGCACTGTGATACGGTCCCTTCAAACACTCCCCGCACTGTGACACGGTCCCTTTAAACACTCCCCGCACTGTGACACGGTCCCTTCAAACACTCCCCGCACTGTGATACGGTCCCTTCAAACACTCCCCGCACTGTGACACGGTCCCTTCAAACACTCCCCGCACGTTGACACGGTCCCTTCAAACACCCCGCACTGTGACACGGTCCCTTCAAACACTCCCCGCACTGTGACACGGTCCCTTCAAACACTCCCCGCACTGTGACACGGTCCCTTCAAACACTCCCCGCACTGTGACACGGTCCCTTTAAACACTCCCCGCACTGTGACACGGTCCCTTTAAACACTCCCCGCACTGTGACACGGTCCCTTTAAACACTCCCCGCACTGTGATATGGACCCTTCAAACACTCCCCGCACTGTGACACGGTCCCTTCAAACACTCCCCGCACTGTGACACTGTCCCTTCAAACACTCCCCGCACTGTGACACGGTCCCTTTAAACACTCCCCGCACTGTGAAACGTCCCTTCAAACACTCCCCGCACTGTGACACGGTCCCTTCAAACACTCCCAGCACTGTGATACAGTCCCTTCAAACACTCCCCGCACTGTGACACGGTTCCTTCAAACACTCCCCGCACTGTGACACGGTCCATTCAAACACTCCCCGCACTGTGACACGGTCCCTTTAAACACTCCCCGCACTGTGACACTTTCCCTTTAAACACTCCCCGCACTGTGAACTGTCCCTTAAGCACTCCCCGCAATGTGATACAGGCCCTTCAAACACTCCCCGCACTGTGACACGGTCCCTTCAAACACTCCCCGCACTGTGACATGGTCCCTTCAAACACTCCCCGCACTGTGACACGGTCCCTTCAAATACTCCCCGCACTGTGACACGGTCCCTTCAAACACTCCCCGCACTGTGACACGGTCCCTTCAAACACTCCCCGCACTGTGACATGGTCCCTTCAAACACTCCCCGCACTGTGATACTGTCCCATCAAACACTCCCCGCAGTGTGGCACGGTCCCTTCAAACACTCCCTGCACTGTGACACGGTCCCTTCAAACACTCCCCGCACTGTGACTCGGTCCCTTTAAACACTCCCCGCACTGTGAACTGTCCCTTTAAATACTCCCCGCACTGTGAACTGTCCCTTTAAACACTCTCTGCACCGTGAAACTGTCCATTTAATTCACCCCGCTTGTGACACTGTCCCTTTAAACACTCCCCTCACTGTGATACAGTCCCTTCAAACACTCCCCGCACTGTGACACGGTCCCTTCAAACACTCCCTGCACTGTGACACGGTCCCTTCAAACACTCCCCGCACTGTGAACTGTCCCTTTAAACATTGCTTGCACTGTGACACTGTCCCTTTAAACACTGCCTGCTCCGTGAAACTGTCCCTTTAAACACTCCCGCACTGTGACACTGTCCCTTTAAACACTCCCCGCACTGTGACACGGTCTCTTTAAACACCCCACACACTGTGAACTCGGCCCTTTAAACATTGCTTGCACTGTGACACTGTCCCTTTAAACATTGCTTGCACTGTGACACTGTCCCTTTAAACACTGCTTGCACTGTGACATTGTCCCTTTAAACAGTCCCCGCACTGTGACACTGTCCTTTAAACCCGTCCCGCATTGTGACCCTGTCCCTTTGACCACTCCCCGCACTGTGACACTGTCTCTTTAAACATTGCTTGCACTTTGACACTGTCCCTTTGTGGTAGTATGTATTGGGGGTCATGTGGGACTGGAAGCCCTAATGTCATTGGCTGACAGATCCCGGGTCCTGGTTGGCCGTTGACCTCAAGCTCCGCCCTGAAGGCGAAGTATAAGAAGCCGGTGTCTTCCCCCGCATGCCAGTTTACCATCGGGCTGCTGGGGAACAGACACGCTTAATAAAGCCTCATCGACTTCACTATATTAGTCTCATGGAGTCTTTGTGCGCTACAATTTATTAAGCGTGCCTATAAAGGACTATGGAGCTCAGGATCATTCCAGAATGCCTGAGGATAAGCCCCCACGCAGTGAATGTGGCAGCAGCCTTCAAACACTGGCAGACTTGCTTCGAGGCCTACCTCAGACCGACCACCGGCCGGGTCTCAGACGAACAAAAACTGCAGGTCCTGCACTCGAGGGTGAGCACGGAGATTTTCACCCTCATTGAAGACACCGACGATTTCCAGACGGCGTTCGTAGCGCTGAAAATTCTCTATGTCCGCCCAGTTAACCAAATCTACGCTCGCTACCAGCTCGCGACGAGTCGGCAAGCTCCCGGAGAATCGATGGACGAGTTCTACGCCGCGCTACCCGCGCCTATGGCCCCGACCGCGCGGCAGGCCATTGGGCCCTGTACGTACCCGACGCGGCAAACCCCCCCCGCCCCCCCCCCCCCCCGGACACCCTACAGGCTTGCCAGTCCCCGCACTGTGAACTGTCCCTTTAAACACTCTCTGCACCGTGAAACTGTCCCTTTAATTCACCCCGCTTGTGACACTGTCCCTTTAAACACTCCCTGCACTGTGACACTGTCCCTTTAAACACTGCCTGCACTGTGACACTGTCCCTTTAAACTCACCCCGCTTGTGACACTGTCCCTTCAAACACTCCCCGCACTGTGACACGGTCTTTTCAAACACTCCCCGCACTGTGACACGGTCCCTTCAAACACTCCCCGCACTGTGACACGGTCCCTTCAAACACTCCCCGCACTGTGACACGGTCCCTTCAAACACTCCCCTCACTGTGATACAGTCCCTTCAAACACTCCCCGCACTGTGACACGGTCCCTTCAAACACTCCCCGCACTGTGATACGGTCCCTTCAAACACTCCCTGCACTGTGATACGGTCCCTTCAAACACTCCCCGCCCTGTGACACGGTCCCTTCAAACACTCCCCGCACTGTGACACGGTCCCTTCAAACACTCCCCGCCCTGTGACACGGTCCCTTTAAACACTCCCCGCACTGTGATACGGTCCCTTCAAACACTCCCCGCACTGTGACACGGTCCCTTCAAACACTCCCCGCACTGTGACACGGTCCCTTCAAACACTCCCCTCACTGTGATACAGTCCCTTCAAACACTCCCCGCACTGTGACACGGTCCCTTCAAACACTCCCCGCACTGTGATACGGTCCCTTCAAACACTCCCCGCACTGTGATACGGTCCCTTCAAACACTCCCCGCACTGTGACACGTCCCTTCAAACACTCCCCGCACTGTGACACGGTCCCTTCAAATACTCCCCGCACTGTGACACGGTCCCTTCAAACACTCCCCGCACTGTGACACGGTCCCTTCAAACACTCCCCGCACTGTGACACGGTCCCTTCAAACACTCCCCGCACTGTGACACGGCCCCTTCAAACACTCCCCGCACTGTGATACAGTCCCTTCAAACACTCCCCGCACTGTGATACGGTCCCTTCAAACACTCCCCGCACTGTGATACAGTCCCTTCAAACACTCCCCGCACTGTGACACGGTCCCTTCAAACACTCCCCGCACTGTGATACGGTCCCTACAAACACTCCCCGCACTGTGATACATTTCCTTCAAACACTCCCCGCACTGTGACACGTAGCTTCAAACACTCCCCGCACTGTGACACGGTCCCTTCAAATACTCCCCGCACTGTGACACGATCCCTTCAAACACTCCCCGCACTGTGACACGGTCCCTTCAAACACTCCCCGCACTGTGACACGGTCCCTTCAAATACTCCCCGCACTGTGACACGGTCCCTTCAAACACTCCCCGCACTGTGACACGGTCCCTTCAAACACTGCCCGCACAGTGACACGGTCCCTTCAAACACTCCCGGCACTGTGATACGGTCCCTTCAAACAATCCCCGCACTGTGATACCGTCCCTTCAAACACTCCCCGCACTGTGATACGGTCCCTTCAAACACTCCCCGCACTGTGACACAGTCCCTTCAAACACTCCCCGCACTGTGACACGGTCCCTTCAAACACTCCCCGCACTGTGACACGGTCCCTTCAAACACTCCCCGCACTGTGAACTGTCGCTTTAAACATTGCTTGCACTGTGACATTGTCCCTTTAAACAGTCCCCGCACTGTGACACTGTCCTTTAAACCCGTCCCGCATTGTGACCCTGTCCCTTTGACCACTCCCCGCACTGTGACACTGTCTCTTTAAACATTGCTTGCACTTTGACACTGTCCCTTTGTGGTAGTATGTATTGGGGGTCATGTGGGACTGGAAGCCCTAATGTCATTGGCTGACAGATCCCGGGTCCTGGTTGGCCGTTGACCTCAAGCTCCGCCCTGAAGGCGAAGTATAAGAAGCCGGTGTCTTCCCCCGCATGCCAGTTTACCATCGGGCTGCTGGGGAACAGACACGCTTAATAAAGCCTCATCGACTTCACTATATTAGTCTCATGGAGTCTTTGTGCGCTACAATTTATTAAGCGTGCCTATAAAGGACTATGGAGCTCAGGATCATTCCAGAATGCCTGAGGATAAGCCCCCACGCAGTGAATGTGGCAGCAGCCTTCAAACACTGGCAGACTTGCTTCGAGGCCTACCTCAGACCGACCACCGGCCGGGTCTCAGACGAACAAAAACTGCAGGTCCTGCACTCGAGGGTGAGCACGGAGATTTTCACCCTCATTGAAGACACCGACGATTTCCAGACGGCGTTCGTAGCGCTGAAAATTCTCTATGTCCGCCCAGTTAACGAAATCTACGCTCGCTACCAGCTCGCGACGAGTCGGCAAGCTCCCGGAGAATCGATGGACGAGTTCTACGCCGCGCTACCCGCGCCTATGGCCCCGACCGCGCGGCAGACCATTGGGCCCTGTACGTACCCGTCGCGGCAAACCCCCCCCGCCCCCCCCCCCCCCCCCCCGGACACCCTACAGGCTTGCCAGTCCCCGCACTGTGAACTGTCCCTTTAAACACTCTCTGCACCGTGAAACTGTCCCTTTAATTCACCCCGCTTGTGACACTGTCCCTTTAAACACTCCCTGCACTGTGACACTGTCCCTTTAAACACTGCCTGCACTGTGACACTGTCCCTTTAAACTCACCCCGCTTGTGACACTGTCCCTTTAAACACTCCCCGCACTGTGACACTGTCCCTTCAAACACTACCCGCACTGTGACACTGTTCCTTTAAACACTTCTTGCACTGTGACACTGTCCCTTTAAACTCACCCCGCTTGTGACACTGTCCCTTTAAACTCTCCCTGCACTGTGACACTGTCCCTTTAAACACTCCCCGCACTGTGACACTGTCCCTTCAAACACTCCCCGCACTGTGACACGGTCCCTTCAAACACTCCCCGCACTGTGACACGGTCTCTTCAAACACTCCCCGCACTGTTACACGGTCCCTTCAAACACTCCCCGCACTGTGATACGGTCCCTTCAAACACTCCCCGCACTGTGACACTGTCCCTTCAAACACTCCCCGCACTGTGACACGGTCTCTTCAAACACTCCCCGCACTGTTACACGGTCCCTTCAAACACTCCCCGCACTGTGATACAATCCCTTCAAACACTCCCCGCACTGTGACACGGTCTTTTCAAACACTCCCCGCACTGTGACACGGTCCCTTCAAACACTCCCCGCACTGTGACACGGTCCCTTTAAACACTCCCCGCACTGTGAAACGGTCCCTTCAAACACTCCCCGCACTGTGACACGGTCCCTTCAAACACTCCCCTCACTGTGATACAGTCCCTTCAAACACTCCCCGCACTGTGACACGGTCCCTTCAAACACTCCCCGCACTGTGATACGGTCCCTTCAAACACTCCCTGCACTGTGATACGGTCCCTTCAAACACTCCCCGCCCTGTGACACGGTCCCTTCAAACACTCCCCGCACTGTGACACGGTCCCTTCAAACACTCCGCGCACTGTGATACGGTCCCTTCAAACACTCCCCGCACTGTGATACGGTCCCTTCAATCACTCCCCGCACTGTGACACGTCCCTTCAAACACTCCCCGCACTGTGACACGGTCCCTTCAAACACTCCCCGCACTGTGACACGGTCCCTTCAAACACTCCCCGCACTGTGACACGGTCTCTTCAAACACTCCCCGCACTGTTACACGGTCCCTTCAAACACTCCCTGCACTGTGACACGGTCTCTTCAAACACTCCCCGCACTGTTACACGGTCCCTTCAAACACTCCCCGCACTGTGACACGGTCCCTTCAAACACTCCCCGCACTGTGACACGGTCCCTTCAAACACTCCCCGCACTGTGACACGGTCCCTTCAAACACTCCCCGCACTGTGACACGGTCCCTTCAAACACTCCCCGCACTGTGACACGGCCCCTTCAAACACTCCCCGCACTGTGATACAGTCCCTTCAAACACTCCCCGTCCTGTGACACGGTCCCTTCAAACACTCCCCGCACTGTGATACGGTCCCTTCAAACACTCCCCGCACTGTGATACGGTCCCTTCAAACACTCCCCGCACTGTGATACATTTCCTTCAAACACTCCCCGCACTGTGACACGTACCTTCAAACACTCCCCGCACTGTGACACGGTCCCTTCAAATACTCCCCGCACTGTGACACGGTCCCTTCAAACACTCTCCGCACTGTGACACGATCCCTTCAAACACTCCCCGCACTGTGACACGGTCCCTTCAAACACTCCCCGCACTGTGACACGGTCCCTTCAAATACTCCCCGCACTGTGACACGGTCCCTTCAAACACTCCCCGCACTGTGACACGGTCCCTTCAAACACTCCCCGCACTGTGACACGGTCCCTTCAAACACTGCCCGCACTGTGATACGGTCCCTTCAAACAATCCCCGCACTGTGATACCGTCCCTTCAAACAATCCCCGCACTGTGATACCGTCCCTTCAAACACTCCCCGCACTGTGATACCGTCCCTTCAAACACTCCCCGCACTGTGATACGGTCCCTTCAAACACTCCCCGCACTGTGACACTGTCCGTTCAAACACTCCCCGCACTGTGACACGGTCCCTTCAAACACTCCCCGCACTGTGACACGGTCCCTTCAAACACTCCCCGCACTGTGACACAGTCCCTTCAAACACTCCCCACACTGTGACACGGTCCCTTCAAACACTCCCCGCACTGTGACACGGTCCCTTTAAACACTCCCCGCACTGTGACACGGTCCCTTCAAACACTCCCCGCACTGTGACACGGTCCCTTCAAACACTCCCCGCACTGTGACACGGTCCCTTCAAACACTCCCCGCACTGTGACACGGTCCCTTCAAACACTCCCCGCACTGTGAACTGTCGCTTTAAACACTCCCCGCACTGTGAACTGTCGCTTTAAACACTCTCCGCACTGTGACACGGTCCCTTCAAACACTCCGCGCACTATGACACGGTCCCTTTAAACACTCCCCGCACTGTGACACAGTCCCTTCCAACACTCCCCACACTGTGACACTGACCCTTCAAATACTCCCCGCACTGCGACACGGTCCCTTCAAACAGTCCGCGCACTGTGACACTGTCCCTTTAAATACTCCCCGCACTGTGACACGGTCCCTTCAATCACTCCCCGCACTGTGATGCAGTCCCTTCAAACACTCCCCGCACTGTGACACGTCCCTTCAAACACTCCCCGCACTGTGACACGGTCCCTTCAAACACTCCCTGCACTGTGACACGGTCCCTTCAAACACTCCCCGCACTGTGACACGGTCCCTTCAAACAGTCCGCGCACTGTGACACTGTCCCTTTAAATACTCCCCGCACTGCGACACGGTCCCTTCAATCACTCCCCGCACTGTGATGCAGTCCCTTCAAACACTCCCCGCACTGTGACACGTCCCTTCAAACAATCCCCGCACTGTGACACGGTCCCTTCAATCACTCCCCGCACTGTGATGCAGTCCCTTCAAACACTCCCCGCACTGTGACACGGTCCCTTCAAACACTCCCCGCACTGTGACACGGTCCCTTAAAACACTCCCCGCACTGTGACACTGTCCGTTCAAACACTCCCCGCACTGTGACACGGTCCCTTCAAACACTCCCCGCACTGTGTTACGGTCCTTTCAAACACTCCCCGCACTGTGACACGGTCCCTTCAAACACTCCCTGCACTGTGTCACGGTCCCTTCAAACACTCCCCGCACTGTGACACGGTCCCTTCAAACACTCCCCGCACTGTGTCACGGTCCCTTCAAACACTCCCCGCACTGTGACACTGTCCCTTCAAACACTCCCCGCACTGTGATACGGTCCCTTCAAACACTCCCCGCACTGTGACACGGTCCCTTCAAACACTCCCCGCACTGTGACACGGTCCCTTCAAACACTCCCCGCACTGTGACACGGTCCCTTCAAACACTCCCCGCACTGTGACACGGTCCCTTCAAACACTCCCCGCACTGTGACACGGTCCCTTCAAACACTCCCCGCACTGTGACACGGTCCCTTCAAACTCTCCCCGCACTGTGACACGGTCCCTTCA
This sequence comes from Scyliorhinus torazame, assembly GCF_047496885.1. Lineage (NCBI taxonomy): Eukaryota > Metazoa > Chordata > Chondrichthyes > Carcharhiniformes > Scyliorhinidae > Scyliorhinus > Scyliorhinus torazame. The sequence goes on from NC_092728.1 coordinate 39,043,409, forward strand.
AACACTCCCCGCACTGTAACACGGTTATTTCAAACACTCCTCGCACTGTGAACTGTCGCTTCAAACACTCCCCGGACTGTGACACGGTCCCTTCAAACACTCCCCTCACTGTGATACAGTCCCTTCAAACACTGCTCGCACTGTGACACGGTCCCTTCAAACACTCCCCGCACTGTGACACGGTCCCTTCAAACACTCCCCGCATTGTGATACAGTCCCTTCAAACACTCCCCGCACTGTGACACGGTCCCTTCAAACACTCCCCGCACTGTGACACGGTCCCTTCAAACACTCCCCGCACTGTGACACGGTCCCTTCAAACACTCCCTGCACTGTGACACGGTCCCTTCAAACACTCCCCGCACTGTGACACGGTCCCTTCAAGCACTCCCCGCACTGTGACACGGTCCCTTCAAACACTCCCCGCACTGTGACACGGTCCCTTTAAACACTCCCCGCACTGTGACACGGTCCCTTTAAACACTCCCCGCACTGTGACACGGTCCCTTCAAACACTCCCTGCACTGTGACACGGTCCCTTCAAACACTCCCCGCACTGTGAACTGTCGCTTTAAACACTCTCCGCACTGTGTCACGGTCCCTTCAAACACACCCCGCACTGTGACACGGTCCCTTCAAACACTCCGCGCACTGTGACACGGTCCCTTTAAACACTCCCCGCACTGTGACACAGTCCCTTCCAACACTCCCCACACTGTGACACTGTCCCTTCAAATACTCCCCGCACTGCGACACGGTCCCTTCAAACAGTCCGCGCACTGTGACACTGTCCCTTTAAATACTCCCCGCACTGTGACACAGTCCCTTCAAACACTCCCCGCACTGTGACACGATCCCTTTAAACACTCCCCGCACTGTGATACAGTCCCTTCAAACACTCCCCGCACTGTGACACGGTCCCTTCAAACACTCCCCGCACTGTGACACGGTCCCTTCAAACACTCCCCGCACTGTGACACCGTCCCTTCAAACACTCCCCGCACTGTGATACTGTCCCTTCAAACACTCCCCGCACTGTGACACGGTCCCTTCAAATACTCCCCGCACTGTGACACGGTCCCTTCAAATACTCCCCGCACTGTGATACAGTCCCTTCAAACACTCCCCGCAGTGTGACACGGTCCCTTCAAACACTCCCTGCACTGTGACACGGTCCCTTCAAACACTCCCCGCACTGTGACACGGTCCCTTCAAACACTCCCCGCACTGTGACACGGTCCCTTTAAACACTCCCCGCACTGTGAACTGTCCCTTTAAATACTCCCCGCACTGTGAACTGTCCCTTTAAACACTCTCTGCACCGTGAAACTGTCCCTTTAATTCACCCCGCTTGTGACACTGTCCCTTTAAACACTCCCCTCACTGTGATACAGTCCCTTCAAACACTCCCCGCACTGTGACACGGTCCCTTTAAACACTCCCCGCTCTGTGACACGGTCCCTTCAAACACTCCCCGCACTGTGACACCGTCCCTTCAAACACTCCCCGCACTGTGACACGGTCCCTTCAAAAACTCCCCGCACTGTGATACAGTCCCTTCAAACACTCCCCGCACTGTGACACGGTCCCTTCAAACACTCCCCGCACTGTGACACAGTCCCTTCAAACACTCCCCGCACTGTGACACGGTCCCTTCAAACACTCCCCGCACTGTGACACGGTCCCTTTAAACACTCCCCGCACTGTGACACGGTCCCTTCAAACACTCCCCGCACTGTGACACGGTCCCTTCAAACACTCCCCGCACTGTGACACGGTCCCTTCAAACACTCCCCGCACTGTGACACGGTCCCTTCAAACACTCCCCGCACTGTGACACGGTCCCTTCAAACACTCCCCGCACTGTGACACGGTCCCTTCAAACACTCCCCGCACTGTGACACGGTCCCTTCAAACACTCCCCGCACTGTGATACGGTCCCTTCAAACACTCCCCGCACTGTGACACTGTCCCTTCAAACACTCCCCGCACTGTGACACGGTCCCTTCAAACACTCCCCGCACTGTGACACGGTCCCTTCAAACACTCCCCGCACTGTGACACGGTCCCTTCAAACACTCCCCTCACTGTGACACGGTCCCTTCAAACTCTCCCCGCACTGTGACACGGTCCCTTCAAACACTCCCCGCACTGTGATACGGTCCCTTCAAACGCTCCCCGCACTGTGACACGGTCCCTTCAAACTCTCCCCGCACTGTGACAACGGTCCCTTCAAACACTCCCCGCACTGTGACACGGTCATTTCAAACACTCCCCGCACTGTGAACTGTCGCTTCAAACACTCCCCGCACTGTGACACGGTCCCTTCAAACATTCCCCGCACTGTGACACGGTCATTTCAAACAGTCCCCGCACTGTGAACTGTCGCTTCAAACACTCTCCGCACTGTGACACGGTCCCTTCAAACACTCCCCGCACTGTGACACGGTCCCTTCAAACACTACTCGCACTGTGACACGGTCCCTTCAAACACTCCCCGCACTGTAACACGGTCATTTCAAACACTCCCCGCACTGTGACACGGTCCCTTCAAACACTCCCCGCACTGTGACACGGTCCCTTCAAACACTCCCCTCAATGTGATACGGTCCCTTCAAACACTACTCGCACTGTGACACGGTCCCTTCAAACACTCCCCGCACTGTGACACGGTCCCTTCAAACACTCCCCGCACTGTGATACAGTCCCTTCAAACACTCCCCGCACTGTGATACAGTCCCTTCAAACACTCTCCGCACTGTGACACGGTCCCTTCAAACACTCCCCGCACTGTGATACAGTCCCTTCAAACACTCCCCGCACTGTGATACAGTCCCTTCAAACACTCTCCGCACTGTGACACGGTCCCTTCAAACACTCCCCGCACTGTGATACGGTCCCTTCAAACACTCCCCGCACTGTGACACGGTCCCTTCAAATACTCCCCGCACTGTGACACGGTCCCTTCAAATACTCCCCGCACTGTGATACAGTCCCTTCAAACACTCCCCGCACTGTGACACGGTCCCTTCAAACACTCCCCGCAGTGTGATACAGTCCCTTCAAACACTCCCCGCACTGTGACACGGTCCCTTCAAACACTCCCCGCACTGTGACACGGTCCCTTTAAACACTCCCCGCACTGTGAACTGTCCCTTTAAATACTCCCCGCACTGTGAACTGTCCCTTTAAACATTCTCTGCACCGTGAAACTGTCCCTTTAATTCACCCCGCTTGTGACACTGTCCCTTTAAACACTCCCCTCACTGTGATACAGTCCCTTCAAACACTCCCCGCACTGTGACACGGTCCCTTTAAACACTCCCCGCTCTGTGACACCGTCCCTTCAAACACTCCCCGCACTGTGACACGGTCCCTTCAAACATTCCCCGCACTGTGACACGGTCCCTTCAAACACTCCCCGCACTGTGACACGGTCCCTTCAAAAACTCCCCGCACTGTGATACGGTCCCTTCAAACACTCCCCGCACTGTGACACGGTCCCTTCAAACACTCCCCGCACTGTGACACGGTCCCTTCAAACACTCCCCGCACTGTGACACGGTCCCTTCAAACACTCCCCGCACTGTGACACGGTCCCTTCAAACACTCCCTGCACTGTGACACGGTCCCTTCAAACACTCCCCGCACTGTGATACGGTCCCTTCAAACACTCCCCGCACTGTGACACGGTCCCTTCAAACACTCCCCGCACTGTGATACAGCCCCATCAAACACTCCCCGCACTGTGACACGGTCCCTTCAAACACTCCCCGCACTGTGACACGTACCTTCAAACACTCCCCGCACTGTGACACGGTCCCTTCAAATACTCCCCGCACTGTGACACGGTCCCTTCAAACACTCTCCGCACTGTGACACGATCCCTTCAAACACTCCCCGCACTGTGACACGGTCCCTTCAAACACTCCCCGCACTGTGACACGGTCCCTTCAAATACTCCCCGCACTGTGACACGGTCCCTTCAAACACTCCCCGCACTGTGACACGGTCCCTTCAAACACTCCCCGCACTGTGACACGGTCCCTTCAAACACTGCCCGCACTGTGATACGGTCCCTTCAAACAATCCCCGCACTGTGATACCGTCCCTTCAAACAATCCCCGCACTGTGATACCGTCCCTTCAAACACTCCCCGCACTGTGATACCGTCCCTTCAAACACTCCCCGCACTGTGATACGGTCCCTTCAAACACTCCCCGCACTGTGACACTGTCCGTTCAAACACTCCCCGCACTGTGACACGGTCCCTTCAAACACTCCCCGCACTGTGACACGGTCCCTTCAAACACTCCCCGCACTGTGACACAGTCCCTTCAAACACTCCCCACACTGTGACACGGTCCCTTCAAACACTCCCCGCACTGTGACACGGTCCCTTTAAACACTCCCCGCACTGTGACACGGTCCCTTCAAACACTCCCCGCACTGTGACACGGTCCCTTCAAACACTCCCCGCACTGTGACACGGTCCCTTTAAACACTCCCCGCACTGTGACACGGTCCCTTTAAACACTCCCCGCACTGTGACACGGTCCCTTCAAACACTCCCCGCACTGTGACACGGTCCCTTCAAACACTCCCCGCACTGTGAACTGTCGCTTTAAACACTCCCCGCACTGTGAACTGTCGCTTTAAACACTCTCCGCACTGTGACACGGTCCCTTCAAACACTCCGCGCACTATGACACGGTCCCTTTAAACACTCCCCGCACTGTGACACAGTCCCTTCCAACACTCCCCACACTGTGACACTGTCCCTTCAAATACTCCCCGCACTGCGACACGGTCCCTTCAAACAGTCCGCGCACTGTGACACTGTCCCTTTAAATACTCCCCGCACTGTGACACGGTCCCTTCAATCACTCCCCGCACTGTGATGCAGTCCCTTCAAACACTCCCCGCACTGTGACACATCCCTTCAAACACTCCCCGCACTGTGACACGGTCCCTTCAAACACTCCCTGCACTGTGACACGGTCCCTTCAAACACTCCCCGCACTGTGACACGGTCCCTTCAAACAGTCCGCGCACTGTGACACTGTCCCTTTAAATACTCCCCGCACTGCGACACGGTCCCTTCAATCACTCCCCGCACTGTGATGCAGTCCCTTCAAACACTCCCCGCACTGTGACACGTCCCTTCAAACAATCCCCGCACTGTGACACGGTCCCTTCAATCACTCCCCGCACTGTGATGCAGTCCCTTCAAACACTCCCCGCACTGTGACACGGTCCCTTCAAACACTCCCCGCACTGTGACACGGTCCCTTCAAACACTCCCCGCACTGTGACACTGTCCGTTCAAACACTCCCCGCACTGTGACACGGTCCCTTCAAACACTCCCCGCACTGTGTTACGGTCGTTTCAAACACTCCCCGCACTGTGACACGGTCCCTTCAAACACTCCCCGCACTGTGTCACGGTCCCTTCAAACACTCCCCGCACTGTGACACGGTCCCTTCAAACACTCCCCGCACTGTGTCACGGTCCCTTCAAACACTCCCCGCACTGTGACACTGTCCCTTCAAACACTCCCCGCACTGTGATACGGTCCCTTCAAACACTCCCCGCACTGTGACACGGTCCCTTCAAACACTCCCCGCACTGTGACACGGTCCCTTCAAACACTCCCCGCACTGTGACACGGTCCCTTCAAACACTCCCCGCACTGTGACACGGTCCCTTCAAACACTCCCCGCACTGTGACACGGTCCCTTCAAACACTCCCCGCACTGTGACACGGTCCCTTCAAACTCTCCCCGCACTGTGACACGGTCCCTTCAAACACTCCCCGCACTGTAACACGGTTATTTCAAACACTCCTCGCACTGTGAACTGTCGCTTCAAACACTCCCCGGACTGTGACACGGTCCCTTCAAACACTCCCCTCACTGTGATACAGTCCCTTCAAACACTGCTCGCACTGTGACACGGTCCCTTCAAACACTCCCCGCACTGTGACACGGTCCCTTCAAACACTCCCCGCATTGTGATACAGTCCCTTCAAACACTCCCCGCACTGTGACACGGTCCCTTCAAACACTCCCCGCACTGTGATACGGTCCCTTCAAACACTCCCCGCACTGTGACACGGTCCCTTCAAACACTCCCCGCACTGTGACGCGGTCCCTTCAAACACTCCCTGCACTGTGACACGGTCCCTTCAAACACTCCCCGCACTGTGACACGGTCCCTTCAAGCACTCCCCGCACTGTGACACGGTCCCTTCAAACACTCCCCGCACTGTGACACGGTCCCTTTAAACACTCCCCGCACTGTGACACGGTCCCTTTAAACACTCCCCGCACTGTGACACGGTCCCTTCAAACACTCCCTGCACTGTGACACGGTCCCTTCAAACACTCCCCGCACTGTGAACTGTCGCTTTAAACACTCTCCGCACTGTGTCACGGTCCCTTCAAACACACCCCGCACTGTGACACGGTCCCTTCAAACACTCCGCGCACTGTGACACGGTCCCTTTAAACACTCCCCGCACTGTGACACAGTCCCTTCCAACACTCCCCACACTGTGACACTGTCCCTTCAAATACTCCCCGCACTGCGACACGGTCCCTTCAAACAGTCCGCGCACTGTGACACTGTCCCTTTAAACACTCCCCGCACTGTGACACGGTCCCTTTAAATACTCCCCGCATTGTGACACGGTCCCTTCAATCACTCCCCGCACTGTGATGCAGTCCCTTCAAACACTCCCCGCACTGTGACACGTCCCTTCAAACACTCCCCGCACTGTGACACGGTCCCTTCAAACACTCCCCGCACTGTGACACGGTTCCTTCAAACACTCCCCGCACTGTGAACTGTCGCTTCAAACACTCCCCGCACTGTGACACGGTCCCTTCAAACACTCCCCTCAATGTGATACAGTCCCTTCAAACACTACTCGCACTGTGACACGGTCCCTTTAAACACTACTCGCACTGTGACACTGTCCCTTTAAACACTCCCCGCACTGTGAACTGTCGCTTTAAACACTCCCCGCACTGTGACACGGTCCCTTCAAACACTCCCCGCACTGTGACACGGTTCCTTCAAACACTCCCCGCACTGTGAACTGTCGCTTCAAACACTCCCCGCACTGTGACACGGTCCCTTCAAACACTCCCCTCAATGTGATACAGTCCCTTCAAACACTACTCGCACTGTGACACGGTCCCTTTAAACACTACTCGCACTGTGACACTGTCCCTTTAAACACTCCCCGCACTGTGATGCAGTCCCTTCAAACACTCCCCGCACTGTGACACGTCCCTTCAAACACTCCCCGCACTGTGACACGGTCCCTTCAAACACTCCCCGCACTGTGACACGTCCCTTCAAACACTCCCCGCACTGTGACACGGTTCCTTCAAACACTCCCCGCACTGTGACACAGTCCCTTCAAACACTCCCCGCACTGTGACACGATCCCTTTAAACACTCCCCGCACTGTGACACGGTCCCTTCAAACACTCCCCGCACTGTGATGCAGTCCCTTCAAACACTCCCCGCACTGTGACACGTCCCTTCAAACACTCCCCGCACTGTGATACAGTCCCTTCAAACACTCCCCGCACTGTGACACAGTCCCTTCAAACACTCCCCGCACTGTGACACGATCCCTTTAAACACTCCCCGCACTGTGATACAGTCCCTTCAAACACTCCCCGCACTGTGACACGGTCCCTTCAAACACTCCCCGCACTGTGACACGGTCCCTTCAAACACTCCCCGCACTGTGACACCGTCCCTTCAAACACTCCCCGCACTGTGATACTGTCCCTTCAAACACTCCCCGCACTGTGACACGGTCCCTTCAAATACTCCCCGCACTGTGACACGGTCCCTTCAAATACTCCCCGCACTGTGATACAGTCCCTTCAAACACTCCCCGCAGTGTGACACGGTCCCTTCAAACACTCCCTGCACTGTGACACGGTCCCTTCAAACACTCCCCGCACTGTGACACGGTCCCTTCAAACACTCCCCGCACTGTGACACGGTCCCTTTAAACACTCCCCGCACTGTGAACTGTCCCTTTAAATACTCCCCGCACTGTGAACTGTCCCTTTAAACACTCTCTGCACCGTGAAACTGTCCCTTTAATTCACCCCGCTTGTGACACTGTCCCTTTAAACACTCCCCTCACTGTGATACAGTCCCTTCAAACACTCCCCGCACTGTGACACGGTCCCTTTAAACACTCCCCGCTCTGTGACACGGTCCCTTCAAACACTCCCCGCACTGTGACACCGTCCCTTCAAACACTCCCCGCACTGTGACACGGTCCCTTCAAAAACTCCCCGCACTGTGATACAGTCCCTTCAAACACTCCCCGCACTGTGACACGGTCCCTTCAAACACTCCCCGCACTGTGACACAGTCCCTTCAAACACTCCCTGCACTGTGACACGGTCCCTTCAAACACTCCCCGCACTGTGACACGGTCCCTTTAAACACTCCCCGCACTGTGACACGGTCCCTTCAAACACTCCCCGCACTGTGACACGGTCCCTTCAAACACTCCCCGCACTGTGACACGGTCCCTTCAAACACTCCCCGCACTGTGACACGGTCCCTTCAAACACTCCCCGCACTGTGACACGGTCCCTTCAAACACTCCCCGCACTGTGACACGGTCCCTTCAAACACTCCCCGCACTGTGACACGGTCCCTTCAAACACTCCCCGCACTGTGACACGGTCCCTTCAAACACTCCCCGCACTGTGACACGGTCCCTTCAAACACTCCCCGCACTGTGACACGGTCCCTTCAAACACTCCCCACACTGTGACACGGTCCCTTCAAACTCTCCCCGCACTGTGACACGGTCCCTTCAAACACTCCCCGCACTGTGATACGGTCCCTTCAAACGCTCCCCGCACTGTGACACGGTCCCTTCAAACTCTCCCCGCACTGTGACAACGGTCCCTTCAAACACTCCCCGCACTGTGACACGGTCATTTCAAACACTCCCCGCACTGTGAACTGTCGCTTCAAACACTCCCCGCACTGTGACACGGTCCCTTCAAACACTCCCCGCACTGTGACACGGTCATTTCAAACAGTCCCCGCACTGTGAACTGTCGCTTCAAACACTCTCCGCACTGTGACACGGTCCCTTCAAACACTCCCCGCACTGTGACACGGTCCCTTCAAACACTACTCGCACTGTGACACGGTCCCTTCAAACACTCCCCGCACTGTAACACGGTCATTTCAAACACTCCCCGCACTGTGACACGGTTCCTTCAAACACTCCCCGCACTGTGAACTGTCGCTTCAAACACTCCCCGCACTGTGACACGGTCCCTTCAAACACTCCCCTCAATGTGATACAGTCCCTTCAAACACTACTCGCACTGTGACACGGTCCCTTTAAACACTACTCGCACTGTGACACTGTCCCTTTAAACACTCCCCGCACTGTGAACTGTCGCTTTAAACACTCCCCGCACTGTGACACGGTCCCTTCAAACACTCCCCGCACTGTGACACGGTTCCTTCAAACACTCCCCGCACTGTGAACTGTCGCTTCAAACACTCCCCGCACTGTGACACGGTCCCTTCAAACACTCCCCTCAATGTGATACAGTCCCTTCAAACACTACTCGCACTGTGACACGGTCCCTTTAAACACTACTCGCACTGTGACACTGTCCCTTTAAACACTCCCCGCACTGTGATGCAGTCCCTTCAAACACTCCCCGCACTGTGACACGTCCCTTCAAACACTCCCCGCACTGTGACACGGTCCCTTCAAACACTCCCCGCACTGTGACACGTCCCTTCAAACACTCCCCGCACTGTGACACGGTTCCTTCAAACACTCCCCGCACTGTGACACAGTCCCTTCAAACACTCCCCGCACTGTGACACGATCCCTTTAAACACTCCCCGCACTGTGACACGGTCCCTTCAAACACTCCCCGCACTGTGATGCAGTCCCTTCAAACACTTCCCGCACTGTGACACGTCCCTTCAAACACTCCCCGCACTGTGATACAGTCCCTTCAAACACTCCCCGCACTGTGACACAGTCCCTTCAAACACTCCCCGCACTGTGACACGATCCCTTTAAACACTCCCCGCACTGTGATACGGTCCCTTCAAACACTCCCCGCACTGTGACACGGTCCCTTCAAACACTCCCCGCACTGTGACACGGTCCCTTCAAACACTCCCCGCACTGTGACACCGTCCCTTCAAACACTCCCCGCACTGTGATACTGTCCCTTCAAACACTCCCCGCACTGTGACACGGTCCCTTCAAATACTCCCCGCACTGTGACACGGTCCCTTCAAATACTCCCCGCACTGTGATACAGTCCCTTCAAACACTCCCCGCAGTGTGACACGGTCCCTTCAAACACTCCCCGCACTGTGACACGGTCCCTTCAAACACTCCCCGCACTGTGACACGGTCCCTTCAAACACTCCCCGCACTGTGACACGGTCCCTTTAAACACTCCCCGCACTGTGAACTGTCCCTTTAAATACTCCCCGCACTGTGAACTGTCCCTTTAAACACTCTCTGCACCGTGAAACTGTCCCTTTAATTCACCCCGCTTGTGACACTGTCCCTTTAAACACTCCCCTCACTGTGATACAGTCCCTTCAAACACTCCCCGCACTGTGACACGGTCCCTTTAAACACTCCCCGCTCTGTGACACGGTCCCTTCAAACACTCCCCGCACTGTGACACCGTCCCTTCAAACACTCCCCGCACTGTGACACGGTCCCTTCAAAAACTCCCCGCACTGTGATACAGTCCCTTCAAACACTCCCCGCACTGTGACACGGTCCCTTCAAACACTCCCCGCACTGTGACACAGTCCCTTCAAACACTCCCCGCACTGTGACACGGTCCCTTCAAACACTCCCCGCACTGTGACACGGTCCCTTTAAACACTCCCCGCACTGTGACACGGTCCCTTCAAACACTCCCCGCACTGTGACACGGTCCCTTCAAACACTCCCCGCACTGTGACACGGTCCCTTCAAACACTCCCCGCACTGTGACACGGTCCCTTCAAACACTCCCCGCACTGTGACACGGTCCCTTCAAACACTCCCCGCACTGTGACACGGTCCCTTCAAACACTCCCCGCACTGTGACACGGTCCCTTCAAACACTCCCCGCACTGTGATACGGTCCCTTCAAACACTCCCCGCACTGTGACACAGTCCCTTCAAACACTCCGCGCACTGTGACACGGTCCCTTCAAACACTCCCCGCACTGTGACACGGTCCCTTCAAACACTCCCCGCACTGTGACACGGTCCCTTCAAACACTCCCCACACTGTGACACGGTCCCTTCAAACTCTCCCCGCACTGTGACACGGTCCCTTCAAACACTCCCCGCACTGTGATACGGTCCCTTCAAACGCTCCCCGCACTGTGACACGGTCCCTTCAAACTCTCCCCGCACTGTGACAACGGTCCCTTCAAACACTCCCCGCACTGTGACACGGTCATTTCAAACACTCCCCGCACTGTGAACTGTCGCTTCAAACACTCCCCGCACTGTGACACGGTCCCTTCAAACACTCCCCGCACTGTGACACGGTCATTTCAAACAGTCCCCGCACTGTGAACTGTCGCTTCAAACACTCTCCGCACTGTGACACGGTCCCTTCAAACACTCCCCGCACTGTGACACGGTCCCTTCAAACACTACTCGCACTGTGACACGGTCCCTTCAAACACTCCCCGCACTGTAACACGGTCATTTCAAACACTCCCCGCACTGTGACACGGTCCCTTCAAACACTCCCCGCACTGTGACACGGTCCCTTCAAACACTCCCCTCAATGTGATACGGTCCCTTCAAACACTACTCGCACTGTGACACGGTCCCTTCAAACACTCCCCGCACTGTGACACGGTCCCTTCAAACACTCCCCGCACTGTGATACAGTCCCTTCAAACACTCCCCGCACTGTGATACAGTCCCTTCAAACACTCTCCGCACTGTGACACGGTCCCTTCAAACACTCCCCGCACTGTGATACAGTCCCTTCAAACACTCCCCGCACTGTGATACAGTCCCTTCAAACACTCTCCGCACTGTGACACGGTCCCTTCAAACACTCCCCGCACTGTGATACGGTCCCTTCAAACACTCCCCGCACTGTGACACGGTCCCTTCAAATACTCCCCGCACTGTGACACGGTCCCTTCAAATACTCCCCGCACTGTGATACAGTCCCTTCAAACACTCCCCGCACTGTGACACGGTCCCTTCAAACACTCCCCGCAGTGTGATACAGTCCCTTCAAACACTCCCCGCACTGTGACACGGTCCCTTCAAACACTCCCCGCACTGTGACACGGTCCCTTTAAACACTCCCCGCACTGTGAACTGTCCCTTTAAATACTCCCCGCACTGTGAACTGTCCCTTTAAACATTCTCTGCACCGTGAAACTGTCCCTTTAATTCACCCCGCTTGTGACACTGTCCCTTTAAACACTCCCCTCACTGTGATACAGTCCCTTCAAACACTCCCCGCACTGTGACACGGTCCCTTTAAACACTCCCCGCTCTGTGACACCGTCCCTTCAAACACTCCCCGCACTGTGACACGGTCCCTTCAAACATTCCCCGCACTGTGACACGGTCCCTTCAAACACTCCCCGCACTGTGACACGGTCCCTTCAAAAACTCCCCGCACTGTGATACGGTCCCTTCAAACACTCCCCGCACTGTGACACGGTCCCTTCAAACACTCCCCGCACTGTGACACGGTCCCTTCAAACACTCCCCGCACTGTGACACGGTCCCTTCAAACACTCCCCGCACTGTGACACGGTCCCTTCAAACACTCCCTGCACTGTGACACGGTCCCTTCAAACACTCCCCGCACTGTGATACGGTCCCTTCAAACACTCCCCGCACTGTGACACGGTCCCTTCAAACACTCCCCGCACTGTGATACAGCCCCATCAAACACTCCCCGCACTGTGACACGGTCCCTTCAAACACTCCCCGCAGTGTGGCACGGTCCCTTCAAACACTCCCTGCACTGTGACACGGTCCCTTCAAACACTCCCCGCAGTGTGACACGGTCCCTTCAAACACTCCCCGCACTGTGACACGGTCCCTTTAAACACTCCCCGCACTGTGACACGGTCCCTTCAAACACTCCCCGCACTGTGATACGGTCCCTTCAAACACTCCCCGCACTGTGATACGGTCCCTTCAAACACTCCCCGCACTGTGATACATTTCCTTCAAACACTCCCCGCACTGTGACACGTACCTTCAAACACTCCCCGCACTGTGACACGGTCCCTTTAAATACTCCCCGCACTGTGACACGGTCCCTTCAAACACTCTCCGCACTGTGACACGATCCCTTCAAACACTCCCCGCACTGTGACACGGTCCCTTCAAACACTCCCCGCACTGTGACACGGTCCCTTCAAATACTCCCCGCACTGTGACACGGTCCCTTCAAACACTCCCCGCACTGTGACACGGTCCCTTCAAACACTCCCCGCACTGTGACACGGTCCCTTCAAACACTGCCCGCACTGTGATACGGTCCCTTCAAACAATCCCCGCACTGTGATACCGTCCCTTCAAACAATCCCCGCACTGTGATACCGTCCCTTCAAACACTCCCCGCACTGTGATACCGTCCCTTCAAACACTCCCCGCACTGTGATACGGTCCCTTCAAACACTCCCCGCACTGTGACACTGTCCGTTCAAACACTCCCCGCACTGTGACACGGTCCCTTCAAACACTCCCCGCACTGTGACACGGTCCCTTCAAACACTCCCCGCACTGTGACACAGTCCCTTCAAACACTCCCCACACTGTGACACGGTCCCTTCAAACACTCCCCGCACTGTGACACGGTCCCTTCAAACACTCCCCGCACTGTGACACGGTCCCTTCAAACACTCCCCGCACTGTGACACGGTCCCTTCAAACACTCCCCGCACTGTGACACGGTCCCTTCAAACACTCCCCGCACTGTGACACGGTCCCTTTAAACACTCCCCGCACTGTGACACGGTCCCTTTAAACACTCCCCGCACTGTGACACGGTCCCTTCAAACACTCCCCGCACTGTGACACGGTCCCTTCAAACACTCCCCGCACTGTGAACTGTCGCTTTAAACACTCCCCGCACTGTGAACTGTCGCTTTAAACACTCTCCGCACTGTGACACGGTCCCTTCAAACACTCCGCGCACTATGACACGGTCCCTTTAAACACTCCCCGCACTGTGACACAGTCCCTTCCAACACTCCCCACACTGTGACACTGTCCCTTCAAATACTCCCCGCACTGCGACACGGTCCCTTCAAACAGTCCGCGCACTGTGACACTGTCCCTTTAAATACTCCCCGCACTGTGACACGGTCCCTTCAATCACTCCCCGCACTGTGATGCAGTCCCTTCAAACACTCCCCGCACTGTGACACGTCCCTTCAAATACTCCCCGCACTGTGACACGGTCCCTTCAAACACTCCCCGCACTGTGACACGGTCCCTTCAAACACTCCCCGCACTGTGACACGGTCCCTTCAAACAGTCCGCGCACTGTGACACTGTCCCTTTAAATACTCCCCGCACTGCGACACGGTCCCTTCAATCACTCCCCGCACTGTGATGCAGTCCCTTCAAACACTCCCCGCACTGTGACACGTCCCTTCAAACAATCCCCGCACTGTGACACGGTCCCTTCAATCACTCCCCGCACTGTGATGCAGTCCCTTCAAACACTCCCCGCACTGTGACACGGTCCCTTCAAACACTCCCCGCACTGTGACACGGTCCCTTCAAACACTCCCCGCACTGTGACACTGTCCGTTCAAACACTCCCCGCACTGTGACACGGTCCCTTCAAACACTCCCCGCACTGTGACACGGTCCTTTCAAACACTCCCCGCACTGTGACACGGTCCCTTCAAACACTCCCCGCACTGTGTCACGGTCCCTTCAAACACTCCCCGCACTGTGACACGGTCCCTTCAAACACTCCCCGCACTGTGTCACGGTCCCTTCAAACACTCCCCGCACTGTGACACTGTCCCTTCAAACACTCCCCGCACTGTGATACGGTCCCTTCAAACACTCCCCGCACTGTGACACGGTCCCTTCAAACACTCCCCGCACTGTGACACGGTCCCTTCAAACACTCCCCGCACTGTGACACGGTCCCTTCAAACACTCCCCGCACTGTGACACGGTCCCTTCAAACACTCCCCGCACTGTGACACGGTCCCTTCAAACACTCCCCGCACTGTGACACGGTCCCTTCAAACTCTCCCCGCACTGTGACACGGTCCCTTCAAACACTCCCCGCACTGTAACACGGTTATTTCAAACACTCCTCGCACTGTGAACTGTCGCTTCAAACACTCCCCGGACTGTGACACGGTCCCTTCAAACACTCCCCTCACTGTGATACAGTCCCTTCAAACACTGCTCGCACTGTGACACGGTCCCTTCAAACACTCCCCGCACTGTGAACTGTCGCTTTAAACACTCTCCGCACTGTGTCACGGTCCCTTCAAACACTCCGCGCACTGTGACACGGTCCCTTTAAACACTCCCCGCACTGTGACACAGTCCCTTCCAACACTCCCCACACTGTGACACTGTCCCTTCAAATACTCCCCGCACTGCGACACGGTCCCTTCAAACAGTCCGCGCACTGTGACACTGTCCCTTTAAATACTCCCCGCACTGTGACACGGTCCCTTCAATCACTCCCCGCACTGTGATGCAGTCCCTTCAAACACTCCCCGCACTGTGACACGTCCCTTCAAACACTCCCCGCACTGTGACACGTCCCTTCAAACACTCCCCGCACTGTGACACGGTCCCTTCAAACACTCCCCGCACTGTGACACGGTCCCTTCAAACACTCCCCGCACTGTGACACGGTGCCTTCAAACACTCCCCGCACTGTGACACGGTTCCTTCAAACACTCCCCGCACTGTGACAAGGTCCCTTCAAACACTCCCCGCACTGTGACACGGTCCCTTCAAACACTCCCCGCACTGTGACACGGTCCCTTCAAACACTCCCCGCACTGTGACACGGTCCCTTCAAACACTCCCCGCACTGTGACACGGTCCCTTCAAACACTCCCCGCACTGTGACACGGTCCCTTCAAACACTCCCCGCACTGTGACACGGTCCCTTCAAACACTCCCCGCACTGTGACACGGTCCCTTTAAACACTACTCGCACTGTGACACGGTCCCTTCAAACACTCCCCGCACTGTGACACAGTCCCTTCAAACACTCCCCGCACTGTGACACGGTCCCTTTAAACACTCCCCGCACTGTGACACGGTCCCTTCAAACACTCCCCGCACTGTGACACGGTCCCTTCAAACACTCCCCGCACTGTGACACGGTCCCTTCAAACACTCTCCGCACTGTGACACGGTCCCTTTAAACACTACTCGCACTGTGACACGGTCCCTTCAAACACGCCCCGCACTGTGACACAGTCCCTTCAAACACTCCCCGCACTGTGACACGGTCCCTTTAAACACTCCCCGCACTGTGACACGGTCCCTTCAAACACTCCCCGCACTGTGACACGGTCCCTTCAAACACTCCCCGCACTGTGACACGGTCCCTTCAAACACTCCCCGCACTGTGACACGGTCCCTTTAAACACTCCCCGCACTGTGAACTGTCCCTTTAAATACTCCCCGCACTGTGAACTGTCCCTTTAAACACTCTCTGCACCGTGAAACTGTCCCTTTAATTCACCCCGCTTGTGACACTGTCCCTTTAAACACTCCCCTCACTGTGATACAGTCCCTTCAAACACTCCCCGCACTGTGACACGGTCCCTTTAAACACTCCCCGCTCTGTGACACGGTCCCTTCAAACACTCCCCGCACTGTGACACGGTCCCTTCAAACACTCCCCGCACTGTGACACGGTCCCTTCAAACTCTCCCCGCACTGTGACACGGTCCCTTCAAACACTCCCCGCACTGTGACACGGTCCCTTCAAACACTCCCCGCACTGTGACACGGTCCCTTCAAACACTCCCCGCACTGTGACACGGTCCCTTCAAACACTCCCCGCACTGTGACACGGTCCCTTTAAACACTCCCCGCACTGTGACACGGTCCCTTCAAACACTCCCCGCACTGTGACACGGTCCCTTCAAACACTCCTCGCACTGTGACACGGTCCCTTCAAACACTCCCCGCACTGTGATACAGTCCCTTCAAACACTCCCCGCACTGTGATACAGTCCCTTCAAACACTCTCCGCACTGTGACACGGTCCCTTCAAACACTCCCCGCACTGTGATACCGTCCCTTCAAACACTCTCCGCACTGTGACACGGTCCCTTCAAACACTCCCCGCACTGTGATACGGTCCCTTCAAACACTCCCCGCACTGTGACACGGTCCCTTCAAATACTCCCCGCACTGTGACACGGTCCCTTCAAATACTCCCCGCACTGTGACACGGTCCCTTCAAACACTCCCCGCACTGTGACACGGTCCCTTCAAACACTCCCCGCACTGTGACACGGTCCCTTCAAACACTCCCCGCACTGTGACACGGTCCCTTTAAACACTCCCCGCACTGTGACACGGTCCCTTCAAACACTCCCCGCACTGTGACACGGTCCCTTCAAACACTCCCCGCACTGTGACACGGTCCCTTCAAACACTCCCCGCACTGTGACACGGTCCCTTCAAACACTCCCCGCACTGTGACACGGTCCCTTCAAACACTCCCCGCACTGTGACACGGTCCCTTCAAACACTCCCCGCACTGTGACACGGTCCCTTCAAACACTCCCCGCACTGTGATACGGTCCCTTCAAACACTCCCCGCACTGTGACACAGTCCCTTCAAACACTCCCCGCACTGTGACACGGTCCCTTCAAACACTCCCCGCACTGTGACACGGTCCCTTCAAACACTCCCCGCACTGTGACACGGTCCCTTCAAACACTCCCCACACTGTGACACGGTCCCTTCAAACTCTCCCCGCACTGTGACACGGTCCCTTCAAACACTCCCCGCACTGTGATACGGTCCCTTCAAACGCTCCCCGCACTGTGACACGGTCCCTTCAAACTCTCCCCGCACTGTGACACGGTCCCTTCAAACACTCCCCGCACTGTGACACGGTCATTTCAAACACTCCCCGCACTGTGAACTGTCGCTTCAAACACTCCCCGCACTGTGACACGGTCCCTTCAAACACTCCCCGCACTGTGACACGGTCATTTCAAACAGTCCCCGCACTGTGAACTGTCGCTTCAAACACTCTCCGCACTGTGACACGGTCACTTCAAACACTCCCCGCACTGTGACACGGTCCCTTCAAACACTACTCGCACTGTGACACGGTCCCTTCAAACACTCCCCGCACTGTAACACGGTCATTTCAAACACTCCCCGCACTGTGACACGGTCCCTTCAAACACTCCCCGCACTGTGACACGGTCCCTTCAAACACTCCCCTCAATGTGATACGGTCCCTTCAAACACTACTCGCACTGTGACACGGTCCCTTCAAACACTCCCCGCACTGTGACACGGTCCCTTCAAACACTCCCCGCACTGTGATACAGTCCCTTCAAACACTCCCCGCACTGTGATACAGTCCCTTCAAACACTCTCCGCACTGTGACACAGTCCCTTCAAACACTCCCCGCACTGTGACACGGTCCCTTCAAATACTCCCCGCACTGTGACACGGTCCCTTCAAATACTCCCCGCACTGTGATACAGTCCCTTCAAACACTCCCCGCACTGTGACACGGTCCCTTCAAACACTCCCCGCAGTGTGATACAGTCCCTTCAAACACTCCCCGCACTGTGACACGGTCCCTTCAAACACTCCCCGCACTGTGACACGGTCCCTTTAAACACTCCCCGCACTGTGAACTGTCCCTTTAAATACTCCCCGCACTGTGAACTGTCCCTTTAAACACTCTCTGCACCGTGAAACTGTCCCTTTAATTCACCCCGCTTGTGACACTGTCCCTTTAAACACTCCCCTCACTGTGATACAGTCCCTTCAAACACTCCCCGCACTGTGACACGGTCCCTTCAAACACTCCCCGCACTGTGACACGGTCCCTTCAAACACTCCCCGCACTGTGACACGGTCCCTTCAAACACTCCCCGCACTGTGACACGGTCCCTTCAAACACTCCCCGCACTGTGATACGGTCCCTTCAAACACTCCCCGCACTGTGACACAGTCCCTTCAAACACTCCCCGCACTGTGACACGGTCCCTTCAAACACTCCCCGCACTGTGACACGGTCCCTTCAAACACTCCCCGCACTGTGACACGGTCCCTTCAAACACTCCCCGCACTGTGAACTGTCGCTTCAAACACTCCCCGCACTGTGACACGGTCCCTTCAAACACTCCCCGCACTGTGACACGGTCATTTCAAACAGTCCCCGCACTGTGAACTGTCGCTTCAAACACTCCCCGCACTGTGACACGGTCCCTTCAAACACTCCCCGCACTGTGAACTGTCGCTTCAAACACTCCCCGCACTGTGACACGGTCATTTCAAACAGTCCCCGCACTGTGAACTGTCGCTTCAAACACTCCCCGCACTGTGACACGGTCACTTCAAACACTCCCCGCACTGTGACACGGTCCCTTCAAACACTACTCGCACTGTGACACGGTCCCTTCAAACACTCTCCGCACTGTGACACGGTCACTTCAAACACTCCCCGCACTGTGACACGGTCCCTTCAAACACTACTCGCACTGTGACACGGTCCCTTCAAACACTCCCCGCACTGTGACACGGTCACTTCAAACACTCCCCGCACTGTGACACGGTCCCTTCAAACACTCCCCGCACTGTGACACGGTCCCTTCAAACACTCCCCGCACTGTGACACGGTCCCTTCAAACACTCCCCTCAATGTGATACGGTCCCTTCAAACACTCCCCGCACTGTGATACAGTCCCTTCAAACACTCCCCGCACTGTGATACAGTCCCTTCAAACACTCTCCGCACTGTGACACGGTCCCTTCAAACACTCCCCGCACTGTGATACGGTCCCTTCAAACACTCCCCGCACTGTGACACGGTCCCTTCAAATACTCCCCGCACTGTGACACGGTCCCTTCAAATACTCCCCGCACTGTGATACAGTCCCTTCAAACACTCCCCGCACTGTGACACGGTCCCTTCAAACACTCCCCGCAGTGTGATACAGTCCCTTCAAACACTCCCCGCACTGTGACACGGTCCCTTCAAACACTCCCCGCACTGTGACACGGGTCCCTTTAAACACTCCCCGCACTGTGAACTGTCCCTTTAAATACTCCCCGCACTGTGAACTGTCCCTTTAAACACACTCTGCACCGTGAAACTGTCCCTTTAATTCACCCCGCTTGTGACACTGTCCCTTTAAACACTCCCCTCACTGTGATACAGTCCCTTCAAACACTCCCCGCACTGTGACACGGTCCCTTTAAACACTCCCCGCACTGTGACACCGTCCCTTCAAACACTCCCCGCACTGTGACACGGTCCCTTCAAACACTCCCCGCACTGTGACACGGTCCCTTCAAACACTCCCCGCACTGTGACACGGTCCCTTCAAACACTTCCCGCACTGTGACACCGTCCCTTCAAACACTCCCCGCACTGTGACACGGTCCCTTCAAACACTCCCCGCACTGTGACACGGTCCCTTCAAACACTCCCCGCACTGTGACACGGTCCCTTCAAACACTCCCCGAACTGTGACACGGTCCCTTCAAACACTCCCTGCACTGTGACACGGTCCCTTCAAACACTCCCCGCACTGTGAACTGTCCCTTTAAACATTGCTTGCACTGTGACACTGTCCCTTTAAACACTGCCTGCCCCTTGAAACTGTCCCTTTAAACACTCCCGCACTGTGACACGGTCCCTTCAAACACTCTCCGCACTGTGACACGGTCCCTTCAAACACTCCCCGCACTGTGATACAGTCCCTTCAAACACTCCCCGCACTGTGATACAGTCCCTTCAAACACTCTCCGCACTGTGACACGGTCCCTTCAAACACTCCCCGCACTGTGATACGGTCCCTTCAAACACTCCCCGCACTGTGACACGGTCCCTTCAAATACTCCCCGCACTGTGACACGGTCCCTTCAAATACTCCCCGCACTGTGACACGGTCCCTTCAAACACTCCCCGCACTGTGACACGGTCCCTTCAAACACTCCCTGCACTGTGACACGGTCCCTTCAAACACTCCCCGCACTGTGACACGGTCCCTTCAAACACTCCCCGCACTGTGATACGGTCCCTTCAAACGCTCCCCGCACTGTGACACGGTCCCTTCAAACTCTCCCCGCACTGTGACACGGTCCCTTCAAACACTCCCCGCACTGTGACACGGTCATTTCAAACACTCCCCGCACTGTGAACTGTCGCTTCAAACATTCCCCGCACTGTGACACGGTCCCTTCAAACACTCCCCGCACTGTGACACGGTCCCTTCAAACACTCCCCACACTGTGACACGGTCCCTTCAAACTCTCCCCGCACTGTGACACGGTCCCTTCAAACGCTCCCCGCACTGTGACACGGTCCCTTCAAACGCTCCCCGCACTGTGATACGGTCCCTTCAAACACTCCCCGCACTGTGACACGGTCCCTTCAAACACTCCCCGCACTGTGACACGGTCCCTTTAAACACTCCCCGCACTGTGACACGGTCCCTTCAAACGCTCCCCGCACTGTGACACGGTCCCTTCAAACGCTCCCCGCACTGTGATACGGTCCCTTCAAACACTCCCCGCACTGTGACACGGTCCCTTCAAACACTCCCCGCACTGTGACACGGTCCCTTCAAACACTCCCCACACTGTGACACGGTCCCTTCAAACTCTCCCCGCACTGTGACACGGTCCCTTCAAACGCTCCCCGCACTGTGATACGGTCCCTTCAAACACTCCCCACACTGTGACACGGTCCCTTCAAACACTCCCCGCACTGTGACACGGTCCCTTCAAACACTCCCCACACTGTGACACGGTCCCTTCAAACACTCCCCGCACTGTGATACGGTCCCTTCAAACGCTCCCCGCACTGTGACACGGTCCCTTCAAACTCTCCCCGCACTGTGACACGGTCCCTTCAAACACTCCCCGCACTGTGACACGGTCATTTCAAACACTCCCCGCACTGTGAACTGTCGCTTCAAACATTCCCCGCACTGTGACACGGTCCCTTCAAACACTCCCCGCACTGTGACACGGTCATTTCAAACAGTCCCCGCACTGTGAACTGTCGCTTCAAACACTCTCCGCACTGTGACACGGTCACTTCAAACACTCCCCGCACTGTGACACGGTCCCTTCAAACACTACTCGCACTGTGACACGGTCCCTTCAAACACTCCCCGCACTGTAACACGGTCATTTCAAACACTCCCCGCACTGTGACACGGTCCCTTCAAACACTCCCCGCACTGTGACACGGTCCCTTCAAACACTCCCCTCAATGTGATACGGTCCCTTCAAACACTACTCGCACTGTGACACGGTCCCTTCAAACACTCCCCGCACTGTGACACGGTCCCTTCAAACACTCCCCGCACTGTGATACAGTCCCTTCAAACACTCCCCGCACTGTGATACAGTCCCTTCAAACACTCTCCGCACTGTGACACGGTCCCTTCAAACACTCCCCGCACTGTGATACGGTCCCTTCAAACACTCCCCGCACTGTGACACGGTCTCTTCAAATACTCCCCGCACTGTGACACGGTCCCTTCAAATACTCCCCGCACTGTGATACAGTCCCTTCAAACACTCCCCGCACTGTGACACGGTCCCTTCAAACACTCCCCGCAGTGTGATACAGTCCCTTCAAACACTCCCCGCACTGTGACACGGTCCCTTCAAACACTACTCGCACTGTGACACGGTCCCTTCAAACACTCCCCGCACTGTAACACGGTCATTTCAAACACTCCCCGCACTGTGACACGGTCCCTTCAAACACTCCCCGCACTGTGACACGGTCCCTTCAAACACTCCCCTCAATGTGATACGGTCCCTTCAAACACTACTCGCACTGTGACACGGTCCCTTCAAACACTCCCCGCACTGTGACACGGTCCCTTCAAACACTCCCCGCACTGTGATACAGTCCCTTCAAACACTCCCCGCACTGTGATACAGTCCCTTCAAACACTCTCCGCACTGTGACACGGTCCCTTCAAACACTCCCCGCACTGTGATACGGTCCCTTCAAACACTCCCCGCACTGTGACACGGTCCCTTCAAATACTCCCCGCACTGTGACACGGTCCCTTCAAATACTCCCCGCACTG
This sequence comes from Scyliorhinus torazame, assembly GCF_047496885.1. NCBI lineage: Eukaryota > Metazoa > Chordata > Chondrichthyes > Carcharhiniformes > Scyliorhinidae > Scyliorhinus > Scyliorhinus torazame. Next base: position 39,066,773 of record NC_092728.1, read on the forward strand.
TGATACAGTCCCTTCAAACACTCCCCGCACTGTGACACGGTCCCTTCAAACACTCCCCGCAGTGTGATACAGTCCCTTCAAACACTCCCCGCACTGTGACACGGTCCCTTCAAACACTCCCCGCACTGTGACACGGTCCCTTTAAACACTCCCCGCACTGTGAACTGTCCCTTTAAATACTCCCCGCACTGTGAACTGTCCCTTTAAACACTCTCTGCACCGTGAAACTGTCCCTTTAATTCACCCCGCTTGTGACACGGTCCCTTCAAACACTCCCCGCACTGTGACACGGTACCTTCAAACACTCCCCGCACTGTGACACGGTCCCTTCAAACACTCCCTGCACTGTGACACGGTCCCTTCAAACACTCCCCGCACTGATACGGTCCCTTCAAACACTCCCCGCACTGTGACACGGTCCCTTCAAACACTCCCCGCACTGTGATACAGCCCCATCAAACACTCCCCGCACTGTGACACGGTCCCTTCAAACACTCCCCGCAGTGTGGCACGGTCCCTTCAAACACTCCCTGCACTGTGACACGGTCCCTTCAAACACTCCCCGCACTGTGACACGGTCCCTTCAAACACTCCCCGCACTGTGACACGGGTCCCTTTAAACACTCCCCGCACTGTGAACTGTCCCTTTAAATACTCCCCGCACTGTGAACTGTCCCTTTAAACACACTCTGCACCGTGAAACTGTCCCTTTAATTCACCCCGCTTGTGACACTGTCCCTTTAAACACTCCCCTCACTGTGATACAGTCCCTTCAAACACTCCCCGCACTGTGACATTGTCCCTTTAAACACTCCCCGCACTGTGACACCGTCCCTTCAAACACTCCCCGCACTGTGACACGGTCCCTTCAAACACTCCCCGCACTGTGACACGGTCCCTTCAAACACTCCCCGCACTGTGACACGGTCCCTTCAAACACTCCCCGCACTGTGACACCGTCCCTTCAAACACTCCCCGCACTGTGACACGGTCCCTTCAAACACTCCCCGCACTGTGACACGGTCCCTTCAAACACTCACCGCACTGTGACACGGTCCCTTCAAACACTCCCCGCACTGTGACACGGTCCCTTCAAACACTCCCCGAACTGTGACACGGTCCCTTCAAACACTCCCTGCACTGTGACACGGTCCCTTCAAACACTCCCCGCACTGTGAACTGTCCCTTTAAACATTGCTTGCACTGTGACACTGTCCCTTTAAACACTGCCTGCCCCGTGAAACTGTCCCTTTAAACACTCCCGCACTGTGACACGGTCCCTTCAAACACTCCCCGCACTGTGATACAGCCCCATCAAACACTCCCCGCACTGTGACACGGTCCCTTCAAACACTCCCCGCACTGTGACACGGTCCCTTTAAACACTCCCCGCACTGTGACACGGTCCCTTCAAACACTCCCCGCACTGTGACACGGTCCCTTCAAACACTCCCCGCACTGTGACACGGTCCCTTCAAACACTCCCCGCACTGTGACACGGTCCCTTCAAAAACTCCCCGCACTGTGACACGGTCCCTTCAAACACTCCCCGCACTGTGACACGGTCCCTTCAAACACTCCCCGCACTGTGATACGGTCCCTTCAAACACTCCCCGCACTGTGACACAGTCCCTTCAAACACTCCCCGCACTGTGACACGGTCCCTTCAAACACTCCCCGCACTGTGACACGGTCCCTTCAAACACTCCCCACACTGTGACACGGTCCCTTCAAACTCTCCCCGCACTGTGACACGGTCCCTTCAAACACTCCCCGCACTGTGATACGGTCCCTTCAAACGCTCCCCGCACTGTGACACGGTCCCTTCAAACTCTCCCCGCACTGTGACACGGTCCCTTCAAACACTCCCCGCACTGTGACACGGTCATTTCAAACACTCCCCGCACTGTGAACTGTCGCTTCAAACACTCCCCGCACTGTGACACGGTCCCTTCAAACACTCCCCGCACTGTGACACGGTCATTTCAAACAGTCCCCGCACTGTGAACTGTCGCTTCAAACACTCTCCGCACTGTGACACGGTCACTTCAAACACTCCCCGCACTGTGACACGGTCCCTTCAAACACTACTCGCACTGTGACACGGTCCCTTCAAACACTCCCCGCACTGTAACACGGTCATTTCAAACACTCCCCGTACTGTGACACGGTCCCTTCAAACACTCCCCGCACTGTGACACGGTCCCTTCAAACACTCCCCTCAATGTGATACGGTCCCTTCAAACACTACTCGCACTGTGACACGGTCCCTTCAAACACTCCCCGCACTGTGACACGGTCCCTTCAAACACTCCCCGCACTGTGATACAGTCCCTTCAAACACTCCCCGCACTGTGATACAGTCCCTTCAAACACTGTCCGCACTGTGACACGGTCCCTTCAAACACTCCCCGCACTGTGATACAGTCCCTTCAAACACTCCCCGCACTGTGATACAGTCCCTTCAAACACTCTCCGCACTGTGACACGGTCCCTTCAAACACTCCCCGCACTGTGATACGGTCCCTTCAAACACTCACCGCACTGTGACACGGTCCCTTCAAATACTCCCCGCACTGTGACACGGTCCCTTCAAATACTCCCCGCACTGTGATACAGTCCCTTCAAACACTCCCCGCACTGTGACACGGTCCCTTCAAACACTCCCCGCAGTGTGATACAGTCCCTTCAAACACTCCCCGCACTGTGACACGGTCCCTTCAAACACTCCCCGCACTGTGACACGGTCCCTTTAAACACTCCCCGCACTGTGAACTGTCCCTTTAAATACTCCCCGCACTGTGAACTGTCCCTTTAAACACTCTCTGCACCGTGAAACTGTCCCTTTAATTCACCCAGCTTGTGACACTGTCCCTTTAAACACTCCCCTCACTGTGATACAGTCCCTTCAAACACTCCCCGCACTGTGACACGGTCCCTTTAAACACTCCCCGCTCTGTGACACCGTCCCTTCAAACACTCCCCGCACTGTGACACGGTCCCTTCAAACATTCCCCGCACTGTGACACGGTCCCTTCAAACACTCCCCGCACTGTGACACGGTCCCTTCAAAAACTCCCCGCACTGTGATACGGTCCCTTCAAACACTCCCCGCACTGTGACACGGTCCCTTCAAACACTCCCCGCACTGTGACACGGTCCCTTCAAACACTCCCCGCACTGTGACACGGTACCTTCAAACACTCCCCGCACTGTGACACGGTCCCTTCAAACACTCCCTGCACTGTGACACGGTCCCTTCAAACACTCCCCGCACTGATACGGTCCCTTCAAACACTCCCCGCACTGTGACACGGTCCCTTCAAACTCTCCCCGCACTGTGATACAGCCCCATCAAACACTCCCCGCACTGTGACACGGTCCCTTCAAACACTCCCCGCAGTGTGGCACGGTCCCTTCAAACACTCCCTGCACTGTGACACGGTCCCTTCAAACACTCCCCGCACTGATACGGTCCCTTCAAACACTCCCCGCACTGTGACACGGTCCCTTCAAACACTCCCCGCACTGTGATACAGCCCCATCAAACACTCCCCGCACTGTGACACGGTCCCTTCAAACACTCCCCGCACTGTGACACGGTCCCTTCAAACACTCCCCGCACTGTGACACGGTCCCTTTAAACACTCCCCGCACTGTGAACTGTCCCTTTAAATACTCCCCGCACTGTGAACTGTCCCTTTAAACACTCTCTGCACCGTGAAACTGTCCCTTTAATTCACCCCGCTTGTGACACTGTCCCTTTAAACACTCCCCTCACTGTGATACAGTCCCTTCAAACACTCCCCGCACTGTGACACGGTCCCTTTAAACACTCCCCGCTCTGTGACACCGTCCCTTCAAACACTCCCCGCACTGTGACACGGTCCCTTCAAACATTCCCCGCACTGTGACACGGTCCCTTCAAACACTCCCCGCACTGTGACACGGTCCCTTTAAAAACTCCCCGCACTGTGATACGGTCCCTTCAAACACTCCCCGCACTGTGACACGGTCCCTTCAAACACTCCCCGCACTGTGACACGGTCCCTTCAAACACTCCCCGCACTGTGACACGGTACCTTCAAACAGTCCCCGCACTGTGACACGGTCCCTTCAAACACTCCCTGCACTGTGACACGGTCCCTTCAAACACTCCCCGCACTGATACGGTCCCTTCAAACACTCCCCGCACTGTGACACGGTCCCTTCAAACACTCCCCGCACTGTGATACGGTCCCTTCAAACGCTCCCCGCACTGTGACACGGTCCCTTCAAACTCTCCCCGCACTGTGACACGGTCCCTTCAAACACTCCCCGCACTGTGACACGGTCATTTCAAACACTCCCCGCACTGTGAACTGTCGCTTCAAACACTCCCCGCACTGTGACACGGTCCCTTCAAACACTCCCCGCACTGTGACACGGTCATTTCAAACAGTCCCCGCACTGTGAACTGTCGCTTCAAACACTCTCCGCACTGTGACACGGTCACTTCAAACACTCCCTGCACTGTGACACGGTCCCTTCAAACACTACTCGCACTGTGACACGGTCCCTTCAAACACTCCCCGCACTGTAACACGGTCATTTCAAACACTCCCCGTACTGTGACACGGTCCCTTCAAACACTCCCCGCACTGTGACACGGTCCCTTCAAACACTCCCCTCAATGTGATACGGTCCCTTCAAACACTACTCGCACTGTGACACGGTCCCTTCAAACACTCCCCGCACTGTGACACGGTCCCTTCAAACACTCCCCGCACTGTGATACAGTCCCTTCAAACACTCCCCGCACTGTGATACAGTCCCTTCAAACACTCTCCGCACTGTGACACGGTCCCTTCAAACACTCCCCGCACTGTGATACAGTCCCTTCAAACACTCCCCGCACTGTGATACAGTCCCTTCAAACACTCTCCGCACTGTGACACGGTCCCTTCAAACACTCCCCGCACTGTGATACGGTCCCTTCAAACACTCCCCGCACTGTGACACGGTCCCTTCAAATACTCCCCGCACTGTGACACGGTCCCTTCAAATACTCCCCGCACTGTGATACAGTCCCTTCAAACACTCCCCGCACTGTGACACGGTCCCTTCAAACACTCCCCGCAGTGTGATACAGTCCCTTCAAACACTCCCCGCACTGTGACACGGTCCCTTCAAACACTCCCCGCACTGTGACACGGTCCCTTTAAACACTCCCCGCACTGTGAACTGTCCCTTTAAATACTCCCCGCACTGTGAACTGTCCCTTTAAACACTCTCTGCACCGTGAAACTGTCCCTTTAATTCACCCCGCTTGTGACACTGTCCCTTTAAACACTCCCCTCACTGTGATACAGTCCCTTCAAACACTCCCCGCACTGTGACACGGTCCCTTTAAACACTCCCCGCTCTGTGACACCGTCCCTTCAAACACTCCCCGCACTGTGACACGGTCCCTTCAAACATTCCCCGCACTGTGACACGGTCCCTTCAAACACTCCCCGCACTGTGACACGGTCCCTTCAAAAACTCCCCGCACTGTGATACGGTCCCTTCAAACACTCCCCGCACTGTGACACGGTCCCTTCAAACACTCCCCGCACTGTGACACGGTCCCTTCAAACACTCCCCGCACTGTGACACGGTACCTTCAAACACTCCCCGCACTGTGACACGGTCCCTTCAAACACTCCCTGCACTGTGACACGGTCCCTTCAAACACTCCCCGCACTGATACGGTCCCTTCAAACACTCCCCGCACTGTGACACGGTCCCTTCAAACACTCCCCGCACTGTGATACAGCCCCATCAAACACTCCCCGCACTGTGACACGGTCCCTTCAAACACTCCCCGCAGTGTGGCACGGTCCCTTCAAACACTCCCTGCACTGTGACACGGTCCCTTCAAACACTCCCCGCACTGATACGGTCCCTTCAAACACTCCCCGCACTGTGACACGGTCCCTTCAAACACTCCCCGCACTGTGATACAGCCCCATCAAACACTCCCCGCACTGTGACACGGTCCCTTCAAACACTCCCCGCACTGTGACACGGTCCCTTCAAACACTCCCTGCACTGTGACACGGTCCCTTTAAACACTCCCCGCACTGTGAACTGTCCCTTTAAATACTCCCCGCACTGTGAACTGTCCCTTTAAACACTCTCTGCACCGTGAAACTGTCCCTTTAATTCACCCCGCTTGTGACACTGTCCCTTTAAACACTCCCCTCACTGTGATACAGTCCCTTCAAACACTCCCCGCACTGTGACACGGTCCCTTTAAACACTCCCCGCTCTGTGACACCGTCCCTTCAAACACTCCCCGCACTGTGACACGGTCCCTTCAAACATTCCCCGCACTGTTACACGGTCCCTTCAAACACTCCCCGCACTGTGTCACGGTCCCTTCAAAAACTCCCCGCACTGTGATACGGTCCCTTCAAACACTCCCCGCACTGTGACACGGTCCCTTCAAACACTCCCCGCACTGTGACACGGTCCCTTCAAACACTCCCCGCACTGTGACACGGTACCTTCAAACAGTCCCCGCACTGTGACACGGTCCCTTCAAACACTCCCTGCACTGTGACACGGTCCCTTCAAACACTCCCCGCACTGATACGGTCCCTTCAAACACTCCCCGCACTGTGACACGGTCCCTTCAAACACTCCCCGCACTGTGATACAGCCCCATCAAACACTCCCCGCACTGTGACACGGTCCCTTCAAACACTCCCCGCAGTGTGGCACGGTCCCTTCAAACACTCCCTGCACTGTGACACGGTCCCTTCAAACACTCCCCGCACTGTGACACGGTCCCTTCAAACACTCCCCGCACTGTGACACGGGTCCCTTTAAACACTCCCCGCACTGTGAACTGTCCCTTTAAATACTCCCCGCACTGTGAACTGTCCCTTTAAACACACTCTGCACCGTGAAACTGTCCCTTTAATTCACCCCGCTTGTGACACTGTCCCTTTAAACACTCCCCTCACTGTGATACAGTCCCTTCAAACACTCCCCGCACTGTGACACGGTCCCTTTAAACACTCCCCGCACTGTGACACCGTCCCTTCAAACACTCCCCGCACTGTGACACGGTCCCTTCAAACACTCCCCGCACTGTGACACGGTCCCTTCAAACACTCCCCGCACTGTGACACGGTCCCTTCAAACACTCCCCGCACTGTGACACCGTCCCTTCAAACACTCCCCGCACTGTGACACGGTCCCTTCAAACACTCCCCGCACTGTGACACGGTCCCTTCAAACAGTCACCGCACTGTGACACGGTCCCTTCAAACACTCCCCGCACTGTGACACGGTCCCTTCAAACACTCCCCGAACTGTGACACGGTCCCTTCAAACACTCCCTGCACTGTGACACGGTCCCTTCAAACACTCCCCGCACTGTGAACTGTCCCTTTAAACATTGCTTGCACTGTGACACTGTCCCTTTAAACACTGCCTGCCCCGTGAAACTGTCCCTTTAAACACTCCCGCACTGTGACACTGTCCCTTTAAACACTCCCCGCACTGTGACACGGTCTCTTTAAACACCCCACACACTGTGAACTCGGCCCTTTAAACATTGCTTGCACTGTGACACTGTCCCTTTAAACAGTCCCCGCACTGTGACACTGTCTCTTTAAACATTGCTTGCACTTTGACACTGTCCCTTTGTGGTAGTATGTATTGGGGGTCATGTGGGACTGGAAGCCCTAATGTCATTGGCTGACAGATCCCGGGTCCTGGTTGGCCGTTGACCTCAAGCTCCGCACTGAAGGCGAAGTATAAGAAGCCGGTGTCTTCCCCCGCATGCCAGTTTACTATCGGGCTGCTGGGGAACAGACATGCTGAATAAAGCCTCATCGACTTCACTATATTAGTCTCATGGAGTCTTTGTGCGCTACAATTTATTAAGCGTGCCTATAAAGGACTATGGAGCTCAGGATCATTCCAGAATGCCTGAGGATCAGCCCCCACGCAGTGAATGTGGCAGCAGCCTTCAAACACTGGCAGACTTGCTTCGAGGCCTACCTCAGACCGACCACCGGCCGGGTGTCAGACGAACAAAAACTGCAGGTCCTGCACTCGAGGGTGAGCACGGAGATTTTCACCCTCATTGAAGACACCGACGATTTCCAGACGGCGTTCGTAGCACTGAAAAGTCTCTATGTCCGCCCAGTTAACCAAATCTACGCTCGCTACCAGCTCGCGACGAGTCGGCAAGCTCCCGGAGAATCGATGGACGAGTTCTACGCCGCGCTACCCGCGCCTATGGCCCCGACCGCGCGGCAGGCCATTGGGCCCTGTACGTACCCGTCGCGGCAAACCCCCCCCCGCCCCCCCCCCCCGGACACCCTACAGGCTTGCCAGTCCCCGCACTGTGAACTGTCCCTTTAAACACTCTCTGCACCGTGAAACTGTCCCTTTAATTCACCCCGCTTGTGACACTGTCCCTTTAAACACTCCCTGCACTGTGACATGGCCCCTTTAAACACTCCCCGCACTGTGACACTGTTCCTTTAAACACTTCTTGCACTGTGACACTGTCCCTTTAAACTCTCCCTGCACTGTGACACTGTCCCTTTAACACTCCCCACACTGTGACACTGTCCATTTAAACACTCCCCGCACTGTGACACGGTCCCTTCAAACACTCCCCGCACTGTGACACGTCCCTTCAAACACTCCCCACACTGTGACACGGTCCCTTCAAACACTCCCCGCACTGTGACACGGTCCCTTCAAACACTCCCCGCACTGTGACACTGTCCATTTAAACACTCCCCGCACTGTGACACGGTCCCTTCAAACACTCCCCGCACTGTGACACGGTCCCTTCAAACACTCCCCGCACTGTGACACGGTCCCTTCAAACACTCCCCGCACTGTGACACGGTCCCTTCAAACACTCCCCGCACTGTGACACGGTCCCTTCAAACACTCCCCGCACTGTGACACGGTCCCTTCAAACACTCCCCGCACTGTGACACTGTCCATTTAAACACTCCCCGCACTGTGACACGGTCCCTTCAAACACTCCCCGCACTGTGACACGGTCCCTTCAAACACTCCCCGCACTGTGACACGGTCCCTTCAAACACTCCCCGCACTGTGACACGGTCCCTTCAAACACTCCCCGCACTGTGACACGGTCCCTTCAAACACTCCCCGCACTGTGACACGGTCCCTTCAAACACTCCCCGCACTGTGACACGGTCCCTTCAAACACTCCCCGCACTGTGACACTGTCCATTTAAACACTCCCCGCACTGTGACACGGTCCCTTCAAACACTCCCCGCACTGTGACACGATCCCTTTAAACACTCCCCGCACTGTGACACGGTCCCTTCGAACACTCCCCGCACTGTGACACGGTACCTTCAAACACTCCCCGCACTGTGACACGGTCCCTTCAAACACTCCCCGCACTGTGACACGGTCCCTTCAAACACTCCCCGCACTGTGACACGGTCCCTTCAAACACTCCCCGCACTGTGACACGGTCCCTTCAAACACTCCCCGCACTGTGACACGGCCCCTTTAAACACTCCCCGCACTGTGACACGGTCCCTTCAAACACTCCCCGCACTGTGACACGGTCCCTTCAAACACTCCCTGCACTGTGACACGGTCCCTTCAAACACTCCCCGCACTGTGACACTGTCCATTTAAACACTCCCCGCACTGTGACACTGTCCATTTAAACACTCCCCGCACTGTGACACGGTCCCTTCAAACACTCCCCGCACTGTGACACGGTCCCTTCAAACACTCCCCGCACTGTGACGCGGTCCCTTCAAACACTCCCCTCACTGTGATACGGTCCCTTCAAACAGTCCCCGCACTGTGACACGGTCCCTTCAAACACTCCCCGCACTGTGACACTGTCCCTTCAAACACTCCCCGCACTGTGACACTGTCCCTTCAAACACTCCCCGCACTGTGACACGGTCCCTTCAAACACTCCCCGCTCTGTGACACAGTCCCTTCAAACACTCCCCGCACTGTGACACGGTCCCTTTAAACACTCCCCGCACTGTGATACGGTCCCTTCAAATACTCCCCGCACTGTGACACGGTCCCTTCAAACACTCCCCGCACTGTGACACGGTCCCTTCAAACACTCCCCGCACTGTGACACTGTCCCTTCAAACACTCCCCGCACTGTGACACGGTCCCTTCAAACACTCCCCGCACTGTGACACTGTCCATTTAAACACTCCCCGCACTGTGACACGGTCCCTTCAAACACTCCCCGCACTGTGACACGATCCCTTTAAACACTCCCCGCACTGTGACACGGTCCCTTCGAACACTCCCCGCACTGTGACACGGTACCTTCAAACACTCCCCGCACTGTGACACGGTCCCTTCAAACACTCCCCGCACTGTGACACGGTCCCTTCAAACACTCCCCGCACTGTGACACGGTCCCTTCAAACACTTTCCCGCACTGTGACACGGTCCCTTCAAACACTCCCCGCACTGTGACACGGCCCCTTTAAACACTCCCCGCACTGTGACACGGTCCCTTCAAACACTCCCCTCACTGTGACACGGTCCCTTCAAACACTCCCTGCACTGTGACACGGTCCCTTCAAACACTCCCCGCACTGTGACACTGTCCATTTAAACACTCCCCGCACTGTGACACTGTCCATTTAAACACTCCCCGCACTGTGACACGGTCCCTTCAAACACTCCCCGCACTGTGACACGGTCCCTTCAAACACTCCCCGCACTGTGACGCGGTCCCTTCAAACACTCCCCTCACTGTGATACGGTCCCTTCAAACACTCCCCGCACTGTGACACGGTCCCTTCAAACACTCCCCGCACTGTGACACGGTCCCTTCAAACACTCCCCTCACTGTGATACAGTCCCTTCAAACACTCCCCGCACTGTGACACGGTCCCTTCAAACACTCCCCGCACTGTGACACGGTCCCTTCAAACACTCCCCGCACTGTGACACGGTCCCTTCAAACACTCCCCGCACTGTGACACGGTCCCTTCAAACACTCCCCGCACTGTGACACGGTCCCTTCAAACACTCCCCGCACTGTGACACGGTCCCTTCAAACACTCCCCGCACTGTGACACGGTCCCTTCAAACACTCCCCGCACTGTGATACTGTCCCTTCAAACACTCCCCGCACTGTGATACGGTCCCTTCAAACACTCCCCGCACTGTGACACGGTCCCTTCAAACACTCCCCGCACTGTGACACGGTCCCTTCAAACACTCCCCGCACTGTGACACGGTCCCTTCAAACACTCCCCGCACTGTGACACTGTCCCTTCAAACACTCCCCGCACTGTGACACGGTCCCTTTAAACACTCCCCGCACTGTGACGCGGTCCCTTCAAACACTCCCCGCACTGTGACACGGTCCCTTCAAACACTCCCCGCACTGTGACACTGTCCCTTCAAACACTCCCCGCACTGTGACACGGTCCCTTCAAACACTCCCCGCTCTGTGACACGGTCCCTTCAAACACTCCCCGCACTGTGACACGGTCCCTTTAAACACTCCCCGCACTGTGATACGGTCCCTTCAAATACTCCCCGCACTGTGACACGGTCCCTTCAAACACTCCCCGCACTGTGACACGGTCCCTTCAAACACTCCCCGCACTGTGACACTGTCCCTTCAAACACTCCCCGCACTGTGACACGGTCCCTTTAAACACTCCCCGCACTGTGACACGGTCCCTTCAAACACTCCCCGCACTGTGACACTGTCCCTTCAAACACTCCCCGCACTGTGACACGGCCCCTTCAAACACTCCCCGCACTGTGACACGGTCCCTTCAAATACTCCCCGCACTGTGACACGGTCCCTTCAAACACTCCCCGCACTGTGACACTGTCCCTTCAAACACTCCCCGCACTGTGACACGGTCCCTTCAAACACTCCCCGCTCTGTGACACGGTCCCTTCAAACACTCCCCGCACTGTGACACGGTCCCTTTAAACACTCCCCGCACTGTGACACGGTCCCTTCAAACACTCCCCGCACTGTGACACTGTCCCTTCAAACACTCCCCGCACTGTGACACGGTCCCTTCAAACACTCCCCGCTCTGTGACACGGTCCCTTCAAACACTCCCCGCACTGTGACACGGTCCCTTTAAACACTCCCCGCACTGTGATACGGTCCCTTCAAATACTCCCCGCACTGTGATACGGTCCCTTCAAATACTCCCCGCACTGTGACACGGTCCCTTCAAACACTCCCCGCACTGTGACACGGTCCCTTCAAACACTCCCCGCACTGTGACACTGTCCCTTCAAACACTCCCCGCACTGTGACACGGTCCCTTCAAACACTCCCCGCACTGTGACACGGTCCCTTTAAACACTCCCCGCACTGTGAACTGTCCCTTTAAACACTCCCCGCACTGTGACACGGTCCCTTCAAACACTCCCCGCACTGTGACACTGTCCATTTAAACACTCCCCGCACTGTGACACGGTCCCTTCAAACACTCCCCGCTCTGTGACACGGTCCCTTCAAACACTCCCCGCACTGTGACACGGTCCCTTTAAACACTCCCCGCACTGTGATACGGTCCCTTCAAATACTCCCCGCACTGTGACACGGTCCCTTCAAACACTCCCCGCACTGTGACACGGTCCCTTCAAACACTCCCCGCACTGTGACACTGTCCCTTCAAACACTCCCCGCACTGTGACACGGTCCCTTCAAACACTCCCCGCACTGTGACACTGTCCATTTAAACACTCCCCGCACTGTGACACGGTCCCTTCAAACACTCCCCGCACTGTGACACAATCCCTTTAAACACTCCCCGCACTGTGACACGGTCCCTTCGAACACTCCCCGCACTGTGACACGGTACCTTCAAACACTCCCCGCACTGTGACACGGTCCCTTCAAACACTCCCCGCACTGTGACACGGTCCCTTCAAACACTCCCCGCACTGTGACACGGTCCCTTCAAACACTCCCAGCACTGTGACACGGTCCCTTCAAACACTCCCCGCACTGTGACACGGCCCCTTTAAACACTCCCCGCACTGTGACACGGTCCCTTCAAACACTCCCCTCACTGTGACACGGTCCCTTCAAACACTCCCTGCACTGTGACACGGTCCCTTCAAACACTCCCCGCACTGTGACACTGTCCATTTAAACACTCCCCGCACTGTGACACTGTCCATTTAAACACTCCCCGCACTGTGACACGGTCCCTTCAAACACTCCCCGCACTGTGACACGGTCCCTTCAAACACTCCCCGCACTGTGACGCGGTCCCTTCAAACACTCCCCTCACTGTGATACGGTCCCTTCAAACACTCCCCGCACTGTGACACGGTCCCTTCAAACACTCCCCGCACTGTGACACGGTCCCTTCAAACACTCCCCTCACTGTGATACAGTCCCTTCAAACACTCCCCGCACTGTGACACGGTCCCTTCAAACACTCCCCGCACTGTGACACGGTCCCTTCAAACACTCCCCGCACTGTGACACGGTCCCTTCAAACACTCCCCGCACTGTGACACGGTCCCTTCAAACACTCCCCGCACTGTGACACGGTCCCTTCAAACACTCCCCGCACTGTGACACGGTCCCTTCAAACACTCCCCGCACTGTGACACGGTCCCTTCAAACACTCCCCGCACTGTGATACTGTCCCTTCAAACACTCCCCGCACTGTGATACGGTCCCTTCAAACACTCCCCGCACTGTGACACGGTCCCTTCAAACACTCCCCGCACTGTGACACGGTCCCTTCAAACACTCCCCGCACTGTGACACTGTCCCTTCAAACACTCCCCGCACTGTGACACGGTCCCTTTAAACACTCCCCGCACTGTGACGCGGTCCCTTCAAACACTCCCCGCACTGTGACACGGTCCCTTCAAACACTCCCCGCACTGTGACACTGTCCCTTCAAACACTCCCCGCACTGTGACACGGTCCCTTCAAACACTCCCCGCTCTGTGACACGGTCCCTTCAAACACTCCCCGCACTGTGACACGGTCCCTTTAAACACTCCCCGCACTGTGATACGGTCCCTTCAAATACTCCCCGCACTGTGACACGGTCCCTTCAAACACTCCCCGCACTGTGACACGGTCCCTTCAAACACTCCCCGCACTGTGACACTGTCCCTTCAAACACTCCCCGCACTGTGACACGGTCCCTTTAAACACTCCCCGCACTGTGACACGGTCCCTTCAAACACTCCCCGCACTGTGACACTGTCCCTTCAAACACTCCCCGCACTGTGACACGGCCCCTTCAAACACTCCCCGCACTGTGACACTGTCCCTTCAAACACTCCCCGCACTGTGACACGGTCCCTTCAAACACTCCCCGCACTGTGACACGGTCCCTTTAAACACTCCCCGCACTGTGAACTGTCCCTTTAAACACTCCCCGCACTGTGACACGGTCCCTTTAAACACTCTCTGCACTGTGACACTGTCCCTTCAAACACTCCCCGCACTGTGATACGGTCCCTTCAAACACTCCCCGCACTGTGATACGGTCCCTTCAAACACTCCCCGCACTGTGATACAGTCCCTTCAAATACTCACCGCACTGTGACACGGTCCCGTTAAACACTCCCCGCACTGTGACACGGTCCCTTTAAACACTCCCCGCACTGTGACACGATCCCTTCAAACACTCCCCGCACTGTGACACGGTCCCTTCAAACACTCCCTGCACTGTGACACGGTCCCTTTAAACACTCCCCGCACTGTGACACGGTCCCTTCAAACACTCCCCGCTCTGTGACACGGTCCCTTCAAACACTCCCCGCACTGTGACACGGTCCCTTCAAACACTCCCCGCACTGTGACACGGTCCCTTCAAACACTCCCCGCACTGTGACACGGTCCCTTCAAACACTCCCCGCACTGTGACACTGTCCCTTCAAACACTCCCCGCACTGTGACACGGTCCCTTCAAACACTCCCCGCACTGTGACACGGTCCCTTCAAACACTCCCCGCACTGTGACACGGTCCCTTCAAACTCTCCCCACACTGTGACACGGTCCCTTCAAACACTCCCCGCACTGTGACACGGTCCCTTCAAACACTCCCCGCACTGTGACACGGTCCCTTCAAACACTCCCCGCACTGTGACACGGTCCCTGAAAACACTCCCCGCACTGTGACACGGTCCCTTCAAACACTCCCCGCACTGTTACACGGTCCCTTCAAACACTCCCCGCACTGTGACACGGTCCCTTTAAACACTCCCCGCACTGTGATACTGTCCCTTCAAACACTCCCCGCACTGTGACACGGTCCCTTCAAACACTCCCCGCACTGTGACACGGTCCCTTCAAACACTCCCCGCACTGTGACACGGTCCCTTCAAACACTCCCCGCACTGTGACACGGTCCCTTCAAACACTCCCCGCACTGTGACACGGTCCCTTCAAACACTCCCCGCACTGTGACACGGTCCCTTCAAACACTCCCCTCACTGTGATACAGTCCCTTCAAACACTCCCTGCACTGTGACACGGTCCCTTCAAACACTCCCCGCACTGTGACACGGTCCCTTCAAACACTCCCCGCACTGTGACACGGTCCCTTCAAACACTCCCCGCACTGTGACACGGTCCCTTCAAACACTCCCCGCACTGTGACACGGTCCCTTCAAACACTCCCCGCACTGTGACACGGTCCCTTCAAACACGCCCCGCACTGTGACACGGTCCCTTCAAACACTCCCCGCACTGTGACACGTCCCTTCAAACACTCCACGCACTGTGATACGGTCCCTTCAAACACTCCCCGCACTGTGATACTGTCCCTTCAAACACTCCCCGCACTGTGATACGGTCCCTTCAAATACTCCCCGCACTGTGACACGGTCCCTTCAAACACTCCCCGCACTGTGACACGGTCCCTTCAAACACTCCCCGCACTGTGACACGGTCCCTTTAAACACTCCCCGTACTGTGACACGGTCCTTTCAAACACTCCCCGCACTGTGACACGGTCCCTTCAAACACTCCCCGCACTGTGACACGGTCCCTTTAAACACTCCCCGCACTGTGACACGGTCCTTTCAAACACTCCCCGCACTGTGACACGGTCCCTTCAAACACTCCCCGCACTGTGACACGGTCCCTTCAAACACTCCACGCACTGTGATACGGTCCCTTTAAAAACTCCCCGCACTGTGACACGATCCCTTCAAACACTCCCCGCACTGTGACACGGTCCCTTCAAACACTCCCCGCACTGTGATACGGTCCCTTCAAACACTCCCCGCACTGTGATACTGTCCCTTCAAATACTCACCGCACTGTGACACGGTCCCTTTAAACACTCCCCGCACTGTGACACGGTCCCTTTAAACACTCCCCGCACTGTGACACGATCCCTTCAAACACTCCCCGCATTGTGACACGGTCCCTTCAAACACTCCCCGCACTGTGACACGGTCCCTTTAAACACTCCCCGTACTGTGACACGGTCCCTTCAAACACTCCCCGCTCTGTGATACGGTCCCTTCAAACACTCCCCGCACTGTGATACGGTCCCTTCAAACACTCCCCGCACTGTGACACGGTCCCTTCAAACACTCCCCACACTGTGACACGGTCCCTTCAAACACTCCCCGCACTGTGACACTGTCCCTTCAAACACTCCCCGCACTGTGACACGGTCCCTTCAAACACTCCCCGCACTGTGACACGGTCCCTTCAAACTCTCCCCGCACTGTGACACGGTCCCTGAAAACACTCCCCGCACTGTGACACGGTCCCTTCAAACACTCCCCGCACTGTGACACGGTCCCTTCAAACACTCCCCGCACTCTGACACGTCCCTTCAAACACTCCCCGCACTGTGACACGGTCCCTTCAAACACTCCCCGCACTGTGATACTGTCCCTTCAAACACTCCCCGCACTGTAATACGGTCCCTTCAAATACTCCCCGCACTGTGACACGGTCCCTTCAAACACTCCCCGCACTGTGACACGGTCCCTTCAAACACTCCCCGCACTGTGATACGGTCCCTTTAAACACTCCCCGCACTGTGACACGATCCCTTCAAACACTCCCCGCACTGTGACACGGTCCCTTCAAACACTCCCCGCACTGTGACACGGTCCCTTCAAACACTCCCCGCACTGTGACACGGTCCCTTCAAACACTCCCCGCACTGTGATACGGTCCCTTCAAACACTCCCCGCACTGTGACACGGTCTCTTCAAACACTCCCCGCACTGTGACACGGTCCCTTTAAACACTCCCCGCACTGTGACACGGTCCCTTAAAACACTCCCCGCACTGTGATACGGTCCCTTCAAACACTCCCCGCACTGTGACACGGTCCCTTCAAACACTCCCCGCACTGTGACACGGTCCCTTCAAACACTCCCCGCACTGTGACACGGTCCCTTCAAACACTCCCCGCACTGTGACACGGTCCCTTCAAACACTCCCCGCACTGTGACACGGTCCCTTCAAACACTCCCCGCACTGTGATACAATCCCTTCAAACACTCCCCGCACTGTGACACGGTCCCTTCAAACACTCCCCGCACTGTGACACGGTCCCTTCAAACACTCCCCTCACTGTGACACGGTCCCTTCAAACACTCCCCGCACTGTGACACGGTCCCTTTAAACACTCCCCGCACTGTGACACGGTCCCTTTAAACACTCCCCGCACTGTGACACGGTCCCTTCAAACACTCCCCGCACTGTGACACGATCCCTTTAAACACTCCCCGCACTGTGACACGGTCCCTTCAAACACTCCCCGCACTGTGACACGGTCCCTTCAAACACTCCCCGCACTGTGACACGATCCCTTCAAACACTCCCCGCACTGTGACACGGTCCCTTCAAACACTCCCCGCACTGTGACACGGTCCCTTCAAACACTCCCCGCACTGTGATACAATCCCTTCAAACACTCCCCGCACTGTGACACGGTCCCTTCAAACACTCCCCGCACTGTGACACGGTTCCTTCAAACACTCCCCGCACTGTGACACGGTCCCTTCAAACACTCCCCGCACTGTGATGCAGTCCCTTCAAACACTCCCCGCATTGTGACACGGTCCCTTCAAACACTCCCCGCACTGTGACACGGTCCCTTCAAACACTCCCCGCACTGTGACACGGTCCCTTCAAACACTCCCCGCACTGTGACACGTCCCTTCAAACACTCCCCGCACTGTGACACGGTCCCTTCAAACACTCCCCGCACTGTGATACTGTCCCTTCAAACACTCCCCGCACTGTGACACGGTCCCTTCAAACACTCCCCGCACTGTGACACGGTCCCTTTAAACACTCCCCGCACTGTGACACGGTCCCTTCAAACACTCCCCGCACTGTGACACGGTCCCTTCAAACACTCCCCGCACTGTGACACGGTCCCTTCAAACACTCCCCGCACTGTGACACGGTCCCTTCAAACACTCCCCGCACTGTGACACGGTCCCTTTAAACACTCCCCGCACTGTGACACGATCCCTTTAAACACTCCCCGCACTGTGACACGGTCCCTTCAAACACTCTCCGCACTGTGACACGGTCCCTTCAAACACTCTCCGCACTGTGACACGGTCCCTTTAAATACTCCCCGCACTGTGACACGGTCCCTTCAATCACTCCCCGCACTGTGACACGGTCCCTTCAATCACTCCCCGCACTGTGACACGGTCCCTTCAAACACTCTCCGCACTGTGACACGGTCCCTTTAAATACTCCCCGCACTGTGACACGGTTCCTTCAAACACTCCCCGCACTGTGATACAGACCCTTCAAACACTCCCCGCACTGTGACACGGCCCCTTCAAACACTCCCCGCACTGTGATGCAGTCCCTTCAAACACTCCCCGCACTGTGACACGATCCCTTCAAACACTCCCCGCACTGTGACACTGTCCCTTCAAACACTCCCCGCACTGTGACACTGTCCCTTCAAACACTCTCCGCACTGTGACACGGTCCCTTCAATCACTCCCCGCACTGTGATGCAGTCCCTTCAAACACTCCCCGCACTGTGACACGGTCCCTTCAAACACTCCCCGCACTGTGATGCAGTCCCTTCAAACACTCCCCGCACTGTGACACGATCCCTTCAAACACTCCCCGCACTGTGACACTGTCCCTTCAAACACTCCCCGCACTGTGACACGGTCCCTTCAAACACTCCCCGCACTGTGACACTGTCCCTTCAAACACTCCCCGCACTGTGACACTGTCCCTTCAACCACTCCCCGCACTGTGACACGGTCCCTTCAAACATTCCCCGCACTGTGACACGGTCCCTTCAAACACTCCCTGCACTGTGACACGGTCCCTTCAAACACTCCCCGCACTGTGATACAGTCCCTTCAAACACTCCCCGCACTGTGACACGGTCCCTTCAAACACTCCCCGCACTGTGACACTGTCCCTTCAAACACTCCCCGCACTGTGACACGGTCCCTTCAAACACTCCCCGCACTGTGACACGTCCCTTCAAACACTCCCCGCACTGTGACACGGTCCCTTTAAACACTCCCCGCACTGTGACACGGTCCCTTCAAACACTCCCCGCACTGTGACACGTCCCTTCAAACACTCCCCGCACTGTGACACGGTCCCTTCAAACACTCCCCGCACTGTGACACGGTCCCTTCAAACACTCCCCGCACTGTGACACGGTCCCTTTAAACACTCCCCGCACTGAGACACGGTCCCTTCAAACACTCCCCGCACTGTGACACGGTCCCTTCAAACACTCCCCGCACTGTGACACGGTCCCTTTAAACACTCCCCGCACTGTGACACGGTCCCTTTAAACACTCCCCGCACTGTGACACGGTCCCTTTAAACACTCCCCGCACTGTGATACGGTCCCTTCAAACACTCCCCGCACTGTGACACGGTCCCTTCAAACACTCCCCGCACTGTGACACGGTCCCTTCAAACACTCCCCGCACTGTGACACGTCCCTTCAAACACTCCCCGCACTGTGACACGGTCCCTTCAAACACTCCCCGCACTGTGACACGGTCCCTTCAAACACTCCCCGCACTGTGACACGGTCCCTTCAAACACTCCCCGCACTGTGACACGGTCCCTTCAAACACTCCCCGCACTATGATACTGTCCCTTCAAACACTCCCCGCACTGTGACACGATCCCTTTAAACACTCCCCGCACTGTGACACGGTCCCTTTAAACACTCCCCGCACTGTGACACGATCCCTTTAAACACTCCCCGCACTGTGACACGGTCCCTTCAAACACTCCCCGCACTGTGACACGATCCCTTTAAACACTCCCCGCACTGTGACACGGTCCCTTCAAACACTCCCCGCACTGTGACACGGTCCCTTCAAACACTCCCCGCACTGTGACACGGTCCCTTTAAACACTCCCCGCACTGTGACACGATCCCTTTAAACACTCCCCGCACTGTGACACGGTCCCTTCAAACACTCCCCGCACTGTGATACGGTCCCTTCAAACACTCCCCGCACTGTGACACGGTCCCTTCAAACACTCCCCGCACTGTGACACGGTCCCTTCAAACACTCCCCGCACTGTGACACGGTCCCTTCAAACACTCCCCGCACTGTGACACGGTCCCTTCAAACACTCCCCGCACTGTGACACGGTCCCTTCAAACACTCCCCGCACTGTGACACGATCCCTTTAAACACTCCCCGCACTGTGACACGGTCCCTTCAAACACTCTCCGCACTGTGACACGGTCCCTTTAAATACTCCCTGCACTGTGACACGGTCCCTTCAAACACTCCCCGCACTGTGATACGGTCCCTTCAAACACTCCCCGCACTGTGACACGGTCCCTTTAAACACTCCCCGCACTGTGACACGGTCCCTTCAAACACTCTCCGCACTGTGACACGGTCCCTTTAAATACTCCCCGCACTGTGACACGGTCCCTTCAAACACTCCCCTCACTGTGACACGGTCCCTTCAAACACTCCCCGCACTGTGACACTGTCCCTTCAAACACTCCCCGCACTGTGACACGGTCCCTTCAAACACTGCCCGCACTGTGACACGGTCCCTTCAAACACTCCCCGCACTGTGACACGGTCCCTTCAAACACTCCCCGCACTGTGACACGGTCCCTTCAAACACTCCCCGCACTGTGACACGGTCCCTTCAATCACTCCCCGCACTGTGACACGCTCCCTTCAAACACTCCCCGCACTGTGACACGGTCCCTTCAAACACTCCCCGCACTGTGACACGGTCCCTTCAAACACTCCCCGCACTGTGACACGGTCCCTTCAAACACTCCCCGCACTGTGACACGGTCCCTTCAAACACTCCCCGCACTGTGACACGGTCCCTTCAAACACTCCCCGCACTGTGATACTGTCCCTTCAAACACTCCCCGCACTGTGATACGGTCCCTTCAAATACTCCCCGCACTGTGACACGGTCCCTTCAAACACTCCCCGCACTGTGACACGGTCCCTTCAAACACTCCCCGCACTGTGACACGGTCCCTTCAAACACTCCCCGCACTGTGACACGGTCCCTTCAAACACTCCCCGCACTGTGACACGGTCCCTTCAAACACTCCCCGCACTGTGATACTGTCCCTTCAAACACTCCCCGCACTGTGACACGGTCCCTTCAAATACTCCCCGCACTGTGACACGGTCCCTTCAAACACTCCGCGCACTGTGACACGGTCCCTTTAAACACTCCCCGCACTGTGACACGGTCCCTTCAAACACTCCCCGCACTGTGACACGGTCCCTTCAAACACTCCCCGCACTGTGACACGGTCCCTTCAAACACTCCCCGCACTGTGACACGGTCCCTTCAAACACTCCCCGCACTGTGACACGGTCCCTTCAAACACTCCCCGCACTGTGACACGGTCCCTTCAAACACTCCCCGCACTGTGACACGGTCCCTTCAAACACTCCCCGCACTGTGACACGGTCCCTTCAAATACTCCCCGCACTGTGATACGGTCCCTTCAAACACTCCCCGCACTGTGACACGGTCCCTTCAAACACTCCCCGCACTGTGACACGGTCCCTTCAAACACTCCCCGCACTGTGACACGGTCCCTTCAAACACTCCCCGCACTGTGACACGGTCCCTTCAAACACTCCCCGCACTGTGACACGGTCCCTTCAAATACTCCCCGCACTGTGACACGGTCCCTTCAAACACTCCCCGCACTGTGACACGGTCCCTTCAATCACTCCCCGCACTGTGATACGGTCCCTTCAAACACTCCCCACACTGTGACACGGTCTCTTCAAACACTCCCCGCACTGTGACACGGTCCCTTCAAACACTCCCCGCACTGTGATACGGTCCCTTCAAACACTCCCCGCACTGTGACACGGGCCCTTCAAACACTCCCCGCACTGTGACACGGTCCCTTCAAACACTCCCCGCACTGTGACACGGTCCCTTCAAACACTCCCCGCACTGTGATACGGTCCCTTTAAACACTCCCCGCACTGTGACACGGTCCCTTCAAACACTCCCCGCACTGTGACGCGGTCCCTTCAATCACTCCCCGCACTGTGATGCGGTCCCTTCAAACACTCCCCGCACTGTGATACGGTCCCTTCAAACACTCCCCGCACTGTGACACGGTCCCTTCAAACACTCCCCGCACTGTGACACGGTCTCTTCAAACACTCCCCGCACTGTGACACGATCCCTTTAAACACTCCCCGCACTGTGATGCAGTCCCTTCAAACACTCCCCGCACTGTGATACGGTCCCTTCAATCACTCCCCGCACTGTGATGCAGTCCCTTCAAACACTCCCCGCACTGTGATACGGTCCCTTCAAACACTCCCCGCACTGTGATGCAGTCCCTTCAAACACTCCCCGCACTGTGATACAGTCCCTTCAAACACTCCCCGCACTGTGATGCAGTCCCTTCAAACACTCCCCGCACTGTGACACGGTTCCTTCAAACACTCCCCGCTCTGTGACACGGTCCCTTCAAACACTCTCCGCACTGTGACACGGTCCCTTTAAATACTCCCCGCACTGTGACACGGTCCCTTCAATCACTCCCCGCACTGTGATGCAGTCCCTTCAAACACTCCCCGCACTGTGACACGGTCCCTTCAAACACTCCCCGCACTGTGATGCAGTCCCTTCAAACACTCCCCGCACTGTGACACGGTCCCTTCAAACACTCCCCGCACTGTGACACAGTCCCTTCAAACACTCCCCGCACTGTGACACGGTCCCTTCAAACACTCTCCGCACTGTGACACGGTCCCTTCAAACACTCCCCGCACTGTGACACGGTCCCTTTAAACACTCCCCGCACTGTGACACGGTCCCTTCAAACACTCCCCGCACTGTGACACGTCCCTTCAAACACTCCCCGCACTGTGACACGGTCCCTTCAAACACTCCCCGCACTGTGACACAGTCCCTTCAAACACTCCCCGCACTGTGACACGGTCCCTTTAAACACTCCCCGCACTGTGACACGGTCCCTTCAAACACTCCCCGCACTGTGACACGGTCCCTTCAAACACTCCCCGCACTGTGACACGGTCCCTTCAAACACTCCCCGCACTGTGACACGGTCCCTTCAAATACTCCCC
Organism: Scyliorhinus torazame; assembly: GCF_047496885.1. Classification (NCBI taxonomy): domain Eukaryota; kingdom Metazoa; phylum Chordata; class Chondrichthyes; order Carcharhiniformes; family Scyliorhinidae; genus Scyliorhinus; species Scyliorhinus torazame. Next base: position 39,090,373 of record NC_092728.1, read on the forward strand.
GCACTGTGACACGGTCCCTTCAAACACTCCCCGCACTGTGACACGGTCCCTTCAATCACTCCCCGCACTGTGATACGGTCCCTTCAAACACTCCCCACACTGTGACACGGTCTCTTCAAACACTCCCCGCACTGTGACACGGTCCCTTCAAACACTCCCCGCACTGTGATACGGTCCCTTCAAACACTCCCCGCACTGTGACACGGGCCCTTCAAACACTCCCCGCACTGTGACACGGTCCCTTCAAACACTCCCCGCACTGTGACACGGTCCCTTCAAACACTCCCCGCACTGTGATACGGTCCCTTTAAACACTCCCCGCACTGTGACACGGTCCCTTCAAACACTCCCCGCACTGTGACGCGGTCCCTTCAATCACTCCCCGCACTGTGATGCGGTCCCTTCAAACACTCCCCGCACTGTGATACGGTCCCTTCAAACACTCCCCGCACTGTGACACGGTCCCTTCAAACACTCCCCGCACTGTGACACGGTCTCTTCAAACACTCCCCGCACTGTGACACGATCCCTTTAAACACTCCCCGCACTGTGATGCAGTCCCTTCAAACACTCCCCGCACTGTGATACGGTCCCTTCAATCACTCCCCGCACTGTGATGCAGTCCCTTCAAACACTCCCCGCACTGTGATACGGTCCCTTCAAACACTCCCCGCACTGTGATGCAGTCCCTTCAAACACTCCCCGCACTGTGATACAGTCCCTTCAAACACTCCCCGCACTGTGATGCAGTCCCTTCAAACACTCCCCGCACTGTGACACGGTTCCTTCAAACACTCCCCGCTCTGTGACACGGTCCCTTCAAACACTCTCCGCACTGTGACACGGTCCCTTTAAATACTCCCCGCACTGTGACACGGTCCCTTCAATCACTCCCCGCACTGTGATGCAGTCCCTTCAAACACTCCCCGCACTGTGACACGGTCCCTTCAAACACTCCCCGCACTGTGATGCAGTCCCTTCAAACACTCCCCGCACTGTGACACGGTCCCTTCAAACACTCCCCGCACTGTGACACAGTCCCTTCAAACACTCCCCGCACTGTGACACGGTCCCTTCAAACACTCTCCGCACTGTGACACGGTCCCTTCAAACACTCCCCGCACTGTGACACGGTCCCTTTAAACACTCCCCGCACTGTGACACGGTCCCTTCAAACACTCCCCGCACTGTGACACGTCCCTTCAAACACTCCCCGCACTGTGACACGGTCCCTTCAAACACTCCCCGCACTGTGACACAGTCCCTTCAAACACTCCCCGCACTGTGACACGGTCCCTTTAAACACTCCCCGCACTGTGACGCGGTCCCTTCAAACACTCCCCGCACTGTGACACGGTCCCTTTAAACACTCCCCGCACTGTGACACGATCCCTTTAAACACTCCCCGCACTGTGACACGGTCCCTTCAAACACTCCCCGCACTGTGACACGATCCCTTTAAACACTCCCCGCACTGTGACACGGTCCCTTCAAACACTCCCCGCACTGTGACACGTCCCTTCAAACACTCCCCGCACTGTGACACGGTCCCTTCAAACACTCCCCGCACTGTGACACGGTCCCTTCAAACACTCCCCGCACTGTGACACGGTCCCTTCAAACACTCCCCGCACTGTGACACGATCCCTTTAAACACTCCCCGCACTGTGACACGGTCCCTTCAAACACTCCCCGCACTGTGACACGGTCCCTTTAAACACTCCCCGCACTGTGACACGATCCCTTTAAACACTCCCCGCACTGTGACACGGTCCCTTCAAACACTCCCCGCACTGTGACACGATCCCTTTAAACACTTCCCGCACTGTGACACGGTCCCTTCAAACACTCCCCGCACTGTGATACGGTCCCTTCAAACACTCCCCGCATTGTGACACGATCCCTTCAAACACTCCCCGCACTGTGACACGGTCCCTTCAAACACTCCCCGCACTGTGACACGATCCCTTTAAACACTCCCCGCACTGTCACACGGTCCCTTCAAACACTCCCCGCACTGTGACACGGTCCCTTTAAACACTCCCCGCACTGTGACACGATCCCTTTAAACACTCCCCGCACTGTGACACGGTCCCTTCAAACACTCCCCGCACTGTGATACGGTCCTTTCAAACACTCCCCGCACTGTGACACGGTCCCTTCAAACACTCCCCGCACTGTGACACGATCCCTTTAAACACTCCCCGCACTGTGACACGGTCCCTTCAAACACTCCCCGCACTGTGACACGGTCCCTTCAAACACTCCCCGCACTGTGATACAGTCCCTTCAAACACTCTCCGCACTGTGACACGGTCCCTTTAAATACTCCCCGCACTGTGACACGGTCCCTTCAATCACTCCCCGCACTGTGATGCAGTCCCTTCAAACACTCCCCGCACTGTGACACGGACCCTTCAAACACTCCCCGCACTGTGATGCAGTCCCTTCAAACACTCCCCGCACTGTGACACGGTCCCTTCAAACACTCCCCGCACTGTGACACAGTCCCTTCAAACACTCCCCGCACTGTGACACGATCCCTTCAAACACTCTCCGCACTGTGACACGGTCCCTTCAACCACTCCCCGCACTGTGACACAGTCCCTTCAAACACTCCCCGCACTGTGACACGTCCCATCAAACACTCCCCGCACTGTGACACGGTCCCTTCAAACACTCCCCGCACTGTGACACGGTCCCTTCAAACACTCCCCGCACTGTGACACGGTCCCTTTAAACACTCCCCGCACTGTGACACGGTCCCTTCAAACACTCCCCGCACTGTGACACGGTCCCTTCAAACACTCCCCGCACTGTGACACGGTCCCTTTAAACACTCCCCGCACTGTGACACGGTCCCTTCAAACACTCCCCGCACTGTGACACGGTCCCTTCAAACACTCCCCGCACTGTGACACGTCCCTTCAAACACTCCCCGCACTGTGACACGGTCCCTTCAAACACTCCCCGCACTGTGACACGGTCCCTTCAAACACTCCCCGCACTGTGACACGGTCCCTTCAAACACTCCCCGCACTGTGACACTGTCCCTTCAAACACTCCCCGCACTGTGATACGGTCCCTTGAAACACTCCCCGCACTGTGACACGGTCCCTTCAAACACTCCCCGCACTGTGACACGGTCCCTTCAAACACTCCCCGCACTGTGATACTGTCCCTTCAAACACTCCCCGCACTGTGACACGGTCCCTTCAAACACTCCCCGCACTGTGACACGGTCCCTTCAAACACTCCCCGCACTGTGATACGGTCCCTTCAAACACTCCCCGCACTGTGACACGGTCCCTTCAAACACTCCCCGCACTGTGACACGATCCCTTCAAACACTCCCCGCACTGTGACACGGTCCCTTCAAACACTCCCCGCACTGTGACACGGTCCCTTCAAACACTCCCCGCACTGTGATACAGTTCCTTCAAACACTCTCCGCACTGTGACACGGTCCCTTTAAATACTCCCCGCACTGTGACACGGTCCCTTCAATCACTCCCCGCACTGTGATGCAGTCCCTTCAAACACTCCCCGCACTGTGACACGGTCCCTTCAAACACTCCCCGCACTGTGATGCAGTCCCTTCAAACACTCCCCGCACTGTGACACGGTCCCTTCAAACACTCCCCGCACTGTGACACAGTCCCTTCAAACACTCCCCGCACTGTGACACGGTCCCTTCAAACACTCTCCGCACTGTGACACGGTCCCTTCAAACACTCCCCGCACTGTGACACGGTCCCTTCAAACACTCCCCGCACTGTGATACTGTCCCTTCAAACACTCCCCGCACTGTGACACGGTCCCTTCAAACACTCCCCGCACTGTGACACGGTCCCTTCAAACACTCCCCGCACTGTGATACGGTCCCTTCAAACACTCCCCGCACTGTGACACGGTCCCTTCAAACACTCCCCGCTCTGTGACACGGTCCCTTCAAACACTCCCCGCACTGTGACACGGTCCCTTCAAACACTCCCCGCACTGTGACACGGTCCCTTCAAACACTCCCCGCTCTGTGACACGGTCCCTTCAAACACTCCCCGCTCTGTGACACGGTCCCTTCAAACACTCCCCGCACTGTGACACGGTCCCTTCAAACACTCCCCGCACTGTGACACGGTCCCTTTAAACACTCCCCGCACTGTGACACTGTCCCTTCAAACACTCCCCGCACTGTGACACGGTCCCTTCAAACACTCCCCGCACTGTGACACGGTCCCTTCAAACACTCCCTACACTTTGACACGGTCCCTTCAAACACTCCCCGCACTGTGACACGGTCCCTTCAAACACTCCCCGCACTGTGACACTGTCCCTTCAAACACTCCCCGCACTGTGACACGGTCCCTTCAAACACTCCCCGCACTGTGACACGGTCCCTTCAAACACTCCCCTCACTGTGACACGGTCCCTTCAAACACTCCCCGCACTGTGACACGGTCCCTTTAAACACTCCCCGCACTGTGACACGGTCCCTTCAAACACTCCCCGCACTGTGACACTGTCCCTTCAAACACTCCCCGCACTGTGACACGGTCCCTTCAAACACTCCCCGCACTGTGGCACGGTCCCTTCAAACACTCCCCACACTGTGACACTGTCCCTTCAAACACTCCCCTCACTGTGATACTGTCCCTTCAAACACTCCCCGCACTGTGACACGGTCCCTTCAAACACTCCCCACACTGTGACACGGCCCCTTCAAACACTCCCCGCACTGTGACACGGTCCCTTCAAACACTCCCCTCACTGTGATACTGTCCCTTCAAACACTCCCCGCACTGTGACATGGTCCCTTCAAACACTCCCTGCACTGTGACACGGTCCCTTCAAACACTCCCCTCACTGTGACACGGTCCCTTCAAACACTCCCCGCACTGTGACACAGTCCCTTCAAACACTCCCCGCACTGTGAGACGGTCCCTTCAAACACTCCCCGCACTGTGACACGGTCCCTTCAAACACTCCCCGCACTGTGACACGGTCCCTTTAAACACTGCCCGCACTGTGACACGGTCCCTTCAAACACTCCCCGCACTGTGACACGGTCCCTTCAAACACTCCCCGCACTGTGACACGGTCCCTTCAAACACTCCCCGCACTGTGACACGGTCCCTTCAAACACTCCCCGCACTGTGACACGGTCCCTTCAAACACTCCCCGCACTGTGACACGGTCCCTTCAAACACTCCCCGCACTGTGACACGGTCCCTTCAAACACTCCCCGCACTGTGACACGGTCCCTTCAAACACTCCCCGCACTGTGACACGGTCCCTTCAAACACTCCCCGCACTGTGACACGGTCCCTTCAAACACTCCCCGCACTGTGACACGGTCCCTTCAAACACTCCCCGCACTGTGACACGGTCCCTTCAAACACTCCCCGCACTGTGACACGGTCCCTTCAAACGCTCCCCGCACTGTGACACGGTCCCTTCAAACGCTCCCCGCACTGTGATACTGTCCCTTCAAACACTCCCCGCACTGTGATACGGTCCCTTCAAATACTCCCCGCACTGTGACACGGTCCCTTCAAACACTCCCCGCACTGTGACACGGTCCCTTCAAACACTCCCCGCACTGTGACACGGTCCCTTCAAACAGTCCCCGCACTGTGACACGGTCCCTTCAAACACTCCCCGCACTGTGACACGGTCCCTTCAAACACTCCCCGCACTGTGATACTGTCCCTTCAAACACTCCCCGCACTGTGACACGGTCCCTTCAAATACTCCCCGCACTGTGACACGGTCCCTTCAAACACTCCCCGCACTGTGACACGGTCCCTTCAAACACTCCGCGCACTGTGACACGGTCCCTTCAAACACTCCACGCACTGTGATACGGTCCCTTCAAACACTCCCCGCACTGTGATACTGTCCCTTCAAACACTCCCCGCACTGTGATATGGTCCCTTCAAATACTCCCCGCACTGTGACACGGTCCCTTCAAACACTCCCCGCACTGTGACACGGTCCCTTCAAACACTCTCCGCACTGTGACACGGTCCCTTCAAACACTCCCCGCACTGTGACACGGTCCCTTCAAACACTCCCCGCACTGTGATACTGTCCCTTCAAACACTCCCCGCACTGTGACACGGTCCCTTCAAACACTCCCCGCACTGTGACACGGTCCCTTCAAACACTCCCCGCACTGTGATACGGTCCCTTCAAACACTCCCCGCACTGTGACACGGTCCCTTCAAACACTCCCCGCTCTGTGACACGGTCCCTTCAAACACTCCCCGCACTGTGACACGGTCCCTTCAAACACTCCCCGCACTGTGACACGGTCCCTTCAAACACTCCCCGCTCTGTGACACGGTCCCTTCAAACACTCCCCGCTCTGTGACACGGTCCCTTCAAACACTCCCCGCACTGTGACACGGTCCCTTCAAACACTCCCCGCACTGTGACACGGTCCCTTTAAACACTCCCCGCACTGTGACACTGTCCCTTCAAACACTCCCCGCACTGTGACACGGTCCCTTCAAACACTCCCCGCACTGTGACACGGTCCCTTCAAACACTCCCCACACTTTGACACGGTCCCTTCAAACACTCCCCGCACTGTGACACGGTCCCTTCAAACACTCCCCGCACTGTGACACTGTCCCTTCAAACACTCCCCGCACTGTGACACGGTCCCTTCAAACACTCCCCGCACTGTGACACGGTCCCTTCAAACACTCCCCTCACTGTGACACGGTCCCTTCAAACACTCCCCGCACTGTGACACGGTCCCTTTAAACACTCCCCGCACTGTGACACGGTCCCTTCAAACACTCCCCGCACTGTGACACTGTCCCTTCAAACACTCCCCGCACTGTGACACGGTCCCTTCAAACACTCCCCGCACTGTGGCACGGTCCCTTCAAACACTCCCCACACTGTGACACTGTCCCTTCAAACACTCCCCTCACTGTGATACTGTCCCTTCAAACACTCCCCGCACTGTGACACGGTCCCTTCAAACACTCCCCACACTGTGACACGGCCCCTTCAAACACTCCCCGCACTGTGACACGGTCCCTTCAAACACTCCCCTCACTGTGATACTGTCCCTTCAAACACTCCCCGCACTGTGACATGGTCCCTTCAAACACTCCCTGCACTGTGACACGGTCCCTTCAAACACTCCCCTCACTGTGACACGGTCCCTTCAAACACTCCCCGCACTGTGACACGGTCCCTTCAAACACTCCCCGCACTGTGAGACGGTCCCTTCAAACACTCCCCGCACTGTGACACGGTCCCTTCAAACACTCCCCGCACTGTGACACGGTCCCTTTAAACACTGCCCGCACTGTGACACGGTCCCTTCAAACACTCCCCGCACTGTGACACGGTCCCTTCAAACACTCCCCGCACTGTGACACGCTCCCTTCAAACACTCCCCGCACTGTGACACGGTCCCTTCAAACACTCCCCGCACTGTGACACGGTCCCTTCAAACACTCCCCGCACTGTGACACGGTCCCTTCAAACACTCCCCGCACTGTGACACGGTCCCTTCAAACACTCCCCGCACTGTGACACGGTCCCTTCAAACACTCCCCGCACTGTGACACGGTCCCTTCAAACACTCCCCGCATTGTGACACGGTACCTTCAAACACTCCCCGCACTGTGACACGGTCCCTTCAAACGCTCCCCGCACTGTGACACGGTCCCTTCAAACGCTCCCCGCACTGTGACACGGTCCCTTCAAACGCTCCCCGCACTGTGATACTGTCCCTTCAAACACTCCCCGCACTGTGATACGGTCCCTTCAAATACTCCCCGCACTGTGACACGGTCCCTTCAAACACTCCCCGCACTGTGACACGGTCCCTTCAAACACTCCCCGCACTGTGACACGGTCCCTTCAAACACTCCCCGCACTGTGACACGGTCCCTTCAAACACTCCCCGCACTGTGACACGGTCCCTTCAAACACTCCCCGCACTGTGATACTGTCCCTTCAAACACTCCCCGCACTGTGACACGGTCCCTTCAAATACTCCCCGCACTGTGACACGGTCCCTTCAAACACTCCCCGCACTGTGACACGGTCCCTTCAAACACTCCGCGCACTGTGACACGGTCCCTTCAAACACTCCCCGCACTGTGATACGGTCCCTTCAAACACTCCCCGCACTGTGATACTGTCCCTTCAAACACTCCCCGCACTGTGATATGGTCCCTTCAAATACTCCCCGCACTGTGACACGGTCCCTTCAAACACTCCCCGCACTGTGACACGGTCCCTTCAAACACTCCCCGCACTGTGACACGGTCCCTTCAAACACTCCCCGCACTGTGATACGGTCCCTTCAAACACTCCCCGCACTGTGACACGGTCCCTTCAAACACTCCCCGCACTGTGACACGGTCCCTTCAAACACTCCCCGCACTGTGACACAGTCCCTTCAAACACTCACCGCACTGTGACACGGTCCCTTCAAACACTCCCCGCACTGTGACACGGTCCCTTCAAACACTCCCCGCACTGTGACACGGTCCCTTCAAACACTCCCCGCACTGTGACACGGTCCCTTCAAATACTCCCTGCACTGTGGCACGGTCCCTTCAAACACTCCCCGCACTGTGACACGGTCCCTTCAAACACTCCCCGCACTGTGACACGGTCCCTTCAAACACTCCCCGCACTGTGACACGGTCCCTTCAAACACTCCCCGCACTGTGACACGGTCCCTTCAAACACTCCCCGCACTGTGACACGGTCCCTTCAAACACTCCCCGCACTGTGACACGGTCCCTTCAAACACTCCCTGCACTGTGACACGGTCCCTTCAAACACTCCCCGCACTGTGAACTGTCCCTTTGAACATTGCTTGCACTGTGACACTGTCCCTTTAAACACTGCTTGCACTGTAACACGGTCCCTTTAAACACGCCACGCATTGTGACACGGTCCCTTTGAACACTCCCCGCACTGTGAACTGTCCCTTTAAACATTGCTTGCACTGTGACACTGTCCCTTTAAACACTCCCCGCACTGTGACACTGTTCCTTTAAACACTTCTTGCACTGTGACACTGTCCCTTTAAACTCACCCCGCACTGTGACACGGTCTCTTTAAACACCCCACACACTGTGAACTCGGCCCTTTAAACATTGCTTGCCCTGTGACACTGTCCCTTTAAACACTGCTTGCACTGTGACATTGTCCCTTTAAACAGTCCCCGCACTGTGACACTGTCCCTTTAAACCCGTCCCGCATTGTGACCCTGTCCCTTTAAACACTCCCCGCACTGTGACACTGTCTCTTTAAACATTGCTTGCACTTTGACACTGTCCCTTTGTGGTAGTATGTATTGGGGGTCATGTGGGACTGGAAGCCCTAATGTCATTGGCTGACAGATCCTGGGTCCTGGTTGGCCGTTGACCTCAAGCTCCTCCCTGAAGGCGAAGTATAAGAAGCCGGTGTCTTCCCCCGCATGCCAGTTTACTATCGGGCTGCTGGGGAACAGACACGCTTAATAAAGCCTCATCGACTTCACTATATTAGTCTCATGGAGTCTTTGTGCGCTACAATTTATTAAGCGTGCCTATAAAGGACTATGGAGCTCAGGATCATTCCAGAATGCCTGAGGATCAGCCCCCACGCAGTGAATGTGGCAGCAGCCTTCAAACACTGGCAGACTTGCTTCGAGGCCTACCTCAGACCGACCACCGGCCGGGTCTCAGACGAACAAAAACTGCAGGTCCTGCACTCGAGGGCGAGCACGGAGATTTTCACCCTCATTGAAGACACCGACGATTTCCAGACGGCGTTCGTAGCACTGAAAAGTCTCTATGTCCGCCCAGTTAACCAAATCTACGCTCGCTACCAGCTCGCGACGAGTCGGCAAGCTCCCGGAGAATCGATGGACGAGTTCTACGCCGCGCTACCCGCGCCTATGGCCCCGACCGCGCGGCAGGCCATTGGGCCCTGTACGTACCCGTCGCGGCAAACCCCCCCCGCCCCCCCCCCCCGGACACCCTACAGGCTTGCCAGTCCCCGCACTGTGAACTGTCCCTTTAAACACTCTCTGCACCGTGAAACTGTCCCTTTAATTCACCCCGCTTGTGACACTGTCCCTTTAAACACTCCCTGCACTGTGACACTGTCCCTTTAAACACTGCCTGCACTGTGACACTGTCCCTTTAAACTCACCCCGCTTGTGACATGGCCCCTTGAAACACTCCCCGCACTGTGACACTGTTCCTTTAAACACTTCTTGCACTGTGACACTGTTCCTTTAAACACTCCCCGCACTGTGACACTGTTCCTTTAAACACTCCCCGCACTGTGACACTGTCCCTTTAAACTCACCCCGCTTGTGACACTGTCCCTTTAAACTCTCCCTGCACTGTGACACTGTCCCTTTAAACACTCCCCACACTATGACACTGTCCCTTTAAACACTCCCCGCACTGTGACACTTTCCTTTTAAACACTGCCTGCACTGTGATACTGTCCCTTTAAACACTGCCTGCACTGTGACACTGTCCCTTCAAACACTGCCTGCACTGTGACACTGTTCCTTTAAACACAGCCTGCACTGTGATACTGTCCCTTTAAACACTCCCCGCACTGTGACACTGTCACTTTAAACACTCCCCGCATTGTGACTCTGTCCCTTTAAACACTCCCCGTGACGAATGTGATATAAAATAGTTACTTTAGAGATATTAGTTACTGTAATGTAGAGATAGGCCAGTCTCCTTCTGGTGAGTTCACAGACAAAGGATTTCAGACCGCATGGCAAAGCAAGGAGGAGGTGTGTCCACCAAAGGAGGAGAAAAGGATGCTGGGTAATAGGGGGCCAGACGAAGGGATGAGAAGTGAGCCAATCAGGATGTATGGCCAGGTCAGGAGGGGTATAGGATGACCTATGGGAATCGTGTATGTGAAACGTGATGCCATTTGAATGTATTTGCAGAAATCCCTTTGTCTCCTTCTTCATTCGTTTTCCAAGGGTCTAGGAGACAAGTCCTGTGTCCTGTGCCTCTGTGAAATGAATCAGGCTTGCAAGTCAAATAAAATAACTAATGCTGTACCTGCAAATCCATCTCGACTTTTATTGAGGCCAGACTGACGGGTAAAGAAATTTATATTTGTCATTTGGTGCCAAAACCCGGGATTTCTCAAGATGGTCATTGGCCAGCTGCGAACTCAGAATTAGACTGATTATGGACGGAGGGAGAGTGGAAAAAGGGGCCCACAATGTAAAGCGGGAAAATGACCGCGCATTGCTTTTTCCCCTCTTCTTATCGTCTGATTAGTCTGGTCACTCGCGGTTGGTACGGAAAGATCGTCTCGACGAAATCAAAGGTCAGTCTGGGGATTAAAAAATTAAACTGATGGGATATCATAATTGATAGTTCAGTTTTGGGTTAATTGTGTTGTTGATGAATTGATGGGACATCGGAAGATGGTTCCGTTCTACGAGTGTTTTGAATAACTGATGTAACCTCAGGATGAGGGTTCAGTTCAATGAGTGTTTTTAAATCTAAAGATGGTTTAATTCCATGTGTGAGTGTTTTTGGAGAACTGATGGGACCTCAGGATAGGGTTAAGTTCAATGAGTGTTTTAATTCTATAGTTGATTAAGCTAAATTGTACCCTTGGACTATAGTGGCGAAAAACACAGTTCTGAGGACTAGTTGAGATTATGGGGAATTGCTTGGATAAATTTCAAAACAAAGAACATCCCTAGAACTGGATGCTGCATGTTAGTTAAAGCAGAAGTCTCTCAAAGGGTTAACAGCAGCAGCCAAAGTTAAAGACGACAGACCGTGCTTATCACATAGGCCTTGAGATAACAGCAGCAGCCTGTGGTGTAATCGGATCCCTTTCCTTTGAGTCAGTGAACTCCAGCAAAGTTACGTTTTGAATTAATTAAAGGAAACCAGTGGGTTTCTCCACCTCTTTGATAAAAGTTATTATTTTCGAAAGCAATTGATTGCAATTGCCAGAATCTTAAGTTTTACTTCCTTGAAATAATGTTTATCTCATTTTATTTGTGAATTAATAGAAACTGAAAGAAACTCACTGACACCATTTTAAAAAGTGTAAATCTGGAGATGACAGTTGACTTTGCTCCGGTATACATCACCGCAGCTAACTGCTCCCTCATTGATAGCAGCCAACATTTTTGAGAATGTAAGAAAAACTTGTTAAAAGAAAAATTGTTAAGATAAAGAATTAATTAAGTTGTAAATGTTATACAAGTTTGTGTTAAGCAAATCGTAAATTTAGTTCTGAGTTGAGATCAGAGCTAAGCTTGCAAGCTGCAGTAATTCAATTTGAATTTTCAAACATTTTAAGTTTTAAAAGAACACTGTTAGAACCTTTTTAATAATTTTGCCCAGGAGCAAAAAAAAAATTGCCATTGGTTATAAATAAGCAAATAAAAAAAATATATATAATTTTTTTTTTAATTTAAAAAAAAAAAGAGCCAAAGTATGAAAGCTAAAGAGTTAATTAGATTATGGAGACAATATCGTCAACATGAGAGGGATAAGATCATGTTATTAAGTTGGCAAGAAAATGCCCTTAAAATGGGGATTCCAATTAGTGAAGAAAAAACAAACAAACAATGGGCTACGTAGTTCAATAGCTGGCCTTGCATTGACAGAGGCAGAAGATGAAAATTAAGATAATTTGACCAGGTCGGCGAGGATTTCGACTGCACCTGTAGCATTGTCTGCACTAAATCCAGAACCACCAGAGTATAATAATTTATATCCAGTCACTGCTCCCCAGATTCCAATCATGCCAGTCACTCCAGCCCTTTTGGTTGATAGCGTGGGTCCCGATTTACCATCTTCACGATCTAAGAAGGAAGAGGAGCTCTGTTCCACAAGCCCAGTTAGCTCTAGGACCCGATCTCGGACAGCGAGAGAAGGGCCTGATCCTAACCAGAAACAATTAAGCATATCACCTAAATCCCTTCAGACCAAGGGGAAACCGCAAACTTCGAGAACAAAGGGAAATGCCAGGGATGATTCTGAAGAGAAAGAACTCCCTCTAGTGACAGGGAGAGACGTCGAAGTCTTGGAAGAACCAGAGGAAATAGCTAGAGTGCCCTCTGGTGAGACTCGGAGACAGTTGCCAATTAGGAAGATACCGAACCTTGACGCAGTGACTGCCGGGGCCCAGCCCACGATAGACGTTTATTTCCCATGGACACCCAGTGAGATGATGGCTATTATGGCTACAATCACAGACAGAAAAAAAATCTCCTGCTGCTTTCGTGGATTACTTGAGAACTACCATCTCAATTTATCAAGCTGATTCTAGGGACCTCTGGGCCCTAGTCCAGCAGGTTTTATCCCCAGCAGAGTACCGCAATCATCTTAATCACTTGAATTATGCTAGCCACGCCGCACTTCAGCAAGCCCATGCGTTGGATGACGATAGACGGACACAAATCCTGAATGCGTTGAATAGCACATTTCAAAAGCCCATAAATATTTCTGCTATCTTAGACCTCAAACCTAAAAAGATTTAAGAGCCAGAGGAATTTCTGGAAAGTTTTAATGAAATCTACCGTGGGCAGTCAGGCGACTTGCCATATCAAAATGGTCAGAATTTCCCTCAATATTGTGCTATGTTAATGCATTGCCTACCACCTTCCGTGGCTACTGCTGTGAAATGTAATAACATGAATTGGACAGAGAACGACCCTTCCCAGATGGCCCGGGCAGTCAGATTTAATTGGAAGGAGGGTGTAGGCCAGGAAGGAGGCTCAGTTACAAAGATTAAGACTGAGTATGTAATGAAAAAGGATGATCTGAGACCCCAACCAGCGGCAGAAACGGTGGCTTACCAGCTGGAACCCCAATATTGTGACTTTGGGTGGGTGGATCAGCGAGGGGGAGGATATCAAACACACCCAAAGGGACCCTCAGCTCCTCTTTATGGCCCACCGTAAGTACCAACAACTTTACAACCGCCGCCCACTCTGAGGGGCCATTGGTCTACTGGGAGAAGAGGACGAGGCAGATATAGAGGGAGCAATGCATGTTTTAATTGCGGCCGTGCAGATCACTGGCATCAGGAATGCCCCTTTAAAAGACAGGCAGCAGAAGGCGACTACTCAACCCAAAGGAGGGGGTACCCACCAAGGGGAGGACAGACGAGATACACTGACTTCTCCCAGGCAAACCCTTTCCCAACACAGGATTGACTAGCTAATTTAGTCATAAGGACTCTCCAATCGGACAGGGAACCTATTATCTCTCTGCAGACAGGAGATCAATATCACCCATTTGTAATTGACACTGGAGCAGCCAATGTTTCGGTGCAATCAGAACTTCGACTACCACTATCTGACCACACGCAGCAATTGTCGGGGTTCCAAGGACAGGTGTGTGAGTATCCTATCTCTGAGCCTGTGACAGTCACTTACGAGAATAAGTCTGCAGATCATCAGTTTGTAGTGACTACTGGATTGGACTGTAACTTGTTGGCCCGAGATTTATTGTGTATCTTCCAGCTACAGCTAGAGTGCGGAGACGAAGGGGTAATGGTTCAATCATGGAGGTCATCAGTGCTATATTTCTATCACCCCCCAGTGGTGGACGTTAGACATTGAACATTCACTGCATCACGTTACCCTGGCCTATGACAGAACCGGACAAAACAGGGAGTTGGAGGACAAATACCGGCCATTAATTGGGACCGAATGGCCAGTCAAAGTTACAGCCACAGTCACGGGAAAAGAAGGTACAGCCGATTTTGTTACAATACCACCACATTTATGGCCACAGTCAGCTTCGGTAAGCCCTCATATTACACGTCAGGTCCACGACCAGTACCATGCCAGGGATCTGGGACCTATGGTAAGGAGGGCAGTGGATCATTCAGGTCCAACAGAGTACGCACTTCAAGTCACGCCAGACGGCACTGCCATAAAACATTTTGAGGTCCCTGAAACGATTAACACTCGACTGCAGCCCCGTCTATGGACAAATTAATCCGAGAGCTGTTGCAACAGGGTATTTTGGTCCCTTGCCAATCAAAATGTAACACCCCCATACTTGCTGTGCCTAAACCAGCTAAGCCAGACCAGTACTGATTAGTACAGGATTTACGTTCAATCAATGCCATCGCACAGCCGTTACATGCTCTCACTCTCCAACAAGATATTACGGTGTATAGCTCCCACTTGGTCATCGCACTACTGAGGCAACTGCAGACTCAGCATCTTACCGCAGCTCGTCAGAATAGGTATGAGATATGCCTTTTGAACAATCCACGTCTGACATTTAAACACTGTACCACTATCAATCCAGTCTGTTTTCTTAGTGGTCCCCCTGTCCATGAAGACGCACCTGGCCACGACTGTTTAGCCTTGATACAGGAAACTACCACAATAAGGGACGATTTGAGTGATATTTCGTCAGAACAACCTGACATGATTATGTGTGGTCAAATATCCCACCGGGGTTTAGTTAATGACCTACTACAGGCCCTCCTTATGCCCGTGCAGATTTCCGTCATTAAATGCGCTGCCCACACAAACGGTAAGACCCCAGTCGACGTTGGTAATGAACAAGCAGATTGTGCAGCGCGGACAGCCGCGCAAATTCAGCAAGTGATGGTGCCTAAAATGTTAAGTCAGACTAAAAGTTCTGCAATAAATAGGTCTGCGTCTGACAAGCCAATGCCAACCATCCAAGACATCATAAGGTTACAGGAGGACGCTCCTGCGAGTGATAAACAAATGTGGAAACGGTTAGGTTGTACATATGATTCTGTTTCCTCTTTATGGACCAAGCCAGCACATCAGACTTGTATGTCTGATGTACTGGCTTTATGGGTCATCGAATGTGTACACTTTGCAACTCATTGTGGGGCTCGGGGGACTAGTGATTTGTTGCTGGACACTTGGTGGCACCCTAAAATGCAGGGGTTGGCTCAGAATATCAGCACTCGGTGTTTGATTTGTCAGCAATATAACACCGGCAAAGGTATCCCTTGTGGTATGGGGCGAACCCCGTTGCCCAGTGGTCCCTTTGAGACGCTCCAAATGGATTACATTGAGTTGGAAAGGTTTCAATGTTATAAATATGTTTTGGTCATTGTGGATGTGTTCAGCAGATGGGTTGAGGCGTATCCGACTATCGATAATAAAGCTGCTACTGTGGTTAAAGTTCTGATGCGGGAAATCATTCCCCGGTACGGTATACCAGCTCAGTTGAGTTCTGATAACGGGCCTCATTTTCTTGGACAGATTAACCTGCCTCCCTTCCCCAGTGCTATTTTACAGGTGTGGAGCATGATGGGTCTGTGTGATCTTCGGCCTCACCTCGCTTGGAGTGTTATTGGCGACGGACATGGAAAAGGGAAATATTATCTACATTTGTAACCCCAACAAAACTACAAGGACATTTCATTTATGCAAAGGTGATGTTCTTCGCTGCCCCCAGGTACGAGGACATGGTATCGACTCATGGAATGTCATCAAGTTCACGGACAATGCAGGAATCATGAAGCAATTGCACCGGTCCCGGCGATGGGAAGGGAACATTACATGGACATTGCCTTGTTTTTGGAGTACATGCAAATTTGCTTTTGGATGTGTTAAGATTGGTGCCATGAAGGTAAAATCAGACCGTCAGGAGAGAATAGGAAGAGGTTGTGGGAGAGAGAGGGGGACTAGAGAGAGGGCGGCGGGTGTGAGAAGGGGAGTACAACTAGAACGTAGGTTATCAGGAGATACACTTAATTAATTTAGAGGCCAAACTGAGGAAAACCCGGGTAGTATGAATCTCTTTTACCAGATTTACCACCGCTTGTATGGCCAGGGACGGGTTGTCTGCTACCCGAACCCCGCAGCGGTGTCTAGGTTATTTTCTGTTTCACCGCTTTGGGGCACTCCCCAAACGGTGGTTCATTGTCAGCGTTCCGAGCCACCGCCCGAGCAAGTCACTCTTCCTTACGATCCGGGTTCAGCACCACCGGCTATTTGCCTTCCCCTCCCTCGGGATAATTCCCACTCACAGTATGATAGGCTGCAACGGTGGAGGGCGTACATACCTAGCCACTTCACTCCCAATAGAGACTACCGATCGTACGAGAATTGTTTCAGCAGTGAAGGGTACGGCTGTTTGCTGGTAGAGGTGGAAACGAATATAACATGTCTGTTCCCACCTGTACGGACAGGAGGTGTCATATCACCCAGGCGTCTGGCCAATGCGTTTGTTAAAACACCACCTGCGTTCCATTGAACGCCGGCCTCCAGCTCCTTTGTGGCTGGGCGAATGTCTCTCATATCACTGTTGGGACTAGGGCTTTCCGCATTGCTAGGCGGCCCGAATGGGCGTTTCAAAGCTGGATAAACTGGGCTACTGGGGGATCCTTACGCAACCGATATACTGATTGTGATGCTAGCCTGCACACGGAACAAGGATACTACTTTTTATTTAATGGCACAGCGACCAATGTTTTGTCACCCCCATTTCCCCGCCAAATTGCTATTGGGACTCTAGTCCCTACCACAGTCCCCTGCCCCTCGGCGTGGAAGCTGCATAATCAGTTAGCACGCCGGGCAGTCTCAGCTGAATTCTGCGAGAACTGGAAAAAACCTCAGGTTCTCGCACCCAACCGGGGCCACTCAGCCGGGTGGGGGATTCTGAGCATCTTGACACTGGGAGGGGGGGGGGGTTCCTTGGCTGTCAGCGATAGGAATTATTTTATTTGTGGCCTTACCATCTTGGGAAATGAAATCTTGGGAGCCCTCGGGGCAATAACCAAGGAATTGTCTCAGCTGAGGTTGTTTGCAATGCAGAACCGGTATGCTCTTGACTATCTTCTGGCCCGTGAGGGTGGGGTATGCGCTATAGTACAGGGCAAGTGTATCATGGGAGTTCAGGACTTGACCGCTAACATCACTAAATTTATGGATCACATACGGGATCACCTGGACGGAATGCAGGATCCTGGCTCTTGGGGTAACTGGGGATTTGGAGGTTGGAAGGACTGGTTGATAAATATGGCCATGTATTTAGTGGTGGCTATTGGCTGCATCTTTGTGTGATGTGTGATGGGTAGAATGCGGGGTGCACTGGAACAGATCAACGCCCCTAAAATCTTGGCTGTCAAAATCCATGAGGGTGCAGCAGATGAAGGGGGGCTACGCCAGGAATTGGAAATGCAGCGACGGATCTTTTTAGATGAGGGACCGTAGCTATGGATTGGATAATTCGGTTATCATGGAATGATAAAAGGAGGGAATGACGAATGTGATATAAAACAGTTACTTTCGAGATATTAGTTACTGTAAGGTAGAGATAGGCCAGTCTCATCCTGGTGAGTTCACAGACAAAGGATTTCAGACCGCATGGCAAAGCAAGGAGGAGGTGTGTCCACCAAAGGAGGAGAAAAGGATGCTGGGTAATAGGGGGCCAGAGGAAGGGATGAGAAGTGAGCCAATCAGGATGTATGGCCAGGTCAGGAGGAGTATAGGATGACCTATGGGAATCGTGTATGTGAAACTTGATGCCATTCGAATGTATTTGCAGAAATCTCTTTGTCTCCTTCTTCATTCGTGTCCCGGGGTCTTGGAGACTAGTTGTGTCCTGTGCCTCTGTAAAATGAATCAGGCTTGCAAGTCAAATAAAATAACTAATGCTGTACCTGCAAATCCATCTCGACTTTTATTGAGGCCAGACTGACGGGTAAAGAAATTTATATTTGTCACCCGCACTGTGACACTGTCCCTTTAAACACTCCCCGCAATGTGACACTGTCCCTTTGTGGTAGTCACCACTGTTGTATGATATTGTATATATGGGTATTATGGTAAGGCCCCTGTACTACAGGTATGGGGGTAGATCCCTGCCTGCTGGCTCTGCCCAGTAGGCGGAGTATAAATGTGTGTGCTCGCCGAACAGCAGCCATTTCGTAAGCTGCTGTAGGAGGCCACACATCTCTGTGTAATAAAGCCTCGATTACATTCTACTTTCGTCTCGTCGTAATTGATAGTGCATCACCATCCTCGGCTATGTGGTTCAGAACGGAGTTCTAGGGCCCGACTCTGATCGCATGCGCCCCCTCATGGAACTCCCCCTCTCCCACCGCCCCAAGGCCCTCAAACGATGCCTGGGATTCTTTTCGTATTACGCCCAGTGGGTCCCAAACTATGCGGACAAGGCCCGCCCACTCATTCAATCCACCGCTTTCCCAGTGATGGCCGAGGCTCACCAGGCCTTCAACCGTATCAAGGCCGACATCACCAAGGATGCATGTGGTCGACGAGACGGTCCCCTTCCAAGTCGAGAGCGATGCATCAGACGTCGCTCTGGCCGCCACCCTCAACCAGGCAGGCAGGCCCTTGGCATTCTTTTCCCGCATCCTCCATGCCTCCAAAATTCGGCACTCCTCTGTCGAAAAGGAGGCCCAAGCGATCGTTGAAGTTGTCGACATTGGAGACATTACCTGGCCGGCAGGAGATTCACTCTCCGCACTGACCAACGGTCGGTTGCTTTCACGTTTAACAACACACAGCGGAGTAAGATCAAAACGATAAAATCTTGAGGTGGAGGATCGAGCTCTCCACCTACAATTACGAGATTTTGTATCGCCCCGGTGAGCTCAATGAACCCCCCCGATGCCCTGTCCCGAGGTGCATGTGCCAGCGCACAAGTGGACCGATTCCGGACCCTGCACGACGATCTCTGTCACCCGGGAGTCACCCGCTTTTACCACTTCATTAATCTGCCCTACTCCATCGAGGCAGTCAGGGCTGTCACCAGAGACTGCCAGGTCTGCGCGGAGTGTAAACCGCACTTCTACCGGCCAGACCGTGCGCGCCTGGTGAAGGCTTCCCGCCCCTTTGAACGCCTCAGCGTGGACTTCAAAGGGTCCCTTTCTTAATGTGGTCGACGAGTTTTCCTGATTCCCCTTCGCAGTCCCATGCCCCGATATGACGTCTGCCAACGTCATCAAAGCCCTCAACACCATCTTCGCTCTGTTCGGTTTCCCCGCCTACGTCCACAGCGACCGGGGATCCTCATTTATGAGCGAGGAGCTGCGGCAGTACCTGCTCAACAGGGGCATTGCCTCGAGCAGGACGACCAGCTACAACCCCAGGTGAAACGGGCAGGTGGAGCGGGAGAATGGGGCGGCCTGGAGGGCCGACCAGCTGGCCCTACGGTCCAGAAATCTCCCGGCCTCCTGCTGGCAGGAGATCCTCCCCGACGCACTTCACCCCATTCCGTCGCTCCTGTGCACCCCATGAACGTCTCTTTGCCTTCCCCAGGAAGTCCACCTCCAGGGTTTCGCTCCCAACGTGGCTGGCAGCTCCAGGACCCGTTCTCCTCCGCAAGCACGTGCGGCTCCACAAGGCGGACCCATTGGTTGGCTCAGGGACCTGGCACCAGCTGGGCAGCAGCTGGATCCCCACACATACCCCCTCCCCGCCCCGGAGCCACCCTCCCCTGCCCCGGCGCACCCCACCGCAGCCCCCGCTCCAGGACAACCCGTCCTCCCCTTGCTCCCACCTGGTGTTGAAGAGGATTTCGACATGCTCCCGGAGTCACCGAAGACCAAGCCGTGCCTGAGTCGCCACCAGCACTGCGGCGCTCTCAATGACAGATCAAGACGCCCAATCGTCTAAATTTGGAACCCTCTCTGTAATTTTAAAACCAATCTGTATGTGTATAGTTTTCTACCCCCCCCCGCCCCCCGCTGGACTCATTTTTAACAGGGGGTGAATGTGGTAGTCACCACTGTTGTATTATAGTGTATATATGGGTATTGCGGTAAGGCCCCTGTACTACAGGTATGGGGGTAGATCCCTGCCTGTTGGCTCCACCCAGGAGGCGGAGTATAAATGTGTGTGCTCTCCGAACAGCAGCCATTTTATAAGCTGCAGTAGGAGGCCTCACATCTCTGTGTAATAAAGCCGCGATTACATTCTACTCGCGTCTCGTCGTAATTGACAGTGCATCACCCTTTAAACACTCTCCACGATGTGACCCTGTCTCTTTAAACATGTCCCGTGCTGTGACACTGTCCCTTTAAGCACCCCCCGTACTGTTACCCTGTCCCTTTAAACATTCCCTGCTCTGTGACACTGTCCCTTTAACCACTCCCCACGATGTGACACTTTCTCTTTAAACACTCTCTCTTTAACCAGTCTCCACACTGTGACACTGCCCCTTTAAGCACTCACCACACTGTGATGCTGTCCCTTTAAACATTCCCCACGATATGACACTGTTCCTTTAAACCCTCCCCGTGTTGTGACACGGTCTCTTTAAACACTCCTTGTGTTTTCACACCTTAATCAGCAGTGGTCCAGCAACCTGGACATAAATCAGATTTCAGCGGGAGAAAAGTTGTTTATCTGTTAGCGATTCCTAGCCAGATTGTGAAATGACTCACAATGTGTTTGTGTTGTCCAGTCTGGATCAGTTGATAACCACAGCCCCAGTATGATCATTGGTTCCCAGACGCACTGTCCTTGAGGTTGTTCTCAGTGATCAGGTCTCATCAGCTGGTGATTAGAGTTGCCAAGTCTTATGAATTAAGCTCTTGTCCACTGGGATCTATCTACAACCTGTCCACACATTTCTTCACAGCCTCAAGCAGGCCCCAGGGACAGTGAACAATCAGCCGCAGATACTGAATAGGAACGTCATCCCAGTGAAAGCCCTTTTAGGGAGCAGAGTCTGTTTCCTGGCATGTTAGATACCTGCTGAGGATTTTCTGTGGTTGTACACAAGTGGTTGATCCCATGTTGGTGTGGGGGCCACACACACAGACACAGGATCAGGAGGCGGCCATTCAGCTGCGGGGTAAGGGTTAGGCGATGGGCGAAAGAGAGGGGTTGGATGGAGAAAAGGCATAAGGAGGGAGAGGGGAGGTGAAGAAGGGAAGGGACTGGGGAGCTTCGAGGGAGGAGGCGAGAAGAGGAGAAAATGAAGGAGGGGATGGGAAATAGGATGAAGAGTGGTGTGTTTTCTATTTTGCTTTACCTGGATGGCTTGAATAAAGAACACAAAGCTTTGTTAACAAACAAAACTATAAATTTATTAACTAAGATTCGTTCACATTTCGAAAGTAGAAGGTTATTATATAAAACTATGCTATCTCTAACTTAAAGAACTCTCAAGTACACAACTGCTCTCTATGCCTGACACTCTTCCAACTCTTTCTAATTCCTAACTCACAGAATCCCCAAAGTCACATGATATATATATGGCTGTTCTTTGGCACCCTCTAGTGGTGAGGAGCATTATCATTAACTTGTTAACTCTTTACATCCCAGTCAATATACATATCATTACAAGTGGGTAATGGGAAGACGGGATAGGGACGGATGAGGAGTGTGGGGGGGGGGGGGGGGGGGGAGAGAGGAGTGATCTGGCTGGCTGTAATTTCTATTCTGTGTATTTTGGAAAGGAGACAGTTTGAAATGAGTCACATTGATTGTATTGAAGGAGGTCAGCGAGGGGCTTGTTCAACCTGTTGAAGATCTGGACTTGTTTTTTTTGAAGTGACTCTCCTCAGACCGAGAAAGGTTAAACTCTACTCCTGGCTACTCAATCAATTCTAGCTTATCCTCAATTGATACTGGGGCTTTGCAAATAAATAAATAGCTACCACTCTTCAATTGTGGAAGCCAATCTCAGGAATGTCATTCCCTCAGTTAATTTGGGATGGAGTCCTATGCTTGTCCAGTAGGATTGGACATTGATCGGGAAGTCCGAGCCATCAGTGGAAATAAAAGGCGATTTCCAGAGCGGGAGAATTTGTCTTTATGATCCTGACATCAGGAACACGTCATTTCAAAATTGGGCAAATGATTGAAGGGAGAATGTTTCCAGGGCTGTGGGAAAGGGCACTGAGGTTCATTTGAAAACTTCTTCAAAAAGCTCATGTGCGCTATACAATTCCACTAGAGGCGACTAACAGGCCAACAATTACCATATCATAGTAGTTATATTATAAGGACTCTGGGTCTGTACTTGCTGGAGTTTAGAAGGATGAGGGGGGATCTCATTGAAGCTTACAGGATACTGAGAGACCTAGATAGTTGGACATAGAGAAGATGTATCCATTTGTAGGAAAAACTAGAACCAGAGGACACAGCCTCAGGCTGAAGGAACTTTAAAACAGAGATGAGGAGGAATTTCTTCAGCCAGAGGGTAGTGAATCTGTGGAACTCATTTAAGACCGATATAGATAGTTTCTTGATTAATAAGGGGATCAGGGGTTATGTGGGCGGCACGGTAAATCATAGAATTTGCAGTGCAGAAGGTGGCCATTCGGCCCATCGAGTCTGCACCGGCTCTTGGAAAGAGCACCCTACCCAAGCCCACACCCCCACCCTATCCCCATAACCCAGTAACCCCACCCAACACTAAGGGAAATTTATCATGGCCAATGCACCTTACCTGCACATCTTTGGACTGTGGGAGGAAACCGGAGCACCCGGAGGAAACCCACACAGACACGAGGAAAACGTGCAGACTCTGCACAGACAGTGACCCAGTGGGGAATCGAACCTGGGACGCTGGAGCTGTGAAGCAATTGTGCTAACCACTATGCTACCGTGCTGCCCTATGCTACCGTGCTGCCTGGTAGAATAGTGGTTAGCACTGTTGCTTCACAGTACCAGGGTCCCAGGTTCGATTCCCGTTGGGTCACTGTCTGTGCGGAGTCTGCACGTTCTCCCCGTGTCTGTGTGGGTTTACTCCGGGTGCTCTGGTTTCCTCCCAAAAGTTCTGAAAGACGTGCTGTTAGGTAATTTGGACATTCTGAATTCTCCCTCTGTGTACCCGAACAGGCGCTGGAATGTGGCGACAAGGGGCTTTTCACAGTAACTTCATTGCAGTGTTAATGTAAGCCTACTTGTGACAATAAAGATTATTATTATTAAAAAAAAGAAGGCAGGAGAATGGGGATGATAAACAAATCAGCCATGATTGAATGGCGGAGCAGACTCGATGGGCCGAATGGCATAATTCTGTTCCTATATCTTATGGTCCTGTGGTCTAAGGGTCCTTCCTGTTCATTCTCTTATTTCCCCTTTCTTTATTTTGCCATGGGTGATTAATGGACATGTGTCTTTAAGTCAAGCAGCAGAGAGAATGAGGAATTTAAGAAGTTGTAGGAGAGAACACACTGCTAATGTCTGCTAGTTTGAACAGGACACTTCAGACTTTTCAGCACCAGTCAGAGATGGGGTGGGATTTGGTTTGATTGATCGGCTGGGAGGGGCAATGAATTGGCCCAAAATGCCGTACTCTGCTCGGTAATGGGTGGTCATTGGATCCTGACCCAGTGGAATGATTTGCAGAATCCCAAGGAATTTCAGTTTGTCTCCTGGACACAGAAAGACAAGGACCTGTATTTACTCACTCTCCAGAAAGGCTGTGAGTGCTATATTCCTGAAGCTGCAGAGAACCTGAATGGATGAATCTACAGTAAACATCTCAAACTGGAAGCAAGGTTTGAAGAGGAGCTGGGTGCTGAAAATACCCATTGCCTGTCTTATGTGTGTGCGCGCGTGTGTGTGTGTAGAGGGTGGGGGGAAAGTTAAAACCAAGGGGGGAGATTAGGAATTAGATAATAGTTAACCAGTTGTATTTACTGCATATTTCATTACAGTTCTTGTTATAAAGAACAGTAATTGTGTTTGCATTTACAAACCTGGTGACTGTCATTACTGGGCAGCCAAGGGCCAAAGACATTGGGTATCTTTTCTGAGACTCCGGGTCAAGTGGGGATGGAATTGACTGCGCTCTAGCCCAGGGTGTGGAAGCAGTACTCAGAACATGATCACTCGGCCCATCAAATCGGCCCATCAAACCAGTCTTTCTAACTTCAACAAGAACCTTTATACAGAGCTTTCACTTCATAAACGTTTTTATTAATTGAGTTTAAATTCTGTCAGCTACTAGAGTGGGATTTGAGTTCAAATTCCCAGAAGATGGGCTGGGCCTCAGGGTTACAGGTCCAATTACATCACCTCTGTGCCTTTTGTTATGATCCCAGTTGATGTTATACCTGAACCACATGATCCAGAGTACATGGTTCAAAAGGCGGTAAAGTTTATTTATTGTTAATAAAACATGGAGGTACAGAGACTGCTGATTAGTTTTAACAAGGAAAGAACATTTATTAAACATGAAAAAATTGGATTATGATACAATATGCCTTTGCTCTCCCCCCTTAGCTTAACAATTACGGACGTTTAAAGATGAACACAGATAACAAAGCACGTCTTAATCTGCGATGGTCTCATTGACACAAAGTCCCCTTTAAACATAGAAAATGACTGTGGGCAAATACACTCTCCACTCTGAACCCCAAGTGAATGCTTGTGGATGTCTCCTCAGAATCCCCCCAGATGATTGTCATGTGGGAATTTCTAAACTCCACTCTTAGAGTCACAGAGGTTTACAGCATGAAAACAGACCCTTTGGCCCAACCTGTCCATGCCGTCCAGTTTTTACCACCAAGCTAGTTTCAATTGCCCACATTTGGCCCATAACCCTCTATACCCACCTTTGCCATATAACTGTCTAAATGCTTTTTAAAAGCCAAAATTATACCCGTTTCTACTACTGCCTTTGGCAGCTCGTTCCAGACACTCACCACACTCTGTGTGAAAACATTGCCCCTCCTGGACCCTTTTGTATCTCTCCCCTCTCACTTTAAACCTATGCCCTCTAGCTTTAGACTCCCATACCTTTGGGAAAAGATGTCGACTCTCTACTTATCTATGCCCCTCTACAAGATCACCCCTAAGCCTCCTACACTCCAGGGGAAAAAAGTCCCAGCCTTTCCAGCCTCTCCTTATAACTCAAACCACCAACTCCCGGTAGCATCCTAGTAAATCTTTTCTGCACTCTTTCTCGTTTAGTAATATCCTTTCTTTAAGAGTGACCAGAACTGTACACAGCATTCCAAGCATGGCCTTACCAATGTCTTGTACAATTTCACTCCCGAAAACATGCTTTGAAATCTTCTCTCATAATTGTGCTTTCCCTTAGCGGTCTGCATTCCGAAATCCAGACAATGACACTTTTAAATAAAGCATCAACTTCACTTTTAACAGATAATCCAGTCCAGGATTTTACATCAACCCCTTCAGGATTTCTTTGTCTTGACTGCCGTGTAAACTGCTCACAATTGCTTCAACTCTCGATTCCCAGGCTGTATTAAAATGGCATTAGACGTTTAGAACATAGAACATAGAACATTACAGCGCAGTAATGGGCTGAGGAACTGAACAGGTTTTTTGGGTCGGTCTTCACAGTGGAAGACACAAATAACATGCCAGTGACTGATGGAAATGAAACAACCCTGAGAGGATTGTTACCACCAAGGAGGTAGTGATGGGCAAGCTAATGGGGCTAAAGGTAGACAAGTCTCCTGGACCTGATGGAATGCATCCCAGAGTGCTAAAAGAGATGGCTAGGGAAATTGCAAATGCACTAGTGATAATTTACCAAAATTCACTAGACTCTGGGGTGGTCCCGGCAGATTGGAAATTAGCAAACGTGACACCACTGTTTAAAAAAGGAGGTAGGCAGAAAGCGGGTAATTATAGGCCAGTGAGCTTAACTTCGGTAGTAGGGAAGATGCTGGAATCTATCATCAAGGAAGAAATAGCGAGGCAGCTGGATGGAAATTGTCCCATTGGGCAGACGCAGCATGGGTTCATAAAGGGCAGGTCGTGCCTAACTAATTTAGTGGAATTTTTTGAGGACATTAACAGTGCGGTAGCTAACGGGGAGCCAATGGATGTGGTATATCTGGATTTCCAGAAAGCCTTTGACAAGGTGCCACACAAAAGGTTGCTGCATAAGATAAAGGTGCATGGCATTAAGGGGAAAGTAGTAGCATGGATAGAGGATTGGTTAATTAATAGAAAGCAAAGAGTGGGGATTAATGGGTGTTTCTCTGGTTGGCAATCTGTAGCTAGTGGTGTCCCTCAGGGATCAGTGTTGGGCCAACAACTGTCCACAATTTACATAGATGATTTGGAGTTGGGGACCAAGGGCAATGTGTCCAAGTTTGCAGACGACACTAAGATAAGTGGTAAAGCAAAAAGTGCAGAGGATACTGGAAGTCTGTAGAGGTATTTGGATAGGCTAAGTGAATGGGCTAGGGTCTGGCAGATGGAATACAATGTTGACAAATGTGAGGTGATCCATTTTGGTAGGAATAACAGCAAAAGGGATTATTATTTAAATGATAAAAAATTAAAACATGCTGCTGTGCAGAGAGACCTGGGTGTGCTAGTGCATGAGTCGCAACAGGTGATTAAGAAGGCAAATGGAATTTTGTCCTTCATTGCTAGAGGGATGGAGTTTAAGACTAGGGAGGTTATGCTGCAATTGTATAAGGTGTTAGTGAGGCCACACCTGGAGTATTGTGTTCAGTTTTGGTCTCCTTACTTGAGAAAGGACGTACTGGTACTGGAGGGTGTGCAGAAGAGATTCACTAGGTTAATCCCAGAGCTGAAGGGGTTGGATGATGAGGAGAGGTTGAATAGACTGGGATTGTACTCGTTGGAATTTAGAAGGATGAGGGGGGATCTTATAGAAACATATACGATTATGAAGGGAATAGATAGGATAGATGCGGGCAGGTTGTTTCCACTGGCGGGTGAAAGCAGAACTAGGGGGCATAGCCTCAAAATAAGGGGAAGTAGATTTAGGACTGAGTTTAGGAGGAACTTCTTCACCCAAAGGGTTGTGAATCTATGGAATTCCTTGCTCAGTGAAGCAGTAGAGGCTCCTTCATGAAATGTTTTTAAGATAAAGATAGATAGTTTTTTGAAGAATAAAGGGATTAAAGGTTATGGTGTTCGGGCCGGAAAGTGGAGCTGAGTCCACAAAAGATCAGCTATGATCTCATTGAATGGCGGAGCAGGCTCGAGGGGCCAGATGGCCTACTCCTGCTCCTAGTTCTTATGTTCTTATGTACAGGCCCTTCGGCCCTCGATGTTGCGCCGACCTGTGAAACCACTCTAAAGCCCATGAACACTATTCCCTTAATGTCCATATGTCTATCCAATGGCCATTTGAATGTCCTTAGTCTTGGCGAGTCCACTACTGTTGCAGGCAGGGCATTCCACGCCCTTACTACTCTCTGAGTAAAGAACGTGCCTCTGACATCTGTCTTATATCTATCTCCCCTCAATTGAAAGGTATGTCCCCTCGTGCTAGACATCACCATCCGAGGAAAAAGGCTCTCACTGTCCACCCTATCCAATCCTCTGATCATCTTGTATGCCTCAATTAAGTCACCTCTTAACCTTCTTCTCTCTAACGAAAACAGCCTCAAGTCCCTCAGCCTTTCCTCATAAGATCTTCCCTCCATACCAGGCAACATTCTGGTAAATCTCCTCTGCACCCTTTCCAATGCTTCCACATCCTTCCTATAATGCGGCGACCAGAATTGCACGCAATACTCCAAATGCGGCCACACCAGAGTTTTGTACAGCTGCAACATGACCTCATGGCTCCTAAACTCAATCCCTCTACCAATAAAAGCTAACACACCATACGCCTTTAAAAAAAAAATATTGATTAAGATTTTTAACACAATTTTTCACCCTTACAAACAAACGCCCCCCCCCCCCCCACCCCCCGTAACAAATAGAAAGAAAATGCATATAGCAAGACATAAACATGGTAAAACAATATGTTACAGATCTTTGTACATTGGATTCCTCCCGTACATGTCAGTTTTCCAGATCCTTCATGTATTCTCTTGCTCAAATACCCCCCCCCCCCCCCCCACGCAAGACACCCCCCTCCCCCCGCCCCGGGTTGCTGCTGCTGCTGACCGACCTTCATCTAACGCTCCGCGAGATAGTCTAGGAACGGTTGCCACCGCCTGTAGAACCCCTGCACAGACCCTCTCAAGGCAAACTTTATCCTCTCTAACTTTATGAACCCAGCCATATCATTTATCCAGGCCTCCACGCTGGGGGGCTTCGCCTCCTTCCACATCAGCAAGATCCTTCGCCGGGCTACTAGGGACGCAAAGGCCAGAATGCCGGCCTCTTTCGCCTCCTGCACGCCCGGCTCGACCACTACTCCAAATAGTGCTAGCCCCCAGATTGGCTTGACCCGGACTTTCACCACCTTAGATACTGTTACCGCCACTCCCCTCCAGAACCCCTCCAGTGCCGGGCATGACCAAAACATATGGACATGGTTTGCCGGGCTTCCTGAGCACCTCCCACATCTGTCCTCCACCCCAAAGAACCTACTCAGCCTCACCCCCGTCATATGCACTCTATGAACCACCTTAAATTGTATCAAGCTAAGCCTGGCACACGAAGAAGAGGAATTAACTCTACTTAGGGCATCAGCCCATAGCCCCTCCTCAATCTCCTCCCCCAGCTCCTCCTCCCATTTACCCTTCAGCTCCTCTACCAACGCCACCCCCCTCTTCTTTCATCTCCTGGTATATCACCGACACCTTGCCCTCTCCGACCCATACACCCAAGTTCACCCTGTCTTGAATTTCCTGTGCCGGGAGCAACAGGAATTCCCTCACCTGTCGCCTCACAAACGCCCTCACCTGCATGTATCTGAAAGCATTTCCCGGGGGTAGCCCAAACTTCTCCTCCAGTGCCCCTACGCTCGCAAACGTCCCATCAATGAACAGGTCCCCCATTCTTCTAATCCCTGCTCGATGCCAGCTCTGAAACCCCCCGTCCATCCTCCCTGGTACAAACCGATGGTTACCCCTGATCGGGGGCCACACCGAGGCCCCCATCGCACCCCTGTGCCGTCTCCACTGCCCCAGATCTTTAGCGTTGCCGCCACCACCGGACTCGTGGTGTACCTTGCCGGCGAGAGCGGCAGCGGTGCCGTCACCAGCGCCCCCAGGCTCGTTCCTTTGCAGGACGCCATCTCCAACCTCTTCCATGCCGCCCCCTCTCCCTCCATCACCCACTTACGGATCATTGCCACATTTGCTGCCCAATAGAAGCCACCCAGATTCGGCAGCGCCAACCCTCCTCTGTCCCTACTGCGCTCCAGAAACCCCCTCCTTACCCTCGGGGTCTTATTCGCCCACACAAAACCCATCATACTCCTACCTACCTTCTTAAAAAAGGCCTTGGTGATTACAATTGGAAGGCACTGGAACACAAAAAGAAACCTCGGGAGGACCACCATTTTTGCCGACTGCACGCTACCCGCTAGCGAGAGCGGCAACGTGTACCATCTTTTAAAGTCCTCCTCCATCTGCTCCACCAGCCTCGTCAGATTCAGTTTATGTAGGGCCCCCCAACTCCTAGCTATTTGTATCCCCAGGTACGGGAAGCTCCTTTCCGCCCTCCTCAGCGGTAGATCGTCTATCCCCCTTTCCTGGTCTCCTGTCTGTACTACAAAGAGCTCACTCTCCCCTACATGAAGCTGACAGCCCGAAAAATCCCCAAACTCCCTTAGCGTCTGCATGACCTCCACCATCCCCTCCACTGGATCCGCCACATACAGCAACAGGTCGTCTGCATAAAGCGACACTCGATGCTCCCCTCCCCCTCGGACCACCCCCCTCCATTTCCTAGACTCCCTTAATGACATGGCCAAGGGTTCAATTGCTAGTGCAAACACCAGGGGGGACAGGGAGCACCCCTGCCTCGTCCCACGGTACAGCCGAAAATACTCCGACCTCCGCCGATTCGTAACCACACTCGCCACCGGGGCTCTGTAAAGGAGCTTAACCCAACTAATAAACCCTCCCCCGAACCCAAACCTCCGCAGCACTTCCCAGAGGTACTCCCACTCTACTCGGTCAAAGGCCTTCTCCGCGTCCATAGCTGCCACTATCTCCGCCTCTCCCACCTCCGATGGCATCATTATCACGTTTAGGAGCCGCCGCACATTGGTGTTTAACTGCCTACTCTTTACAAATCCCGTCTGGTCCTCGTGAATCACCCCCGGGACACAGTCCTCGATCCTCGTAGCCAGCACTTTTGCCAGCAACTTAGCATCCATGTTGAGGAGCGAGATCGGCTTGTACGACCCACATTGCAGTGGGTCCTTGTCCCGCTTCAGGATCAAAGAGATCGTCGCCTCCGACATTGTCGGGGGCAGGGTCCCTCTCTCCCTTGCCTCATTAAAAGTCCTCACTAGCAGCGGGGCCAACAGATCTATGTACTTCCTATAGAACTCAACCGGGAACCCGTCCGGTCCCGGGGCCTTCCCTGCCTGCATACTCTCCAGACCTTTGCTCAGCTCCTCCAACCCAATTGGTGCCCCCAAACCAGCCACCTCCTGCTCCTCCACCCTCGGGAACCTCAGTTGGTCCAGGAATCGTCTCATCCCCTCTTCCCCCGCTGGGGGCTGGGATCTGTACAGCTCCTCATAGAAGGCCTTGAATGCCTCATTTACTTTCGTCGCACTCCGCACCGTAGTTCCCCTTCCATCCTTGCCTCCACCTATCTCCCTCGCTGCCATCCTCTTACGGAGCTGGTGTGCCAGCATCCGTCTCGCCTTCTCCCCATACTCATACGTCGCCCCCTGCGCTTTCCTCCACTGTGCCTCTGCCTTCCCTGTGGTCAACAGGTCAAACTCCGTCTGGAGACGTCGCCTTTCCCTAAGTAATCCCTCTTCAGGGGCCTCTGCGTATCTCCTGTCCACTCTTAGAATCTCCCCCACTAACCTCTCCCTTTCCATGCCCTCTATCTTCTCCCTATGAGCCCTGATGGAGATTAACTCTCCCCTGATCACCGCCTTCAACGCCTCCCATACCACCCCCACCCGCACCTCCCCGTTGTCGTTGGCCTCCAAGTACCTTTCGATACACCCCCTCACCCTCCCACACACCGCCTCATCTGCCAGCAGTCCCACATCCAGCCGCCACAGCGGGCGTTGGTCCCTCTCCTCTCCCAACTCCAGTTCCCCCCAGTGCGGGGCGTGATCTGAAATGACTATGGCCGAATACTCCGTTCCCTCCACTTTCTTGATCAGCACCCTGCCCAGAACAAAAAAATCTATCCGGGAGTAGGCTTTGTGCACGTGGGAGAAAAAAGAAAATTCCCTGGCCTGCGGCCTGGCAAACCTCCACGGATCCACTCCCCCCATCTGGTCCATAAACCCCCTAAGCACCTTGGCCGCAGTCGGCCTCTTTCCGGTCCTAGATCTGGAGCGATCCAGTGCTGGGTCCAACACCGTATTAAAATCCCCATCCATCAAGCTTCCTACCTCCAGTTCCGGAATGCGCCCCAACATGCGCTTCATGAATCCGGCATCATCCCAGCAGTTCGGGGCGTATACATTCATCAATATTTTCATCCCTTCGGATTTCGGCGGCAGCGGTGCGCAGGGGCCTTCTTGGAGGTGAGTAGTGTATTTAAAAGCCTTACCTTTACAGGAGCAGCCCTTTGGATTTCGGCGGCAGCGGTGCGCAGTGGCCTTCTGGGAGGTGAGTACTTACTTTAAAAAGCCTTACCTTTACAGGAGCAGCCCTTCGGATTTCGGCGGCAGCGGTGCGCAGGGGCCTTCTTGGAGGTGAGTAGTGTATTTAAAAGCCTTACCTTTACAGGAGCAGCCCTTTGGATTTCGGCGGCAGCGGTGCGCAGGGGCCTTCTGGGAGGTGAGTAGTGTATTTAAAAAGCCTTACCTTTACAGGAGCAGCCCTTTGGATTTCGGCGGCAGCGGTGCGCAGGGGCCTTCTTGGAGGTGAGTAGTGTATTTAAAAAGCCTTACCTTTACAGGAGCAGCCCTTTGGATTTCGGCGGCAGCGGTGCGCAGGGGCCTTCTGGGAGGTGAGTAGTGTATTTAAAAAGCCTTACCTTTACAGGAGCAGCCCTTTGGATTTCGGCGGCAGCGGTGCGCAGGGGCCTTCTGGGAGGTGAGTACTTACTTTAAAAAGCCTTGCCTTTACAGGAGCAGCCCTTCGGATTTCGGCGGCAGCGGTGCGCAGGGGCCTTCTTGGAGGTGAGTAGTGTATTTAAAAGCCTTGCCTGGTCCCGTGTCTGTTCTTCTTTTCTGTTTTATTTGTTTTTATATAAGGCGGGAACCGGAAGTTCGACCCGCGGACCTCTGGGAAGTCCCCCCTCCCAACTAATAAATTCTGGTGGAGAGGAAACCCGAGACACTACACGTGTAGTGTCTCCCACCCGCCCTCCTCCTCTAACCTAATAATAAGACCCATTGGTGTAAGGTAAGTGCCATATTATATTATTAGCATTGTGCAGGTCAAGGTTCGGAGGTGGAGGAGCAGTCTCTGTCAGCGAGAGAACCTGAGAACATCTAAGACACTCAGAAGGTAGGAAGGTAAGTAAGTTATTTTTACTTTTATACCTTTTTTCAAATTGTGTGTGTCGGGGGGAAACTGAAGTGACATCACAGAAAAGCTGTGGCCAGAGTGGCTGGTTGGGATTCTAACTTAAATTTTAAAAAAATTTGAGTATTTGGGAACTAATTAAACATAATAACTTAATTATAATTTAGAGGATATCTAAGCCAGAGATCGGAGAGTATTATAGTTAGCTATCGCATTTCTATTAGAAATCTAGTGCTAGGAAACAGATAGTTGACAGTAACTTTGAAATTTAAAAAAAAGTATTTAAAAAAAAAGACAAATTTTAATTAATTGACGCAATGTCAGTTAGAGGGGTGCTGTGCTCTGACTGTGAGATGTGGCAGGTCCGGGAGGCTTCCAGCGTCCCGGATGGCTTCGTCTGCAGAAAGTGCACCCAACTGGAGCTCCTCACAGACCGCATGGTTCGGTTGGAGCAGCAATTGGATACACTTAGGAGAATGCAGGTGGCGGAAAGCGTCATAGATCGCAGTTATGTAAATGTGGTCACACCCAAGGTGCAGGCAGAGAAATGGGTGACCACCAGAAAGGGCAGGCAGTCAGTGCAGGAATCCCCTGTGGTTGTCCCCCTCTCGAACAGATATACCCCTTTGGATACTGTCAGGGGGGATAGCCTATCAGGGGAAAACAGCAGCAGCCAGAGCAGTGGCACCACGGCTGGCTCTGATGTTCAGAAGGGAGGGTCAAAGCACAGAAGAGTAATAGTAATAGGGGATTCTATAGTCAGGGGCACAGATAGGTGCTTCTGTGGACGTGAAAAAGACTCCAGGATGGTATGTTGCCTCCCTGGTGCCAGGGTCCAGGATGTCTCCGAACGGGTAGAGGGAATCCTCAAGGTGGAGGGCAAACAGGCAGAGGTCGTTGTACATTTTGGTACTAACGACATAGGCAGGAAGGGGCATGAGGTCCTGAAGCAGGAGTTCAGGGAGCTGGGCAGAAAGTTAAAAGACAGGACCTCGAGGGTTGTAATCTCGGGATTACTCCTTGTGCCACGTGCCAGTGAGGCTAGAAATAGGAAGATAGAGCAGATAAACACGTGGCTAAACAGCTGGTGTAGGAGGGAGGGTTTCCATTATCTGGACCACTGGGAGCTCTTCCGGGGCAGGTGTGACCTGTATAAGAAGGACGGGTTGCATCTAAACCGGAGAGGCATAAATATCCTGGCCGCGAGGTTTGCTAGTGTCACATGGGAGGGTTTAAACTAGTATGGCAGGGGGGTGGGCACGGGAGCAATAGGTCAGAAGGTGAGAGCATTGAGGGAGAACTAGGGAATAGGGACAGTGTGGCTCTGAGGCAGAGCAGACAGGGAGAAGTTGCTGAACACAGCGGGTCTGGTGGCCTGAAGTGCATATGTTTTAATGCAAGGAGCATTATGGGTAAGGCAGATGAACTTAGAGCTTGGATTAGTACTTGGAACTATGATGTTGTTGCCATTACAGAGACCTGGTTGAGGGAAGGGCAGGATTGGCAGCTAAACGTTCCAGGATTTAGATGTTTCAGGCGGGATAGAGGGGGATGTAAAAGGGGAGGTGGAGTTGCGCTACTTGTTCGGGAGAATATCACAGCTGTACTGCGAGAGGACACCTCAGAGGGCAGTGAGGCTATATGGGTAGAGATATGGAATAAGAAGGGTGCAGTCACAATGTTGGGGGTATACTACAGGCCTCCCAACAGCCAGCGGGAGATAGAGGAGCAGATAGGTAGACAGATTTTGGAAAAGAGTAAAAACAACAGGGTTGTGGTGATGGGAGACTTCAACTTCCCCAATATTGACTGGGACTCACTTAGTGCCAGGGGCTTAGATGGGCGGAGTTTGTAAGGAGCATCCAGGAGGGCTTCTTAAAACAATATGTAGACAGTCCAACTAGGGAAGGGGCGGTACTGGACCTGGTATTGGGGAATGAGCCCGGCCAGGTGGTAGATGTTTCAATAGGGGAGCATTTCGGTAACAGTGACCACAATTCAGTAAGTTTTAAAGTACTGGTGGACAAGGATAAGAGTGGTCCGAGGATGAATGTGCTAAATTGGGGGAAGGCTAATTATAACAATATTAGGCGGGAACTGAAGAACATAGATTGGGGGCGGATGTTTGAGGCCAAATCAACATCTGACATGTGGGAGGCTTTCAGGAGGCAGTTGAAAGGAATACAGGACTGGCATGTTCCTGTGAGGAAGAAAGATAAATACGGCAATTTTCGGGAACCTTGGATGACGAGTGATATTGTAGGCCTCGTCAAAAAGAAAAAGGAGGCATTTGTCAGGGCTAATAGGCTGGGAACAGACGAAGCCTGCGTGGAATATAAGGAAAGTAGGAAGGAACTTAAGCAAGGAGTCAGGAGGGCTAGAAGGGGTCACGAAAAGTCATTGGCAAATAGGGTTAAGGAAAATCCCAAGGCTTTTTACACGTACATAAAAAGCAAGAGGGTAGCCAGGGAAAGGGTTGGCCCACTGAAGGATAGGCAAGGGAATCTATGTGTGGAGCCAGAGGAAATGGGTGAGGTACTAAATGAATACTTTGCATCAGTATTCACCAAAGAGAAGGAATTGGTAGATGTTCAGTCTGGAGAAGGGGGTGTAGATAGCCTGGGTCACATTGTGATCCAAAAAGACGAGGTGTTGGGTGTCTTAAAAAATATTAAGGTAGATAAGTCCCCAGGACCTGATGGGATCTACCCCAGAATACTGAAGGAGGCTGGAGAGGAAATTGCTGAGGCCTTGACAGAAATCTTTGGATCCTCGCTGTCTTCAGGGGATGTCCCGGAGGACTGGAGAATAGCCAATGTTGTTCCTCTGTTTAAGAAGGGTAGCAAGGATAATCCCGGGAACTACAGGCCGGTGAGCCTTACTTCAGTGGTAGGGAAATTACTGGAGAGAATTCTTCGAGACAGGATCTACTCCCATTTGGAAGCAAATGGACGTATTAGTGAGAGGCAGCATGGTTTTGTGAAGGGGAGGTCGTGTCTCACTAACTTGATAGAGTTTTTCGAGGAGGTCACTAAGATGATTGATGCAGGTAGGGCAGTAGATGTTGTCTATATGGACTTCAGTAAGGCCTTTGACAAGGTCCCTCATGGTAGACTAGTACAAAAGGTGAAGTCACACGGGATCAGGGGTGAACTGGCAAGGTGGATACAGAACTGGCTAGGCCATAGAAGGCAGAGAGTAGCAATGGAGGGATGCTTTTCTAATTGGAGGGCTGTGACCAGTGGTGTTCCACAGGGATCAGAGCTGGGACCTTTGCTCTTTGTAGTATATATAAATGATTTGGAGGAAAATGTAACTGGTCTGATTAGTAAGTTTGCAGACGACACAAAGGTTGGTGGAATTGCGGATAGCGATGAGGACTGTCGGAGGATACGGCAGGATTTAGATTGTCTGGACACTTGGGCGGAGAGATGGCAGATGGAGTTTAATCCGGACAAATGTGAGGTAATGCATTTTGGAAGGTCTAATGCAGGTAGGGAATATACAGTGAATGGTAGAACCCTCAAGAGTATTGAAAGTCAAAGAGATCTAGGAGTACAGGTCCACAGGTCATTGAAAGGGGCAACACAGGTGGAGAAGGTAGTCAAGAAGGCATACGGCATGCTTGCCTTCATTGGCCGGGGCATTGAGTATAAGAATTGGCAAGTCATGTTGCAGCTGTATAGAACCTTAGTTAGGCCACACTTGGAGTATAGTGTTCAATTCTGGTCGCCACACTACCAGAAGGATGTGGAGGCTTTAGAGAGGGTGCAGAAGAGATTTACCAGAATGTTGCCTGGTATGGAGGGCATAAGCTATGAGGAGCGGTTGAATAAACTCGCTTTGTTCTCACTGGAACGAAGGAGGTTGAGGGGCGACCTGATAGAGGTATACAAAATTATGAGGGGCATAGACAGAGTGGATAGTCAGAGGCTTATCCCCAGGGTAGAGGGGTCAATTACTAGGGGGCATAGGTTTAAGGTGAGAGGGGCAAGGTTTAGAGTAGATGTACGAGGCAAGTTTTTTACGCAGAGGGTAGTGGGTACCTGGAACTCACTACCGGAGGAGGTAGTGGAAGCAGGGACGATAGGGACATTTAAGGGGCATCTTGACAAATATATGAATAGGATGGGAATAGAAGGATATGGACCCAGGAAGTGTAGAAGATTGTAGTTTAGTCGGGCAGTATGGTCGGCACGGGCTTGGAGGGCCGAAGGGCCTGTTCCTGTGCTGTACATTTCTTTGTTCTTTGTTCTTTGTAATACCACCCACGCCCCCTGCAGCCTACCGCTCACCATCACATATCGACCTCCATTGTCCACTACGATATTCTTGGCCTCAAACGACACCCGCTTCCATACCAATATTGCCACCCCTCTATTCTTCGCATCCAGCCCCGAATGGAAAACCTGTCCTACCCATCCTTTTCTTAACCTGACCTGATCCGCCACCTTCAAATGTGTCTCCTGGCGCATGACCACGTCTGCCTTCAGTCCCTTTAAGTGCGCGAACACTCGGGCCCTCTTCACCGGCCCATTCAGGCCCCTCACATTCCACGTTATCAGCCGGATTGGGGGGTTCCCCCCCTTCCCCCCCCCTCCCCCCCCCCTCCCCCCCCCTCCCTCCCCCTCCCTCCCCCCCC
This sequence comes from Scyliorhinus torazame, assembly GCF_047496885.1. Classification (NCBI taxonomy): domain Eukaryota; kingdom Metazoa; phylum Chordata; class Chondrichthyes; order Carcharhiniformes; family Scyliorhinidae; genus Scyliorhinus; species Scyliorhinus torazame. The sequence continues at coordinate 39,128,309 of NC_092728.1, forward strand.
ACCCTCCCTCCCCCCCCCACCCACCCCCCCCTCCACCCCCTCCCTCATTTCCCCCATCCCCGAGCCTCCTCTCCTTCCAGCACCAGCGCCCACCGTCTCGTACGGTCTTCTCACCCGGTCCCTTTCCCCATCCCCATCCATCCCCCAGCCCGTGGAACACTTCCTGCGTGTGATTAACACCCTATGTACATCATCAAACATCCCCCCCCACCCTCACAAACCCTCAGTTTGAGTCCAACTTTTCCGTTTGAATAAAGGTCCACGCCTCCTCAGGCGTTTCAAAATAGTGGTGTTGATCCTTGAATGTGACCCACAATCACGCTGGCTGCAGCATTCCGAATCTCACTCCTTTCCGGTGCAACACCGCCTTGGCCCGGTTGAAACCCGCTCTCCTCTTTGCAACCTCCGTGCTCCAGTCCGGGTATATTCGGATCTCCGCATTCTCCCGCCTGCTGCTCCGCTCTTTTTTGGCCCATTTCAAGACCATCTCTCTGTCCGTGAAATGATGAAACCTCACCACAATCGCCCTTGGCGGCTCATTAGCCTTGGGCCTCCTCGCCAGCACCCGGTGTGCCCCATCCAGCTCCAAAGGCCTCGAAGGGGCCTCCGCGCCCATCATCGACTCGAGCATCGTGCCCGCATATGCCCCGGCATCGGCCCCCTCCTCTCCCTCAGGGAGACCCAGGATCCGAAGATTCTTTCTCCTCGACCTGTTCTCCAGGTCTTCGAATCTTCCCGCCCACCTCTTGTGCAGCGCCTCGTGCGCCTCCACCCTCACCGCCATGACCACGTCGGCCTTCAGTCCCTTTAAGTGCGCGAATACTCGGGCCCTCTTTACCGGCCCATTCAGGCCCCTCACATTCCACGTTATCAGCCGGATCGTGGGGTTATCCCCCCCATTACCCCGCCCCGCGCTGACTAGCCATCTCCTTTTCTAGGCCAGTCCCATGCCCACGCCAGGCCCAGGATCTCATCCTCGTTCTCATTAACTTTTTTCTGCACCTCCTGGATCTTTACCTCGTGGGCCTTCTGGGTCATCCCTAATCTTTTAATCGCCGACAGCATAGGCGCCAGCATCTCTTTCCGCAGCTCCTCAAAACAGCGCTTAATGAACTTTTGCAGCTCCGGCCCGCATTCCACTTTATCTCCGGCCGCCGCCATTTTGTTTTTCTTCCCTCGCTTCTCCCGCTGCTTCAACCCCGCTTTTTTTGCCGTTTTGTTTCTAGTCCGATCCATAAATGGTGAAGGGGGAACCTTACTCGCCCCTTCCCACACGGAACGTCTTCAAAAAATTCCCGTTGGGGCTCTTCTAGAGAGCCCGAAAGTCCATGATCGCGGGAGCTGCCGAATCGTGCGGCTTAGCTCCGCATCGCCGCAACCGGAAGTCCACCATAGGCCTTCTTAACAACCCTCTCAACCTGGGTGGCAACTTTCAGGGATCTATGTACATGGACACCGAGATCTCTCTGCTCATCCACACTGCCAAGAATCTTACCATTAGCCCAGTACTCAGTCTTCCTGTTATTCCTTCCAAAATGAATCACCTCACACTTTTCTGCATTAAACTCCATTTGCCACCTCTCAGCCCAGCGCTGCAGCTTATCTATGTCCCTCTGTAACTTGTAACATCCTTCCGTACTGTCCACAACTCCACTGACTTTAGTGTCATCTGCAAATTTACTCACCCATCCTTCAACGCCCTCCTCCAGGTCATTTATAAAAATGACAAACAGCAGTGGCCCCAAAACAGATCCTTGTGGTACACCACTAGTAACTGGATTCCAGTCTGAACATTTCCCATCAACCTCCACCCTTTGTCTTCTTCCAGCTAGCCAATTTCTGATCCAAACTGCTAAATCACCCTGAATCCCATGCCTCCGTATTTTCTGCAGTAGCCTACCATGGGGAACCTTATCAAACGCTTCACTGAAATCCATATACACCACATCAACTGCTTTACCCTCATCCACCTGTTTGGTCACCTTCTCAAAGAACTCTATAAGGTTTGTAAGGCACGACCTACCCTTCACAAAACCGTGTTGACTATCTCTAATCAAATTATTCCTTTCCAGGTGATTATACATCCTATCTCTTCAAAACCTTTCCAAGATTTTTCCCACAACAAAAGTAAGGCTCACTGGTCTATAGTTACCGGGGTTATCTCTACTCCCCTTCTTGAACAAGGGGAAAACATTTGCTATCCTCCAGTCTTCTGGCACTATTCCTGTAGACAAAGATGACTTAAAGATCAAGGCCAAAGGCTCAGCAATCTCCTCCCTAGCTTCCCAGAGAATCCTAGGATAAATCCCATCCGGCCCAGGGGACTTATCTATTTTCACACTTTCCAGAATTGCTAACACCTCCTCCTTATGAACCTCTAGCCCTTCTAGTCTAGTAGCCTGAATCTCCGTATTCTCCTCGACAACATTGTCTTTTTCCTGTGTGAATACTGACGAAAAATATTCATTTAGCACCTCTCCTATCTCCTCGGACTCCAAGCACAACTTCCCACTACTGTCCTTGACTGGCCCTACTCTTACCCTAGTTGTTTTACCTTTGAAGGCTGCAATTTAAATCTGGTTACTGTAATTGTCTCTTTAACTTTGTTTACTCTTCATTAAATTCTTCTCAACAATACCTTGGTCTCTGTTCACTTAACTTCAGACTTCTTGGACACGTTTCTTCATTTCTCTAGTTTCCTGAAGTAGCTGGACTACGAGGACAGCACCGTGGCGCAGTGGTTAGCACTGCTTCCATAGGGCGCTGAGGATCCGGGTTCAATCCCGGCCCTGGGTCACTGTCTGTGTCTCATTGTGCTGCCTAACTCAGAGCAGGCCTGAGGGAGTGTCAGAGATGCACATTCTCTCCATTTCACCCCCACAACCCAAAGATGTGGAGTGTAGGTGGATTGGCAACGCTAATTTGCCCCTTAATTGGAAAAAATAATTGGGTACTCTAAGTTTATTTTTTTTAAACTAGCTGGATTTCAGATTTCCGGCATCTAATTTCTTAACCACTGCGCCATGGTCTGGGTTTTCTTCCAGAAAGTCTGAGAGAGATGTTTCTTCTTTAGCTTTCTAAAACCAACTGCTTCTAACAGATCTGCGAGAGCTGCCTTCTCTCTCACTATCTTAATCCAACTGAAATCTATTGAGTTAAACTTAAACACTTCTCTACCTTACAAAGCCCCAGTTGCTAAGCAACCACTGCTGGTTTATTTATTCTTCATGCCGTAACCTCCTCTAAGCACAATAAAAACACAGTTGAAACTTAACCAACCCCCACACATACAAACCCCTTAATCCAGCATGAATCTCATGAGAGATTTTACCCAACCTGGCACAGAAACATTTAAATTAAACCAACTTAAAACTATTCCTTATTTCTAATATTTACCAATACAAAAAAAAATCCCTTAAAACTACCTTTGTTTTCCTAACACCCTGTCTCCCCCAAGGATAAAAGTGTGTTAGAGAGGTGGAAATGGGTCAGAATTCCAAAGTTCAGGCCCTCAGCAACTGAAGAATTGATTAAAACCAGGAATGTGGAAGAGGCCAGAATTAGGGGAGTGCTGATATCTCCGAGGGTTGTGGATATGGAGGGGGTTACAGGGATAGGGAGAGGCCTGACCATGGGAGGATTAAAAAAAAAGAGAATTTGAAAATGGAACGATTGTTGGAGCGGGAGCCAATGTAGGTCAGCGAGCAGTGAGTGTTGGAGGAACGAGACTTGGTGCAGCTTAGGATATGGATGACAGAGTTTTGGACGATCTGAAGTTTCTGCAGTGATATCATGGCTGTGTTGTAATTCAGCGACTGGTCACTAGGAGTCTCACTAGTGAATGTTAGAGTCAGGTGACCTCAGATGGACTGGAGAGCAGGAAGCGAGATGTTGCTTGTGCATGATCATACTGTTATTCACCTGTTTTTTTAAAATATAATTTACCCACAGTTAATGTTAATAAATCGTTTATAACTTTAACTACAAGTGTTCTTGTAATATAAATTAGGCCATTTGACAAGAACACTACAGTTTACAACAATGGGAGAAATGGGAGAGCTGCTTTGAGAATCGAGTCGGCAGGGGGGTGGGGGTTATAAAGGGACAGATGAAGGCTCCAGCAGGAGGTGAGCTGAGGCAGGGACAGATTCGGCGGCGGGGGCGGGGGCGGGGGGGGGCGGGGGGGGTGAAACTGATGGTTTGGAAATCAGACATTAAATTTTTTCAGCTCATGAATCTGCCCATGACCGATTACAATTCTCATTGTGCTGCCTAACTCGGAGCAGGGCTGAGGCAGTGTCAGAGATGCCAGCTTTAAGAAGTGTTAAAACGAGGCCCCTCAGGTGCAAGGACAAGATTCCTATTTCAAAGTGGAGAAAGGGACTTCCCTCCAGTGCACTGACCAATATTTATTCTACAATCTTTACAACTAATGTCACTAAAACAGATTATCTGCTCATTGTCACATTGTTGTTAATGGGATCTTGCTGTGTTCAAATTGACAGTTATAATAATAATCTTTATTGTCACATGTAGGCTTACATTAACACTGCAATGAAGTTACTGTGAAAATCCCCTCGTCGCCACATTCCAGCGCCTGTTCGGGTACACGGAGCGATAATTCAGAATGTCCAATTCACCTAACAGCACGTCTTTCGGGACTTGTGGGAGGAAACCGGAGCCGCCAGAGGAAACTCACACAGACATGGGGAGAACGTGCAGATTCCGCACAGACAGTGACCCAAGCCGGGAATCGAACCTGGGACCCTGGCGCTGTTAAGCAACTGTGCTAACCACTGTGTTACCACTTGGGGTCATGACTCGAACCTAGGATGATCTTTAACATGCCCAGTTACAGGCCTCAGATTGTGACCAAAGTGCTTGAGTAGTTTGCTCCTATTGGGAGACCCCACACGACCCAGTCCCAGCTCCTCTTGTCAGAAGCTGAACTCCCTGTCTGTCAGCGCCGGCAGGACAATGAGAGAAACCATTACAATGACAAGTCTATCCCACAAAACCGGCGAATGAATGGAGCTAATTCCTCTCAATGTTGTGGTGGCGGAGGAAACAATGTTCTTCCTTCACGACGGCTCCTGCAGCTGACAAACGCAGGTGTGCCCAGTTTAGATAGCCGGAGCCTCTCCCACACACTGCTGAATGTTGGTGTCTCCAATATTCAAATGTGGAAATGGATTTGAGGGGCAGCGACAATCTCAGAGAGCTGTGAAACCGGCTCAAGGTCAATGACCCCTCGTTACAGCCCAACGGCTCCCTCATTACAGCCCAATGTCTCCCTCATTACAGCCCAATGGCTCCCTCATTACAGCCCAACGGCTCCCTCATTACAGCCCAATGGCTCCCTCATTACAGCCCAACGGCTCCCTCATTACAGCCCAACGGCTCCCTCATTACAGCCCAATGGCTCCCTCATTACAGGCCGACCATTTTATTAAACAGCTGCAGCTGCATTCATCTCAGTGAAAATAAGATATTCCCAAGGCTGAGAATCGCAGTCACCTCATTACAGTTTCTCACTCATTTCATACCCCTGGTTTATTTTTAACCAAATTTCTGGTCATTTTCTTAAAATATCTCAGCTTGTGAACACATCGAACCTCACACTGACTCCTCAAGGAAAGCAGCGCCAAATCTGAAACAACCCGCGGGGCTCAGCCTGGTCCCCCCTGCCCCCCCCCCCCGCGGCTCAGCCTGGTTCCCCCTCCCTCCCCGCAGCTCAGCCTGGTTCTCCCCCCTCCCCCCGGAGCTCAGCCTGTTCCCCCCTCCCGGGCACAGTCTGGTCCCCCCTCCCCGGGGCTCAGCCTGGTCCCCCCTCCCCGGGGCACAGCCTGGTCCCCCCCCTCCCCGGGGCACAGCCTGGTCCCCCCCCCTCCCCGGGGCACAGCCTGGTCCCCCCCCTCCCCCTCCCCGGGGCACAGTCTGGTCCCCCCTCCCCCCCGGAGCTCAGCCGGTCCTCCCTCCCCGGGGCTTAGCCTGGTCACCCACTCTCTCCACCCCCCCCCCCTCCCCGGGGCTCAGCCTGTTCCCCCCTCCCAGGCACAGCCTGGTCCCCCCTCCCCGGGGCACAGTCTGGTCCCCCCTCCCGGGCACAGCCTGGTCCCCCCTCCCCGGGGCTCAGCCTGGTCCCCCCCCCTCCCCCTCCCCGGGGCACAGTCTGGCCCCCCCTCCCCCCCGGGGCACAGCCTGGTCCCCCCTCCCCGGGGCTCAGCCTGGTCCCCCCTCCCCGGGGCTCAGCCTGGTCACCCACTCCCCCCGCCCCCCGGGACTCAGCCAAGTGCAGGCAAAGGGACACTATCTGGAAGTATGGTCCGCGCACAGCCGCCGCCATGTTTAACGGCACGATTGCTGCAGATCGTCGCTCTGCGCGCAGTCATGGACCCGGCCATTCTCCTCCCGTTTATTTCATGGAGGCTGGGAGTTTAACGTGAACCGGCTGCTAGACCCTCACCAGTCGCAGGATCGGTGATGGGGCCAGAACCAAACGGCACAGATCCTCCACACGTAGCTTCAGAACCGGAGAATTAGGGCCGATACCTCCGTCATTACAGGGTCACTTCAGCACTGGCCCTCTGACAGTGCAGCACTCCCTCAGTACTGACCCTCTGACAGTGCAGCACTCCCTCAGTACTGACCCTCTGACAGTGCAGCACCCCCTCAGTACTGACCCTCTGACAGTGCAGCACTCCCTCAGTACTGACCCTCTGACAGTGCAGCACCCCCTCAGTACTGACCCTCTGACAGTGCAGCACTCCCTCAGTACTGACCCTCTGACAGTGCAGCACTCCCTCAGTACTGACCCTCTGACAGTGCAGCACTCCCTCAGTACTGACCCTCCGACAGTGCAGCACTCCCTCAGTACTGACCCTCTGACAGTGCAGCACTCCCTCAGTACTGACCCTCTGGCAGTGCAGCTCTCCCTCAGTACTGACCCTCTGACAGTGCAGCACCCCCTCAGTACTGACCCTCTGACAGTGCAGCACTCCCTCAGTACTGACCCACTGACAGTGCAGCACTCCCTCAGTACTGACCCTCTGACAGTGCAGCACTCCCTCAGCACTGACCCTCTGACAGTGCAGCACTCCCTCAGTACTGACCCTCCGACAGTGCAGCACTCCCTCAGTACTGACCCTCTGACAGTGCAGCACTCCCTCAGTACTGACCCTCTGGCAGTGCAGCTCTCCCTCAGTACTGACCCTCTGACAGTGCAGCACTCCCTCAGTACTGACCCTCTGACAGTGCAGCACTCCCTCAGTACTGACCCACTGACAGTGCAGCACTCCCTCAGTACTGACCCTCTGACAGTGCAGCACTCCCTCAGTACTGACCCTCCGACAGTGCAGCACTCCCTCAGTACTGACCCTCTGACAGTGCAGCACTCCCTCAGTACTGACCCTCTGGCAGTGCAGCTCTCCCTCAGTACTGACCCTCTGACAGTGCAGCTCTCCCTCAGTACTGACCCTCTGACAGTGCAGCTCTCTCTCAGTACTGACCCTCTGACAGTGCAGCACTCCCTCAGTACTGACCCTCTGACAGTGCAGCACTCCCTCAGTACTGACCCTCTGACAGTGCAGCTCTCCCTCAGTACTGACCCTCTGACAGTGCAGCACTCCCTCAGTACTGATCCTCTGACAGTGCAGCACTCCCTCAGTACTGACCCTCTGACAGTGCAGCACTCCCTCAGTACTGACCCTCTGACAGTGCAGCTCTCCCTCAGTACTGACCCTCTGACAATGCAGCACTCCTTCAGTACTGACCCTCTGACAGTGCAGCACTGCCTCAGTACTGACCCTCTGACAGTGCAGCTCTCCCTCAGTACTGACCCTCTGACAGTGCAGCACTCCCTCAGTACTGACCCTCTGACAGTGCAGCACTCCCTCAGTACTGACCCTCTGACAGTGCAGCACTCCCTCAGTACTGACCCTCTGACAGTGCCGCACTCCCTCAGTACTGACTCTCTGACAGTGCAGCACTCCCTCAGTACTGACCCTCTGACAGTGCAGCTCTCCCTCAGTGCTGACCCTCTGACAGTGCCGCACTCCCTCAGTACTGACCCTCTGACAGTGCAGCTCTCCCTCAGTGCTGACCCTCTGACAGTGCCGCACTCCCTCAGTACTGACTCTCTGACAGTGCAGCAATCCCTCAGTACTGACCCTCTGACAGTGCAGCACTCCCTCAGTACTGACCCTCTGACAGTGCAGCACTCCCTCAGTACTGACCCTCTGACAGTGCAGCACTCCCTCAGTACTGACCCTCTGACAGTGCAGCACTCCCTAAGTACTGACTCTCTGACAGTGCAGCAATCCCTCAGTACTGACCCTTTGACAGTGCAGCACTCCCTCAGTACTGACCCTCTGACACTGCAGCACTCCCTCAGTACTGACCCTCTGACAATGCAGCACTCCCTCAGAACTGACCCTCTGACAGTGCAGCACTCCCTCAGTACTAACCCTCTGACAGTGCAGCACTCCCTCAGCACTGACAGTGCAGCACTCCCTCAGCACTGACCCTCTGACAATGCAGCACTCCCTCAGAACTGACTCTCTGACAGTGCAGCACTCCCTCAGTACTGACCCTCTGACAGTGCAGCACTCCCTCAGTACTGCCCCTCTGACAGTGCAGCACTCCCTAGGTACTGACCCTCTGACAGTACTGCACTCCCGAGGAACTGACCCTCTGACAGTGCAGCACTCCCTCAGTACTGACTCTCTGACAGTGCAGCACTCCCTCAGTACTGACCCTCTGACAGTACAGCACAGGAAACATTAACCATTTCAGCTGACAGTTGATCTTTTCTGAATTGACAAATAAAAAATATACGTCTCTAAGAATAGCTAATGCCTATAAAATCAATCATTGGAAATTGACTTAAATGTGTGCTATTTATAGCCTCCTCCCAGGGGATGTTTTGCTGCTTCCAAAATACTCTTATGGTGCATCTTTGTCAGCTTTGAAGCTTTGAATTGCAGTCCCACCCGGCATAAATGGGGGATGGGTTCCCAATAGTGATAATCATTTGAATGAAGGAAATGAGTCCCTCGAACACTGGTTGGCAAATAGAGGGAAAGAGGCTATCATGCAAGGAGCATTTAACCCCCAGGAAGGATGTACCACAACTAGCAACACCTGATCCTATTAGGCAGGCAGACACTCTGCAAATTAGGAATGGTAATACATCGCATTGATAATGGAATGTTTATAGAACTGTCTCAAATACGAGCTCACCAGCTGAAAAATGTAATAACTTCTGAGACTGCGCCCGATCGCTCCGTGTCTGTGTTCTATGCTGGAAGCTGAACTTTAACCCTTACAGTACCACTGTTAAAAAAAAATTTTTTAAACTGCAGGAAGTCTTACAAAAGATTAATGACCCTTGGGCACAGCTATTAAAACACCTGATAGAGTCCAGATGAGAGAATATAGTGACCCATTGCACGGCTTGGTATGCTCGTGAGGATGAGCACGCATACAATTCACAAACGCAAAGTCACTTAGGACAGCAGACCTCATTGCATGTCACTCCTTTTTATTTTTCGGTGTTGTGGGATTAGGAATGTTAGTACAGTTGACCTATAGTCAGAATGGTTAGGATGGGTTTCACTTCAGAACCCCATTTAACATTGGCCGTAAGACATCCTGCTAAGGCAAAGCAAATCGGAGAAGTGATCAAAGAGGCCAAAGGAAAAAAGTAATTTATATTGAAATGGACAGATGGAATTGCCATATACAATTTTATGGCAAACAGGAGGGCAAAGTGACCTGGAAAGAGGAGCAATGGCCCGCTACATTTGAAAGACAACAATCTCCCCGAGGCAGCCATCATTTACCCTCTTCAATCCTGGCCCAGGTACTGGCACAAAGAACAAAGAACAAAGAAATGTACAGCACAGGAACAGGCCCTTCGGCCCTCCAAGCCCATGCCGACCATGCTGCCCGACTAAACTACAATCTTCTACACTTCCTGGGTCCGTATCCCTCTATTCCCATCCTACTCATGTATTTGTCAAGATGCCCCTTAAATGTCACTATCGTCCCTGCTTCCACTACCTCCTCCGATAGCGAGTTCCAGGCACCCACTACCCTCTGTGTAAAAAACTTGCCTCGTACATCTACTCTAAATCTTGCCCCTCTCACCTTAAACCTATGCCCCCTAGTAATTGACCCCTCTACCTCGGGGAAAAGCCTCTGACTATCCACTCTGTCTATGCCCCTCATAATTTTGTAGACCTCTATCAGGTCTCCCCTCAACCTCCTTCGTTCCAGTGAGAACAAACCGTTTTTATTCAACCGCTCCTCATAGCTAATGCCCTCCATACCAGGCAACATTCTGGTAAATCTCTTCTGCACCCTCTCTAAAGCCTCCACATCCTTCTGGTAGTGTGGCGACCTGAATTGAACACTATACTCCAAGTGTGGCCTAACTAAGGTTCTATACAGCTGCAACATGACTTGCCAATTCTTATACTCAGTGCACCGGCCAATGAAGGCAAGCATGCCGTATGCCTTCTTGACTACCTTCTCCACCTGTGTTGCCCCTTTCAGTGACCTGTGGACCTGTACTCCTAGATCTCTTTGACTTTCAATACTCTTGAGGGTTCTACCATTCACTGTATATTCCTTACCTGCATTAGACCTTCCAAAATGCATTACCTCACATTTGTCCGGATTAAACTCCATCTGCCATCTCTCCGCCCAAGTCTCCAAACAATCTAAATCCTGCTGTATCCTCTGACAGTCCTCATCGCTATCCACAATTCCACCAACCTTTGTGTCGTCTGCAAACTTACTAATCAGACCAGTTACATTTTCCTCCAAATCATTTACATATACTGCGAACAGCAAAGGTCCCAGCACTGATCCCTGTGGAACACCACTGGTCACAGCCCTCCAATTAGAAAAGCATCCTTCCATTGCTACTCTCTGCCTTCTATGACCTAGCCAGTTCTGTATCCACCTTGCCAGCTCACCCCTGATCCTGTGTGACTTCACCTTTTGTACCAGTCTACCATGAGGGACCTTGTCAAAGGCCTTACTGAAGTCCATATAGACAACATCCACTGCCCTACCTGCATCAATCATCTTAGTGACCTCCTCGAAAAACTCTATCAAGTTAGTGAGACACGACCTCCCCTTCACAAAACCATGCTGCCTCTCACTAATACGTCCATTTGCTTCCAAATGGGAATAGATCCTGTCTTGAAGAATTCTCTCCAGTAATTTCCCTACCACTGAAGTAAGGCTCACCGGCCTGTAGTTCCCTGGATTATCCTTGCTACCCTTCTGAAACAGAGGAACAACATTGGCTATTCTCCAGTCCTCTGGGACATCACCCGAAGACAGTGAGGATCCAAAGATTTCTGTCAAGGCCTCAGCAATTTCCTCTCCAGCCTCCTTCAGTATTCTGGGGTAGATCCCATCAGGCCCTGGGGACTTATCTACCTTAATATTTTTTAAGACACCCAACACCTCGTCTTTTTGGACCTCAATGTGACCCAGGCTATCTACACACCCTTCTCCAGACTCAACATCTACCAATTTCTTCTCTTTGGTGAATACTGATGCAAAGTATTAATTTAGTACCTCGCCCATTTCCTCTGGCTCCACACATAGATTCCCTTGCCTATCCTTCAGTGGGCCAACCCTTTCCCTGGCTACCCTCTTGCTTTTTATGTACGTGTAAAAAACCTTGGGATTTTCCTTAACCCTATTTGCCAATAACTTTTCGTGACCCCTTCTAGCCCTCCTGACTCCTTGCTTAAGTTCCTTCCTACTTTCCTTATATTCCACACAGGCTTCGTCTATTCCCAGCCCTTTAGCCCTGACAAATGCCTCCTTTTTCTTTTTGACGAGGCCTACAATATCTCTCGTTATCCAAGGTTCCTGAAAATTGCCGTATTTATCCTTCTTCCTGACAGGAACATGCCGGTCCTGAATTCCTTTCAACTGACACTTGAAAGCCTCCCACATGTCAGATGTTGATTTTCCCTCAAACATCCACCCCCAATCTATGTTCTTCAGTTCCCGCCTAATATTGTTATAATTAGCCTTCCCCCAATTTAGCACATTCATCCTAGGACCACTCTTATCCTTGTCCACCAGCACTTTAAAACTTACTGAATTGTGGTCACTGTTCCGGAATGCTCCCCTACTGAAACATCTACCACCTGGCCGGGCTCATTCCCCAATACCAGGTCCAGTACCGCCCCTTCCCTAGTTGGACTGTCCACATATTGTTTTAAGAAGCCCTTAGGATGCTCCTTACAAACTCCGCCCCGTCTAAGCCCCTGGCACTAAGTGAGTCCCAGTCAATATTGGGGCAGTTGAAGTCTCCCATCACCACAACCCTTTTTACTCTTTTCCACAATCTGTCTACCTGTCTGCTCCTCTATCTCCCGCTGGCTGTTGGGAGGCCTGTAGTAAACCCCCAACATTGAGACTGCACCCTTCTTATTCCTGATCTCTACCCATAAAGCTTTACTGCCCTCTGAGGTGTCCTCCCGCAGTACAGCTGTGATACTCTCCCTAACCAGTAGCGGAACTCCGCCACCCCTTTTACATCCCCCTCTATCCCGCCTGAAACATCTAAATCCTGGAACGTTTAGCTGCCAATCCTGCCCTTCCCTCAACCAGGTCTCTGTAATGGCAACAACATCATAGTTCCAAGTACTAATCCAAGCTCTAAGTTCATCTGCCTTACCCGTAATACTTATTGCATTAAAACATATGCACTTCAGGCCACCAGACCCGCTGTGTTCAGCAACTTCTCCCTGTCTGCTCTGCCTCAGAGCCCCACTGTCCCTATTCCCTAGTTCTCCCTCAATGCTCTCACCTTCTGACCTATTGCTCCCGTGCCCACCCCCCGCCATACTAGTTTAAACCCTCCCGTGTGACACTAGCAAACCTTGCGTCCCAGAGAAGCTCGATCGGCTGTCTCCTAACCTTTGCTGCAACTACGGGTCGTCCTGACCTATCCCAAAGGGTATCGCAGACCCAGCTGGGGGAGCCTGTACACCGTCAGTCCGTTCCGGTCAAGTCTGTCTGATTGGACTGGGCGCTAGCGCTATGTATGGGCTCTGCCTTTTTCTTATTGAGAGTGCCTGTTTGTGGGCTCTCTGTGGCTTTTTAGGGCCATTGCATTCTTTGGCAAAATGTCCCAACTGTCCGCAATTGTAGCATTCTTGCGGTTTTGCTGGGGGGCTGCTCTTTCCCTCGTTTACCCAGGCGGGGTTGTGAAGAGTGGTTCTTACTGCCTGCACGTCTGCGGCGGCTTGTTTTTCCTCGTGGGTTCTAGCTGCGGGTTTACTGTGAGCCGCTTGTTCCCAAACGCGGGACAATCTTTTGACCACCCACTTCTCATTATGAGCCTCCTCCGAGGGGTCATAATTACTACAGGCATTCTGTCCTGCTTCCGTGGCATGGGAGATAAGGGTGCGGGTCCACTTGGCCATATTGTCTGCGGACAAATGGGCACGATCTACGTTGCCGAAAACGGCTTCAAAGTTAATCCACAAGCGTCCTGCGAACGCTGTGGGGTGTTCAAGACTTTTTCTGTCTGCACTTATTTAGGCCATCTACGGGGTCGCCCCGGTTATACCGATCGCATCCAGGATCGCGGTATGTATTTCTGCAAAGGTGCCTCCTCCTATATTCTGTGGGTCGGGAAGGGCTGCTGCGACCGATGGGTCTAAGCTGAGGACCGTGAGCTTTACCTGCTCTTTCTCATCCAGGCCGTACAAGGTCGCCTGGTTGTTGACGGTGGCAAAGAAATGGTGTGGGTCTGAAGCGGGGAGGAACGGTGTGATTTTCGCACACGCGTCCCGTAATTGGGTCACTGTGAGGGTGGTGGAATATAGGAATTCCGCCTCGTCTGCTGTGGCGGTGCGGTGGGTTGTTACAGGGTTAATCGGAGCCTGTATAACCTGCTGTGTGGGGGGTGGGGGTGCTTTCCTCCTTTGGGGCTTTCCCTGTGCACATGTTCCCTGAACATATCTCTGCGCTGTCTCTTGCAGTTCTTCCCAATCAGGGCCGTCTTCCTGTTCTAAATTTTCCCCAAAGGTGTCTTGAAATCCCTTTTGGACAGAAAGCAGTGATTGCAGGTCTGCAATTTGCTTCCGGCACTTCGCATGGTCTATGGTGCTCTGCCTTTGTTCCGTGGTTGCAGCGTGGAGCGCTCTCAAGGCTGCCTTGAGATCACTACATTGCTTCTGTAGCGTCTCCACCTGCTTCTCTGTCTCTTTCAAATTTGGAACAGGGGGCTAAGGTGGTGTCGTAGATGCGGGTACGGCTTGCGCTGATTTCCGAAAATACGGACTTCCGACAGTTTTGACGCAACAAACTCTATCAGTTTTACCTTATAACCCTGTTAGTTACGAATGCAGACACACACTTCCGATGATTGGATCTGATTCCACTGGAACGCTTTTCAGAGTCCAAGGTTTGAGTTTGGTTTCAGTTTTGATTCAGGCAGCCTGGTGACGTAATCCAGCTAACTCTCCCCAGGAAGATCCAGCTAACTCTCTTCGTAAGGCCACTGTGAGGACTGACTGTCTCTCAAGAAAGCCTCTGTTTTTTTCTGGAATTACAGAGGCCTGAAGACAAACCATGAAATGAACACAGTTTAATGAAAAATAAATAGCCTCTCCAGAGAAAGCTTTGAGTAATGCAAATATAACCTATAGAGTATCTGATGAATGAATCTACAAAGAATATAATTACAGGCTGCAAACCAAAGACTTTAATCTGCAAGCTTGCTGTGAAGAAACGTGTGCTAAAGAACCAACTGCAACAAAGACACTTTCATCATAGATTATCATAGAATTTACAGTGCAGAAGGAGGCCATTCGGCCCATCGAGTCTGCACCGGCTCTTGGAAAGAGCACCCTACCCAAGGTCAACACCTCCACCTATTCCCATAACCCAGTAACCCCTCCCAACACTAAGGGCAATTTTGGACACTAAGGGCAATTTTGGACACTATGGGCAATTTAGCATGGCCAATCCACCTAACCCGCACATCTTTGGACTGTGGGAGGAAACCGGAGCACCCGGAGGAAACCCACGCACACACGGGGAGGATGTGCAGACTTCGCACAGACAGTGACCCAAGCCGGAATCGAACCTGGGACCCTGGAGCTGTGAAGCATTTGTGCTAACCACCATGCTACCGCGCTGCCCACTTTCTTCCCTCCACTTTTTTTTCACCCCTTTCCACTCCTCTGAGTTTGTCTGTCTTGTGTGTGTGTGTGTGTGTGTGTACGTGTGTGTGTTGAGGGTGGGGGCAAGTTACATTTGGTATTAAGCATGAGCTTGTCTTTAACCAATTGTATTTACTGTATATCTTATAGTTCTTGTTAGAAATAAACAGTAATTATGTTTAAACATACAAACCTGGTGACTGTAATTATTGGGTAGCCAAGGGCCAAAACTTGGGTATGAACAAAGAACAAAGAAAAGTACAGAACAGGAACAGGCCCTTCGGCCCTCCAAGCCTGCGCCGACCATGCTGCCCGTCTAAACAAAAATCTTCTACACTTCCGGGGTCCGTATCCCTCTATTCCCATCCTATTCATATATTTGTCAAGATGCTCCCTAAACGTCACTATCATCCCTGCTTCCACCACCTTCTCCGGCAGCGAGTTCCAGGCACCCACTACCCTCTGTGTAAAAAAACTTGCCTCGTGCCTCTCCTCTAAACCTTGCCCCTCGCACCTTAAACCTATGCCCTCTAGTAATTGACCCCTCTACCCTGGGAAAAAGTATCTGACTATCCACTCTGTCGATGCCCCTCATAATTTTGTAGACCTCGATCAGGTCGCCCCTCAACCTCCGTCGTTCCAGTGAGAATAAACGGATTTCATTCAACCTCTCCTGATAGCTAATGCCCTCCACACCAGGCCACATCCTGGTAAATCTCTTCTGCACCCTCTCTAAAGCCTCCACATCCTTCTGGTAGTGTGGCGACCAGAATTGAACACTATACTCCAAGTGTGGCCTAACTAAGGTTCTAGACAGCTGCAACATGATTTGCCAATTCTTATACTCAATGCCCCGGCCAATGAAGGCAAGCATGCCGTATGCCTTCTTGACTACCTTCTCCACCTGTGTTGCCCCTTTCAGTGACCCGTGGACCTGTACACCTAGATCTCTCTGACTGTCAATACTCTTGACTGTATATTCTCTACCTGTATTAGTCCTTCCAAAGTGCATTACTTCACATTTGTCCAGGTTAAACCCCATCCGCCCAAATCTCCAAACAATCTAAATCCTGCTGTATCTTCTGACAGTCCTCATCGCTATCCGCAATTCCACCAACCTTTGTGTCGTCTGCAAACTTATTAATCAGACCAGTTACATTTTCCTCCAAATCATTTACATATACTGCGAACAGCAAAGGTCCCAGCACTGATCCCTGCGGAACGCCACTGGTCACAGCCCTCCAATCAGAAAAGCACCCTTCCATTGCCTGTCTCTGCCTCCTATGACCTAGCCAGTTCTGTATCCACCTTGCCAGTTCATCTCTGATCCCGTGTTACTTCACCTTTTGTACCAGTCTGCCATGAGGGACCTTGTCAAAGGCCTTACTGAAGTCCACGTAGACACCATCCACTGCCCTACCTGCATCAATTATCTTTGTGACCTCTTCGAAAAACTCTATCAAGTTAGTGGGACACGACCTCCCTTTCGCAATTCTTATTGTTATAAGAATTATTAGTTAATTCACTTGTGTTGTGATTCCGGTATATGTGGGGCTGGAATTGACTGCACACTAGCCCAGGTGTCTTAACACGAGCTTTACTCTGTATCTAACCCCATGCTGCACCTGTCCTGGGTGTGTTTGATTGCAATATTGTAGAGGAAACTTTATTCTGTATCTAACTTCGTGCTGTACCTGTCCTGGGAGTGTTTGATGGGGGCAGTGCAGAGGGAGGTTTACTCTGTACCTAACTCCGTGCTGTACCTGTCCTGGGAGTGTTTGATGGGGGCAGTGCAGAGGGAGCTTTACTCTGTACCTAACTCCGTGCTGTACCTGTCCTGGGAGTGTTTGATGGGGGCAGTGCAGAGGGAGCTTTACTCTGTATCTGACCCCGTGCTGTACCTGCCCTGGGAGTGTTTGATGGGGCAGTACAGAGGGTGCTTTACTCTGCATCTAACCCCGTGCTGCACCTGTCCTGGGAGTGTTTGATGGGGACAGTGTAGAAGGAGCTTTACTCTGTATCTAATCCCGTGCTGTACCTGTCCTGGGAGTGTTTGATGGGTCTGTGTAGAGGGATCTGTTGCTCTTTTTAGCCTTAGTTTTATTACCTCTGATTATGTCACCTTTGCTCACGAGTCACAAGGTATCTTTCTGATACCGCCACGTGGTTCAAGCTCAAGTTATGATTAATAAGTCAGCACACCGCTTAGCAAGATTGAAATCAACGGTCATTTATTATATACAACAATTAATGCTTACACAATAATCCTACTATCTATATCGAAACCTACCACTACTGGCCAATACTTAACTTTAGGAAGGGCCCACCAGGTCAGGGAAACAAATGGCTTATCGAATCGGATCTGGCCCGCCGGATTCAAAAGGCTGATACGGGTCGATGGCTAGGAGTCTTTATCGGGTAGCGATCGCTGGAGTCAAACTTACAGTTTCTGGTCGATGTTCTTGCAGGAGAAGAAGGGAGAGAGAGAGAGATCTGAACTTGGCCCCTTACTTTATAGGGCCCAGGGGCTTCCCGCCTCTCGGGGCGGCCCTTGACCCTGAGTCCCAAGTGATTGGACTTGTTCCCAATCACTGGGTTCGATATGATCCAATAACGGGACGATTCCTCGATCGGGGGGTGGTCGTTCACCTGTCTTTGTTTCGGCCACTGCAGGCGCTGACAGGTCTGGTCCGGCATTCAATTGCTAACATGTTGCAATTGTTCCCGGGGATAGCCGATTAAACTGCAGATGTCTGGGTTGATGTGCTGCTAATAGTCTTGAGTATCGATCTGGGCCGACTTCCCCAGAGCCGAATACGCCATTCTGTCTGCAGCTGTCCGTTTGTGTCCTGTTGGCTGCTTTTCCCATCAGCCTTTTCGGTTAGCCATTTTAAATCGGGTTTTGGCCAAATTAATAGGGAATCAGCCATTTTAGGTGGCTACAGAGCTTTACCCTGTATCTAACCCCGTGCTGTACCTGTCCTGGGAGTGTTTGATGGGTCTGTGTACAGGGAGCTTGACTCTGTATCTAACCCCGAGCTGTACCTGTCCTGGGTGTGTTTGATGGGGACAGTGTAGAGGGAGCTTTACTCTGTATCTAACCCCGTGCTGTACCTGTCCTGGGAGTGTTTGATGGGTCTGTGTACAGGGAGCTTGACTCTGTATCTAACCCCGAGCTGTACCTGTCCTGGGTGTGTTTGATGGGGACAGTGTAGAGGGAGCTTTACTCTGTATCTAACCCCGTGCTGTACCTGTCCTGGGAGTGTTTGATGGGGACAGTGCAGAGGGAGCTTTACTCTGTGTCTAACCCCATGCTGTACCTGTCCTGGGAGTGTTTGATGGGTCTGTGTACAGGGAGCTTGACGCTGTATCTAACCCCGAGCTGTACCTGTCCTGGGTGTGTTTGATGGGGACAGTGTAGAGGGAGCTTTACTCTGTATCTAACCCCGTGCTGTACCTGTCCTGGGAGTGTTTGATGGGGACAGTGCAGAGGGAGCTTTACTCTGTATCTAACCCCATGCTGTACCTGTCCTGGGAGTGTTTGATGGAGACAGTATGGAGGGAGCTTTACTCTGTATCTAACCCCGTGCTGTACCTGTCCTGGGAGTGTTTGATGGGGACAGTGTAGTGGGAGCTTTACTCTGTATCAAACCCGTGCTGTACCTGTCCTGGGAGTGTTTGATGGAGACAGTGCAGAGGGAGCTTTACTCTGTATCTAACCCCGTGCTGTACCTGTCCTGGGAGTGTTTGATGGGTCTGTGTACAGGGAGCTTGACTCTGTATCTAACCCCGAGCTGTACCTGTCCTGGGTGTGTTTGATGGGGACAGTGTTGAGGGAGCTTTACTCTGTATCTAACCCCGTGCTGTACCTGTCCTGGGAGTGTTTGATGGGGACAGTGCAGAGGGAGCTTTACTCTGTATCTAACCCCATGCTGTACCTGTCCTGGGAGTGTTTGATGGAGACAGTATGGAGGGAGCTTTACTCTGTATCTATCCCCGTGCTGTACCTGTCCTGGGAGTGTTTGATGGGGACAGTGTAGTGGGAGCTTTACTCTGTATCAAACCCGTGCTGTACCTGTCCTGGGAGTGTTTGATGGAGACAGTATGGAGGGAGCTTTACTCTGTATCTAACCCCGTGCTGTACCTGTCCTGGGAGTGTTTGATGGGTCTGTGTACAGGGAGCTTTACTCTGTATCTAACCCCGTGCTGTACCTGTCCTGGGAGTGTTTGATGGGGACAGTGCAGAGGGAGCTTTACTCTGTATCTAACCCCGTGCTGTACCTGTCCTGGGAGTGTTTGTTGGGGACAGTGTAGTGGGAGCTTTACTCTGTATCAAACCCGTGCTGTACCTGTCCTGGGAGTGTTTGATGGAGACAGTATGGAGGGAGCTTTACTCTGTATCTAACCCCGCGCTGTACCTGTCCTGGGAGTGTTTGATGGGGACAGTGTTGAGGGAGCTTTATTCTGTATCTAACCCCATGCTGTACCTGTCCTGGGAGTGTTCGATGTGGACAGTGCAGAGGGAGCTTTACTCTGTATCTAACCCCGTGCTGTACCTGTCCTGGGAGTGTTTGATGGGGACAGTGTAGCGGGAGCTTTACTCTGTATCTAACCCCGTGCTGTACCTGTCCTGGGAGTGTTTGATGGGGACAGTGCAGAGGGATCTTTACTCTGTATCTAACCCCGTGCTGTACCTGTCCTGGGAGTGTCTGATGGGGACAGTGTAGCGGGAGCTTTACTCTGTATCTAACCCCGTGCTGTACCTGTCCTGGGAGTGTTTGATGGGGACAGTGCAGAGGGAGCTTTACTCTGTATCTAACCCCGTGCTGCACCTGTCCTGTGAGTGTTTGATGGGGACAGTGTAGCGGGAGCTTTACTCTGTATCTAACCCCGTGCTGTACCTGTCCTGGGAGTGTTTGATGGGGACAGCGTAGAGGGAGCTTTACTCTGTATCTAACCCCGTGCTGTATCTGTCCTGGGAGTGTTTGATGAGGACAGTGTAAGGGGAGCTTTACTCTGTATCTAACCCCGTGCTGTACCTGTCCTGGGTGTGTTTGATGGGGACAGTGTAGAGGGAGCTTTACTCTGTATCTAACCCCGTGCTGTATCTGTCCTGGGAGTGTTTGATGAGGACAGTGTAGAGGGAGCTTTACTCTGTATCTAACCCCGTGCTGTACCTGTCTGAGGAGGGTTTGAAGGCGATAGTTAATTTTACCACTTACAAAATGAAACATACATGGAAAAAAAAAGAAAGCATTTCCTTTTCCAAAAACAACTGTTAAATCGAGATGAGCATTCCCACAGAATTGTTGATTTTGCCCCGATGAAAACCCTGCAGAGGAAATGTTTCTGTGAATTGTTCAGGGACAGTGGAATAGGGGTTAACCCTGTCACCGTACCTGGTATTGGACCATCACAATGCGAGCCGGACACTCCAAACCAGCTGTAAAATTGTGTTTGTGGCAATTTTTGGGTGATCAGGAGGAGGATTTGTGGGAGGTGTGAGGGGGGTGGTTGTTAGTTTTTCATACCAATTGATTTTATACAAAACCTTTTTTTGACCGTTCAACAATCCTTTTGTAAGTTATTTTTCAAATGTTTTATTGTTTTTCTGTACAATCTTGTACATTTCCAAACACCTTTTAGTTTTACCAATATGTTTCATTTCAATTTTTCGGTATCCTGAGGTCAGTAAAATTTATCCTGGTGCCAACATATATTGCAAATGTACAACCTTTAATTATGTATTAGCATCCTTCAAGCATTAGGATTCACTATGTCCGCTTCCAGTGCCAAGACTGTTCCATACTCCCTGCCAATTGGTAATGGAAGACAATGTGGCTCACTTCAATTCTACTCCACTAACATGTTGGCCAAGATCTGTAAACTGATCACACAGTGGATTTTAGTGATTATGCAGTCACAACGATAGTGCTGCATGAAAAGATGGTTGCCGGTACCTTTTAGGTGAAGTTTCATTTTTAAAAAACCTCTCATTGAATAAAGCACTGCCTGAGTTTGGCTTTAAAATATCTTTGTTCATTATTGACTTAATCGGATGCTTCTGACTTTCTTGATACAGGCGTCCCTATCTGACGCCAAGATAGAATGGTATGGAGCAGTAACATTCTGAATTCCTGTTTTCCGATTCTCCCTCGACTCATACGTATCTTCTTATCTAAATCTTATTGTTGTGAAGTACTGGGGCGGGTGGCGGTGTGGGGATGGGCGGGAAGAATTGGGGACCAATAACCTCATCTATAATCCCAATAACGTGCAGGTTCAGCCGGCAGTTAGGAAGGCAAATGCAATGTTAGCATTCATGTCAAGAGGGCTAGAATACAAGACCAGGGATGCACTTCTGAGGCTGTATAAGGCTCTGGTCAGACCCCGTTTGGAGTATTGTGAGCAGTTTTGGGCCCCGTATCTAAGGAAGGATGTGCTGGCCTTGGAAAGGGTCCAGAAGAGGTTCACAAGAATGATCCCCGGAATGAACAGCTTGTCGTATGGGGAGCGGTTGAAGACTCTGGGTCTGGACTCGTTGGAGTTTAGAAGGATGAGGGGGGATCTTATTGAAACTTACAGGATACTGCGAGGCCTGGATAGAGTGGACGTGGAGAGGATATTTCCACTTGTAGGAAAAACTAGAACCAGAGGACACCATCTCAGACTAAAGGGATGATCCTTTAAAATAGATGAGGAGGAATTTCTTCAGCCAGAGGGAGGTGAATCAGTGGAACTCTTTGCCGCAGAAGGCTGTGGAGGCCAAATCGCGGAGTGTCTTTAAGACAGAGATAGATAGTGATGCACGATCAATTGCACAAAGACGAGAGTTGAATGCAACTGAGGCTTCATTACACTAAGATGTGTGGCCTCCTACAGCAGCTGGTGAAATGGTTGCTGTATGGGGCGCTCACATATTTATACTCCGCCTACTGGGCAGAGCCAGCAGGCAGGGACTACCCCCGTACCTGTAGTACAGGGCCTTACCACACATCTCCTAATATATACAACAGTGGTGATTACCACATTCACTCCCTGTTAAAATTGAGTCCGGCGGGAGTGGCGGAGAACTATATACAGAACAAGTTTTAATATACAGAGGCAAAACATTTTTTGGAGTCCAGTACATGGTGCTTTAACAGTCCCTAACCAATTATAGGTTTAGCCGGTCCAGGGCCTTGATCTGACGTTGGGAGCGGCGCAGTGGTGGCGGCGAATCCGGTGTCGGTCTGGTCCTCGGTGACTCCGGGAGCGTGCCGAAATCCTCCTCATCCTCGGGCGTGGGCAGGGGGAGGATTGATGGTCCCGGGGGTGTTGCTGCTGGGTGTGCGGGGGAGGGGAGGGTGGTTCCGGGCCGGAGGGGTGTGTGTGTGGGGAACCTGCTGGTGCCAGGTCCCTGAGGGAGACAGTATCCTGGCCATCGGGGTACGCTACGTAGGCATACTGGGGTTAGCGTGGAGTAACTGCACCCTTTCAACCAACGGGTCCGCCTTGTGGAGTCGTACGTGCTTACGGAGGAGTACGGGTCCTGGAGCTGCGAGCCAAGTCGGGAGCGACACCCCGGATGTGGACTTCCTGGGGAAGGCGAAGAGACGTTCATGGGGTGTGTCGTTAGTCGCAGTGCAAGGAGCGACCGAATGGAGTGCAGTGCATCGGGGAGGACCTCCTGCCAGCGGAAGGCCGGGAGGTTTCTGGACTGTAGGGCCAGCTGGACGGCCCTCCAGACTGTCCCGTTCTCCCTCTTCACCTGCCTCTGTATCCAATCCCCTGTTGTATCTGTCCTGGGAGTGTTTGACAGGTGACTGATGATTGGTGAGTGACATTTCAGCATATTTGGGATGTTTATTTGATTAAATTGATAATTTATAAACTGATGTGGCAATGTGTTTGAAATCAACTGGAATGCACTGTGGGTTATACAAAAGAAACATACATTTTCCAGGGGATATGTTAACTCTAACGAGTAGGATATGGGATCTGTAGCTACTCACTGCTACTGAGAGAACCTGGATCCTCTGAGCAAACACAGCTCCATTCTTCGCACTGACTAGATTGTTATCCTGGAATTCATCTCGATTCTTTCAGAGTCTGTGATTGAGATTCTGCTGAGCAAGTGAAGGTGGAAAATCGAAAGAGAAATCACCCAGTCCCTGATTGCAAGCTGATTGTGAGATCATTGAACTAAAATCTCTTCCCATTCAGTGAAATGATGGAGATTCCTGTCATTCAGGGACCCCCCCGAATCCCTGACAATCCACCAATGTCACCGGAGAATGGAATAGATTGGGGGATGAGGAGAGGGTGGATAGGTGGAACTGAGGGAAGCAAGCGGGTAGGTGTGATTGAGGAATGCTGGGAGAGGGTGGGTAGATAGAATTGAGGGATTCAGGGAGAGGGTGGGTAGGTGGAATTCACAGGTGGAGAGGGTGGGTAAGTGGGATTGAGCGATATGGGGAGAGGGGGTTGACGTATGAGGAGAGATTAAACAGTTTGGACTTATACTCGCTGATATTTAGATGAATGAGACCAGAGCTGATCAAGGTTTATAAAATACTTAAAGGAATTGATAAAGTAAATGTAGACCAAATATCCCCCTTGTGGGGCAATCTGGAACTGATATAGGTTGCGAGGCGGTAGATTTAAACCTGAAATGATGAGGAACTACTGAATTTGTGGAACTCGCTATCGTATAGTGCGGTGGAGTCCGAATCATTAAATGGTTTCAAGAGGGAAATAAATATTTTTCTGATTTATAAAAAATGGGTTAAAGGGAAATGGTGGACAGGTAGGGAGGTGGCCTTGAGACCAGGAAGCGATCAGCCATGATCTGATTGAATGGCAGAACAGGCGCGAAGGGCTGAATTGCCTCGTTCTGCTCCTAATTCCTATGTTCCTAATTGAACTGTCAGTAGACTGAGAGGCCTTATTCAGTTGCATCTGGCTGCACTAATCAACAGTGTTTGTCGCGACATTCCAGAGAAGTTTCAGATTTTGAAAGAGAAGCGGTGGGTGAAAAATCCTTTTGAATTTGAGACTCCTGAGTCAATTATTAACTTACAGCTGACTCCAAATGGAGAGACTGAACTTCTGCGCCTTCCCTATGACAGCATATTAAAAACACACTACAAGCCCATGGGGCTGTCAGCATTCTAGAGTAGCGTCTCCAAGGAGTATCCAGTGCTGAGTAAAACAAGCATTTTGTTGCTATTGCCCTTCACGTGCATGATTAGAATTTTCGTCCTCCAAAAGATGAAGACAGCACAAAGGAACTGGCTGAACTCTGCACCTGATCTGCGCATTGCCCTCTCCTCCTGTGAACCTGATTGGAGTGAGATCATTAGGACCACCTGTCGCATTAAAGGTACGCAAAAATGGTGGGTTGTGAATGTCGGCCGGCGTGGGTCGCGAAGGTCGGCCGGTTGGTAAAAGTGGGTGCCAGGAAAAAAAGTTTGAAAAACAATGTGAGTGAGTGAGTGCTTGCTGAGAAGGGGAGTAAATTCAAAAAAAAACTTACTGTCGGGAGTTTCCAGCTGAATCTAGTCGGAGTGAGGACAGAATGACCGCTGGGTAAGTAGTACAGATTTAAATTGTTTGCGCAGGCCCATATCAGCTGATTGCTGTTTTCGTGTGGGGCTGGTTGCTGGTTAAGTGTTTTATTTTTTACCTGTATTTAAGTTGGGCAGTTTCTAAACCCTAGACACTACACTTGTAGTGTCCCCCACCCTTCCAACTCCTTTAACCTAAGGGGTAGAGTGAATAACAGATAAGCTCTTCATTTCTTTTTCTTTTTTTATCTAGAGGGGATGGCAGGGAAGGCAGTGCAATGTTCCTCCTGCAGAATGTTTGAGGTGAGGGACGCCGCCTGTGTCCCTGCTGATTTCACCTGTGGGACGTGCACACATCTCCAGCTCCTCAGAAACCGCGTCAGGGAACTGGAGCTGGAGCTGGATGAACTTCGGATCATTCGGGAGGCAGAGGTGGTCATAGATAGACGCTTCAGGGATGTAGTTACTCTGAAGAATAAAGATAGATGGGTGACGGTGAGAGGGGCTGGGAGGAAGCAGTCAGTACAGGGATCCCCTGTGGTCATTCCCCTTAGTAACAAGTATACCGCTTTGGATACTGTTGGGGGGATGACTTACCAGGGGTAAGCCATGAGGTACAGGTCCCTGGCACAGAGTCTGCCCCTGTTGCTCAGAAGGGAGGGGGGGGGGAGGAGTAGAGCATTAGTCATTGGAGACTCCATAGTTAAGGGGATAGATAGGAGAGGGCGCTCGAGAGTTACAAGTTAGCTAGGAAGGACCTAAAGAGAGAGCTAAGAAGAGCCAGGAGGGGACATGAGAAGTCTTTGGCAGGTAGGATCAAGGATAACCCTAATGCTTTCTATAGATATGTCAGGAATAAAAGAACGACGAGGGTAAGAGTAGGGCCAGTCAAGGACGGTAGTGGGAAGTTGTGCGTGGAGTCCAAGGAGATAGGAGAGGTGCTAAATGAATATTTTTCATCAGTATTCACACAGGAAAAAGACAATGTTGTCGAGGAGAATACTGAGATTCAGGCTACTAGACTAGAAGGGCTTGAGGTTGATAAGGAGGAGGTGTTAGCAATTCTGGAAAGTGTGAAAATAGATAAGTCCCCTGGGCCAGATGGGATTTATCCTAGGATTCTCTGGGAAGCTAGGGAGGAGATTGCTGAGCCTTTGGCTTTGATCTTTAAGTCATCTTTGTCTACAGGAATAGTGCCAGAAGACTGGAGGATAGCAAATGTTGTCCCCTTGTTCAAGAAGGGGAGTAGAGACAACCCCGGTAACTATAGACCAGTGAGCCTTACTTCTGTTGTGGGCAAAGTCTTCGAAAGGTTTATAAGAGATAGGATGTATAATCATCTGGAAAGGAATAATTTGATTAGAGATAGTCAACACGGTTTTATGAAGGGTAGGTCATGCCTCACAAACCTTATTGAGTTCTTTGAGAAGGTGACCAAACAGGTGGATGAGGGTAAAGCAGTTGATGTGGTGTATATGGATTTCAGTAAAGCCATACTGGGTTAAGGTTCCCCAAGGTAGGCTACTGCAGAAAATACGGAGGCATGGGATTCAGGGTGATTTAGCAGTTTGGATCAGAAATTGGCTAGCTGGAAGAAGGCAAAGGGTGGTTGATAGGAAATGTTCAGACTGGAGTCCAGGTACTAGTGGTGTACCACAAGGATCTGTTTTGGGGCCACTGCTGTATGCCATTTTTATAAATGACCTGGAGGAGGGCGTAGAAGGATGGATGAGTAAATTTGCAGATGATAGTAAAGTCAGTGGCGTTGTGGACAGTGCGGAAGGATGTTACAAGTTACAGAGAGACATCGATAAGCTGCAGCGCTGGGCTGAGAGGTGGCAAATGGAGTTTAATGCAGAAAAGTGTGAGGTGATTCATTTTGGAAGGAATAACAGGAAGACAGAGTACTGGGCTAATGGTAAGATTCTTGGTAGTGGGGATGAGCAGAGAGATCTCGGTGTCCATGTACATAGATCCCTGAAAGTTGCCACCCAGGTTGAGAGGGTTGTTAAAAAGGCGTACGGTGTGTTAGCTTTTATTGGTAGAGGGATTGAGTTTCGGAGCCATGAGGTCATGTTGCAGCTGTATAAAACTCTGGTGCGGCCGCATTTGGAGTATTGCGTGCGATTCTGGTCGCTGCATTATAGGAAGGATGTGGAAGCATTGGAAAGGGTGCAGAGGAGATTTACCAGAATGTTGCCTGGTATGGAGGGACGATCTTATGAGGGAAGGCTGAGGGACTTGAGGCTGTTTTTGTTAGAGAGAAGAAGGTTAAGAGGTGACTTAATTGAGGCATACAAGATGATCAGAGGATTGGATAGAGTGGACAGTGAGAGCCTTTTTCCTCGGATGGTGATGTCTAACACGAGAGGACAGAGCTTTAAATTGAGGGGAGATAGATATAGGACAGATGTCAGTGGTAGGTTCTTTACTCAGAGAGTAGTAAGGGCATGGAATGCCCTGCCTGCAACAGTAGTGGACTCGCCAACACTAAGGGCATTCAAATGGTCATTGGATAGACATATGGACAATAAGGGAATAGTGTAGATGGGCTTTAGAGTGGTTTCACAGGTCGGCGCAACATCGAGGGCCGATGGGCCTGTACTGCGCTGTAATGTTCTATGTTCTATGTTCTATGTTCTAATGTCCACTCCACTGGGGAGCTTTTTCTTGACAAGGTGAAGGATTGTGGAGAAAAGGGTGGGGGGTGATGACACATCCCTGCTTGACTCCAGTCTTGACCTCAAAGGTTTCTGTCCTATTTCCATCAGTGAGGACTGTCGCCGACACCTTGTGGTGGAGGAGTCAGAGGATGTTGATGAATTTCTCTGGACAGCCGGCCTTTGACAGGCTCTTCCACAGCACTTCCTGATTAACTGAGTCAAAATCTTTGGTCAGACCAATGAAGGCCACGTCGAGTGGTTGGTGTTGCTCCTCACGTTTCTCTTGAAGTTGTTGAGCTGGGATAATCATGTGCGCTGTGTCATGGTTTGGTCGGAAACAACACTGGCTTTCCGGGAGGATTTCTTCAGAGACTGGGAGAAGGCAGCTAGCAAGGATTAGGGCGATGGTCTACCAGGCGATGGAGAATAGGGAGATTCCTTGGTAGTTTCCACAGTCGGCTTGTCTCCTTCCTTGAAGGTGGTGGTGATGACAGCATCCCTGAGATTGGTAGGAATTTCCTCTCTGTCCCAGATTTTCAGTCACAGCTCATGGAGATGACGGGTGATCTCTTCTCCTCCACGTCTGAAAATCTCCATTGTGATCCCACCCACTCTTGCGGCTTTTCCATTCTTCACGTGTTTAATTGACTTCATCCACAATTATGGTGAGAGTCCAAGATCATCTTTGGTGGAGAGTTGGGGGATTTCTTCAAACATGTCCTCATCTATGGTTGTATTATGGCTTCTCTCCATCGAAGGACAATGTTTTTTCTGTCTCTCAAAAGTGTTCTGTCCTTACTCTGCACCGGTTGAGGCCTAGGGTACTGGATCCATGCTAGCACTGAAGAAGCCCGGGTGTCATGCTTGTCAGTGAGTTGCAGCTCCTTAACCTTCTCAATCTACCATTGGTTCTTGATTTTTTTTCCTTTGTACCTCCGCCTTGGCTAATTGATGAGCTCTCCTCTTTACCTTTCTAATTGTCATTTTGCCAGGTGCAGAGAGCTTTCCTCTTCTTGTCGATGAGGTCTTGGATGGTTTGGTCATTCTAGTCAAACCAGTCTTGGTGTTTCCTGGTCTTGTAGCCAATGGTTTCCTCACAGGTTGGGATGGCGGCCGTCTTCAGTTCTTTCCAGTTTTCCTCCACTCCAATAGAATGGACAATTTGGGAGGCTTTGGTGAAGACATTGTTGGAGGTTCATGAGGATGCTTGGCTCAAGAACAAACAAAGAACAAAGAAAAGTACAGCACAGGAACAGGTCCTTCGGCCCTCCAAGCCTGTGCCGACCATGCTGCCCTAACTAAAAAAAAAACCTTCTGCCCTTACTCGGCCCGTATGTCTCTATTTTCTCCCGATTCATGCACCCATCCAGATGCCGGTTTTATACTGAACTGAATTTGGCCTCTGGAAACTGTTTCAGCCAGTCATCTAATTAACTAGTTGCAACTGCAAGCAGGGCCTAAAGCTCAAACTAAAACTCACTTATTCCAATACAAAGAGAAACTTTTAGTTAATGCTAAATTAAAGAAAGACTGGACTTCCGTTAGAAATTAACCCTTAAATTCCCTCTGTCAGGCAGCACGTGGCACAGTGGTTAGCACTGCAGCCTACGGCGCTGAGGACCCGGGTTCAAATCCCGGGCCTGGGTCACTGTCCATGTGGAGTTTGCACATTCTCCCTGTGTCTGCGTGGGTTTCACCCCCACAACCCAAATATGTGCAAGTTAGGTGGATTGGCCACGCTAAATTGGCCCTTAATTGGAGAAAAAAGTAATTGGGTACTCTAAATTTATATTAAAAAAAAGTTTGCTCTGTCACCAAACTCTAACAGTCACATGGTACTGCAGCCCAAGTGGCACTCCAGAATTGGACAAGTTAATGTTCCCTGGTGAAAGGATGAGGCTTCACTGCGATGCCATATTGTTGAATCGCTTGCCTATGAATCATAGAATCATAGATTATCATAGAATTTACAGTGCAGAAGGAGGCCATTCGGCCCATCGAGTCTGCACCGGCTCTTGGTAAGAGCACCCTACCCAAGGTCAACACCTCCACCCTATCCCCATAACCCAGTAACCCCACCCAACACTAAGGGCAATTTTGGACACTAAGGGCAATTTATCATGGCCAATCCACCAAACCTGCACATCTTTGGACTGTGGGAGGAAACCGGAGCACCCGGAGGAAACCCACGCAAACACGGGGAGGATGTGCAGACTTCGCACAGACAGTGACCCAAGCTGGAATCGAACCTGGGACCCTGGAGCTGTGAAGCAATTTTGCTAACCACTGTGCTACCATGGGACACTTCATCCTGTCAAAGGTGCCACCTCAATGCAAGTTGTTGACTGGGGTCAGGGTTTGGACAGTGTTATACTCCAATAATTGAAAGTGATAGACAGAGTTGCTCACGAGACCAGGGGTGGGGGAAAGTGCAGCCAAAAGATAGTTAAATGTGTCCCTGTGATTTGTCTGAATCTTCAGATCCTCCACCCTCCCTGGTGCCTGGTCGGTTCCTGCAGGAAGGACCCTGGATAGATTGAAAAGAAATCTGGGCCCCACTCAGACTGCGTGGGTAGTGCAGAGCATTGACGACACTGTTGCTATGGGAATAGGTGGGTAGAATAAATCAGGTGGAATGATGAGAGGTTGCAGCACACACAGGGAGTGAGTCACTAATTCACTGTATTAGCGGAAACAGCACTTCCCCAGATAAGAGCCATGGATCTGGAGCAGTTTCCAATCTGGAACCCCATGAACTCTCTGGTTCCAAATAGCAGCCTTGGTGGGGGGGGTGGAGGGGGATGGGTGGGGGGGTGGGGTGGAGGAGGTTAGGAGTGGGGGTGGGGGGATAGGAGTGGGGGTGGGGGGATGGGGTGGGGTGGAGGTGAAGGGTTGTGAATCTCTGGAATTTCTTGCCCAGTGAAGCAGTTGAGGCTCCTTCTTTAAACGTTTTTAAGAAAAAGATAGATACCTTTCTAAAGAATAAAGGGATTTGGGGATATGGTGTACGGGCCGGAGAGTGGAGCTGAGTCCACAAAGATCAGCCATGAACTCATTGAATGGTCGAGCAGGCTCGAGGGGCCAGATGGCCTACTCCTGTTCCTAGTTCTTATGTTCTTATGGGGTGGGGGAGGGGGGTGGGGTGGAGGATGAGGGAGTGGAGGTATGAGGGTGATGGGGTCGGGGGGGGGGATGGTGATGGGGAGGGGTGATGGGGTGGTGGTAAGGGAGTGGGGATGATGGGGTAGGGGATGGCAGATGGTGGCATGTGGTGTTGTTGGGGGAGTGGTGGGGATGGCGGTGGAGGGATAGGGGTGGAGGTGGGGGTGTTAAGGTGGGGAAGGTGGTGATGGGGAGGGTGGTGGGAGTGAGAGTGGGGGTGTGGGTGGGGAGGGGGTGTGGGGGGGTGGGGGGAGGGGCGATGGCAGTGAGAGTAGGGGTGGGGGAGGGGAGGCGGTGTGGGGGGTGGGGAGGCGGTGTGGGGGGTGGGGAGGCGATGTGGGGGGAGTGGTGAGGGGGAGGGTGGTGGGTGTGAGAGTGGGGGTGGGGGTGGGGAGGGGGTGTGGGGGGAGGGGCAATGGCAGTGAGAGTAGGGGTGGGGAGGGGAGGCGGTGTGGGGAGGAGTGATGGGGAGGGTGGTGGGAGTGAGAGTGGGGGTGGGGGTGTGGTTGTGGGAGAGGGGCAATGGGAGTGAGAGTAGGGGTGGGGGGTGGGGATGTGGTGGGGGAGGGGCAATGGGAGTGAGAGTAGGGGTGGGGGGTGGGGATGTGGTGTGGGGGAGGGGTGATGGGAGTGAGAGTAGGGGTGGGGGTGGGGATGTGGTGTGGGGGGAGGGGCAATGGGAGTGAGAGTAGAGGTGGGGGGTGGGGATGTGGTGTTGGGGAGGGGTGATGGGAGTGAGAGTAGGGGTGGGGGGTGGGGATGTGGTGTGGGGGAGGGGTAATGGGAGTGAGAGAAGGGGTGGGGGGTGGGGTGGGGAGGGTGGGTGGGAGTGAGAGTAGGGGTGGGGGGTGGGGATGTGGTGTAGGGGAGGGGTGATGGGAGTGAGAGTAGGGGTGGGGGGTGGGGTGGGGAGGGTGGGTGGGAGTGAGAGTAGGGGTGGGGTGTGGGGTGGGGAGGGTGGGTGGGAGTGAGAGTAGGGGTGGGTGGGAGTGAGAGTAGGGGTGGGGTGGGGAGGGTGGGTGGGAGTGAGAGTAGGGGTGGGGGGTGGGGATGTGGTGTGGGGGAGGGGTGATGGGAGTGAGAGTAGGGGTGGGGGGTGGGGTGGGGAGGGTGGGTGGGAGTGAGAGTAGGGGTGGGGTGTGGGGTGGGGAGGGTGGGTGGGAGTGAGAGTAGGGGTGGGGGGTGGGGATGTGGTGTGGGGGAGGGGTGATGGAGTGAGAGTAGGGGTGGGGGGTGGGGTGGGGAGGGTGGGTGGGAGTGAGAGTAGGGGTGGGGTGTGGGGTGGGGAGGGTGGGTGGGAGTGAGAGTAGGGGTGGGGGGTGGGGATGTGGTGTGGGGGAGGGGTGATGGAGTGAGAGTAGGGGTGGGGGGTGGGGTGGGGAGGGTGGGTGGGAGTGAGAGTAGGGGTGGGGTGTGGGGTGGGGAGGGTGGGTGGGAGTGAGAGTAGGGGTGGGGGGTGGGGATGTGGTGTGGGGGAGGGGTGATGGGAGTGAGAGTAGGGGTGGGGGGTGGGGTGGGGAGGGTGGGTGGGAGTGAGAGTAGGGGTGGGGGGTGGGGTGGGGGAGGGGTGATGGGAGTGAGAGTAGGGGTGGGGGGTGGGGTGGGGGGTGGGGGGAGATGGTGAAGAGGTGGTGAGGTTTGAAAAGCCAATGAGAGAATTTTCTGACAGAAGGATTGACTTTTGGCACAGTTTTAACATAGAACAGACAGTGCAGAAGGAGGCCATTCGGCCCATCGAGTCTGCACCGACCCACTTAAGCCTCCACATGCACCCCATCCCCGCAACCCAATAACCCCTCCTAACCTCTTTGGACACAAAGGGCAGTTTATCATGGCCAATCCAACTAACCTGCACGTCTTTGGACTGTGGGAGGAAACCGGAGCACCCGGAGGAAACCCACACAGACACGGGGAGAACGTGCAGGCAGTGACCCAGCGGGGAATCGAACTCGGGACCCTGGCGCTGTGAAGCCACAGTGCTAGTCAGCTGAACGTGAAGCATTTCACAGATAATGGCTGATCACGAAGACAGCCTTTTCACACCTGCGCCCCATAAAAACTGATAAATGAACAAATCATCATTTTCCATTGTTAATGGTTCAAGAAATTACATTTCTCCGATCATCTGGGAAAACATTTCTCCTGTTCTTTCAACAACACATTGCAAACTTGTCCATGCACCTGACAGGTCAGAATAATAATTTAATAATAATCTTTATTAGTGTCACAAGTAGGCTCACATTAACACTGTAATGAAGTTACTGTGAAAATCCCCTAGTCGCCACATTCCGACACCTGTTCGGGTACACTGAGGGAGAATTCAGACTGTCCAATTCACCTAACAGCACGTCTTTTGGGACTTGTGGGAGGAAACTGGAGCACCCGGAGGAAACCCACACAGACACGGGAGAACGTGCAGACTCCGCACAGACAGTGACCCAAGTCAAGAATCGAACCTGGGATCCTGGCGCTGTGAAACAACAGTGCTAACCACTGTGCTACCATTCCACCCATGGGCTCAGTCTGAAGTCTCATTGGAAAGGCAGCACCTCGGGCAATGCAGCACTGCCTCAGTACTGACTCTCTGACACTCCAGCACTCCCTCAGTACTGACCCTCTGACAGTGCAGCAGTCCCTCAGTACTGACCCTCTGACAGTGCAGCACTCCCTCAGTACTGACCGTCTGATAGTGCAGCGCTCCCTCAGCACTGACCCTCTGATAGTGCAACACTCCCTCAGTACTGACCCTCTGACAGTGCAGCGCTCCCTCAGCACTGACCCTCTGATAGTGCAGCACTGCCTCAGTACTGACTCTCTGACAGTGCAGCGCTCCCTCAGCACTGACCCTCTGCAGTGCAGCACTCCCTCAGTACTGACCCTCTGACAGTGGAGCAGTCCCTCAGTACTGACCCTCTGACAGTGGAGCAGTCCCTCAGTACTGACCCTCTGACAGTGCAGCACTCCCTCAGTACTGACCCTCTGACAGTGGAGCACTCCCTCAGTACTGGAGAACTGGTTTACAGACTGAAGTGTGTTCAGTGGGATCTGAACCCACTGAACACTGTCTGTCTCCCGCTCTGACACAGTGAGGCACGGCTGACATAACTACTTCTACATGTCGATTGCAGTTGTTTCTCTGCATCAACAAGCCCCTCCGGAACATCTGAAGTGAAAGTCCATTGTGGACCAATTCCTCCCTCTATCTTCATTTCCCTTCTTTGAAACCGCTCGCTCCCTCTCGTCTCTTCAGCAATTGAACTCAATGCAAATCCATTCACCCGCCTTGTATCCATAACCTTTAAAATCCTTTCCTATCAGGATATTGTGACCTGGATTCATGCTTTACACATCTATCTTTCCTGAAATGGACCATAGCGTTATTTTCCCAACCTGCCGGAACTATCCTGGAAATGATGGCACTGGTAGCCACAGAGCAAAGTGTGTTCCAGCCTTGCAGTGTACAGCAGCATTTCTGTAAAGGTGAAGAGGCAATAGATTCCCAGTTTGTACAAAGCTGTTCGTCGTTCACAGGGGCTGGGGCAAGAGAGAGAATGATGGGTTATTGTAACTGTGAATTATACTGTCACACTGTACCAGTGATTCAGGTAAAGATATACACAAACCCCACTCAGGAAAAAGCTAGGCTTGCTCCGCACACTGCAACTGGATCCTCGACTTTCTGACCGACAAACCACAATCAGTAATAATAAACAACAATGCCTCCTCCACAATAGTCCTCAATACCGGGGCCCCACAAGGCTGTGTACTTAGTCCCCTACTCTATTCCCTGTACACACACGATTGCGTGGCAAAACTTGGTTCCAACTCCATCGACAAGTTTGCTGACGATACAACCATAGATTCAACCATATCTTGAATAACGACGCGTCAGAATACAGGAGGGAGGTAGAGAACCTAGTGGAGTGACAACAATCTATCCCTCATTGCCAGCAAAACTAAAGACCTGGTCATTGACCTCAGGAAGCAAAGTACTGTACACACTGATATGCCATCAATGAACACACGACGAGTGGTGAACGTAACTGAGGCTTTAATACACTAAACAGAAAGCCTCCTGGCCTCTGATCCCAAACTGGATCAGACGCGGAGACCAGCCACCTTTATACCGGCCCAAGGGGAGGAGCCACATGCGGAGCCAGCAGGGACAAGACCAGGCATGTAACAATACAATACAATGCAATGCAGTGGTTTACCCCATTCACCCCCTGTTTAAAAAAAAGAATCCAGCGGGGATGAGGTGGGCTTAAAGATCAAGTCTGTCGGGGGCCTTGACCTTCCGCCGTGATCGCCTCAGTCCCGGCTGTGGTGTGGGCACCGGTGTCAAGACCTGTGCGTCCGGGAGCGTGTTGTCCTCTTCTTCAAGTTTGCAGACGACACAAAGGTTGGTGGAATTGGGGATAGCGATGAGGACTGTCGGAGGATACAGCAGGATTTAGATTGTTTGGAGACTTGGGCGGAGAGATGGCAGATGGAGTTTAATCCGGACAAATGTGAGGAAGGTCTAATGCAGGTAGGAAATATACAGTGAATGGTAGAACCCTCAAGAGTATTGAAAGTCAAAGAGATCTAGGAGTACAGGTCCACAGGTCACTGAAAGGGGCAACACAGGTGGAGAAGGTAGTCAAGAAGGCATACGGCATGCTTGCCTTCATTGGCCGGGGCATTGAGTATGAGAATTGGCAAGTCATGTTGCAGCTGTATAGAACCTTAGTTAGGCCACACTTGGAGTATAGTGTTCAATTCTGGTCGCCACACTACCAGAAGGATGTGGAGGCTTTAGAGAGGGTGCAGAAGAGATTTACCAGAATGTTGCCTGGTATGGAGGGCATTAGCTATGAGGAGCGGTTGAATAAACTCGGTTTGTTCTCACTGGAAGGAAGGAAGTTGAGGGGCGACCTGATAGAGGTATACAAAATTATGAGGGGCATAGACAGAGTGGATAGTCAGAGGCTTTTCCCCGGGGTAGAGGGGTCAATTACTAGGGGGCATAGGTTTAAGGTGAGAGGGGCAAGGTTTAGAGTAGATGTACGAGGCAAGTTTTTTACGCAGAGGGTAGTGGGTGCCTGGAACTCGCTACCGGAGGAGGTGGTGGAAGCAGGGATGATAGTGACATTTAAGGGGCATCTTGACAAATACATGAATAGGATGGGAATAGAGGGATACGGACCCAGGAAGTGTAGAAGATTGTAGTTTAGTCAGGCAGCATGGTCGGCACGGGCTTGGAGGGCCGAAGGGCCTGTTCCTGTGCTGTACATTTCTTTGTTGTTCACCCAATTGTTGAGTCGGTGGGGGGGGGGGGGGGGGGGGGGGGGGGGTGGGGGGGGGGGGGGGGGGCGTATGGGCGGGGGTGGTGGTGATGGGCGCCTGCGGGTGCCAGTTCTTGAGGTAGATGGGTAGAAGTGGGGGAAGACGGTGTCGGGTGGGGGGTGGTGGTGATGATCGCTGGGGAACCAGCTGGTGCCAAATCCCGGAGGGAGACCGTGTCCTGCCGCCCGTCCTGATGTGCCACATAGGCATATTGTGGATTGGCATGGAGGAGCAGGACCTTCTTGACGAGGAAGTCAGTTTTATGGCTCCTCGCATGCTTCCGGAGGAGGACGGGACCTGGGGCTTCCAGCCAGGACGTGAGTGAGACCCCGGAGATGGACGTCCTGGGGAGGGCAAACATACGCTCGTGAGGAGTCTTGTTGGTGGCGGTACACAGGAGCGACCGGATGGAGTGGAGCGCATCGAGGAGGACCTCCTGCTAACAGGAGACTGGGAGGCTTCTAGACCATTGGGCCAGGAGGCCGGCCTTTCAGACCGTCACGTTCTCCCGCTCCACCAGTCCGTTGCCCCAGGGGTTGTAGCTGGTCGTCCTGCTGGAGGCGATGCCTTTGCTGAGCAGGAACTGACGCAACTCGTCGCTCATGAAAGGAACCCCGATCGCTATGGATATAGTCGGGGAACCCGAACAGGGTGGAAAGTCTGTGCAGGGCCTTGATGGCGGTGGCAGAGGTCATGTCAGAGCGGGGATGGCGAAGGGGAATCTTGAGTATTCGTCAACAATGTTGAGGAAGTACGGGCAGCACGGTGACGCAGTGGGTTAGCCCTGCAGTCTCACGGCGCAGAGGTCCCAGGTTCGATCCCGGCTCTGGGTCACTGTCCATGTGGAGTTTGCGCATTCTCCCCGTGTTTGCGTGGGCTTCGCCCCCACAACCCAAAGATGTGCAGGCTAGGTGGATTGGCCACGCTAAATTGCCCCTTAATTGGAAAAAATTAATTGGGTACTCTAAATTTAAAAAAACAACAATGTTGAGGAAGTACACATTATGATCAGTAGAGGGGAGGGGCCCTTTGAAATCGACGCTGAGGCGCTCAAAGGGGCGAGAGGCCTTTACCAGGTGCGCTCTGTCTGGCCGATAGAAGTGCGGTTTGCACTCCACGCAGACTTGGCAGTCATTGTGGAGAGCCCGGGCATCTGGGGGCTCATTGAGCTTCCCAGGTCGATACAAGATATCGTAGTTGTAGTTGTAGGTGGAGAGCTCGATCCTCCACCTCAGAATCTTGTGGTTCTTGATCTTACCCCAGTGTGTTGTTAAACATGAAGGCAACCGACCGTTGGTCAGTGAGGAGAGTGAATCTCCTGCCAGCCAGGTAATGCCTCCAATGTCGCACAGCTTCAACGATCGCTTGGACCTCCTTTTCGACGGAGGAGTGTCGAATTTCGGAGGCATGGAGGGTAAGGGAGAAGAAAGCCACGGGCCTGCCCGCCTGGATGAGGGTAGCGGCCAGAGCAAAGTCAGACGCATCGCTCTCCACCTGGAACGGGATGGACTCGTCCACAGCGTGCATCGTGGCCTTGGCAATATCTGCCTTGATGTGGTTGAAGGCCAGGCAGGCCTCAGCCGTCAGGGGTAAAACGGTGGATTTAATAAGTGGACGGGCCTTGTCCGCATAATTGGGGACACACTGGGCATAGTAGGAGAAGAACCCCAGGCATCTCTTCAGGGCCTTGGGGCAGTGGGGGAGAGGGGAGTTCCAGGAGGGGGCGCATCCGGTCGGGGTCGGGCCCTAGGACTCCGTTTTCCACAACGTAGCCAAGGATGGCTAGGCGGGTTGTGCGGAAAATGCATTTTTCCTTATTGTAGGTGAGGTTCAGGAGTTTAGTAGTGTGGAGGAAGTGCCGGAGGTTTTCGTCATGGTCCTTCGGTCATGGCCGCAGATGGTGACATTATCCAGATACGGGAACGTGGCCCACAGCCCGTACTGGTCAACCATTCGGTCCATTTCCTGTTGGAAGACCGAGACCCCATTGGTGACGGCGAAGGGGACCCTGAGGAAGTGGTAGAGGCGGCCATCTGCCTCGAAGGCAGTGTATTGGCGGTCCTCCGAGCGGATAGGGAGCTGGTGGCAGGCGGACTTCAACTCAACTGTGGAGAAGACTCGATACTGCGCAATCTGATTGACCATGTCAGATATGCGGGGGAGGGGGTACGCATCGAGCTGCGTGTATCGGTTGATGGTCTGACTGTAGTCGATGACCATCCGGTGCTTCTCCCAGTCTTGACCTGATAAAGGTCCTATCTCGGACACTGTATCGCCTGCTCCTAGTAGCGACGGGCTTACAGTCCGGGGTGAGGTTAGCGAAGAGTGAGGGTGGGATGACCTTAAGAGTCGCGAGGCTACAGACGGTGATGGGGGGCAGGGTCCGCCAAACTTTAAAGTAAGGCTTTGAAGGTGGCACTGGAAGTTGAGCCCCAGTAATAGGGCAGCGCAGAGATGGGGAAGGAATTCGAGTTTGAAGTTAGTGTACTTTATGCCTTGTACAGTAAGGGGTACCCCCGGATTTCTACTGCATGTGATCCGGATGCCAGGGAGATTTTCTGGGTTGCGGTTAAGATTGGGAGGGAGCAGCGCCTTACCGTATCTGGGTGTATGAAGCTGTCTGTGCTCCCTAGTCGAAAAGGCAGGCCGTCTCGTGCCCGTTGATCCGGACGGTCATCGTCGATTTTGTGAGGTGAGGAGACCGGGACTGGCCGAGCGTGATGGAGGCGAGCTTCGGAAGGTGATGGGTAGGCCGGTCGGAGGTAGCGGCGACCAGCGTACAGTCGGGTGAGCAGGGCTCCCGGGAGGTTGCGGAGTGGTCCCAAGATGGCGGCCCCCATGGGTCGCGCGTGGCGGGTGGCATCAGAGATGGCGTCAAAGATGGCGTTAAAGATGGCAGCCCCATCTTTGAAAGTTGCTACTCAAGTGGATAGAGCTGTGAAGAAGGTGTGCTAGCGTTCATTAACAGAGGGATTGAATTTAAGAGCCGTGAGGTATGATGCAGCTGTACAAAACTTTGGTAAGGCCACATTTGGAGTACTGTGTACAGTTCTGGTCGCCTCATTTTAGGAAGGATGTGGAAGCTTTGGAAAAGGTGCAAAGGAGATTTACCAGGATGTTGCCTGGAATGGAGAGTAGGTCTTACAAGGAAAGGTTGAGGGTGCTAGGCCTTTTCTCATTAAAACGGAGAAGGATGAGGGGCGACTTGATAGAGGTTTATAAGATGATCAGGGGAATAGATAGAGTAGACAGTCAGAGACTTTTTCCCCGGGTGGACCAAACCATTACAAGGGGACATAAATTTAAGGTGAATGGTGGAAGATATAGGGGGGATGTCAGAGGTAGGTTCTTTACCCAGAGAGTAGTGGGGGCATGGAATGCACTGCCTGTGGAAGTAGTTGAGTCGGAAACATTAGGGACCTTCAAGCAGCTATTGGATAGGTACATGGATTACGGTAAAATGATATAGTGTAGATTTATTTGTTCTTAAGGGCAGCACGGTAGCATTGTGGATAGCTCAATTGCTTCACAGCTCCAGGGTCCCAGGTTCGATTCCGGCTTAGGTCACTGTCTGTGCGGAGTCTGCACATCCTCCCCGACTCTGCGTGCGTTTCCTCCGGGTACTCCGGTTTCCTCCCACAATCCAAAGATGTGCAGGTTAGGTGGATTGGCCATGATAAATTGCCCTTCGTGTCCAAAGTTGCCCTTCGTGCTGGGTGGAGGTGTTGACTTTGGGTAGGGTGCTCTTTCCAAGAGCCGGTGCAGACTCAATGGGCCGAATGGCCTCCTTCTGCACTGTAAATTCAATGATAATCTATGATTAATCTAGGACAAAGGTTCGGCACAACATCGTGGGCCGAAGGGCCTGTTCTGTGCTGTATTTTTCTATGTTCTATGTTCTATGGGTCGCACGTGGCAGCCAAAATCGAAGATGGCAGTGGCCACGGGTCGCACATGGTGGGTGGCGCGGCAGCTGGGGCGGCCCCGACAGGCAGCAGGCAGTACTACTGGGCCTAGAAGCTTTAGGGCGAGATCAGGCCTGGCAGACTTTCGCAAAGTGGCCCTTCCTCCCACACCCTTTGCAAGTCACGTTCCGTGCAGGGCAGCGGTGTCTGGGATGCTTACCCTGGCCGCAAAAGTAGCACTTGGGGCTTCCGGCATTGGCGGGCTGCTGCACCCGGGTCGGATGATGGCGGCAGCCACGAGGTCCACGAGGGTGCTGCGCGGTCGGAAGTGTCGGCCTCCATGTTCTGGAAGGCCACCTCCAGCGAGTTTGAGAGCTGCACTGTCTCTGGGAGGCCGAGTGTACCCCCTTCTAGCAATCGCTGGTGGATGTAGTTCGATTTCATGCCTGCAACATAAGCGTCCCTGACCAACAGCTCCGCGCGTTGGGTAGCCGATACCGCCTGGCAGTCACAGTTCCGGCAGAGTACCCGCAAGGCACGCAGGAATTCTGCTAGTGATTCTTCAGGGCGTTGTTGTCTCGGGACGAGAAGGTGCCTCGCATACACAGACTTAACATAGTGTCCCTTCATCAACATTATCGCCTCTGTATACGAGGGGGCATCCCTGATGAGGAGAAAGACTTGCGGGCATCAACCGTGCGTAGAGGATCTGCTTCATTTGGAGATCGGTGAAGTCTTCGGTGAAGGATCCGAGGTACGCTTCAAAGCAGCTTAACCAGTGCTCGAAAGTTGCAGTGGCTTCGGCTGCCTGTGGGTCCAGCTCCAGGCAATCAGGTTTGAGTGATGAATTCATCTTAGATGTTTAGTGTATTAAATTGATGTGCCATCAATAAACACACGACGAGTGGTGAACGTAACTGAGGCTTTAATACAGTAAACAGAAAGCTTCCTGGCCTCTGATCCCGAACTGGATCAGAGGCAGAGACTAGCCACCTTTATACATGAGCCCGAGGGGAGGGGCCATAGGCGGAGCCAGCAGGGACAAGCCCAGGCATGTAACAGTACAATACGATGCAATACAGTGGTTTACCACACACACCCCTGTCAGAATTAACGGGGCATCGGTGGAGATGGTTAGCAGCTTCAGATTCCAAAAATCTGTCCTGGCCCAACCACGTCGACACTACCACCAAGAAAGCACAACAGCGCCTATACTTCCTCAGGAAACTAAGGAAATTTGACATGAGCACATTAACTCTGATCAACTTTTACAGATGCACCATAGAAAGCATCCTATCGGGTTGCATCACAGCCTGGTATGGCAACTGCTCGGCCCAAGACCGCAAGAAACTTGAGAGAGTTATGAACACCGCCCAGTCCATCACACAAACCTGCCTCCCATCCATTGACTCCATCTACACCTCCCGCTGCCTGGGGAAAGCAGGCAGCGTAATCAAAGACTCCTCCCACCCGGCTTACTCACTCTTCCAACTTCTTCCATCGCGCAGCAGATATAAAAGTCTGAAAACACACATGAACAGACTCAAAAACAGCTACTTCCCCGCTGTTACCAGACTCCTAAATGACCCTCTTATGGACTGACCTGATTAACACTACACCCTGTATGCTTCACCCGATGCCGTTGTTATCATAGAATTTAGAGTTTACAGTGCAGAAGGAGGCCATTTGGCCCATCGAGTCTGCACCGACCCTTGGAAAGAGCTCCCTACCCAAGCCCACACCTCCACCTTATTCCCGTAACCCCACCCAACATTTTTGGACACTAAGGGCAATTTAGTATGGCCAATCTACCTAACTGGCACATTTTTGTGGGAGGAAACCGGAGCACCCGGAGGAAAACCACGCAAGCACAGGGAGAACGTGCAGACTCCGCACAGACAGTGACCCAAGCCGGGAATCGAATCTTGTGCAGGTAGGGCATTCCACGGCCTCACCACTCTTTGCGTAAAGAACCTACCTCTGACCTCTGTCCTATATCTATTACCCCTCAGTTTAAGGCTATGTCCCCTCGTGCTAGCCATTTCCATCCGCGGGAGAAGGCTCTCACTGTCCACCCTATCTAACCCCCTGATCATTTTGTATGCCTCTATTAAGTCTCCTCTTAACCTTCTTCTCTCTAACGAAAACAACCTCAAGTCCATCAGCCTTTCCTCATAAGATTTTCCCTCCATACCAGGCAACATCCTGGTAAATCTCCTCTGCACCCGCTCCAAAGCTTCCACGTCCTTCCTATAATGAGGTGACCAGAACTATACTCAATACTCCAAATGCGGCCGTACCAGAGTTTTGTACAGCTGCAACATGACCTCATGACTCCGGAACTAAATCCCTCTACCAATAAAGGCCAACACTCCATAGCCCTTCTTCACAACCCTATCAACCTGGGTGGCAACTTTCAGGGATCTATGTACATGGACACCGAGATCCCTCTGCTCATCCACACTTCCAAGAACTTTACCATTAGCCAAATATTCTGCATTCCTGTTATTCCTTCCAAAGTGAATTACCTCACACTTCTCTACATTAAACTCCATTTGCCACCTCTCAGCCCAGCTCTGCAGCTTATCTATATCCCTCTGTAACCTGCAACATCCTTCCACACTGTCGACAACACCACCGACTTTAGTGTCGTCTGCAAATTTACTCACCCACCCTTCTGCGCCCTCCTCTAGGTCATTGATAAAAATGACAAACAGCAACGGCCCCAGAACAGATCCTTGTGGTACGCCACTTGTAACTGAACTCCATTCTGAACATTTCCCATCAACCACCACCCTCTGTCTTCTTTCAGCAAGCCAATTTCTGATCCACATCTCAAAATCACCCTCAATCCCCAGACTCCGTATTTTCTGCAATAGCCTACCGTGGG
Organism: Scyliorhinus torazame; assembly: GCF_047496885.1. Taxonomy (NCBI): domain Eukaryota; kingdom Metazoa; phylum Chordata; class Chondrichthyes; order Carcharhiniformes; family Scyliorhinidae; genus Scyliorhinus; species Scyliorhinus torazame. The sequence continues at coordinate 39,171,014 of NC_092728.1, forward strand.
GAACCTTATCAAACACTTTACTGAAATCCATATACACCACATCAACTGCTCTACCCTCGTCTACCTGTTCAGTCACCTTCTCAAAGAACTCGATAAGGTTTGTGAGGCTTGACCTACCCTTCACAAAGCCATGCTGACTATCCCTAATCATATTATTCCTATCTAGATGATTATAAATCTTGTCTCTTATAATCCCCTCCAAGACTTTACCCACAACAGACGTGAGGCTCACCGGTCTATAGTTGCCGGGGTTGTCTCTACTCCCCTTCTTGAACAAAGGAACCACATTTGCTATCCTCCAGTCCTCTGGCATTATTCCTGTAGTCAATGATGACATAAAAATCAAAGCCAAAGGCTCAGCAATCTCTTCACTGGCTTCCCAGAGAATCCTAGGATAAATCCCATCAGGCCCCGGGGACTTGACTATTTTCAGCCTGTCCAGAATTGCCAACACCTCTTCCCTACGTACCTCAATGCCATCTATTCTAATAGCCTGTGTCTCATCATTCTCATCCACAACATTCTCTTTTTCCTGAGTGAATACTGACGAAAAATATTCATTTAGTAACTCGCCTATCTCTTTAGACTCCACACACAACTTCCCATCCCTGTCCTTGACTGGTCCTACTCTTACCCTAGTCATTCTTTTATTCCTGACATACCTAGAGAAAGCTTTTGGGTTTTCCTTGATCCTACCTGCCAAATACTTCTCATGTCCCCTCCTTGCTCGTCTTAGCTCTCTCTTTAGATCCTTCCTCACTACCTTGTAACTATCAAGTGCCCCAACTGAAACTTCACACCTCATCTTCACATAGGCGTCCTTCTTCCTCTTAACAAGAGATTCCACTTCTTTGGTAAACCACGGTTCCCTCGCTCGACGCCTTCCTCCCTGCCTGACCGGTACGTACTTATCAAGAACACGCAGTAGCTGTTCCTTGAACAAGCTCCACATATCCAGTGTGCCCAACACTTGCAGCCTACTTCTCCAACCTACTTCTCCAAGTGTCTAATGGCATCATAATTGCCCTTCCCCCAGCTATAACTCTTGCCCTGCGGTGTATACTTATCCCTTTCCATCACTAACGTAAACGTCACCGAATTGTGGTCACTGTCCCCAAAGTGCTCACCTACCTCCAAATCTAACACCTGGCCTGGTTCATTACCCAAAACCAAATCCAATGTGGCCTCGCCTCTTGTTGGCCTGTCAACATATTGTGTCAGGAAACCCTCCTGCACACATTGTACAAAAAACGACCCATCTAATGTACTCGAACTATATCTTTTCCAGTCAATATTTGGAAAGTTAAAGTCTCCCATAATAACTACCCTGTTACTTTCGCTCTTATCCAGAATCATCTTCGCCATCCTTTCCTCTACATCCCTAGAACTATTTGGAGGCCTATAGAAAACTCCCAACAGGGTGACCTCTCCTTTCCTGTTTCTAACCTCAGCCCATATTACCTCGGAAGAACAGTTCCCATCTAGCATCCTCTCCGCCACCGTAATACTGTTCTTGACTAGCAGCGCCACACCTCCCCCTCTTTTGCCTCCTTCTCTGAGCTTACTAAAACACCTTAACCACGGAATCTGCAACAACCATTCCTGTCCCTGCTCTATCCATGTCTCCGAAATGGCCACAACATCGAAGTCCCAGGTACCAACCCATGCTGCCAGTTCCCCTACCTTATTTCATATACTCCTGGCATTGAAGTAGACACACTTCAAACCACCTACCTGAACACTGGCCCCCTCCTGCGACGTCAAATCTGTGCTCCTGACCTCTATACTCTCAATCTCTCGTACCGTAAAACTACAATCCAGGTTTCCATGCCCCTGCTGCATTAGTTTAAACTCCCCCAAAAGAGCACTAACAAATCTCCCCCCCAGGATATTTGTGCCCCTCAGGTTCAGATGTAGACCATCCTGTCTGTAGAGGTCCCACCTTCCCCAGAAAGAGCCCCAATAAATCCTCAAATTCTTGCTTGTGAATCCCTGTGAATGCAATTTGATCATTTTTCTGAAGCGTTAAAGAATTTGCCATTTTAATTGTTATGTCACTTTGGATTGCAATGATTAAACATGGCTTCAGATCTAACTACCTCTCTCTCTCTCTCTCTCTGTACAAATCAATAATGGATTGCAGGACTGGATTATAAAATCATGCTGACTCTCAAACAGCTGATTGGCAAACTGTTGCTTCAAAAACACCCTCAATATTCACAAGGCAGAGCTGATGGAGAATGAATAATGTACAATACATACCTCAGCAGCTATTTTGCAGCAATTCATTCAAAACATATTTAAACATCTAATACCTTGGACTGATGGAAATCTCAGGGGTTTGTGAAAAATAATCACTGTTTCTAAATGGAAAAAGGTGACCATCGGTTTGAGGATCGGTGTTAGGGGACAGAAGGTTCAGGAAAAATCACCTTCAGGATTGGCTCAAGGGACCAGAAATACTCATGGCATGACGATGACATCAGCAGTTTTAAAAGAGCATTCTGTACTGATTGTCAAAGCACAGGTGTATCAGCATAGGTACATCAGCACAGGAACCTCAGCACAGGTACATCAACACAAGTACATCAACAGAACTACAACAGCACAGGTACATCAACATTGGTACATTTACTCAGGTACATTTGCTCAGGTACATCAGCACAGGTATATCAACACAAGATAGGTTGGCGCAGGTACTTCAGCACAGGTTCATCAACACAGGTATAGCAACACAAGGACATCAACACAAGTACATCAACAGAGCTACAACAGCACAGGTACATCATCAGAGTTACATCAGCACAGTACATCATCACAGATCTATCAGCACGGGTGCACCAGACAGGTGCATAAGCACAGGAGCATCACACAGGTACATCAACACAGGTACATCAACACAGGTACATCAGCACAGGTACATGAACACAGGCACATCACACAGGTACATCAACACAGGTACATCAGCACAGGTACATCAGCACAGGTACATCAGCATAGGTACATCAGCACAGGTACATCAACACAGGTACATCAGCACAGGTACATCACACAGGTACATCAACACAGGTACATCAACACAGGTACACCAGCACAGGTACATCAACACAGGTACATCAGCACAGGTACATCAGCACAGGTACATCAGCATAGGAACATCAGCACAGGTACATCAGCACAGGTACATCAGCACAGGTACATGAACACAGGCACATCACACAGGTACATCAACACAGGTACATCAGCACAGGTACATCAGCACAGGTACATCAGCATAGGTACATAAGCACAGGTACATGAACACAGGTACATCAGCACAGGTACATCAGCACAGGTACATCACACAGGTACATCAACACAGGTACATCAACACAGGTACACCAGCACAGGTACATGAACACAGGTACATCAGCACAGGTACATCAGCACAGGTACATCAGCACAGGTACATCAGCATAGGTACATCAACACAGGTGCATCAGCACAGGTACTTCAGCACAGGTACATCAACACAGGTACTTCAGCACAAGTACATCAACACAGGTACATCAACACAGATTTATCAGCACAGGTACATCAGTACAGTTGCATCAGCAGAGGTACATACACACAGGTACATCTGCACAGTGCATCAGCAGAGCTACTTCAGCACAGGTATACCACAACTGGTACATAAACACAGGTACATCAAAACAGGTACATCAGCACAGGTAAATCAACACATCTATATCAGCCCTAGTACATCAGCACAGGTAAATCAGCACAGGTACATCAACACAGGTACATGAACACAGGTACATGAGCACAGGTGCATCAGCACAGGTACATCAGTACAGAAAATCAACACAGCTACATCAGCACAGGTACAAAAGCACAGGTACATCAGCAGAGATACATAAGCACGGGTATATCATTACAGGTATATCAGCACAGGTACAACAGCATAGGTACATCAACACTGAGACATCAACACAGGTATATCAGCAGAGGCGAATCAGCACAGGTAAATCAGCATAGGAACACAAACAGTGGTACATTAGCACGGAACAAAGACACCAGTACGTCAGCATGGTCCATCAGCACAAGTACATCAGCAGAGATACATCAGCACAGGTACACCAACACTGGTACATCAGCAGAGGTACATAAGCAGAGGTACATCAGGACAGGTACACCAACACTGGTACATCAGCAGAGGTACATCAGCACAGGTACATCAGCACAGGTACACCAACACTGGTACATCAGCAGAGGTACATAAGCACAGGTACATCAGCACAGGTACATCAGCAGAGATACATCAGCACAGGTACATCAGCACAGGTACATCAGCAGAGAAACATCAGCACAGGTACATCAACACTGGTACATCAGCAGAGGTACATAAGCAGAGATACATCAGCACAGGTACATCAGCACAGGTACATCAGCAGAGATACATCAGCACAGGTACATCAGCACAGGTACATCAGCACAGGTACACCAACACTGGTACATCAGCAGAGGTACATCAGCAGAGGTACATCAGCACAGGTACATCAGCAGAAATACATCAGCACAGGTACATCAGCACAGGTACATCAGCACAGGTACACCAACACTGGTACATCAGCACAGGTACATCAGCAGAGATACATCAGCACAGGTACATCAGCACAGGTACATCAGCAGAGATACACCAGCACAGGTACACCAACACAGGTACATCAGCAGAGGTACATCAGCACAGGTACATCAGCACAGGTACATCAGCAGAGATACATCAGCACAGGTACATCAGCACAGGTACATCAGCACAGGTACATCAGCACAGGTACACCAACACTGGTACATCAGCACAGGTACATCAGCAGAGATACTTCAGCACAGGTACATCAGCACAGGTACATCAGCAGAGGTACATAATCAGAGGTACACCAACACTGGTACATCAGCAGAGGTACATAATCAGAGGTACATCAGCACAGGTACATCAGCAGAGGTACATCAGCAGAGGTACATCAGCACAGGTACATCAGCAGAGATACATCAGCACAGGTACATCAGCAGAGGTACATAATCAGAGGTACATCAGCAGAGGTACATCAGCACAGGTATATCAGCAGAGGTACATCAGCACAGGTACACCAACACTGATACATCAGCACAGGTACATCAGCAGAGATACATCAGCACAGGTACATCAGCACAGGTACATCAGCAGAGGTACATAATCAGAGGTACACCAACACTGGTACATCAGCAGAGGTACATAATCAGAGGTACATCAGCACAGGTACATCAGCAGAGGTACATCAGCAGAGGTACATCAGCACAGGTACATCAGCACAGGTACATCAGCAGAGGTACATCAGCAGAGGTACATCAGCAGAGGTACATCAGCACAGGTACATCAGCAGAGGTACATAATCAGAGGTACATCAGCACAGGTACATCAGCACAGGTACATCAGCATAGGTACATCAGCACAGGTACATCAGCACAGGTATATCAGCAGAGGTACATCAGCACAGGTACACCAACACTGATACATCAACATAGGTACATCAGCACAGGTACATCAGCACAGGTACATCAACACAGGTACATCAACACAGGTACATCAGCACAGGGGCATCAGCACAGGTACATCAGCACAGGTACATCAGCACAGGTACATCAGCACAGCTACATCAGCACAGGTACATCAGCACAGGTACATCAGCAGAGATACATCAGCACAGGTACACCAAAATTTGAATCAGTGCATTGCGGTCACTGCATCCAGAAAGTGTACCTGAGCAAGACGCCCTAGGTGTTCAAGTGAAGGCAAGCATCCAGCAGAGGGCAGTAGAGCGGAGCCCTCGAGTCTCTCTCTTGATCTTTACTCGGCTGGGATCCTTACAGTGATTGTCTTTTTTCTGGGTTAGAAGAGGAAGTAGGGAGGGAAACACTGAAGAAGTGTTTCGCGTTTAACTGTCACTTGACAACAGCTCCTTCACAAACCACCTTCAAGATACGGTGACCACAATGCACTGATGCAAATTTTTCCCGCAACAGACAATCAGCAGCTCCACTCTACTGCCCTCTGCTGGATGCTTGCCTTCACTTGAACACCTAGGGTGTCGTGCCCAGGTACACTTTCTGGATGCAGTGACCACAATGCACTGATGCAAATTTCCCCCGCAATAGCCAATCAGCAGCTCTGCTCTACTGCCCTCTGCTGGGCACTTGCCTTCACTTGAACACCTAGGGTGTCTTGCTCAGGTACACTTTCTGGATGCAGTGACCGCAATGCACTGATGCAAATTTTCCCCGCAACAGCCAATTAGCAGTTACGCTCTACTGCCCTCTGCTGGATGCTTGCCTTCAGTTGAACACCTAGGGTGTCTTGCTCAGGTACACTTTCCGGATGCAGAGGCCACAATGTGCTGATGCAAATGTTCACCGCAACAGCTGATCAACAGCTCCACTCTACTGTCCTCTGCTGGATGCTTACTTTCACTTGAACACCTTGGGTGTCTTGCTGAGGTACACTTTTTGGGTGCAGTGACCACAATGCACTGATGCAAATTTTCCCCACAACAGCCAATCAGCTTCTCCGCTCTACTGCCCTCTGCTGGATGCTTGCCTTCACTTGAACACCTAGGGTGTCTTGCTCAGGTACACTTTCTGGATGCAGTGACCGCAATGCACTGATGCAAATTTTCCCCACAACAGCCAATCAGCAGCTCCGCTCTACTGCCCTCTGCTGGATGCTTGCCTTCACTTGAACACCTAGGGTGTCTTGCTCAGGTACACTTTCTGGATGCAGTGACCGCAATGCACTGATGCAAATTTTCCCCACAACAGCCAATCAGCAGCTCCACTCCACTGCTCTCCCTGCTGGAGTGGAGGGCACCCTTTGAACAAAGAGCACAATGTCGAGAGGTGAGAATGTTAGTATCTCACCAGACAAAAGAAGCAAGATGGACGGAACGGTCATACTCATCAAGAACTATTTTGTGAGTCAGAGAAAGGTTCTGAAAGAGAGAGAGAGGCAGAAACAAGGGGGGCAATGCTGGATTATATTGACAGAGAGATATAAAACTGGGAGAGATAGGTTGAGAGAGAAAGTGAATGATGCAAATACAAAGAAATTCTCAAGAGAGACAGGGGCAACGGTTTGATATAATCCCAAGGGATTATTAGAAGGGTTTGTTAGAACATAAGAATTTAAGAACTAGGAGCAGGAGTAGGCCATCTGGCCCCTCGAGCCTGTTCCGCCATTCAATGAGACCATGGCTGATCTTTTGTGGACTCAGATCCACTTTCCGGCCCGAACACCATAACCCTTAATCCCTTTATTCTTCAAAATCATTGTTAGGGTCATAGTCCGGATGCTGCCTCTCTCCGAACTGGGAACCTATTGGGTGTAGCTTGTCATCTGGTGAACGTGTCCTGATTATCATAGAATTTACAGTGCAGAAGGAGGCCATTCGGCCCATCGAGTCTGCACCGGCTCTTGGAAAGAGCACCCTCCCAAGCCCACATCTCCACCCTATCCCCATAACCCAGTATCCCCACCCAACACTAAGGGTAATTTTGGACACTAAGGGCAATTTATCATGGCCAATCCACCTAACCTGCACATCTTTGGACTGTGGGAGGAAACCAGATCACCCGGAGGAAACCCACGCAAACACGGGGAGAACGTGCAGACTCCGCACAGACAGTGATCCAAGCCGGGATCGAACCTGGGACCCTGGATCTGTGAAGCAATTGTGCGATCCACAATGCTACCGTGCTGAGGGGAGATGTTCCATTGAGTGAGTGTGTAAGACGTTTTGTGGTATCCAGTGAGATGCCTAGGTCAGTGTCCTCAACCTCACCATTTAAAAAAAACCTCACCCTTAAATCACATTCCTGCAATAGCATTGAGGATTTGTCCTGTTCAGCCCCTCCTTCATACAGAGCCGGTGAACTCACTAACAGTGAAAACACACTCAATGACCAGTTCATGGACAAGGCTAATGGCCTAGACACAGCAGGTCTTGTGACAGTGTGACAAACCCAAACAATGTGTAAACATCGTAAGTGTGTCCAGAGGAGGCAGTTAGAGAGGGAGAACTGAGGACTGGGGTGGCCCGAGAGAGGGAGAGAGAGAGAGCCCAGGACAGGGAGAGCATGGGGGAGAGGGTCCAGGATAGGGTGAACTTTTGAAAAAGCTTCCGATAAGGTACCGCACAAAAAGCAGCTTACTAAGATAAGAGCCCATGGTGTTGGAGTAGACATTAGCATGGATAGCGGATTGGCTAACTGATCGACACAGAGGCCTGGATTCTCTTTTTTTGGATCTACCTCGCCATGCTGTTGTAAAAACTCTGGCCTTTCCCGACAGAAAAACTGGGGTGAAAGGCCACATATTCATAGTCCTGCAGGGGGCAAGCAGTGATCCATCGGGAATCTCGCAGCTTATGCTGCAGAGACTGGCCCCCACACGTCCGGGTAAGAGGCTGTGCATGCGTACGGCGGCGGCCTCCAGCGGTCGCGCCGTGCTCCACGGCGTACTCAGACCGCGGAGCTGGACCTCCCAAATAGTGCCCTCGATCGGCCGTGCGCCCGACCCGCATCGGCTGCCCACAGTTAGCCCGGTGCCGTATAAGGCCCCCACCTGCTCTCGGATTGGCTGCAGCCGCCATGCCACAATCCCGACTGGCAGGGCCATGTTAGATCCACGCTGTCGGGAATTCGGCCTGTCGGGGGCAGAGAGTAGGCCGCTTTTCGGGTCCCGGAGAATCGGGAATTCCGTGCGCGGAAATGGATTCTCCGCCCCGGCCGCGATTTCGGCGTCGGGGTGCGGACAATCCAGCCCAGAGGAGTTAGGAAAGAGGCGCATTTTCAGGATGGCAACCTGTAACTAGTGGTGTGCTGGGATCAGTGCTGGGGCCACAATTATTTCCAATATATATTAATGACTTGGTCGAGGGAAGTGAATGCAGTATTGTCAAGTTTGCAGAAGACACACAAATAGGTGAGGCGACAAGTGGCGAGGGTGACAGAAAGTCTACAGAGGGATATAGACAGGTTAGGTAAGTGGGCAAAAACTTGGCAGCTGGAATATAACGTAGGAAAATGTGAAGTTATGCACTTTGGTAGGAAGAATAAAGGAGCTGAATATTATTTAAATGGAGAAAGACTGCAGAAAGCTGCAGCACAGAGGGAGCTGCGGGTGCTCACGCATAAATCAAATAGCTAGCATGCAAGTATGGCAGGTAATTGGGATGGCAAATTAAATGTTGGCCTTTATTTCAAAGGGAATGGAGTATAAAAATAAGGAAGTGCTGCTAAAACTATAAAGGGTACTCGTTAGACCACACTAGAAATACTGTGAACTATTTTGGTCCTGTGGTAGTGCAGCCCCTTTAAGGGAGCAGGCTCGTGGGTCCATGTGACAGGGTCACACCCAATCGTACGGAAGCATGTGAATCCCAGCCAATACCGTGAGAGCGTGGGGCCGGGGAGCAGAGGCGCTGGGCAGAGTGAACCCTGGAGCTGGGAGGTTAACACCTGTTTCTCTGAGCCTGTGCAATACTTACCTTTTATCTTCCTTAATGAACCCCCTTTGGGTTACCCACCTCCAGCGTGCACATCTCAAGCCACCTCAGGTCCCCTTATTGAAGGAAAGATACATTGACATTCATAAAGCGTAGAACATACAGTGCAGAAGGAGGCCATTCGTCCCATCAAGTCTGCACCGACCCACTTAAGCCCTCACTTCCACCCCATCCCCGTAACACAATAACCCCTCCTAACCTTTTTGGTCACTAAGGGCAATTTATCATGGCTGATCCACCGAACCTGCACGTCTTTGGCTCTAGCTGTGGATATGGCCAGAACGTTGCGGGGTCCATAGCCGCGCATGCGCACGATGGCGGCCTGCAGCGGCCGTGCCGTCCAACATGGCGCCAGCCACTCGTGGAGCTGGCCTGCCAAATAGTGACCCCCCCTTTGGCCACCCCAGGACCACCCCCCACCAGTGCCCCCAGCCTCCGCCAAAGCCCCCCCCCCTGCCCGAGGAATGTCTCCCCCCCCCCCAACTGTGGCGGTGCTGGACTCAGTCCCATTGGGGAGGAGCACAGGGGGGAGGGCCTCAGGTAACATCCTGAGGACCTCCCGACGGCATGCGGCATACTCCCAGAGTTCCCCGTTTTGGAGAGGGCGGAGCATCGCAAAAGCGGCGCAGCCCCTGGTTTCCGCGCCAACGTGGATTCTCCGGCCGATCGCTAAACGCGATTTCGACGTCGGTGACCGGAAAATCCGCCCCATCAGCTCTCCTTACTGCAGCAACTAACTCCTTCACAAATAGTGCAATTGTTACCCCTCTTTTACCCCTTCTTATATCTTGCTTGAAGGTTTTATATCCCGGGGTGGTGAGCTGCCCCTCCTTCAACTACGTCTCAATGGTGGTTACTTCATCACAATTCCAATTTCCAATCCTTGCCCTTACCTCATCCGTTTACCTGTAATACCCCTGGCATTAAAGTGAGGCCTGGCCTTACTTCGTTGAAACATAATACCACTATAGGAAGGCTGTGGAAGCATTGGAGAGGGTGCAAAGGAGATTTACCAGGATGCTGCCTGGTTTGCAGGATAGGTCTTATGAGGAAAGGTTGAGGGGGCTCGGGCTTTTCTCATTGGAGTGGAGGAGGATGAGAGGCGGCTTAATAGAGGTTTATAAGATAATGAGGGGGATAGATAGAGTGGACGTTCAGAGACTATTTCCTCGGGTGGATGTAGCTGTTACAAGGGGGCATAACTATAAGATTCAGGGTGGGAGATATAGGAGGGATGTCCGAGGTAGGTTCTTTACTCAGAGAGTGGTTAGGGTGTGGAATGGACTGCCTGCTGTGATAGTGGAGTCGGACACTTTAGGAACTTTCAAGTGGTTATTGGATAGGCACATGGAGCACACCAGAATGACAGGGAGTGGGATCGCTTGATCTTGGTTTCGGACAAAGCTCGGCACAACATCGAGGGCCGAAGGGCCTGTTCTGTGCTGTACTGCTCGATGTTCACTGTATTCCCTCTGACTTGATAGCTGTACTGTATTTTGCTGTGTCCCTGTTGTGCTAACAGTTTGTGTGTGTGTGTGTCCACCCCCTTCCCCCACAGGAGTTCTAAAAGGAGCCAAATCTGTTCTGGAAAGCAAGTATTATCTGTGCCATTGGGATGTAGGATGGATTGAGAGCTGTATGCTTTTTTTAATCTTGTTGTATAATTGGGAATAAAGATAGTAGGGTTATTGTGCACTGTATTGATTCGCATTGTTTCAGGGGTAATTGTCAGCTATTTTCTGATGTCATGCTAAAAATATTTTAACACTGTGTTAGTAATAATGTTGTTTTAATATACCATATCCCTATCTCTTTGTGAAATCACTCCTGGAGTGAGGTGTCTTTCCTCACAGTCTCACAAAATTAAAATAAAACATTGGGGTTTCTGTCCAATATCCTAGCCGCTGTTGGGGTACGGTCTGGGATTGCAATAGGATGGCGGGACTGACGTATGAGGAGAGATTGAGTTGGTTAGGATTCTATTCGCTGGAGTTGAGAAGAATGAGGGGGGATCTCATAGAGATTTATAAAATTCTAACAGGACTAGACAGGGTAGCTGCAGGAAGGATGCTCCCAATGGTGGGGGTGTCCAAAACAAATGGTTACATTCTGAGGATGCACGCTCGACCATTTAGGACTGAGATGAGGAGAGTTCCTTCACCCAGAGAGTGATGAGGCTGTGGAATTCACAGGAAGGAGTTGAGACCAAAATATTTTGGGCGGGATTCTCCGTCGGCCCACGCCAAAGTCGGGAAAGGTGATTTGGTGGCGAATTGGTCATTAAGCTAAAATGGTGGCGGGTGCCAGAATGCCATGGTCCGGTGCGTGGACAGCGGCGTCAATGCCTTCTCCTCGGCATGTACAGTAAACGCTGTTGGCATATCAGTAGCGGACCTGACCCAGGGCCTCCGCGATGCTCCGCCTCCGCGATGCTCCGCCTCCACGATGCTCCGCCTCCGCGATGCTCCGCCTCCGCCGGGAGGAATTACCGATGGCGTGTTTCACTTGCGGTTTCAAAAATCGGGAAACAGGTGTCATGGCTGAGAGGGAGGGCGAGGAGGTAGGACATGCCGGCCTCCAACAGGCCGCGGAGGAGATGGGAAGGAGGCATCACATAAGGCCTTGAGTGTAACAGCGGCCCCTGTCATTTGAGGACCTGTCGTACCGGGCATGCCATCGAAGACTCTGTTTAGCAGGGGGGCAGTGCGCACCTGGCACCGCAGTGGGTATGGGGGTGGATACCCACTCCAGGTCACCACCATGGGGGCCCTCCAGGTACTAAGTGGGGACCAGTGCGGAATTTCGCCCTGTATGTTTTCAAGAAGCAGTTAGATGCAGCATTTGGAGCGAAGAGAATCAAAGCATTTGGGGGGGAAAGCGGAATATTGAGTTGGATGATCAGCCAGGATCGGACTGAATGGCGGAGCAGGCTCGATGGGCCGAATGGCCTCCTCCTGCCCCTATTTTGTATGTTTGTAAATAATGAGGTCAGCAGCTGAGTGATGCTGGCGGAGTCCAAAGTGAGTGTCAGTGAGCAGGCTGTTTCTGAGTAAGTGCTGCTTGTTCTCACTGTCAACAACACTGTGCATTGCTCTGCCGATGGTCCAGAATAGACAGAGAGCGGGAAGGCCAGGTTGCTGTCCTCGTTCTTGTGGGCATTCTCCTTTCATTAATCCATATCCCTCTGTCAGATTAGGATCGGCAAATCCCTGTCACCACATCATTAATAATAGATTCCACTCCTTTGCTTTCTTCTGATGTCAGACTAAGTAGCCTTCACTTACCTGATTTCCCTCTCCTCTCATTCTCAAATCGCACGGTTACATTTGTCGCGCTTGACTGGAGAATGTTAGCACTGAGTCACAGTGTGAGTGGTGCAGGGTGAAGAGCAGTCACAGTTTACACAGCGGGGAATGCCTCTGTACAGAATAGAATGGAGCCAACGCTCTCCAGAGGGTTCCACATTAATGAGTGAACAATCATCAACTCTCTCACACAGGATATGCGACTGGAACAGCTGAGATACTGAGAGGTCACTGTCACCGAGAGGAGGGGCGCTCAGGGGAATTGAAATCCAGGAACTCGCTGCCCGTAGTTCATCGACTGTCCCTCACACTGACCGTCCCTCACACAGACCGTCCCTCACACTGACCGTCCCTCACACTGACCGTCCCTCACACTGACCGTCCCTCACACAGACAATCCCTCACACTGACCGTCCCTCACACAGACCGTCCCTCACACAGACCGTCCCTCACACTGACTGTTCCTCACACTGACTGTTCCTCACACTGACCGTCCCTCACACTGACCGTCCCTCACACAGACCGTCCCTCACACTGACCGTCCCTCACACTGACCGTCCCTCACACTGACCGTCCCTCACACAGACACTCCCTCACACTGACCGTCCCTCACACAGACCGTCCCTCACACTGACCGTCCCTCACACAGACAATCCCTCACACTGACCGTCCCTCACACTGACCGTCCCTCACACAGACCGTCCCTCACACTGACCGTCCCTCACACAGACAATCCCTCACACTGACCGTCCCTCACACAGACCGTCCCTCACACTGACCGTCCCTCACACAGACCGTCCCTCACACTGACCGTCCCTCACACTGACCATCCCTCACACTGACCGTCCCTCACACTGACCGTCCCTCACACAGACCGTCCCTCACACTGACTGTTCCTCACACTGACTGTTCCTCACACTGACCGTCCCTCACACTGGCCGTCCCTCACACAGACTGTCCCTCACACTGACCGTCCCTCACACTGACCGTCCCTCACACTGGCTGTCCCTCACACAGACCATCCCTCACACTGGCCGTCCCTCACACTGACCATCCCTCACACAGACCGTCCCTCACACTGACTGTTCCTCACACTGACTGTCCCTCACACTGACTGTTCCTCACACTGACCGTCCCTCACACAGATCGTTCCTCACACTGACCGTCCCTCACACTGACTGTCCCTCACACTGGCCGTCCCTCACACAGACCGTCCCTCACACTGACCGTCCCTCACACTGACCGTCGCTCACACTGACCATCCCTCACACTGACTGTTCCTCACACTGACCGTCCCTCACACAGACCGTCCCTCACACAGACCGTCCCTCACACTGGCCGTCCCTCACACTGACCATCCCTCACACAGACCGTCCCTCACACTGACCGTCCCTCACACTGACCGTCCCTCACACTGGCCGTCCCTCACACTGGCCGTCCCTCACACAGACCGTCCCTCACACTGACCGTCCCTCAAACTGACCGTCCCTCACACTGGCCGTCCCTCACACTGACCATCCCTCACACTGGCCGTCCCTCACACTGACCATCCCTCACACAGACCGTCCCTCACACTGACTGTTCCTCACACTGACCGTCCCTCACACTGGCCGTCCCTCACACAGACCGTCCCTCACACTGACCGTCCCTCACACTGACCGTCCCTCACACTGGCCGTCCCTCACACTGACCATCCCTCACACTGGCCGTCCCTCACACTGACCATCCCTCACACAGACCGTCCCTCACACTGACTGTCCCTCACACTGACTGTCCCTCACACTGACTGTTCCTCACACTGACTGTTCCTCACACTGACCGTCCCTCACACAGACCGTCCCTCACACTGACCGTCCCTCACACAGATCGTCCCTCACATAGACTGTCCCTCACACAGACCGTCCCTCACACTGACCGTCCCTCACACTGACCGTCCCTCACACTGACCGTCCCTCACACAGACCGTCCCTCACACTGACCGTCCCTCACACTGACCGTCCCTTACACAGACCGACCCTCACACAGACCGTCCCTTACACAGACCGTCCCTCACACAGATCGTCCCTCACACTGACCGTCCCTTACACTGACCGTCCCTCACACAGACCGTATCTCACACTGACCGTCACTCACACAGACCGTCCCTCACACTGACCGTCCCTCACACTGACCGTCCCTCACACAGGCTGTCCCTCACACTGACCATCCCTCACACAGACCATCCCTCACACTGACCGTCCCTCACACTGACCATCCCTCACACTGACCGTCCCTCACACTGACCGTCCCTCACTCTGACCGTTTCTCACACAGGCTGTTCCTCACACTGACCATCCCTCACACAGACCATCCCTCACACTGACCATCCCTCACACAGACCATCCCTGACACTGACCGTCCCTCACACAGACCGTCCCTCACACTGACCGTCCCTCACACTGACCGTTCCTCACACAGACCGTATCTCACACTGACCGCCACTCACACTGACCGTCCCTCACACTGACCGTTCCTCACACAGGCTGTCCCTCACACTGACCATCCCTCACACAGACCATCCCTCACACTGACCATCCCTCACACAGACCATCCCTCACACTGACCGTCCCTCACACAGACCGTCCCTCACACTGACCGTCCCTCACACTGACCGTCCCTCACACTGACCGTCTCTCACACAAACCGTCCCTCACACTGACCGTCCCTCACACTGACCATCCCTCACACAGACCGTCCCTCACACTGACCGTCCCTCACACTGACCATCCCTCACACAAACCGTCCCTCACACTGACCGTCCCTCACACTGACCGTCTCTCACACACACCGTCCCTCACACTGACCGTCCCTCACACTGACCATCCCTCACACAGACCGTCCCTCACACTGACCGTCCCTCACACTGACCATCCCTCACACTGACCGTCCCTCACACTGACCATCCCTCACACTGACCATCCCTCACACAGACCATCCCTCACACTGACCGTTCCTCACACAGACCGTATCTCACACTGACCGTCCCTCACACTGACCGTCCCTCACACAGACCGTCCCTCACACTGACCGTATCTCACACTGACCGTCCCTCACACTGACCATCCCTCACACTGGCCGTCCCTCACACTGACCATCCCTCACACAGACCGTCCCTCACACTGACTGTTCCTCACACTGACCGTCCCTCACACTGGCCGTCCCTCACACAGACCGTCCCTCACACTGACCGTCCCTCACACTGACCGTCCCTCACACTGGCCGTCCCTCACACTGACCATCCCTCACACTGGCCGTCCCTCACACTGACCATCCCTCACACAGACCGTCCCTCACACTGACTGTCCCTCACACTGACTGTCCCTCACACTGACTGTTCCTCACACAGACCGTCCCTCACACTGACCGTCCCTCACACAGATCGTCCCTCACACAGACTGTCCCTCACACAGACCGTCCCTCACACTGACCGTCCCTCACACTGACCGTCCCTCACACTGACCGTCCCTCACACAGACCGTCCCTCACACTGACCGTCCCTCACACTGACCGTCCCTTACACAGACCGACCCTCACACAGACCGTCCCTTACACAGACCGTCCCTCACACAGATCGTCCCTCACACTGACCGTCCCTTACACTGACCGTCCCTCACACAGACCGTATCTCACACTGACCGTCACTCACACAGACCGTATCTCACACTGACCGTCACTCACACAGACTGTCCCTCACACAGACCGTCCCTCACACTCACCGTCCCTCACACTGACCGTCCCTCACACAGACCGACCCTCACACTGACCGTCCCTCACACTGACCGTCCCTCACACAGACCGTCCCTCACACTGACCGTCCCTCACACAGACCGACCCTCACACAGATCGTCCCTTACACAGACCGACCCTCACACTGACAGTCCCTCACACAGACCGTCCCTTACACAGACCGACCCTCACACTGACTGTCCCTCACACTGACCGTCCCTCACACAGACCGTCCCTCACACAGACCGTCCCCACACTGACCGTTCCTCACACAGACCGTATCTCACACTGACCGTTACTCACACTGACCATCCCTCACACAGACCGTCCCTCACACTGACCGTCCCTCACACTGACCGTCCCTCACACAGGCTGTCCCTCACACTAACCATCCCTCACACAGACCATCCCTCACACTGACCGTCCCTCACACTGACCATCCCTCACACTGACCGTCCCTCACACTGACCGTCCCTCACTCTGACCGTTTCTCACACAGGCTGTCCCTCACACTGACCATCCCTCACACAGACCATCCCTCACACTGACCATCCCTCACACAGACCATCCCTCACACTGACCGTCCCTCACACAGACCGTCCCTCACACTGACCGTCCCTCACACTGACCGTTCCTCACACAGGCTGTCCCTCACACTGACCATCCCTCACACAGACCATCCCTCACACTGACCATCCCTCACACAGACCATCCCTCACACTGACCGTCCCTCACACAGACCGTCCCTCACACTGACCGTCCCTCACACTGACCGTCCCTCACACTGACCGTCTCTCACACAAACCGTCCCTCACACTGATCGTCCCTCACACTGACCATCCCTCACACAGACCGTCCCTCACACTGACCGTCCCTCACACTGACCATCCCTCACACAAACCGTCCCTCACACTGACCGTCCCTCACACTGACCGTCTCTCACACAAACCGTCCCTCACACTGACCGTCCCTCACACTGACCATCCCTCACACAGACCGTCCCTCACACTGACCGTCCCTCACACAGACCATCCCTCACACTGACCGTCCCTCACACAGACCGTCCCTCACACCGACCGTCCCTCACACTGACCGTCCCTCACATTGACCGTCTCTCACACAAACCGTCCCTCACACTGACCGTCCCTCACACTGACCATCCCTCACACAGACCGTCCCTCACACTGACCGTCCCTCACACTGACCATCCCTCACACAAACCGTCCCTCACACTGACCGTCCCTCACACTGACCGTCTCTCACACAAAACGTCCCTCACACTGACCGTCCCTCACACTGACCATCCCTCACACAGACCGTCCCTCACACTGACCGTCCCTCACACTGACCATCCCTCACACTGACCGTCCCTCACACTGACCATCCCTCACACAGACCATCCCTCACACTGACCGTTCCTCACACAGACCGTATCTCACACTGACCGTCCCTCACACTGACAGTCCCTCACACAGACCGTCCCTCACACTGACCGTATCTCACACTGACCGTCCCTCACACCGACCGTCCCTCACACTGACCATCCCTCACACAAACAATCCCTCACACTGACCATCCCTCACACAGACCATCCCTCACACAGACCATCCCTCACTCTGACCATCCCTCACACAGACCATCCCTCACACTGACCATCCCTCACACTGACCATCCCTCACACAGACCATCCCTCACACAGACCATCCCTCACACAGGCCGTCCCTCACACTGACCATCCCTTACACTGACCGTCCCTCACACTGACCGTCCCTCACACTGACCGTCCCTCACACAGGCCGTCCCTCACACTGACCATCCCTCACACAGACCGTCCCTCACACAGACCGTCCCTCACACTGACCGTCCCTCACACTGACCGTCCCTCACACAGACCGTCCCTCACACAGACCGTCCCTCACACTCACCGTCCCTCACACTGACCGTCCCTCACACTGACCGTCCCTCACACTGACCATCCCTCACACAGACCATCCCTCACACTGACCGTCCCTCACACTGACCGTCCCTCACACTGACCGTCCCTCACACAGACCGTATCTCACACTGACCGTCACTCACACAGACCGTATCTCACACTGACCGTCACTCACACTGACCGTCACTCACACTGACCGTCACTCACACTGACCGTTCCTCACACAGACAGTATCTCACACTGACCGTTCCTCACACTGACCGTCCCTCACACTGACCGTCCCTCACACAGACCATCCCTCACACTGACCGTCCCTCACACTGACCGTCCCTCACACTGACCGTCCCTCACACTGACCATCCCTCTCACAGACCGTATCTCACACAGACCGTCCCTCACACTGACCGTCCCTCACACTGACCGTCCCTCACACAGACCGTCCCTCACACAGACCGTCCCTCACACTGACCGTCCCTCACACTGACCATCCCTCACACAGGCTGTCCCTCACACTGACCATCCCTCACACAGACCATCCCTCACACTGACCGTTCCTCACACAGACCATCTCTCACACAAACCGTCCCTCACACTGACCATCCCTCATACTTACCGTCCCTCACACAGACCGTCCCTCACCCTGACCGTCCCTCACACTGACCGTCCCTCACACTGACCGTCCCTCACACTGTCCATCCCTCACACTGACCGTCCCTCACACAGACCGTCCCTCACACTGACCGTCCCTCACACTGACCGTCCCTCACACTGACCGTCCCTCACACTGACCGTTCCTCACACAGACCGTCCCTCACACTGACCGTCCCTCACACTGACCATCCCTCACACAGACCGTCCCTCACACAGGCCGTCCCTCACACTGACCATCCCTTACACAGACCGTCCCTCACACTGACCGTCCCTCACACTGACCGTCCCTCACACAGGCCGTCCCTCACACTGACCATCCCTCACACAGACCGTCCCTCACACAGACCGTCCCTCACACTGACCGTCCCTCACACTGACCGTCCCTCACACAGACCGTCCCTCACACAGACCGTATCTCACACAGACCGTCCCTCACACTGACCGTCCCTCACACTGACCGTCCCTCACACAGACCGTCCCTCACACTGACCGTCCCTCACACTGACCATCCCTCACACAGGCTGTCCCTCACACTGACCATCCCTCACACAGACCATCCCTCACACTGACCGTTCCTCACACAGACCGTCTCTCACACAAACCGTCCCTCACACTGACCATCCCTCACACGGACCGTCCCTCACACTCACCGTCCCTCACACTCACCGTCCCTCACACTGACCGTCCCTCACACTGACCATCCCTCACACAGACCATCCCTCACACAGACCGTCCCTCACACTGACCGTCTCTCATACAAACTGTCCCTCATACTGACCGTCCCTCACACAGACCGTCCCTCACACTGACCGTCCCTCACACTGACCATCCCTCACACTGACCATCCCTCACACTGACCGTCCCTCACACAGGCTGTCCCTCACACTGACCATCCCTCACACAGACCATCCCTCACACTGACCGTTCCTCACACAGACCGTCCCTCACACTGACCGTCCCTCACACAGACCGTCCCTCACACTGACCGTCCCTCACACTGACCGTCCCTCACACTGACCGTTCCTCACACAGACCGTCCCTCACACTGACCGTCCCTCACACTGACCGTCCCTCACACTGACCATCCCTCACACAGACCGTCCCTCACACTGACCGTCCCTCACACAGACCGTATCTCACACTGACCGTTCCTCACACAGACCGTCCCTCACACTGACCGTCCCTCACACAGACCGTACCTCACACTGACCGTCCCTCACACTGACCGTCCCTCACACTGACCGTCCCTCACACAGACCGTATCTCACACTGACCGTCACTCACACTGACCGTTCCTCACACAGACGTATCTCACACTGACCGTTCCTCACACAGACCGTCCCTCACACTGACCGTCCCTCACACAGACCGTCCCTCACACTGACCGTCCCTCACACTGACCGTCCCTCACACTGACTGTCCCTCACAAAGACCGTATCTCACACTGACCGTCACTCACACTGACCGTCACTCACACTGACCATCCCTCACACAGACCGTCCCTCACACAGACCGTCTCTCAAACAAACTGTCCCTCACACAGGCTGTCCCTCACACTGACCGTCCCTCACACTGACCATCCCTCATGCTGACCATCCCTCACACTGACTGTCCCTCAAACAGACCTTCACTCACACAGAATATAAGAACTAGGAGCAGGAGTAGGCCATCTGGCCCCTCGAGCCTGCTCCGCCATTCAATGAGATCATGGCTGATCTTTTGTGGACTCAGCTCCACTTTCCGGCCCGAACACCATAACCCTTAATCCCTTTATTCTTCAAAAAACTATCTATCTTTATCTTAAAAACATTTAATGAAGGAGCCTCTACTGTTTCACTGGGCAGGGAATTCTGTGGGTGAAGAAGTTCCTCCTAAACTCAGTCCTAAATCTACTTCCCTTATTTTGAAGCTGTTATCAGTGTGAGGGACGGTCAGTGTGAGGGACGGTCTGTGTGAGGGACGGTCTGTGTGAGGGACGGTCTGTGTGAGGGATGGTCAGTGTTAGGGACTGTGTGAGTGACGGTCAGGTGAGTATTTAGGTTTAAAATAACTTACCTTGCAGGGGCAATCACTTGGCGTTTCAGCGGGAGCGGAGTACAAAGGCTGCTGGTGGGTGAGTATTTAAGTAAACACTTACCTGGTCCCGTTTCTGTTCCTCTTTGCTGCTGTTGTATTTTAAATATATATATTTTTTTTAAGGTGGGAACAGGAAGTTCGACCTGCGGACTTCTGGGAAGTCCCTCACCAATAAATTCTGGTGGAGAGGAAACCCGAGACACTACACGTGTAGTGTCTCCCACCCGCCCTCCTCCTCTAACCTAATAATAAAACCCATTGGTGTGAGGTAAGTACCATATTGTATTATTATTATTATTTTTTTAAAGAAATTAGTTGTTAGCCAGATCTTGGTTGAAAGTTAGAGGAATGGCAGGGAAGGGAGTACAATGTTCCTCCTGCAGGATGTTTGAGGTGAGGGATGCAGTTAGTGTCCCTGCTGATTTTACCTGCATGAAGTGCTGCCATCTCCAGCTCCTCCAAGACCGAGTTAGGGAACTGGAGCTGGAGTTGGAAGAACTTCGGATCATTCGGGAGGCAGAGGGGGTCATAGATAGCAGCTTCAGGGAATTAGTTACACCAAAGATTGGAGATAGATGGGTAACTGTAAGAGGGACTGGGAAGAAGCAGTCAGTGCAGGGATCCCCTGCGGTCGTTCCCCTGAGAAACAAGTATACCGCTTTGGATACTTGTGGGGGGGACGACTTACCAGGGGTAAGCCATGGGGTACGGGCCTCTGGCACGGAATCTGTCCCTGTTGCTCAGAAGGGAAGGGGGGAGAGGAGCAGAGCATTAGTAATTGGGGACTCGATAGTCAGGAGCACAGACAGGAGATTTTGTGGGAGCGTGAGAGACTCACGTTTGGTATGTTGCCTCCCAGGTGCAAGGGTACGTGATGTCTCGGATCGTGTTTTCCGGGTCCTTAAGGGAGAGAGGGAGCAGCCCCAAGTCGTGGTCCACATTGGCACTAACGACATAGGCAGGAAAGGGGACAAGGATGTCAGGCAGGCTTTCAGGGAGCTAGGATGGAAGCTCAGAACTAGAACAAACAGAGTTGTTATCTCTGGGTTGTTGCCCGTGCCACGTGATAATGAGATGAGGAATAGGGAGAGAGAGAAATTAAACACTTGGCTACAGGGATGGTGCAGGTGGGAGGGATTCAGATTTCTGGATAACTGGGGCTCTTTCTGGGGAAGGTGGGACCTCTACAGACAGGATGGTCTACATCTGAACCTGAGGAGCACAAATATCCTGGGGGGGAGATTTGTTAGTGCTCTTTGGGGGGGTTTAAACTAATGCACAGATTTGACGTCACAGGAGGGGGCCAGTGTTCAGGTAGGTGGTTTGAAGTGTGTCTACTTCAATGCCAGGAGTATACGAAATAAGGTAGGGGAACTGGCAGCATGGGTTGGTACCTGGGACTTCGATGTTGTGGCCATTTCGGAGACATGGATAGAGCAGGGACAGGAATGGATGTTGCAGGTTCCGGGGTTTAGGTGTTTTAGTAAGCTCAGAGTAGGAGGCAAAGAGGGGGAGGTGTGGCGCTGCTAGTCAAGAGCAGTATTACGGTGGCGGAGAGGATGCTAGATGGGGACTCATCTTCCGAGGTAGTATGGGCTGAAGTTAGAAACAGGAAAGGAGAGGTCACCCTGTTGGGAGTTTTCTATAGGCCTCCAAATAGTTCTAGGGATGTAGAGGAAAGGATGGCGAGGATGATCCTGGATAAGAGCGAAAGTAACAGGGTAGTTATTATGGGAGACTTTAACTTTCCAAATATTGACTGGAAAAGATATAGTTCGAGTACATTAGATGGGTCGTTTTTTGTACAGTGTGTGCAGGAGGGTTTCCTGACACAATATGTTGACAGGCCAACAAGAGGCGAGGCCACGTTGGATTTGGTTTTGGGTAATGAACCTGGCCAGGTGTTGGATTTGGAGGTAGAAGAGCACTTTGGGGACAGTGACCACAATTCTGTGACGTTTAGGTTAGTGATGGAAAGGGATAAGTATACACCGCAGGGCAAGAGTTATAGCTGGGGGAAGGGCAATTATGATGCCATTAGACGTGACTTGGGGGGGGATAGGTTGGAGAAGTAGTCTGCAAGTGTTGGGCACACTGGATAAGTGGAGCTTGTTCAAGGATCAGCTACTGCGTGTTCTTGATAAGTACGTACCGGTCAGGCAGGGAGGAAGGCGTAGAGCGAGGGAACCGTGGTTTACCAAAGAAGTGGAATCTCTTGTTAAGAGGAAGAAGGAGGCCTATGTGAAGATGAGGTGTGAAGTTTCAGTTGGGGCGATGGATAGTTACAAGGTAGCGAGGAAGGATCTGAAGAGAGAGCTAAGACGAGCAAGGAGGGGACATGAGAAGTATTTGGCAGGTAGGATCAAGGAAAACCCAAAAGCTTTCTATAGGTATGTCAGGAATAAGCGAATGACTAGGGTAAGAGTAGGACCAGTCAAGGACTGGGATGGGAAGTTGTGTGTGGAGTCTGAAGAGATAGGCGAGATACTAAATGAATATTTTTCGTCAGTATTCACTCAGGAAAAAGATAATGTTGTGGAGGAGAATGCTGAGACCCAGACTATTAGAATAGATGGCATTGAGGTACGTAGGGAAGAGGTGTTGGCAATTCTGGACAGGCTGAAAATAGATAAGTCCCCGGGGCCTGATGGGATTTATCCTAGGATTCTCTGGGAGGCCAGGGAAGAGATTGCTGGACCTTTGGCTTTGATTTTTATGTCATCATTGGCTACAGGAATAGTGCCAGAGGGCTGGAGGATAGCAAATGTGGTCCCTTTGTTCAAAAAGGGGAGCAGAGACAATCCCGGCAACTATAGACCAGTGAGCCTCACGTCTGTAGTGGGTAAAGTCTTGGAGGGGATTATAAGAGACAAGATTTATAATCATCTAGATAGGAATAATATGATCAGGGATAGTCAGCATGGCTTTGTGAAGGGTAGGTCATGCCTCACAAACCTTATCGAGTTCTTTGAGAAGGTGACTGAACAGGTAGACGAGGGTAGAGCAGTTGATGTGGTGTATATGGATTTCAGTAAAGCGTTTGATAAGGTTCCCCACGGTAGGCTATTGCAGAAAATACGGAGGCTGGGGATTGAGGGTGATTTAGAGATGTGGATCAGAAATTGGCTAGCTGAAAGAAGACAGAGGGTGGTGGTTGATGGGAAATGTTCAGAATGGAGTTCAGTTACAAGTGGCGTACCACAAGGATCTGTTCTGGGCCGTTGCTGTTTGTCATTTTTATTAATGACCTAGAGGAAGGCGCAGAAGGGTGGGTGAGTAAATTTGCAGATGACACTAAAGTCGGTGGTGTTGTCGACAGTGTGGAAGGATGTAGCAGGTTACAGAGGGACATAGATAAGCTGCAGAGCTGGGCTGAGAGGTGGCAAATGGAGTTTAATGTAGAGAAGTGTGAGGTGATTCACTTTGGAAGGAATAACAGGAATTTGGAATATTTGGCTAATGGTAAAGTTCTTGGAAGTGTGGATGAGCAGAGGGATCTAGGTGTCCATGTACATAGATCCCTGAAAGTTGCCACCCAGGTTGATAGGGTTGTGAAGAAGGCCTATGGAGTGTTGGCCTTTATTGGTAGAGGGATTGAGTTCCGGAGTCAGGAGGTCATGTTGCAGCTGTACAAAACTCTGGTACGGCCGCATTTGGAGTATTGCGTACAGTTCTGGTCACCGCATTATAGGAAGGACGTGGAGGCTTTGGAGCGGGTGCAGAGGAGATTTACCAGGATGTTGCCTGGTATGGAGGGAAAATCTTATGAGGAAAGGCTGATGGACTTGAGGTTGTTTTCGTTGGAGAGAAGAAGGTTAAGAGGAGACTTAATAGAGGCATACAAAATGATCAGGGGGTTAGATAGGGTGGACAGTGAGAGCCTTCTCCCGCGGATGGATATGGCTGGCACGAGGGGACATAGCTTTAAACTGAGGGGTAATAGATATAGGACAGAGGTCAGAGGTAGGTTCTTTACGCAAAGAGTGGTGAGGCCGTGGAATGCCCTACCTGCAACAGTAGTGAACTCGCCAACATTGTGGGCATTTAAAAGTTTATTGGATAAACATATGGATGATAATGGCATAGTGTAGGTTAGATGGCTTTTGTTTCGGTGCAACATCGTGGGCCGAAGGGCCTGTACTGCGCTGTATTGTTCTATGTTCTATGTCCTCCTAGTTCTGCTTCACCAGCCTGTCGAAACAACCTCCTCGCATCTATCCTATCTATTCCCTTCATAATTTTGTATGTTTCTATAAGATCCCCCCGCATCTTTCTAAATTCCAACGAGTACAGTCCCAGTCTACTCAACCTCTCCTTGTAATCCAACCCCCTCAACTCTAGGATTAACCTAGTGAATCTCCTCTGCACACCCTCCAGCGTCAGTATGTCCTTTCTCAGGTAAGGAGACTGAACACAATACTCCAGGTGTGGTCTCACTAACACCTTATACAATTGCAGCATAACCTCCCTAGTCTTAAACTCCATCCCTCTGGCAATGAAGGACAAAACTCCATTTGCTTTCTTAATCACCTGTTGCACCTGTAAACCAAACTTTTTGCGACTCATGCACTTGCACACTCAGGTCCCTCTGCACAGCAGCATATTTTAATATTTTATCATTTAAATAATAATCCCTTTTGCTGTTATTCCTACCAAAATGGATAACCTCACATTTGTCAACATTGTATTCCATCTGCGAGACCCTAGCCCATTCACTTAAACTATCCAAATCCCTCTCCAGACTTCCAGTATCCTCTGCACTTTTTGCTTTACCACTCATCTTAGTGTCGTCTGCAAATTTGGATACATTGCACTTGGTCCCCAATTCCAAATCATCTCTGTAAATTGTGAACAATTGTGGGCCCAACACTGATCCCTGAGGGACACCACTAGCTACTGATTGCCAACCAGAGAAACACCCACTAATCCCCATTCTTTGCTTTCTATTAATTAACCAATCTTCTATCCATGCTACTACTTTACCCTTAATGCCATGCATCTTTATCTTATGCAGCAACCTTTTGTGTGGCACCTTGTCAAAGACTTTCTGGAAATCCAGATATACCACATCCATTGGCTCCTCGTTATCTACCGCACTGGTAATGTCCTCAAAAACTTCTACTAAATTAGTTAGGCATGACCTGCCCTTTAGGAACCCATGCTGCGTCTGTCCAATGGGACAATTTCCATCCAGATGCCTCGCTATTTCTTCCTTGATGATAGATTCCAGCATCTTCCCTACTACCGAAGTTAAGCTAACTGGCCTATAATTTCCCGCTTTCTGCCTGCCTCCTTTTTTAAACAGTGGTGTCACATTTGCTAATTTCCAATCCGCCGGGACCACCCCAGACTCTAGTGAATTTTGGTAAATTATCAGTAGTGCATTTGCAATTTCCCTAGCCGTCTCTTTTAGCACTCTGGGATGCATTCCATCAGGGCCAGGAGACTTTCTACCTTTAGCCCCATTAGCTTGCCCATCTCTACCTCCTTAGTGATAGCAATCGTCTCAAGGTCCTCACCTGTCATGGCCTCATTTCCATCAGTCACTGACATGTTATTTGTGTCTTCCACTGTGAAGACCGACACAAAAAACCTGTTCAGTTCCTCAGCCATTTCCTCATCTCCCATTAGTAAATCTCCCTTCTCATCCTCTCAAGGACCAATATTTACCTTCGCCACACTTTTTTGTTTTATATATTTGTAGAAACTATTACTATCTGAAGGTCCCTCGCACAGACTGTCCCTCACACAAACAATCCCTCACACAAACTTCCCTCACACAAACGGTCCCTCGCACAGACTGTCCCTCACATTGACTTCCCTCACATTGACTGTCCCTCACACAGACAGTCCAGTAACTCACTGATCGTCCTCACACTGATGATCCCTCACCATCCCTCACACTGTCCCTCAGACAATGCATTACTAACTATGACAGCCAGTTCATTATTAATCTTTACACCCAGTACATTACCAACCATTCGAGCCAGTGCATTCCTGAAGGACATGTCAGGTGGGACTGCAGCAAGAGGGAAAAACATACTTGACCTCATCCTCACCGATCTACCTGCCACAGATGCATCTGTCCATGACAGTATGAAATGAAATGAAAATCACTTATTGTCACAAGTAGGCTTCAAATGAAGTTACTGTCAAAAGCCCCTAGTCGCTACATTCCGGTGCCTGTTCGGGGAGGCTGGTACGGGAATTGAACCGTGCTGCTGGCATGCCTTGGTCTGCTTTAAAAGCCAGATCTTTAGCCCTGTGCTAAACCAGCCCCTATCGGTAGAAGTGACCACTGCACAGTTCTCGTGGAGACAAAGTCCCGTCTTGACATTGAGGATACCCTCCATCGTGTGGCACTATCACCGTGCTAAATGGGATAGACTTCAAACTGATCTAGCAACTCAAGACTGGGCACCCATGAGGTGCTGTGGGTCATCAGCAGCAGAATTGTGTTCAACCACAATCTGCAACCTCATGGCCCGGCATATCCCCCACTCTACCATTACCACCAAGCCAGGGGATCAACCCTGGTTCAATGGAGAGTGCAGGAGAGCATGCCAGGAGCGACATCAGGCATACCGAAAAATGAGGTGTCAACCTGGTGAAGCTACAACACAGGACTACTTGTGTGTCAAATAGCCCATAAGCAGCAAGTAATAGACAGAGATAAGCAATTTCACAACAAAAGCATCAGATCGAAGCTCTCCAGTCCTGCCACATACAGCCATGAATGGTGGTGGACAATTAAACAACTCACTGGAGGAGGAGACTCCACACATATCCCCATCCTCAATGATGGAGCAGCCCAGCATATATGTGCAATAATAATAATAATCTTTATTATTGTCACAAGTAGGCTTACATTAACACTGCAATGAAGTTAATGTGAAAAGCCCCTAGTCGCCACACTCCAGCGCCTGTTCAGCTACACTGAGGGAGATTCAGAATGTCCAATTCACCTAACAAGCACGTCTTTAGCGAATTGTGGGAGGAAACCGGAGCGCCCGGAGGAAACCCACGCAGACGCAGGGAGAACGTGCAGACTCCGCACAGACAGTGATCCCAAGCAGGAATCGAACCCGGGATTCTGGAGCTGTGAAGAAACAGTGCTAACCACTGTGCTACTGTGCCGCAAAGACAAGGCTTGAGGCATTCACAACAACCTTCAGCCAGGAGTGCCAAGTGGATGACCCATCTCGGTCTCCTCTGGTGGACCCCAGCATCACAGATGCCAGTCTTCAGCCAAAACGATTCACTCCACATGATAACTCAAGAAACAGCTGAAGGCACTGGATCCCGCAAAGGCAATGAGTCCTGATAATATTCCGGCAATAGTGCTGAAGACTTGTGGTCCAGAACTTGCCGCACCTCTAGCCAAGCTGTTCCAGTACAGCTACAACACTGGCATCTACCCGGCAATGTGCAAAATTTCCCACGTGTGTCCTGTACACAAGAAACAGGACAAATCCAACCCAGCCAATTACCACCTGATCAGTCCACTCTCCATCATCAGCAAAGTGATGGAAGAAGTCATCAACAATGCTATCAAGTGGCACTTACTCAACAATACCTGCTCATGGACACTCAGTTTGGGTTCCGCCAGGGTCACACAGCTCCTGACCTCATGACAGCCTTGGTTCAAACATGGACAAAATCGCTGAATGCCAGAGGTGAAGTGAGAGTGACTGCCCTTGACATCAAGGCAGCATTTGACTGAGTGTGGCATCAAGGAGCCCGAGCTAAACTGGAGTCAATGGGAATCAGTAGGAATCAACTGGAGTCAATAGGAATTCAGATTTCCGGCAGGAACAGTGTCCAGGGGCCTGTCAGGAAGGTAAGGTTAACTTTAAAAACTTCCCTTACAGGAGAAGCAGCCCTCAGATTTTCGGCGGGAGCAATGTCCAGGGGCGTGTCGGAAAGTAAGTGTAACTTTAAAAACTTATCTTTACAGCTGCAGGAAGTCGGCCGTGGGGATTTCTGGGAAGATTTGTTAGTACCTGTATATAAGTTGGGCAGTTGCTAAACCCAAGACACTTGTAGTGTCCCCCACCCTTCCACCTCCTCTAACCTAAGGGGATGAGTGATTATCAGGTAAGCTCTTCCTTTCTTTTTCTTGTTTTATCTAGAGGGGATGACAGGGAAGGAAGTGCAATGTTCCTCCTGCAGAATGTTTGAGGTGTGGGTCGCTGCCAGTGTCCCTGCTGATTTCACCTGTGGGAAGTGCTCCCATCTCCAGCTCCTCAGAAACCGTGTTAGGGAACTGGAGCTGGATGAACTTCGGATCATTCGGGAGGCAGAGGTGGTCATAGATAGTAGCTTCAGGGATGTAGTAACTCCGAAGAATAAAGATAGATGGGTGATGGTGAGAGGGGCTGGGAGGAAGCAGCCAGTACAGGGATCCCCTGTGGTCGTTCCCCTTAGTAACAAATATACCGCTTTGGATACTGTTGGGGGGGGGGGGGGAATTACCAGGAGTAAGCCATGGGGTACAGGTCTCTGGCACAGAGTCTGTCCCTGTTGCTCAGAAGGGAAGGGGGAGAGGAGTAGAGCATTAGTCCTTGGAGACTCCATAGTTAGGGGGATAGATAGGAGATTTTGTGGGAGCGAGAGAGACTCGCGGTTGGTGTGTTGCCTCCCAGGTGCCAGGGTCCGCGATGTCTCGGATTGTGTTTTCGGGATCCTTAAGGGAGAGGGGGAGCAGCCCCAAATCGTGGTCCATATAGGTACCAACGACATAGGTAGGAAAGGGGATTGGGGTGTAAGGCAGGAATTCAGGGAGCTAGGGTGAAAACTTAGATCTAGGACAAACAGAGTTATTATCTCTGGGTTGTTACCCGTGCCACGTGCTCGCGAGATGAGGAATAGGGAGAGAGAACAGTTGAACACGTGGCTACAGGAATGGTGCAGGAGGGAGGTTTTCAGATTTCATGATAATTGGGGCTCATTCTGGGGTCGGTGGGACCTCTACAAACGGGATAGTCTACACCTGGACCAGAGGGGTACCAATATCCTGGGGGGGAAATTTGCTAATGCTCTTCGGGAGGGTTTAAATAGTTCAGCAAGGGATTGGGAACCTGAATTGTAGCTCCAGTATACAGGAGGTTGAGAGTAGTGAGGTCATGAGTAAGATTTCAAAGTTGCAGGAGTGTACCGGCAGGCAGGAAGGTGGTTTAAAGTGTGTCTACTTCAATGCCAGGAGCATCCGGAATAAGGTGGGTGAACTTGCGGCATGGGTTGGTACCTGGGACTTCGATGTTGTGGCCATTTTAGAGACATGAATAGAGCAGGGACAGGAATGGTTGTTGCAGGTGCCGGGGTTTAGATATCTCAGTCAGCTCAGGGAAGGTGGTAAAAGAGGGGGAGGGGTGGCATTGTTAGTCAAGGACAGTATTACGGTGGCAGAAAGGACATTTGATGAGGACTCATCTACTGAGGTAGTATGGGCTGGGTATAGGTATATACCGCAGGGCAAGAGTTATATCTGGGGGAAAGGCAATTATGATGCGATGAGGCAAGACGTATGAT
The DNA here is from genome assembly GCF_047496885.1 of Scyliorhinus torazame. Taxonomy (NCBI): domain Eukaryota; kingdom Metazoa; phylum Chordata; class Chondrichthyes; order Carcharhiniformes; family Scyliorhinidae; genus Scyliorhinus; species Scyliorhinus torazame. Next base: position 39,201,853 of record NC_092728.1, read on the forward strand.
GCATCGGATGGAGAGGAAAACTGCAGGGGATGTGCACAATGGAAATGTGGAGCTTGTTCAAGGAACAGCTACTGCATGTCCTTGATAAGTATATACCTGAAGACGTTTCTGGGGGGCAGCCCAAATTTCTCCCCCAGCGCCCCAAAGCTCGCAAACGTCCCATCTATAAACAGGTCCCCCATCCTTTTAACTCCTGCCCGATGCCAGCTCAGAACCCCCCATCCATTCTCCCCGGGACAAACTGATGGTTCTCTCAGATCGGGGGCCAAACCGAGGCCTCCACCTCACCCCTGTGGCACCTCCACTGCCCCCAAATTTTCAGAGTCGCCGCCACCACCGGACTCGTGGTGTACCTTGTCGGTGGGAGCGGCAGCTGTGCCGTCACCAGCGCTCCCAGACTCGTGCCCACACAGGACGCCATCTCCAGCCTCTTCCATGCCACCCCCTCCCCCTCCATTATCCACTTACGGATCATCGCCACATTGGCAGCCCAGTAGTATTCACATAGATTGGGCAATGCTAGCCCTCCTCTGTCCCTGCTATGCTCCAGAAACACCCTCTTCACCCTCGGGGCCTTATTCGCCCACACGAATCCCATGATGCTCCTGCTTACCCGTTTAAAAAAGGCCTTAGGGATCAGGATGGGAAGGCACTGGAACACAAAGAGGAACCTCGGAAGGACGGTCATTTTCACTGACTGCACCCTACCTGCCAACGACAGTGGCAACATATCCCACCTTTTAAAATCCTCCTCCATCTGCTCCACCAGCCGCGCCAAATTGAGCTTGTGCAGGGCCCCCCAACGCCTAGTGTAAGGTTTTCGGGCAATTCGGCCTTTTTGGACTGCCCAAGGATAAAACCCATTCTCTCTCTTGGGAAAGCTACTCCAGCGAAGTAGGAACCGGGTGGGTGTTGCACCACCGGCAAGAGAGAGAATCACCTGGGTATTGGTAGGGGTCTGGATATCTGTGTGATATAAGCCTCAGGCTTCCGGTTAGGGATAAACGGCAGGCTTGATTCAGTGCTCTCTTCCGTGGAGGTGTCCCAGTGCGGCATCCCCTGGCCTCTGAAGTTTCAGTGCCAGCTGGAGAGAGACACACACAGATACTCAAACCCCAGATATCGGCCCAGTAGTGGAGTAGCAGAGATGGCACCCTCTACAATGGCGACCGCGGCAGGACCCCGGTGGTTTGGAGTATGTGACTTGGCAGAGGGGGTGAGGGAACGAAGTAAAATGGAGGAGAGAATCTTCTCGTATATGTGGCAAAAGGTCAACCTCACCAAACCTTGGATCTCAGAACTAATCAATGCGGAGCAACCGGTAATGGCAGCGGCTGCATGGACAGAAAGTAAGGCGCACAAAAAGCACTTGGAGAAGGCAGTTTGGCTGGTCTGCCTGTCTCAGCAGGTAGTCATAACAGAGCAAAGGGTCGAAGAGTTAGAGCAGGAGTTGGGAGAAGTGAGGGCCAGCGCAGGGGACAGCGCTAGCGCAGCGGAACGACTGCGGGAGGAATTGGCAGAAATTAAACAGGACAGCGCGAGCGCAGCGGAACGACTGCGGGAGGAATTGGCAGAATTTAAACGGGGCAGCCTACAGGAAAGCGAGTCTAACCGGTGCGAGAAGGACTATCTCCACTGCCAGATAGTGGAGGGTAAAGAAAAGGAACAAAGGCTCCAGGAACTCTATGCTCGGAGTACAGAGCAGTGTAGGAAGCTGGAGGGGAAGTTCCGGGACATCCAGGCAGCGTACCGAGTGGCTCGCGAGGAAGTAGGGGACTGTGCCCATGGGCCGTGCCAGGCACGGATAACAGAGTTGGAGGAGGCCTTGTCCAAGGTCAGGGGACAGGTACACCTGGTAGGTCCAGGGGGGTTCCCAAGGGGCAAGGTGCTCCTCGCAGCGGATGATTCCCCAAAGGCCAAGGGGAATAGACCACCTCCTGAGGCACCGGGATTGTGTCCGGGTCGGCAGGGGGGGATCGGACTGCACGTTCAGGGGCAAGTCCAAGGGGGGTCGGCAGGGTACCCCCAGCTGGCGGCGTGTCCGCCTGGTTTCGTATGTGGGTCCCTATGGGATGGGGACAGACCGCTGCCTGGGATGCCGGTGATGGGGCCGGGTCAGCAGGTAGGGTTTGGACCGCCCGGTCAGGGGCAGGTCCAAGGGAGGTCAGTGGTGTATCCCCAGATAGCGGCGTCTCCTATATGGGTAGTTAGCCCAGGGACAGGGGGGCTACCCAACGGGGCAGGAGAGCTGGACAGTGGGGAGGAGGAGCAGGAACCCCAGGTAGGGCGGATGTGCCCTGTCAGGCAGAGAAGGTATGGTCCCCCGGCGGGGCTGGCAGATAGGGGACTGGTTGAGGGCGACATTATCATTCCTCATGGGGCATCCGCGCTCAGGGGGATTGTGGCCCACGTTCCCAGGCTAACTCCAAAAGGGGATCCGTCGCTTCATTTTATGGAGGTGGAGCAGGCAGCCAGCATTAATGAATGCGACGAGGGGGAGCAAATAAGGATGCTCCTGATGACCCTAGATCCCCAACTATGCAGGGCAGTGACCTCCGGGAATGGGGGACGACCTGACACATGGGTGGCAGCACGGACTGCTGTTCTGGAGGCAATGGGCTTGAATCTGGGTAGCCCCTTCATGAGGGTGGGGAAACCAAGCAGCAGCTAGGGGAATCGCCAAATATGTTCGCAGACAGGCTGTGGACTGTCTATGTGGAGGCGTGTGGGACTCCCGCGGATAGGCAGAATTTAGATGAGAGAACAGCCCACTGGCTGAAGACCCTCGTAGCTAACTGTCTCCCTCACGTTAGGGCAAAGGCCGAACACTGGTTCGACCCGCAGAGTCCGGACCTTAATGAGGCAGAGGTCCTTAGAAAACTCACCCTTGCATATCGCAACGGGGAGAGGAGAGAGGAAAAGCCCCATAAGGGTCAGGTGCATGGAATCACACCAGCACCCACTAAGAGCGAGTGGAAGCATGAGGGCTCCCGGACCTCCGATAAGAAACCGGTATGCTACGGGTGTGGGAAGGCCGGGCATTTCAAGAGTGAATGTAAAAACCCTAGCAAGCAGGAGAGGGCTCCCGCAGTAGAGAGTCAGACCCCGGCGGTAGGAGCAGCTGCCCCGGGAACCATCGAGATAAGTAAAATTTTAGCCCTTTTGCAAGGCTCAGGACAGGTGGCAATGGCAACGGGCCAGGGCCTGCCCGCACCCACACCACAAGAACCCGTATGACTACCCAGGGAGCAGCCTCAGGAAAAAGGGAGCGCAGGGGTAGTTCTAGCCCCAGACCCTGGTCCGGTCCAGGTGCAGGGTCCCATTCTGGAGGCTGCCTCAGCGGCTATTTGCAGTTTAAATCCCTTAAGGTGGGACCCATGCGAACGCCACATCAGCCAATTTAAATTGTTCCACCCCATAAGGGCAAGAAAGAGCAAGGTGGGGGGAAGACTGGGGGTGGTAGTGGAGAAACCCCCCGTAGAATTAACGACGGTGGGGGAGGTCCCTGACTCCACGGTCACACAACCGGGGACAAGGTGCTGTCCCGAAGGGGCAGCCCCCAAAAAAACGACAGTGCTGCAAGCACCCAGCCCAGGGACAGTAACGATTCCCAAGCCCTTACCTGTGGGTCAGGTGGCCTGCCTTAGTATAGAGGCTAAGGAGGCGGAGGAAGTGGAGGTATCACCTTGGGCTTGGGAACCAGTCAGGGGACGAAGGAGCAACCGGGTCTCCAAGCCCCCTCTAAGATGGTCCCCATCACACCTCCCTAGAACCCGGTCCCGCAGTAAGGGGGCCCGAGTAGAAGGGAACGCTGAGGGATCCCCGAACCCTGTTGGGGAAGGAGAGGCAAGGGGCAGCCCGAACCCCCGGGAGGGGACGGTCTGGCCCGAGCCGTTGGACCAAACAGGTGAACTGCCCCAGTTTAGCGGGGCACAGTTTTAATTTGGCCACCCGGAGACGGGTGGCATTGTATATATCATTTTCCCCCTGCTAGTTCTAATTAGTGTGTAGTGGTGTGTGGGTATTTAGGATCGTGGGATCACAGAAGCGCCTAGTGCAATGGTAGAATGATGAAGCAGCAGGCACTAGGACCCTGGTGGAGCCGGGCTGTGGACACAGAACCACAGACAGGCTGCGGCAACTTCAAAGCGGGAGCTGCTGCTGCCGCCGGATAGCAGCAGGCACTAGGACCCTGGGGGAGCCGGGCTGTGGACACAGAACCACAGACAGGCTGCGGCAATTTCATGTTGATTTCACAACTTCAAAGCGGAAGCTGCTGCTGCCGCTGGATAGAACCCATGCACTTTAAGGTAGGTAGTTCTGTAGAGGCAAGGATGTGTTTTGTCTTTTTTACAGATGGGGCACCCGACGATGTGGAGTTTGCTGATCCTGGCGATGGTGGGACCGGGAGAACTACGCAGAGGCGAGACAGAAGAGTCCTTTGTCTATGGGTGTTCTGGCGGCAGAGCCCCTCTGGTCACTACCGGACAGGGAAACCAGGTGGCCACAGAGCAGGCCCGCTACTCACACCTGGGGAGGTGGCCTGGGTGGCTGGGGTCGAACTCGACCAGGTACTCCAGCCACCAGAGCTTCACCTATGGAGAGGCCTCTGTACTCTGCGAGGAGATACAGGTGGCGACTGACCGGGTTAGGGTGACTGAGGGCAGGCGGGTGTGTTTAACCTGTGAGGGGGACGTTCCTTTGGGGAGATGGTGGTGGCTCAGGAAGCTGAGCCTGGACATGAGGGATCGGTCCTCGGACTGGGAACGCCTGGACAACAACACCTACCGGACCAACACGGGGTCACCGGGTAGGATCACCGTTTGCTGGGATAAGTGGTGGGCTTCTGACCAGGGCATTTATTTGTGTTTATGGGGGTCTACCAAGGCATGTCCACAAGGGGCATCGATCACTTTTGTTAGATGGTGGCAGAACCCAGGGAACGGGATGAATTGACCGCAGTGGGGAGGGATGTGTAACGCCCAGGGAAGGGATGAATGTAAAAGCTACCGAACTGCTGGTTCAGGTAAAGCGACCCCTGCCCACAGCCCAACCGATCGACCCTCACAACTGTCCGATCACCACCAGGGGGGCCTGAGAATGGTTTAGTGTTTGTCCCCACAAAGAAAATGTTGTACAAGGGGGTACATTATGCTGTCGCCTCAGTTGGACTAAACCTCTCAGCTGCAGGTATCGACGACGGAGGAAAAATGAAGAGCCTTCAACGGGAAGAAGCGAAGTGCAGCCAAGAAAAGAGGATCCTTAGTGAAATAAAGAGATTCAATTGTAAATAGTTGTATGGATTCGCGGGTTTCAGTTACTTGATTGTGATATATGTACAGGGACCCTTACGTTTGGGGTTCCGGTGAAATGTGTATATGTTACTGTGTGTTTGAATTAAGTATGGTCTTGTCTTTCCCTTTCAACAAAATCAGGGGTAGCCTAGATTAAGGGAACTGTCTTGGGACTTGTAGTTTCGCATGATGTTGAGGGGGGGCCTACGGTCCACACAAAAGGAAATGATTGCCCTTCACCTGTGTCGATACGGTCCAAGCAGGTAGGGACGTATCGAAGGGGCATCTGTAAGGTTTTCGGGCAATTCGGCCCTTTTTGGACTGCCCAAGAATAAAACCCAGAGACTGTAAACTGACTTTTCAGCCAAGAGAACGTAACCAGATTTCCCAGCAGGCTTGGTCCGCTGAGCTGAGTAGGGGCATAGGTATTTACAAACCCCCCCCTAGGAGCTACAAGGAAGAAGGAGCCAGACAACTAGATAAGATTAAAACACAGACAAAGGGGCACGGGAATACACAAGGGGCCTGCCTGCAAGCAGGACAATGGGATGGTCATAGCCCCATGCAGATGTAAATGACTATGCCTCCACCAAAGCAGAATCCAATCAACACCCCATCAACATAGCAGCGATCTCCAGAGCAGATGGAAGACTTTGAAAATCTTCAAGGGAGCTCAACCTCGTTATCTCAAAAAGCAGACTGGAGGCGGACCTAGGGGAGGTACTCCTATCTTGACAGGTCTGACCGGCTCAAAGGGGGCAGGACCAGCGGGAACTTTAAACCTTATGGATTCAATGCAAAAGGGGCTGGCCGAACACAGGAAAAAGCCTGGTAAAACGGGTATAAAAGGGGCTGTGTTTCGATTGAGGGGCTCTTGGCTCGACCTCTCCACCTTTGACTTGACCTCTGCAGCCTGTGACTGTAAGTACCCTGCAGCAGCTTGCGAAACTCCCTTGACCTTGATAGTGGTTGAGGCTTTGGGGAAGGGGACTTGATTTGCGTTCTGTGTCATTGCTAAAACTGTGTAACAATAAGATTTTTCGTTGTGTTCGTTATAGTACTTTCTGAATAGACTTAGTTTGTGTTAGAGTTTAAGATTTTATTATAATTTCTTCTGTTTGATGATTTTGACCTGGGTTTTGCAATAAACCTTGATTTGCTGATAATTGGAGTCGTTTAAATTCTTCAATCTCTCACCAGCGATCTCTGACCAAGTCATTGTTAAAATATTCCTCACCTTAATTCCGGGTTCAAGAATCTAGGGTCATCTTGAGCGATTCACTCAGGGCAGGCTGCTGGTTAGGTAATAAACAGCAGTGTCCTATTCTCTCTCTTGGGAAAGCTACTCCAGCGAAGTAGGAACCGGGTGGGTGTTGCACCACCGGCAAGAGAGAGAATCACCTGGGCATTGGTAGGGGTCTGGATATCTGTGTGATATAAGCCTCAGGCTTCCGGTTAGGGATAAACGGCAGGCTTGATTCAGTGCTCTCTTCCGTGGAGGTGTCCCAGTGCGGCATCCCCTGGCCTCTGAAGTTTCAGTGCCAGCTGGAGAGAGACACACACAGATACTCAAACCCCAGATATCGGCCCAGTAGTGGAGTAGCAGAGATGGCACCCTCTACACTAGCCACCTGGATCCCCAGGTACCGAAAGCTCCTTCCCGCCCTCTTCAGCGGAAGCTCGTCTATCTCCCTTCCCTGGTCCCCTGGGTGTATCACAAAGAGCTCACTCTTCCCTACGTTAAGCTTATATCCGGAAAAGTCCCCGAACTCCCTGAGGATCCGCATAACCTCCGGCATCCCTTCCACTGGGTCCGTCACATACAATAACAGGTCATCGGCATACAGCGACACCCAGTGTTCCTCTCCCCCCCCGAACCAGTCCCCTCCAGTTCCTGGACTCCCTCAGTGCCATGGCCAGCGGTTCAATTGCCAATGCGAACAACAAGGGGGATTGGGGACACCCCTGCCTAGTCCCCTGGTACAGCCGAAAGTATTCCGACCTCCGCCGGTTCTTGGCCACACTCGCCACCGGGGCTTCATAAAGTAGCCTAACCCAACTGATGAACCCCTCCCCGAACCCAAACCTCCTCAGCACTTTCCAAAGATACTCCCAATCCACCCTATCAAAGACCTTCTCCGCGTCCATAGCCGCCACTACCTCCGCTTCCCCCTCCACTGCAGGCATCATACTTACGTTGAGGATCCTCCGCACATTGGTGTTTAAATGCCTACCCTGCACAAATCCCGTCTGGTCCTCGTAAATCACCCCCGGGACAATTCCTCAATTCTGGTAGCCAACACCTTCGCCAGCAACTTAGCGTCAACATTGAGGAGCGAGATTGGCCTGTACGACCCACGCTGTAATGGTTCCTTATTCCGCTTCAGGATCAGCGAGATTAGTGCCCTGGACATTGTCAGAGGCAGGGCGCGCCCCCCCCCCCCCCCGCCTCATTGAAAGTCCTCTCTAGTAGTGGGCCCAACAGGTCCATGTACTTCCGGTAGAATTCCACCGAGAACCCATCCGGCCCCGGGGCCTTCCCTGCCTGCATGCTCCCCAACCCCTCAACCAGCTCCTCCAGCCCAATCGGTGCCCCTAGCCCAACCACCTGCTCCTCCTCCACCCTCGGGAACCTCAGCCAGCCGATTCAAAAATCGGCGCATCCCCCCCTCTCCCGTCGGGGGCTCAGACCTATACAATTCCTCATAAAAGTCCCTGAATACATCATTTATTCCCACCGCACTCTGCACCGTGTTCCCCCTCTATCCTCACAGTAAACATCTTAAAAACTATCAACACCAATAAATCCCCAAAGAATACAGTACTTGATAAAGTCCCAAACAACATCCGGAAGACAAAAGACCCTTTTTAACACAGAGATCAGGTTTAAATTCACTATTGACAGCAGTCAGCACTTTGAAATCACCCAATTGATTTGGAGACAGCCTTTAGTTTGCACTCTTCTCGATCACGTTCGTGACAAAGCATCGGCTATCACATTTTCTCGTCCTGCCACATGTACTATTTTTAAATGAAATGGCTGTAACAATAAACTCCATCAAAACAGTCTTGCATTATTATTCCAGAATTGCTCCAAAAACGTCAACGGATTATGATCAGTATATATAACGGTGTCAGACAGATTGCTGGTCACATAAATGTGAAAATGTTGCAAAGCCAGCACCAAACTCAAAGTCTCCATCTCAATCGTGGAATACTTTTTCTGGTGAGAGGTCAATTTCTTTGACAAATAACCAATGGGCCGCTCTAGTCCTTCACCATCGTCTTGTCAAAGCACCGCACCATCACTCGCATCCACAGCCACTTTGAATGGTTTGGTATAATTTGGGATGACTAACACAGGAGCAGTGGTCAACACAGCCTTCAGGCCGTCAAATGCCTGTTGACACTCCGCTGTCCACTTAAATTTGCTGCTCTTCTTCAGCAAGTCCGTCAGTGGAGCGACCACACTGCTAAAATTTTGCACAAATTTCCGGTAGAATCCACTCATACCAAGAAATCGCATTATTTCCCGTTGTGTCGAGGGTAACGGAAACTCCCCAATAACTTTCGTTTTCACATCCTGTGTGACCAGTCGACCCTGTCCAATTGTATGGCCAAGGAAAGCAACTTGGGCTTTTCTAAATTCACTTTTGGCTAGGTTTACCACCAAACCCGCCTTCTGAAGTCGATCGAATAACTCCATCAGATGCTTTAAATGTTCTTTCCACGTCTGGCTGAAAACTACCAGATCGTCAATGTATACCGCACAATTGAGTAATCCTGAAACAACTTTGTTAGTTAACCGTTGAAATGTGGCTGGGGCGTTTTTCATGCCAAATGGCTTAACTTTGAATTGGTATATACCATCTGGAGTCACAAAAGCTGAAATCTCCTTTGCCCTTTCGGGTAAAGGTACCTGCCAGTAACCTTTAAGTAAATCCAGTTTGGAAATAAAAGCTGATTGTCCCACTTTCTCAATGCAATCCTCCAAATGGGGGATAGGATAAGAGTCTGTTCTTGTAACTGCATTATCCTTTCTATAGTCCACACACAACCGTTGGGTACTGTCTGGGAGAGCTCCATTGGCTGCAACCCTTTTCAATTATACCATTTTTAAGCATACTCTCAATCACTTTGTTAACCTGCGGCAATTTTAAAGGGTTAAGTTTATATGGATGTTGTTTGATTGGAACAGCATTTCCCACATGTACATCATATATAGCCATTTTAGTACTTCCCAATTTATCTCCACAAACTTGCCCATGTGATATCAATAACTTTGTCAGGTCAGTCTGTTTTTCCTCTGGAAGGTAACTCAACAATTTATCCCAATTTTTAAGAACATCCTCGTTTTCCAATTTAATTTGAGGTATGTCAATTCCAAGTCATATGGATTTGGTTTGTCACTTTGAGTTAGAATTATTTAAACCTCCATTTTCTCTGCTTCCCTTTCAAAGTGCCTTTTAACATATTCACATGACACACTTGGTGAGTCTTCCTTCTGCCTGGCGTTCTTACCACATAATTCACCTCACTTAATTTCCTTTCAATCTGATAAGGTCCACAAATCCTAGCTTTTAAAGGTTCACCTACCACTGGTAACAATACTAAAACTTTATCCCCACTGGCAAGACTACGAACTTTGGATTTCTTGTCCGATACCCGTTTCATCACATTTTGTGCACTTTTTAAATGCTATCTAGCCAATTCACCTGCTCTATTTAATCATTCCCTAAAAGACTGAGGAGGTAGGTATACATTTGGGTGCCGGAGAAACAATGGCAGAGGGGAATACTCCAGTAGGTCTGGTGTTGGTGTTGTCACTTGCTTCTCCCGGACGGGTTTCGCTGCCGTTGTCGTCTTGCGCTCACCTCCGCTTCAGCCGTTCCTCCCGTCTTTCGCCAGGATTCTCCTTGCTCTCTGTTCCTGTAGATGCCAAGTTTGTTATCATTTCCCGTGCCCTCCTTCCGGGTATTATTCCCCTGTCTCCCCCCCCCACCTCTCTGGTTCTCCTCTATTATTCCCTGTCTTTTCGCTCTTCCCCCCTCCCCCCCCCCCTTCTGCCCCTCTCCGCCTCCTGTGCTGCGCCTTTCTTTCCTCTTAGGTTTAGCTGCCCCCCTCTTCCAGTCTATCTCTCCCTCTCATGCCTTGGCTACTTTCTCCTGATTCTTGGCTACCTGGCTATTCTTCTGCTTGTTTGTTGGCCACAAACAGGTCCCGGAACAATTGGGTGAATGGCTCCCACGTTCTGTGGAAGCCGTCGTCTGACCCTCGGATGGCGAGTTTGATTTTCTCCATTTGGAGAGATTCCGAGAGGTCGGACAGCCAGTCTGCAGCTTTGGGTGGTGCTGCTGACCGCCAGCCGAACAGGATTCTACAGCGGGCGATCAGGGAGGCAAAGGCAAGGGCGTCCGCCCTTCTCCCCAGGAATAGATCTGGCTGGTCTGAATCCCCGAAGACCACCACTTTCGGGCATGGCTCCACCCTCACCCCCACCACCTTGGACATTGCCTCGAAGAAGGCTGTCCAGTACCCTGCAAGTCTGGGGCAGGACCAGAACATGTGGGCATGGTTGGCCGGGCCGGCTTTGGCACCGTTCACATCTATCCGAGTCGATTTCGGCGGCGTGAGAACAGCTGGTGAGTCAGTTTCAGCGGGAGCATTGCGGAAGGAGGTTGCTGGGAGGTAAGTCAACCTTTAAAATCACTTGTCTTTGCAGGGGCAGGCCAGTCGATTTCGGCGGCGTGAGAACAGCTGGTGAGTGGTGAGTCAGTTTCAGCGGGAGCATTGCGGAAGGAGGTTGCTGGGAGGTAAGTCAACCTTTAAAAGCACTTGTCTTTGCAGGGGCAGGCCAGTCGATTTCGGCGGCGTGAGAACAGCTGGCTGGTTAGTCAATTTCAGCAGGAGCTGAGAATTTTTCTTTTTTTTTATTTTAAATTAGTTTTTTAGGCGGTAACAGGAAGTCGACCCGCGGACGTCTGGGAAGACCCTCCCCAATAAATTCTGGAGGAGAGGAAACCCGAGACACTACACGTGTAGTGTCTCCCACCCGCCCTCCTCCTCTAACCTAATAATAAAACCCATTGGTCTGAGGTAAGTACCATATTTTATTATATTGTTATTATTTTTTAGCCAGATCTTGGTAGAAGGTTGGAGGAATGGCAGGGAAGGGAGTGCAATGTTCCTCCTGCAGGATGTTTGAGGTGAGGGATGCAGTTAGTGTCCCTGCTGATTTTACCTGCAGGAAGTGCTGCCATCTCCAGCTCCTCCAAGACCGAGTTAGGGAACTGGAGCTGGAGTTGGAAGAACTTCGGATCATTCGGGAGGCAGAAGGGGTCATAGATAGCAGCTTCAGGGAATTAGTTACACCAAAGATTGGAGATAGGTGGGTAACTGTAAGAGGGACTGGGAAAAAACAGTCAGTGCAGGGATCCCCTGCGGTCGTACCCCTGAGAAACAAGTATACCGCTTTGGATACTTGTGGGGGGGACGACTTACCAGGGGTAAGCCATGGGGTACGGGCCTCTGGCACGGAGTCTGTCCCTGTTGCTCAGAAGGGAAGGGGGGAGAGGAGCAGAGCATTAGTAATTGGGGACTCTATAGTCAGGGGCACAGATAGGAGATTTTGTGGGAGCGTGAGAGACTCACGTTTGGTATGTTGCCTCCCAGGTGCAAGGGTACGTGATGTCTCGGATCGTGTTTTCCGGGTCCTTAGGGGGGAGGGGGAGCAGCCCCAAGTCGTGGTCCACATTGGCACCAACGACATAGGTAGGAAAGGGGACAAGGATGTCAGGCAGGCTTTCAGGGAGCTAGGATGGAAGCTCAGAACTAGAACAAACAGAGTTGTTATCTCTGGGTTGTTGCCCGTGCCACGTGATAGTGAGATGAGGAATAAGGAGAGAGAGCATTTAAACACGTGGCTACAGGGATGGTGCAGGCGGGAGGGATTCAGATTTTTGGATAACTGGGGCTCTTTCTGGGGAAGGTGGGACCTCTACAGACAGGATGGTCTACATCTGAACCTGAGGGGCACAAATATCCTGGGGGGGAGATTTGTTAGTGCTCTTTGGGGGGGTTTAAACTAATGCAGCAGGGGCATGGGAACCTGGATTGTAGTTTTAGGGTAAGGGAGAATGAGAGTATAGAGGTCAGGAGCACAGATTTGACGTCGCAGGAGGGGGCCAGTGTTCAGGTAGGTGGTTTGAAGTGTGTCTACTTCAATGCCAGGAGTATACGAAACAAGGTAGGGGAACTGGCAGCGTGGGTTGGTACCTGGGACTTCGATGTTGTGGCCATTTCGGAGACATGGATAGAGCAGGGACAGGAATGGATGTTGCAGGTTCCGGGGTTTAGGTGTTTTAGTAAGCTCAGAGAAGGAAGCAAAAGAGGGGGAGGTGTGGCGCTGCTAGTCAAGAGCAGTATTACGGTGGCGGAGAGGATGCTAGATGGGGACTCTTCTGCCGAGGTAGTATGGGCTGAAGTTAGAAACAGGAAAGGAGAGGTCACCCTGTTGGGAGTTTTTTATAGGCCTCCTAATAGTTCTAGGGATGTAGAGGAAAGGATGGCGAAGATGATTCTGGATATGAGCGAAAGTAACAGGGTAGTTATTATGGGAGATTTTAACTTTCCAAATATTGACTGGAAAAGATATAGTTCGAGTACAATAGATGGGTCGTTTTTTGTACAGTGTGTGCAGGAGGGTTTCCTGAAACAATATGTTGACAGGCCAACAAGAGGCGAGGCCACGTTGGATTTGGTTTTGGGTAATGAACCAGGCCAGGTGTTGGATTTGGAGGTAGGAGAGCACTTTGGGGACAGTGACCACAATTCGGTGACGTTTACGTTAATGATGGAAAGGGATAAGTATACACCGCAGGGCAAGAGTTATAGCTGGGGGAAGGGCAATTATGATGCCATTAGACGTGACTTGGGGGGGATAAGGTGGAGAAGGAGGCTGCAAGTGTTGGGCACACTGGATAAGTGGGGCTTGTTCAAGGATCAGCTACTGCGTGTTCTTGATAAGTATGTACCGGCCAGACAGGGAGGAAGGCGTCGAGCGAGGGAACCGTGGTTTACCAAGGAAGTGGAATCTCTTGTTAAGAGGAAGAAGGAGGCCTATGTGAAGATGAAGTGTGAAGTTTCGGTTGGGGCGATGGATAGTTACAAGGTAGCGAGGAAGGATCTAAAGAGAGAGCTAAGACGAGCAAGGAGGGGACATGAGAAGTATTTGGCAGGAAGGATCAAGGAAAACCCAAAAGCTTTCTATAGGTATGTCAGGAATAAGCGAATGACTAGGGAAAGAGTAGGACCAGTCAAGGACAGGGATGGGAAATTGTGTGTGGAGTCTGAAGAGATAGGCGAGATACTAAATGAATATTTTTCGTCAGTATTCACTCAGGAAAAAGATAATGTTGTGGATGAGAATGCTGAGCCCCAGGCTAATAGAATAGATGGCATTGAGGTACGTAGGGAAGAGGTGTTGGCAATTCTGGACAGGCTGAAAATAGATAAGTCCCCGGGACCTGATGGGATTTATCCTAGGATTCTATGGGAGGCCAGGGAAGAGATTGCTGGACCTTTGGCTTTGATTTTTATGTCATCATTGGCTACAGGAATAGTGCCAGAGGACTGGAGGACAGCAAATGTGGTCCCTTTGTTCAAAAAGGGGAGCAGAGACAACCCCGGCAACTATAGGCCGGTGAGCCTCACGTCTGTAGTGGGTAAAGTCTTGGAGGGGATTATAAGAGACAAGATTTATAATCATCTAGATAGGAATAATATGATCAGGGATAGTCAGCATGGCTTTGTGAAGGGTAGGTCATGCCTCACAAACCTTATTGAGTTCTTTGAGAAGGTGACTGAACAGGTAGACGAGGGTAGAGCAGTTGATGTGGTGTATATGGATTTCAGTAAAGCGTTTGATAAGGTTCCCCACGGTAGGCTATTGCAAAAAATACGGAGGCTGGGGATTGAGGGTGATTTAGAGATGTGGATCAGAAATTGGCTAGCTGAAAGAAGACAGAGGGTGGTGGTTGATGGGAAATGTTCAGAATGGAGTACAGTCACCAGTGGAGTACCACAAGGATCTGTTCTGGGGCCGTTGCTGTTTGTCATTTTTATCAATGACCTAGAGGAAGGCGCAGAAGGGTGGGTGAGTAAATTTGCAGACGATACTAAAGTCGGTGGTGTTGTCGATAGTGTGGAAGGATGTAGCAGATTACAGAGAGATATAGATAAGCTGCAGAGCTGGGCCGAGAGGTGGCAAATGGAGTTTAATGTAGAGAAGTGTGAGGTGATTCACTTTGGAAGGAATAACAGGAATGCGGAATATTTGGCTAATGGTAAAGTTCTTGAAAGTGTGGATGAGCAGAGGGATCTAGGTGTCCATGTACATAGATCCCTGAAAGTTGCCACCCAGGTTGATAGGGTTGTGAAGAAGGCCTATGGAGTGTTGGCCTTTATTGGTAGAGGGATTGAGTTCCGGAGTCGGGAGGTCATGTTGCAGCTGTACAGAACTCTGGTACGGCCGCATTTGGAGTATTGCTTACAGTTCTGGTCACCGCATTATAGGAAGGACGTGGAGGCTTTGGAGCGGGTGCAGAGGAGATTTACCAGGATGTTGCCTGGTATGGAGGGAAAATCTTATGAGGAAAGGCTGATGGACTTGAAGTTGTTTTCGTTGGAGAGAAGAAGGTTAAGAGGAGACTTAATAGAGGCATACAAAATGATCAGGGGGTTGGATAGGGTGGACAGTGAGAGCCTTCTCCCGCGGATGGATATGGCTGGCACGAGGGGACATAGCTTTAAACTGAGGGGTAATAGATATAGGACAGAGGTCAGAGGTGGGTTCTTTACGCAAAGAGTAGTGAGGCCGTGGAATGCCCTACCTGCTACAGTGGTGAACTCGCCAACATTGAGGGCATTTAAAAGTTTATTGGATAAACATATGGATGAGAATGGTATAGTGTAGGTTAGATGGCTTTTGTTTCGGTGCAACATCGTGGGCCGAAGGGCCTGTACTGCGCTGTATCATTCTATGTTCTATGTTCACACAATTAAATTCTTTAAAGAGATCTGGCACCTTCTTATCAATCACCTCTTGATCAGGCTGTACAATTTTTTGCACCTCCTTCGCTTTAATTGGGCTTTCCTTTACCACTTTAACAAACCCCACTGTCTTATCCTGTTTTACCATACCAGCCTTCCCAGTGCTTTTCTTCAACCACCAACACTGTGACTTTACATGGCCTAGTTTATTGCAGTGAAAACATTTTAAACTTTTCATGTCTCTTCCACCCTCCTGGATTTCTTTTTTAATCTGAGGTACACTCTCTTTATTGTCTCCCATCAGATCTCCTTTACTCCTACCACTTGAGTATTTCTCATGTCCCCAGTTTCTATCCCTCACAGGCTGAAACTGATGTCGGAAACCAACCTTTGATTTATGAATTAATTCATAATCATCTGCCATTCCTGCGGCTAATCTCGCAGTTTTAACCCTCTGCTCTTCCACATGAGTTCTCACTACATCAGGAATTGATTTTTTAAACTCCTCCAAAAGTATAATTTCTCTTCAAACCTTTGGTCTATTTTCAAAGCCCATATCCACCTATCAAAATTACTCTGTTTGATCGTTTCAAACTCCATGTATGTTTGACCAAATTCTTTCCTTAAATTTGTAAATTTTTGTCTGTAGGCTTCAGGCACTAGTTCATATGCACCTATGATCGATTGTTTCACCTCCTCACACGACCCAGATACATCACCGGTAGTGATGCAAACACTTCACTAGACCTACCTACCAGCTTTGTTTGAATCAGTAATACCCACATGTCCTGTGGCCATTTCATTTGTTTAGCTACCTTCTCAAATGAATTGAAAACGGCTTCTACCTCCTTCTCGTCAAACCTTGGCAATGCTTGGACATATTTAAATAGATCCCCACTAAGCCTTCGGCTATGACGCTCTTTCTCACTATCCTCATCACTATCCTCCAACTGTACGTTTCCCTTTACGTCTGCGAATTTTAACTGACTGTCATGTTTCATGGCCATTTTCTGAAGTCCCAACTCTCTCTCTTTTTCCCTTTCCTCTTTCTCTTTTTCTTTTCCCCAGATCTGTATCTCCCTTTCTCTCTCTTTTTGTTCTGCTAGGGCCATTCTTTCTTTTTCTCTCATTTCGTATTCAAGCTGCTTTCATTTTTTTTCATGTTCAAGTTGCCTGATTTGTAATTGACGTTTTGCCATTTCTAATGTATCTCAGGCAACTTTAAATGCTTAGCTACCGCCATAATTACCTCATCTTTTCGCATTTTGTCAGGAACTGTTAACTGCAATGTTTTTGCCAAATCTAACAGTCTGTTTTTAGTCACTGCGTGTGACTGTTTCCACCCCCAAAAACTTCTGAGCCTCTGAAAGAGCCATTGTCCACAACACACTCCCTACTTAAACTGGAATACCAGACCTGAAAAGCACCCACAATATGCTCACCCCTCACTGTCTTTAAGTTCACAAAGCCAATCCAATAGATAGACTTTTATCCCGGACGAGCCCCCAATTTGAGTTTGCCAGGGTGATACCTAATCTCGTAATTATAGGTGGAGAGCTCGATTCTCCACCGCAAGATTTTATCATTTTTGATCTTACCCCGCTGTGTGTTAAATATGAAGGTGTGTTGTTAAACCGTTGGTCAGTGAGGAGAGTGAATCTCCTGCCGGCCAGGTAATGCCTCCAATGCCGCACAGCTTCAATGATAGCTGGGGCCTCTTTTTCGATGGATGAGTGCCGAATTTCAGAGGCATGAAGGGTGCGGGAAAAGAATGCCATGTGCCTGCCTGCCTGGTTGAGTGTGGCGGCAAGGGTGATGTCTGATGCGTCGCTTTCTACTTGGAAGGGCAGCATTTCATCTACAGCGGGCATTGTGGCCTTGGCAATATCAGCTCTGATCCGGGCGAAGGCCTGTTGGGCCTCGGGGAAATGAGTGGACTGTATGAGAGGGCGGGCCTTGTCTGCAGAGTTTGGGACCCACTGCGTGTAATATGAAAAGAACCCCAGGCAGCGTTTGAGGGCCTTGGGGCAGTGGGGGAGGGGGTGCTCCATGAGGGGGCGTATGCGGTCGGTATCGGGCCCCAGAACTCCCTTCTGGACCACATAGCTGAGGATGGCTAAGCGGTTCGCGCTGAACACACACTTCTCCTTGTTGTAAGTGAGGTTTAGGAGAGTAGCGGTGCAGAGAGATTTAGCGAGGTTGGCGTCGTGGTCCTGCTGATCATGGCCGCAGATGGTGACATTGTCTAGGTACGGAAACGTGGCCCGCAAACCGTACCGGTCTCCCTTTGGAAGACCGAGACCCCGTTAGTGATGCCAAAGGGGACCCTGAGGAAGTGATATAGCTGGCCATCTGCCTCGAAGGAGGTGTATGGATGGTCCGATTTACATTGGTAGGCGGATTTCAGGTCCACCGTTGAGAAGACCCGGTACTGTGCAATCTGGTTAACCATGTCAGATATGCGTGGGAGGGGGTACACGTCGAGCTGCATGTACCTGTTGATGGTCTGGCTGTAGTCCACGACCATTGGGTGTTTCTCCCCAAACTTAACCACTACCACTTGAGCTCTCCAGGGGCTGTTGCTGGCCTCGATGATGCCTTCCCGAAGCAACCGCTGGACTTCGGACCTGATGAAGGTCTTATCCTGGGTGCTGTACCTGGTGGCGACAGGTTTGCAATCTGGAGTTAGATTAGCAAAGAGGGAAGGTGGGTCAGATTAGCAAAGAGGGAAGGTGGGTCGACCCTTAGGGTCGCGAGACCGCACACAGTAAGAGGTGGTAAGGGTCTGCCGAATTTAAGGGTTAGGCTCTGGATGTTGCACTGAAAATCCAGGCCCAGGATAAGTGCAGCGCAGAGGTTAGGGAGAACGTAGAGGCGAAAGCCGTGGAATTCTACGTCCTGGACAGTGAGCGTGACCGTACAGTACCGCTGGATCGCTACGCAATGGGATCCGGAGGCCAGGGGGATTTTTTGATTGGTGGGGTGTATCGTGAGGGAGCAGCGCCTTACCGTATGCGGGTGTATAAAGTTCTCGGTGCTCCCGGGGTCCAGCAGGCAAGAGGTCACATGGCTGGTGGATGCGTTAGTCAGGTTATGCGGGAGAGACTGGTCGAGTGACATGGAGGCGAGCCTTGGTTGGTCGTAGGATAATGGGGCTGCCGTTGAGTTCAGGTCTTGGAACGCTGGTGGTGTCCATGTGCTGAGGGGTAGACAAGATGGCGGCGCCCAGAGATCTTGGGGGTTACTAAATGGCGGCGCCCATGAAACGCACGTGTTGCGCGGAGGGGAAGATGGCGGCGCCCACTGATCGCACATGGTCTGGGGGGAGGAGAAGATGGCGGCGTCCATGGTCCGTGACTGGGGGGGGTGAGGGCGATCGCGGCCACTGAGCAGGACTGGCACACCACTGGCCCTTCTTCCCGCAGACTTTACAAAGGGCAGCGCGGGCTGGGCAGCGTTGGCGGGGGTGCTTTTACTGGCTGCAAAAGTAGCGTCGGGGCCCCCCGGGGTTTGCTGGCTGATGTAATGCGCAGGCGTATTGGGTGGGCAGTGCCCCCGCTGGGGCGGCTGCCTGTGAGGTCCATGAAGCATAGGAGAGGTGGGCCACGCGGTTGGGGGGCGTAGGACTGGACGTTGCGCAGGGCGACCGTCATGGAGAGCGCTAGCGTTTTAGTCTCTGCGAGGTCGCGCGTGGCCCCTTCTAGGAGTCGCTGGTGTATGATATCTGACCCAATTCCAGTCACAACGGCGTCACTCATAAGGAGGTCTGAGTGTTCCTTAGCTGTAACGTCCTGGCAGTCACAGTCCCGGACTAGTGGGATTCGGGCCCTCCAGAAGTCTCCTATGGACTAACCCGGTAGTTGAGAACGAGTTGCGAGCGCGTGCCTGGCGAAGAGCGTGTTTTTCTTTTGCTCGTAATTGTCCTTGAGTCGAGTCATGGCTTCGGCATAGTTTGGCGCATCCTGGATCAGCGGGAAGACTTTGGAGCTGAGCCTGGAATATAAGATCTGGATCTTCTGAGCCTCTGGAACAGGGGTTGGCGCCGCGTTGATATGCACTTCAAACCAAGCTAGCCAGTGCTGGAAGTCCTTTCTGGCGTCGCTTGAGTGCGGATCCAGCTGCAGGCGGTCCGGTTTAATACGGAGATCCATCCTTCGAAACTGATACCAATAAATTGAGGCACGATCAATTTGACTGGAGACTGAATCCAAACTGAGGCTTTATTAGTATCAGATGTGTGGCCTCCCACAGCAGCTGGCGAAATGGATGGGAGCAGAAGGACATGCATATTTATACCCCGCATCCTGGGCGGAGCCAGCAGGCAGGGGCCACAGGCGAAGCATTAGTGCAGGTTCTACCGTACATCATAGAATCATAGAATCATAGAATTTACAGTGCAGAAGGAGTCCATTCGGCCCATCGAGTCTGCACCAGCTCTTGGAAAGAGCACCCTACCCAAGCCCACTCCTCCACCCTATCCCCATCACCCAGTAACCGCACCCAACACTAAAGGCAATTTTGGACACTAAGGGCAATTTAGCATGGCCAATCCACCTAACCTGCACATCTTTGGACTGTGGGAGGAAACCGGAGCACCCGGAGGAAACCCACGCACACGCGGGGAGGATGTGCAGACTCCGCACAGACAGTGACCCAAGCCGGGAATCGAACCTGGGACCCTGGAGCTGTGAAGCAATTATGCTAACCACATCCTCTAATATAAGTACAACAGTGGTTTACCACATCTACAAGATTATGAGGGGCATGGATAGAGTGGATGGGCAGGCACTCTTTCCCAGCGTGGAGGGGTCAGTCACCAGGGGGCATAGGTTTAAGGTCTGTGGGACAAAGTTTAGAGGAAATGTGCGAGGCAGGGCCTGGTGTAGTGAGTTCTCCCAGCAAGAACTGTACTGGGAGCGAATTGCTGCCTTGAGCAGAATATTGTATGAGTATTGCAGGAGAAGCAGCCCTCAGATTTTCGGCGGGAGCAATGTCCAGGGGCCTGTCGGGAAAGTAAGTGTAACTTGAAAAACTTATCTTTACAGCTGCAGGAAGTCGGCCGTGGGGATTTCTGGGAAGATTTGTTAGTACCTGTATATAAGTTGGGCGGTTGCCAAACCCAAGACACTTGTAGTGTCCCCCACCCTTCCACCTCCTCTAACCTAAGGGGATGAGTGATTATCAGGTAAGCTCTTCCTTTCTTTTTCTTGTTTTATCTAGAGGGGATGGCAGGGAAGGAATTGCAATGTTCCTCCTGCAGAATGTTTGAGGTGTGGGTCGCTGCCAGTGTCCCTGCAGATTCCACCTGTGGGAAGTGCTCCCATCTCCAGCTCCTCAGAAACCGCGTTAGGGAACTAGAGCTGGATGAACTTCGGATCATTCGGGAGGCAGAGGTGGTCATAGATAGAAGCTTCAGGGATGTAGTAACTCTGAAGAATAAAGATAGATGGGTGATGGTGAGAGGGTCTGGGAGGAAGCAGCCAGTACAGGGATCACCTGTGGTCGTTCCCCTTAGTAACAAGTATACCGCTTTGGATACTGTTGGGGGGGTGGACTTACCAGGGGTAAGCCATGGGGTACAGGTCTCTGTTGCTCAGAAGGGAAGGGGGGAGAGGAATAGAGCATTAATCATTGGAGACTCCATAATTAGGGGGATAGGTAGGAGATTCTGTGGGAACGAGAGAGACTCATGGTTGGTGTGTTGCCTCCCAGGTGCCAGGGTCCGCGATGTCTCGGATTGTGTTTTCGGGATCCTTAAGTGGGAGGGGGAGCAGCCCCAAATCGTGGTCCATATAGGTACCAACGACATAGGTAGGAAAAGGGATAGGGATGTAAGGCAGGAATTCAGGGAGCTAGGGTGGAAACTTAGATCTAGGACAAACAGAATTATTATCTCTGGGTTGTTACCCGTGCCACGTGATAGCGAGACGAGGAATAGGGAGAGAGAGCAGTTGAACTCGTGGCTACAGGGATGGTGCAGGAGGGTGGGTTTCAGATTCCTGGATAATTGGGGCTCATTCTGGGGTCGGTGGGACCTCTACAGGCAGGATGGTCTACACCTGGACCAGAGGGGTACCCAATATCCTGCTAATTTGCTAATGCTCTTCGGGAGGGTTTAAAATAGTTCAGCAGGGGATTGGGAACCTGAATTGTAGCTCCAGTGTACAGGAGGTTGAGAGTAGTGAGGTCATGAGTAAGGTTTCAAAGTTGCAGGAGTGTACCGGCAGGCAGTAAGGTGGTTTAAAGTGTGTCTACTTCAATGCCAGGAGCATCCGGAATAAGGTGGGTGAACTTTGGCATGGGTTGGTACCTGGGACTTGGATGTTGTGGCCATTTCGGAGACATGGATAGAGCAGGGACAGGAATGGTTGTTGCAGGTGCCGGGGTTTAGATATCTCAGTCAGCTCAGGGAAGGTGGAAAAAGAGGGGGAGGGGTGGCATTGTTAGTCAAGGACAGTATTACGGTGGCAGAGAGGACGTTTGATGAGAACTCGTCTACTGAGGTAGTATGGGCTGAGGTTAGAAACAGGAAAGGAGAGGTCACCCTGTTAGGGCTTTTCTATAGGCCTCCGAAAAGTTCCAGAGATGTAGAGAAAAGGATTGCAAAGATGATTCTGGATAGGAGCGAAAGTAACAGGGTAGTTGTTATGGGGGACTTTAACTTTCCAAATATTGACTGGAAACGCTATAGTTCGAGTACTTTAGATGGGTCTGTTTTTATCCAATGAGTGCAGGAGGGTTTCCTGATACAATATGTCGATAGGCCAACGAGAGGCGAGGCCATTTTGGATTTGGTACTGGGTAATGAACCAGGACAGGTGTTAGATTTGGAGGTAGGTGAGCACTTTGGTGATAGTGATCACAATTTGATTACGTTTACTTTGGTGATGGAAAGGGATAGGTATATACCGCAGGGCAAGAGTTATATCTGGGGGAAAGGCAATTATGATGCGATGAGGCAAGACTTAGAATGCATCGGATGGAGAGGAAAACTGCAGGGGATTACATAGAACATACAGTGCAGAAGGAGGCCATTCGGCCCATCGAGTCTGCACCGACCCACATTAATCCCTCACTTCCACCCAATAACCCCTCCCAACCCTTATGGACACTACGGGTAATTTAGCATGGCCAATCCACCTAACCTGCACGTCTTTGGACTGTGGGAGGAAACCGGAGCACCCGGAGGAAACCCACGCAGACACGGGGAGAACGTGCAAACTCCGCACAGACAGTGACCCAGCGGGGAATCGAACCTGGGACCCTGGCGCTGTGAAGCCACAGTGCTAATCACTTGTGCTACCGTGCTGCACAATGGGCACAATGGAAATGTGGAGCTTGTTCAAGGAACAGCTACTGTGTGTCCTTGATAAGTATGTACCTGTCAGGCAGGGAGGAAGTGGTCGAGTGAGGGAACCGTGGTTTACTAAAGCAGTTGAAACACTTGTCAAGAGGAAAAAGGAGGCTTATGTAAAGATGAGACGTGAAGGTTCAGTTAGGGCGCTCATGAGGGGACATGAGCAGTCTTTGGCAGGTAGGATCAAGGATAACCCTAAAACTTTCAATCGATATGTCAGGAATAAAAGAATGACTAGGGTAAGAGTAGGGCCAGTCAAGGACAGTAGTGGGAAGTTGTGCGTGGAGTCCGAGGAGATAGGAGAGGTGCTAAATGAATATTTTTCATCAGTATTCACACAGGAAAAAGACAATGTTGTCGAGGAGAATACTGAGATTCAGGCTACTAGACTAGAAGGTTCATAAGGAGGAGGTGTTAGCAATTCTGGAAAGTGTGAAAATAGATAAGTCCCCTGGGCCGGATGGGATTTATCCTAGGATTCTCTGGGAAGCTAGGGAGGAGATTGCTGAGCCTTTGGCTTTGGTCTTTACGTCATCTTTGTCTACAGGAATAATGCCAGAAGACTGGAGGATAGCAAATGTTGTCCCCTTGTTCAAGAAGGGGAGTAGAGACTGTTGCTAACTTTTCCTTAGTTTAATTGCTCTTTTGTGGAGTGCTCTTAATGCTGCCTTTAGATCGCTACACTGTTTCTGTAATGCCTCTACCTGTTTTTCCGTTTCTTCACGTACCAGGACTGCACGTTGCGTGTCCTGATAGGCCTTTTCGTATTGAGACTGGAAGCTGCTTAAGTGCGCCAGACAAGACTGGTGTGCCCTTTTGGCATCCTCCACCACTACATCTTTTGCTGCCAACTTCCTTCTCAATTCTAAATTTTCCTTTTCTACCTTGCTTACATCGACCTTACTCATTCGCTGTATGCCTTCAACTTCTTTCCGGAGCGTCCTAACGACTTCCTCTGTGCCTCGCAATTGTGCCAAGCAGGACACGATTGCCATCGGCTTGTGAGCTTTCCCTAAGCTCTTTTTGTGGATCTCGCTCAGGTTCTCACACCAAGTATGTCCTATACTCCCGGGACCTGATTCCTCGATGTCACAGAATTCATTCCAAAGGGGCCATCCTTTCCCTTTGAGATATTTCCTGATCTCTTCCTCCCAAATGGGACATTGTCCCACTCTACTGCTGCTGGTCGCTGCGACCGCAAATTCCTCTGGGTTCATTAGACGCTGCATTGCCTGCATTGCCATCTTTCCTATCCGAATGCTGCTCTTCAAAGTTTGGGACAGGGGTATTAATCCGAATGCTGCTCTTCAAATTTGGGACAGGGGTATTAAGGCGGTGCTGTAAATTTGGGTACGGCTTTCGCTACTTTCCGAAATACAAACTTCCGACAGTTTTGTCGCAACAAAAAATCTATCAGTTTTACCTTATCGCCCTGTTAGTTACACATGCACTTCCGAATTATGAGTATTGATCAGAACTCCTTGAACACTTGTGGTTTTCTGTTTCCAATTGGATCTCTAATTCAAATTCTGGGTTCTACCGGAGTGGTTTTCCACTTCTAGATCGGGTCCCATCAGGATGTCGCCAAATAATGTTGCTAACTTTGCCTTAGTTTAATTGCTCTGTTTTATCACCTTTGCTCTTGAGTCGCCAGATATCTTTATGATACCGCCACGTGGTTCAAGTCCGAGTAATGATTAATAATCCATTACACCGATTAGTAAGATTTAAATCAAAGCACATTTATTATACACAGTAATCACTACTCATGCACAAATTCTACGTCTAAGCTACTTCTACGACTAACAGGCCAATACTTAACTTGGAACTGGCCCACCAGGTCAGGGGAACAAATGGCCTTTCGTTCGGGTTCTGAGCCTGTGGGATTCGAAGTTGGTACAGATTGATAGCTAGGAGTGCCTATCTCGTAGCGAGCGTTGAAGTAAGACTTACAGGTTCGATCGGCTGCTGAAGAGTGACGAGAGCTGGAAGAGCTGGAAGCGAGCCGAAGAAGAAGAGCGCAACTTGAACTTGGGGCTCAATTCTTATAGTCCCCAGGGGCTTCCTGCCTTTCGGGGTGGACCCTGTACCTGGTCCCAAGTGATTGGACTTTGTCCCAATCACTTGGTTCGATTTTCTCCAATGTTGGAGCGGTTCCCTGATCGATGGGTGGTCTTGAGGTGGTCGTTCACCTCTTTTTGTGTAGGCTCCTGCTGGCGCCGAAGAGTCTGGTTTAGCTTTGTGTGTCTAAATGTTGCTTATTGTTCCCGGGGATTGCTCATTAGTATGCAGATGGCTGGTGTTTTGTTATGCTGATGGTTGCTGGTATCGATCTTGTCTGGCCTTTCCAGAGGTGAATACACAGCCAACCTGCAGCTGCTCGTTTGTGTCTTGTTGGCTGACTTTCCCATCAGCCTTTGCCGTTCGCCATTTTAAATCGGGAGTTGGCCATTTTAAGTGGCTACAAACCCCGGTAACTATAGACCAGTGAGCCTTACTTCTGTTGTGGGCAAAGTCTTGGAAAGGTTTATAAGAGATAGGATGTATAATCATCTGGAAAGGAATAATTTGATTAGAGATAGTCAACACAGTTTTGTGAAGGGTAGGTCATGCCTCACAAACGTTATTGAGTTCTTTGAGAAGGTGACCAAACAGGTGGATGATGGTAAATCAGTTGATGTGGTGTATATGGATTTCAGTAAAGCGTTTGATAAGGTTCCCCACGGTAGGCTATTGCAGAAAATAAGGAGACATGGGATTCAGAGTGATGAAGCAGTTTGGATCAGAAATTGGCTAGCTGGAAGAAGACAAAGGGTGGTGGCTGATGGGAAATGTTCAGCCTGGAGTCCAGTTACTAGTGGTGTACCACAAGGATCTGTTTTGGGGCCACTGCTGTTTGTCATTTTTATAAATTACCTGGAGGAGGGCGTAGAAGGATGGGTGAGCAGATGACACTAAAGTCGGTGGAGTTGTGGACAGTGCGGAAGGATGTTACAAGTCACAGAGGGACATAGATAAGCTGCAGAGCTGGACTGAGAGGTGGCAAATGGAGTTTAATGCAGAAAAGTGTGAGGTGATTCATTTTGGAAGGAAAAACAGGAAGACAGAGTACTGGGCTAATGGTAAGATTCTTGGTAGTGTGGATGAGCAGAGAAATCTCGGTGTCCATGTACATAGAACCCTGAAAATTGGCACCCAGGTTGAGAGGGTTGTTAAGAAGGCGTACGGTGTGTTAGCTTTTATTGGTAGAGGGAATGAGTTTCAGAGCCATGAGGTCATGTTGCAGCTGTCCAAAACTCTGGTGCGGCCGCATTTGGAGTATTGCGGCAATTCTGGTCGCCGCATTATTGGAAGGATGTGGAAGCATTGGAAAGGGTGCAGAGGAGATTTACCAGAATGTTGCCTGGTATGGAGGGAAGATCTTATGAGGGAAGGCTGATGGACTTGAGGCTGTTTTCGTTAGAGAGAAGAAGGTTAAGAGGTGACTTAATTGAGGCATACAAGATGATCAGAGGATTAGATAGGGTGGACAGTGAGAGCCTTTTTCCTCGGATGGTGATGTCTAGCACGAGGGGACATAGCTTTAAATTGAGGGGAGATAGATATAGGACAAATGTCAGAGGTAGGTTCTTTACTCAGAGAGTAGTAAGGGTGTGGAATGCCCTGCCTGCAACAGTAGTGGACTCGCCAACACTAAGGGCATTCAAATGGTCATTGGATAGACATATGGACGATAAGGGAATAGTGCAGATGGGCTTTAGAATGGTTTCACAGGTCGGCGCAACATCGAGGGCCGAAGGGCCTGTACTGCGCTGTAATGTTCTATGTTCTAATCATTACAGCCAGCACATCACTAATCACTACAGGGAGTGCATGACTACCCATTACAGCCAGTGCATTACTACCCATTACAGCAAGAGCATTGCTAACCATTGCAGCCAGAGCATTACAAACCATTACAGCCAGAGCATTATTAACCATTACAGGAAGTCCATTAATAACTGTTAGGGGCAGTGTACTAACCATTTAATAACCGTTACAGGCAGTACATTAACCATTACAAGAAGTGCATTACTAACCATTACAGGAAATGCGTTTATAAAAATTACAGCCAGTGCATTGCAAACCATTACAGCAAGAGCATTGCTAACCATTACAGGCAGTGCATTAATAACCATTACAAGAAGTGTATTACTAACCATTACAGGAAATGCGTTAATAAACATTACAGCCAGGGCATTACTAACCATTGCAGCCAGCACACTAACTGGTTGCATGCTTAGCTAATGTTGTTGCCATGCCCCTGGCAGCAGAGTACATTTGTTGTTCGTTTCTGTCTGGTGGGTGTGTTAAAGAAACAATCTGTGTCCAGTGCAGGTTCTCAGTGGTCAGAGTACCACAGGTGACCGCAGGAAGCTGAGGCTGGGCTCACAGTCGTTGCATTGCTCACTGACCGCTGAACAATCAGTGCATTACTGGGTTAATCTACGCTGTCCTCTTTGTAGGAAGCACTCTGCAAGTTCCAGCTTGTCCAACACCTCACCCCAATGAAGCAAAACATATTTCCTGAACAGACGTGCCTCTCCTGGTGACATGGTGTTATGTGGCTCCTGTTTCGCTGCATGCCTTCGCTCCCTGACCTTCACAGACCAATTCTTCATCCTGAAGCAGACAGTATCAAGTGCAGCCCACATTTCTCCTTCGCAGCTTGAACTGAATAGTTAACTGGATAAGATAAAGTTTCCAGTTAATTTGGGGTAAGACCAACATTCACTGGGAAAAAAGAGATATTTAATTAAAACATTTCCAGCAAATAAAACAGAACAAAGCAGCAAAGTTACAATAACACTTCAAGCGGATAATCTCGACGGATTTGTGTGGTTTGGCGAAAGAGAAAATTCAATGAGCATCAGGAATGGGGGAGGGGTCAGTGTGATTAGTGTCATTATCGAGGGAGGGATTGCCAATCTGCACCATTCCACTTATCTTCAATTCTATTATAGGACGGAAGGAGGCCCTTCAGCCCATCTTGCCTGTGCTGTTCCTCAAAGGAGCAATTCGCTGAATACCATCCCCTGGCCTTCCCCTGTAACCCTGCACAACCTTCCTTTACAAGTAACAAGGCCAGTTCACTCTTGAAAACCTTGATTCAGCTTTCTTCAACCACACTCAGCAAATACAGTCCAGATCTCATCCACGGGCTGCGTAAAACACTACTGTCAGAGGGTCAGTACTGAGGGAGTGCTGCACTGTCAGAGGGTCAGTACTGAGGGAGTGCTGCACTGTCAGAGGGTCAGTACTGAGGGAGTGCTGCACTGTCAGAGGGTCTGTACTGAGGGAGTGCTGCACTGTCAGAGGGTCAGTACTGAGGGAGTGCTGCACTGTCAGAGGGTCAGTACTGAGGGAGTGCTGCACTGGCAGAGGGTGAGTACTGAGGAAGTGCTGTACTGTCAGAGGGTCAGTACTGAGGAAGTGCTGCACTGTCAGAGGGTCAGTACTGAGGGAGTGTTGCACTGTCAGAGGGTCAGTACTGAGGGAGTGCTGCACTGTCAGAGGGTCAGTACTGAGGGAGTGCTGCACTGTCAGAGGTTCAGTACTGAGGGAGTGCTGCACTGTCAGAGATTCAGTACTGAGGGAGTGCTGCACTGTCAGAGGGTCAGTACTGAGGGAGTGCAGTACTGTCAGAGGGTCAGTACTGAGGGAGTGCTGCACTGTCAAAGAGTCAGTACTGAGGGAGTGCTGAACTGTCAAAGAGTCAATACTGAGGGAGTGCTGCACTATCAGAGCGTCAGGACTGAGGGAGTGCTGCACTGTCAGAGGGTCAGTACTGAGGGAGTGCTGCACTGTCAGAGGATCAGTACTGAGGGAGTGCTGCACTGTCAGAGGGTCAGTGCTGAGGGAGTGCTGCACTGTCAGAGGGTCAGGACTGAGGGAGTGTTGCACTGTCAGAGGGTCAGTACTGAGGGAGTGCTGCACTGTCAGAGCTGACGGATTATTGCACTGTCAGAGGGTCAGTACTGAGGGAGTGCTGCACTGTCAGAGGGTCAGTACTGAGGGAGTGTCGCACTGTCAGAGGGTCAGGGCTGAAGGAGTGCTGCACTGTCAGAGGGTCTGTACTGAGGGAGTGCTGCACTGTCAGAGGGTCAGTACTGAGGGAGTGTTGCACTGTCAGAGGGTCAGTACTGAGGGAGTGCTGCACTGTCAGAGGGTCAGTACTGAGGGAGTGCTGCACTATCAGAGAGTCAGTACTGATGCAGTGCTGCACTGTCAGAGGGTCAGTACTGAGGGAGTGCTGGACTGTCAGAGGGTCAGTACTGAGGGAGTGCTGAACTGTCAGAGGTTCAGTACTGAGGAAGTGTTGCGCTGTCAAAGAATCAGTACTGAGGGAGTGCTGAACTGTCAAAGAGTCAATACTGAGGGAGTGCTGCACTGTCAGAGGGTCTATAGTGAGGGAGTGCTCCACTGACAGAGGGTCAGTTCTGAGGGAGTGCTGCACTGTCAGAGGGTCAGTTCTGAGGGAGTGCTGCACTGTCAGAGGGTCAGTACTGAGGGAGTGCAGTACTGTCAGAGGGTCAGTACTGAGGGAGTGCGGCAGTGTCAGAGGGTCAGTACTGAGAGAATGCTGCACTGTCAGAGAATCAATACTGAGGGAGTGCTGCATTTTGTCAGAGGGTCAGTACTGAGGGAGTGCTGCACTGTCAGAGGGTCAGTATTGAGGGAATGTTGCACTGTCAGGGGGTCAGTGCTGAGGGAGTGCTGCACTGTCAGAGAGTCAGTACTGAGGTCGTGAATCACTGTCACAGTCAATAATGTGGGAGTGCGGCACTGTCAGAGAGTCAGTACTGAGGGAGTGCTGCACTGTCTGAGGGTCAGTACTGAGGGAGTGCTGCACTGTCAGGGAGTCAGTACTAAGGGAGCACTGCACTGTCAGAAGGTCAGTACCGAGGGAGTGCTGCACTGTCAGAGGGTCAGTGCTGAGGGAGTGCTGCACTGTCAGAGGGTCAGGACTGAGGGAGCGTTGCACTGTCAGAGGGTCAGGACTGAGGGAGTGTTGCACTGTCAGAGGGTCAGTACTGAGGGTGTGTTGCACTGGCAGAGGGTCAGTACTGAGGGAGTGCTGCACTATCAGAGGGTCAGTACTGAGGGAGTGCTGCACTGTCAGAGGGTCAGCACTGTGGGAGTGCTGCACTGTCAGAGGTTCAGACCTGAGGGAGTGCTGCACTGTCAGAGGGTCAGTACTGAGGGAGTGCAGTACTGTCAGAGGGTCAGTACTGAGGGAGTGCGGCAGTGTCAGAGGGTCAGTACTGAGAGAATGCTGCACTGTCAGAGAGTCAATACTGAGGGAGTGCTGCATTTTGTCAGAGGGTCAGTACTGAGGGCGTGCTGCACTATCAGAGCTGACGGAGTATTGCACTGTCAGAGGGTCAGTACTGAGGGGGTGCTGCACTGTCAGAGGGTCAGTACTGAGGGAGTGTTGCACTGTCAGAGGGTCAGTGCTGAAGGAATGCTGCACTGTCAGAGGGTCTGTACTGAGGGAGTGCTGCACTGTCAGTGGGTCAGCACTGAGGGAGTGCTGCACTGTCAGAGGGTCAGTACTGAGGGAGTGTTGCACTGTCAGAGGGTCAGTACTGAGGGAGTGCTGCACTGTCAGAGGGTCAGTACTGAGGGAGTGCTGCACTATCAGAGAGTCAGTACTGATGCAGTGCTGCACTGTCAGAGGGTCAGTACTGAGGGAGTGCTGCACTGGCAGAGGGTGAGTACTGAGGAAGTGCTGTACTGTCAGAGGGTCAGTACTGAGGAAGTGCTGCACTGTCAGAGGGTCAGTACTGAGGGAGTGTTGCACTGTCAGAGGGTCAGTACTGAGGGAGTGCTGCACTGGCAGAGGGTCAGTACTGAGGGAGTGCTGTACTGTCAGAGGGTCAGTACTGAGGGAGTGCTGCACTGTCAGAGGGTCAGTACTGAGGAAGTGCTGCACTGTCAGAGGGTCAGTACTGAGGGAGTGCTGCACTGTCAGAGGGTCAGTACTGAGGGAGTGCTGCACTGTCAGAGGGTCAGTACTGAGGGAGTGCTGCACTGTCAGAGGGTCAGTACTGAGAGAATGCTGCACTGTCAGAGGGTCAGTACTGAGGGAGTGCTGCACTGTCAGAGGTTCAGTACTGAGGGAGTGCTGCACTGTCAGAGGTTCAGTACTGAGGGAGTGCTGCACTGTCAGAGGGTCAGTACTGAGGGAGTGCAGTACTGTCAGAGGGTCAGTACTGAGGGAGTGCGGCAGTGTCAGAGGGTCAGTACTGAGAGAATGCTGCACTGTCAGAGGGTCAGTACTGAGGGAGTGCTGCACTGTCAGAGGGTCAGTACTGAGGGAGTGCTGCACTGTCAGAGGTTCAGTACTGAGGGAGTGCTGCACTGTCAGAGGGTCAGTACTGAGGGAGTGCAGTACTGTCAGAGGGTCAGTACTGAGGGAGTGCTGCACTGTAAAAGAGTCAGTACTGAGGGAGTGCTCAACTGTCAAAGAGTCAATACTGAGGGAGTGCTGCACTATCAGAGCGTCAGGACTGAGGAAGTGCTGCACTGTCAGAGGGTCAGTACTGAGGGAGTGCTGCACTGTCAGAGGATCAGTACTGAGGGAGTGCTGCACTGTCAGAGGGTCAGTGCTGAGGGAGTGCTGCACTGTCAGAGGGTCAGGACTGAGGGAGTGTTGCACTGTCAGAGGGTCAGTACTGAGGGAGTGCTGCACTGTCAGAGCTGACGGAGTATTGCACTGTCAGAGGGTCAGTACTGAGGGAGTGCTGCACTGTCAGAGGGTCAGTACTGAGGGAGTGTTGCACTGTCAGAGGGTCAGTGCTGAAGGAGTGCTGCACTGTCAGAGGGTCTGTACTGAGGGAGTGCTGCACTGTCAGAGGGTCAGTACTGAGGGAGTGTTGCACTGTCAGAGGGTCAGTACTGAGGGAGTGCTGGACTGTCAGAGGGTCAGTACTGAGGGAGTGCTGAACTGTCAGAGGGTCAGTACTGAGGAAGTGTTGCACTGTCAAAGAATCAGTACTGAGGGAGTGCCATACTGTCAGAGGGTCAGTACTGAGGGAGTGTTGCACTGTCAGGGGGTCAGTGCTGAAGGAGTGCTGCACTGTCAGAGGGTCTGTACTGAGGGAGTGCTGCACTGTCAGTGGGTCAGTACTGAGGGAGTGCTGCACTGTCAGAGGGTCAGTACTGAGGGAGTGTTGCACTGTCAGAGGGTCAGTACTGAGGGAGTGCTGCACTGTCAGAGGGTCAGTACTGAGGGAGTGCTGCGCTATCAGAGAGTCAGTACTGATGCAGTGCTGCACTGTCAGAGGGTCAGTACTGAGGAAGTGTTGCACTGTCAAAGAGTCAATACTGAGGGAGTGCTGCACTGTCAGTGGGTCTGTACTGAGGGAGTACTCCACTGACAGAGGGTCAGTACTGAGGGAGTGCTGCACTGTCAGAGGGTCAGTTCTGAGGGAGTGCTGCACTGTCAAAGGGTCAGCACTGAGGCAGTGTTGCACTGTCAGAGGGTCAGTACTGAGGGAGTGCTGCACTGTCAGAGGTTCAGTACTGAGGGAGTGCTGCACTGTCAGAGGGTCAGTACTGAGGGAGTGCAGTACTGTCAGAGCGTCAGTACTGAGGGAGTGCGGCAGTGTCAGAGGGTCAGTACTGAGAGAATGCTGCACTGTCAGAGAGTCAATACTGAGGGAGTGCTGCATTTTGTCAGAGGGTCAGTACTGAGGGAGTGCTGCACTGTCAGAGGGTCAGTATTGAGGGAATGTTGCACTGTCAGAGGGTCAGTGCTGAGGGAGTGCTGCACTGTCAGAGAATCAGTACTGAGGTCGTGAATCACTGTCACAGTCAATAATGTGGGAGTGCGGCACTGTCAGAGAGTCAGTACTGAGGGAGTGCTGCACTGTCTGAGGTTCAGATCTGAGGGAGTGCTGCACTGTCAGGGAGTCAGTACTGAGGGAGCAGTGCACTGTCAGAAGGTCAGTACCGAGGGAGTGCTGCACTGTCAGAGGGTCAGTACTGAGGAAGTGCTGCACTGTCTGAGGGTCAGTACTTAGGGAGTGCTGAACTGTCAGAGAGTCAGTACTGAGGGAGCACTGCACTGTCAGAGGGTCAGTACCGAGGGAGTGCTGCACTGTCAGAGGGTCTGTACTGAGGGAGTGCTGCACTGTCTGAGGGTCAGTACTGAGGGAGCGCTGTATTGTCAGAGGGTCAGTACTGAGGGAGTGCTGCACTGTCTGAGGGTCAGTACTGAGGGAGTGCCACACTGTCACAGGGTCAGTACTGAGTGAGTGCTGCACTGTCAGAGGATCAGAACAGAGGCAGTGCTGCACTGTCAGAGGGTCAGTACTGAGGGTGTGCTGCACTGTCAGAGGGTCAGTACTGAGGGAGTGGTGCACTGTCAGAGGGTCAGTACTGAGGGAGTGCTGCACTGTCAGAGGGTCAGTACTGAGGGAGTGCTGCACTGTCAGAGGGTCAGTACTGAGGGAGTGGTGCACTGTCAGAGGGTCAGTACTGTGGGAGTGCTGCACTGTCAGAGGTTCAGTGCTGAGGGAGTGCTGCACTGTCAGAGGGTCAGTACTGAGGGAGTGCGGCAGTGTCAGAGGGTCAGCACTGAGAGAATGCTGCACTGTCAGAGAGTCAATACTGAGGGAGTGCTGCATTTTGTCAGGGGTCAGTACTGAGGGAGTGCTGCACTATCAGAGCTGATGGAGTGTTGCAGTGTCAGAGGGTCAGTACTGAGGGAGTGCTGCACTGTCAGAGGGTCAGTACTGAGGGAGTGTTGCACTGTCAGAGGGTCAGTGCTGAAGGAGTGCTGCACTGTCAGTGGGTCAGTACTGAGGGAGTGCTGCACTGTCAGTGGGTCAGTACTGAGGGAGTGCTGCACTGTCAGAGGGTCAGTTCTGAGGGAGTGCTGCACTGTCAGAGGGTTAGTACTGAGGGGGTGCTGCACTGTCAGAGGGTTAGTACTGAGGGAGTGCTGCACTATCAGAGAGTCAGTACTGATGCAGTGCTGCACTGTCAGAGGGTCAGTACTGAGGGAGTGCTGGACTGTCAGAGGGTCAGTACTGAGGGAGTGCTGCACTGTCAGAGGGTCAGTACTGAGGGAGTGCTGAACTGTCAGAGGGTCAGTACTGAGGAAGTGTTGCACTGTCAAAGAATCAGTACTGAGGGAGTGCTGAACTGTCAAAGAGTCTACACTGAGGGAGTGCTGCACTGTCAGAGGGTCAGTACTGAGGGAGTGCTGCACTGTCAGAGGTTCAGTACTGAGGGAGTGCTGAACTGTCAAAGAGTCAACACTGAGGGAGTGCTCCACTGTCAGAGGGTCAGTACTGAGGGAGAGCTGCACTGTCAGAGGGTCAGTTCTGAGTGAGTGCTGCACTATCAGAGGATCAGTACCGAGGGAGTGCTGCACTGTCAGAGGGTCAGTACTGAGGGAGTGCTGCACTGTCAGAGGGTCAGTACTGAGGGAGTGCTGCACTGTCAGAGAGTCAGTACTGAGGGAGTGCTGCACTGTCTGAGGGTCAGTACTGAGGGAGCGCTGTATTGTCCGAGGGTCAGTACTGAGTGAGTGCTGCACTGTCAGAGGGTCAGTACTGAGGGAGTGCTGCACTGTCTGAGGGTCAGTACTGAGGGAGTGCCACACTGTCACAGGGTCTGTACTGAGTGAGTGCTGCACTGTCAGTCGATCAGTACTGAGGGAGTGCTGCACTGTCAGATTGTCAGTACTGAGGGAGTGCTGCACTGTCAGAGGATCAGTACTGAGGGAGTGCTACACTGTCTGAGGGTCAGTACTGAGGGAGCGCTGTATTGTCCGAGGGTCAGTACTGAGGGAGTGCTGCACTGTCTGAGGGTCAGTACTGAGGGAGTGCCACACTGTCACAGGGTCAGTACTGAGTGAGTGCTGCACTGTCAGTGGTCAGTGCTGAGGGAGTGCTGCACTGTCAGAGGATCAGTAACGAGGGAGTGCTGCACTGTCAGAGGGTCAGTACTGAGGGTGTGCTGCACTGTCAGAGGGTCAGTACTGAGGGAGTGGTGCACTGTCAGAGGGTCAGTACTGAGGGAGTGCTGCACTGTCAGAGGGTCAGTACTGAGGGAGTGCTGCACTGTCAGAGGGTCAGTACTGAGGGAGTGGTGCACTGTCAGAGGGTCAGTACTGTGGGAGTGCTGCACTGTCAGAGGTTCAGTGCTGAGGGAGTGCTGCACTGTCAGAGGGTCAGTACTGAGGGAGTGCGGCAGTGTCAGAGGGTCAGCACTGAGAGAATGCTGCACTGTCAGAGAGTCAATACTGAGGGAGTGCTGCATTTTGTCAGGGGTCAGTACTGAGGGAGT
Source organism: Scyliorhinus torazame (assembly GCF_047496885.1). Taxonomy (NCBI): domain Eukaryota; kingdom Metazoa; phylum Chordata; class Chondrichthyes; order Carcharhiniformes; family Scyliorhinidae; genus Scyliorhinus; species Scyliorhinus torazame. Next base: position 39,236,896 of record NC_092728.1, read on the forward strand.
GCTGCACTATCAGAGCTGATGGAGTGTTGCAGTGTCAGAGGGTCAGTACTGAGGGAGTGCTGCACTGTCAGAGGGTCAGTACTGAGGGAGTGTTGCACTGTCAGAGGGTCAGTGCTGAAGGAGTGCTGCACTGTCAGTGGGTCAGTACTGAGGGAGTGCTGCACTGTCAGTGGGTCAGTACTGAGGGAGTGCTGCACTGTCAGAGGGTCAGTACTGAGGGAGTGCTGCACTGTCAGAGGGTTAGTACTGAGGGGGTGCTGCACTGTCAGAGGGTTAGTACTGAGGGAGTGCTGCACTATCAGAGAGTCAGTACTGATGCAGTGCTGCACTGTCAGAGGGTCAGTACTGAGGGAGTGCTGGACTGTCAGAGGGTCAGTACTGAGGGAGTGCTGCACTGTCAGAGGGTCAGTACTGAGGGAGTGCTGAACTGTCAGAGGGTCAGTACTGAGGAAGTGTTGCACTGTCAAAGAATCAGTACTGAGGGAGTGCTGAACTGTCAAAGAGTCTACACTGAGGGAGTGCTGCACTGTCAGAGGGTCAGTACTGAGGGAGTGCTGCACTGTCAGAGGTTCAGTACTGAGGGAGTGCTGAACTGTCAAAGAGTCAACACTGAGGGAGTGCTCCACTGTCAGAGGGTCAGTACTGAGGGAGAGCTGCACTGTCAGAGGGTCAGTTCTGAGTGAGTGCTGCACTATCAGAGGATCAGTACCGAGGGAGTGCTGCACTGTCAGAGGGTCAGTACTGAGGGAGTGCTGCACTGTCAGAGGGTCAGTACTGAGGGAGTGCTGCACTGTCAGAGAGTCAGTACTGAGGGAGTGCTGCACTGTCTGAGGGTCAGTACTGAGGGAGCGCTGTATTGTCCGAGGGTCAGTACTGAGTGAGTGCTGCACTGTCAGAGGGTCAGTACTGAGGGAGTGCTGCACTGTCTGAGGGTCAGTACTGAGGGAGTGCCACACTGTCACAGGGTCTGTACTGAGTGAGTGCTGCACTGTCAGTCGATCAGTACTGAGGGAGTGCTGCACTGTCAGATTGTCAGTACTGAGGGAGTGCTGCACTGTCAGAGGATCAGTACTGAGGGAGTGCTACACTGTCTGAGGGTCAGTACTGAGGGAGCGCTGTATTGTCCGAGGGTCAGTACTGAGGGAGTGCTGCACTGTCTGAGGGTCAGTACTGAGGGAGTGCCACACTGTCACAGGGTCAGTACTGAGTGAGTGCTGCACTGTCAGTGGTCAGTGCTGAGGGAGTGCTGCACTGTCAGAGGATCAGTAACGAGGGAGTGCTGCACTGTCAGAGGGTCAGTACTGAGGGACTGCTGCACTGTCAGAGGGTCAGTACTGAGGTAGTGCTGCACTGTCAGAGGGTCATTACTGAGGGAGTGCTGCACTGTCAGAGGGTCAATACTGTGGGAGTGCGGCACTGTCAGATAGTCAGTACTGAGGGAGTGCTGCACTGTCTGAGGGTCAGTACTGAGGGAGTGCTGCACTGTCTGAGGGTCAGTACTGAGTGTTATATTACCTTGCTTAATATATATATTACTCTTTTGAACTAGCCGAGTTGTTGAAATTAGCAGTAGTCTTCTTGTAAAGATAAACTAATTTAATGCGTAATATAAATAAATATAGCGAGTTCTTTTTAATTAATACTCAACTAGTTAAATGAAGAAACAATTGTAGAGATAGTTAATTAAATTATACAATAAAATGCTTTGATAACAAATAACTTCTTTTCTCTCTAACCTTTCTATGTCTGTCTCTCTGCACTCCTGATACACTCTCCTAGAAAGAACGGGAAAACTATTAATATAGGTCCTGATAGTGAGACCGCTTGTGTTCAATTGCCTGTACTAACATTACATATATTGATCATGTATATTGATATACAGAGATCACTACTTCCCCCCCTTTTTTAAACATTTTCTTGCAAATAATAAAGAAAATTTTATAGTTGAAATGCAGTGGCTCCATATAACAATTACTATAATTATGTAAAAGTTCACACATTCAGTTGATTTGGTCTTCTTCTCCTTGTCGATCTTCTTAATTTCAAAGGTGATGAAGAAGTTTTAATGTTCTTGTTGCTTGTCAGATTTGAATTTAGTTGTTCAACTTGCTTTGAAATTGTGTGATGTAAGTCAAGATGAGGAAAAATCTGCGTTTTATCTTTGACTAGAAGTAGATCACGACGATTTCTTTTATAGATGTTGCCATCTGAAGTTTGAATCAGATAAGATCTGGGAGAAGATTGCCTAATGATCTGAACAATGTCAGACCAACCTCCTTCAGGAAGTATGAACCGAACAGTATCATTTTCTATTAGAATTCAAATCTTTTGCATGTAGATCAAAATACTGTTTTTGTTTCAGCCTCTGTTGCTGACGTTTCTTGACAGTCAGATGTTGTTCAGGATCAGGAATTTGTAGCTGAGGTAGAGTTGTACTTATGTTCCTGTTAAATAACACCTGAGCTGGAGATCATCCTGACGATAAAGGTGATGCTCTATAATTAAGTAGTGCTAAATAGAAATCAGATTGTGAATCTTTCGATTTGCTAAGTAACTGTTTAATTATGTGGATGCCTCTCTCAACCTTCCCATTGGACTGAGGGAAATGAGGACTTGAAGTGATGTGTTCAAAATTGTAAATTGTTGAAAATTCTTTCCACCCTAACTCGAAAAACAGGGGCCATTGTCAGACACAACGGTATGAGGAATACCATGCCTGGAAAATATTTCTCTGCATGCTTTGATTACAGTATTGGATGTAAGATCATTCAACTTCATGAGTTCAGGAAAATTAGAAAAAAAGTCAACAACTAAAACATAGTCCCAATGAATGAAAGAGATCGATACCCACTTTCACCCACGGTGACGTAACAATATCATGCTGTTGTAATGGTTCCTTGCATTGTTGATTCTGATGTGTTTGACACGTTGAACATGATGACATCATGTCTGATATATCTTTGTTTATACCTTACCAATATATTGATGGTCTGGCACGGCCTTTACATTTCTCTATGTCTAGATGACCTTCATGAAGTCTAGTAAGCATTTCTGATTTCCTGCTGCTGGACTGACAATCCGATCCTGTCTCAGCAAAATACCATCCAAGATAGTCAGTTCAGACTGTGTGCTCTGGTATTGTGGACAGTGACCTTTGGGCCATCCAAGTTGTAGATGATGTATAACTTTGGTCAAAGCACCATCTTTCTGTGTTTCTGTTCGAATTTGTTGAAGTGAGGGCTTAAGTGGGTCGGTGCAGACTTGATGGGCCGAATGGCCTCCTTCTCCACTGTATGTTGTTGTGCCTTCTCTACCTACTGTAAATATGGCAGTCAGTGAGGTTTCCCTCCTTCCTTTGGATATCAATATTCTAATGCTCAGAGTCGCCAGGTATCAAATGATACCACCACAAGGTTCAACCGGCTATCGATTAAAGAGCCAAACACCAGTTAGTTAGTTCAAGGTCAAGGGTAATTTATTTACACACAATTAGTCATGCAACAAAAACACTACTAGTTAACTACACCTATCGAGTAAGACAATCTGTACTTAACTTCAGGCACCCGGCTTAGGTCAGAAAACAGTGGCCATTGTTCGATTCTGGATCTATCGGGTCTGTAGAAGTAACTGCTGCTCAGCTGGGCTCATCCGTCTGGTAGCGAGCGTTAACTTGGACTTGCTTCTGGTGGTGCTGCGATTGAAGATGGTCGTTGCCGGGGCGCCAGGTCCAAAAGAGGTCGAACACATGGTGGCTCTCTTCTTATACTTGGGGGTTTTCATGCTCTTGTGGGCGGTCCTTCAGTTTGGACCCCACTAATTGGGTGATCCCTGATCACTATGTTCGAATCGAACCAATAAATGGGCGAGTGCCTTGATGGCTGGGCGTGTCCCAAGTGGTCACTGACCCTGTTGTTTACACTTCCCTAGTACAGGGAGTGGCGCCGAAATGTCTGGGACTGTACCAGTCGCTCAAGTACCAGTCCTTTGGTGGAGATGGGCCATCAAATGCTAATCGGTCGGGGTTTCGATACCGTCTGGATTCCTCACTCGCAAATATACACTTCAGGCTCTGAGCCTGCCTGAATCTCGCATTGTCCATTTTACCCGCTAGGCTTTGCGAGTTTCTCTGTACCTAGTTGTAAGTGGCCATCCCAGATGGCTACAATGTTCTATGTTCTATGTATGTTCTTTGAATCAGAGGCTGGAAGTAACTCTCTGAAACGTTGCAGGTGAGAATCAATGTCATTGATCGATTCCTCTTGAAGAATATCGGTGTTGATGGATCTGGACAGAGTGTCAGCTGTGACTAAATCTTTACCTGGAGTATATACAAGATTAAAAATCATATCCGTGCAATTTCATCATTTGTTTTTGGAGTCGTGGTGTCATCTCATTTAAATTCCTTTCAATAATGTGGACTAGTGGACGATGGTCTGTCTCTACAGCAAACCTGGGTAAACCATAAACATACTCGTGGAACTTGGAAATTCCAGTCACAAGTCCAAGACACTCCTTTTCAATCTGGGTGTACCTACACTCAGTCGCAGTCATGGATCTGGATGTGTCGGTTATGGGAACCCATTCACTGAAATGATCTTGTTGAAGTAGAACTGCACCTGTGCCATTTTTACTAGCATCAATTGAAATTTTGATGGGCCTGGTCGGGTCAGAGAAGGACAAGCTGGGAGCTTGGATCAGCTGTTGTTTCAGATTTGTCCATTCTTTAGTATGACTCTGAGTCCAGTTGAATTCAGTATTCTTCCTGATCAGCTGAAGTAATGCAGTTGTTCTACTGGAAAGATTCTTGATAAATTTCCCTAGAAAATTGACAAATCCTAGAAAGCGTAAGACTGCTTTCTCGTCTGGCAGTATTTGCATTGATTTGATGGCTTGTACTTCGTCTTCGTCCAGATTGATACCATTGGCCGTAATGTTGTCTACTAAGAATTGCAAAGAAAAGGCGGCAAACATACATTTAGTTTGATTTAGCTTTAAACTGTAGCTGTGTATTCTCTTGATCACTTCTCGAAGATGATCCATGTGTTCTCCTGGTGTTGTAGACCAGATGATTATGTCATCTACATAAACACGAACACCTTCAAGATTATCTGTCATTTGTTTCATTGTACGATGAAACATTTCTGAAGCAGAAATAATTCCGAAGGGCATTTTGTTGAAACAATATCTTCCGAAAGGTGCGTTGAAGGTACAGAGGAGCTTGCTGGAGTCATCAAGTTGCATTTGCCAAAACCCTTGCGAAGCATCAAGTTTGGAAAAAATTCTGGCATTGGCCATTTCTGATGTGACTTCTTCTCCCTTTGGTATTGGGTAGTGTTCTCTTCTAATATTACGATTGAGATCTTTTGGATCCATACAGATTGTAATGTCTCCCGTTAGTTTTTTGACACAGACTAGGGAGCTAACCCAGTCAGTCGGTTGTGTTACCTTTGATATTATTCCTTGTGATTGCAATCTTGTTCGTTCGGCCTTCAATCTGTTTCTGAGAGGAGCAGATACACGTCTCGGTGGATGTATCACAGGCTTGGCATCTGTTTTTGAATGAGCTGCAAACCCTTACAGGCTTGAGCACCCAATAGTGAAGAACGATTCTCACCCATTATCTCAGATCTAATTTGTTTGTGAATGTCCCGATTGGTGGCACTCAAATAACACGATCCATGTGAGAAAATTGGATTTCCATTATAATCTTTTAAAGAACACTCTGGAGGAATTATGTCATGGTGACTTTTAATCATAGAGAAATCTTTGGAATGAAGAAGATTCGCTGAAGCACCAGTGTCTAATCTGAATGAGATTGGAACATTATTAATACGGACAGTAGTCATCCATTCGTTGCTGATGACGTTGGCTTCTCGATCTTTGGTTGCTTGATGATCCATTTTATTTTCATGTACTGCCTTTTGTGTTGCTTGGAGATTCTTTTTGCTTGCTTGCAGATAAGTCTGCGTGGATGCCTCAACCACTCCAATGAAGAAAGTATTTTCTAACGAGAAAATATCATCATCTTGTGTGAAATAGTGCTGATTTGTTCATCTTTGTCAACAGCTCTCACATTGTAGTTCTTTTATGTGCAGGAGAAGGATAACATGCAGATGATTGACATTGAGAAGCATAATGGCTAAGTTTGGAACATCTCAGACAGCGTTTTCCAAAAGCAGGGCATTGTGCCTTTAAGTGGGCGTGGCCACACCTATGACATGCCATCACGTTGTCACTGTGATGTATTTGTGACGTTCGCGCATGCGCAGACCTCTTTTGCGATGTCTCGCATTTCTGTGCTTAGTGCGCATGTCCCAAGCTTGAGCATGCATGCGCTGGGTAGCTGCTGTTCCGAACAGTCTGCTCTGCTGCCTGCGATACCATTTATATTTTCTCTGCCACGTGGCATACTTCCGCGCCTTTTTCCTTAGGATAAAATTCTAAATACTGACTTTTGGTCTGTTCACTGGAGAGGCACTTCTCTATCGCGATTTTCAACGTTAAATCATTTTGCCGAATTAATGCTTCTCATACAGTATCATCAGTAATTCCATAAAGAATTTGATCCCTTACAAGAGAATCATGAAGATCCGCATAGTTACAGGTTTGAGCTAAGAGTTTGAGATCTGTAATGAAGTTGTTCGCCGGTTCACCAACTTTTTGAACACGCTTATGAAACCTGAATCTTTCTAAAATTTCATTAGTTTGCATCTTGCAATGGTCGTCGAATTTCGCGATAATTTGTTCAAACTTCGACTTATCTTCAGTAGCAGCAAAATTATATATTTCAATTGCTTGCTGTTCTGCTAGGGACAGAAGCAAAGCGATTCGTCTTGCACCAGACACAGCGTTTAAATCACTAAGAACAAAGAACAAAGAAATATACAGCACAGGAACAGGCCCTTCGGCCCTCCAAGCCCGTGCCGACCATGCTGCCCGACTAAACTACAATCTTCTACACTTCCTGGGTCCGTATCCCTCTATTCCCATCCAGCTTCCAGAAAAGTTGAAATTGTTGCTTAAACAACTTCCAATTTAAATTTGGATTACCAATGGTCTTTAGATGCCTGGGAACATGCACTTGGTCCATCGATTTTTCGTCGAGGATTCCGAAGTTGCGATGGCTTCACCAGTCGATTAGTTGATTCCGATTTTTATTTTTTTTCAAATTTCTTTACTAGTCTTACTTAAAGTCCTAATTTATCCTGGTACCTTGCGTAATATATCTATGACACTTTTGAACCAGCCGAGTTGTTCAAATTAGCAGTAGTCTTCTTGGAAACATAAACTAATTTATTGAGTAATATAAATAAATATAACGAGTTCTTTTTAATTAATACTCAACTAGTAAAATAAAGTTTTATTTAGAGGTCCTCGTGGAGGGCTCGGAGGCGGTCTACTTGTGCGGTGGCACAAGTGCCGCAGGATCAGGCATCAGGAGGCTCGTTCAGCTTCCCGGGATGATACAAGATCTCGTAATTGAAGGTGGAGAGTTCGATCCTCCACCGCAAGATCTTGTCATTTTTTATCTTGCCCCGCTGTGCATTATCGAACATGAAGGCCACCGACCGTTGGTCCATGAGGAGAGTGAATCTCCTGCCGGCCAGGTAATGCCTCCAGTGCCGCACAGCTTCCACTATGGCCTGGGCCTCCTTTTCGACCGAGGAGTGGCGAATTCCGGAGGCATGGAGAGTGCGGGAGAAGAAAGCCACAGGCCTGCCCGCTTGGTTGAGGGTGGCCGCCAGAGCTACGTCAGACGCGTCGCTCTCGACCTGGAAGGGGAGGGACTCGTCGATGGCGCGCATCGTGGCTTTTGCGATGTCCGCTTTGATGCGGCAGTGAAGGAGGGGGAACTCCATGAGGGGGCGCATGCATTCAGGGTCGGGGCCTATGACTCCATTTCGCACTACGTAGCCTAGGATGGCTAGACGGTCGGTGCTAAACACGCACTTCTCCTTATTGTAGGTCAGATTTAGGAGGTGCACGGTCTGGAGAAATTTACGGAGGTTGGTGTCGTGGTCCTGCTGGTCATGGCTGCAGATGGTGACGTTGTCAAGATACGGGAACGTTGCGTGTAAGCCGTACCGGTCAACCATTCGGTCCATCTCACGCTGGAAGACCAAGACCCCGTTTGTGACACCGAAGGGAACCCTTAAAAAGTGGTAGAGCCGCCCATCTGCTTCGAAGGCAGTGTACTGGCGGTCACTATTATGGAGGGGTAGCTGGTGGTAGGCAGACTTGAGATCCACCATGGAGAAGACCTTGTATTGCGCAATCCTGTTTACCAGGTCGGCAATGCGGGGGAGAGGGTACGCGTCCAGTTGCGTAAACCGGTTGATGGTCTGGCTATAGTCGATGACCATCCTATGTTTCTCCCCGGTCTTTACCACCACTACTTGAGCCCTCCAGGGGCTGTTGCTCGCTTCTATGACCCCCTTCCTTCAGCAGCCTCTGGACCTCCGACCTGATGAAGGTCTGGTCCTGGGCGCTGTACCGTCTGCTCCTGGTGGCGACGGGTTTGCAATCTGGGGTGAGGTTCGCAAACAGGGAAGGCACCCTGAATAGTATTTTTAACCGCGCCATAGTTCTTAGACTCCCGCTCTGACAGGGAAGCATAAACTTCCTGTGCCCGTCCCGTCAGTTTATTCTACATGGGCAATGTCCACTTTTCTCTTCGCCACTCCATATGAGTTGCTATTTTCTCAAAATCCTAAAAATACATGTCTACCTCCTTCTTTTCGAATCTTGGGAGGGCCTGTCTAAATTTAAACATATCGCCACTGGGTTCCGTTCTGTGATTAAGATCCCCTCTACTTTATGGCAACTTCCCACTCATTTTCCTTAAGCTGGAAATCTTTCTCTAATTCCAACTTCCTCATTTCCATCTCATTGTTATCTTTTCCCCTTTCCTTAGGACTCCTCCCCATTTCTCTTTGCTGCATCTCCATTTCTATTGTTTTTAATTCTCTTTCATGTTCTAACTGTAATCAAATTCTCTCCAGCCCACCAGAAAATGTTTGTGATGCTGCACTGCTTTGTGGACTCACCTGTGTTCCTAGCAGCTCTTTCAAACTTAAGTGTTGAGCAATGGCTTCAATTATCTACATCTTCCTAGCTCTAGCCGCCACTTTTATCTCTTATGCACCTACCAAATTGACTAACCTGCCTTGGCGAAGCTCTTTTAAATAACCTGTGAAACATTTTCCACCTCAAGAAAATTATTTGCAATGCCCAGAAGCATTCTGTTATATCTCTACAAACAAAACCGCAGTCTACCATTCCAAAACTCTTGGACGAGCCCCCAAATTATGTTATACCACCGTGGGCAAGTGAGCGGTCAATTCCAGCCCCACATGCCCCGGAGTCACAACACAAGTGAATTAACCAATAACTCTTATGAAAATTCCCAAAATCTTTGGCCCTTGTCTGTCTAATAATTTCAGTCACCAGATTTGTAAATGAAAACACAATTACTGTTTATTTATAATAAGTTTAATGATGAAATTTGCAGCAGATAAAGTTGGTTAAATATTGATAAGTACCTAACTCCTACTGTAACTTGCCTCCCCTCCCCACCCTCTACACGCACACAAGACAGACAAACACAGAGGGGGGAAAGGGGACAGAAATAATGTCAATGAAAAGGAAAAGAGACTTTGCTTCAGAAGGTGTGTCCTTGCAGGCTTTCTCCACAGTAAATTTTGGAATTACAGTCCTTGTTTTTCAGCCTGTACTCACATTTCTTTTTGTAAGACAGAGTTCCTGTGTCATCCGGTTTTCTTCTCAGCTTGTGGCCTGCTTCAAGCTCTGTTTTCCAGGAGTCAACACCTGCAGGCTTATTGGAAAGAGAGAGAGTTAACTAGATCTTTTTTGGAGAGGCTTGACAGCAGTTTTGTGGAGTGGATTCAGCTGGATCTTTCACCTCTGCTGCCAGAACATAAAGTGAAACAGCAATGGATCCTCGTGGCTCTAGGAAACATTCCAGTGAGTAATATCCAATTATCGCCTGCAGAGCACAGCATTTTAGGCCAATTCATTGGCCATCAGCTACACCAATCAAACTGAGTCATCACTGAGGTCAGCCAATCTCCAACCAACAGTCTAAAACAGCACCGCCTTATGGATCCTGCTGTGTGAAGTAAATGCCACTGCTGCCTACTGCTTGAATTATAGTGGTGGGCTGCCTTAGAGACACATGTCCATAAATCATCCATGGGTAAAACATGTAATGGCAAAAGTAAAAGATAGGAGAAAACAAGGGAATAGGCAGGGAATAAACCAAAAAGACCCTTACAGTAACCCATTGTTCCAATGCACCTTTACCTGTCAAAGGTTCTATCTATATTAGAATAATTCTAACTGAGTTAGGTCACCGGCCCAGACATCAACTTTTGTTCGGATATAGGATGAGAATCCAAACACTTTTTTTAAAATTTGCAAAACTGTGAGGAAAGGAAACCTTACTCCAGGAGTGATGACTCTCACCAACAGGTATCGTTTATGTCCAAACAAACTTTAATTTAAACACAGAATTAACCACATTAACTCCAAAGAAAATAACTTTACAATGATCAGTTAAACAGTTCTTAAATAAAAGGAACATCTTGAACTTACTATCCACACCACCATTAATTCCAATGAAGCATCCCAATACAGTTCAAATGCCACTTATCAATAAAGTTTAAAAAATAGGTTTACTTGCTTAGCTGTGTAGATATTTTAGAGAGAAACATTTTCAAGAGCAGATCCAGCACACTTCTGTCTTGCCAGACTCAAACCTTCTGGCAAACTGCCCAATCTAACAGCAGCTGGCAAAACCGCTGTTCAACTTAAGATCCTATAAAAGACTGCAAAAACCACAGACAGACCTGGCCCATTAATTATATCATCTCTATCCCACTAAGTTCCATGACCTGCTTAGCTAACACTAAACGCCTCTCTCTCATAAATTACCTACACTCCAGGGAATCTCCAGCAATCAAAACACGGTTCCATTAATTTAAAAAAAATCTGTAACCATGTAAGTGACTGGAACCAATAATTACCTCACATTTATGACTCCTTAATTGCAGCTTTTGCATGTTTTTTAAATCAGGGTTTTCAATAATATTAGTGCCACTGATATAAAATATAATATATAACAATTTCTACATTTATCATAGTTACTGAAACTCTCTATAAGTTTCCTGCAAATCTGCTCCTCTACATTTTTCTTACCATTTGTTGGCCTAGAGCATACACCCAGCACACTACAAAACATCATGAAGAATGTCTTAACTCTAAGCAATTTGATCTGTCCTTGACCACTCAACGAAATCCTACTTCTCAGCTGTGCAATCAAACAAAAGTGATTCACAGGTGCGGTGTCAAACAAAATAATATTCCTGAGCAACATAAAGATAAATTGGAACGCGCAATCCAAAGCTTAGTCAAAGGGAGTGTGGGAAAGGGACGTAGGGAGGCAGAGAGATTTAGGGAGGGGATTCCAGAGCTTAATTTTCTGGAAGGTTGAATGTACAGCCATCAAAGCTGAAGGAGTTAATCTCAGAGATGTTGCAGGGAGGTCACCAAGCCTCTGTACAGTATTGTAAACATCTCCCTTTGCTTCTTTATAGACAGAGGAAGCAGCAGGCTTTATCTGCACAACCGAATTCCCCAGGGTACAAGATACTATAGAACAATGTTTTTCAAACATTGTTACACGACACAAGCCACGTTTGCTTATCTTTAATGTGAAAGGGGAGCCTTGTTGGTCCTCATGATCTCACTCCAATCAGGTTCACAGGAGGCGAGGGCAATGCGCAGATCAGGTGCAGAATTCAGCCAGTTCCTTTGTGCCGTCTTCATAAAATCCAACCCTCCACATGTAGGTTGTTGATGCTACTCCAAAATACTGGGCATCTCATGGACTTTTGATGCGTTTCTAATGTGCTGTCACAGGTCAGGTACAGCAGCAAGTCTTTTCATTTGGAGTCAGCTGTAAGTTAATAACTGACTCTGGGGTCTCAACCTCAAAAGGAATTTTTCACCTACAACTTCTCTTTCAAAATCTGAAACTTCTCCTCTCATTTACCAATACTTCCCTGCATATAACACACATGGGTTTTGCATCCTTATTTGCATTGGCACAATTGACAAACCTTACCTCAATAAATCGCCTTTATACTCTTTTGTTCCTGAGTTGGGTTTATTCTTTGTAGGTTGTTAACTAGAGGCCCTGGAGCTCTGTACAGAACTAACACTATCACTGCCCTGAGCAGCTCTCTCCAGCAGATTCAGATGTGAGATCCTGGCCAGTAAGACCATAAGACCATAAGACATAGGACCAGAATTAGGCCACTCACCCATCGAATCTGCTCTGCCATTCAATCATGGCTGATATTTTTCTCATCCCATTCTCCTGTCCTCTCCCCATAACCCCTGGTCCCCTTATTAATTAAGAACCTATCTATCTCTGTCTTAGGACACGCAGTGAATTGGCCTCCACAGCCTTCTGAGGCAAAGAGTTCCACAGATTCATCATCCTCTGGCTGAAGAAATTCCTCCTCATCTCTGTTTTAAAGGATCGTCCCTTTAGTCTGAGATTGTGTCCTCTGGTTCTAGTTTTTCCTACAAGTGGAAACATCTTCTCCACATCGACTCTATTGCCTCGCAGTATCCTGTAAGTTTTAATAAGATCCTCCCTCATCCTTCTAAACTCCAGCGAGTACAGACCCAGAGTCCTCAACCGTTCCTCATATGACAAGATCTTCCTTCCAGGGATCATTCTTGTGAATCTCCACTGGAGCCTTTCCAAGGCCAGCATATCCTTCCTTAGATACGGGGCCCAAAACCTCTCACAATATTCCAAATGGGGTCTGACCAGAGCCTTATACAGCCTCAGAAGTACATCCCTGGTCTTGTATTCTAGCCCTCTTGACATGAATGCTAACATTGCATTTGCCTTCCTAACTGCTGACTGAACCTGCACATTAACCTTAAGAGAATCGTGAACAAGGACTCCCAAGTCCTTTTGTGCTTCTGATTTCCGAAGCATTTCCCCATTTAGAAAATAGTCAATGCCTCCATTCCTCCTTCCAAAGTGCATAACCTCACACTTTCCCACATTGTATTCCATCTGCCACTTCATTGCCCACTCTCCTAGCTTGTCCAAATCCTTCTGCAGCCCCCTTGCTTCCTCAATACTACCTGTCCCTCTGCAGGTATTTGTAGCATCTGCAAACTTAGCAACAGGTCCTTAATGTATATTGTGAAAAGTTGTGGCCCCAGCACAGACCCCTGAGGTACACCACTAGTCACCAGCTGCCATCCTGAAAAAGACCCCTTTATCCCCAGCCTCTGCCTTCTGCCTATTTGTGTCTCTGGCCGTCTCGTGCACAAGGAGCTTGACGTCAAGTGCACATGCAGGGCGCGTTAACCTGCTCACTGCTCTCGCTTATGGTTATAAGACTGCACACAGTCTCATTTAGTTCTCATTTTAATGTCGGTAGCAGCCACCATTCTCAATTTAAATGTCGGTAGCGGCCATTGGGGTCTTCCCCCGTGAACAGGAAGAGAACGCCATTACATTTTTTGTGGCCCACCCACGGGTCACGACCAGCACTTTGAAAAACTGTCACAGGCAACACAAACATCACCAGTTTGACATCTTGCTGAATAAAAAAGGAACTGCACTCCCCCAGCATCCAACTGTGTGGAGGGGAGGAGGAGAAGTTAGAGGAGGAAGGGAGGAAGGAGAGGAGGAGAGGAAGGTGAGGAGGAGGGGAGGAGGATGAAAAGGTGGAGAGAGGGGGAGGGGGAGGAGGAGGGAGAGGAGGAGGGGGATGGGGAGGGAGAGGGGGATGGGGAGGAGAAGAGGAAGAAGGAGAGGAGGAGTGGAGGCAGAAGGAGAGGAGCAGAGGAAGGTGAGGAGGAGGGGAGGAGGAGGAAAAGGTGGAGGGAGAGATTGGGGAGGGGGAAGAGGAGGGAGAGGAGGAGGATGTGGTGAACCACTGTAATAGGAGATGTAAGGTAGGACCTGCACTATAGGATCACCGGTAGCTCCTGCTGGCTGGCTCCGCCCAGGGAGAACGGTATAAATACGCATGACCTCCAGTGCCCTGCCATTTCGCCAGCTGCAGCAGGAGGCCACGCATCTGACTGTAATAAAGCCACAGTTGTACCCAACTTTAGTCTTTGTGCAATTGATCGTGCATCAATTTATTACAGTCAGATTTTCCACAGAATGGATATCCGAATTAAGCCCGATCGCCTGCAACTGGTTCCGCACTCGCTCAACGCCAGAAAAGACTTTACTCAGTGGCTAGCATGTTTTGAGACTTACATCAACGCGGCGGACCCCGCGCTAACGGAGGCTCAGAAGATAAACGTCCTGGACTCCAGACTGAGCTCCAGCGTGTTCCCGTTGATCCAAGATGCCACGAGTTACACAAAAGCAATGGAACACCTTAAGGAACACTACGCGCAGAAGGCGAACACGCTCTTCGCCAGGCATGTACTCGCCACCCGCTCGCAACTACCTGGTGATTCCATCGAAGACTTCTGGTGGGCCCTAATTCCACTTGTCCGGGACTGTGACTGTCAGGCCGTTACGGCCGCTGGACATGCAAATCTCCTCATGCGCGATGCCTTCGTGATGGGGATTGCGTCGGACCGCATCCGAGAACGATTACTGGAAGGGGCCACGCTCAAACTGCCATCTTCTCCTCCCGGGTCCATGTGCGACCAATGGGCGCCGCTATCTTGGCCCCCTTCGGCCACGTGCGCTCCATGGGCGCCACCATCTTGTCCCGAACCCGCAATGTGCGCATCATGGGCGCCGCCATCTTGTCCCGACCCCGCAATGTGCGCACCATGGGTGCCGCCATCTTGTCCCCCACAGGGTCTCCGGACATTCCGACATCGGAACCGCACACGCTCGCCACCCGAAGCATCCGATGGCTACCCGCCATTCGATGACGCTGGACCAATCTCGCCCGCACAACCTGGCCACCGTGTCGACGATGGTTAAAATCAACGGCCACGTGACCTCGTGCTTGCTGGACTCCGAGAGCACCGAAAGCTTCGTTCACCTAGATATGGTAAGGCGCTGCTCCCTCGCGGTCCACCCTGCCAATCAAAGGATCTCCCTAGCCTCCGGATCCCACTCCGTCCCGATCCAAGGCTTTTGTACAGTCACCCTCACGGTCCAGGGCGTAGAATTTAGTAACTTCCGCCTCTATGTCCTTCCTAATCTCTGCGCTGCACTCCTGTTAGGCCTGGACTTCCAGTCCAACCTCCAGAGCCTCACCCTCAAATTCGGCGGGCCCTTACCCCCCCTTACCATTTGCGGCCTCGCGACCCTCAAGGTCGATCCCCCCTCCCTTTTTGCCAATCTAACTGTGGATTGCAAGCCCGTTGCCACTAGGAGCAGACGGTACAGCACCCAGGACAAGACCTTCATCAGGTCCGAAGTCCAGCGGCTGCTTAAGGAGGGTATTAGCAAGGCCAGCAACAGCCCCTGGAGAGCCCAAGTGGTAGTGGTTAAAACTGGGGAGAAACACAGGATGGTCGTGGACTACAGCCAGACCATCAATCGGTACACGCAGCTCGGCGCGTTCCCCCTCCCACGCATATCTGATATGGTCAATCAGATTGCGCAGTACCGGGTCTTCTCAACAATTGACCTGAAATCCGCCTACCACCAGCTCCCCATCCAGAAGTCGGACCGGCCATACACTGCCTTCGAGGCGGACGGTCGCCTCTACCACTTCCTTAGGCTCCCTTTCGGTGTCACAAATGAGGTCTCGGTCTTCCAAAGAGAGATGGACCGAATGGTCGACCAGTACGGTTTACGGGCCACTTTTCCATACTTAGATAATGTCATCATCTGCGGCCATGACCAGCAGGACCACGATGCCAACCTTGATAAATTCCTCCGCACTGCCACTCTTCTCAACCTGACCTACAACAAAGAGAAGTGTGTTCAGCACGACCCGGTTAGCCATTCTCGGCTATATAGTCCAAAACGGACTTCTCGGGCCCGACCCCGAGCGCATGCGCCCCCTCATGGAAATTCCCCTCCCCCACTGCCCCAAGGCCCTCAAACGTTGCCTGGGGTTCTTTTCCTACTACGCTCAGTGGGTCCCAAACTATGCGGACAAAGCCCGCCCACTAATTCAGTCCACCCAATTCCCCCTTGCGGCCGAGGCACAGCATGCTTTCGCCCGCATCAGAGCAGATATCGCCAAGGCCGGGATGCGCGCAGTGGACGAGTCACTGCCTTTCCAAATAGAAAGCGATGCTTCAGACGTCGCCCTTGCCGCCACTCTAAACCAGGCAGGCAGGCCCGCGGCATTCTTTTCCCGCACCCTTCATGCCTCTGAAATTCGACACTCATCCGTCGAAAAGGAGGCCCAAGCTATCATTGAAGCTGTGCGGTATTGGAGGCATTACCTGGCCGGTAAGAGATTCACTCTCCTTACGGACCAACAGTCGGTAGCCTTCATGTTCAATAAAATACAGCGGAGCAAGATCAAAAATGATGAAATCTTGCGGTGGAGAATCGAGCTCTCCACCTATAATTATGAGATTTTGTATCGCCCCGGTAAACTCAACAAGCCCCCAGACGCCCTCTCCCGAGGTACATGTGCCAGCGCACAAGTAAACCAACTCAGGGCCCTACACGACAGCCTTTGTCACCCGGGGGTCACAAGATTGTACCATCTGGTCAAAGCTCGCAATCTGCCCGACTCCGTTGAGGAAGTAAGGACAGTCACCAGGGACTGCCAGGTCTGCGCGGAGTGCAAGCCGCACTTCTAGATGGGGAGGAGGAGGAGCGGGAGGGGGAGGGAGAGGGATAGGGGAATGGGGAGGATGAGGGGAGGAGGAGGGGGAGGAGGAAGGAGAGGGGCAGGAGGATGGGGAGAAGGAGGAGCGGGAGGGGAGGGAGAGGGGAGGAGAAAGGAGAGGAGGAAGAGGGAGGGGTAGGGGGGAGATGGAGGGTGAGGGGTAGGAGAGGAAGGAGGGCAGGAAGAGAGGGAGGGGGAGTGGGTGGGGAAGAGGAAGGGGAGGGGGAAGGGAGAAGGAGACAGAAGGGAATGGGGAGGGGAGGAGGAGAGTGGGTGGGAAGTGGAGGGGGAGTGGGTGGGAAGTGGAGCAGGAGTGGGTGGGGAGTGGAGGGGGAATGGGTGGGAAGTGGAGCAGGAGTGGGTGGGGAGTGGAGGGGGAATGGATGGGGAGTGGAGGGGGAGTGGGTGGGGAGTGGAGGGGGAGTGGGTGGGGAGTGGAGGGGGAGTGGGTGGGAAGGGGAGGGCGAGTGGGTGGGGAGTGTTGTCCACCATTGATCACGCCTGCCTCCAGCTGCAGGAACATTCCGAGCGATTGTTCGCAGTGTTTGAGCTGAATTGGCTCTCACCCTCAACACCAACACTTGACAATTAACCCAATGAACAGATGGAGACTCCTGGTTGGCTGTAGTGTTGAGGTGTGGTCACGTCCCTCTGGTATTGAGGGACCCGCCGGGTGCTGAGGTTCCTCTAGTGATGGGAGACTCTCATACCTGTTGCATAAATACTGAAAGTGCCTCCACGTCACTGGGTTCGATTAATTGCACTGGATTTCTATTCAGCCTCCCCTTGTGTGGGAGTTGGTCTGAAAGGGAGTTGTTAGCAATGATCACAGCCTGTCAGTGCTAATGTGCTCTCGCTGATTCATCATTTGCTGCTTAACACTTGCTCTGATGTCTCTACTCTCTCTTTATTCATTCCTTACTCTTTGCATCCTTCTTGTTCCTTCATGTTACCATGGCGACTGACACACGAAAAACCAGGCACACTGTAGCAGAGAGCAGGGGCAAGGAATGTGCTAGAAAGGGGGGTTAGAATTACTGTTGAGCCAAGCCCTTGAATAGTGCTGGAGAGGCATGGTCAGTGCAATGGACAGTTCCATGGGACGTGGGGGTGGGGGGGAGGGGGTTAGAGTGGGGGTGGGACATGTGATTCCAAAGTGCCTACTTAATAGAGAAAGGGTGTAATTATCAGTAAAAAGCTGGTCACCATGGAGACAGCAACCAAGTACAACAATTGTATAAATTCTCCCTTCAAGTTAGATTTCCCAAAAACAGCTCTCGAGAATTATTCTGAATTTACAAGTGAGAAATGGGCTATTTGGCACAATCTGCTGGCCTTGTGCTCCACTCAGGCCTCATCCCATCTTTTCACATCTAAATCCACCATCGTAACCCTCATTGTCTTTTCCCTCAGATACTCGTCTCGTTTCCCCACAAATACATCAACACTGCTCACTGCAACCACTCCCTGTGATGGTGAGTCCCACATTCTCACCACTCTCTTTGAGTAAAGAATTTCTTCTGAATTCCTGACTGGATTTCTCGGCGTCTGTCTCTAATTCTGCTCTTCCCCACAAGGGGAAACATTCTCCCTCTATCCACTCCACCAAAAACTTTCAGAATGTTAAACACCTTTGGTTCGATCACCCCGCAACCTTCTGTTTCCAATTGATGAGAGACGCCAGCCTCTCAATCCTTTACTGAAGCGTGTACCCACACCTTTCTGGTCACATCCTTGTAAGTGTTTTGGCAACTTTTCCAGTATATTCTTTTTACAAGATGGCATTTCTCCATGTGTGGGCTAAACAAGGTTTGATGCAAGTTTAACAAAACATCTTTGCTTCTCAATTATATCCTTGCTGAGATAAATCTGAATAGTTGGCTTGTCTTGCTGCTGGCTTAGTTTACGCTGTGATACAGCTTGGAATGCTTTGTGTGTTTGTAGTTCCAGGCCCCTCTGCTGTTCCACCCCATTTAAATTCTGTCTCCTTGCAAAGGGAATGTTCACTGTGCTGTATGCACTGTATTATAATGTAAACAGAGGATCAACAACAAAACATTACATTTATATAGCACCTTTAACATTATGCAATATCCCTTATTCTAGACCCTCCAATCAGGGGGAACAACATCCCTGCATGCAGTCTGTCCAGCCTGTCAGGATTTTAGATGTTTCAATCAGATTTTGCAAGATCTCATAACATTCAATCCCATCCCCTCTCATTCTTCTAAATTCCAGGAATATAGGCCCAGTCGACCCAATCTCTCCTCATACAGCAATCCTGCTATCCCAGACCCTGTGAGTCTGCGCCAATCACGTGCCCTCTCTAGACCAACCCCCTGTATCCTTCTATATCCCGTCTGTTCATGTGTGTATCTAGATAAGTCTTAAAGGTGGCTAATGTATCTGGTGAACCTTCGCCGCACTCCTTCTGTGGCAAGTATATCCTTTCTTAGGTATGGAGACCAAAACTGCGCACAATACCCCAGGTACGGTCTCACCAAGGCCCTGTACAGCTGCAGTAACACATCCTTCGTCCTGTACTCAAGTCCGCTCACAATGAAGGCCGACACACCATTTGCCTTTCTAACTGCTTGCTGTACCGGCATGCTTGGTTTCAGTGACTAGGATTCCCAGGTCCCTTTGGACATCAACATTTCCCAATTTATCACCATTTAAATAATACTCTGCCATTCTGTTTCTCCGTCCAAAGTGGATAACTTCACATTTATCCACGTTACGTTGAATCTGCCATGTATTTGCCCACTCACTCAACCTGTCTCGATCACTTTGAAGTTTCTTAACATCCTCCTCACCACTCAGCATCCCACCAAGTTTTGTGTCATCTGCAAACATGGAAATATTACAATTGGTTCCTTCATCCAAATCTTGGGTGTATGTTGTGAATAGCTGAGGTCCTCACTCTGATCCCTGAGGATCCCCATCACGAGTCACTACCTACCACTTCAAAAAAGCTGCTTTTTTCCTGCTCTGTTTCCTGTCTGCCAATTCTCGATCCATGCCGATATATCTCCCCCAATCCCATGCACTTTAATTCTGTGCACTAACCTTTTATGTGGGACTTTATCAAAAGCTTTCTGAACTTCCAAATACACCGCATCATCCGCAGGGGCTGGTTTAGCACAGGGCTAAATCGCTGGCTTTTAAAGCAGACCAAGGCAGTCCAGCAGCACGGTTCAATTCCCGTACCAGCCTCCCTGAACAGGCGCCGAAATGTGGCGACTAGGTGCTTTTCACAGTAACTTCATTTGAAGCCTACTTGTGACAATAAGCGATTTTCATTCATTTCATTCATCATTCTTATCTATGTCTTCCAGTAGGTATGTCAAACATGATTTAAATTTCATAAATCCATATTGACTTTGTCTAATTCTGTTGATATTTTCTAAGTGTCCTGTTAACACACCCTTAGCATTTTAATACTGATGTTAGACTAACTGGTCTGTAATTCCTTGGTTACTCCCTCCCTCCGTTTTTAAATAGTGGGATTATATTTGCCACCCTCCAATCTGCCGGGACTGTTCCAGAATCTACAGAATTTTGGAAGGTGACAATCAACACATCCATTCATTCCACGGCCACCTCCTTTAGTACCCGAGAATGTAGAATATCAGCCCTGGCGATTTATCGGTTTTCAAAGAACAAAGAACAATACAGCACTCTTTTGCCCTCCAAGCCTGCGCCAATCACGTGTCCTATCTAGACAAACCCCTTGTATCCTCTTACATAGATACATAGAAGATAGGAGCAGGAGGAGGCCTTTTGGCCCTTCGAGCCTGCTCCGCCATTCATCACAATCATGGCTGATCATCCAACTCAATAGCCTAATCCTGCTTTCTCCCCATAGCCTTTGATCCCATTCTCCCCAAGTGCTATATCCAGCCGCCTCTTGAATACATTCAAAGTTTTAGCATCAACTACTTCCTGTGGTAATGAATTCCACAGGCTCACCACTCTTTGTGTGAAGAAATGTCTCCTTATAACCCGTCTGTTCATGTGTCGATCTAGATAAGTCTTAAAGCTCACTAACGTATCTGCCTCAACCCATCTCACCTGGCAGTGTATTCCAGGCCACCACCACCCTCTGTGTAAAAGATTTGCCCCGCACATCTCCATGGAACCTATCCCCCCTCGCCTTGAACTTGTGCCCCCTTGTAATTGTCATTTCCGCCCTGGGAAAAAACCTCCAACTGTTGTTCACCCTATCTATACCCCTAATAATTTTATAAACTGCGACTAGGTCGCCCTCAGCCTCCTTCTCTCTACAGAGAACAATCCCAGTTTATTCAATCTCTCTTCATAGCTAATACCCTCCGTACCAGGCAAGATCCTGGGAAACCATTTCTGTACTCTCTCCAAAGCCTCCACGTAATTTCACCAGCATTACTTTTCGAGTAACACAAATTTTCTTCATTTCCTCCTTTTTACTGGACCCTTAATTCCCGAGCATTTCTGTGAAGTTCCTCCGTGAAGACAGAACTAAAGTAGGTGTTTAATTGACCTGCTATTTCCTTCTTCTCTATTATAAGTTCTCCTATTTCGGGCTGTAAGAGACTACATTAGTCTTCACTAATCTTTTTATTTTTATGTACTTATAGAAGCTTTTACAATCCGCTCCTATGTTACTTGGAAATGTACTCATTTTCCCCTCTTAATCAATCTCATGTGTAGAAGCGTTTCCAAGGCCTGAATATTGAGCCAGCCTTTACGTGGGGTCCCTCCCTCATTGTTATGGCTTAGTTTAATAAACAGAGCAGACACACAAGCTGGTTAAGATGGCTTTATTATCCCAAGCTTGGTTTCATGTACACGAGAGATGGATCTGGATAAATGCCAAGATCGATCTGCTAAACACAGATAAAAACACATCAATTATACAATTTCCAAAAATCAATAGCCCGCCCCAGTTGGACTTGATCCAATCCTTGAAGCTGTCATTTCCAAACTATTGAGTAAAATTGTGATCAGCTCATGATTTAATCCCATCCTGCTCACCTGTTGTTTACCAGGATCCTGTGTCCATTTTAACATTGTTTTTCAGACATTCCCATCCTGATATCGCAGTCAGTTCTGTTGCTCTTTTTAGCCTTAGTTTTATTACCTCTGATTATGTCACCTTTGCTCACGAGTCGCCAGGTATCTTTCTGATACCGCCACGTGGTTCAAGCTCGAGTTATGATTAATAAGTCAGCACACCACTTAGTAAGATTGAAGTCAACGGTCATTTATTATATACAACAAGTAATGCTTACACAATAATCCTACTATCTATATAGAAACCTACCACTACTGGCCAATACTTAACTTTAGGAAGGGCCCACCAGGTCAGGGAAACAAATGGTTTATCGAATCGGATCTGGCCCGCGGGATTCAAAAAGGCTGATACAGGTCGATGGCTAGGAGTCTTTATTGGGTAGCGATCGCTGGAGTCAAACTTACAGTTTCTGGTTGATGTTCTTCTCGAGCAGGAGAAGAAGGGAGAGAGAGCGAGATCTGAACTTGGCCCCTCACTTTATAGGGCCCAGGGGCTTCCCGCCTCTCGGGGCGGCCCTTGACCCTGAGTCCCAAGTGATTGGACTTGTTCCCAATCACTGGGTTTGATATGTCCAATAACGGGACGATTCCTCGATCGGGGGGTGGTCGTTCACCTGTCTTTGTTTCGGCCACTGCAGGCACCGACAGGTCTGGCCCGGCATTCAATTGCTAATATGTTGCAATTGTTCCCGGGGATAGTCGATTAAACTGCAGATGTCTGGGTTGATGTGCTGCTAATGGTCGCAGGTGTCGATCTGGGCCGACTTCCCCAGAGCCGAATACGCTATTCTGTCTGCAGCTGTCCGTTTGTGTCCTGTTGGCTGCTTTTCCCAACAGCCTTTTCGGTTAGCCATTTTAAATTGTGTTTTGGCCAAATTAATAGGGAATCAGCCATTTTAGGTGGCTACAGTTCCTGCCCAGCTCATTGTTCATCCAGGGACAGGATACCAGAACTGGCTTTCTCTTTACTCTGTGGATTGTTTCAGACAGGATATTGGGGCCACTGATAAAAATTGTTTACTAAATACACTATGCAATCTGCTGACCACACATCTCATGTGTCTCAAAAACATGGGCAAGTTAGCTAGCCTAAATCTCATCATGCATTTTGGCCACAGCTTGTAGCTAGAGTTTACATGATTATCACTGCTATGTCCTAAAATACAGGTTTAATGGTTAAGAATGATTACTGGGCATACTTTCTATGGTTGATCTCAATCCTCAATAAACTAATTTATGTAGAACTACTGTAGTGGCATCCTAGCTATTCAATTTTAAGAGGTCTCATCTCTGGACACCCCCTTCATCATGGTCCTCATTTGCTGAATTCCTAATTACTCCCAATGTTCAGATTTGCTACTTTTCCTCGTAACTTTATATGACTCCTCTTTGGATATAATACTATCCTTAATTTATTTTGCTAGATGTGGCTGGGCCGCTTTTCTTGTTGTGTTTTTGTGTCAGAAAGGAATGTAGAACTGTTGCAAAGCATACATTGGTTCCTTAGCTCCTCCCAGACCGATGCTACACCTGGATTATCTGAGGCAGTAACCTCTCTCTAACAACGCCGCACCACCTCTTTTTCCTTTTTGCCTGTGCTTCCTAAATAACAAGTACCTTGATTATTCAGTTCCCAACCTTGGTCACCCTGCAGCCATATCTCTGCAATCACAATCATATTATACCCATTCATATTAATTAGCACTGTTAATTTGTCTACCTTATTGTGAATACTCCGTGCAGTCATATACAGTGCCTTCAGATTTTATAACCCTCGTTTCCACTGCCTTCTACTTTTGCTTTCTACTTTTCTGCCTTTCATTTCCATCCTTCTTTCCCTCTCGTGTCTCTGCTCAGGTTCCCATCCCCCTCCACTCTAATTTAAACCCTCCACTAGCAAATAACTGAGAATATTGGGCCTGGTCCTGCTGGGGTGCATCCCATCCAGCTCTTCCCCAGAATAGGTCCCAGTGCCGCAAGAATTTAAATCCTTCCCTACTGCACCCTCTCTCCAGCCACAGATTCATCTGGTCTATCTCCTAATTCTGTTCCCACTAACTCGTGACAACAGGAGTAATCCTAATTTGATTTGATTTATTGTCACATGTACCGAAGTACAGTGAAAAGTATTTTTCTGCGGCCGAGGGAATGTACACAGTACGTGCATAGCAGACAAAAAGAATAATCAATAGAGAACATTGACAAATGGTGCATCGACAAACAGTGATTGGTTTCTACCTTTGAGGTCCTGCTTTTTAATTTATTTCCCTACTTCCTACAATCTGTTTTCAGGATTTCATCCCTCTTCTTACCTACATCGTTGTTACCGCCATGGATCACGATCTCTGGCTCTCCCTTCAGAATATCCTGCAGCCAGTGACGTCTTTGACCCTGGCACCAGGGAGGCAACATACCATCCTGGAGTCATGTCTTCAGCCTCAGATACGTCTATTTATTCCCCATAGAATTTCCCATCACTATTGCTTTCACTCTTTTTCTCGCTCTCTTGCAGCTGAACCGCTCGTGGTGCCACCCGGATCTTGCGGAATTCCGCTGAGAATCCACCTCCCCTAACAGGACCCAAAACAAAAACCTGTTAGAGAGAGAGATGGACCCAGGGCCCCTAACTACCTGCCTAGTGGCATACATAAATAGAGGCATACAAAATGATCAGGGGGTTGGATAGGGTGGACAGTGAGAGCCTTCTCCCGCGGATGGATATGGCTGGCACGAGGGGACATAACTTTAAACTGGGGGGTAATAGATATAGGACAGAGGTCAGAGGTAGGTTCTTTACGCAAAGAGTAGTGAGGCCGTGGAATGCCCTACCTGCTACAGTAGTGAACTCGCCAACATTGAGGGCATTTAAAAGTTTATTGGATAAACATATGGATGATAATGGCATAGTGTAGGTTAGATGGCTTTTGTTTCGGTGCAACATCGTGGGCCGAAGGGCCTGTACTGCGCTGTATTGTTCTATGTTCTATGTTCTATGTAGTGCTTTTGCTCTGTCTGGCATTCACCCATTGCCTTTCTGCCTGTGTACTCTTTAGCTGTGGTGTGACCACGAGATCTTATCCTTGCGGATGCTCCACACTGACTCCAGTTGCAGCTCCTGCTCCAAAAAACGCATTTCAAGTAGCTGCAGATGGAGACTCCTCCTACATGCATGGTCACCTTAGACACTGGACCTCCCACATCGTACATGAGGAGCATACCACATCACCTGTCATGACATACCCTTAAATTACTCCCTTTTTAGCTTAAATTACAGCCACTCTTCAACCTGGGGTAATGTTGAAAATGAAAGGATCACCTCCTTCATTGTTTTATAGGAATTTCAGATGTATTTTATTTTATGTATCTGGTGTAGCAAGGGTTAAAGTCCTGGGTTAGAGTGTGTTTTACTACTGCAGTCATTTTTAAAAAAGATTAGCAGTCTGTAAAGCAGTGTCGACCTGTCTGAGAACAAGAGGGAGCTGGAATAAGCTGAGAAACAGCTTCTGAAAATATACAGCCAGAGTTTCTGCATGGGTCTGACAGGAGTCAGATCTTGTCTTTAAAGCAGTGTCAAGAGCAGTATTACGGTGGCGGAGAGGATGCTAGATGGGGACTCTTCTTCCAAGGTAGTATGGGCTGAGGTTAGAAACAGGAAAGGAGAGGTCACCCTGTTGGGAGTTTTCTATAGGCCTCCAAATAGTTCTAGGGATGTAGAGGAAAGGATGGCGAAGATGATTCTGGATAAAGGACAGGGATGGGAAGTTGTGTGTGGAGTCTGAAGAGATAGGCGAGATACTAAATGAATATTTTTCGTCAGTATTCACTCAGGAAAAAGATAATGTTGTGGAGGAGAATGCTGAGACCCAGGCTATTAGAATAGATGGCATTGAGGTACGGAGGGAAGAGGTGTTGGCAATTCTGGACAGGCTGAAAATAGATAAGTCCCCGGGGCCTGATGGGATTTATCCTAGGATTCTCTGGGAAGCCAGGGAAGAGATTGCTGGGCCTTTGGCTTTGATTTTTATGTCATCATTGGCTACAGGAATAGTGCCAGAGGACTGGAGGATAGCAAATGTGGTCCCTTTGTTCAAAAAGGGGAGTAGAGACAACCCTGGCAACTATAGACCGGTGAGCCTCACGTCTGTTGTGGGTAAAGTCTTGGAGGGGATTATAAGAGACAAGATTTATAATCATCTAGATAGGAATAATATGATCAGGGATAGTCAGCATGGCTTTGTGAAGGGTAGGTCATGCCTCACAAACCTTATCGAGTTCTTTGAGAAGGTGACTGAACAGGTAGACGAGGATAGAGCAGTTGATGTGGTGTATATGGATTTCAGTAAAGCGTTTGATAAGGTTCCCCACGGTAGGCTATTGCAGAAAATACGGAGGCTGGGGATTGAGGGTGATTTAGAGATGTGGATCAGAAATTGGCTAGCTGAAAGAAGACAGAGGGTGGTGGTTGATGGGAAATGTTCAGAATGGAGTTCAGTTACAAGTGGCGTACCACAAGGATCTGTTCTGGGGCCGTTGCTGTTTGTCATTTTTATCAATGACCTAGAGGAGGGCGCAGAAGGGTGGGTGAGTAAATTTGCAGACGACACTAAAGTCGGTGGTGTTGTCGACAGTGCGGAAGGATGTAGCAGGTTACAGAGGGGCATAGATAAGCTGCAGAGCTGGGCTGAGAGGTGGCAAATGGAGATTAATGTAGAGAAGTGTGAGGTGATTCACTTTGGAAGGAATAACAGGAATGCGGAATATTTGGCTAATGGTAAAGTTCTTGGAAGTGTGGATGAGCAGAGGGATCTAGGTGTCCATGTACATAGATCCCTGAAAGTTGCCACCCAGGTTGCTAGGGTTGTGAAGAAGGCCTATGGGGTGTTAGCTTTTATTGGTAGAGGGATTGAGTTCCGGAGTCATGAGGTCATGTTGCAGCTGTACAAAACTCTGGTGCGGCCGCATTTGGAGTATTGCGTGCAATTCTGGTCGCCGCATTATAGGAAGGATGTGGAAGCATTGGAAAGGGTGCAGAGGAGATTTACCAGAATGTTGCCTGGTATGGAGGGAAGATCTTATGAGGAAAGGCTGAGGGACTTGAGGCTGTTTTCGTTAGAGAGAAGAAGGTTAAGAGGTGACTTAATTGAGGCATACAAGATGATCAGAGGATTGGATAGGGTGGACAGTGAGAGCCTTTTTCCTCGGATGGTGATGTCTAGCACGAGGGGACATAGCTTTAAATTGAGGGGAGATAGATATAAGACAGATGTCAGAGGTAGGTTCTTTACTCAGAGAGTAGTAAGGGCGTGGAATGTCCTGCCTGCAACAGTAGTGGACTCGCCAACACTAAGGGCATTCAAATGGTCATTGGATAGACATATGGACGATAAGGGAATAGTGTATATGGAATTTAGAGTGGTTTCACAGGTTGGCGCAACATCGAGGGCCGAAGGGCCTGTACTGCGCTGTAATGTTCTATGTTCTATGTAACCAAATTGCTCCTTACGTGAATCACATTGCAATTGATAAAGCTTCTTGGGGCATTGCTTGGACTAAGGAATGTTCTATCACATTAAACAGGCAACCTATTTTTTTTCCTTATAAATTTAAAGTACCCAATTATCTTTTTCCAATTAAAGGGTCAATCCACCCAACCTGCACGTCTATGGATTGTGGGGGTGAAACCCACGCAGACAGGGGAAGAATGTTCAAACTCCACACAGACAGTGACCCGGGGCCGGAACAGCAATAAACAGGCAGCTTAAATACAGCATAATATTGCATTGATACTGGGCTATGGGAAGAGAGTGGGGCAGTGGGAATAGTTTGGGTTTGATACAGGGCTATGGGGAGAGAGTGGGGCAGTGGGATTAGTTTGGGATTGATACAGGGCTCTGGGGAGAGAGTGGGGCAGTGGGATTAGTTTGGGATTGATACAGGGCTATGAGGAGAGAGTGGGGAAGTGGGATTAGTTTGGGATTAATGCAGAGGTTTGGGGAGCTAGTGAGACAGTGGGATTAGTTTAGGATTGGTACAGGGTTATTGTTAGAGAGTGGGGAAATGGGATTAGTTTGTGATTAACACGGGGCTGTGGTGAGAGAGTGGGGAAGTGGGATTAGTTTGGGATTGATACGGGGCTGAGGTGAGTGAGTGGGGTAGTGGGATTAGTTTGGGATTAAAGCAGGGCTATGGGGAGAGAGTGGGGCAGTGGGATTAGTTCGGGATTGATACAGGCGCATAGGGAAAAAGTGTGGTCGTGAAATTAGTTTGGGATTAATGCAGGACTATGGGAAGAGAGTTGGCAATAAGATTAGTTTGGGATTGATACAGGGCTATGAGGAGAGAGTGGGGTAGTGGGATTAGTTTGGGTTTAAAGCAGGTCATGTTACAGTTGTATAGGACTTTGGTTAGGCCACATTTGGAATACCGCGTGCAGTTCTGGTCGCCACATTACCAGAAGAATGTGGATGCTTTAGAGAGGGTGCAGAGGAGGTTCACCAGGATGTTGCCTGGTATGGAGGGTGCTAGCTATGAAGAAAGGTTGAGTAGATTAGGATTGTTTTCATTGGAAAGATGGAGGTTGAGGGGGGACCTGATTGAGGTCTACAAAATTATGAGAGGTATGGACAGGGTGGACAGCAACAAGCTTTTTCCAAGAGTGGGGGTGTCAATTAAAAGGGGTCACGATTTCAAGGTGAGAGGGGGAAAGTTTAAGGGAGCTGTGCGTGGAAAGTTTTTTACGCAGAGGGTGGTGGGTGCCTGGAACGCTTTGCCAGTGGAGGTGGCCTCACCAACACCATATACAATTGCAGCATAACCTCCCTAGTCTTGAACTCCATCCCTCTAGCAATAAAAGACAAAACTCGATTAGCCTTCTTAATCACCTGTTGCACCTGCACACCAACTTTTTGCGACTCGTGCACCAGCACACCCAGGTCCCTCTGCACAGCAGCATGTTTTAACATCTTACCGTTTAAATAATAATCCATTCTACTGTTATTCCTCCCAAAATGGATAGCCTCACACTTGGCAACATTGAATTGTAATTCGGCGGCAGCGGTGCGCAGGGGCCTTCCGGGAGGTGAGTAGTGTATTTAAAAGCTCTTACCTTTACAGGAGCAGCCCTTTGGATTTCGGCGGCAGCGGTGCGCAGGGGCCTTCTGGGAGGTGAGTAGTGTATTTAAAAGCTCTTACCTTTACAGGAGCAGCCCTTTGGATTTCGGCGGCAGCGGTGCGCAGGGGCCTTCTGGGAGGTGAGTAGTGTATTTAAAAGCTCTTACCTTTACAGGAGCAGCCCTTTGGATTTCGGCGGCAGCGGTGCGCAGGGGCCTTCTGGGAGGTGAGTAGTGTATTTAAAAGCTCTTACCTTTACAGGAGCAGCCCTTTGGATTTCGGCGGCAGCGGTGCGCAGGGGCCTTCTGGGAGGTGAGTAGTGTATTTAAAAGCTCTTACCTTTACAGGAGCAGCCCTTTGGATTTCGGCGGCAGCGGTGCGCAGGGGCCTTCTGGGAGGTGAGTAGTGTATTTAAAAACCTTACCTTTACAGGAGCAGCCCTTTGGATTTTGGCGGCAGCGGTGCGCAGGGGCCTTCTGGGAGGTGAGTAGTGTATTTAAAAGCTCTTACCTTTACAGGAGCAGCCCTTTGGATTTCGGCGGCAGCGGTGCGCAGGGGCCTTCTGGGAGGTGAGTAGTGTATTTAAAAGCTCTTACCTTTACAGGAGCAGCCCTTTGGATTTCGGCGGCAGCGGTGCGCAGGGGCCTTCTGGGAGGTGAGTAGTGTATTTAAAAGCTCTTACCTTTACAGGAGCAGCCCTTTGGATTTCGGCGGCAGTGGTGCGCAGGGGCCTTCTGGGAGGTGAGTAGTGTATTTAAAAACCTTACCTTTACAGGAGCAGCCCTTTGGATTTCGGCGGCAGCGGTGCGCAGGGGCCTTCTGGGAGGTGAGTAGTGAGTTTAAAAGCACTTACCTTTACAGGAGCAGCCCTTTGGATTTCGGCGGCAGCGGTGCGCAGGGGCCTTCTTGGAGGTGAGTAGTGTATTTAAAAACCTTACCTTTACAGGAGCAGCCCTTTGGATTTCGGCGGCAGCGGTGCGCAGGGGCCCTCTGGGAGGTGAGTAGTGTATTTAAAAACCTTACCTTTACAGGAGCAGCCCTTTGGATTTCGGCGGCAGCGGTGCGCAGGGGCCTTCTGGGAGGTGAGTAGTGAATTTAAAAAGCCTTTCCTGGTCACGTGTCTGTTCATCTTTTCTGTTTTATTTGTTTTTATATAAGGCGGGAACCGGAAGTTCGACCTCTGGCAAGTCGCCCCCACCCCCCCCCCCCCACCCCCAACTAATAAATTCTGGTGGAGAGGAAACCCGAGACACTACACGTGTAGTGTCTCCCACCCGCCCTCCTCCTCTAACCTAATAATAAGACCCATTGGTGTAAGGTAAGTGCCATATTATATTATTATATTATTAGCATTGTGCAGGTCAAGGATCGGAGGTGGAGGAGCAGTCTCTGTCAGCGAGAGAACCTGAGAACATCTCAGACACGCAGAAGGTAAGTAAGCGATTTTTACTTTTATACCTTTTTTCAAATTGTGTGTCGGGGGGAAACTGAAGTGACATCACAGAAAAGCTGTGGCCAGAGTGGCTGGTTGGGATTCTAACCGAAATTTAAAAAAAAAAAATTTGAGTATTTGGGAACTAATTAAACATAATAACTTAATTATAATTTAGAGGATATCTAAGCCAGAGATCGGAGAGTATTATAGTTAGCTATCGCATTTCTATTAGAAATCTAGTGCTAGGAAACAGATAGTTGACAGTAACTTTGCAATTAAAAAAAAAAAGTATTTAAAAAAAAAAGACAAATTTTAATTAATTGACGCAATGTCAGTTAGAGGGGTGCTGTGCTCTGACTGTGAGATGTGGCAGGTCCGGGAGGCTTCCAGCGTCCCGGATGGCTTCATCTGCAGAAAGTGTACCCAACTGCAGCTCCTCACAGACCGCATGGTTCGGTTGGAGCAGCAATTGGATGCACTTAGGAGCATGCAGGTGGCGGAAAGCGTCATAGATCGCAGTTATGTAAATGTGGTCACACCCAAGGTGCAGGCAGAGAAATGGGTGACCACCAGAAAGGGCAGGCAGTCAGTGCAGGAATCCCCTGTGGTTGTCCCCCTCTCGAACAGATATACCCCTTTGGATACTGTCGGGGGGGATAGCCTATCAGGGGAAAACAGCAGCAGCCAGAGCAGTGGCACCACGGCTGGCTCTGATGTTCAGAAGGGAGGGTCAAAGCGCAGAAGAGTAATAGTAATAGGGGACTCTATAGTCAGGGGCACAGCTAGGCGCTTCTGTGGACGTGAAAGAGACTCCAGGATGGTATGTTGCCTCCCTGGTGCCAGGGTCCAGGATGTCTCCGAACGGGTAGAGGGAATCCTGAAGGGGGAGGGCAAACAGGCAGAGGTCGTTGTACATATTGGTACTAACGACATAGGCAGGAAGGGGCATGAGGTCCTGCAGCAGGAGTTCAGGGAGCTAGGCAGAAAGTTAAAAGACAGGACCTCGAGGGTTGTAATATCGGGATTACTCCCTGTGCCACGTGCCAGTGAGGCTAGAAATAGGAAGATAGAGCAGACAAACACGTGGCTAAACAGCTGGTGTAGGAGGGAGGGTTTCCGTTATCTGGACCACTGGGAGCTCTTCCGGGGCAGGTGTGACCTGTATAAGATGGACGGGTTGCATCTAAACCGGAGAGGCATAAATATCCTGGCCGCGAGGTTTGCTAGTGTCACACGGGAGGGTTTAAACTAGTATGGCAGGGGGGTGGGCACGGGAGCAATAGGTCAGAAGGTGAGAGCATTGAGGGAGAACTAGGGAATAGGGACAGTGTGGCTCTGAGGCAGAGCAGACGGGGAGAAGTTGCTGAACACAGCGGGTCTGGTGGCCTGAAGTGCATATGTTTTAATGCAAGGAGCATTACGGGTAAGGCAGATGAACTTAGAGCTTGGATTACTACTTGGAACTATGATGTTGTTGCCATTACAGAGACCTGGTTGAGGGAAGGGCAGGATTGGCAGCTAAACGTTCCAGGATTTAGATGTTTCAGGCGGGATAGAGGGGGATGTAAAAGGGGAGGCGGAGTTGCGCTACTTGTTCGGGAGAATATCACAGCTATACTGCGAGAGGACACCTCTGAGGGCAGTGAGGCTATATGGGTAGAGATCAGGAATAAGAAGGGTGCAGTCACAATGTTGGGGGTATACTACAGGCCTCCCAACAGCCAGCGGGAGATAGAGGAGCAGATAGGTAGACAGATTTTGGAAAAGAGTAAAAACAACAGGGTTGTGGTGATGGGAGACTTCAACTTCCCCAATATTGACTGGGACTCACTTAGTGCCAGGGGCTTAGACGGGGCGGAGTTTGTAAGGAGCATCCAGGAGGGCTTCTTAAAACAATATGTAAACAGTCCAACTAGGGAAGGGGCGGTACTGGACCTGGTATTGGGGAATGAGCCCGGCCAGGTGGTAGATGTTTCAGTAGGGGAGCATTTTGGTAACAGTGACCACAATTCAGTAAGTTTTAAAGTACTGGTGGACAAGGATAAGAGTGGTCCGAGGATGAATGTGCTAAATTGGGGGAAGGCTAATTATAACAATATTAGGCGAGAACTGAAGAACATAGATAGGGGGCGGATGTTTGAGGGCAAATCAACATCTGACATGTGGGAGGCTTTCAAGTATCAGTTGAAAGGAATACAGGACAGGCATGTTCCTGTGAGGAAGAAAGATAAATACGGCAATTTTCGGGAACCTTGGATGACGAGTGATATTGTAGGCCTCGTCAAAAAGAAAAAGGAGGCATTTGTCAGGGCTAAAAGGCTGGGAACAGACGAAGCCTGTGTGGCATATAAGGAAAGTAGGAAGGAACTTAAGCAAGGAGTCAGGAGGGCTAGAAGGGGTCATGAAAAGTCATTGGCAAATAGGGTTAAGGAAAATCCCAAGGCTTTTTACACGTACATAAAAAGCAAGAGGGTAGCCAGGGAAAGGGTTGGCCCACTGAAGGATAGGCAAGGGAATCTATGTGCGGAGCCAGAGGAAATGGGCGAGGTACTAAATGAATACTTTGCATCAGTATTCACCAAAGAGAAGGAATTGGTAGATGTTGAGTCTGGAGAAGGGGGTGTAGATAGCCTGGGTCACATTGTGATCCAAAAAGACGAGGTGTTGGGTGTCTTAAAAAATATTAAGGTAGATAAGTCCCCAGGGCCTGATGGGATCTACCCCAGAATACTGAAGGGGGCTGGAGAGGAAATTGCTGTGGCCTTGACAGAAATTTTTGGATCCTCGCTGTCTTCAGGGGATGTCCCGGAGGACTGGAGAATAGCCAATGTTGTTCCTCTGTTTAAGAAGGGTAGCAAGGATAATCCCGGGAACTACAGGCCGGTGAGCCTTACTTCAGTGGTAGGGAAATTACTGGAGAGAATTCTTCGAGACAGGATCTACTCCCATTTGGAAGCAAATGGACGTATTAGTGAGAGGCAGCACGGTTTTGTGAAGGGGAGGTCGTGTCTCACTAACTTGATAGAGTTTTTCGAGGAGGTCACTAAGATGATTGATGCAAGTAGGGCAGTAGATGTTGTCTATATGGACTTCAGTAAGGCCTTTGACAAGGTCCCTCATGGTAGACTAGTACAAAAGGTGAAGTCACACGGGATCAGGGGTGAACTGGCAAGGTGGATACAGAACTGGCTAGGCCATAGAAGGCAGAGGGTAGCAATGGAGGGATGCTTTTCTAATTGGAGGGCTGTGACCAGTGGTGTTCCACAGGGATCAGTGTTGGGACCTTTGCTGTTTGTAGTATATATAAATGATTTGGAGGAAAATGTAACTGGTCTGATTAGTAAGTTTGCAGACGACACAAAGGTTGGTGGAATTGCGGATAGCGATGAGGACTGTCTGAGGATACAGCAGGATTTAGATTGTCTGGAGACTTGGGCGGAGAGATGGCAGATGGAGTTTAATCCGGACAAATGTGAGGTAATGCATTTTGGAAGGTCTAATGCAGGTAGGGAATATACAGTGAATGGTAGAACCCTCAAGAGTATTGAAAGTCAAAGAGATCTAGGAGTACAGGTCCACAGGTCATTGAAAGGGGCAACACAGGTGGAGAAGGTAGTCAAGAAGGCATACGGCATGCTTGCCTTCATTGGCCGGGGCATTGAGTATAAGAATTGGCAAGTCATGTTGCAGCTGTATAGAACCTTAGTTAGGCCACACTTGGAGTATAGTGTTCAATTCTGGTCGCCACACTACCAGAAGGATGTGGAGGCTTTAGAGAGGGTGCAGAAGAGATTTACCAGAATGTTGCCTGGTATGGAGGGCATAAGCTATGAGGAGCGATTGAATAAACTTGGTTTGTTCTCACTGGAACGAAGGAGGTTGAGGGGCGACCTGATAGAGGTATACAAAATTATGAGGGGCATAGACAGAGTGGATAGTCAGAGGCTTTTCCCCAGGGTAGAGGGGTCAATTACTAGGGGGCATAGGTTTAAGGTGAGAGGGGCAAGGTTTAGAGTAGATGTACGAGGCAAGTTTTTTACGCAGAGGGTAGTGGGTGCCTGGAACTCGCTACCGGAGGAGGTAGTGGAAGCAGGGACGATAGGGACATTTAAGGGGCATCTTGACAAATATATGAATAGGATGGGAATAGAAGGATACGGACCCAGGAAGTGTAGAAGATTGTAGTTTAGTCGGGCAGTATGGTCGGCACGGGCTTGGAGGGCCGAAGGGCCTGTTCCTGTGCTGTACATTTCTTTGTTCTTTGTTCTTTGTTTGAATTCCATCTGCCAGACCCTAGCCCATTCACCTAACCTATCCAAATCCTTCTGCTGACTTCCGGTATCCTCTGCACTTTTTGCTTTACCACTCATCTTAGTGTCGTCTGCAAACTTTGCCACATTGCACTTGGTTTCCAACTCCAAATCATCTATGTAAATTGTGAACAACTGCGGGCCCAACACTGATCCTTGAGGGACCCCACTAGTTACAGGTTGCCAACCAGAGAAACACCCATTTATCCCCACTCTCTGCTTTCTGTTAGTTAACCAATCCTCTACCCATGCTACCACTTTATCCTCAATGCCATGCATCTTTAGTTTATGCAGCAACCTTTTGTGTGGCACCTTGTCAAAAGCTTTCTGGAAATCCAGATATACCACATCCATTGGCTCCCCGTTATCTACTGCACTGGTAACGTCCTCAAAAAATTCTACCAAATTAGTCAGACACAACCTACCCTTTATGAACCCATGCTGCGTCTGCCCAATGGGACAATTTCCCTCCAGGTGCCCCGCTATTTCCTCCTTAATGATAGATTCCAGCATTTTCTCTACAACTGAAGTTAAGCTTACCGGCCTATAATTGCCCGCTTTCTGCCGACCTCCTTTTTTAAACAGTGGTGTCACGTTTGCTACTTTCCAATCCTCTGGGACCACCCCAGAGTCTAGTGAATTTTGATAAATTATCACTAGTGCGTTTACAATTTCCCTAGCCATCTCTTTTAACACTCTGGGATGCATCCCATCAGGGCCAGGAGACTTGTCTACCTTTAGCCCCATTAGCTTGCCCAATACTGCCTCCTTAGTGATTACAATCATCTCAAGGTCCTCACCTATCATATCTTTATTTCCATCAGTCACTGGCATGTTATTTGTGTCTTCCACTGTGAAGACTGACCCAAAAAGCCTGTTCAGCTCCTCAGCCATTTCCCCGTCTCCTATTATTAAATCTCCCTTCTCATCTTCCAAAGGACCAATATTTACCTTAGCCACTCTTTTTTGTCTTATATGTTTGTAGAAGCTTTTACTATCTGCTTTTATGTTCTGAGCAAGTTTACTTTCATAGTCTACCTACTCTTCTTTATAGCTTTTTTAGTAGCTTTCTGTTGTCCCCTAAAGACTTCCCAGTCCTCTAGTCTCCCACTAGTTTTTTGCCACTTTGTATGTTTTTTCCTTCAATTTGATACTCTCCCTCACCTCCTTAGATATCCACGGTCGATTTTTCCCCTTTCTACCGTCTTTCTTTTTTGTCGGTATGAACCTTTCCTGAACACTGTGAAAGATCGCTCGGAAGGTTCTCCACTGTTCCTCAACTGCTTCACCATGAAGTCTTTGCTCCCAGTCTACCTTAGCTAGTTCTTTTCTCATCCCATTGTAATCGCCTTTGTTTAAGCACAAAACACTAGTGTTTGATTTTACCTTGTCATCCTCCAACTGTATTTTAAATTCCACCATATTATGGTCGCTCCTTCCAAGAGGATCCCGAACTATGAGATCATTAATCAATCCTGCCTCATTACACAGTACCAGATCTAGGACCGCTTGTTCCCTTGTAGGTTCCATTACATACTATTCCAGGAAATTATCCCGGACACATTCTATAAATTCCTCCTCAAGGCTGCCTTTACCAACCTGGTTAAACCAATCGACATACAGATTAAAATCTCCCATGATAACCGCTGTACCATTTCTACATGCATCTGTTATTTCTTTGCTTATTGCCTGCCCTACCATCCTGTTACTATTTGGTGGCCTATAGACTACTCCTATCAGTGACCTTTTCGCCTTACTATTCCTGATTTCCACCTAAATTGATTCAACCTTGTCCTCCATAGCACCAATATCATCCCTTACTATTGCCCAGATGTCATCCTTAAATAACCGAGCTACACCACACCCCTTACCATCCACTCTGTCTTTCCGAATAGTTTGATACCCTTGGATATTTAACTCCCAGTCGTGACCATCCTTTAACCATGTTTCAGTAATGGCCACTAAATCATAGTCATTCACGATGATTTGCGCCATCAACTCATTTACCTTATTCCGAATACTACGAGCATTCAGTTATGTTTTTACTTCCCGTTTTATTCCTTTTAGTGTTACTGGGCCTATTCACTGAGCTCCCCTCAGTCACTGTACCTTGTACTGTCGCCCTTTTTGATTTTTGATTATGGCTTCTCTGCCTTACACTTTCCCCCTTATTGCCTTTTGTTTCTGTCCCTGTTTTACTACCTTCCAACTTCCTGCATTGGTTCCCATCCCCCTGCCACATTTGTTTAAACCCTCCCCAACAGCTCTAGCAACCCCCCCCCCAGGACATCGGCTCCAGTCCTGCCCAGGTGCAGACCGTCCGGTTTGTACTGGTCCCACCTGCCCCAGAACTGGTTCCAATGCCCCAGGAATTTGAATCCCTCCCTCTTCCACCATCTCTCGAGCCACCGATATTGCCTGTTCACCAGGATGTTGCCTGGTTTCGAGGGTGTTAGCTATGAGGAGATGTTGAGTAAACTAGGATTGTTTTCACTGGAAAGATGGAGGCTGAGGGGAGATCTGATAGAGGTCTGCAAAATTATGAGAGGTATAGACAGGGTGGATAGTCAGAGGCTTTTTCCAAGGGTGGAAGTGTCAATTACAAGGGGGCACAGGTTCAAGGTGAGAGAGGGAAAGTTTAAGGGAGATGTGTGGGGTACATCTTTCATGCAGAGAGTGGTGGGTACCTGGAACGTGCTGCCAGAGGATGTGGTGGAAACAGGCACATTAGTAACATTTAAGAGGCATCTGGATGGGTGCATGAATAGGGAGGAAATAGAGGGATACGGACCGAGTCAGGGCAGAAGGTTATTTCTACTGGTAAGCTCGAGGAAATACTTGTTAGGAAGGAAAATGTGTTGGGCATTTTGAAAAACTTGAGGACAGACAAGCCTGACGGGATATATCCAAGGATTCTATGGGAAGCAAGAGATGAAATTGCAGAGCCGTTGGCAATGATCTTTTCGTCCTCACTGTCAACAGGGGTGGTACCAGGGGATTGGAGAGTGGCGAATGTCATGCCCCTGTTCAAAAAAGGGACTAGGGATAACCCTGGGAATTACAGGCCAGTTAGTCTTACTTCGGTGGTAGGCAAAGTCATGGAAAGGGTACTGAAGGATAGGATTTCTGAGTATCTGGGAAGACACTGCTTGATTAGGGATAGTCAGCATGGATTTGTGAGGGGTAGGTCTTGCCTGACAAGTCTTATTGAATTCTTTGAGGAGGTGACCAAGCATGTGGATGAAGGTAAAGCAGTGGATGTAGTGTACATGGATTTTAGTAAGGCATTTGATAAGGTTCCCCATGGTAGGCTTCTGCAGAAAGTAAGGAGGCATGGGATAGTGGGAAATTTGGCCAGTTGGATAACGAACTGGCTAACCGATAGAAGTCAGAGAGTGGTGGTGGATGGCAAATATTCAGCCTGGACCCCAGTTACCAGTGGCATATCGCAGGGATCAGTTCTGGGTCCTCTGCTGTTTGTGATTTTCATTAATGACTTGGATGAGGGAGTTGAAGGGTGGGTCAGTAAATTTGCAGACGATACGAAGATTGGTGGAGTTGTGGATAGTGAGGAGGGCTGTTGTCGGCTGCAAAGAGACATAGATAGGATGCAGAGCTGGACTGAGAAGTGGCAGATGGAGTTTAACCCTGAAAAGTGTGAGGTTGTCCATTTTGGAAGGACAAATATGAATGCGCAATACAGGGTTAACGGTAGAGTTCTTGGCAATGTGGAGGAGCAGAGAGATCTTGGGGTCTATGTTCATACATCTTTGAAAGTTGCCATTCAAGTGGATAGAGCTGTGAAGAAGGCCTATGGTGTGCTAGCGTTCATTAACAGAGGGATTGAATTTGGATTGGATTGGATTGGATTGGATTGGATTTGTTTATTGTCACGTGTACCGAGGTACAGTGAAAAGTATTTTTCTGCGAGCTGCTCAACAGATCATTAAGTACATGAGAAGAAAAGGGAATAAAAGAAAATACATAATAGGGCAACACAACATATACAATATAACTACATAAGAACTGGCATCGGATGAAGCTTACAGGGTGTAGTGTTAATGAAATCAGTCCATAAGAGGGTCATTTAGGAGTCTGGCGACAGTGGGGAAGAAGCTGTTTTTGAGTCTGTTCGTGCGTGTTCTCAGACTTCTGTATCTCCTGCCCGATGGAAGAAGTTGGAAGAGTGAGTAAGCCGGGTGGGAGGGGTCTTTGATTATGCTGCCTGCTTTCCCCAGGCAGCGGGAGGTGTAGATGGAGTCAATGGATGGGAGGCAGGTTTGTGTGATGGACTGGGCGGTGTTCACGACTCTCTGAATTTAAGAGCCGTGAGGTGATGATGCAGCTGTACAAAACTTTGGTAAGGCCACATTTGGAGTACTGTGTACAGTTCTGGTCGCCTCATTTTAGGAAGGATGTGGAAGCTTTGGAAAAGGTGCAAAGGAGCTTTACCAGGATGTTGCCTGGAATGGAGAGTAGGTCTTACGAGGAAAGGTTGAGGGTGCTAGGCCTTTTCTCATTAGAACGGAGAAGGATGAGGGGCGACTTGATAGAGGTTTATAAGATGATCAGGGGAATAGAAAGAGTAGACAGTCAGAGACTTTCCCCCCCGGGTGGAACAAACCATTACAAGGGGACATAAATTTAAGGTGAATGGTGGAAGATATAGGGGAGATGTCAGAGGTAGGTTCTTTACCCAGAGAGTAGTGGGGGCATGGAATGCACTGCCTGTGGAAGTAGTTGAGTCGGAAACATTAGGGACCTTCAAGCAGCTATTGGATAGGTACATGGATTACGGTAAAATGATATAGTGTAGATTTATTTATTCTTAAGGGCAGCACGGTAGCATTGTGGGTAGCACAATTGCTTCACAGCTCCAGGGTCCCAGGTTTGATTCCGGCTTGGGTCACTGTCTGTGCGGAGTCTGCACGTCCTCCCCGTGTACGTTTCCACCGGGTGCTCTGGTTTTCTCCCACAGTCCAAAGATGTGCAGGTTAGGTAGATTGGCCATGATAAATTGGCCTTAGTGTCCAAAATTGCCCTTAGTTTTGGGTGGAGGTGTTGACTTTGGGTAGGGTGCCCTTTCCAAGAGCCGGTGCAGACTCAATGGGCCGAATGGCCTCCTTCTGCACTGTAAATTCAATGATAATCTATGATTAATCTAGGACAAAGGTTCGGCACAACATCGTGGGCCGAAGGGCCTGTTCTGTGCTGTATTTTTCTATGTTCTATATTCTTAGTTAGGGCATCACGATCGGCACAGGCTTGGCGGGCCGACGGACCTGTTCCTGTGCTGTACTTTTCTTTGTTCTTTGTGTCTGTCTCCACATACAACTTGACTTGTTAAGTGACAAGTAATATTTGTGCCTCACACGCCAGACAATGATTAGCTCCAACAAGGGCAGCACGGTAGCACAAGTGGATAGCACTGTGGCTTCACAGCACCAGGGTCCCAGGTTCGATTCCCGGCTTGGGTCACTGTCTGTGTGGAGTCTGCACGTTCTCCCCGTGTCTGCTTGGGTTTCCTCCGGGTGCTCCGGTTTCCCCCCACAGTCCAAAGATGTGCAGGTTAGGTGGATTGGCCATGATAAATTGCCCTTAGTGACCAAAAACAAAGGTTAGAAGGGGTTATTAGGTTACGGGGATAGGGTGGAATTGAGGGCTTAAGTGGGTCGGTGCAGACTCGATGGGCTGAATGGCCTCCTTCTGCACTGTATGTTCTATGTTCTATGTAAGTGAGAGTCTAATCTTGA
The DNA here is from genome assembly GCF_047496885.1 of Scyliorhinus torazame. Classification (NCBI taxonomy): domain Eukaryota; kingdom Metazoa; phylum Chordata; class Chondrichthyes; order Carcharhiniformes; family Scyliorhinidae; genus Scyliorhinus; species Scyliorhinus torazame. The sequence goes on from NC_092728.1 coordinate 39,277,388, forward strand.
CATTCAACCACATTACCATCGCTGAGTCTCTCACCATTGTCATCCTGGGAGTTTCCGCTGACCAGAAGATTCACTGGAACAGCCCTTATATAGGGATTACAAGAGCATGTCAAGGCTGGGAATTTTGTGCTGGGTAACTGATCTTCTGTCTCACCCAAAGCCTGCCCACCATCTATAAGGCCCAAGTCAGGAGTGTGATGGAATATGCTCCACTGGATGATTGCAGCTCCAACAACACTCAAGAATCTCAGTACCATCCAGGATAAAGCAGTCTGCTTGATTGGCATCCCGATCGCCACCTCAAACATTCACTTCCTCCAGCATCAGTGCACAGTGGTTGCAGAGTGTACCATCTACGAGAGGTACTCCAGCAACTTGCCAAGACTCTTTCGACAGCACCTCCTGAACCTGTGATTTCTAACTCCTCGAAGAACAAGAATAGCAGATACACAGGATCACCATCACCTGCAGGTACATTTGCAACTCACACATCATCCTGACTGGGAACTATATCGTTGTTCCTTCACTGTCACTGGTCAAAATCCTGGATTCGACCCATCGAGTCTGCTCCGCCATTCAATCATGGCAGATATGTTTCTCATCCCCATTCTCCTGCCTTCTCCCACAACCCCTGATCCCCTTATCAAAGGGTATGGGGAAGGCGGGAACAGCCTATTGAGTCGAATAATCAGCCATGGTCATAATGAACGGCAGAGCAGGCTAGTAGGGCCAAATGGTCTCCTCCTGCTCCTATTTTCTATATTTCTATGGCCTGGAGACAGGTAAAGCCAGTCGGGCGATCGCCAGTTTACTGGATTAAGATTGAGGTTGAAGGAGGTGGGTCTCATGGATGACACAATCTCCGGGAGTAAGGGGTGGAGGGGGAGGGGGGGTGGGAGAGAGAGAGAGAGAGAGAGAGAGGACTGGAACCTGGTGCACAGCTCCAGCAGAAGTGGAGGGGGAGGGAAACGGAGTTAAAGTTTGGCTTGATGAATCAGGTGAATCCAAAACTAATATTACTGTTCACTCTCTCTCCCTGGAATAGTCCTTTACTACAAATATTCCTTTGAAAAAGCCTCAGCTCTCGGCATTAAAATCCTAACTCATCCAGCACAGTCCTTTGGGAAATTCAATTGGATTCCACAGAGAGATAGCTTGGATTAAGAATGTTCCTGGCGCTCCAGTTCATGTTATAATATTGCTACAATAACAAGAAGACTCGAGTTAGGGACAGAGAAGGGTGTGATGCATGGGTTTGTGTGTCTTTTTCTTTCCCTCTCTCTATCTCTCTCTCTCCATCTCTCTGTATTTATCTAAGAGGCTGTTTAGCACAGGGCTAAATCGCTGGCTTTGAAAGCAAACCAAGGCAGGCCAGCAGCACGGTTCAATTCCTGTAACAGCCTCCCCGAACAGGCGCTGGAATGTGGCGACTAGGGGCTTTTCACAATAACTTCATTGGAAGCCTACTTGTGACAATAAGCGATTTTCATTTCATCTCTATCAGGGAACTAGAGACAGATCAACTCTTTGCTTCCACCAATATTGAATCTTGTTACAAACCTGCAAATCCTAAGCACCACCACAAACACCTATTTACACATCCACAGCATTACACAGCAGTCCTAACCTCACTGCCCAGAATTGACTGGAAGTAGGGGATCTTTCCCGGTGTCGTGTTGGGTGTTCCGCCATACAGACGAACCAACACGGTTGCAGATGGTACAACTCTGCTTTATTATTATCAATAACAACATCTGTGAACTCATGACTGTGGTTCGTTCTTTACCCTTTAACCTGTGGACCCAGCCCTAACACTATCTTAGAGAGGCACTCAGCACATGTTGTATGTCTGAGTGGCTTGCTGTGAGCTCTGTGCCCTGAGCTGTCTCCTGCCGGAATGAGCGGGAACTGTGGTGTTCCCCGTTTTATAGTGCGTGTGCTCTTGCTTGTGATTGGCTGTGATGTTGCGTGTCTGTTGATTGGTTCGTTGATCTGTCCATCAGTGTGTATGTGTGTTTGCACCATGATGTTTATCTGAATATCATGACATCCCCCCTTTTTTTTACAAGAATATGTGCCTATGTGCTAATAAATATAGATGTCTACTGAGTGCAGCTAAATGTGTGTGTGCAATATCTACAACATGTACATGAGGCTAAACTATATATAGGAAGGTGTCAGGTGCAACATAGCAACGAGGTTGTACCATAAACAAAACAAGTGTAATCATCAAACATCAAAAACGAACTCATGTAACGACAAAAAGAGAAATACATTAACATTGTGGCATAACAGCGAGTCCAATGTTCAAACAGGCTCATAAGTCCAGCCTAGTAGGTGGGGAACGAATTTGGGTTGATCGCCTCAAGGGTGGGTCAGGATCCACCGGCTGAGGAATGGGCCTGGCCACAAGCAGCAGAGGAATGGGCATGGTGGCAGGAAGCTCCACGAAGTCGACATCAGGAACAACAAAAAAACGTAGCACCAGTGTATGATCACGTAGCGAGCGCGGAATCAGGCGAAGAGCCCGGCGATTACGCCTGCGAATGGAGCCATCAGGCATGCGAACCAGGAACGAGCGGGGAGCCACGCGACGGAGAACTTCGGCAGTTGCCGACCAGCCACCCTCTGGTAGGTGGATGCGGACGTTGTCTCCAGGCGCCAAGGCAGGAAGATCAGTTGCCCGAGTGTCATGTGCCACCTTCTGCTGAGCACGCTGCTGTCGCATCCTTTGCAGTACTGGAGCATGGTCGGGTGTAGGAACAAGAATGGATGGCACAGTGGTCCTGAGGGTGCGACCCATCAACAGCTGGGCTGGTGAGAGGCCAGTGGATAGTGGGGCCGAGCGATAGGCCAGCAGGGCTAAGCAGAAATCCGATCCGGCATCAGCAGCCTTGCAGAGGAGCCACTTGACGATATGGACACCCTTCTCCACCTTGCCATTGGACTGGGGGTGCAGAGGGCTGGACGTCACGTGTGTGAAGCCATACGAAGCAGCAAAAGAAGACCATTCCTGGCTGGCAAAACAGGGCCCATTGTCCGACATGACAGTAAGCGGAATGCCATGGCGAGCGAAGGTGTCTTTGCAGGCCCTTATGACAGCGGACGATGTCAAATTGTGCAGGCGTATGACCTCTGGATAATTCGAAAAGTAATCTACAATGATGACGTAGTCCCTGCCAAGCGCATTAAAAAGGTCCACACCCACCTTCGCCCAGGGGACGTCACCAGCTCATGGGGTTGAAGCGTCTCAGGGGTTGCACCGGCTGAAACCTTTGGCAGGTGGGGCAGTTGAGCACCATACTGGCAATGTCATCACTGATGCCCGGTCAGTATACCGCCTCTCGGGCCCTCCGCCTGCACTTCTCAACCCCGAGATGGCCTTCGTGTAATTGTTCGAGGACCAGCCTGTGCATGCTGTGTGGGATCACAATCCGGTCCAACTTTAGGAGGACACCGTCAATGACGGCCAAGTCGTCCCGGACATTGTAGAATTGTGGGCACTGTCCTTTGAGCCACCCTCCCGTCATGTGGCGCATCACACGTTGTAGAAGGGGGCAGCCACAGTCTCCCGGCGAATATGGGCCAGACTGGAGTCGTCAGCTGGCAGATTGGGCGATGTGAAGGCCACCTGCGCTTCGACCTGACAGACGAACCCCTCCGAATCGGGCGGTGTGCTCACTGCTCTAGATAGGGCATCCGCGATGATGAGGTCCTTTCCCGGGGTATAGACCAGTTGGAAGTCATACCTCTGGAGCATGAGCAGAATGCGCTGGAGGCGAGGGGTCATCTCATTCAGGTCCTTTTGTATGATGCTGACCAGGGGGCGATGGTCGGTTTCCACGGTGAACTGAGGGAGACCATACACGTAGTCGTGGAACTTATCTATGCCGGTTAACAAACCCAGGCACTCCTTCTCGATCTGCGCATAGCGCTATTCTGTGGGGGTCATGGCCCGCGAGGCATAGGCGACCGGGGCCATGATGCAGTGTCGTCCCATTGCAGGAGTACCGCCCCAATGCCGGACTGGCTGGCATCAGTTGAGATCTTCGTATCTTGAGAGGTGTCGAAGAACGCCAATACCGGGGCTGTGGTGAGCTTAATCTTGAGCTCCTCCCATTCCTTCTGGTGTGCGGGCAGCCACTGGAACTCCGTGGACTTCTTGACTAGGTGGCGAAGAGCCGTCGTGTGGGAGGCAAGGTTGGGAATGAACTTCCCCAGGAAGTTGACCATGCCAAGGAAGCATAGGACAGCCTTCTTGTCTGCCGGCTGCGGCATGGCTGTAATGGCGCTCACCTTGTCTGAATCCGGACAGACCCCTGACCGGGATATGTGGTCCCCCAGAAACTTCAGCTCGGTTTGGCCAAAAGAACACTTGGCTCGGTTGAGGCGCAGGCCGTGTTCTCGTATCTGAGCAAAGACACGCTGGAGACAACTGATGTGCTCCTGTGGTGTGGTGGACCAGATGATGATGTCGTCAACATAGACGCGCACCCCTTCGATGCCCTCCATCATCTGTTCCATGATTCGATGAAATATCTCGGATGCCGAGATGATGCCAAATGGCATTCTGTTGTAGCAGAACCTGCCAAAGGGAGTGTTGCAGGTGCACAGCTTTCGGCTGGACTGATCCAGTTGAATCTGCCAAAAACCCTTTGAGGCATCAAGCTTTGTAAAAATTTTAGCCCGGGCCATTTCGCTCGTGATCTCTTCCCATTTGGGTATGGGGTAGTGTTCCCTCATGATGTTGTTGTTCAGGTCTTTCGGGTCGATGCAGATCCTGAGTTTGCCAGAGGGCTTTTTAACGCACACCATGGAGCTGACCCATGGTGTGGGCTCCGTGACCCGGGAAAGCACCCCTTGGTCCTGGAGATCCTGCAGCTGCTGCTTGAGGCGGTCTTTGAATGGTGCTGAGACTCTACGAGGTGCGTGAATGACCGGGGTGGCATCGGTTTGAGCCGCATTCTGTAAGTGTAGGGCAGTGTGCCCATGCCCTCGAAAGCCTCCTGGTTGTGGGCGAGGAGCGAGTGGAGCTGTGCCCTCAATTCTGCATCCGGGAAGTCGGACGTGCCTTCTGGAGACAGAGTGTATACCCGCTGAACGAGGTGGAGAACCTTGCACGCCTGTGCACCTAGCAGGGAGTCCTTCGATAATCCAACTACCTCAAAGGACAGTGTGGCCGTATATGTATTGTGTGTGACCTCGAGCTGGCAGGATCCCATGGCCGGGATAACATTTCCGCTGTAATCGACCATCTGACAGTGGGATGGCCGAATCGGTGGTCTGACCTTCAAGGTGTAGAAGGCTGACCGTGCTATAAGGTTGGCGGAGGCACCAGTGTCTAAACGGAATGTGATTGGTGATCGGTTGACCGTTAGGGTGGCACACCATTCATCACCCGGATTAACGCTGTTCACTGGCATCAGCTGGTGGGTCCTGTTTGGAGACATCCGGTTCCTGTCAATGACCGCGACGCAGAAGGCTTCCCGGTCGTCGGTATTGCCGTCTGTACATCGTCAGGGTATGACTCGGTGTATGGAGGCTGAATGGCCCGCACATCCCTGCGAGGCTGGCGGAATTGGGGAGCGTTGGCAGGTTGAGCGGCTCGACAGCAGGCAGCGTAGTGGCCCATCTTGCCACAGCGGAGGCATTGTCGATTCTTTGCTGGACATTGCCGCTTTAAATGTGCGGATAACCAGTTGCCGCACGTCGTGACGTCATGGCGTTCGTTGTGCCAACGCGCATGCGCAGTTCGGTCCTGCGTCCCTCTGCGTCGACGTCTCTTTTGGCACGTACAAGCACGGGAGGCCGCGGAAAGCGTGCAAAATGGCCGCCCTCGTCCGGGCCGCGGGCCGGGAGGAACTCGATCGACTGGACCCGCTCGGCCTCGTAGGACCCCTGCCGTGCCGATTCAGCCGCCTGGAATTGGGAGTACCGGCTGGTCGCGTTTTCATGGAGGACGCAGGCTTCGATTGTGGTGGCTAAGGTGAGGCTCTTCATTTTGAGGAGCTGCTGGTGTAGGGCGTCCGAGGTGACCCCAAAAACTATCTGGTCCCGAATTATGGAATTGGAGGTGGCCTCATAGCCGCAGGACTGCGCGAGGATACGGAGGTGTGTCAGGAAAGATTGAAAAGGCTCATCCTTACCCTGCAGGCGCTGCTGGAAGAGATACCTCTCGAAGCGCTCATTCACCTCGACGTTGAAGTGCTGCTCGAGTTTAAGAAGGACCGTCTTGTACTTCGTCTTGTCCTCACCTTCCGCGAACACCAGGGAGTTATAGATGTGGATGGCGTGTTGCCCTGCCGTTGAGAGGTTGAGGGCGATTTTTCTGGTGTCCGAAGCATTCTCCCTTTCTGTGGCTTCCAGGAAGAACTGGAAGCGCTGTTTGAACAACTTCCAGTTGACGCTGAGGTTTCCAGCGATTTGGAGCGGCTGCGGCGGGCTGATGGTGTCCATGGCGCAGGATGGTGGATCTCTGAAGATGTGCAGGTAGGTCTCACAGTTGCTGGGTTCCAATCCTGGTACTATGTCGTGTTGGGTGTTCCGCTATACAGACGAACCAACATGGTTGCAGATGGTACAACTCTGTTTTATTATTATCAATAACAACATCTGTAAACTCATGACTGTGGTTCGTTCTTTACCCTTTAACCTGTGGACCCAGCCCTCACACTATCTTAGAGAGGCACTCAGCACATGGTGTATGTCTGAGTGGCACGCTGTGAGCTCTATGCCCTGAGCTGTCTCCTGCTGGAATGAGCGGGAACTGCGGTGTTCCCCGTTTTATAGTGCGTGTGCTCTTGCTTGTGATTGGCTGTGATGTTGCGTGTGTGTTGATTGGTCCGTCGATCTGTCCACCAGTGTGTATGTGTGTTTGCACCATGATGTTTATCTGAATATCATGACACCCGGGATGGGGATCGTGTGGTGTGGCCATCTAAAATGGCCACCTGCAAAGGGTAATGGGAGTTGTGGTCAAGCTGAGACACAGACAGTGCACAGCCCCAGTGTATTGTGCAAAGGAAAAACCAGCCCTAACTGAAACCTGCACCTGTTAAAGATCAATGACCGATTTCCCCAGGACAATAGACTCAAATCAAGGAATAGCAACAGTAGCAGACTCCCCGGCGCCACCTCCCCTTATTTGGAAAGGCATACGCACTTGGAACAATAATGACTAGGACCCGCCCAGCCATCAAGGTACCCGCCCCTAATTGGCCAGTATCAATCAGAGTGATTGAGACTCTATCGATCCATTGGACCCTGGGTTAACCCGTCCAAAAGGGCGCGAAAGAGAAGAAGGATAAGAAGCTCTGTGCACTAGGGATCAGTCTCTTTTGGGATCGGTCTGTGTCCATGCCAACAGCAGCATAACGACCAGCCAAGTTCAAGATCCGCGATGGCTACCTGAGAGAGAGAGACGTGCCGCAGCCGAGACAAACCTGAAAATTTCCAGCCGACACATGTGGGGACTCAGATAAAGGCCTTATCTACCTGCACAGAGCCGGTCATTCAGATGTTAAGTAAAGGTCATTTTAGTTGATAGGTGTACTTTAATACGTAGTCGCGTGTATCATTGCACAGAGAGATAAGTCTTGTGTTCAATAATAAACTGTCCTTTGAAATAACCGACTGGTTGTCTGGTCATTTGGTCGTCTGATCATTTGGTCAGTACAAGAAACATACTCGCAGCTTGTGGTTTGATAATAAAGAGGCAACAGTGGCAGGTCTTCCCTCAGTCGCCATGAAAACCTTTAAACTCTGTTCCAGAATATCATTGTCAAATTAAGGAGGACATCTTTCCTCTGTAGCCTACAAACCTTTGATGTCTCTCCCTGCATGTCAAATTCAAAGATCTGTCAGATGAAGGTAAAAATCTTGCCTTTGATGTGTTAGAAACCTTTGAAATTCTTTTTTCACGTTCAATTTTATTCCCCTTCAACCATTTCAAGCCTCTGGGCTTGCTGAGAAGCCTAAAAGCTTTGAGCTGCATTGTTTGCATTCAATTTTACAGTCCATTTCCTTTTACAAGCCTCTTGATTGACAAATCCAGGCTATTTCAAAGGAGGGTTTGATGTCATAGAATTTACAGTGCAGAAGGAGGCCATTCGGCCCATCGAGTCTGCACCGGCTCTTGGAAAGAGCACCCTACCCAAGCCCACACCACCCTATCCCCATAACCCAATAACCCCACTCAACCAACACTAAGGGCAATTTTGGACACTAAGGGCAATTTATCATGGCCGATCCACCTAACCTGCACATCTTTGGACTGTGGGAGGAAACCGGAGCACCCGGAGGAAACCCACGCACACACGGGGAGGATGTGCAGACTCCGCACAGACAGTGACCCAGCCGGGAATTGAACCTGGGACCCTGGAGCTGTGAAGCAATTGCGCTAACCACTATGCTACTGTGCTGCCCTTATTTAGCTTTGTTTGTTTTCATCGCCCTTCACTGTTCATTAACTCTGAAGTGCTACCTCTTTTGATCAGGTGTTTCTATCACTGGGGTTTCCACTGTTCTGAAGTCATTCCTGGAAAGACCCGTGCGGTGTCCTGGCAGTGCCAATCTGCTAGTGCCAGGTTGTCAGTGCTAGTGGGCAGTGCCAGGTGTCTATTGACTTATATTCTTGACCTCAAGTACACATCCCATTAAAGGCTGACTTCTCTAACTGTGAATCTGGTTCAGTCCTCTGTTCCTGCCTGTGCGTCCGTTATCACAGCACCAAGGATCCAGGTTAGCACTGCTGCCTCACAGTACAAGGGAGCACATTCTCCCCGTGTCTGCGTGGGTTTCCTCCGGGTGATCTGGTTTCGTCCCACAGTCCAAAGATGTGCAGGTTAGGTGGATTGGCCGTGATAAATAGCCCCTTAGGGTGGGGTTGCAGGAATAGGGCAGGGGATTGGGCCTAGGTAGGGTGGTCTTTCAAAGGGTCAGTACAGATTCAGTGGGCCGAATGGCCTCCTTCTGCACTGTAGGAATTTTACGATTCTATGATTCAACACGGACTTGGTTGATGGCCACCATTTGCCCCAACCATGAATATCTACTGACAAAGTCTAATTTTTAGAATTTTGCCTGTTAGTTCCTCCGCCAAGCGGAATAGATGCTCTCGCGCATTCCTCCTGTTCTGATTCCCAGAATATCTGAAACTTCTGTCAAATCACTCCTTAACCACCTCAATTCTGAAAATAAAATCCTCATTTGTATTATTCTCGTCGATTACACTGTGCTCCCTTTAAAGGCACTATACCCTTGCTAAGGTTGTAATGTCCACAGTAATTCCAGATGTGGGACCGAAATCACATTCAGTGATTGGCCGGAGAATCCCCGTTTGCGCCGAAGGGTCCAAGCATGGCCAGTGCTATGTTGCACGACCCGGCCGCGGCAGGCTCCGGCGTGCACGTGCGCGGCCACAGACCCGGCAATTCTCCAACTGTATCCGCAGGTGAAGCCGAGACGTAAAACACCACCATTCCCATGCCGTTCGCAAATCAAAGAATCCAGCCCCTGGTCTGGAAAGGTTCGGAATATCTGAAATAAAATGGAAAACGCTGGAAAAACTCAGCAGGTCAGGCAGCAGCTGCGGAGGGGGAGAGAGAGAGAGAGAGAGAGTTAACGTTTCGGCAGAAGTTTCCATTATCCCCACTCTGGTCTCAAACTGATCAGTGTCTGAACCAGGTCAATAATTAGTCTTCATTTGGATCAATGTCAATGTGAGCTAAAAGTCGTTTCTGAGGATTTGATCCATTTTCTCTATCTCTTTTTTCTTTATCTCTCTTTGTTTTACTCTATTTCTCTCTCCCTGCCATTCTCTCTATCCTCTCGGTCTTCCTGTGACTGTCTCTGTGTCTCTCTCTCACACACTCTCTCTCTGACTGTCTACCTCTCTATCTCTCACTCACTCTCTCTCTCTGATTCCCTTTCTCCTTCTGATTGCCTACCTCTTCTCTCTCTCTACCTTTTTCTCAATGTGTCTCCCTTTCCCTCTAACCCTCTCTGACTCTCTCTCCCTACTCCCTCTCTCTGCCTCTCTCTGCTCCCCTGTCTCTCTCTCTGTCTCTCTACCCTCTGTCTCTCTCTCCTTCTGTCTCTAATTCTCTCTCGCCCTCCCTCCCTCTCTCTCCCTCTCTCTCTGACCCTCTCTCCCTCCCTCTCACTCGCTCTGTCTCCCCCCCTCTTCCTCCTTCCCTCCCTTTCTCTCTCCCTCCCTCTCTCTCTGTCTCTCTCTCTCCCTCTCTCTCAGTCACTCACCCTCCCTCTCTCCCTCTGTCTCTCTCCCACCCTCTCTCTCTGCCTCCCTCTCCCTTTCTCTCTCCCTCCCTCTCTCTGTATCTCTCCCTCCCTATCTCTCTCCGTATCTCTCCCTCCCTCCCTCTCTCTGTATCTCTCCCTCCCTCCCTCTCTCTTTATCTCTCCCGCCCTCTCTCTCCCTCCCTCTCTCTGTAACTCTCCCTCTCCCTCTCTGTATCACTCCCTCTCCCTCCCTCCCTCTCTCCCTCCCTCCCTCTCTCTCCCTCCCTCTCTCTGTATCTCTCCCTCTCTATCTCTCCCTCTCTGTCTCTCTCCCTCCCTCTCTCTCTATCTCTCCCTCTCTCTGTATCTCTCCCTCTCTCTCTGTCTCTCTCCCTCGCTCCCTCTCCCTCCCTCTCTCTGTATCTCTCCCTCTCCCTCTCTGCTCCCTCTCCCTCCCTCCCTCTCTCTCTCCCTCCCTCCCTCTCTCTCCCTCCCTCAGTATCTCTCCCTCTCTCTCTCTTTCCCTCCCTCTCTCTGTATCTCTCCCTCTCTCTCCCTCCCTCTCTGTATCTCTCCCTCTCTCTCTCTGTCCCTCTCCCTCCCTCCCTCTCTCCCTCCCTCCCCTCTCTCTGTATCTCTCCCTCTCTCTCTGTCTCTCTCCCTCCCTCTCTCTGTATCTCTCCCTCTCTGTATCTCTCCCTTGCTCTCTGTCTCTCTCCCTCCCTCCCTCTCTCTGTATCTCTCCCTCTGCCTCTTTGTATCACTCCCTCTCCTTCCCTCCCTCACTCTCTCGCCCTCCCTCTCTCTGTATCTCTCCCTCTCGCTCTCTGTCTCTCTCCCTCCCTCCCTCCCTCTCTCTGTATCTCTCCCTCTCTGTCTCTCTCCCACCCTCTCTCTGTATCTCTCCCTCTCTCTCTCTGTATCTCTCCCTCCCTCTCTCTGTATCTCTCCCTCTCTCTCTCTGTATTTCACCCTCTCTGTCTCTCTCCCTCCCCCTCTCTGTCTCTCTCCCTCCCTCTCTATCTCTCCCTCTCTCTCTCTGTATCTCTCCCTCTCTGTCTCTCTCCCTCCCTCGCTCTGTATCTCTCCCTCTCTCTCTCTGTCTCTCTCCCTCCCTCTCTCTGTATCTCTCCCTCTCTCTGTCTCTCTCCCTCCCTCTCTCTGTCTCTCTCCCTCCCTCTCTCTGTATCTCTCCCTCTCTCTCTCTGTCTCTCTCCCTCTCTCTCTCTGTCTCTCTCCCTCCCTCTCTCTGTATCTCTCCCTCTCTCTGTCTCTCTCCCTCCCTCTCTCTGTATCTCTCCCTCTCTCTCTCTGTATCTCTCCCTCTCTGTCTCCCTCCCTCCCTCGCTCTGTATCTCTCTCTCCCTCTCTCTCTCTCTCCCTCCCTCTCTCTGTATCTCTCTCTCCCTCTCTCTGTCTCTCTCCCTCCCTCTCTCTGTATCTCTCCCTCTCTCTGTCTCTCTCCCTCCCTCTCTCTGTCTCTCTCCCTCCCTCTCTCTGTATCTCTCCCTCTCTCTCTCTGTCTCTCTCCCTCTCTCTCTCTGTCTCTCTCCCTCCCTCTCTCTGTATCTCTCCCTCTCTCTGTCTCTCTCCCTCCCTCTCTCTGTATCTCTCCCTCTCTCTCTCTGTATCTCTCCCTCTCTGTCTCTCTCCCTCCCTCGCTCTGTATCTCTCTCTCCCTCTCTCCCTCCCTCTCTCTGTATCTCTCTCTCCCTCTCTCTGTCTCTCTCCCTCCCTCTCTCTGTATCTCTCCCTCTCTCTGTCTCTCTCCCTCCCTCTCTCTGTATCTCTCCCTCTCTCTCTCTGTATCTCTCCCTCTCTGTCTCTCTCCCTCCCTCGCTCTGTATCTCTCTCTCCCTCTCTCTCTCTCTCCCTCCCTCTCTCTGTTTCTCTCTCTCCCTCTCTCTGTCTCTCTCCCTCCCTCTCTCCGCCAGCCTGGGACCGGCAGGGGCAGTACTGATCGGATTGGGAAGCTGCACCTTGCAGGAGATGTGGGACTGCTCCTGATTCTGCCCCGGAGCGGGGAGAGGGAGCGGCGGATCCGCAGGAGGAGGAGGCGGAGGCGGAGAGCAGCCAGAGGCAGAGGACGGGCGATGGGAACAGGCGGAGCGGCAGCGCCGGCATTGATGGAAATCGGGACGGATGAAGGAGGAAGGAGGTGAGAATCCCGGACCGGATCGCGGGGAATCCCGACTCAGCCCCGGGCCGGGGGACTGACACACACCCGGAGATCAAACCTGTGGAATAGAGAGGCAGCCTCCCTCTCTGTCCCTCATCCCTCCCTGTCCCTCACTATCCCTCATCCCTCCCTGTCCCTCATCCCTCCCTGTCCCTCACTATCCCTCATCCCTCCCTGTCCCTCACTATCCCTCATCCCTCCCTGTCCCTCACTATCCCTCATCCCTCCATGTCCCTCACTATCTCTCATCCCTCCCTGTCTCTCACTATCCCTCATCCCTCCCTGTCCCTCATCCCTCCCTGTCCCTCACTATCCCTCATACTCCCTGTCCCTCATCCCTCCCTGTCCCTCACTATCCCTCATCCCTCCCTGGCCCTCACTATCCCTCATCCCTCCCTGTCCCTCATCCCTCCCTGTCCCTCACTAACCCTCATCCCTCCCTGTCCCTCATCCCTCTCTGTCCCTCATCCCTCCATATCCCTCACTATCCCTCATCCCTCCCTGTCCCTCACTATCCCTCATCCCTCCCTGTCCCTCATTCCTCCCTGTCCCTCATCCCTCCCTTTCCCTCACTATACCTCATCCCTCCCTGTCCCTAATCGCTCCCTATCCCTCACTATCCCTCATCCCTCCCTATCCCTCATCCCTCCCTGTCCCTCATCCCTCCCTATCCCTCATCCCTCAATATCCCTGACTACCCCTCATCCCTCCCTATCCCTCATCCCTCACTATCCCTCATCCCTCCCTATCCCTCACTATTCCTCATCCCTCACTATCCCTCATCCCTCCCTATCCCTCATCCCTCCCTATCCCTCATCCCTCTCTATCCCTCACTCTCCCTCATCCCTCCCTATCCCTCATCCCGCCCTGTCCCTCATTACCCCTCATCCCCTCCCTATCCCCTCATCCCTCCCTATCCCTCATCCCTCCCTATCCCTCAACCCCTCCCTATCCCCATCCCTCCCTATCCCTCCCTAACCCTCATCCCTCCCCGCCCCTCATCCCTCATTACCCCTCATCCCCTCCCTATCCCCTCATCCCTCCCTATTCCTCATCCCTCACAATCCTCTCATCCCTCCCTATACCTCATCGCTCCCTCACTATCGCTCCCTAGCCCTCATCCCTCCCTATCCCCTCATCCCTCCCTATCCCTCATCCTCCCTATCCTCTCGTCCCTCCCTATCCTCTCGTCCCTCCCTATCCTCTCATCCCTCCCTATCCCTCCCTATCACTCATCCCTCACAATCCCCTCTTCCCTCGCTATTCCCTCCTCCCTCTCTATCCCTCATCCCTCCTTATCCCTCATTCCTCCCTAACCCGCATCCTCTTCATCCATCCCTCCCTCATCCCTTCCTATCCCTCATCCCTCCATATCCCCTCATCCCTCCCTATCCCTCAGCCCTGCCTTATCCCTCACAATCCTGTTGTTCCTCCATATCCCTCATCCCTCACAATCCCCTCATCCCTCCCTATTCCTCATCTTTCCCTCCCTATCCCTCACCCCTCCCTATCCCCTCTTCCCTCCCTATCCCTCACCTGTCCCTATCCCTCATCCCTCACTATCCCCTCATCCCTCCCTATTCCTCATCCCTCCCTCAGGATCCCTCATCCTTCCCTATCTCTCAACCTTCCTATCCCTCATCCCGCCCTCCCTATCCCTCACCCCTCTATATTCCTTCCTCCCTCCCTAACCCTCCCCTCCTTAACCCTCATCCCTCCTTCCCTCCCTATCCCTCATCCCTCCCTATCCCTCACTTTCCCTCATTACTCCCTCATCCCTCACAATCCCCTCATCCATCCCTATCCCTCATCATCCCTATCCCCTTATCCCTCCCTCCCATCCTATCCCATCAGTCCCTATCCCCTTCCTCCCTATCCACTCAGCTCTCCATATCCCTCATCCTCCCTATCCCTCATCCCTCCCTCCCTCCGTCCTCATCCCTCCCTCCCTATCCACTCATCCCTACCTTTCGCTCATCCCTCCCTCTGCATCCCTCATCACTCCCTCCCTATCCCTCCCTATTCCTCATCCTCCCTATCCCCACATCCTCCCTCTACCCTCATCACTCCTCCCTATCCCTCCCTCCCTATCCCTCAGCCCTCCCTACCTCCTTATCCCCTCATCCATCACTATCCCTCATCCCTCACTATCTGTCATCACTCCCCATCCCCTGAACCCTCCCTCCCTATCCCCTCATTCCCCCCTATTCCCTCTTCCCTCCCTCCCTATCCCACATCTCTCCCTCCCTAGCCCCTCATCCCTCAATATCCCTCATCCCTCACTATCCCTCATCACTCCCTATCCCCTCATCCCTCCCTCCCTATCCCTTCATCCGTCAATATCCCTCATCCCTCCCTATCCCTCATCCCACCCTCCCTATCCCTCATCCCACCCTCCCTATCCCTTATCCCTCCCTCCCTATCCCCTCATCCCTTCCTTACTAATCCCCTCATCCCTTCCTATCCCTCATCAGCCCTATCCCTTCATTCCTCACTCCATATCCCTCATCCCTCCCTCCCTATACCTCAACCCTTCCTCCCTATCTCTCATCCCTCCCTCCATATCCCTCACCCCTCCTTATCCCCGCCCTCCATCCCTATCCGCTCTTCCCTCCCCATCCCCTCCCTCCCTCCCTATCCCCTCATCCCTCCCTCCATATCCCTACATCCCTCCTTCCCTATCCCCTCATCCATCCCTCACTGTCCCCTCATCCATCCTTCCCTATCCCTTCAACCCACCCTATCCCCTATTCCCTCATTCCTGTCCCCTCGTCCCACCCACCTAATCCCCTCCCTCCCTATCCCCTCAACCCTCCCTATCCCATCCCTCACTATCCACACATCCCTCCCTCCCTATCCCCTCATCCCTCCCACCTATCCCCTCATCCCTCCCGCCTATCCCCTCATCCCTCCCTATCCCGTTATCCCTCCATATCACCTCATCCCTCCCTCCCTATCCTCATCCATCCCGATCGCCTAATCTCTCCCGAGCCCCAGATCCATTCCACCCTCTTCCCCTCCCTCCCTATTCCTTCTCCTCTCCCTCTCTCCCACTCCCTTCCCCCTCCCCCACCGTCCCCCTCCCTCCCCTCTCCCTCCACCTCCCCCACTCCCTCCCCCTCCCCCACTCCCTCCCCGTCCCCCTCCCCCCCACCGCCCCCCTCCCCCACCGACCCCCTACCTCCCCTCCCCCTCCCCATCCCTTCCCCTCCTCTCCCCCTCCCTTCCCCCTCCCTTCCCCTCCCCCTCCCTTCCCCCTCCCCTTCCCCTCCCTCCCTTCCCCCTCCCCTCCCCCTCCCCCTCCCCCTCCCCCTCCCCTCCCCCTTCCCTCCCTTCCCTCTCCCTCCCCTTCCCCCTCCCTCCCCCTCCCCTCCCCCTCCCCTTCCCCTCCTTCCCCCTCCCTCCCCCTCCCCCCACTCCCTCCCACCTCCAACTCCCTCCCCCTCCCACCTCCCCCTCCCCCTCCCACCTCACCCTCCCTCCCCTCCCACCTCACCCTCCCTCCCCCTCCCACCTCCCCCTCCCCCTTCCCCTCCCCCTCCTCCTCCCACCTCCCTCCTCCTCCCCCTCCCTCCTCCTCCCTCTCCCTCCCCCTCCCCTCCCTCCCCTCTCTCCCCCTCCCTCTCCCTCCCCCACTCCCTCCCCGTCCCCCTCCCCCCACCGTCCCCCTCCATTCCCCCTCTCCCATCCCCCTCCCTCCGCCTCCCACCCCCCTCCCCCTCCCACTCCCTTCCCTCTCCCTCCCCCTCCCCTACCCTACCCTCCTTCCCCACTCCCCTCCCCTTCCTCCCCTACCCCTCCTTCCCCACCTCCCCTCCCCCTCCTTCCCCACCTCCCCTCCCCCTCCTTCCCCCTCCCTCCCCTCCCTCTGCCTCCCCCCTCCCTCCCCTCCCTCTGCCTCCCCCTCCCTCCCCCTCCCTCCCCCCCTCCCCCCTCCCTCCCCCCCTCCCCCTCCCCCCTCCCTCCCCCCCTCCCCCTCCCCCCTCCCTCCCCCCCTCCCCCTCCCCCCTCCCTCCCCCCCTCCCCCTCCCCCTCCCTCCCCCCTCCCTCTCCCCCCTCCCCCCCTCCCTCTCCCCCCACTCCCTCCCCCCTCCCCCCACTCCCTCCCACCTACACCTCCCTCCCCCTCCCACCTCCCCCTCCCTCCCCCTCCCACCACCCCCTCCCTCCCCCTCCCACCTCCCCCTCCCTCCCCCTCCCACCTCCCCTCCCTCCCCCTTCCTCCTCCCACCCACCCCTTCCCCCTCCCACCCCTTCTCCTTGCTCCACCCTCCTCCCCCTCCCACCTCCCCTCCTCTCCCTCCCTCCTCCCCTCCTCTCCCTCCCTCCTCCCCTCCCTTCTCCCCCTCCCTCGCCCCTCCCTCCGCTTCCCCTCCCTCCCTCCCTCTCCCCCTCCCTCTCCCCCTCCCTCCTCCACTCCCTTCCTCCCCTCCCTCCACCTTGCCTCCCCCTCCCTCTCTCCCCTCCCCTCCCTCCCCCTCCCCTCCCTTCCCTCCCCCTCTCCCCTCCCTTCCCTCCCCCCTCCCTCTTCCCACCCCCCCTCCCTGCCTCCCCCTCCCTCTCCCATCCCCCTCCCTCCCTCCCCCTCCTCCACCTTCCCCAGCTCCCCTCCCCCTCCTTCCCACCTCCCCTCCCCCTCCTTCCTCACCTCCCCCTCCCTCCCAACCTCCCCCTCCCTCCCCCCTCCCCTATTCCTCCCCCTCCCTCCCCCTCCCCCTCCCTCCCTCCCCTACCCCCTCCCTCCCTCCCTGTCCCCCCCACCCCCCTGTGCCACCATGCTGCCCTGTGAGTGGGCAAATCAATGGCATATGCAGTATAATTTGGATAAGTGTGAGGTTATTCATTTTGGAAGCAAAAACAGGAAGGCAGATTACTACCTGAATGGTTGTAAATTGGGAGAGGGGAGTGTGCAGCGGGACCTGGGTGTCCTTGTGCACCATTCGCTGAAGGTAAGCATGCAGGTGCAGCAGGCGGTAAAGAAGGTTAATGGTATGTTGGCCTTCATTGCGAGAGGTTTCGAGTATAGAAGCAGGGATATGTTGCTGCAATTGTACAGGGCCTTGGTGAGGCCACACTTGGAGTATTGTGTGCAGTTTTGGTCTCCTTCTCTGAGGAAGGATGTTCTTGCTCTCGAGGGAGTGCAGCGAAGGTTTACCAGACTGATTCCAGGGATGGTGGGACTATGATATGAGGAGAGATTGACTGGGCTAGGACTAGGAATAGGAATGACCCTGGTAATTATAGGCCACTTAGTCTTACTTCGGTGGTCGGTAAGTTAATGGAAAAGGTCCTGAAGGATAGGATTTATGACCATTTGGAAAGATGCAGCTTAATCCGGGAGAGTCAACATGGATTTGTGAAGGGTAGGTCTTGCCTCACAAATTTGATTGAATTCTTTGAGGAGGTAACTAAGTGTGTAGATGAAGGTAGAGCAGTTGATGTCGTACACATGGATTTTAGTAAGGCGTTTGATAAGGTTCCCCATGGTCGGCTCATGAAGAAAGTAAGGAGGTGTGGGATAGAGGGAAATTTGGCCAATTGGATAAGTAACTGGCTATCACATAGAAGGCAGAGGGTGGTGGTGGACGCAAAATTTTCAGACTGGAAACCAGTTACCAGCGGTGTACCACAGGGATCAGTGCTGGGTCCTCTGCTATTTGTGATTTTTATCAATGACTTGGAGGAGGGGGCTGAAGGGTGGGTCAGTAAATTTGCTGATGACACCAAGATTGGTGGAGTAGTGGATGAGGTGGACGGCTGTTGTAGGCTGCAAAGAGACATTGATAGGATGCAGAGCTGGGCCGAAAAATGGCAGATGGTGTTTAACCCTGATAAGTGCGAGGTGATTCAAATTTGAATGCGGATTACAGGGTCAACGACAGGGTTCTGAGGAATGTGGAGGAACAGAGAGATCTTGGGGTTCATGTCCACAGATGTGTTAGCGTTTATTAAGGGGGGCTTGAGTTTAAGAGCCACGGGGTTATGTTGCAACTATACATGATTAGGAATGGGCAGCACGGTAGCATTGGGGATAGCACAATTGCTTCACAGCTCCAGGGTCCCAGGTTCGATTCTGGCTTGGGTCACTGTCTGTGCGGAGTCTGCACATCCTCCCCGTGTGTGTGTGGGTTTCCTCCGGGTGGTCCGGTTTCCTCCCACAGTCCAAAGATGTGCAGGTTAGGTGGATTGGCCATGATAAATTGCCCTTAGTGTCCAAAATTGCCCTTAGTGTTGGGTATGGTTACTGGGTTATGGAGATAGGGTGGAAGTGTTGACCTTGGGTAGGGTGCTCTTTCCAAGAGACGGTGCGGACTCGATGGGCCGAATGGCCTCCTTCTGCACTGTAAATTCTACGATAATCTATGAATGACCCTGGTGAGACCACATTTGGAGTATTGTGTGCAGTTCTGGTCACCTCATTATCGGAAGGATATGGAAGCATTGGAAAGGGTGCAAAGGAGATTTACCAGGATGCTGCCTGGTTTGGAGGGTAGGTCTTATGAGGAAAGGTTGAGGGAGCTAGGGCTTTTCTCTTTGGAGCGGAGGAGGATGAGAGGCGACTTAATAGAGGTTTATAAGGGCTGTTTAGCACAGGGCTAAATCGCTGGCTTTGAAAGCAGACCAAGGCAGGCCAGCAGCACGGTTCAATTCCCGTAACAGCCTCCCCGAACAGGCGCCGGAATGTGGCGACTAGGAGCTTTTCACAGTAACTTCATTTGAAGCCTACTTGTGACAATAACCGATTTTCATTTTCATTTTAATTTCATGATGAGGGGGATAGATAGAGTGGACGTTCAGAGACTATTTCCTCGGGTGGATGTAGCTGTTACAAGGCGGCATAACTATAAGGTTCAAGGTTGGAGATATAGGAGGGATGTCCGAGGTAGGTTCTTTACTCGGAGAGTGGTTAGGGTGTGGAATGGACTGCCTGCTGTGATAGTCGGGACACTTTAGGAACTTTCAAGCGGTTATTGGATAGGCACACGGAGCACACCAGAATGACCGGGAGTGGGATAGCTTGATCTTGGTTTCGGACAATGCTTGGCACAACATCGAGGCTGAAGGGCCTGTTGTGCTGTACTGTTCCATGTTCTATGTCTGTGTCTATGTTCTCGCTGGAGTTCAGAAGAATGAGGGGGGATCTCATAGAGACTTATAAAATTCTTACAGGACTAGACAGGGTAGATGCAGGGAAGATGTTACCAATGATGGGTGTGTCCAGAACCAGGGCTCACAGCCTGAGGATTCAGGGTAAACCATTTCGGACAAAGATGAGAAGACATTTCTTCACACAAAGAGTGGTGAGCCTGTGGAATTCATTACCACAGGAAGTAGTTGATGCTAAAACTTTGAATATATTCAAGAGGCGGACGGATATAGCACTTGGGGAGAATGGGATTAAAGGCTATGGGGAGAAAGCAGGATTAGGCTATTGAGTTGGATGATCAGCCATGATTGTGATGAATGGCGGAGCAAGGGCGAAGGGCCAAAAGGCCTCCTCCTGCTCCTATCTTCTAAGTATCTATGTATCTATTCCACCTCCCTCCCTCCCTCCCTCCCTATTCCCCTTCACACTCTCCCTCCCCATTCCCCCTCCCTCCCTCCCTATTTCCCCTCACTCCCTCCATCCCACCCTTATCCCCCCTCCCTTCCTTCCTCCGTCCCTATTGCCCCTACCTTCCTATCACCCCATTCCCCCCTCCCCTCCTCTCTCCATATCCACTTCCCTTCCCCATCCTGTCTACCCGCCTCTCCCCTCCCTCCCCCCAGCCCTCTCCCCCTCTCACTCCTCCCTCTCTCCCACCCAATCACCCCTCCCTCGTTTCCGATCACCCCACCCGCAAACCTGGGGCGGGATTCTCCTGCAATTGGCGTCGCGGCCGGTACCGACGCGAGAGCGGTGTGAACCACTCCGGTGTGAACCACTCCGGTGTGAACCACTCCGGTGTGAACCACTCTGGTGTGAACCACTCCGGTGTGAACCACTCTGGTGTCGGGCTGCCCGGAAGTTGCGGGATCTTCGCGAGTTGGCGCAGGCGCAGGAGGTTTCTGGCCATGGCGGAGCCTCACAGAGGCCTGCGCAGAGGGAAAGCGTGCCCCCACGGCACAGGCCTGCCCGCAGATCGGTGGGTCCCGATCGCGGGCCAGGCCACTGTGTGGGCCCCCCCCCCCCCCCGAGGACCCCGCTAGCCGCCCTCCAAGCCAGGTCCCGCCGGGATGGACCATGTCTCTTTCACACCGGCGGGACTGGGCGAAAACGGGCGGTCGCTCGGCCCATCGGGGCCCGGAGAATTGCCGGGGGGGCCGCTGCCAACGGCCCCCGACCGTCGCGGCCTGATTCCTGACCCCGCCCGAAAACCGGCACCGGATAATTCGGCAGCTGGCGCCGGAGCAGCGGGACGGGATTCACGCCACCCCCTGGCGATTCTCCGCCCCGGCGGGGGGGTCGGAGAATCCCGCCCCTGATCCCATCCCTCGCCTCCCTCCCTATCCTCCATCCTCATCCCCCTCCCGCTCTCCTTATCACCCTCCCTGTCCCCCCTCCCGCTGCCCCTCCCTCCCTATCCCCATCCCTCATTCCCTCTGCATCACTTTCTGTCCTTATCGCCCTCCCTCCATATCCCCCTCCCTCACTGAAGATCCACCCTCCCTCCCTCCCTCCATATCCACCAACCACCATCCAGAAACCTTCCTCCCTCCCTCCATGTCACCCCTCCCATCCTCACTCCATATCCCCCTCCCACAATATCTTCCTCCCTCCCTCCATGTCCCCCTCACTCCCTCCCTCCCTATCACTCTTCCTCCATCCCTCCAGTTCCCTCACTGTCTATCCCCCTCCCTCCAGCTCCCCTTCCCTCTCTCCATATCCCCCTTCCTCCAAATCACCCCTCCGTCCATATGCCCTCTCCCCAATCCCCTCCCTCCCTCCCTTCCCCTGTTCCTCCCTCCACCCCTCATTCCCTCCGTATCTCCTATCCCCTCCTCCCCTTCCAACCCCCCATCACACACCCTCTCTCTCCTTCCATCCCTCCCTATCCCTCCTCTCTCCCTCCTATTCCACACTCCCACCCTCTCCCCCTCCCACCACCCTGTCTGTCGCTCTCTCTCCTCCTCCCTCTTTTCCTCACTAGCCCCCTCCTTCCCTGTCCCCCTCCCCTCCTGCCACCCTGTCCCCCTCACTTCCTCCCTTCTGTCCTCCCTCCCTAACCCCCTTCCCTTCTGCCTTCCCAACTCCCCCTCCCTCTCCTCCTCCCACTCCCCCTTCCAACCTCCCACTCTCAGCCCTCCATGCCTCACTCCCGATCAGCCCACCCTCGTTCCCAATTACCCCTCTCTATCCTTGAGGCATCCTTGAGGCGGGGTATAGGTATACCTTATACCCTGCCCCCCTGCGGCCAGGTGTGGATGGGGAGCTGGTGGTGTGCGAATTTGAGGTCTACAGTTGAGAAGACCTGGGGCGCGATTCTCCACTCCCACGCCGGTTGGGAGAATCGCCTGGGCCGCCAAAATTTCCGGGGACGCCGGTCCGACGCCCTCCCGCGATTCTCCCAAGCGGCGGGAAGGCCCGGTCGGGTTTCGTGGGCCGCAGGCCGGAGAATCGCCCGAGACACCCAAAATGGCGATTCTCCGGCACCCCCGCTATTCCGAGGCCCGGATGGGCCGAGCGGCCAGGCCAAAACGGCGGGTTCCCCCCGGCGCCGTCCACACCTGGTCGCTGCAGTCGTGAGCGGTGCGTGAACGCTGGGGGGGGCGGCCTGCGGGGGGGTGAGGGGGGATCCTGGGGTGGCCCGCGATCGGTGCCCACCGATTGTCGGGACGTCCTCTCTGAAGGAGGACCTCCTTCCTTCCGCGGCCCCACAAGATCCGTCCCCCATCTTCTTGCGGGGCGGATTTAGAGAGGGCGGCAACCACACATGCGCAGATGATGCCCGTTATGCGGCGCCGGCCGCGTCATCTATGCGGCGCCGCTTTTACGCGGGCGACAAGGCCTCGCGCGGGTAGATGACGCGGTCCCGATACTGGCCCATTGTCAGGGCCTGAATCGGTTGGGACCGGGGCCGTTCCGCGCCATCGTGAATCTCGACGGCGTTCACAACGGCGCAGCCACTTCGGCGTGGGAGTGGAGAATCCCGCCCCCGGTACTGCGCAATCTGATTGACCATGTCAGATATGCGTGGGAGGGGTTACGCGTCGAGCTGCGTGTACCTATTGATGGTCTGGCTGTAGTGTACGACCATTCGGTGTTTCTCCCCAGTTTTGACTCCTACCACTTGGGCTCTCCAGGGGCTGTTGCTGGCCTCGATGATGCCTTCCCGAAGCAGCCGCTGGATCTCGGACCTGATGAAGGTCCTGTCCTTGGCGCTGTACCGTCTGCTCCTGGTGGCGACGGGTTTGCAATCCGGGGTTAGGTTTGCAAACAGAGAAGGCGGATCGACTTTTAGGGTCGCGAGGCCGCACACAGTAAGGGGTGGTAGGGGCCCGCCAAATTTCAGGGTTATGCTCTGGATGTTGCACTGGAATCCAGGCCGAGTAGCAAGGCAGCGCAGAGGTTAGGGAGGACGTGAGTGTGTGTGACTGTACAGTACCCCTGGATCGCCACGGAATGGGATCCGGAAGCCAGGGAGATTCTTTGATTGGCGGGGTGTACCGCGAGGGAGCAGCGCCTTACCGTATCCGGGTGGATGAAGCTTTCGGTGCTCCTGGAGTCCAGCAGGCAAGAGGTCCCGTGTCCGTCGATTTTAACGCTGGTCGATGCGGTGGCCAGGTTGTGCGGACGAGAGTGGTCGATGGTCACTGAGGCGAGTCGTGGCCGGTCGTCGCTGGTGTAGGATGACGGGGAGCCCGGGGGGGGACCTGGTCCTGGAACGCTGGCGGTGCCCATGTGCCGTGGGGGAGACAAGATGGCAGCGCCTGAAGTTCTTGAGGAGTACAAAATGGCGGCTGAAGATTTAGAGGAGTACAAAATGGGCCCATGGGCCGCACGTGGCGGGGGTTGGACAAGATGGCGGTGCCCATGGGCTGCACCTGTTGCTCGGGGGGGAAGATGGTGGCGCCCACTGGCTGTGCGTGGTCTGGGGAGGTGAAGATGGCGGCGCCCATTGTCCGTAAACGAGGGGGGTGGGGGTGATAGCGGCGACTGTATGGGCCTGGCACACCGCGGCGAAGTGCCCCTTCTTGCAAAGGGCAGCGCGGGCTGGCAGCGTTGGCGGGGGTGTTTCTGCTGGCCGCAGTAATAACATCGGGGACCCCCGGGGTTTGCTGTCTGGCGCGTGGCGCAGGCGTATTGACTGGATGAGGCCCCCGGTGGGGCGGCCGTCTATGGGGTCCACGATGCGAGGAGGGGTGGGCCGCGTGGCTCGGGGTGTAGGCCTGAATGTTGCGCGAGGCGACCATCATGGAGAGCGCTAGTTTCTTTGTCTCCGCTAGGTCGAGCGTGGCCCCCTCTAACAGTCGCTGGCGTATGAGGTCCGACCAAATCCCCGTAACAAACGCGTCCCGCATAAGGAGGTTTGAATGTTCAGTGGCCGTAACGGCCTGACAGTCACAGTCCCGGACGAGTGAGATTAGGGCCCGCCAGAAGTCTTCTATGGACTCACCAGGGAGTTGAGAGCGAGTGGCGAGTACGTGCCTGGCGAGTACGTGCCTGGCGAGTACGTGCCTGGCGAGTACGTGCCTGGCGAAGAGCGTGTTCGTCTTCTGAGCGTAATTCTCCTTGAGACGCGTCATGGCTTCGGCGTAGTTCGGCGCGTCCTGGATCAGCGGAAACTCGTTGGAGCTCAACCTTGAGTACAGGATCTGTATCTCCTGAGCCTCCGAGACAGGGCTGGGCGCCGAGTTGATGTACGCCTCAAAACAAGCTAGCCAGTGTTGAAAGTCCTTTTCGGCATCGCTGGAATGTGGATCCAGAGGCAGGCGATCCGGTTTGATACTGAGGTCCATCTTTTGAAAATCTTAGAGCAATAAATTGATCCACGGTCTATTGCACAAAGACTTGAGTTGGGTACAACTGAGGCTTTATTGCTCTAAGATGTGTGGCCTCCCACAGCAGCTGGCGAAATGGCTGCAGCATGGAGGACACACATATTTATACTCTGCCTACTGGGCGGAGCCAGCAGGCAGGGACTACCAACGTACCTGTAGTACAGGCCAGACCAAACATCACCTAATAGAGATGCAACAGTGGTTTACCACAATCCTCCCTCCCCACCCCCCCTCCTTCCCTACCTATACCCGGCCCCCCTGTGACCAGGTGTGGATGGCACCGGCCGCTCGGCCCATCCGGGCCGGAGAATCGGAGGGAAGCCCCACAACCGGGACACGCGCCCCGACGCTGGAACGCGATTCTCCGCCGCTCTAAAAAGGCAGAGTCTCGCCGGCGCCATCCACACCTGGTCACAGCCGGCGGGAACTCGGGTCGGGTCGGGGGGCGGCCTGTGGGGGGGTGAGGGGGGCTCCGACCCCGGGGAGGGGGGTCCAACCCCGGGGGGGGGTCCGACCCCGGGGAGGGGGGGTCCAACCCCGGGGGGGGGGGTCCGACCCCGGGTGGGGCTCCGACCCCGGGGGGGGGCTCCGATCCCGGGGGGGGGGGGGTCCGACCCCGGGGGGGGGGGTCCGACCCCGGGTGGGGCTCCGACCCCGGGGGGGGGGCTCTGACCCCGGGGGGGGGGGGGCTCCGACCTCGGGGAGGGGGGGCTCTGACCCTGGGGGGGGGTTCCGACCCGGGGGGGTTCCGACCCCGGGTGGGGCTCCGACCCCGGGGGGGGGGCTCCGATCCCGGGGGGGGGGGGCTCCGATCCCGGGGGGGGGGGTCCGACCCCGGGTGGGGCTCCGACCTCGGGGAGGGGGGGCTCTGACCCTGGGGGGGGGGGGCTCCGACCTCGGGGAGGGGTTCCGACCCGGTGGGGGGTCCGACCCAGGGGGGGCTCCGACACCGGCGGGGGTTCTGATGGGGCCAGGTCCGGGATTACGGCCCACCGATCGGCGGGTTGGCCTCCTGGTCTCCGGGCCTATTTTCTTACCTGCCGGCCCCTGGACACCTGCGCCACGTTGCATCGGGGCAGGTACGTTGAGGGAGGCCACCGCGCATGCGCGTGTTGGCACTGGCGCCACTGCGCAGGTCCTTGTTGATGCCGGCGCCACAGTGCATGCGCGGATCCCGCGGCACACAGTTCGCGTCGGGATGGGAGGATGGAGCGGCCAGAATTGGTACTCCCAGCGGCCCGTTCAGTCCCCGTTCACTCCCACAGCCCGTTCACTCCCCGTTAACACCCAACAGCCCATTCACTCCCAGCAGCCCGCTCACTCCCCGTTCACTCCCAGCAGCCATTCACTCCCAGCAGCCCATTTACTCTCAGCAGCCTGTTCACTCCCAGCAGCCCATTCGCTCCCAGCTGCCCGTTCAATCCCAGCAGCCCGTTCAATCCCAGCAGCCCATTCAATCCCCATCCTCTCCCAGCAGCCCGTTCACTCCCCATTCACTCGCAGCAGCCCGTTCTCTCCCCGCTCACTCCCAGCAGCCCGTTCACTCCCAGCGGCCCGTTCACTCCCCGTTCACTCGCAGCAGCCCGTTCACTCCCAGCAGCCCATTCGCTCCCAGCTGCCCGTTCAATCCCAGCAGCCCGTTCACTCCCAGCAGCCCATTCGCTCCCAGCTGCCCGTTCAATCCCAGCAGCCCGTTCAATCCAGCAGCCCATTCACTCCCCATTCTCTCCCAGCAGCCCGTTCACTCCCCATTCACTCCCAGCAGCCCGTTCACTCCCCGCTCACTCCCAGCAGCCCGTTCACTCCCAGCGGCCCGTTCACTCCCCGTTCACTCGCAGCAGCCCGTTCACTCCCAGCAGCCCATTCGCTCCCAGCTGCCCGTTCACTCCCAGCGGCCCGTTCACTCCCCGTTCACTCCCAGCAGCCCGTTCACTCCCCATTCACTCCCAGCAGCCGGCTCACTCCCCGCTAACTCCCTGCAGCCCATTCACTCCCAGCAGCCCATTCACTCCCAGCAGCCCGTTCACTCCCCGTTCACTCCCAGCGGCCCGTTCATTCCCAGCAGCCCGTTCACTCCCCGTTCACTCCCAGTAGCCCGTTCACTCCCCGCTCACTCCCAGCAGCCCGTTCACTCCCAGCGGCCCGTTCACTCCCAGCGGCCCGTTCACTCCCCGTTCACTCCCAGCGGCCCGTTCACTCCCCGTTCACTCCCAGCAGCCCGTTCACTCCCAGCGGCCCGTTCATTCCCAGCAGCCCATTCACTCCCAGCGGCCCGTTCACTCCCCGTTCACTCCCAGCAGCCCGTTCACTCCCCGTTCACTCCCAGCAGCCCGTTCGCTCCCCGTTCACTCCCAGTAGCCCGTTCACTCCCCGTTCACTCCCAGCGGCCCGTTCACTCCCCGTTCACTCCCAGCAGCCCGTTCGCTCCCCGTTCACTCCCAGTAGCCCGTTCACTCCCCGTTCACTCCCAGCAGCCCGTTCACTCCCCGTTCACTCCCAGCAGTCCGTTCACTCCCAGCAGCCCGTTCACTCCCCGTTCACTCCCAGCAGCCTGTTCACTCCCCGTTAACTCCCAGCGGCCAGTTCACTCCCCGTTCACTCCCCGTTAACACCCTTCAGCCCATTCACTCCCAGCAGCCCATTCACTCCCAGCAGCCCGCTCACTCCCCGCTAACTCCCTGCAGCCCATTCACTCCCAGCAGCCCATTCACTCCCAGCAGCCCGTTCACTCCCCGTTCACTCCCAGCGGCCCGTTCACTCCCAGCAGCCCGTTCACTCCCCGTTCACTCCCAGCGGCCCGTTCACTCCCAGCAGCCCGTTCACTCCCCGTTCACTCCCAGCAGCCCGTTCACTCCCAGCAGCCCGTTCACTCCCCGTTAACTCCCAGCAGCCCATTCACTCCCAGCAGCCCATTCACTCCCAGCAGCCCGCTCACTCCCCGTTCACTCCCAGCAGCCATTCACTCCCAGCAGCCCATTCACTCCCGACACTGGCGGGGGTTCTGATGGGGCCAGGTCCGGGATTACGGCCCACCGATCGGCGGGTTGGCCTCCTGGTCTCCGGGCCTATTTTCTTACCTGCCGGCCCCTGAACTCCTGCGCCACGTTGCATCGGGGCAGGTACGTTGAGAGAGGCCACCGCACATGCGCGTGTTGGCACTGGCGCCACTGCGCAGGTCCTTGTTGATGCCGGCGCCACTGTGCATGCGCGGATCCCGCGGCACACAGTTCGCGTCGGGATGGGAGGATGGAGCGGCCAGAATTGGTACTCCCAGCGGCCCGTTCAGTCCCCGTTCACTCCCACAGCCCGCTCACTCCCCGTTCACTCCCAGCAGCCATTCACTCCCAGCAGCCCGTTCACTCCCAGCAGCCCATTCGCTCCCAGCAGCCCGTTCAATCCCAGCAGCCCGTTCAATCCCTGCAGCCCATTCACTCCCCATTCTCTCCCAGCAGCCCATTCCCTCCCCATTCACTCCCAGCAGCCCGTTCACTCCCCGCTCACTCCCAGCAGCCCGTTCACTCCCAGCGGCCCGTTCACTCCCAGCGGCCCATTCACTCCCCGTTCACTCCCAGTGGCCCGTTCATTCCCAGCAGCCCGTTCACTCCCAGCGGCCCGTTCATTCCCAGCAGCCCGTTCACTCCCAGCGGCCCGTTCACTCCCAGCGGCCCGTTCACTCCCAGCGGCCCGTTCACTCCCCGTTCACTCCCAGTGGCCCGTTCATTCCCAGCGGCCCGTTCACTCCACATTCATTCCCAGCAGCCCGTTCACTCCCCGTTCACTCCCAGCGGCCCGTTCACTCCCCGTTCACTCCCAGCTGCCCGTTCACTCCCCGTTCACTTCCAGCAGCCCGTTGGCTCCCCGTTCACTCCCAGTAGCCGGTTCACTCCCCGTTCACTCCCAGCGGCCCGTTCACTCCCCGTTCACTCCCAGCAGCCCGTTCACTCCCCGTTCACTCCCAGTGGCCCGTTCATTCCCAGCGGCCCGTTCACTCCACATTCATTCCCAGCAGCCCGTTCACTCCCCGTTCACTCCCAGCGGCCCGTTCACTCCCCGTTCACTCCCAGCTGCCCGTTCACTCCCCGTTCACTTCCAGCAGCCCGTTGGCTCCCCGTTCACTCCCAGTAGCCGGTTCACTCCCCGTTCACTCCCAGCGGCCCGTTCACTCCCCGTTCACTCCCAGCAGCCCGTTCACTCCCAGCAGCCCGTTCGCTCCCCGTTCACTCCCAGTAGCCCGTTCACTCCCCGTTCACTCCCAGCTGCCCGTTCACTCCCCGTTCACTCCCAGTAGCCCGTTCACTCCCCGTTCACTCCCAGCAGCCCATTCATTCCCCGTTCACTCCCAGCAGTCCGTTCACTCCCAGCAGCCCGTTCACTCCCCGTTCACTCCCAGCAGCCCGTTCACTCCCCGTTCACTCCCAGCGGCCTGTTCGCTCCCCGTTCACTCCCCGTTAACTCCCTTCAGCCCATTCACTCCCAGCAGCCCATTCACTCCCAGCAGCCCGCTCATCCCCGTTAAATCCCTGCAGCCCATTAACTCCCAGCAGCCCATTCACTCCCAGCAGCCCATTCACTCCCCGTTCACTCCCAGCAGCCCGTTCACTCCCAGCGGCCCGTTCACTCCCAGCGGCCCATTCACTCCCAGCAGCCCATTCACTCCCAGCAGCCCGTTCACTCCCCGTTAACTCCCAGCAGCCCATTCACTCCCAGCAGCCCGTTCACTCCCCGTTCACTCCCAGCAGCCCGTTCACTCCCAGCAGCCCGTTCACTCCCCGTTAACTCCCAGCAGCCCATTCACTCCTAGAAGCCCATTCACTCCCAGCAGCCCGCTCACTCCCCGTTCACTCCCAGCAGCCATTCACTCCCAGCAGCCCATTCACTCCCGACACTGGCGGGGTTTCTGATGGGGCCAGGTCCGGGATTATGGCCCACCGATCGGCGGGCTGGCCTCCTGGTCTCCGGGCCTATTTTCTTACCTGCCGGCCCCTGAACTCCTGCGCCACGTTGCATCGGGGCAGGTACGTTGAGGGAGGCCACCGCACATGCGCGTGTTGGCACTGGCGCCACTGCGCAGGTCCTTCTGGATGCCGGCGCCACAGTGCATGCGCGGATCCCGCGGCACACAGTTCGCGTCGGGATGGGAGGACGGAGCGGCCAGAATTGGTACTCCCAGCGGCCCGTTCAGTCCCCGTTCACTCCCAGCAGCCCATTCACTCCCAGCAGCCCGCTCACTCCCCGTTCACTCCCAGCAGCCATTCACTCCCAGCAGCCCATTCACTCCCAGCAGCCCATTCACTCCCAGCAGCCCATTCGCTCCCAGCAGCCCGTTCAATCCCAGCAGCCCGTTCAATCCCAGCAGCCCATTCACTCCCCGTTCTCTCCCAGCAGCCCGTTCACTCCCCATTCACTCCCAGCAGCCCGTTCACTCCCCGCTCACTCCCAGAAGCCCGTTCACTCCCAGCGGCCCGTTCACTCCCAGCGGCCCGTTCACTCCCCGTTCACTCCCAGTGGCCCATTCATTCCCAGCAGCCCGTTCACTCCCAGCGGCCCGTTCACTCCCCGTTCACTCCCAGCAGCCCGTTCACTCCCCGTTCACTCCCAGCAGCCCGTTCGCTCCCCGTTCACTCCCAGTAGCCCGTTCACTCCCCGTTCACTCCCAGCGGCCCGTTCACTCCCCGTTCACTCCCAGCAGCCCGTTCACTCCCCGTTCACTCCCAGCAGCCCGTTCACTCCCAGTAGCCCGTTCACTCCCCGTTCACTCCCAGCTGCCCGTTCACTCCCAGTAGCCCGTTCACTCCCCGTTCACTCCCAGCAGCCCGTTCACTCCCAGCAGTCCGTTCACTCCCAGCAGCCCGTTCACTCCCCGTTCACTCCCAGCAGCCCGTTCACTCCCCGTTCACTCCCAGCAGCCCGTTCACTCCAAGCGGCCCGTTCACTCCCCGTTCGCCCCAGCAGCCCGTTCACTCCTCATTCACTCCCAGCAGCCCATTCACACCCCGTTCGTTCCCAGCAGCCCGTTCACTCCCAGCAGCACATTCACTCCCAGCGGTCCGTTCACTCCCAGCAGCCCATTCACTCCCAGCAGTCCGTTCACTCCCCGTTCACTACCAGCAGCCCGTTCACTCCCAGCAGCCCGTTCACTCCCCGTTCACTACCAGCAGCCCGTTCACTCCCAGCAGCCCATTCACTCCCCATTCACTCCCAGCAGCCCATTCACACCCCGTTCGTTCCCAGCAGCCCGTTCACTCCCAGCAGCACATTCACTCCCAGCGGTCCGTTCACTCCCAGCAGCCCGCTCACTCCCCGTTCACTACCAGCAGCCCGTTCACTCCCAGCAGCCCGTTCACTCCCCGTTCACTCCCAGCAGCCCATTCACTCCCCGTTTACTCCCAGCAGCCCGTTCACTCCCCGTTCACTCCCAGCAGCCCGTTCACTACCAGCAGCCCGTTCACTCCCCGTTCACTCCCAGCAGCCCGTTCACTCCCAGCAGCCCGTTCACTCCCCGTTCACTCCCAGCAGCCCGTTCACTACCAGCAGCCCGTTCATTCCCCGTTCACTCCCAGCAGCCTGTTCACTCCCAGCAGCCCGTTCACTACCAGTAGCCCGTTCATTCCTCGTTCACTCCCAGCAGCCCGTTCACTCCCCGTTCACTCCAAGCGGCCCGTTCACTCCCAGCAGCCCGTTCACTCCCCATTCACTCCCAGCAGCCCGTTCACTACCAGCAGCCCGTTCACTCCCCGTTCACTCCCAGCAGCCCGTTCACTCCCAGCAGCCCGTTCACTACGAGCAGCCCGTTCACTCCCCGTTCACTCCCAGTAGCCCGTTCACTCCCAGTAGCCCGTTCACTCCCAGTAGCCCGTTCACTCCCCAGTCTCTCCCAGCGCCCCGTTCACTCCCCGTTCACTCCCGCCGCCCCGTTCACTCCCAGCAGCCCGTTCGCTCCCCGTTCACTCCCAGTAGCCCGTTCACTCCCCGTTCACTCCCAGCGGCCCGTTCACTCCCCGTTCACTCCCAGCAGCCCGTTCACTCCCCGTTCACTCCCAGCAGCCCGTTCACTCCCAGTAGCCCGTTCACTCCCCGTTCACTCCCAGCTGCCCGTTCACTCCCAGCAGCCCGTTCACTCCCCGTTCACTCCCAGCAGCCCGTTCACTCCCCGTTCACTCCCAGCAGTCCGTTCACTCCCAGCAGCCCGTTCACTCCCTGTTCACTCCCAGCAGCCCGTTCACTCCCCGTTCACTCCCAGCGGCCAGTTCACTCCCCGTTCACTCCCCGTTAACTCCCTGCAGCCCATTCACTCCCAGCAGCCCATTCACTCCCAGCAGCCCGCTCACTCCCCGTTAACTCCCTGCAGCCCATTCACTCCCAGCAGCCCGTTCACTCCCAGCAGCCCGTTCACTCCCCGTTCACTCCCAGCGGCCCGTTCACTCCCAGCAGCCCGTTCACTCCCAGCGGCCCATTCAGTCCCCGTTCACTCCCAGCAGCCCGTTCACTCCCCGTTAACTCCCAGCAGCCCATACACTCCCAGCAGCCCATTCACTCCCAGCAGCCCGCTCACTCCCCGTTCACTCCCAGCAGCCCATTCACTCCCAGCAGCCCGTTCACTCCCAGCAGCACATTCGCTCCCAGCAGCCCGTTCACTCCCAGCAGCCATTCGCTCCCAGCAGCCTGTTCAATCCCAGCAGCCCGTTCACTCCCCATTCACTCCCAGCGGCCCGTTCACTCCCAGCAGCCCGTTCACTACCAGCGGCCCGTTCACTACCAGCGGCCCGTTCAATCCCAGCAGCCCGTTCAGTCCCCGTTCACTCCCAGCGGCCCGTTCACTCCCAGCAACCCGTTCACTCCCAGCAGCCCGTTCACTCCCCGTTCACTCCCAGCGGCCTGTTCACTCCCAGCAGCCCGTTCACTGCCCGTTCATTCCCAGCAGCCCATTCACTCCCAGCAGCCCGTTCACTACCAGCAGCCCGTTCACTCCCAGCAGCCCGTTCACTACCAGCAGCCCGTTCATTCCCCGTTCACTCCCAGCAGCCCGTTCACTCCCCAGTCTCTCCCAGCGGCCCGTTCACTCCCCGTTCACTCCAAGCGCCCCGTTCACTCCCAGCAACCCGTTCATTCCCCGTTCACTACCAGCAGCCCGTTCATTCCCCGTTCACTCCCAGCAGCCCGATCACTCCCCGTTCACTCCCCGTTCACTCCCAGCAGCCCGTTCACTCCCCGTTCACTCCCCGTTCACTCCCAGCAGCCCGTTCACTACCAGCAGCCCGTTCACTCCCCAGTCTCTCCCAGCGCCCCGTTCACTCCCCGTTCACTCCCAGCAGCCCGTTCACTCCCAGCAGCCCGTTCACTACCAGCAGCCCGTTCACTCCCCAGTCTCTC
Source organism: Scyliorhinus torazame (assembly GCF_047496885.1). Lineage (NCBI taxonomy): Eukaryota > Metazoa > Chordata > Chondrichthyes > Carcharhiniformes > Scyliorhinidae > Scyliorhinus > Scyliorhinus torazame. Next base: position 39,310,158 of record NC_092728.1, read on the forward strand.
CCAGCGCCCCGTTCACTCCCCGTTCACTCCCAGCAGCCCGTTCACTCCCCGTTCACTCCCCGTTCACTCCCAGCAGCCCGTTCACTACCAGCAGCCCGTTCACTCCCCAGTCTCTCCCAGCGCCCCGTTCACTCCCCGTTCACTCCCAGCAGTCCGTTCACTCCCCGTTCACTCCCAGCAGCCCGTTCACTCCAAGCGGCCCGTTCACTCCCCGTTCACCCCAGCAGCCCGTTCACTCCCCATTCACTCCCAGCAGCCCATTCACACCCCGTTCGTTCCCAGCAGCCCATTCACTCCCAGCAGCACATTCACTCCCAGCGGTCCGTTCACTCCCAGCAGCCCATTCACTCCCAGCAGTCCGTTCACTCCCCGTTCACTACCAGCAGCCCGTTCACTCCCAGCAGCCCGTTCACTCCCCGTTCACTACCAGCAGCCCGTTCACTCCCAGCAGCCCATTCACTCCCCATTCACTCCCAGCAGCCCATTCACACCCCGTTCGTTCCCAGCAGCCCGTTCACTCCCAGCAGCACATTCACTCCCAGCGGTCCGTTCACTCCCAGCAGCCCATTCACTACCAGCAGCCCGTTCACTCTCCGTTCACTACCAGCAGCCCGTTCACTCCCAGCAGCCCGTTCACTCCCCGTTCACTCCCAGCAGCCCATTCACTCCCCGTTCACTCCCAGCAGCCCGTTCACTCCCCGTTCACTCCCAGCAGCCCGTTCACTACCAGCAGCCCGTTCACTCCCCGTTCACTCCCAGCAGCCCGTTCACTCCCAGCAGCCCGTTCACTCCCCGTTCACTCCCAGCAGCCCGTTCACTACCAGCAGCCCATTCATTCCCCGTTCACTCCCAGCAGCCTGTTCACTCCCAGCAGCCCGTTCACTACCAGCAGCCCGTTCATTCCTCGTTCACTCCCAGCAGCCCGTTCACTCCCAGCAGCCCGTTCACTCCCCATTCACTCCCAGCAGCCCGTTCACTACCAGCAGCCCGTTCACTCCCCGTTCACTCCCAGCAGCCCGTTCACTCCCCGTTCACTCTAAGCGGCCCGTTCACTCCCAGTAGCCCGTTCACTCCCAGTAGCCCGTTCACTCCCCAGTCTCTCCCAGCGCCCCGTTCACTCCCCGTTCACTCCCAGCGCCCCGTTCACTCCCCGTTCACTCCCAGCAGCCCGTTCACTCCCCGTTCACTCCAAGCGGCCCGTTCACTCCCAGTAGCCCGTTCACTCCCCGTTCACCCCCAGCAGCCCGTTCACTACCCGTTCACTCCCAGCAGCCCATTCACTCCCCGTTCACTCCCAGCAGCCCGTTCACTCCCAGCGGCCCGTTCACTCACAGCAGCCCGTTCACTCCCTGGGGAGTCTAGAACAGGGGTTCACAGTGTCAGAAAAAGGGGGTAGGTCATGGGCAGCACAGTGGTTAGCACAGTTGCTTCACAATTCCAGGTTCCCAGGTTCGAGTCCCGACTGGGTCGCTATCTGCGTGTGTTTCCTCCGGGTGCTCCGGTTTCCTCCCACAGTCCAAAGATGTGCAGGTTCGGTGGATTGGCCATGATAAATTGCCCTTAGTGTCCAAAAAAGGTTGGGTGGGGTTGCTGGGTTATGGAGGTAGGGTGGAGGCGTGGGCTTAAGTAGGGTGCTCTTTCCAAGGGCAGTGCAGACTCGTTGGGCCGAATGGCCTCCTTCTGCACTGTAAATTCTATGATTTTATGATTTAGGACTAGAATCATAGAATCATAGAAGTTTACAGCATGGAAACAGGCCCTTCGGCCCAACCAGTCCATGCTGCCCAGTTTTTTACCATTAAGCTAGTCCCAGTTGCCCGCACTTGGCCCATAACCCTCTATACCCATCTTACCCATGTAACCATCTAAATGCTTTTTGAAAGACACAATTGTACCCGCTTCTACTACTACCTCTGGCAGCCCATTCCAGACACTCACTACCCTCTGAGTGAAGAAATTGCCCCTCTGGGCCCTTCTGAATCTCTCCCCTCTCACCTTAAACCTATGCCCTCTAGTTTTAGACTCCCCTACCTTTGGGAAAAGATGTTGACTATCTACCTTATCTATGCCCCTCATTATTTTATAGACCTCTATAAGATCACCCCTAAGCCTCCTACGCTCCAGGGAAAAAAGTCCCAGTCTATCCAGCCTCTCCTTATAACTCAAACCATCAAGTCCCGGCAACATCCTAGTAAATCTTTTCTGCACTCTTTCTAGTTTAATAATATCCTTTCTATAATAGGGTGACCAGAACTGCACACAGTATTCCAAGTGTGGCCGTACCAATGTCTTGTACAACTTCAACAAGACGTCCCAACTCCTATATTCAATGTTCTGACCAATGAAACCAAGCATGCCGAATGCCTTCTTCACCACCCTGTCCACCTGCGACTCCACCTTCAAGGAGCTATGAACCTGTACTCCTAGATCTCTTTGTTCTATAACTCTCCCCAACGCCATACCATTAACTGAGTAGGTCCTGGCCTGATTCGATCTGCCAAAATGCATCACCTCACATTTATCTAAATTAAACTCCATCTGCCATTCGTCGGCCCACTGGCCTAATTGATCAAGATCCCGTTGCAATCCTAGATAACCTTCTTCACTATCCACTGTGCCACCAATCTTGGTGTCATCTGCAAACTTACTAACCATGCCTCCTAAAAGGACTAAGATAAGGAGAAATCTCTTCACTCAGAAGGTGGTGAACCTGTGGATTCTCTACCACAGGAGGCTGTGGAGGTCAAGACACTGAATATACTTAAGAAGCAAATGGATAGATTTCTCGACTCGACAGGCAGCAAGGCAATGGGCCACGCGCGGGAGTGTGGTGTTGAGACAGAGGATCAACCATAATGGCGGAGCAGAGTCGAAGGTCAGAATGGTCTGTTCCTGCTCTTGTTTTCTATGTCTCTATGTGTGTGAGAGCGTGAAGTGCACATGTATGCCTCGTGTCTGCGTGACATGTGTGTGTGCCTCGTGTTTGTGTGACATGCGTGTGCCTGGGTTTGTCTTACGTGTGTGTCGCCTCAGGTTTAGACCATAAGACATAGGAGCAGAATTAGGCCACTCGACCCATCGAGTCTGCTCTGCCATTCAATCAGGGCTGATAACGTGATGTGTGAGTACCTTGGGTTTTTGTGACATGCGTGTGTCTTGGGTTTGTGTGATGTGTGTGTGCATCGGGTTTGCGTGACGTGTGTGTGTGTTTCAGGATTGCGTGACGTATGTGTGTGCCTCGGGTTTACGTGACGTATGTGTGTGCCTCGGGTTTACGTGACGTATGAGTGTGCCTCGGGTTTACGTGACGTATGTGTGTGCCTCAGGTTTACGTGACGTATGAGTGTGCCTCGGGTTTACGTGACGTATGAGTGTGCCTCAGGTTTACGTGACGTATGAGTGTGCCTCGGGTTTACGTGACGTATGAGTGTGCCTCGGGTTTACGTGACGTATGAGTGTGCCTCAGGTTTACGTGACGTATGAGTGTGCCTCAGGTTTACGTGACGTATGTGTGTGCCTCGGGTTTACGTGACGTATGTGTGTGCCTCGGGTTTACGTGACGTATGTGTGTGCCTCGGGTTTACGTGACGTATGTGTGTGCCTCGGGTTTACGTGACGTATGAGTGTGCCTCAGGTTTACGTGACGTATGAGTGTGCCTCAGGTTTACGTGACGTATGTGTGTGCCTCGGGTTTACGTGACGTATGTGTGTGCCTCGGGTTTACGTGACGTATGTGTGTGCCTCGGGTTTACGTGACGTATGAGTGTGCCTCGGGTTTACGTGACGTATGTGTGTCTGTGTGTTTCAGGTTTGCGTGACGTATGTGTGTGCCTCGGGTTTGCGTGATGTGTGTCTGTGTTTCAGGTTTGCGTGTCGCGGTGTGACCGGTCGCACACAGGGAGGCTCCTGTGTGGCGGTGTTGGTTTTGGAACTTTCTGCCCATTTGATGGTTGGTTTTTGGTGATGAATCGTGAGGAGAGAGGGTGGTGGATTCTCGCCGGTGTGGGAGGTTGGTGGGGACGTCGGTGGTGCTGAGTCAATGTATATACACCCCATTGGGGTGATGGGAACTTCATGAAAAAGCTGTTAGCGAGCATTCCGGATCTGGGGCGAAATTCTCCGGTATCGGCACGATGTCCGCCGACTGGCGCCCAAAACGGCGCAAATCAGTCGGGCATCGCGCCGCCCCAAAGGTGCGGAATGCTCCGCATCTTGGGGGCCGAGCCCCAACCTTAAGGGGCTAGGCCCGCGCCGGACGAATTTTCGCCCCGCCTGCTGGCGGAAAAGGCCTTTGGTGCCCCGCCAGGTGGCGCGGAAATGACATCTCCGGGCGGCGCATGCGCGGGAGTGTTAGCGGCCGCTGACGGCATTCCCGCACATGCGCCGTGGAGGGAGTCTCTTCCGCCTCCGCCATGGTGGAGACCGTGGCTAAGGAGGAAGGGAAAGAGGGCCCCCTCGGCACAGGCCCGCCCGCGGATCGGTGGGCCCCGATTGCGGGCCAGGCCACCGTGGGGGCACCCCCCGGGGCCAGATCGCCCCGCGCCCCCCCCAGGACCCCGGAGCCCGCCGGCGCCGCCTTGTACCGCCGGTAAGGTAGGTGGTTTAATCTACGCCGGCGGGACAGGCATTTTAGCGGCGGGACTTCGGCCCATTCGGGCCAGAGAATCGTGGGGGGGGGGGCCCGCCAACCGGCGTGGCGCGATTCCCGCCCCCGCCGAATATCCAGTGCCGGAGAATTTGGCAACCGGCGGGGGCGGGATTCACGCCAGCCCCCGTGATTCTCCGACCCGGCGGGGGGTCGGAGAATGTCGCCCCTGGTTTCCACAATAGTGAGGGTGATTTTAATTGTGTCCTGGATCCGAGGGTGGGCTGGTCGAAGCCCAAGTTGGTGGTGAGGACAGTAATGGCGAGAGGGCTGTTTATGGAGCAGATGGGAAGGGTGGATCCATTGCAGTTTAGGCACCCGGGTGTGAGAGAATATTCCTTCTTCTCCCAGGTCCACCGGGTATGCTTGGGAATTGATTTCTTTGTGGTGGGAGTGGTGGTGGCGAGTATGCAGGTATAGTCATCTCGGACCATGCACCGCATTATGTTGATGTGAGGCTGGAGTGGGGGTGGGCACAGAGATCGGGCGATTCAATTCGGGGTCATTAGCAGATAAAACGTTTTGTGATAAAGTGCAATTGGCGATGTAGAATTCAATCAAAATGGGGAGGTGTCTCCTGCCACGTTCTGGGAGACACTGAAGGCGGTGGTCTGGTGGGGGTGGTGGGGAAAGTGATTGCATTTAAGGCCCAGGGTGGCACGGTAGCACTGTTGCTTCACAGTGCCAGGGTCCCGGGTTCGATCCCCGGCTTGGGTCACCGTCTGTGTCTGAGTGGGATTCCTCTGGGTGCTCCGGTTTCCGAACATAAGAACTAGGAGCAGGAGTAGGCCATCTGGCCCCTTGAGCCTGCTCCACCATTCAATGAGATCATGGCTGATCTTTTGTGGACTCAGCTCCACTTTCCGGCCCGAACACCATAACCCTTAATCCCTTTATTCTTCAAAAAACTATCTATCTTTATATTAAAAACATTTAATGAAGGAGCCTCTACTGCTTCACTGGGCAAGGAATTCCATAGATTCACAACCCTTTGGGTGAAGAGGTTCCTCCTAAACTCAGTCCTAAATCTACTTCCCCTTATTTTGAGGCTATGCCCCCTAGTTCTGCTTTCACCCGCCAGTGGAAACAACCTGCCCGCATCTATCCTATCTATTCCCTTCATAATCTTATATGTTTCTATAAGATCCCCCCTCATCCTTCTAAATTCCAACGAGTACAGTCCCAGTCTACTCAACCTCTCCTCGTAATCCAACCCCTTCAGCTCTGGGATTAACCTAGAGAATCTCCTCTGCACTCCCTCCAGTGCCAGTACGTCCTTTCTCAAGTAAGGAGACCAAAACTGAACACAATACTCCAGGTGTGGCCTCACTAACACCTTATACAATTGCAGCATAACCTCCCTAGTCTTAAACTCCATCCCTCTAGCAATGAAGGACAAAATTCCATTTGCCTTCTTAATCACCTGTTGCACCTGAAAACCAACTTTCTGCGACTCATGCACTAGCAAACCCAGGTCTCTCTGCACAGCAGCATGTTTTAATATTTTACCATTTAAATAATAATCCCTTTTGCTGTTATTCCTACCAAAATGGATAACCTCACATTTGTCAACATTGTATTCCATCTGCCAGACCCTAGCCCATTCACTTAGCCTATCCAAATCCCTCTGCAGACTTCCAGTATCCTCTGCACTTTTTGCTTTACCACTTATCTTAGTGCCGTCTGCAAACTTGGACACATTGCCCTTGGTCCCCAACTCCAAATCATCTATGTAAATTGTGAACAGATGTGGGCCCAACACTGATCCCTGAGGGACACCACTAGCTACTGATTGCCAACCAGAGAAACACCCATTAATCCCCACTCTTTGCTTTCTATTAATTAACCAATCCTCTATCCATGCTACTACTTTCCCCTTAATGCCATGCATCTTTATCTTATGCAACAATCTTTTGTGTGGCACCGTGTCAAAGGCTTTCTGGAAATCCAGATATACCACATCCATTGGCTCCCCGTTATCTACCGCACTGTTAATGTCCTCAAAAAATTCCACTAAATTAGTTAGGCACGACCTGCCCTTTATGAACACATGCTGCGTCTGCCCAATGGGACAATTTCCATCCAGATGCCTCGCTATTTCTTCCTTGATGATAGATTCCAGCATCTTCCCTGCTACCGAAGTTAAGCTCACTGGCCTATAATTACCCGCTTTCTGCCTACCTCCTTTTTTAAACAGTGGTGTCACGTTTGCTAATTTCCAATCTGCCGGGACCACCCCAGAGTCTAGTGAATTTTGGTAAATTAACCCTAGTGCATTTGTAATTTCCCTAGCCATCTCTTTTCGCACTCTGGGATGCATTCCATCAGGGCCAGGAGACTTGTCTACCTTTAGCCCCATTAGCTTGCCCATCACTACCTCCTTGGTGATAACAATCCTCTCAAGGTCCTCACCTGTCATAGCCTCATTTCTATCAGTCACTGGCATGTTATTTGTGTCTTCCACTGTGAAGACCGACCCAAAAAACCTGTTCAGTTCCTCAGCCATTTTCATCTCCCATTATTAAATCTCCCTTCTCATCCTCTAAAGGACCAATATTTACCTTAGCCACTCTTTTTTGTTTTATGTATTTGTAGAAACTTTTACTATCTGTTTTTATATTCTGAGCAAGTTTACTCTCATAATCTATCTTACTCTTTATAGCTTTTTTAGTAGCTTTCTGTTGCCCCCTAAAGATTTCCCAGTCCTCTAGTCTCCCACTGATCTTTGCTACTTTGTATGTTTTTTCCTTCAATTTGATACTCTCCCTTATTTCCTTAGATATCCACGGTCGATTTTCCCTCTTTTTACCGTCCTTCCTTTTTGTTGATATAAACCTTTGCTGAGCACTGTGAAAAATCACTTGGAAGGTTCTCCACTGTTCCTCAACTGTTTCACTATAAAGTCTTTGCTCCCAGTCTACCTTAGCTAGTTCTTCTCTCATCCCATTGTAATCTCCTTTGTTTAAGCACAAAACACTAGTGCTTGATTTTACCTTCTCACCCTCCATCTGTATTTTTAATTCCACCATATTGTGATCGCTCCTTCCGAGAGGATCCGAGAGGTTTGGGGGTTGGTGGGCGGATGGGATCGTTGTTATTATGGGGATTGACATATCTTGCTGATTATTGTTTATTGTTGATGGGTGTAATTGCGGGAGAAAATGTGAAAAAGGAGAATAAAAATATTTTTTTTAAAAACAAACTTATAATTTGGAACAGGGGGAATAAGAAGTCGATCGAACAACGGGTACGGCTTACGGCTAAAATCTGGTTCACAATCCCTCTAGATTTGCATGCAAGTCTGATGAGTTTACCTTCCCCTTCCCTATTAGTTACGCATGCGGTTAGTGTACACTTCCGAATTTTGTTTACTTGTTCGATATGAAACTTACTCTTGTGGTTTGTTTTTCTTTCCTCCAATTTAATTCAAAGATGTGGGATCTCTCAGACTTCTAATCGAGATCCCGTCAGAGTAGCCAATAAATGTTGCCTTTTTACCCTTTATGTGAACCACAAGTTGTTTCTTATATTGACCAAATGGCCACACAACCAGTATGTTAGCTCAAAGCACAGTTTATTAAAAACACAAGACTTGTATCTCTACGCAATAATACACGCGGCTCCATACTAAACTGCACCCAACAACTAAGATGACCTTTACTGAACTTTGCGTGACCGGCACTGTGCGAGATAAGGCCTTTATCCGGGTCCACCTGGGTCGGTTGGAAATCGTCAGGTTCGTCTCGGCTGGGCTCATCCTTCAGGTAGCGATCGCGGGTCCTTGAACCTGGCCGGTTGATATGCTGCAATTGGTCGCACACAGGCCAGTCCAAAAGAGGCTGATCTCTAGTGCGCAGGGCTTCTTATCCTTCTTCTCTTTCGCGCCCTTTTGGGCAGTCCTTACTCCAGGTCCAATGTTTCGATCACCCTCATCGATCTTAGCTAATTAGGGGGTGGATACCTCGATGACTGGGCTGGTCCTAGCTATCATTGTCCCAGGCACGTAGGCATTTCCAAATAAGGGGAGGTGGCGCCGGTTAGTCTGCTATCTTTTAAGATAAAGATAGATAGTTTTTTGAAGAATAAAGGGATTAAGGTGTTCGGGCCGGCAAGTGGAGCTGAGTCCACAAAAGATCAGCCATGATCTCATTGAATGGCGGAGCAGGCTTGAGGGGCCAGATGGCCTACTCCTGCTCCTAGTTCTTATGTTCTTCTTATGTTAATGGTCCTCAGTGCGAATGCTATTATCTTGGGGAAATGGTAATTGATTCTCAATGGATGCAAGTTTCAGCCAAGTCTGGTTTCTTTGCACAATACACAGAGGCTGTGTACCTGTCTGTGTCCCAAATGGACCACAATTCCCATGGTCCTTTGCAGATAGCCATTTTACATGGCTACAGGAGAAATAGAAAAGAGACCAGAGGGAAATTTCTTCACACAGAGCGTGGTGAGCATCTGGAACGAGCTGCCAGAGGCAGTGGTAGAGGCGGGTACAATTTTGTCTTTTAAAAAGCAGTTAGACAGTTACATGGGCAGGGTGGGTATAGAGGGATATGGGCCAAATGCGGGCAAGTGGGACTAGCATAGTGATAGAAACTGGGCAGCATGGACAAGCTGGGCCGAAGGGCCTGTTTCAATGCTGTAAACATCGATGACTCTTTGATATCCTTCAATAACAGTATTGGTTTGAGAAAGAGGAAAGGCTGATCAAATATGACTTAACAGGATATATATTCATGCTTACACTTGGGTGTACAGATAGTGAAAGACTACCAGAGGAGGCGAGGCTGCTGGATTGGGCAGATGTAATGGGCGGGATTCCCTGATTCCCCAGCCGAGTATTTCTCAGTGGCACTCCGTTCACTGACGATGGGATTATCTCTTCCCACCGCTTGTCAACGGGATTTCCCATTGTAGCCACAGCACACTGCCGGGAGACCCGTGGGCGGGGATGTGCTGTTGGCGGGAACAGAGAATTCCGACGGTGGAGAATTCTGGCCAGAGAGTGCGATAATGGAATAATCCTCGAGGACAATTGGCATTTCCGTTAGTTAGAGACACAATTGGGTCTGTGGTTTGAGGACACCATTCCAAGGTGCATTTTGGTAGGAAGAAGATGGAGAGATAATTCTGAAGTGGTGCAGGAGCAGAGGGACCTGGGTGTACCTGTGTATGGAGAAGGGGGCAGGACAGGGAGAGAGTAGACAATCTTTTGGGCTTTATTAATAGAGGCAGTGAATATGAGAGCAAGGAGGTTATGTTAATGTTGTATAAAACACGAGTTCAGCCTCAATTGGAATATTACATCCATTTCTGCGTTCCGCACTTTAGGAAATTGAAGGCGTCAGAGAGAATTTCACAAGAATGGTTTCAGGGATGGGAAACTTCAGTTATCAGGATAGAGTGGAGAGGTTGGGACTGTTCTCCTGGGAGAGAAGGCGGCTGAGAGGAGATTTAATAGAGATGTTCAAAATCATCGGACGGAGTAGTCAGAGAGAAAGTGTTTCTCTTTGTAAAAGGATCAGGAACAAGAGGGCACAGATTGAATGTAATTGGGAAAAAGCAGTAATGGAGACGTGAGGAGCGATGTTTTTTCAGGAGTGAGAGTGTGGTGATTCAAATAGGAATCGGACAGATATCTGAATTTGATTCTGATGAAAATTCAGGCATTGTGAGGTTACAGTGAACAAGCAGGGCTTGATGAATTACTCTGCAGCAGGTGAGTATGCCTCCATTCCCTGAGAGAGGCCGGGGGGGGGGGGGGGTGAGAAATCCCAGCTGCTTTCATGTAGCTCAGTCGGGATGAGGGGGCTTCTCAACGAGGGGATTATTTTGACCGTTTTACTCTAGCCTCCGTGTGACTGGAATAGCGATCGTTGAGATACTTCTCTCCCTTGTGAAATGAAAATCGCTTACTGTCACAAGTAGGCTTCAAATGAAGTTACTGGGAAAAGCCCCTAGTCGCCACATTCCGGCGCCTGCTCGGGGAGGCTGGTACGGGCTGTCATGATGGAGATGAAGTCAAGGATCAACTCCGGTCATATCGAATGTTGGAACAGGCTCGAGGGGCTGAATGGTCTCCTCCTGCTTCTATTTCTTATTCTTGTGTTGGTGAGCAGAATTATTGGATTTGGTTGTGATGGCTTTTGCAGTCTAATAGTCTGTGCAGTGTTTTCATTATCTGGGATTACCCATTGAGACTAGTTTGGCGAGCAAGGTGGCACCTGAGATGTGGAATCCTTGGCAACAGCTGGCACATTCAGGAGAAGAGGATGGAGCTGCGGGCGGGCCCCAAACCAATATTGACCGCTCACCGTCCGGATCTTTAAGCTACTGACCTGCGCCGTCTCCGTCTCACTGAGGCCCAAACTGTCTGAAACGGGAAGACTGTGTGAGAGAGAGGGAGGGACAGAGAGAGAGAGAGCAGCAGTGAGAGATACAGAGCCAAAGGGAGGCGGCAAGAGTGAGAAATATTGTGTGAGAGAGAGATAGAGAGGGAGAGCATGCAAGAGATTGGCAGAAAAAAGCAGTGAGAAATAGAGTGACAGTGAGAGAGATTGTGGGGGAGATAGTGAGAGTGAGAGTGGGAGAAGGAGACAGACAGACAATGAAGAATGTTTCAACGCTGGCTCCTTATTCCAAGATTGCCTCTGACAGCTCCATAAAACCCTCGGCGTCTGTGTGACATTGTCCTGTCCTACACACACACTCGCTTCAGACACCAGGGTATTTTTACCTGTTGACAGGCTAGAATTTGGGGAGGCAATGACGGGGTTGGTGGCATGTGCTCAGTGTCGCGCTGGGAAGCATCTGTGATCGCAGGCGGCCGGTGATGAGTCAGGGCGAGTGTGTCGCGGACTCCACTGTCTCCCGGGGTTCACTCCCCCAAGGCCGCGGGTGTGCCTGACGGAGGGTTGAGCACAGCTCGGACCCAAGCTCACCTCTCGCCGAGCAGACCGAGGGAGGGTCACCTGCTGCTGCTCTGACCCGTGGCCACGGCAGCGTCTCAAACAACCACAATGAATCAAAACCACAACAAAAATAGTTCAACATAAAATGAAGAGGAGGGAGAGGGAGTGTGAGTGAAGGAGAGGGAGAGTGAGTGAAGGAGAGTGAGAGTGAGTGAAGGAGAGGGAGTGGGAGTGAAGGAGAGGGAGTGTGAGTGAAGGAGAGGGAGAGTGAGTGAAGGAGAGGGAGTGGGAGTGAAGGAGAGGGAGTGTGAGTGAAGGAGAGGGAGTGGGAGTGAAGGAGAGGGAGTGGGAGTGAAGGAGAGGGAGAGTGAGTGAAGGAGAGGGAGTGGGAGTGAAGGAGAGGGAGAGTGAGTGAAGGAGAGGGAGTGTGAGTGAAGGAGTGGGAGTGGGAGTGAAGGAGAGGGAGAGTGAGTGAAGGAGAGGGAGTGTGAGTGAAGGAGGGGGAGTGTGAGTGAAGGAGAGGGAGTGGGAGTGAAGGAGAGGGAGTGTGAGTGAAGGAGAGGGAGAGTGAGTGAAGGAGAGGGAGAGTGAGTGAAGGAGAGGGAGTGTGAGTGAAGGAGTGGGAGTGGGAGTGAAAGAGGGAGAGTGAGTGAAGGAGAGGGAGTGGGAGTGAAGGAGAGGGAGAGTGAGTGAAGGAGTGGGAGTGGGAGTGAAGGAGAGGGAGAGTGAGTGAAGGAGAGGGAGTGGGAGTGAAGGAGAGGGAGTGTGAGTGAAGGAGAGGGAGTGTGAGTGAAGGAGTGGGAGTGGGAGTGAAAGAGGGAGAGTGAGTGAAGGAGAGGGAGTGGGAGTGAAGGAGAGGGAGAGTGAGTGAAGGAGAGGGAGAGTGAGTGAAGGAGAGGGAGTGTGAGTGAAGGAGTGGGAGTGGGAGTGAAGGAGAGGGAGAGTGAGTGAAGGAGAGGGAGTGGGAGTGAAGGAGAGGGAGTGTGAGTGAAGGAGAGGGAGAGTGAGTGAAGGAGAGGGAGAGTGAGTGAAGGAGAGGGAGTGTGAGTGAAGGAGTGGGAGTGGGAGTGAAAGAGGGAGAGTGAGTGAAGGAGAGGGAGTGGGAGTGAAGGAGAGGGAGAGTGAGTGAAGGAGAGGGAGAGTGAGTGAAGGAGAGGGAGTGTGAGTGAAGGAGTGGGAGTGGGAGTGAAGGAGAGGGAGAGTGAGTGAAGGAGAGGGAGTGTGAGTGAAGGAGAGGGAGTGTGAGTGAAGGAGAGGGAGTGTGAGTGAAGGAGAGGGAGTGGGAGTGAAGGAGAGGGAGTGTGAGTGAAGGAGAGGGAGTGGGAGTGAAGGAGAGGGAGTGTGAGTGAAGGAGAGGGAGTGGGAGTGAAGGAGAGGGAGTGGGAGTGAAGGAGAGGGAGAGTGAGTGAAGGAGAGGGAGAGTGAGTGAAGGAGTGTGAGTGAAGGAGAGGGAGTGGGAGTGAAGGAGAGGGAGAGTGAGTGAAGGAGAGTGAGAGTGAGTGAAGGAGAGGGAGTGTGAGTGAAGGAGAGGGAGAGTGAGTGAAGGAGAGGGAGTGGGAGTGAAGGAGAGGGAGAGTGAGTGAAGGAGAGGGAGTGTGAGTGAAGGAGAGGGAGTGGGAGTGAAGGAGAGGGAGAGTGAGTGAAGGAGAGTGAGAGTGAGTGAAGGAGAGGGAGTGGGAGTGAAGGAGAGGGATAGTGAGTGAAGGAGAGGGAGCGTGAGTGAAGGAGAGGGAGTGGGAGTGAAGGAGAGGGAGAGTGAGTGAAGGAGAGGGAGTGGGAGTGAAGGAGAGGGAGCGTGAGTGAAGGAGAGGGAGTGTGAGTGAAGGAGAGGGAGCGGGAGTGAAGGAGAGGGAGAGTGAGTGAAGGAGAGTGAGAGTGAGTGAAGGAGAGGGAGTGGGAGTGAAGGAGAGGGAGTGTGAGTGAAGGAGAGGGAGAGTGAGTGAAGGAGAGGGAGTGGGAGTGAAGGAGAGGGAGAGTGAGTGAAGGAGAGGGAGTGTGAGTGAAGGAGAGGGAGTGGGAGTGAAGGAGAGGGAGTGGGAGTGAAGGAGAGGGAGCGTGAGTGAAGGAGAGGGAGCGTGAGTGAAGGAGAGGGAGAGTGAGTGAAGGAGAGGGAGTGGGAGTGAAGGAGAGGGAGTGTGAGTGAAGGAGAGGGAGTGGGAGTGAAGGAGAGTGAGAGTGAGTGAAGGAGAGGGAGTGGGAGTGAAGGAGAGGGAGAGTGAGTGAAGGAGAGTGAGAGTGAGTGAAGGAGAGGGAGTGGGAGTGAAGGAGAGGGAGAGTGAGTGAAGGAGAGGGAGAGTGAGTGAAGGAGAGGGAGTGGGAGTGAAGGCGAGGGAGTGTGAGTGAAGGAGAGGGAGTGGGAGTGAAGGAGAGGGAGTGGGAGTGAAGGAGAGGGAGTGTGAGTGAAGGAGAGGGAGTGTGAGTGAAGGAGAGGGAGTGTGAGTGAAGGAGAGGGAGTGTGAGTGAAGGAGAGGGAGTGTGAGTGAAGGAGAGGGAGTGTGAGTGAAGGAGAGGGAGTGGGAGTGAAGGAGAGGGAGAGTGAGTGAAGGAGAGGGAGTGTGAGTGAAGGAGAGGGAGTGTGAGTGAAGGAGAGGGAGCGGGAGTGAAGGAGAGGGAGAGTGAGTGAAGGAGAGGGAGTGGGAGTGAAGGAGAGGGAGAGTGAGTGAAGGAGAGGGAGTGGGAGTGAAGGAGAGGGAGAGTGAGTGAAGGAGAGGGAGCGGGAGTGAAGGAGAGGGAGAGTGAGTGAAGGAGAGTGAGAGTGAGTGAAGGAGAGGGAGTGGGAGTGAAGGAGAGGGAGAGTGAGTGAAGGAGAGGGAGCGTGAGTGAAGGAGAGGGAGCGGGAGTGAAGGAGAGGGAGAGTGAGTGAAGGAGAGTGAGAGTGAGTGAAGGAGAGGGAGTGGGAGTGAAGGAGAGGGAGAGTGAGTGAAGGAGAGGGAGAGTGAGTGAAGGAGAGGGAGTGGGAGTGAAGGAGAGGGAGTGTGAGTGAAGGAGAGGGAGTGTGAGTGAAGGAGTGTGAGTGAAGGAGAGGGAGTGGGAGTGAAGGAGAGGGAGTGGGAGTGAAGGAGAGGGAGTGGGAGTGAAGGAGAGGGAGAGTGAGTGAAGGAGAGGGAGTGTGAGTGAAGGAGAGGGAGTGTGAGTGAAGGAGAGGGAGTGGGAGTGAAGGAGAGGGAGTGGGAGTGAAGGAGAGGGAGAGTGAGTGAAGGAGAGGGAGTGTGAGTGAAGGAGAGGGAGCGTGAGTGAAGGAGAGGGAGAGTGAGTGAAGGAGAGGGAGTGGGAGTGAAGGAGAGGGAGTGGGAGTGAAGGAGAGTGAGAGTGAGTGAAGGAGAGGGAGTGGGAGTGAAGGAGAGGGAGTGGGAGTGAAGGAGAGGGAGAGTGAGTGAAGGAGAGGGAGAGTGAGTGAAGGAGAGGGAGAGTGAGTGAAGGAGAGGGAGAGTGAGTGAAGGAGAGGGAGTGGGAGTGAAGGAGAGGGAGAGTGAGTGAAGGAGAGGGAGTGGGAGTGAAGGAGAGGGAGAGTGAGTGAAGGAGAGGGAGTGTGAGTGAAGGAGAGGGAGTGTGAGTGAAGGAGAGGGAGTGTGAGTGAAGGAGAGGGAGAGTGAGTGAAGGAGAGGGAGTGTGAGTGAAGGAGAGTGAGAGTGAGTGAAGGAGAGGGAGTGGGAGTGAAGGAGAGGGAGAGTGAGTGAAGGAGAGGGAGAGTGAGTGAAGGAGAGGGAGTGGGAGTGAAGGAGAGGGAGAGTGAGTGAAGGAGAGGGAGTGTGAGTGAAGGAGAGGGAGTGGGAGTGAAGGAGAGGGAGTGTGAGTGAAGGAGAGGGAGCGTGAGTGAAGGAGAGTGAGAGTGAGTGAAGGAGAGGGAGTGTGAGTGAAGGCGAGGGAGTGGGAGTGAAGGAGAGGGAGTGTGAGTGAAGGAGAGGGAGAGTGAGTGAAGGAGAGGGAGAGTGAGTGAAGGAGAGGGAGTGGGAGTGAAGGAGAGGGAGTGTGAGTGAAGGAGAGGGAGAGTGAGTGAAGGAGAGGGAGTGGGAGTGAAGGAGAGGGAGTGTGAGTGAAGGAGAGGGAGTGTGAGTGAAGGAGAGGGAGTGGGAGTGAAGGAGAGGGAGTGTGAGTGAAGGAGAGGGAGCGTGAGTGAAGGAGTGTGAGTGAAGGAGAGGGAGTGGGAGTGAAGGAGAGGGAGAGTGAGTGAAGGAGAGGGAGAGTGAGTGAAGGAGAGGGAGTGGGAGTGAAGGAGAGGGAGTGTGAGTGAAGGAGAGGGAGTGTGAGTGAAGGAGAGGGAGTGGGAGTGAAGGAGAGGGAGTGGGAGTGAAGGAGAGGGAGTGGGAGTGAAGGAGAGGGAGTGGGAGTGAAGGAGTGTGAGTGAAGGAGAGGGAGTGGGAGTGAAGGAGAGGGAGAGTGAGTGAAGGAGTGTGAGTGAAGGAGAGGGAGTGGGAGTGAAGGAGAGGGAGTGTGAGTGAAGGAGAGGGAGTGGGAGTGAAGGCGAGGGAGTGTGAGTGAAGGAGAGGGAGTGGGAGTGAAGGAGAGGGAGTGGGAGTGAAGGAGAGGGAGTGTGAGTGAAGGAGAGGGAGAGTGAGTGAAGGAGAGGGAGTGGGAGTGAAGGAGAGGGAGTGGGAGTGAAGGAGAGGGAGAGTGAGTGAAGGAGAGGGAGAGTGAGTGAAGGAGAGGGAGTGGGAGTGAAGGCGAGGGAGTGTGAGTGAAGGAGAGGGAGCGGGAGTGAAGGAGAGGGAGAGTGAGTGAAGGAGAGGGAGTGGGAGTGAAGGAGAGGGAGTGTGCGTGAAGGAGAGGGAGCGTGAGTGAAGGAGAGTGAGAGTGAGTGAAGGAGAGGGAGTGGGAGTGAAGGAGAGGGAGTGGGAGTGAAGGAGAGGGAGAGGGAGTGAAGGAGAGGGAGTGGGAGTGAAGGAGAGGGAGTGGGAGTGAAGGAGAGGGAGAGGGAGTGAAGGAGAGGGAGTGTGAGTGAAGGAGAGGGAGTGGGAGTGAAGGAGAGGGAGTGTGAGTGAAGGAGAGGGAGTGGGAGTGAAGGAGAGGGAGTGTGAGTGAAGGAGAGGGAGTGGGAGTGAAGGAGAGGGAGAGGGAGTGAAGGAGAGGGAGTGTGAGTGAAGGAGTGTGAGTGAAGGAGAGGGAGTGTGAGTGAAGGAGAGGGAGTGTGAGTGAAGGAGAGGGAGCGTGAGTGAAGGAGAGGGAGTGTGAGTGAAGGAGAGGGAGTGTGAGTGAAGGAGAGTGAGCGTGAGTGAAGGAGAGGGAGTGTGAGTGAAGGAGAGGGAGTGTGAGTCAAGGGTAGGGAGTGTGAGTGAAGGAGAGGGTGAGGGAGTGACGGAGAGGGAGTGTGAGTGAAGGAGAGGGAGGGTTGGGTGAAGGATAGGGAGAGGGAGTGAAGGAGAGGGAGTGTAAGTGAAGGAGAGGGAGTGGGAGTGAAGGAGAGGTAGTGTGAGTCGGGTAGGGAGTGTGAGTGAAGGAGAGGGAGTGGGAGTGAAGGAGAGTGTGTGGGAGTGAAGGAGAGGGAGTGTGAGTGAAGGAGAGGGAGTGGGAGTGAAGGAGTGTGAGTGAAGGAGGGGGAGTGGGAGTGAAGGAGTGTGAGTGAAGGAGGGGGAGTGTGAGTGAAGGAGAGGGAGTGGGAGTGAAGGAGTTGGAGTGAAGGAGAGGGAGTGTGAGTGAAGGAGAGGGAGTGTGAGTGAAGGAGAGGGAGTGTGAGTGAAGGAGAGGGAGTGGGAGTGAAGGAGAGGGAGTGTGAGTGAAGGAGAGGGAGTGGGAGTGAAGGAGAGGGAGTGGGAGTGAAGGAGAGGGAGTGGGAGTGAAGGAGAGGGAGTGGGAGTGAGGGAGTGTGAGTGAAGGAGAGGGAGTGTGAGTGAAGGAGAGGGAGTGTGAGTGAAGGAGAGGGAGTGTGAGTGAAGGAGAGGGAGTGTGAGTGAAGGAGAGGGAGTGTGAGTGAAGGAGAGGGAGTGTGAGTCAAGGGTAGGTAGTGGGAGCGGGAATGGGACGGAAGGAGAGATTAATTTAACACCAATCAGCTCTCCCCCTCAAAGGGAAGAGCTCCGATGATCATCTGGCGACTTTACCGTTACTATTTAAAAATGGAGGCCGAGGGAAAACAGGGGATTATTGGCCAGTCAGCCTGATGCTGGTAGTCGGGGAAAATTTTAAAATCCATTATAAAAGATTTAATAGCAGAACACATGCAAATATGTTCGAGCTTTCAAGCCCGAGATTGGTAGATTTCTATTGGATTAATGTAAAATGGGCGGCACAGTGGTTAGCACCACTACCTCACAGCTCCAGTGTTGCGGGATCAATTCCAGCCTCGGGTGACTGTGGAGTTTGCACTTTCTCCCGTGTCTGCGTGGGTTTCCTCTGGGTGCTCCGGTTTCCTCCCACAGTCCAAAGATGTGCTGGTTGGATGGATCGGCCATGATACATTACAAAATGTCAGGCGGGGTTACTGGGTTTTCGGGATAGGGTGGAGGCGTGGGATTATGTGGGCTTCCAAGAGCTGGTGTAGATGGGTCAAATGGCCTCCATAGAGGGATTCTATGATTAACGACTTGGATGTGAATGTAGAAGATGTATTTTGTAAGTTTGCAGATGACATGAAGGTTGGTGATGTTGTTGACAGTGAGGAGGACAGTTTTAGGATCCAGACTGATATTGATCGGCTGGTAAATTGGGCAGAGCAATGTCAGATGGAATTTAATCCTGATAAGTGTGAGGTGATGCATTTTGGGAGGTGTAATAAGGGTAGGATATACACGATGAATGGCAGGTCCCTCGGGAATATTGAGGAACAAAGGGACCTTGGTGTACAAGTCCATGGATCCCTGAAGGTGGCAGCAGAATTGGATAGCGTGGTGAAGAAGACATATGGAATCCTTGCCTCCATTAGCCAGGACATTGAATACAGGAGCAGGGAGGTCTTGGTACAACTTTATCAAACCTTGTTTCGACGCCAGATGGAATATTGTGTGCAGTTCTGGTTGTCACACCATCGGAAGGATGTGATTGCACTGGAGGAGGAGGTGCAGAGGAGATTCACCAGGATGTTGCCTGGGATGGAAAGTTTCAGCTATGAGGGGAGACTGGATAGATTGGGTTTGTGTTCCCATCAGCAGAGGGGGGCTGAGGGGGGGTCTGATAGAGGTTTACAACATTGTGAGAGGCATAGAGGGGGTAGATCGTAAGAATCATCTCCCCGCGGCAGAGGTGTCTAATACCAGATGGCATGGGTAATACCAGATGGCATGGGTTTAAGGTGAGGAGTAAGTGGTTTAGAGGGGACCTGGGGAAAGAGTTTTTCACCCAGAGGGTGGTGGAAATCTGGAATGTGCTGTCTGAGAGGGTGGGGAAATCAGGAACATGCAGTTTGAGAGGGTGGTGGAAATCTGGAACGTGCTGTCTGAGAGGGTGGGGAAATCAGGAACGTGCTGTCTGAGAGGGTGGTCGAAATCAGGAACATGCTGTCTGAGAAGGTGGTGGAAATCAGGAACGTGCTGTCTGAGAGGGTGGTGGAAATCAGGAACGTGCTGTCTGAGAGGGTGGTGGAAATCAGGAACGTGCAGTCTGAGAGGGTGGTGGAAATCAGGAACGTGCTGGTGAGAGGATGGGGAAATCTGGAACGTGCTGTCTGAGAGGCTGGGGAAATCTGGAACGTGCTGTCTGAGAGGGTGGGGAAATCTGGAACGTGCTGTCTGAGAGGGTGGGGAAATCTGGAACGTGCTGTCTGAGAGGGTGGGGAAATCAGGAACGTGCAGTCTGAGAGGGTGGTGGAAATCTGGAACGTGCTGTCTGAGAGGGTGGTGGAAATCTGGAACGTGCTGTCTGAGAGGGTGGTGGAAATCTGGAACGTGCTGTCTGAGAGGGTGCGGAAATCAGGAACGTGCTGTCTGAGAGGGTGGTGGAAATCAGGAACGTGCTGTCTGAGAGGGGGGTGGAAATCAGGAACGTGCTGCCTGAGAGGGTGGTGGAAATCTGGAACGTGCTGTCTGAGAGGGTGGGGAAATCAGGAACGTGCAGTCTGAGAGGGTGGTGGAAATCTGGAAAGTGCTGTCTGAGAGGGTGGTGGAAATCTGGAACGTGCTGTCTGAGAGGGTGGGGAAATCAGCAACGTGCAGTCTGAGAGGGTGGTGGAAATCTGGAAAGTGCTGTCTGAGAGGGTGGTGGAAATCAGGAACGTGCTGTCTGAGAGGGCGGGGAAATCAGGAACGTGCTGTCTGAGAGGGTGGTAGAAATCTGGAACGTGCTGTCTGAGAGGATGATGGAAATCAGGAACGTGCTGTCTGAGAAGGTGGTGGAAATCAGGAACGTGCAGTCTGAAAGGGTGGTGGAAATCTGGAACGTGCTGTCTGAGAGGGTGGGGAAATCTGGAACGTGCTGTCTGAGAGGGTGGGGAAATCAGGAACGTGCTGTCTGAGAGGGTGGTGGAAATCAGGAACGTGCTGTCTGAGAGGGTGGGGAAATCTGGAACGTGCTGTCTGAGGGTGGTGGAAATCTGGAACGTGCTGTCTGAAAGGGTGAGGAAATCAGGAACGTGCTGTCTGAGAGGGTGGTGGAAATCTGGAACGTGCTGACTGAGAGGGTGGGGAAATCAGGAACGTGCAGTCTGAGAGGGTGGTGGAAATCTGGAACGTGCTGTCTGAGAGGGTGGTGGAAATCAGGAACGTGCTCTCTGAGAGGGTGGTGGAAATCTGGAATGTGCTGTCTGAGAGGGTGGGGAAATCAGGAACGTGCAGTTTGAGAGAGTGGTGGAAATCTGGATCGTGCTGTCTGAGAGGGTGGGGAAATCAGGAACGTGCTGTCTGAGAGGGTGGGGAAATCTGGAACGTGCTGTCTGAGAGGGTGGAGGAAATCTGGAACGTGCTGTCTGAGATGGTGGGGAAATCAGGAACGTGCTCTCTGAGAGGGTGGTGGAAATCTGGAACGTGCTGTCTGAGAGGGTGGGGAAATCAGGAACGTGCTGTCTGAGAGGGTGGTGGAAATCAGGAACGTGCTGTCTGAGATGGTGGGGAAATCAGGAACGTGCTGTCTGAGAGGGTGGTGGAAATCAGGAACGTGCTGACTGAGAGGGTGGGGAAATCAGGAATGTGCAGTCTGAGAGGGTGGGGAAATCTGGAACGTGCTGTCTGAGAGGGTGGGGAAATCTGGAACGTGCTGGCTGAGAGGGTGGTGGAAATCTGGAACGTGCTGTCTGAGAGGGTGGTGGAAATCAGGAACGTGCTCTCTGAGAGGGTGGTGGAAATCTGGAACGTGCTGTCTGAGAGGGTGGGGAAATCAGGAACGTGCTGTCTGAGAGGGTGGTGGAAATCAGGAACGTGCTGTCTGAGAGGGTGGGGAAATCAGGAACGTGCTGTCTGAGAGGGTGGTGGAAATCAGGAACGTGCTGTCTGAGAGGGTGGGGAAATCAGGAACGTGCTGTCTGAGAGGGTGGGGAAATCAGGAACGTACTGTCTGAGAGGGTGGGGAAATCTGGAACGTGCTGTCTGAGGGTTGTGGAAATCAGGAACGTGCTGTCTGAGAGGGTGGGGAAATCAGGAACTTGCTGTCTGAGAGGGTGGGGAAATCAGGAACGTGCTGTCTGAGAGGGTGGTGGAAATCAGGAACGTACTGTCTGAGAGGGTGGGGAAATCTGGAACGTGCTGTCTGAGGGTTGTGGAAATCAGGAACGTGCTGTCTGAGAGGGTGGGGAAATCAGGAACGTGCTGTCTGAGAGGGTGGGGAAATCAGGAACATGCTGTCTGAGAGGGTGGTGGAAATCATTAACGTGCTGTCTGAGAAGGTGGTGGAAATCAGGAACGTGCAGTCTGAAAGGGTGGTGGAAATCTGGAACGTGCTGTCTGAGAGGGTGGTGGAAATCTGGAACGTGTTGACTGAGAGGCTGGGGAAATCTGGAACGTGCAGTCTGAGAGGGTGGTGGAAATCTGGAAAGTGCTGTCTGAGAGGGTGGGTAAATCAGGAACGTGCTGTCTGAGAGGGTGGTGGAAATCTGGAACGTGCTGTCTGAGGGTGGTGGAAATCTGGAACGTGCTGTCTGAAAGGGTGAGGAAATCAGGAACGTGCTGTCTGAGAGGGTGGTGGAAATCTGGAACGTGCTGACTGAGAGGGTGGGGAAATCAGGAACGTGCAGTCTGAGAGGGTGGGGAAATCTGGAACGTGCTGTCTGAGAGGGTGGGGAAATCTGGAACGTGCTGTCTGAGAGGGTGGTGGAAATCTGGAACGTGCTGTCTGAGAGGGTGGTGGAAATCAGGAACGTGCTCTCTGAGAGGGTGGTGGAAATCTGGAATGTGCTGTCTGAGCGGGTGGGGAAATCAGGAACGTGCTGTCTGAGAGGGTGGGGAAATCTGGAACGTGCTGTCTGAGGGTGGTGGAAATCTGGAACGTGCTGTCTGAAAGGGTGAGGAAATCAGGAACGTGCTGTCTGAGAGGGTGGTGGAAATCTGGAACGTGCTGACTGAGAGGGTGGGGAAATCAGGAACGTGCAGTCTGAGAGGGTGGGGAAATCTGGAACGTGCTGTCTGAGAGGGTGGGGAAATCTGGAACGTGCTGTCTGAGAGGGTGGTGGAAATCTGGAACGTGCTGTCTGAGAGGGTGGTGGAAATCAGGAACGTGCTCTCTGAGAGGGTGGTGGAAATCTGGAATGTGCTGTCTGAGAGGGTGGGGAAATCAGGAACGTGCAGTTTGAGAGAGTGGTGGAAATCTGGAACGTGCTGTCTGAGAGGATGGGGAAATCAGGAACGTGCTGTCTGAGAGGGTGGGGAAATCTGGAACGTACTGTCTGAGAGGGTGGGGAAATCTGGAACGTGCTGTCTGAGAGGGTGGGGAAATCAGGAACGTGCTGTCTGAGAGGGTGGGGAAATCTGGAACGTGCTGTCTGAGAGGGTGGAGGAAATCTGGAACGTGCTGTCTGAGAGGGTGGGGAAATCAGGAACGTGCTCTCTGAGAGGGTGGTGGAAATCTGGAACGTGCTGTCTGAGAGGGTGGGGAAATCAGGAACGTGCTGTCTGAGAGGGTGGTGGAAATCAGGAACGTGCTGTCTGAGAGGGTGGGGAAATCAGGAACGTGCTGTCTGAGAGGGTGGTGGAAATCAGGTACGTGCTGTCTGAGAGGGTGGGGAAATCAGGAACGTGCTGTCTGAGAGGGTGGTGGAAATCAGGAACGTACTGTCTGAGAGGTTGGGGAAATCTGGAACGTGCTGTCTGAGAGGGTGGTGGAAATCAGGAACGTGCTGTCTGAGAGGGTGGTGGAAATCAGGAACGTGCTGTCTGAGAGGGTGGGGAAATCTGGAATGTGCTATCTGAGAGGGTGGTGGAAATCAGGAACGTGCTGTCTGAGAGGGTGGGGAAATCTGGAACGTGCTGTCTGAGAGGGTGGGGAAATCAGGAACGTGCTGTCTGAGAGGGTGGGGAAATCAGGAACATGCTGTCTGAGAGGGTGGGGAAATCAGGAACGTGCTGTCTGAGAGGGTGGGGAAATCAGGAACATGCTGTCTGAGAGGGTGGGGAAATCAGGAACGAGCTGTCTGAGAGGGTGGTGGAAATCAGGAACGGGCTGTCTGAGGGTGGTGGAAATATGGAACGTGCTGTCTGAGAGGGTGGTGGAAATCAGGAACGTGCTGTCTGAGAAGGTGGTGGAAATCAGGAACGTGCTGTCTGAGAGGGTGGGGAAATCAGGAACGTGCTGTGTGAGAGGGTGGTGGAAATCTGGAACGTGCTGCCTGAGAGGGTGGTGGTAATCAGGAACGTGCTGTCTGAGAGGGTGGTGGAAATCAGGAACGAGCTGTCTGAGAGGGTGGTGGAAATCAGGAACGTACTGTCTGAGAGGGTGGGGAAATCAGGAACGAGCTGTCTGAGGGTGGTGGAATTCAGGAAAGTGCTGTCTGAGAGGGTGGTGGAAATCAGGAACGTGCTGTCTGAGAGGGTGGGGAAATCAGGAACGTGCTGTGTGAGAGGGTGGGGAAATCAGGAACGAGCTGTCTGAGAGGGTGAGGAAATCAGGAACATGCTGTCTGAGGGTGGTGGAAATCAGGAACGTACTGTCTGAGAGGGTGGGGAAATCAGGAACGTACTGTCTGAGAGGGTGGGGAAATCAGGAACGAGCTGTCTGAGGGTGGTGGAATTCAGGAAAGTGCTTTCTGAGAGGGTGGTGGAAATCAGGAAAGTGCTGTCTGAGAGGGTGGTGGAAATCAGGAACGTGCAGTCTGAGAGGGTGGTGGAAATCAGGAACGTACTGTCTGAGAGGGTGGTGGAAATCAGGAACGTGCTGTCTGAGAGGGTGGTGGAAATCAGGAACGTACTGTCTGAGAGGGTGGGGAAATCAGGAACGAGCTGTCTGAGGGTGGTGGAATTCAGGAAAGTGCTGTCTGAGAGGGTGGTGGAAATCAGGAAAGTGCTGTCTGAGAGGGTGGGGAAATCAGGAACGTGCTGTCTGAGAGGGTGGTGGAAATCAGGAACGTGCTGTCTGAGGGTGGTGGAAATCTGGAACGTACTGTCTGAGAGGGTGGTGGAAATCAGGAACGTACTGTCTGAGAGGGTGGTGGAAATCAGGAACGTGCTGACTGAGAGGGTGGTGGAAATCAGGAACGTACTGTCTGAGAGGGTGGGGAAATCAGGAACGAGCTGTCTGAGGGTGGTGGAATTCAGGAAAGTGCTGTCTGAGAGGGTGGTGGAAATCAGGAAAGTGCTGTCTGAGAGGGTGGGGAAATCAGGAACGTGCTGTCTGAGAGGGTGGTGGAAATCAGGAACGTGCTGTCTGAGGGTGGTGGAAATCAGGAACGTACTGTCTGAGAGGGTGGTGGAAATCAGGAACGTACTGTCTGAGAGGGTGGTGGAAATCAGGAACGTGCTGACTGAGAGGGTGGGGAAATCAGGAACGTGCAGTCTGAGAGGGTGGGGAAATCTGGAACGTGCTGTCTGAGAGGGTGGGGAAATCTGGAACGTGCTGGCTGAGAGGGTGGTGGAAATCTGGAACGTGCTGTCTGAGAGGGTGGTGGAAATCAGGAACGTGCTCTCTGAGAGGGTGGTGGAAATCTGGAACGTGCTGTCTGAGAGGGTGGGGAAATCAGGAACGTGCTGTCTGAGAGGGTGGTGGAAATCAGGAACGTGCTGTCTGAGAGGGTGGGGAAATCAGGAACGTGCTGTCTGAGAGGGTGGTGGAAATCAGGAACGTGCTGTCTGAGAGGGTGGGGAAATCAGGAACGTGCTGTCTGAGAGGGTGGGGAAATCAGGAACGTACTGTCTGAGAGGGTGGGGAAATCTGGAACGTGCTGTCTGAGGGTTGTGGAAATCAGGAACGTGCTGTCTGAGAGGGTGGGGAAATCAGGAACTTGCTGTCTGAGAGGGTGGGGAAATCAGGAACGTGCTGTCTGAGAGGGTGGTGGAAATCAGGAACGTACTGTCTGAGAGGGTGGGGAAATCTGGAACGTGCTGTCTGAGGGTTGTGGAAATCAGGAACGTGCTGTCTGAGAGGGTGGGGAAATCAGGAACGTGCTGTCTGAGAGGGTGGTGGAAATCAGGAACGTACTGTCTGAGAGGTTGGGGAAATCTGGAACGTGCTGTCTGAGAGGGTGGTGGAAATCAGGAACGTGCTGTCTGAGAGGGTGGTGGAAATCAGGAACGTGCTGTCTGAGAGGGTGGGGAAATCTGGAATGTGCTATCTGAGAGGGTGGTGGAAATCAGGAACGTGCTGTCTGAGAGGGTGGGGAAATCTGGAACGTGCTGTCTGAGAGGGTGGGGAAATCAGGAACGTGCTGTCTGAGAGGGTGGGGAAATCAGGAACATGCTGTCTGAGAGGGTGGGGAAATCAGGAACGTGCTGTCTGAGAGGGTGGGGAAATCAGGAACATGCTGTCTGAGAGGGTGGGGAAATCAGGAACGAGCTGTCTGAGAGGGTGGTGGAAATCAGGAACGGGCTGTCTGAGGGTGGTGGAAATATGGAACGTGCTGTCTGAGAGGGTGGTGGAAATCAGGAACGTGCTGTCTGAGAAGGTGGTGGAAATCAGGAACGTGCTGTCTGAGAGTGTGGGGAAATCAGGAACGTGCTGTGTGAGAGGGTGGTGGAAATCTGGAACGTGCTGTCTGAGAGGGTGGTGGTAATCAGGAATGTGCTGTCTGAGAGGGTGGTGGAAATCAGGAACGAGCTGTCTGAGAGGGTGGTGGAAATCAGGAACGTACTGTCTGAGAGGGTGGGGAAATCAGGAACGAGCTGTCTGAGGGTGGTGGAATTCAGGAAAGTGCTGTCTGAGAGGGTGGTGGAAATCAGGAACGTGCTGTCTGAGAGGGTGGGGAAATCAGGAACGTGCTGTGTGAGAGGGTGGGGAAATCAGGAACGAGCTGTCTGAGAGGGTGGGGAAATCAGGAACATGCTGTCTGAGGGTGGTGGAAATCAGGAACGTACTGTCTGAGAGGGTGGGGAAATCAGGAACGTACTGTCTGAGAGGGTGGGGAAATCAGGAACGAGCTGTCTGAGGGTGGTGGAATTCAGGAAAGTGCTGTCTGAGAGGGTGGTGGAAATCAGGAAAGTGCTGTCTGAGAGGGTGGTGGAAATCAGGAACGTGCAGTCTGAGAGGGTGGTGGAAATCAGGAACGTACTGTCTGAGAGGGTGGTGGAAATCAGGAACGTGCTGTCTGAGAGGGTGGTGGAAATCAGGAACGTACTGTCTGAGAGGGTGGGGAAATCAGGAACGAGCTGTCTGAGGGTGGTGGAATTCAGGAAAGTGCTGTCTGAGAGGGTGGTGGAAATCAGGAAAGTGCTGTCTGAGAGGGTGGGGATATCAGGAACGTGCTGTCTGAGAGGGTGGTGGAAATCAGGAACGTGCTGTCTGAGGGTGGTGGAAATCTGGAACGTACTGTCTGAGAGGGTGGTGGAAATCAGGAACGTACTGTCTGAGAGGGTGGTGGAAATCAGGAACGTGCTGACTGAGAGGGTGGTGGAAATCAGGAACGTACTGTCTGAGAGGGTGGGGAAATCAGGAACGAGCTGTCTGAGGGTGGTGGAATTCAGGAAAGTGCTGTCTGAGAGGGTGGTGGAAATCAGGAAAGTGCTGTCTGAGAGGGTGGGGAAATCAGGAACGTGCTGTCTGAGAGGGTGGTGGAAATCAGGAACGTGCTGTCTGAGGGTGGTGGAAATCAGGAACGTACTGTCTGAGAGGGTGGTGGAAATCAGGAACGTACTGTCTGAGAGGGTGGTGGAAATCAGGAACGTGCTGACTGAGAGGGTGGGGAAATCAGGAACGTGCAGTCTGAGAGGGTGGGGAAATCTGGAACGTGCTGTCTGAGAGGGTGGGGAAATCTGGAACGTGCTGGCTGAGAGGGTGGTGGAAATCTGGAACGTGCTGTCTGAGAGGGTGGTGGAAATCAGGAACGTGCTCTCTGAGAGGGTGGTGGAAATCTGGAACGTGCTGTCTGAGAGGGTGGGGAAATCAGGAACGTGCTGTCTGAGAGGGTGGTGGAAATCAGGAACGTGCTGTCTGAGAGAGTGGGGAAATCAGGAACGTGCTGTCTGAGAGGGTGGTGGAAATCAGGAACGTGCTGTCTGAGAGGGTGGGGAAATCAAGAACGTGCTGTCTGAGAGGGTGGGGAAATCAGGAACGTACTGTCTGAGAGGGTGGGGAAATCTGGAACGTGCTGTCTGAGGGTTGTGGAAATCAGGAACGTGCTGTCTGAGAGGGTGGGGAAATCAGGAACTTGCTGTCTGAGAGGGTGGGGAAATCAGGAACGTGCTGTCTGAGAGGGTGGTGGAAATCAGGAACGTACTGTCTGAGAGGGTGGGGAAATCTGGAACGTGCTGTCTGAGGGTTGTGGAAATCAGGAACGTGCTGTCTGAGAGGGTGGGGAAATCAGGAACGTGCTGTCTGAGAGGGTGGGGAAATCAGGAACATGCTGTCTGAGAGGGTGGTGGAAATCTGGAACGTGCTGTCTGAGAGGTGATGGAAATCATTAACGTGCTGTCTGAGAAGGTGGTGGAAATCAGGAACGTGCAGTCTGAAAGGGTGGTGGAAATCTGGAACGTGCTGTCTGAGAGGGTGGTGGAAATCTGGAACGTGTTGACTGAGAGGGTGGGGAAATCTGGAACGTGCAGTCTGAGAGGGTGGTGGAAATCTGGAAAGTGCTGTCTGAGAGGGTGGGTAAATCAGGAACGTGCTGTCTGAGAGGGTGGTGGAAATCAGGAACGTGCTGTCTGAGAGGGTGGGGAAATCTGGAACGTGCTGTCTGAGGGTGGTGGAAATCTGGAACGTGCTGTCTGAAAGGGTGAGGAAATCAGGAACGTGCTGTCTGAGAGGGTGGTGGAAATCTGGAACGTGCTGACTGAGAGGGTGGGGAAATCAGGAACGTGCAGTCTGAGAGGGTGGGGAAATCTGGAACGTGCTGTCTGAGAGGGTGGGGAAATCTGGAACGTGCTGTCTGAGAGGGTGGTGGAAATCTGGAACGTGCTGTCTGAGAGGGTGGTGGAAATCAGGAACGTGCTCTCTGAGCGGGTGGTGGAAATCTGGAATGTGCTGTCTGAGAGGGTGGGGAAATCAGGAACGTGCAGTTTGAGAGAGTGGTGGAAATCTGGAACGTGCTGTCTGAGAGGATGGGGAAATCAGGAACGTGCTGTCTGAGAGGGTGGGGAAATCTGGAACGTACTGTCTGAGAGGGTGGGGAAATCTGGAACGTGCTGTCTGAGAGGGTGGGGAAATCAGGAACGTGCTGTCTGAGAGGGTGGGGAAATCTGGAACGTGCTGTCTGAGAGGGTGGTGGAAATCAGGAACGTGCTGTCTGAGAGGGTGGTGGAAATCAGGAACGTGCTGTCTGAGAGGGTGGGGAAATCTGGAATGTGCTATCTGAGAGGGTGGTGGAAATCAGGAACGTGCTGTCTGAGAGGGTGGGGAAATCTGGAACGTGCTGTCTGAGAGGGTGGGGAAATCAGGAACGTGCTGTCTGAGAGGGTGGGGAAATCAGGAACATGCTGTCTGAGAGGGTGGGGAAATCAGGAACGTGCTGTCTGAGAGGGTGGTGGAAATCTGGAATGTGCTATCTGAGAGGGTGGTGGAAATCAGGAACGTGCTGTCTGAGAGGGTGGGGAAATCTGGAACGTGCTGTCTGAGAGGGTGGGGAAATCAGGAACGTGCTGTCTGAGAGGGTGGGGAAATCAGGAACATGCTGTCTGAGAGGGTGGGGAAATCAGGAACGTGCTGTCTGAGAGGGTGGGGAAATCAGGAACATGCTGTCTGAGAGGGTGGGGAAATCAGGAACGAGCTGTCTGAGAGGGTGGGGAAATCAGGAACGTGCTGTCTGAGGGTGGTGGAAATATGGAACGTGCTGTCTGAGAGGGTGGTGGAAATCAGGAACGTGCAGTCTGAGAGGGTGGTGGAAATCAGGAACGTGCTGTCTGAGAAGGTGGTGGAAATCAGGAACGTGCTGTCTGATAGGGTGGGGAAATCAGGAACGTGCTGTGTGAGAGGGTGGTGGAAATCAGGAACGAGCTGTCTGAGAGGGTGGTGGAAATCAGGAACGTACTGTCTGAGAGGGTGGGGAAATCAGGAACGAGCTGTCTGAGGGTGGTGGAATTCAGGAAAGTGCTGTCTGAGAGGGTGGTGGAAATCAGGAACGTGCTGTCTGAGAGGGTGGGGAAATCAGGAACATGCTGTCTGAGGGTGGTGGAAATATGGAACGTGCTGTCTGAGAGGGTGGTGGAAATCAGGAACGTACTGTCTGAGAGGGTGGGGAAATCAGGAACGAGCTGTCTGAGGGTGGTGGAATTCAGGAAAGTGCTGTCTGAGAGGGTGGTGGAAATCAGGAAAGTGCTGTCTGAGAGGGTGGTGGAAATCAGGAACGTGCTGTCTGAGAGGGTGGTGGAAATCAGGAACGTGCTGTCTGAGGGTGGTGGAAATCAGGAACGTACTGTCTGAGAGGGTGGTGGAAATCAGGAACGTACTGTCTGAGAGGGTGGGGAAATCAGGAACGAGCTGTCTGAGGGTGGTGGAATTCAGGAAAGTGCTGTCTGAGAGGGTGGTGGAAATCAGGAACGTGCTGTCTGAGAGGGTGGTGGAAATCAGGAACGTGCTGTCTGAGGGTGGTGGAAATCAGGAACGTACTGTCTGAGAGGGTGGTGGAAATCAGGAACGTACTGTCTGAGAGGGTGGTGGAAATCAGGAACGTACTGTCTGAGAGGGTGGGGAAATCAGGAACGAGCTGTCTGGGGGTGGTGGAATTCAGGAAAGTGCTGTCTGAGGGTGGTGGAAATCTGGAACGTGCTGTCTGAGAGGGTGGGGAAATCAGGAACGTGCTGTCTGAGAGGGTGGTGAAAATCTGGAACGTGCTGTCTGAGAGGGTGGGGAAATCAGGAACGTGCTGTCTGAGGGTGGTGGAAATCTGGAATGTACTGTCTGAGAGGGTGGTGAAAATCTGGAACGTGCTGTCTGAGAGGGTGGGGAAATCAGGAACGTGCTGTCTGAGAGGGTGGTGAAAATCTGGAACGTGCTGTCTGAGAGGGTGATGGAGGCGGGTACTCTTGCAACGTTTTAAGAAGCATCTGCACCAGCACTAAAATCGCCAAGGCAGAGTCGGCTATGGACCAAGTGCTCGTAAATAGGATTAGTATAGATTGGTGTTTGATGGTCTGCAAAGAGATGGTGGGCTGAAGGGCCTGTTTCTGTGCTGTATGACTATGTCTCTGCTTGACTAATCTACTGGAATTCTTTGAGGATGTAACCGGTAGAGTTGACGAGGGGGAGCCATGGATGTGGTTTATTTGGACCTACTGATGGTTTTGGAGAGCTCCGAGGGTGCGACTATAATAGAGGCATCACAGCTGTCATCCCCACCCTCCATCAGCGCAGGGACAGACACCACGGTGGGCGACAGTAGTGGAGAAGCTTCTGGGGCACATTCTGGTGAGCACCACACAGTTGCTGTTGCACATCAGGTGGAGGCAGGAACCCCCAGGC
Organism: Scyliorhinus torazame; assembly: GCF_047496885.1. Lineage (NCBI taxonomy): Eukaryota > Metazoa > Chordata > Chondrichthyes > Carcharhiniformes > Scyliorhinidae > Scyliorhinus > Scyliorhinus torazame. The sequence goes on from NC_092728.1 coordinate 39,340,602, forward strand.
GAGACAGCAGTCAGAGGGCTGCTGGATCCCAGGACCCAGCTGGGTCCCAGTCAGATGCTGAGCTTCTGGACCAGGTTTATCTGGAGCTGATGCAGATGCTGGGAGTAGCTGGGAGATTCAGAGGGGGATTCAGCGACCCCCAGCAGATCCATGGCCAATTCGAGGACTCCCAGTGACTAAGGGCTCAGGAGATGGTGCTGCAGGTCGCTGGGGATGTGTTCCAGTCACTCGGGCATTGTCGAGGGCGTCCGCACCAGGCTGCAGACATTGGGGAGCCACCAAGGCTGGCAAAGCCAAATGATGCAGGGGCAGCCGGGGCTCGATCCAGCTGCCCCTCCCTCCCAAGGTGAACCCCTATGCGCACCGACCGGGTGGATTTAATAATAATAATCTTTATTAGTGTCACAAGTGGGCTTTCTGCAATGAAGTTACTGTGAAAACCCCCTAGTCGCCACATTCCGGTGCCTGTTCGGGTACACAGAGGGAGAAAGTCCAATTCACCTAGCAGTATGTCTTTCAGGACTTGTGGAAGGAAACCGGAGCACCCGGAGGAAACCCACACAGACACGGGGAGTTTCCGCACAGACAGTGACCCAAGCAGGGAATCGAACCTGAGTCCCTGGCACTGTGTGGCAACAGTGCTAACCACTGTGCTACCGTGCCACTCCGTGTCACCCCAGAGCCATCCTATGGAGTGGTGACAGTGGCCGCCATCTCCCCTGAGTTCCACCCCCCCTGACAACAGTGCGTCACATGGTCAGCACCGAGTACAGTGTGGCATGGCGGGGCATGTTGTGCTGGCAAATGCGCCGGGGCCCTCCGGTCCCAGTGCCCCAGAGGATGCCCGCCAGGGGCATCGAAGACCATGGGACACGGTAGACAGAAGGCTGCCTCCACTCCTGATGTGCATCCTGGGGTCACACTTAGGCACAGCGTAGAGCAAGAAAGGCTAATGACATTGAGGATCACTGAGATGGCACATGGGGGTGGGGGTCAGCAGCACGGAGTACAGGGGGTAAGGAGGTGCAGGGGGGATGGGAGGATCTGGGAGGGGTGGGTGAGTAGGGCAACACCATTGGGAGCTTGGGGCAGTTGGGGACGCTTTTGCTCATCATTGAAGTCTGTTGGCATCGAGGAATATGAATCCTCTGGCACTTTGTTCAGAAATGCTGGCAGACACCAATCACTTGCCCCATTTCCCGGACAACCCCTCTGCCCGTGACCATGACCCGCTGACAGTGCCAACACAGTCCATCCCATGTAATATGTGTCAGGAATTGGGAGAGGGTGAGACTGACAACCAATGGTGTCTTCCACCTTGGGACCCTCCATTATCCCATTGCTACCCCCACCCTCCACCTGCCCACATACTCTGCCATCCAACCCACTCTGCACCCGCACCCCTGGCTGCAGTGGGGGGGGGGGTGCTGCTCGCCGGACCCCAGACCCTGTACCCTAGACACCTGAACATTACGTTACCTGGACCGGTGCAGGTCCCCTCCCCGGTGCACTCACCCGGCCGCAGTAATGTCCCTGGTGCTGGGAATCAGCCCCTGGGTGTTCGGATGTTGGTCGCTGCGTCCATGATGCTGCCTCCCGCAGTGTTCGGGCACAGTGTCCAGGCATCACGGTATAATTGGGATGCTAGGCAATAATATCCACATGCGACATGGCATATCTACCCACAGGGATCCACTTGGGAGGCGTGAAGTACTCACTTAACTCCGATTGCCAATTCCCTATTAGTAATAGCCTTCAGCTGCACAGCCAGAGGTCACCTCAGTCAGTGGGAGTTATGTGTGGTCAGTGGAGCAAGTGGGCTGGTGTTGCCTCCCGAATGAGACCACACAGTCCAGGTTGGCATGGCGGTCCTGCGGGCAATGAAACACCCATCTTCCCACCGAGCCAAGCCCAGGCCATGGGTGGCCACCACCCATGACCCACAAACCCTCCTCCCTCCGATGGCGGCCAACCCCGGCCAAGGCTCAGCCCCAGGGGGCTCCCCCACCCCGCCTCCGAGCACCGGGGCAGCAACCCCTGTGCCCCCGGGCTCTTTGCCTGTGAGCAAAGATGGCTACTCACCTCCTCAGGTCCCCACAGCAGCCCTTCCACCAGCTTCACGTTTTTAAAAAGGAATACTAATTGACGGCCACCTGACTTGCTGGGGAGGCGGTTCGATCACAGGAAGCCGTTAGCTAGGAGGTCGCTCCCGTTAATTGTATGGAGATTGGGCTTAAGTAGTGATTATTGGTGCGCACGCTTGCCAAGGGGAGCAGCCCGGTTAGATCGCAAATGGATCGGTGCCGTGGCCTTTCCCGCGATTTAATGGCCATTAAATTGTGCCCAGGGCAGCTTACACAAGTACAGAACTAGCACTGATGGTCTCACGGTGGTTCGGCAGTGATGGTGAGGGATGGAGGGAGTGACTAAACTAACTTGGCAGGGGCTGTGAAGGAGGAGGTAGCATTAGAAATGAGAAAGACTCTTGAAGAGACAGAAGCAAAGAGACTCAGAAATAATACAAAGAACAAAGAACAAAGAAATGTACAGCACAGGAACAGGCCCTTCGGCCCTCCAAGCCCGTGCCGACCATACTGCCCGACTAAACTACAATCTTCTACACTTCCTGGGTCCGTATCCTTCTATTCCCATCCTATTCATATATTTGTCAAGATGCCCCTTAAATGTCCCTATCGTCCCTGCTTCCACTACCTCCTCCGGTAGTGAGTTCCAGGCACCCACTACCCTCTGCGTAAAAAACTTGCCTCGTACATCTACTCTAAACCTTGCCCCTCTCACCTTAAACCTATGCCCCCTAGTAATTGACCCCTCTACCCTGGGGAAAAGCCTCTGACTATCCACTCGGTCTATGCCCCTCATAATTTTGTAGACCTCTATCAGGTCGCCCCTCAACCTCCTTCGTTCCAGTGAGAACAAACCGAGTTTATTCAATCGCTCCTCATAGCTAACGCCCTCCATACCAGGCAACATCCTGGTAATTCTCTTCTGCACCCTCTCTAAAGCCTCCACATCCTTCTGGTAGTGTGGCGACCAGAATTGGACACTAATCCAAGTGTGGCCTAACTAAGGTTCTATACAGTTGCAACATGACTTGCCAATTCTTATACTCAATGCCCCGGCCAATGAAGGCAAGCATGCCGTATGCCTTCTTGACTACCTTCTCCACCTGTGTTGCCCCTTTCAGTGACCTGTGGACCTGTACTCCTAGATCTCTTTGACTTTCAATACTCTTGAGGGTTCTACCATTCACTGTATATTCCCTATTAGCCCTTCCAAAACCTCACATTTGTCCGGATTAAACTCCATCTGCCATCTCTCCGCCCAAGTCTCCAGACAATCTAAATCCTGCTGTATCCTCAGACAGTCCTCATCGCTATCCGCAATTCCACCAACCTTTGTGTCGTCTGCAAACTTACTAATCAAATGAAGCATTAGGTGGTGCCAGACCAAATGGAAACACAATCAGATGCAATGGGTGTTTACATTGCAGACGTGTGAGTGCGTGAGGTGTGATCAATAAGGTGGGTAAGGTACAGGTGCACTTAGTCACATGGGAATATGATGTCATGGTGATAATAAAGATCTATCCCAGGTAAATTGGAATGAAAAACTCGCAGGAAATCCTGTGAATGAAAGGCTGCCTTGAAAAGGAAAATAGTCCAGGTGCAGACCACATACATTCCCAGGAAGGGGCAGGCAGGATAACCACATACATTCCCAGGAAGGGGCAGGCAGGATAACCACATACATTCCCAGGAAGGGGCAGGCAGGATAACCACATACATTCCCAGGAAGGGGCAGGCAGGATAACCACATACATTCCCAGGAAGGGGCAGGCAGGATAACCACATACATTCCCAGGAAGGGGAAGGCAGGATAACCACATACATTCCCAGGAAGGGGCAGGCAGGATAACCACATACATTCCCAGGAAGGGGAAGGCAGGATAACCACATACATTCCCAGGAAGGGGCAGGCAGGATAACCACATACATTCCCAGGAAGGGGAAGGTAGGACAAACTCTCCCTGGTGAAGCAGAAAAATAGATGAACATGACCGATGTCAGGTCTAAGGGGAAGTGAAAAAAGAAATCTGAGAGACAAAGAGAGGGTACGAGAAGAGGCTGGCAGCTAACATAAAAGTGAATCCAATATTGGCATTTAAATAGTAAAAAGATGGTAAAAGGAGGAATGTCAGATTAGGGATTAAAAAGGAAATCTACACATGGCTGCAGAAGGTATGAGGTACAAAATGAATACGCTACATCTGTGTTCGCCCAGGAAGAGGGCACTGCTCACTCAGAGTGAATGAGGAGGTAGTTGAGATGGTCTAAAAATGGATGAAGAGCAAATATTAGATAGGCTGGCTGGACGTAAAGTTGAAAAGGCACCAGGACCGGAAAAGATGCATCCAAGGATACGGAAGGAAGTGAGAATGAAAATCACAGGGGGTTGTCTATAATTTTTCAGCCTTAGACTCAGGAGAATTGCAAATATTAAATTGTTGTTCAAAAAAAGGTGTAAAATTAGCCCAGTCAGTTTAACCCCAGTGGTGGGGAAATGTCTAGACGCAATGATTTGGGTCAAAACTAAGTCTCCTGGATGAGTGTGGGTTAATTAAGGAAATCCAGTATGGATTTGTTAACGGCAATTCTTGTTCAACTAACTTGCTGTAGTTTTTTTTTGAAGAGGTGACAGAGGGGGTTGATGAGGGTAATGCTGTTGATGTGGTGTACATGGACTTTCAAAAGGCATTTGATACAGTGCCACACAACAGACTGTGAGCAATCTGAGAGCTCTTGAAATAAAATGGAACATGGATATGAAATTGGCTTAAGGACTGTGAGTAGTAGAGAGCGAGTTGGTTTTCAGACCACTGCATTTCTTGATCTAGTGAGAAGTCTTACAACAAGAATGAAGAGGTGGGTTCCAGAAACATCTGCGGCCTTCAGGGCGCGCGACAACACGGAATCGCCAAGCAGAAACTTATAGCCAAGTTCTGCACACATGAATACGGCCTCAACCGGGACCTTGGATTCATGTCGCATTACATTCACCCCCCACCTGGGCTTGTGAAATCCTACCAACTGTCCTGGCTTGAGACAATTCACGCCTCTTTAACCTGTGGTTATCCCTCTCTCCAGTTGCTCAGTCTGGACCTGTAAAGACTTAATTACCTGCAAAGACTCGCATTCAAAGTGTCGTCTTGCATCTTTGACTTTGTCTATATATGTGTTTCTGGAACCCATCTCTTCATTCACCTGAGGAAGGAGCAGTGCTCCAAAAGCTAGTGATTTGAAACAAACCTGTTGGACTTTAACCTGGTGTTGTAAGACTTCTTACTGTGCTCACCCCAGTCCAACGCCGGCATCTCCACATCATTTCTTGATCTATATTAATGACCTCAACTTGGGAACAAAGGGCTGCATTCTCTGATCCCCCAGCCACGTGTTTTTCGGCGGTGCACCATTCTGTGGCAGCGGGAGTCTCTGCTCCCGCCGCTTGGCAGTGGGATTTCCCATTGAAGCCACCCTCACGCCGCCGGAAACCTGTGGGCGGGGGAGGGGGGGAGGGTTGCTGCCGTCAGGAAAAGTGAATCCCAATGGCTGGAGAATTTGTAGATGTCATCAACTTGGGAACGTGGTGAACCATGAGGAGATGTACTTCCAGAAGATGGAGACAGGTTGGTTGAATCATAGAATCCCTACAGTGCAGAAGGAGGCCATCAAGTCTGCACAGACCCTCCGAAGGAGCACCCCATCCCTGTAATGCCACCCAACCCATCGTTTGGACACCAAGGGGCAATTTATCATGGCCAATCCACCGAACCTGTACACTTTCGGACTGTGGGAGGAAACCAGAACACCCGGAGGATACCCACGTAGGCAGGGGGGAGAATGTGCAAACTCCACACAGTCACCCAAGGCCGGAATTGAAGCCAAGTCCTTGGCGCTGTGAGGCAACAGTGCTAACCACTGTGCCACCATGCCACCCTATATGGACATGGGGGGAGCAGGGGTCAATGGTGACTTTTAAAAAGGAATTGAACAAGTGCCTGATAAGAAACAAAATGGAGGAACTACAGGGAAAGTGTAGGAGAGTGTAGTATTAGTGAGAGGCAGCACGGTTTTGTGAAGGGGAGGTCGTGTCTCACTAACTTGATAGAGTTTTTCGAGGAGGTCACTAAGATGATTGATGCAGGTAGGGCAGTGGATGTTGTCTATATGGACTTCAGTAAGGCCTTTGACAAGGTCCCTCATGGTAGACTAGTACAAAAAGTGAAGTCACACGGGATCAGGGGTGAGCTGGCAAGGTGGATACAGAACTGGCTAGGTCATAGAAGGCAGAGAGTAGCAATGGAGAGGTGATTTTCTAATTGGAGGGCTGTGACCAGTGGTGTTCCACAGGGATCAGTGCTGGGGCCTTTGCTGTTTGTAGTATATATAAATGATTTGGAGGAAAATGTAACTGGTCTGATTAGTAAGTTTGCAGACGACACAAAGGTTGGTGGAATTGCGGATAGCGATGAGGACTGTCGGAGGATACAGCAGGATTTAGATTGTTTGGAGACTTGGGCGGAGAGATGGCAGATGGAGTTTAATCCGGACAAATGTGAGGTAATGCATTTTGGAAGGTCTAATGCAGGTAGAGCATATACAATGAATGGTAGAACCCTCAAGAGTATTGAAAGTCAAAGAGATCTAGGAGTACAGGTCCACAGGTCACTGAAAGGGGCAACACAGGTGGAGAAGGTAGTCAAGAAGGCATACGGCATGCTTGCCTTCATTGGCCGGGGCATTGAGTATAAGAATTGGCAAGTCATGTTGCAGCTGTATAGAACCTTAGTTAGGCCACACTTGGAGTATAGTGTTCAATTCTGGTCGCCACACTACCAGAAGGATGTGGAGGCTTTAGAGAGGGTGCAGAAGAGATTTACCAGAATGTTGCCTGGTATGGAGGGCATTAGCTAAGAGGAGCGGTTGAATAAACTCGGTTTGTTCTCACTGGAACGAAGGAGGTTGAGGGGCGACCTGATAGAGGTCTACAAAATTATGAGGGGCATAGACAGAGTGGATAGTCAGAGGCTTTTCCCCGGGGTAGAGGGGTCAATTACTATGGGGCATAGGTTTAAGGTGAGAGGGGCAAGGTTTAGAGTAGATGTACGAGGCAAGTTTTTTACGCAGAGGGTAGTGGGTGCCTGGAACACGCTACCGGAGGAGGTGGTGGAAGCAGGGACGATAGTGACATTTAAGGGGCATCTTGACAAATACATGAATCGGATGGGAATAGAGGGATACGGACCCAGGAAGTGTAGAAGATTGTAGTTTAGTCGGGCAGCATGGTCGGCACGGGCTTGGAGGGCCGAAGGGCCTGTTCCTGTGCTGTACATTTCTTTGTTCTTTGTTTGTTCTTTGAGAGTGGAACAAGCAGAGTTACATTTTTAGAGAGCCAGAATGGATAGTACAAGTCCATCATACCAAACACAAGATGCTGAGTGTGTGACTTAATGGGATCAGAGAAGGTATCACCAGCGAGGCTGTGTTCCTCAAGGCTTTGTTCCCAGAGCTGGTGAATTCTCCTGGGTGTCCTGGCCGATGTTTATTGCTCAAAATACATGAACCAAAACGGATGAATTGCTCGTCCATCTCATTGGCTTTTGGAGAGAGGGTAACATTGTGGTACTGTCACTGGACTAGTAGTCCAGTGACCGTGGCTGATCCTCTGGGGACCCGGGTTCGAATCCCACAACAGGTGGCTAGGGTCCCAGGTTCGATTCCGGCTTGGGTCACTGTCTCTGCGGAGTCTGCATATCCTCCCCGTGTGTGCGTGGGTTTCCTCCGGGTGCTCCGGTTTCCTCCCACAGTCCAAAGATGTGCAGGTTAGGTGGATCAGCCAAGATAAATTGCCCTTAGTGTTGGGTGGGGTTACTGGGTTATGGGGATAGGGTGGAGGTGTTGACCTTGGGTAGGGTGCTCTTTCCAAGAGCCGGTGCAGACTCGCTGGGCCGAATGGCCTCCTTCTGCACTGTAAATTCTATGATAATTCTATGATTCTGAATTCACTAAAAGATCTGGAATTGCAAGTCTATTGGAAATGGTCTCGCCAGTTCATGGGCAACTCAGGATGGGTAACAAATGCTGGCTCAGCCGATGATGGCCACATCCCATGAAATAATATAAAAAAGATAAAACCAAATTACTGCGGATACTGGAATCTGAAACAAAAGGAGAAAATATTGGACAATCTCAGCAAGTCGGAGGGAGAACGGAGCTAATGTTTCGAGTCTGGATGACTCTGTGTCAAAAGGATCTGGCTGTGTGCAAATTGGCCATGAAATACTGTGAGGCATCTTGGGAATATAAAGGGGTGCTACACAAATGCACCATCTTCCATTTCTCGGGCCCATATTCGCTTCCTTGTCGCACATTGGGAAATGAGATGTGTGATTTTCCCTGTGAGCAGGCAGACTGTCAGCACAGAGAGATATCTGATATCACAGTGAAGGATCTCTGTCCACTCGTGTGTTTGGTACTGCATTGGAAACCCAGAGTCTAGGAGTTCCATGTCACCAGGGGATGCTCGGCCTATACGGCCTGACCTCTGAACTCAGTGAGCTGCTCTGATCCGACAGTGAGTTGAACAGGTTGAACTGCCACGGTCATGGCACACGCTGACTTCAGTTTATACCCAGCTCCCTGAGCTGAGGCCGATGTTTATTTGGGAATTCCGGGATAATGCTGAGCAGCGCACATGATGACATCACTCCTGTAGAGGAGCAGCTGTTGTTATAGCAACCACCAGTCCTCACGGGTACAGTTTTATAAATAACTCTGAGCGGGGAAGGCTTCAGGTTAATGAGATCACAGCGTCAGTGCAGCGTGACACTGCCCAATGCCCACCTCCCACACCCACCATTGTCACCGTGATGGACACCCACCTCACCCACATTCCCTATCTCACCCTCATTCCCCACAATCACTTCCACCCCACCCTCATTCCCACTCCCACCCACCCTCACTCTCATTCCCCACCCCACCCTCATTCTCCACTCCCACCCCCCACTCCCACTCCCCTCTCATTCCCCACCCCACCCTCATTCCGCACTCCCACCCCACCCTCATTCCCCACTCCCACCCCACCCTACCCTCATTCCCAGCACCACGCTCATTCCCCACCCCACCCTCATTCTCCACCCCACCCTCATTCCCCACCCCACCCTCATTCCCCACCTCACCCACATTCCCTACCTCACCCTCATTTCCCACAATCACCCCCACCCCACCCTCACTCCCCACCTCTATTCCTCACCGTCACCCCCACCCTCATTCCCCACTACCCTCATTCCCCACCCTCATCACTACCCCCACCCGCAACCAGACCCTCATTCCAAACATCACCCTCATTCTCCACCCTCAATCCCAGTCACCTCTAATTTCTCACCCCTCATTCTTCACCCCCAATTCCACCGTCACCTCTTATTCTTCATTCTCAACCCTACCCCCACCCTCAACTCCACCTTCACCCCTCATTTCACCACCCTCACCCCTCATTTCCCACCCTCACTCCTCATTTCCCCACCCTCACTCCTCATTTCCCACCCCACCAGCACCATCAGCTCTCAATTCCTACCCTCACCTCCATCCTGGGGTATTAAATTGAATGATTAGCGGCGCAATTCTCCCAATAGGTTTCTAAGTGTGGACCGGAATCCTCTGGCCGTTGAGATTCTCTTTTCCCGCCGGCAGCGCACCCCTGCCCACGGGTTTCCCAGCGGTGTGGGGGGGGGGGGTGGTTTCAATGGGAAATCCCATTGACAAGCGGTGGGAATAGAGAATCCCGCTGCCAGGGAACGGCGCGCCGCCGAGAAGCACATGGCTGGTGGACCGGGGAACCCAGCCCATGGTCTTTGGTGGGAAACGAAGTGCAATTCCCACCGGATGGTTCAGCGAGATTCCGATCGCAATCCACCCAGGCTTAGAAATATTGATTGGAGATTGGGGTGAACCGCACTGAGAATCAAGTGTGCAGAACCTGAAGACACCGCCAGTCACCTCTTATTCTTCATTCCGTCTTTCAGAGATCCAGGCGCCATTCTTTGAGTGTAGTGACCTGCACATCTGTACGTACATCTGCACATGCACCGGGGACTACAGCCACAGCATCACTAGAGGGCAGCATCAGAGGCGGCTATAAAGGGTCCAGCCCAAGGGAGGATCTGCCTCTTTCAGAAGCACAGGGCTAGTGAGCAGCAGCAGACAGAGACAGCTCAGCATAGGCAGCTTACCTTAGCTTCACTGGTCTTGACTGTATTATATCTAGTTAAGCTCTGGAAACAGAACACACCCACTGAATAAAGTATTTGTGTTAACTGGAAGTCTACATTCTTTATTCAGACTTAGAGAATAACATATTGAGGACATCCTGATCTCAGACTAACCATCTGCCCACACCTCCCCATCGCTGGCATTAGGCCTCACCAATCACCGGTCCCCCGAGAGGTCACCAAAGTCCTCCTTCAGGCCTTGCCCCTTGGCAGTGCCAACCTGCTCCCCCCCTCCCCCGGCCTTCTCATCTGGTCTCCGTTTGTGGAGACCAGGGGCTGGATTCTTCCGCCCCGCCCGCCGCAAGAATGCCGCGGGCGAGAGGCAGATTCACCGGTCACCGGGAGGATGCAGCCAGGGAACCCCCTCCCCAATAGTTTTTTGTGCCGGGTGGGACAATTCCAGTTATAAACAGATAAATGAGGGTTCAAATATGCTAATCTGCCCAGCGAGGGCGGGATCCAGATCACATCAGCTGGAGTGGGCCGGGAGCATCGGAAACAGTTTGGAGCCAGGTGCAAATTAGGGCCTCTCCCGGAATTCCCCGACGTAGCGGGATCCGCGGCGGGTGCAATGTGGCTGGAGAATCGCGTTCTAGATGTACAATGCTGCAAAGCTGATGAGGAGATTTACCAGAATGTTGCCTGGTATGGAGGGAAGATCTTATGAGGAAAGGCTGAGGGACTTGAGGCTGTTTTCGTTAGAGAGAAGGTTAAGAGGTGACTTAATTGAGGCATACAAGATGATCAGAGGATTGGATAGGGTGGAAAGTGAGAGCCTTTTTCCTCGGATGGTGATGTCTAGCACGAGGGGACATAGCTTTAAATTGAGGGGAGATAGATATAAGACAGATGTCAGAGGTAGGTTCTTTACTCAGAGAGTAGTAAGGGAGTGGAATGCCCTGCCTGCAACAGTAGTGGACTCGCCAACACTAAGGGCATTCAAATGGTCATTGGATAGACATATGGATGATAAGGGAAAAGTGTAGATGGACTTTAGAGTGGTTTCACAGGTCGGCACAACATCGAGGGCCGAAGGGCCTGTACTGCGCTGTAATGTTCTATGTTCTATGCTAGTAAAATTTTTAAAAACCAGCAAAGAATGACTAAAAGAATAAAGAGAGAAAAATTGGAGTCTGAGAGAAAACTAGCAAAAATTGTTTTAAAAAAGTGAAAGCTTCGACAAGTATAGAAAAAGGGAAAAGAGTGGTTAAAACTGAGCATTCGTCCTTTAAGAAGGTGTAACAGTGGAATTAATCAGAAGAAACAAAGAAATGGCAGAGATTTTGAACAAGTATTGTATTTCTGTCATCACAGGGGACTCAAAAACCTTCCCAAGAATGGTGGAAAAAAATCAAGCAGCGAAGTGAGGGAGGGAATTAAAACCAGCAGATGAACTGGAGGAAACATACTGGGTAAAGTAATGAGACAAAAGACTGACAAACCCCCTGGAGCTGACAGCCTGCATCCTGGGGTCTCCGAGGAAATGACTGCAGAGGAGAAACAGACAGGAAATTATAGGCCTGTTAGCCTTAAACCTGTCATTGGGAAAAAGCGAGAGTCAGGAGGTAGCAGCAGGGCATTTGTAAAATCCTCGTGTAATCCTCAAAGGTCAACCTGGGTTTGCGAAAGGGAAACAAATCGATGATGATCTGTTTGAATGACGGAGCAGGTTCGATGGGCCGAATGGTTGGCTCCTGCCTGTCTTGCGTTTGTCCTAAATCAGGTATCAGCATGCCTGGCGGACGTAACAAACTGTGGATAAAGGGGAACCTGTAGATGAATTTCAGAAAGGCATTTGATAAGGGCCATGTTTACAAGGTAAGAGCTTATGGTGTTGGGAATGATATATTAGCGTGGTCAGAGGATTGGCTAACAGGAAACAGAGTCGCAATCGGTCATTTTCAGGTAGACAAACTGTAAGGAACGCAGTGCCATAAGAATCGGTGCTGGGGCTTCAACTATTTCCAATCTACATTAATGACTTGGATGAAGGAGCTGAGTGTATTGTCGCCAGATTGGCTGGTGATACAAATATAGAATAATATAATCCCTACAATGCATAAGGATACCATTTGGCCCATCTGCACCAGCCCTTGGAAAGTGCACCCTATTTAAGGCATCACCTCCACCCTATCCCAGTAACCCCACAAACCTTATTGAAACTAAGGGGCAATTTAGCATGGCCAATCCGCCTAACCCGCACATCTTTAGATAGATAGGTAGGAGAGTAAGCTGTGAGGGGGATACAAAGAGTCTGCAAAAAGATGTAGACAGGTTCATTGTGTGGGGGGAAATTGGCAGATGGAATATACTGGGGAATATTTAAGGTTGCCCACTTTGGGAGAAAGAATGGAATTTCAGAGTGTTATTTAAATGCAGAGAGAGTGCAGAATGTTGCTGCATAGAGGGATCTGGGTGTCCTTGCACATGAAACACAAACAGCATGCAGATACAGCAAGTAATTAGCAAGGGAAATGGAGTGTTGTATTTATTGCAAGGGGATGGAGTATACAAGAAGAGAAGTCTTGCTACAAGTGTACATTGGTGAGACCACATCTGGAGGCTGTGTACAATTCTGGTCTTACTTAAGTCGGGACGTCCTCGTGTTGGAAGCAGTTTACAGAAAGGTCACTAGATTGATTCTTAGGGTGAAAGGGTTGACGTAAGAGGAACGGTTCAGCAGGTTGTCCCTGTCCTCATAGGAGTTTAGAAAAATGAGGTGATCTGGTTGAAACGCGTGAGATTCTGAGGATATTTGACAGGACAAATACAGAGGCCGGGATTCTCTGAAATCCCGGCCAAGTGTTGACGCTGGCGTCAAAACAGGTGCGAGCGAAGTCGGCGACAACGGGCCTCCAGGCCCAGTCATTCGCCCTTTTCTCGGGGGCTAGCATGGCGCCGGAGTGCTGTGCACTGCTCCAGCGCCGAAAGCCGGCCCTACACGGCCGGCGCGGGTCGGTTAATGCGCGCCACGACCGGCGCGGGTCGGTTAATGCGCGCCACGGCCGGCACGGGTCGGTTAATGCCCACCACGGCCGGCGCGGGTCGGTTAATGCGCGCCACGGCCGGCGCGGGTCGGTTAATGCCCACCACGGCCGGCGCGGGTCGGTTAATGCGCGCCACGGCCGGCGCGGGTCGGTTAATGCACACCACGGCCGGTGCGGGTCGGTTAATGCGTGCCACGGCCGGCGCGGGTCGGTTAATGCGTGCCACGGCCGGCGCGGGTCGGTTAATGCGTGCCACGGCCGGCACGGGTCGGTTACTGCGCGCCACGGCCGGCGTGGGTCGGTTAATGCGCGCCACGGCCGGCGCGGGTCGGTTAATGCGTGCCACGGCCGGCGCGGGTCGGTTAATGCGTGCCACGGCCGGCACGGGTCGGTTAATGCGCGCCACGGCCGGCGTGGGTCGGTTAATGCGCGCCACGGCTGGCGCGGGTCGGTTAATGCGCGCCACGGCCGGCGCGGGTCGGTTAATGCGCGCCACGGCCGGCGCGGGTCGGTTAATGCGCGCCACGGCCGGCACGGGTCGGTTAATGCCCACCACGGCCGGCGCGGGTCGGTTAATGCGTGCCACGGCTGGCACGGGTCGGTTAATGCGTGCCACGGCCGGCACGGGTCGGTTAATGCGCGCCACGGCCGGCGCGGGTCGGTTAATGCCCACCACGGCCGGCGCGGGTCGGTTAATGCGCGCCACGGCCGGCGCGGGTCGGTTAATGCGCGCCACGGCCGGCGCGGGTCAGTTAATGCGTGCCACGGCCGGCGCGGGTTGGTTAATGCCCACCACGGCCGGCGCGGGTCGGTTAATGCGCGCCACGGCCGGCACGAGTCGGTTAATGCGCGCCACGGCCGGCGCGGGTCGGTTAATGCGTGCCACGGCCGGCGCGGGTCGGTTAATGCGCGCCACGGCCGGCGCGGGTCGGTTAATGCGTGCCACGGCCGGCGCGGGTCGGTTAATGCGCGCCACGGCCGGCGCGGGTTGGTTAATGCGCGACACGGCCGGCGCGGGTTGGTTAATGCGCGCCACGGCCGGCGCGGGTCGGTTAATGCGTGCCACGGCCGGCGCGGGTCGGTTAATGCGTGCCACGGCCGGCGCGGGTCGGTTAATGCGCGCCACGGCCGGCGTGGGTCGGTTAATGCGCGACACGGCCGGCGCGGGTTGGTTAATGCGCGCCACGGCCGGCGCGGGTCGGTTAATGCGCGCCACGGCTGGCGCAGGTCGGTTAATGCGCGCCACGGCCGGCGTGGGTCGGTTAATGCGCGCCACGGCCGGCGTGGGTCGGTTAATGCGCGCCATGGCCGGCGCGGGTCGGTTAATGCGCGCCATGGCCGGCGTGGGTCGGTTAATGCGCGCCACGGCCGGCGTGGGTCGGTTAATGCGCGCCATGGCCGGCGCGGGTCGGTTAATGCGCGCCACGGCCGGCGTGGGTCGGTTAATGCGCGCCATGGCCGGCGTGGGTCGGTTAATGCGCGCCACGGCCGGCGTGGGTCGGTTAATGCGCGCCATGGCCGGCGTGGGTCGGTTAATGCGCGCCACGGCCGGCGTGGGTCGGTTAATGCGCGCCACGGCCGGCGTGGTTCGGTTAATGCGCGCCATGGCCGGCGTGGGTCGGTTAATGCGCGCCATGGCCGGCGCGGGTCGGTTAATGCGCGCCATGGCCGGCGTGGGTCGGTTAATGCGCGCCACGGCCGGCGCGGGTCGGTTAATGCGCGCCATGGCCGGCGTGGGTCGGTTAATGCGCGCCATGGCCGGCGCGGGTCGGTTAATGCGCGCCACGGCCGGCGTGGGTCGGTTAATGCGCGCCATGGCCGGCGTGGGTCGGTTAATGCGCCCCACGGCCGGCGTGGGTCGGTTAATGCGCGCCACGGCCGGCGTGGGTCGGTTAATGCGCGCCACGGCCGGTGCGGGTCGGTTAATGCGCGCCATGGCCGGCGTGGGTCGGTTAATGCGCGCCACGGCCGGCGTGGGTCGGTTAATGCGCGCCACGGCCGGTGCGGGTCGGTTAATGCGCGCCATGGCCGGCGTGGGTCGGTTAATGCGCGCCACGGCCGGCGTGGGTCGGTTAATGCGCGCCACGGCCGGCGCGGGTCGGTTAATGCGCGCCATGGCCGGCGTGGGTCGGTTAATGCGCGCCATGGCCGGCGTGGGTCGGTTAATGCGCGCCACGGCCGGCGTGGGTCGGTTAATGCGCGCCATGGCCGGCGTGGGTCGGTTAATGCGCGCCACGGCCGGCGTGGGTCGGTTAATGCGCGCCACGGCCGGCGTGGGTCGGTTAATGCGCGCCATGGCCGGCGCGGGTCGGTTAATGCGCGCCACGGCCGGCGTGGGTCGGTTAATGCGCGCCATGGCCGGCGCGGGTCGGTTAATGCGCGCCACGGCCGGCGTGGGTCGGTTAATGCGCGCCACGGCCGGCGTGGGTCAGTTAATGCGCGCCACGGCCGGCGTGGGTCGGTTAATGCGCGCCACGGCCGGCGTGGGTCGGTTAATGCGCGCCACGGCCGGCGTGGGTCGGTTAATGCGCGCCACGGCCGGCGTGGGTCGGTTAATGCGCGCCACGGCCGGCGTGGGTCGGTTAATGCGCGCCACGGCCGGCGTGGGTCGGTTAATGCGCGCCACGGCCGGCGCGGGTCGGTTAATGCGCGCCACGGCCGGCGTGGGTCGGTTAATGCGCGCCACGGCCGGCGTGGGTCGGTTAATGCGCGCCACGGCCGGCGTGGGTCGGTTAATGCGCGCCATGGCCGGCGTGGGTCGGTTAATGCGCGCCACGGCCGGCGTGGGTCGGTTAATGCGCGCCACGGCCGGCGCGGGTCGGTTAATGCGCGCCAAGGCCGGCGCGAGTCGGTTAATGCGCGCCATGGCCGGCGCGGGTTGGTTAATGCGCGCCACGTCCGGCGCGGGTCGGTTAATTCGCGCCACGGCCGGTGCGGGTCGGTTAATGCGTGCCACGGCCGGCGCGGGTCGGTTAATGCGCGCCACGGCCGGTGCGGGTCGGTTAATGCGTGCCACGGCCGGCGCGGGTTGGTTAATGCGCGCCACGTCCGGCGCGGGTTGGTTAATGCGCGCCACGTCCGGTGCGGGTCGGTTAATGCGTGCCACGGCCGGCGCGGGTCGGTTAATGCGCGCCACGGCCGGCGCGGGTTGGTTAATGCGCGCCACGTCCGGTGCGGGTCGGTTAATGCGTGCCACGGCCGGCGCGGGTCGGTTAATGCGCGCCATGGCCGGCGCGGGTTGGTTAATGCGCGCCACGTCCGGCGCGGGTCGGTTAATGCGCGCCATGGCCGGCGCGAGTCGGTTAATGCGCGCCATGGCCGGCGCGGGTTGGTTAATGCGCGCCACGGCCGGCGCGGGTCGGTTAATGCGCGCCATGGCCGGCGCGGGTCGGTTAATGCGCGCCATGGCCGGCGCGGGTTGGTTAATGCGCGCCATGGCCGGCGCGGGTTGGTTAATGCGCGCCATGGCCGGCGCGGGTCGGTTAATGCGCGCCATGGCCGGCGCGGGTCGGTTAATGCGCGCCATGGCCGGCGCGAGTCGGTTAATGCGCGCCATGGCCGGCGCGGGTTGGTTAATGCGCGCCACGGCCGGCGCGGGTCGGTTAATGCGCGCCATGGCCGGCGCGGGTCGGTTAATGCGCGCCATGGCCGGCGCGGGTCGGTTAATGCGCGCCATGGCCGGCGCGGGTTGGTTAATGCGCGCCACGGCTGGCGCGGGTCGGTTAATGCGCGCCACGTCCGGCGCGGGTCGGTTAATGCGCGCCATGGCCGGTGCGGGTCGGTTAATGCGCGCCATGGCCGGCGCGGGTTGGTTAATGCGCGCCACGGCCGGCACGGGTCGGTTAATGCGCGCCACGGCCGGCGCGAGTCGGTTAATGCGCGCCATGGCCGGCGCGGGTTGGTTAATGCGCGCCACGTCCGGCGCGGGTCGGTTAATGCGCGCCACGGCTGGCGCGGGTCGGTTAATGCGCGCCACGGCCGGCGCGAGTCGGTTAATGCGCGCCACGGCTGGCGCGGGTCGGTTAATGCGCGCCACGGCCGGCGCGGGTCGGTTAATGCGCGCCACGGCCGGCGTGGGTCGGTTAATGCGCGCCACGGCCGGCGTGGGTCGGTTAATGCGCGCCACCGCCGGCGCGGGTCGGTTAATGCGCGCCACGGCCGGCGTGGGTCGGTTAATGCGCGCCACGGCCGGCGTGGGTCGGTTAATGCGCGCCACGGCCGGCGCGGGTCGGTTAATGCGTGCCACGGCCGGCGCGGGTCGGTTAATGCGCGCCACGGCCGGCGTGGGTCGGTTAATGCGCGCCACGGCCGGCGTGGGTCGGTTAATGCGCGCCACGGCCGGCGTGGGTCGGTTAATGCGCGCCACGGCCGGCGCGGGTCGGTTAATGCGCGCCACGGCCGGCGCGGGTCGGTTAATGCGCGCCACGGCCGGCGCGGGTCGGTTAATGCGCGCCACGGCCGGCGCGGGTCGGTTAATGCGCGCCACGGCCGGCGCGGGTCGGTTAATGCGCGCCACGGCCGGCGCGGGTCGGTTAATGCGCGCCACGGCCGGCGCGGGTCGGTTAATGCGCGCCACGGCCGGCGCGGGTCGGTTAATGCGCGCCACGGCCGGCACGGGTCGGTTAATGCGCGCCACGGCCGGCGCGGGTCGGTTAATGTGCGCCACGGCCGCCACGGGTCGGTTAATGCGCGCCACGGCCGGCGCGGGTCGGTTAATGCGCGCCACGGCCGGCGCGGGTCGGTTAATGCGCGCCACGGCCGGCGCGGGTCGGTTAATGCGCGCCACGGCCGGCGCGGGTCGGTTAATGCGTGCCACGGCCGGCGCGGGTCGGTTAATGCGCGCCACGGCCGGCGCGGGTTGGTTAATGTGCGCCACGGCCGGCGCGGGTCGGTTAATGCGCGCCACGGCCGGCGCGGGTCGGTTAATGCGCGCCACGGCCGGCGCGGGTCGGTTAATGCGCGCCACGGCCGGCGCGAGTCGGTTAATGCGTGCCACGGCCGGCACGGGTCGGCTAATGCGCGCCACGGCCGGCGTGGGTCGGTTAATGCGCGCCACGGCCGGCGTGGGTCGGTTAATGCGCGCCATGGCCGGCGCAGGTCGGTTAATGCGCGCCACGGCCGGCGTGGGTCGGTTAATGCGCGCCACGGCCGGCGCGGGTCGGTTAATGCGCGCCACGGCCGGCGTGGGTCGGTTAATGCGCGCCACGGCCGGCGCGGGTCGGTTAATGCGCGCCACGGCCGGCGTGGGTCGGTTAATGCGCGCCCCGGCCGGCGCGGGTCGGTTAATGCGCGCCACGGCCGGCGCGGGTCGGTTAATGCGCGCCACGGCCGGCGTGGGTCGGTTAATGCGCGCCACGGCCGGCGCGGGTCGGTTAATGCGCACCGCAGGTCATCTCCGCACCAACCCCCGGCCAACATGGCAAAGCCCTACAGGGGTCTGGCCTCGACGAACATAGCGCGCCGGAATGAGTGCGCCCACCGATCGAGGGTCTGGCCCCCCCCCCCCCCCCCCCCGGAGTTGGCTCTCCTTCCCCCTCCACCAGGATGGCCCCTGCAGCCTGAATGCCGAGGTCCCGCCGGGTAGGATCATACGCGAACGATGCTGGCGGGACTCGGCCCGTCGAGCGCGGAGAATCGCTGTGGGGGCTGCCTTCAATGCCCCCCGACCGGCACCGCGATGACCGCGCCGGCGCAAGTGTCGCCGCTTCTCTGGTCGCTGGAGAATCGGCAGCACGGAGCGGAGTGGCGGGATTCATGCGCTCCCCCCGGCGATTCTCCGACCCGGCCAGAGTGTTTCCCCTTATGGGAAAATATGGAAGTTTTAAAAATAAGGGATCTCCAATTTAAGATGGTAATTACGAGGAATTACGTAGAGGCATTTCAGTGTTTGGCATTCCCTTCCTGAGACAACAGTGGGGGCTGCGTCATTGAATATATTCAAGGCTGAGTTAGGCAGATTTTTGACTGACGAGAGGTTTATGGAGGTCACACAGGAAAGTGGAGATGAGTCCACAATCCGGTCAAGATATGATTGTATTGAGTGGCAGTGGAGCAGGCTCGGTGGCTGAACAACCTAATCCTCCTCTTTCTTAGGTTCTTCTGGTCACCATTAATCCCACCCTCATCTTTAATTTAGCCACACCCAGAACCCACTCTCAACACCATTAATCCCAACCCTGCTCACTCGTCACAACCCCTCCCCACACCCCCTTGCAGAGTAATGGATTTAGTTGGTATTGATACAGGGCTATGGGAGAGAGTGGGTCAGTGGCATTAGTTTGGGACTGATACAGGGCTATGGGAGAGAGTGGGTCAGTGGGATTAATTTGGGATTGATACAGGGTTATGGGAGAGAGAAGGTCAGTGGGATTAGTTTGGGATTGATACAGGGCTATGGGAGAGAGTGGGTCAGTGGGATTAATTTGGGATTGATACAGGGTTATGGGAGAGAGAAGGTCAGTGGGATTAGTTTGGGATTGATACAGGGCTATGGGAGAGAGGTCAGTGGGATTAATTTGGGATTGATACAGAGCTATGAACAAAGAACAAAGTACAGCACAGGAACAGGCCCTTCGGCCCTCCAAGCCCGTGCCGACCATGCTGCCTGACTAAACTACAATCTTCTACACTTCCTGGGTCCGTATCCCTCTATTCCCATCCTATTCATGTATTTGTCAAGATGCCCCTTAAATGTCACTATCGTCCCTGCTTCCACCACCTCCTCCGGCAGCGAGTTCCAGACACCCACTACCCTCTGTGTAAAAAACATGCCTCGTACATCTACTCTAAACTTTGTCCCTCGCACCTTAAACCTATGCCCCCTAGTAATTGACCCCTCTACCCTGGGGAAAAGCCTCTGACTATCCACTCTGTCTATGCCCCTCATAATTTTGTAGACCTCTATCAGGTCGCCCCTCAACCTCCGTCGTTCCAGTGAGAACAAACTGAGTTTATTCAACCGCTCCTTATAACTAATCCCCTCCATACCAGGCAACATTCTGGTAAATCTCTTCTGCACCCTCTCTAAAGCCTCCACATCCTTCTGGTAGTGTGGCGACCAGAATTGAACACTATACTCCAAGTGTGGCCTAACTAAGGTTCTATACAGCTGCAACATGAGTTGCCAATTCTTATACTCAATGCCCCGGCCAATGAAGGCAAGCATGCCGTATGCCCTCTTGACTACCTTCTCCACCTATGTTGCCCCTTTCAGTGACCTGTGTACCTGTACACCTAGATCTCTCTGACTTTCAATACTCTTGAGGGTTCTACCATTCACTGTATATTCCCTACCTGCATTAGACCTTCCAAAATGCATTACCTCACATTTGTCCGGATTAAACTCCATCTGCCATCTCTCCGCCCAAGTCTCCAAACAATCTAAATCCTGCTGTATCCTCTGACAGTCCTCATCGCTATCCGCAATTCCACCAACCTATGTGTCGTCTGCAAACTTACTAATCAGACCAGTTACATTTTCCTCCAAATCATTTATATATACTACAAACAGCAAAGGGCCCAGCACTGATCCCTGCGGAACACCACTAGTCACAGCCCTCCAATTAGAAAAGCATCCTTCCATTGCTACTCTCTGCCTTCTATGACCTAGCCAGTTCTGTATCCACCTTGCCAGCTCACCCCTGATCCCGTGTGACTTCACCTTTTGTACTAGTCTACCATGAGGGACCTTGTCAAAGGCCTTACTGAAGTCCATATAGACAACATCCACTGCCCTACCTGCATCAATCATATTTGTGACCACTTCGAAAAACTCTTATCAAGTTAGTGAGACACGACCTCCCCTTCACAAAACCATGCTGCCTCTCACTAATATGTCCATTTGCTTCCAAATGGGAGTAGATCCTGTCTCGAAGAATTCTCTCCAGTAATTTCCCTACCACTGACGTAAGGCTCACTGACCTGTAGTTCCCTGGATTATCCTTGCTACCCTTCTTAAACAAAGGAACAACATTGGCTATACTCAGGTCCTCCGGGACATCACCTGAAGACAGCGAGGATCCAAAGATTTCTGTCAAGGCCTCAGCAATTTCCTCTCTAGCCTCCTTCAGTATTCTGGGGTAGATCCCATCAGGCCCTGGGGACTTATCTACCTTAATATTTTTCAAGACGCCCAACACCTCTTCTTTTTGGATCTCAATGTGACCCAGGCTATCTACACACCCTTCTCCAGACTCAACATCCACCAATTCCTTCTCTTTGGTGAATACTGATGCAAAGTATTCATTTAGTACCTCGCCCATTTCCTCTGGCTCCACACATAGATTCCTTTGCCTATCCTTCAGTGGACCAACCCCTGGCTACCCTCTTGCTTTTTATGTGCGTGTAAAAAGCCTTTGGGATTTTCCTTAACTCTGCCAATGACTTTTCGTGACCCCTTCTGGCCCTCCTATGGGGAGAGTGTGGATCAGTGAGATTAGCTTGGATTGATACAGGGCTATGGGGAGAGAGTGTGTCAGTCGGATTTGTTTGGGATTGATACAGGGGGGATTGATACAAGGCTAGGGGGAGTGAGTAGGACAATGGGATTAGTTTGGGATTGATATAGAGGGTGGTGGTTGATGGGAAATGTTCAGAATGGAGTTCAGTTACAAGTGGCGTACCACAAGGATCTGTTCTGGGGCCGTTGCTGTTTGTCATTTTTATCAATGACCTAGAGGAAGGCGCAGAAGGGTGGGTGAGTAAATTTGCAGACGACACTAAAGTCGGTGGTGTTGTCGACAGTGTGGAAGGATGTAGCAGGTTACAGAGGGACATAGATAAGCTGCAGAGCTGGGCTGAGAGATGGCAAATGGAGTTTAATGTAGAGAAGTGTGAGGTGATTCACTTTGGAAGGAATAACAGGAATGCGGAATATTTGGCTAATTGTAAAGTTCTTGGAAGTGTGGATGAGCAGAGGGATCTAGGTGTCCATGTACATAGATCCCTGAAAGTTGCCACCCAGGTTGATAGGGTTGTGAAGAAGGCCTATGGAGTGTTGGCCTTTATTGGTAGAGGGATTGAGTTCCGGAGTCAGGAGGTCATGTTGCAGCTGTACAAAATTCTGGTACGGCCGCATTTGGAGTATTGCGTACAGTTCTGGTCACCGCATTATAGGAAGGACGTGGAGGCTTTGGAGCGGGTGCAGAGGAGATTTACCAGGATGTTGCCTGGTATGGAGGGAAAATCTTATGAGGAAAGGCTGATGGACTTGAGGTTGTTTTCGTTGGAGAGAAGAAGGTTAAGAGGAGACTTAATAGAGGCATACAAAATGATCAGGGGGTTAGATAGGGTGGACAGTGAGAGCCTTCTCCCGCGGATGGAAATGGCTGGCACGAGGGGACATAGCTTTAAACTGAGGGCTAATAGATATAGGACAGAGGTCAGAGGTAGGTTGTTTACGCAAAGAGTGGTGAGGCCGTGGAATGCCCTACCTGCAACAGTAATGAACTCGCCAACATTGAGGGCATTTAAAAGTTTATTGGATAAGCATATGGATGATAATGGCATAGTGTAGGTTAGATGGCTTTTGTTTCGGTGCAACATCGTAGGCCAAAGGGCCTGTACTGCGCTGTATCGTTCTATGTTCTATATAGGGCTATGGGAAGAGAGCAGGGCAGTGGGATGGGTTTGGGATTGATACAGGGCTATGGGGAGGGGGATAGTTGGGATTGATACAGGACTATGGGGAGAGAGCAGGGCAGTGGGATTCGTTTGGAATTGATACAGGGCTATGGGGAGAGAGGGGGCTAGTTTGGGATTGATACAGAGCTAATGGGAGAGAGCAGGTCAGTAGGATTTGTTTGTGATTGATTCAGGGCTATGGGGAGAGAACAGGTCAGTGGGATTAGTTTGAGATTGATACAGGACTATGGGGAGAGAGCAGGGCATTGGGATTAGTTTGGGATTGATACAGGGCTATGGGGGAGAGTGGGGCTAGTTTGGGATTGATGCAGGGCTATGGGGCGAGAGTGGGGCAGTGGGATTAGTTTGGGATTGATCCAGGACTGTGGGAGAGAATGGGGCAGTGGGATTAGTTTGCGATTGATACAGGGCTATGGGGAGAAAGTGGGGCAGTGGGATTAGTTTGCGATTGATACAGGGCTATGGGGAGAGAGTGGGGCATTGGGGTAAGTTTGGGATTGATACAGGACTATGGGAGAGAGGGGCAGTGGGATTAGTTTGGGATTGATACAGGACTATGGGAGAGAGTGGGGCATTGGGATTAGTTTGGGAATGATACAGGACTATGGGAGAGAGTGGGGCAGTGGGATTAGTTTGGGATTGATACAGGACTATGGGAGAGAGCGAGACAGTGGATTTAGTTTGGGATTGATACAGGGCTATGGGAGAGAGTGGGGCAGTGGATTTATTTTGGGATTGATACAGGACTATAGGAGAGAGCAAGGCAGTGGAATTCGTTTGGGATTGATGCAGGACTATGGGAGAGAGCGGGGCAGTGGATTTATTTTGGGATTGATACAGGACTATAGGAGAGAGCAAGGCAGTGGAATTTGTTTGGGATTGATACAGGGCTATGGGAGATAGTGGGGCAGTGGATTTATTTTGTTGATTGATACAGGACTATGGGAGAGAGTGAGGCAGTGGGATTAGTTTGCAATTGATACAGGGCTATGGGGAGAGAGTGTGGCTGTGGGATTAGTTTGGCATTGATACAGGACTATGGGAGAGAGCGGGGCAGTGGATTTAGTTTGGGATTGATACAGGGCTATGGGAGAGAATGGGGCAGTGGGATTCGTTTGCAATTGATACAGGGCTATGGGGAGTGAGTGGGGCAGTGGGATTAGTTTGGGATTGATACAGGGCTATTGGGAGAGAGTGGGGCAGTGGATTTAGTTTGGGATTGATACAGGGCTAAGGGGAGAGAGTGGGGCAGTGGGATTAGTTTGGGATTGATACAGGGCTATGGGGAGAGAGTGGGGCAGTGGGATTAGTTTGGGATTGATACAGGGCTATGGGGAGAGAGTGGGGCAGTGGGGTTAGTTTGGGATTGATACAGGGCTATGGGGAGAGAGTGGGGTAGTGGGTTTAGTTTGCGATTGATACAGGGCTATGGGGAGAGAGTGGGGCAGTGGGATCAGTTTGGGATTGATACAGGCTATGGGGAGAGCGGGGCAGTGGGCTTAGTTTGCGATTGATACAGGGCTATGGGAGAGCGGTCGGTGGATTTAGTTTGGCATTGATACAGGGCTATGGGGAGAGATTGGGGCAGAGGAATTTGTTTGGGATTGATACAGGGCTATGGGAGAGAGTGGGGCAGTGGATTTATTTTGTTGATTGATACAGGACTATGGGAGAGAGTGGGGCAGTGGGATTAGTTTGAGATTGATACAGGGCTATGGGGAGAGAGCGGGGCAGTGGGATTAGTTTGCGATTGATACAGGGCTATGGGGAGAGAGCGGGGCAGTGGATTTAGTTTGGGATTGATACAGGGCTATGGGAGAGAGTGGGGCAGTGGGATTCGTTTGCAATTGATACAGGGCTATGGGGAGTGAGTGGGGCAGTGGGATTAGTTTGGGATTGATACAGGGCTATTGGGAGAGAGTGGGGCAGTGGATTTAGTTTGGGATTGATACAGGGCTATGGGGAGAGAGTGGGGCAGTGGGATTAGTTTGGGATTGATACAGGGCTATGGGGAGAGTGTGGGGCAGTGGGGTTAGTTTGGGATTGATACAGGGCTATGGGGAGAGAGTGGGGTAGTGGGTTTAGTTTGCGATTGATACAGGGCTATGGGGAGAGAGTGGGGCAGTGGGATTAGTTTGGGATTGATACAGGCTATGGGGAGAGCGGGGCAGTGGGCTTAGTTTGCGATTGATACAGGGCTATGGGAGAGCAGTCGGTGGATTTAGTTTGGCATTGATACAGGGCTATGGGGAGAGATTGGGGCAGAGGAATTTGTTTGGGATTGATACAGGGCTATGGGAGAGAGTGGGGCAGTGGGATTAGTTTGAGATTGATACAGGGCTATGGGGAGAGAGCGGGGCAGTGGGATTAGTTTGCGATTGATACAGGGCTATGGGGAGAGAGCGGGGCAGTGGGATTAGTTTGGGATTGATACAGGGCTATGGGGAGAGCGGGGCAGTGGGCTTAGTTTGCGATTGATACAGAGCTATGGGGAGAGAGCGGGGCAGTGGGATTAGTTTGCGATTGATACAGGGCTATGGGAGAGCGCGGGGCAGTGGATTTATTTTGGGATTGATACAGGGCTATGGGGAGAGAGCGGGCAGTAGGATTACTTTGGGTTTCGGCCGATTTTGATCCCTCTCTCCCCTTCCTCCACCAATTGGATTGGTTTGCTCTGGTAGGGATGATCAGAAGCAGCAGGAACTCGGGACTATACCAACTGGAAAATAGGGGTGGTGGCTGAGATTCTATTCAGAAAGCTACTCTCTGGCGATATTAGTTAGTCTTGTTTCTGATGATATCTGTAACTGTCTGAATTGTGGTTGAGTTGGTGATGTGTTGATTTGGAGAATTATCTCTCTCAGTTGGAGTGACTGGTCTGTGCTCATGCTGTTCGCTCTGTCTCCATCTCCTGGTGAATTCTAATTCACTGAAGCAAAATACTGCAGACGCTGAAATCTGAAATAAAAAATAGAAAATGCCAGAAGTACTCAGCAGATCCGTTAGTTTCAGTGTAGAGAAACAGAATTATTGTATTGGAACAGAGAGAAGTTCAGAATGAGCCAGGCGGAGGCGGGGGAACAAAGGGGAATGTCTTGTTAAAAAGAGAAACATGGTGCTGAAGCTGGGATATATCCCTCTTGTTTGGAGAGCCATGTCGCATTCAGTAAATCATGTCCCAACAATTATTTGAATCAAGCAGAATGTACATTTGGCTGTTCATAACAGGCAGAGTACAGACCGCAGCCAACCAACCTATAATTGCAAAACTCAAAACAAAATGCCCACAGTTGGATATGATTCTGTGATTGAGCAGCACTTGTTGAATAATCCTGAATGTGCCAATAGCGACACGATTATTACATCAGGTCAGTCATGATCTCATTGAATAGTGAAGCAGAGTCAATGGGCAGCACGGTAGCATAGTGGTTAGCACAATTGCTTCATAGCTCCAGAGTCCTAGGTTCGATTCCTGGCTTGGGTCACTATCTGTGTCGGAGTCTGCACGTTCTCCCTGTGTGTGCGTCGGTTTCCTCCGGGTGCTCCAGTTTCCTCCCACAGTCCAAAGATGTGCAGGTTAGGTGGATTGGCCATGCTAAATTTCCCTTAGTGTCCAAAATTGCCCTTATTGTTGGGTGGGGTTACTGGGTTATGGGAGGTGTGGGGTTGAGTAGGGTGCTCTTTCTAAGAGTCGGCGCAGGCTCGATGGGCCGAATGGTCTCCTTCACTGTAAATTCTATGAAATCTATGAATGGCCTACTTCTACTTCTGCTCCTATGTCTTGTGGTCTTATTATCCAATTTAAGATGATCAGTTGAGCTTGCATATGTTTGCTAGGAGTGACATACATTCATTCTTTAAGACAGAAGTTGATAAATTCTTGATTTCTCGAGGAATTAAGGGCTATGGAGAGAGAGCGGGTAAATGGAGTTGAAATCAGCCATGATGGTGGAGTGGACTCGATGGGCCGAATGGCCTTACTTCCACTCCTATGTCTTATGGTCTTATTCTCTCTGCAAACAAAAGTAATGGGTGCAATTTTACCAAATGGCAACAAAGTCCCATAACGAGCACGTTTAGTCCCGTGCAAGCCGCAGGTGTAAAAAGTGACTTGCCTTTGAGAAGGGGCCTTAGCGGGAACCACGCAGCCGATTTTGTACACCGAGGAGCTCCGTTTGCTGGAACTCCTCAGTGCAGCGAGAGATCGGGACGGCATTTAAAAATAGCATCCCGAACTCCAAGGCCCCCAAAGCGATCCCCGACACCCCTCCAATCCCCAACGCACTATGGGAGGAGTGGGGAGGCCCCGC
Source organism: Scyliorhinus torazame (assembly GCF_047496885.1). NCBI lineage: Eukaryota > Metazoa > Chordata > Chondrichthyes > Carcharhiniformes > Scyliorhinidae > Scyliorhinus > Scyliorhinus torazame. Next base: position 39,367,886 of record NC_092728.1, read on the forward strand.
CCCCCCACTGGCAGTGCCAGGTTGGCACCCCTGTGGCACTACCATGGTGCCAGGCTGGAATGCCAGAGTGCCCAGGTGGCACCAGCAGTGCCTGGTTACCACCCTGGGGGTCTCCGATCCCCTGGGAGACCCCCACCTATGGCAAACAGCCCCATTTACTAAAAGCAGGTCCAACACACTGCAACAGGTCCACACATTACAATTGGCCCAGGTATTGCTGACAGCACCCACACTGCATCAGGTCCCTGGACATCAAGAACCCCCTACAGACCCCTGCAAAAGGCACCACTAAAACAGGCCCTATGAACGCCATCATTCCTGATGAACTCCGAGAGGGGCAGTTCAGTGAAGGAGGCTAGGCTATTTGCTATTATACTACAATAAGAACCAGCAATTTACTATTGAACGGGTAATTGTGTTTCTGTTGTTGCAGGGCCGATTCATTGTGAAAGGGTCTGAGGGAGTTCAGCAAAGAATTCAGTTCCTTTAAGATGACACGGACAGACCCACCGGACATACTGGTATCAACCGTGTATCGAGAGATTAAAGTCAGCCCAATGCCAGGCGAGCCCAAAGTCTATCAAACCCAGCACCAGTGTGATGCCTCCAGGACCAGCACTGAACAGGACACCCAGCAATACATTAACAAGAGACAGTGTAGAAGTTTTGACTTCCTGCAGTCACTAGACAGCCAGGGGGACTCCGGAGCCCCCATGGAGGAGTACTCACACCACCGGGCTGATAGGCGGCCCACCAGCCCCGAGCTGGCCTGGGATTCTCTGGGGAGGCAAGTCTACCTCCGATCCTCGGCCCCAGAACTTGTTGCCAGCAGACTGTGTGCTCACACCGGGGAACCTCGAGAGGCCTCCAGGCCCGAGACAAAAAAGAAAGGAAGATCTAAGAGTGCCCCCAGGGTGAAGACAACCTACCGCCCCGTCCCCGTGGAGGTGGGCTCACCTGAGCTGTCCCGCCGGGGTCGTGAAGCCTCACGTGCGCACCGGGACTCACACAAGAGGACAGAGGCCTCGCCCAGGAGGGACCCGCCTCACATGGTGAGGACCAGGATGAACGAGGTGCACCCGATCAAACTGCAACCACAGCGGGGCGATGCCAGTCTGTACTCCCCTCTCTTTGTCAGTGATAGCTACGAAAGCTATGACGAGTGCCATGGTGTCAAGCCTGGCCCAGGGGCACATGTGCGGTACCGAGTGGACATGAAGCCTGAGGACCCAGCACTGAGGTCTTCCTCTCGCACCTGGAAGACACCACAGAAGCAGAGCAGTGTGGCAAGCTGGCAGTCGCAACCAGGACGCAGCCTAACTGTACCCGCCAACCGGCGGGTAGTGAGGAGTCACTCTCCCAGTGAGTCGTACAGCGGGGATTACTGGACACTTGCAGCTCACAACAACTGCTCGCCCCATCAATACTACAGGGATGAGAGCCGGAGGGGCCTTCCTCAGCTCATCCAGACAACACCGCCCTTCAGTGAACAATCTTACCCTGACATCAGGAGACTCTCGCGCCAAGCTGCCCAGCCTAATATCTACTACACGGAGGACCGGGCAAGGCCTTCACCGCACCGACACACTTCGCCAATGCATTACCATGACTGGTGGGGGACCTACCGAGCTGCCCATGGTCACCAAGGTTACATATCTCAATGCCCATCATACTGGGATGGCAGAGTTGGATCTCTCTCCCCTCATGGTTTCTATTACGGCGCTGACCAGCAGCGGCTTGGCTCAGACACACGGCACTACTCCAAGTCCTGGGATAATATCCTGTCCCCCAGTGGACGCAGAGAATTCCCCTCCTCAAACTGCCGCAGCTATGAGACCCTTCCCCTGCAGGAGGGACATGGCCAGTGCACAGAGACGAGACGCCAGCCCACCGTGGTTAATCTGTCACGCTCTCCCCAGCGTTATGCTGCTCTTTCCCTCTCCGAGAGCTCCATCACAGACAAACTGCAAGGGGACGGAGGGAGGGGCACCCAGGGGAGGTCATGGTACATCACGCCTGAGATCACCATCACCGATAATGACCTCAGAGCCAATGGGCCTGGCAAGGCTAGCGGGAGGTCTCGAAGCAGGCAGGCTCTCGACGGGGGCAATGGCCTCAGTGCCTCCTTCAATGATTTGCTGTCCTGCAATTTGGACAATGCTAAGGAGACAGGTGTCACCTCCCTGAGTGGTAGCTGTCTGCACCGGCCGGGTAAGCAGCAGCTGGACGATGCCCTGGCTGACCTTGTCATCGACACATGCAAAACACCAGCCGCTCAGAAACCCAGTGACTCGGAAACTCTAGTAGACCAGCTGAGAAAGCTCATCGCTGGGGAGGACCTTCCCGGAGAACATGGTGTGAGGACAGTGTTGGTACACACCACAGAGCCACAGAAGATGAAGGTCCATCCCTTGTCTGTTGGCCCAGGCACTGACCCTCACGCCTTGGGCATGTCGAGAAGCCCCAGCTACCCAAGTCCATGTGATGGGCCTCCACAAAACCGCAGCTCGGACGATGTGGATACCATGATGTGCTCAAACCTGAAGTGTGGCCTCACGGAGACACTCTTCAATGCCCGCCTTTATTTCAAATCCTGCCACAGCTGCTACACCTATTACTGCTCCAGGAACTGCCGGAAGGATGACTGGGAGATGCACAAAGAGGCCTGTGTCTATGGCCGTGTCAGCAGCACCTGCAAACGTGTGCTAAGGAGCTGCCGGGAAAACCAGGCCGCACATAAGGCTTTCTCCCGCATCGCCAGGATGGGCTACTTATCGAGGGGGAAGGGAGTTCTCTTCCAGGGTTTTCCCAATCCTGGATCTGCCGAGAATTTCCTCCAGTACGGATTAGAGAGTCTGCTCCTCACTCCCACCTACCTGTCGGTCCGAGAGCTGGAAGGCTATGCCGATCACCTCGGGGAGTACCTGAAGGAGATCAGGGAGGCTGGGAAGCAGTATGACCCCGAGGAATGTTTCCTCTTGAATGTATCAATAGCTCTGGGGCAGAAAGTGCCTGAGAACCCTTCACCCCGCCTCCAAACGCCAACAGTTCGAAGGTTTGCAAAGATTGCCCTGGCTTCGACCAGCCCTGAGAAAAAGATCTTCAAGGGCGATGAAGAGATGGAGACCTTGATACTGACCCCACCTCCTGGGACAACTGACATCGCTAAAGAGGACGAGTCGGGACGTAAAGCCCGTGAGGTGTGCTTCATCAACGTACAGCGAGAGCTTCGCATCCGAGGGGTCTTCCTGCGCCACGAGTATCCCAAAATCTACCAAGACCTCTGCGAGTTTGTAGAGAGCAATAAGAGATTTACACCAACTACCATTTACCCCATTGATAAGAGAACGGGCAAGCAGTTCATGTGTATGATAATGGCTGCCTCCGAGCCATTGACACTCGAGTGGGTCCGCAAACCCAACCTACTGGAGGACATGATGTGATCACACGCACCATTTTTTTGTCCTTGCAACTGAATGTTTTAAAGCTTATTTAATATATTTGTAGATAATGTATTTTATATAAGGATATGAGGAATCTATTGCAGTCCGCTGCTGGGTAGGTATTATTTGAAATGGAGGAGCGGTTTTACACATTGATGTCCCACAACCCCCACTGAACCCCAAATGGGCCTAGCTATTGGAGGGTTGGCAGGAAGCCTGCACTGCTCGCATAGCAACAGGGATAGCAGAAGGAGCACAGGGAGACCACCAGTATTTTTACAATAAAGAAGTCTTTTGAAGCGATTCAAAATTATAATATAGGTGGAAAAGCTTTAAAATAGCTGTTTATTTTTCCGCATCAGTGGATAAGTGTGAGGTTTAGCTTCAATCGTAGGGCCCAATCGAAGATTGCAGGGGAGCTGACATTTTATGATTTCTAATGATTTTAGAATATGAATGAGATTCCGTGACTAGGGAAGGGGAGGGGGAGAGGCAACGGTTTAATACAACTCAAGCCAGATGTAGACTGGTGAGAATTGGCTTCTCTCCAAGATGTTGCGGAGACTGAGGGCAAATAGAAAATTTGTTTCAAAGGAAGATTGGTCAATTGTTTTGTTGGGTTAGCAAATTAAGTGATATTGCCAGTAAGGCGGGTAAATGATATTGAGAGAAAGACCTGCCATGCTTCCATCTAGGGGTTGAATGGCCTCCTCCTGTTTCTCTGTAACACGAGTGCCAGCTTGGAGCCAATGTGAGGGGGGCGGGGGGCGGGAGGGGGGGGGGGGGGGGGGATGGTGGGATTGCGAATGGTGTCCCAATAAGGCACTGGGCTTGTGGGCCATAGGATTGCTTGATGCTGGTGCAGACAAAATGGCCACCTTCTGCACCGCAATAATTCTGCAGATTCTGATTCTTCCCGCAGCTGTCCCTGCCACACTTAGAATCCCTATAGTGCAAAAGGGGGTCATTCAGCCCATCGAGTATGAAAATATGAAACATTTAAAGGTCTCAGTACAGCGATCAACAGGAGGAACAGCCCATGGGCTGACAGAGCAACAACAGAAACAGCCAGTCAGACACAAAATCCCTCAGCATTCTGGGAGAGTCAGAAAAGCAAGGGGCCTCAGTGGGGGAGGTAACGTGCCAGAGGTGTTTCAAAGAGATGTTATGATCTTCGCAATCTCTGACTTCTTAGGCACTATGGGCACATATTTTAAATGTAGCCCTATTCAGCTGGTACTGAGCCTAACATTTGAAACATTACTACGAACTTCAGCATTGCAGATTAAGACAGGGAAATTCAGCCAAGATTCTCAGCCCCACACATTTGCCAGTACATCTGGTAAAGTGAACGTGTGCTTGGAATTTGGTAGAAGTCAGGATTGAACACATTTACTCACTGAAACTAAGCCTCTGAGACACTGTCATTTCACACTCTGGGACAGTGAGTCACACACTGTCCTTTCACACTCTGGGACAGTGGGTCACACTGTCCTTTCACACTCTGGGACAGTGGGTCTCACACTGTCCTTTCACATTCTGGGACAGTGGGTCACACACTGTCCTTTCACACTGTGGGACAGTAGGTCTCACACTGTCCTTTCACACTCTAGGACAGTGGGTCACACACTGTCCTTTCACACTCTGGTACAGTGGGTCTCACACGGTCTTTTCACACTCTGGGACAGTGGGTCACACACTGTCCTTTCACACTCTGGGACAGTGGGTCACACACTGTCCATTCACACTCTGGGACAGTGGGTCTCACACTGTCCTTTCACACTCTGGGACAGTGGGTCACACACTGTCCTTTCACACTCTGGGACAGTGGGTCTCACACTGTCCTTTCACACGCTGGGATAGTGCGTCACACACAGTCCTTTCACACTCTGGGACAGTGGGTCTCACACTGTCCTTTCACACTCTAGGACAGTGGGTCACACACGGTCTTTTCACACTCTGGGACAGTGGGTCTCACACTGTCCTTTCACACTCTGGGACAGTGGGTCACACACTGTCCTTTCACACTCTGGAACAGTGGTCACACACTGTCCTTTCACACTCTGGGACAGTGGGTCACACACTGTCCTTTCACACTCTGGGAAAGTGGGTCACGCACTGTCCTTTCACACTCTGGGACAGTGGGTCTCACTGTCCTTTCACAGTCTTGGACAGTGGGTCACACTGTCCTTTCACACTCTGGGACAGTGGGTCACACACTGTCCTTTCACACTCTGGAACAGTGGTCACACACTGTCCTTTCACACTCTGGGACAGTGGGTCACACACTGTCCTTTCACACTCTGGGACAGTGGGTCACACACTGTCCTTTCACACTGTGGGACAGTGGGACACACTGTCCTTTCACACTCTGGGACACTGGATCGCACACTGTCCTTTCACACTCTGGGACACTGGATCGTACACTGTCCTTTCACACTCTGGGACAGTGGGTCACACACTGTCCTTTCACACTCTGGGAAAGTGAGTCACACACTGTCCTTTCACACTCTGGTACAGTGGGTCTCACACGGTCTTTTCACACTCTGGGACAGTGGGTCACACACTGTCCATTCACACTCTGGGACTGTGGGTCTCACACTGTCCTTTCACACTCTGGGACAGTGGGTCACACATTTTCCTTTCACACTCTGGGACAGTGGGTCTCCCACTGTCCTTTCACACGCTGGGACAGTGGGTCACACACTGTCCTTTCACACTCTGGGACACTGGATCGCACACTGTCCTTTCACACACTGGAACAGTGGTCACACACTGTCCTTTCACACTCTGGAACAGTGGTCACACACTGTCCTTTCACACTCTGGGACAGTGGGTCTCACACTGTCCTTTCACACTCTGGGACAGTGGGTCACACACTGTCCTTTCACACTCTGGAACAGTGGTCACACACTGTCCTTTCACACTCTGGTACAGGGATCACACACTGTCCTTTCACACTCTGGGACAGTGGGTCACACACTGTCCTTTCACACTCTGGGAAAGTGGGTCACGCACTGTCCTTTCACACTCTAGGACAGTGGGTCTCACTGTCCTTTCACAGTCTTGGACAGTGGGTCACACTGTCCTTTCACACTCTGGGACAGTGGGTCACACACTGTCCTTTCACACTCTGGGACAGTGGGTCACACACTGTCCTTTCACACTCTGGGACAGTGGGTCACACACTGTCCTTTCACACTCTGGGACAGTGGGTCACACACTGTCCTTTCACACTCTGGGACAGTGGGTCATACACTGTCCTTTCACACTCTGGAACAGTGGGTCACACACTGTCCTTTCACACTCTGGGACAGTGGGTCACACACTGTCCTTTCACACTCTGGGACAGTGGGTCATACACTGTCCTTTCACACTCTGGGACAGTGGGTCATACACTGTCCTTTCACACTCTGGGTCAGTGGGTCACACACTGTCCTTTCACACTCTGGGTCAGTGGGTCACACACTGTCCTTTCACACTCTGGGACACTGGATCGCACACTGTCCTTTCACACTCTGGGAAAGTGGGTCACACACTGTCCTTTCACACTCTGGGACAGTGGGTCACACACTGTCCTTTCACACTCTGGGACACTGGATCGCACACTGTCCTTTCACACTCTGGGACACTGGATCGTACACTGTCCTTTCACACTCTGGGACGGTGGGTCACACATTTTCCTTTCACACTCTGGGACAGTGGGTCTCACACTGTCCTTTCACACGCTGGGATAGTGGGTCACACACAGTCCTTTCACACTCTGGGACAGTGGGTCACACACGGTCCTTTCACACTCTGGGACAGTGGGTCTCACACTGTCCTTTCACACTCTGGGACAGTGGGTCACACACTGTCCTTTCACACTCTGGAACAGTGGTCACACACTGTCCTTTAACATTCTAGGACAGTGGGTCACACACTGTCCTTTCACACTCTGGGACAGTGGGTCTCACACTGTCCTTTCACATTCTGGGACAGTGGGTCTCACACTGTCCTTTCACACTCTGGGACAGTGGGTCACACACTGTCCTTTCACATTCTGGGACAGTGGGTCTCACACTGTCCTTTCACACTCTGGGACAGTGGGTCACACACTGTCCTTTCACATTCTGGGACAGTGGGTCACACACTGTCCTTTCACACTCTGGGACAGTGGGTCACAAACTGTCCTTACACACTCTGGGACAATGGGTCTCACACTGTCCTTTCACATTCTGGGACAGTGGGTCACACACTGTCCTTTCACACTCTGGGATAGTGGGTCTCACACAGTCCTTTCACACTCTGGGACAGTGGGTCATACACTGTCCTTTCACACTGTGGAACAGTGGGACACACTGTCCTTTCACACTCTGGGACACTGTCCTTTCACATTCTGGGACAGTGGGTCACACACTGTCCTTTCACACTCTGGGACAGTGGGTCTCACACTGTCCTTTCACATTCTGGGACAGTGGGTCACACACTGTCCTTTCACACTGTGGGACAGTAGGTCTCACACTGTCCTTTCACACTCTAGGACAGTGGGTCACACACTGTCCTTTCACACTCTGGTACAGTGGGTCTCACACGGTCTTTTCACACTCTGGGACAGTGGGTCACACACTGTCCTTTCACACTCTGGGACAGTGGGTCACACACTGTCCATTCACACTCTGGGACAGTGGGTCTCACACTGTCCTTTCACACTCTGGGACAGTGGGTCACACACTGTCCTTTCACACTCTGGGACAGTGGGTCTCACATTGTCCTTTCACACGCTGGGATAGTGGGTCACACACAGTCCTTTCACACTCTGGGACAGTGGGTCTCACACTGTCCTTTCACACTCTAGGACAGTGGGTCACACACGGTCTTTTCACACTCTGGGACAGTGGGTCTCACACTGTCCTTTCACACTCTGGGACAGTGGGTCACACACTGTCCTTTCACACTCTGGAACAGTGGTCACACACTGTCCTTTCACACTCTGGGACAGTGGGTCACACACTGTCCTTTCACACTCTGGGACAGTGGGTCACACACTGTCCTTTCACACTCTGGGACAGTGGGTCACACACTGTCCTTTCACACTGTGGGACAGTGGGACACACTGTCCTTTCACACTCTGGGACACTGGATCGCACACTGTCCTTTCACACTCTGGGACACTGGATCGTACACTGTCCTTTCACACTCTGGGACAGTGGGTCACACACTGTCCTTTCACACTCTGGGAAAGTGGGTCACACACTGTCCTTTCACACTCTGGTACAGTGGGTCTCACACGGTCTTTTCACACTCTGGGACAGTGGGTCACACACTGTCCATTCACACTCTGGGACTGTGGGTCTCACACTGTCCTTTCACACTCTGGGACAGTGGGTCACACATTTTCCTTTCACACTCTGGGACAGTGGGTCTCACACTGTCCTTTCACACGCTGGGACAGTGGGTCACACACTGTCCTTTCACACTCTGGGACACTGGATCGCACACTGTCCTTTCACACACTGGAACAGTGGTCACACACTGTCCTTTCACACTCTGGAACAGTGGTCACACACTGTCCTTTCACACTCTGGGACAGTGGGTCTCACACTGTCCTTTCACACTCTGGGACAGTGGGTCACACACTGTCCTTTCACACTCTGGAACAGTGGTCACACACTGTCCTTTCACACTCTGGTACAGGGATCACACACTGTCCTTTCACACTCTGGGACAGTGGGTCACACACTGTCCTTTCACACTCTGGGAAAGTGGGTCACGCACTGTCCTTTCACACTCTAGGACAGTGGGTCTCACTGTCCTTTCACAGTCTTGGACAGTGGGTCACACTGTCCTTTCACACTCTGGGACAGTGGGTCACACACTGTCCTTTCACACTCTGGGACAGTGGGTCACACACTGTCCTTTCACACTCTGGGACAGTGGGTCACACACTGTCCTTTCACACTCTGGGACAGCGGGTCACACACTGTCCTTTCACACTCTGGGACAGTGGGTCATACACTGTCCTTTCACAGTCTTGGACAGTGGGTCACACTGTCCTTTCACACTCTGGGACAGTGGGTCACACACTGTCCTTTCACACTCTGGGACAGTGGGTCACACACTGTCCTTTCACACTCTGGGACAGTGGGTCACACACTGTCCTTTCACACTCTGGGACAGCGGGTCACACACTGTCCTTTCACACTCTGGGACAGTGGGTCATACACTGTCCTTTCACACTGTGGAACAGTGGGTCACACACTGTCCTTTCACACTCTGGGAAAGTGGGTCACACACTGTCCTTTCACACTCTGGGACAGTGGGTCACACACTGTCCTTTCACACTCTGGGACACTGGATCGCACACTGTCCTTTCACACTCTGGGACACTGGATCGTACACTGTCCTTTCACACTCTGGGACGGTGGGTCACACATTTTCCTTTCACACTCTGGGACAGTGGGTCTCACACTGTCCTTTCACACGCTGGGATAGTGGGTCACACACAGTCCTTTCACACTCTGGGACAGTGGGTCACACACGGTCCTTTCACACTCTGGGACAGTGGGTCTCACACTGTCCTTTCACACTCTGGGACAGTGGGTCACACACTGTCCTTTCACACTCTGGAACAGTGGTCACACACTGTCCTTTAACATTCTAGGACAGTGGGTCTCACACTGTCCTTTAACATTCTGGGACAGTGGGTCACACACTGTCCTTTCACACTCTGGGACAGTGGGTCTCACACTGTCCTTTCACATTCTGGGACAGTGGGTCTCACACTGTCCTTTCACACTCTGGGACAGTGGGTCACACACTGTCCTTTCACATTCTGGGACAGTGGGTCACACACTGTCCTTTCACACTCTGGGACAGTGGGTCACACACTGTCCTTTCACACTCTGGGATAGTGGGTCTCACACAGTCCTTTCACACTCTGGGACAGTGGGTCATACACTGTCCTTTCACACTGTGGAACAGTGGGACACACTGTCCTTTCATACTCTGGGACACTGTCCTTTCACACTCTGGGACAGTGGGTCACACGCTGTCCTTTCACACTCTGGGACAGTGGGTCACACACTGTCCTTTCACACTGTTGGACAGTGGGTCACACACTGTCCTTTCATACTATGGGACAGTGGGTCATTCACTGTACTTTCACATTCAGATATTTAGCATAGAGGGAGCTTCACTCTGTATCTAACCCTATCCTGTACCTGCCCTGGGAGTGTTTGATGGAGTCAGTGTAGAGGGAGCATTACTCTGTATCTAACTCTGTGCTGTATCTGGCCTGGAAGTGTTTGATGGGGACAGAGTAGATAGAGCTTAAATTTGTATCTAATCACGTCCTAGCAATGCTATCCACTGTGCCACCGTGCTGCCCTCTGATGACCCTCCCATGACTTCCACCACCCAATCCCTATCTTACCCTCACTTACCTGAGTCGTGCTCCCCCTCGATCTCTGGACTCAGGTAGATACTTGTTGTAGCCAGTCTCTGATTGGCTAGCAGCTCTCGGTAGGTGGCGTGTTCACCCCTGGCATACCTGATCCCAGGGAGGACTCGCCACTGGTCTGTCAAGTGCCTGAATAGGATTTAATTTGGTGGCCGTCTCAATAAAGTGGCGGCACGGGGCTCCTGCTGGCTATCAAGCCACTCGCTGGCAACTCAGTCACTCCCATTGACTCCAGCCCAAGGCACCAGCCTGGATGATGTGCTGAAATCTCTGGGGTGAGACTTGGACGCATAGCTCTCCAGCGAGTCTTCTTTAAGCTGATCTACAGTGGACTGTCGAGTGAAATTGGTGCCTTTCAGAAGGACTGTGATGCGGAGACAGAATGAAGGGGTGGGTGACAGTCTGATGTCTCAGCCAGTGGGGATCTCTCCCTGGGCAGCACCTCTCACAGTTTTGGGCGGGGGGCTGGCAATACTGGCATCCCATGCTGTGAGTGTGGCTGCAGCTCCTCCCTCCAACCTACACGGTGAGTGGAACAGTCAGCCCCTCATTGTGTCAGGGAATCTTCACCCTCTTCCTCGGCATCCCTTTTCTCCCACCCTGAGCATCTTCGCCACACCCACTCTTCTCTCCTCTCCCTCCCATTATCAACCTCCTCTCCTCTTCACTCCCACCTCTGTCCTCTCCCTCATCCTCCCCCAGCTCTTTCCTCTTCTCCCTGTCCTCCCCTCTCTCACCTACTCCACCCCTTTCTCAATTGCTCATCCTCCCTCTCCACTCCCAGTGCCTCCCTGCAGCTGTTCCTGTCCTGCCCTCACTCTCTCCCTCCACCTCCTTTAACCAACATTCCCCCCCACACCCTGCTCCTCCTGCCTCCTTCTCTCTGCCTGACTCCCCCTATCCCTCCTCAAATTTCTTGATCTCGATTTCTAACTTAATATTCAGCTTCAGATGTTTATGGGATGTTGTTGTTATGTTGCGTTCATGATCTGTACGGTATTTTAAAATGACGGAGAATGTTGACTGCGGATTCTCAGATCTGGTCCTTCATCTTGCACACCAGGAGTGAATTATTCGACCACTAGAATCACAACTGGAAAGGCAATTGTGCTGAATTTATTCTCTCCCTGATTGACAAATTGATGTTACAGCTTGGCCTTGGTGCTTGTGTTAGGGACCTGAAAACCAGCGAGTGGTCCAGTTAAATCAGCCAGTGATTCCATTAAATCATCCAGTGATTCTGGAAAATCATCCCACAATCTCAGTTAATTCAGCCTGTGATCCCAGTTGAATCAGCTTTGAATCCAGTTAAATCATAATATAATAATAATTTTATTGTCACAAGTAGGCTTACATTAACACTGCAATGAAGTTACTGTGAAAAACCCCTAGTCGCCACATTCCGGCACCTGTTTGGTACACTGAGGGAGAATTCAGAATTCTCAGCCGGTATGGGAATTGCTGCTGGCCTTGTTCTGCATTACGAACCAGCTGTCTCGCCCACTGAGCTAAACCAGCCCTTTCATGCAGTGATTGTGGATAAAGCAGCCAGTGATCCCGCTTAAACAAGCCAATGATCCCAATTAAATAAACCAGTGATCTCAGAAAAGCCAACCAGTGATTCCAGTTAAATCATCCAGTGATACTGGATAGGTCAGCCAGTGATACCAGTAAATCACCCAATAATTCAGGTTAAATCTGCCAGTATTCCCAGGTAAGTCGGTCAGTGATCCAGGATGAATCCACCAGTGATTCCAGTTAAATCATCCAGTGATTCTGGATACATCGACCAGTGATCCCAGTAAAATCAGCCAGTGGTCTCAAGATAAATCAACCAGTGATTCCACTTAAATCATCCAGTGATTTGGATAAATCAGCCAGTGATCCCAGTTAAATCAGCCAATAATTCAGGACAAATTAGCCAGTGATGCAGGTTAAACCAGCCACTGATTGCAGTTAAAAAGGCCATTGATTCTGGACATGATGAGGATCTGCATCTTCAGGGATGAGGGGGAAACCAGACAGACAACAGAAAGTAATTTGTGGACTATAATTTTGATTTGAGTGATGCAGTTGGCTTTTGATTCTGCTCCTGATTCTGGTTGTGATCCTAGTTCTGGTCCTGGTTTTAACTCTGGAATTACTTCTGATCATGAACCCAGTTCTGGTCCTCGTCAGCTTCTGGTTCCGGTTCTGCTCCTGGGTGCCTCATTTCTTTTGCTCTGTCACAACTTTCAGGATCTCTGTAATTGGTGGTTATCATGAGAGCAGAAATTAAAAAATGATATTTCAGGTTCACTTGGTCACCGTGTGATATATCAGATTGTGCACATGTGTGTTTGCGTGCTGTGTATATCTCCATGTATGTAACTATGATTTTGTTGGCAAGTGGATCTTTACATGGGTATGTCTGCATAAGTTTGTGTTTGTATGATCAGACCATATATGTTCATGTGATCGCGATGTATATTTACATGTGACTGTGTGCATACGTGTGATTTTCTATACAAATACTTGCCTGGTATTTTCAAATTCTTTGAATGGGATGATCACTACCATCTAGAAGGACAAGAGCAGCAGATATCTGGGAACGCCACCACCTGGAGGTTCCCCTCCAAGTCACTCACCACCCCGACTTGGAAATATATCGCCGTTCCTTCACTGTCGCTGGATCAAAATCCTGGAATTCACTCCCTAACAGCATGATGGGTGTCCTACATCTCAGGGACAGCAATGGTTCAACAAGGCAACTCACCACCACCTTCTCAAGGGCAATTAGTGATGGTCTAGCCAGCGATGCCTACATCCCGATAATGAATAAAAATAATATGTGAAGACCATAGCCATTGGCAGGATGCCCGCCTCGCATTTTGGAAGGTCTAATACAAGTAAATGGCAGAACCCTTAAGAGTATTGACAGGCAAAGGGATCTGGGTGTACAGGTCCACAGGTCACTGGAAGTGGCACCAAGGTGTAGGAAGTAGTCAAGAAGGCATAGGGCATGCTTGCCTTCATCGGCCGATGCATTAAGTTTAAAAATTAGCACGTCATTCTGCAGCTGTATGGACTACACTTGGAATATAGTGTTCAATTCTGGTCGCCACACTACCAGAAGGATGTGGAGGCTTTGGAGAGGGTACAGGATGTTTACCAGGATGTTGCCAGGTCTGGAGGGTATTAGGTAAGAGGAGAGGTTGGATAAACTTGGTTTGTTCTCATTGGAATAATGGAGGTTGAGGGTGACCCGATAGAAGTCTACAAAAGCATGAGGGGCATGGGCAGAGTGGATAGTCAGAATTTTTTTCCCCAGGATGGAAGAGTTAATTACTAGGGGACATAGGTTTAAGGTGCAAGGGGCAAAGTTCAGAGGAGATGAGTGAGGGAAGTTTTTACACCAAGGGTGGTGAGTGCCTTGAACTCTGCCAGAAGAGGTGGTGGAAGCAGGTAGGAGTGTGATGTTTAAGGGGAGTCTTGACAAATACACCAATAGGGTGGGAATAGAGGGATACGGACCCGGAAATGTAGAAAGTTTTAGGTTCGACGGACAGCATGGTTGGTGCAGACTTGGAGGGCTAAAGGGCCAATTCCTGTGCTGGACCTGTCTTTATTCTTTGTTCTCTAGTCTTTCTGCCCAAGTGGACACATTTTCCCACTCTCTGAACCTCTATCTCTTTGGAGACTCTATTGTATCTTCCTCACAATTTGCTTTCCTAGCCATCTTTGTATCATCAGCAAAGTTGGCTCCAGAACACTCAATCCCTTCATTCAACTCATTAATATAGATCGTCAATAGTTGAGATCCATGTTGAATTCCACTCAATACAGTTTACCAACCTGAACGTGACCCTTTTTCCTGACCCTCTATTTTCTGTTAATTACCATGTCCGTGCTAACATACAGAAGCAGAGAAAAGCTAAAGCTCAGAAAGAGGCCATTTAGTCCATGATGCCACCCATTCTAATCTGACCTTCTAGCACCAGCTCCATAGCCTTGCAGGTAGATCCAGGTACCTTTTAAATGAGCTGAGGGTTTCTGCCTCATCTTAAAAGCATGAGTTCTTCTACTGTGCAGTGACCTGTTGTGTGGCACCTTACTGAATGACTTTTGGAAATTCAAATAGATTAAATCTACTGGTTCCCCTTTATCTACCCTCCTTTTCACATCCCCAAATAACTCTTAATAATTTTTTCACATATAATTTCCATTTAACAAAACCATGTTGACTCTACCTAATTGTATTATGACTTTCCAAATGTACTAATGCTCCCTTCTTAACAATGGATCCTCAAATTTTCCAAACAGCAGACATTCGGGTAACTGGCCTCCATGCTTTCCTGAAGAGAGGTGTTATGTTTGTGGTTTTCCGATCCACTGGGAGCTTTCCAGAATCAATGTAATTTTGGAAGATTACCACCAATGCACCTCTGCAGCCACTCCTTTTAAAATCCCAGGACACAGGTCATCCGGTCCAGGAGACTTGTCAGCTTTTAATCTCATGATCATGGCTACTTAAAGCTCCTTCCTTTTGTCTCTTGTTTTTCTGCTATTCTGGGGCTGCTTCTGTGTCTTCTATTGTGAACACAGATACAAAATACTCCTTCAAAGTCTCCGACGTTTCTTTATTTCCCATTATTGGTTCCTCAGTCTCACCCTCATCGGCTCTACTCCTTTTTCTATACTTGCAGAATATTTGACAGTCCATTTTTATATTTCTTACAAACCTTCTCTCAAAATCCAATTACTCCCTCTTTATCTAGTCATCCTTCACTGGTTTCTGAGGATTTTCCAATCCTCTGCCCTTCCACTAATCCTTGCAGCACTGTACATCTCACCTTTAAATTTCATACCATCTTTAACTAGGGCAGCACGGTAGCATTGCGGATAGCACAATTGCTTCACAGCTCCAGGGTCCCAGGTTCGATTCCGGCTTGGGTCACTGTCTGTGCGGAGTCTGCACGTTCTCCCCGTGTCTGCGTGGGTTTCCTCCGGGTGCTCCGGTTTCCTCCCACAGTCCAAAGATGTGCAGGTTAGGTGGATTGGCCATGATAAATTGCCCTTTGTGTCCAAAATTGCCCTTAGTGTTGGATGGGGTTGCTGGGTTAAGGGATAGGGCGGAGGTGTTGACCTTGGGTTGGGTGCTCTTTCCAAGAGCCGGTGCAGACTCGATGGGCCAAATGGCCTCCTTCTGCACTGTAAATTCTATGAAAACTTCCTCAGTTAACCGGGGGTGGGGTATTCTCATGAAAAATGTATTTCTCAGAGTCATATACCTTTGTTCAGTAATGAAAAATTATTTACTTGTGATACAAAGATGTTAATAGATACATCAGAGATGGATTTAACGTCTGTGCAATTGTGTCAAAGTTAGTCTCTGGGTGTGTGCTTGTTTGTGTGTACTCCAGGATGGTAATGTTTGAGATGTGTGTTTGTTGATCGGTGAAGGAATTACTGTGCTTGCTGGTGAGTTTTCTGTCCGAGCCATTCACATACAGATAATTTATATACCTGTGTGTATTGGTTTGTCAATATGTTGGTGTACTTGTTTTAAATGAGTGCATATGCATTGGTTTCAAGATGAGTATGTGTGTATTCATTTCTGTGTTTGCACTGGCTTGTAGGTGAGTGTGTTAGGAACATAGGAATGGGAATAGGACCATTCAGCCCATCGAGCCTGCTCATTGCTGATCGGTCAATTCAATGCCTTTTACCCCCAGCATCCCCTTAACCCTTTCACTCATTGGTATTTAGAAATCTATCAATCTCTGCTTTAAACATACTCAGTGACTGAGCTTCTACCGCCTCTGGGGTAGAGAATTGCAAAGATTCACAACCATCTGGGTAAAGGAATTTCTTCTCATCTCGGTCCTAAGTGACATTACCCTTATTATGAAATTGTGTCCTCTGGTTCTAGACTCTCCAACCAAGGAGAACATCTTACCTGTACCTACCCTGTCTGTTCCTTTAAGTATTTTGCAGGTTTCAATGAGATTACCTCTTTGAAACTCTAGCGAATACAGGCCCAGTTTCTTCAATCTCACTTCATTAGACAGTCCCACCATCCCCGGAACAAGTCTGGTGAACCCGAGTTGTGATCCCTCTATGGTAATAATATCCTTTCTGAGGTAAGGGAACTAAACTGCACAAAGTACCCAGGTGCGATCTAACCAAGCTTCTATACAACTGAAGCAAGACCTCACGATTGCTGTACTGAAATCCTCTCGCAATAAAGGCTAACATTCCATTAGTCTTCCTAAAGCTTGCTGCATCAGCATGTTAACCTTCAGTGACTCATGGTCAATAACCCCAGGTTCCTGTGTTTATCTACACTTTCTAATCTATTACCATTTAGGAAATATTCTACTAAAGTGGATCACCTCACATTTTTCCACTTTATATTCCATCTGCCGGGGGGGGGGGGGGGGGGGTGCGGTGCGGAGGCCAGTATACTCCCGGGTGGTCATGGACAAGGCAGGTTGAAAGTGATAGGGGTGGGACCAGGTTGGCAGTGACAGGGGTGGGGCCTCCAGGGAACCATATTGGGGTAATGGTGAGGGCAGCACGGTGGCGCAGTGGTTAGCACTGCATTCTCATGCCGCTGAGGTCCCAGGTTCGATCCCGGCCCTGGGTCACAGTCTGGGTGGAGTTTGCACATTCTCCCGATGTCTGCGTGGGTCTCACCCCCACAACCCAAAGAAAGATGCGCAGGATAGTTGAATTGGCCATGCTAAATTGCACCTTGATTGGAAAAAGTATTGGGTTCTCTAAATTTATTTTTTTAAAGTAATGGTGGTGGGGGTGGGGACAGGGAAGCGCTGATGCCAGCGATGTTGTGGGGGAGGGCCTTCATTTTCACTTTGAGAGGGCACCTCGATCTCCACAGAACATACGAGGCTCTGCCCCATCAGAGCCACGCCCACCTGATCTTTTTTGTCAGAAGAGAAAACCTGGCCGTTCCTTTAGGGAGGAACACTCCAGTATTCACTCAGAAGGATTTTCTGGCCGACAGTGGGATCTTCCTTTCCCACTGAGAGTGAACCCCTGCCGCCAGGAAATCTGTGGTTCCCAATGACAGTGGCAGGACCAAAAGATCTGGCCAATGGGTGGCTGTCTCGCGCCACTGCAAAACATGGCGGGGGGGGGGGGGGTGTTCATGGAAAATCTCACTTTTGCCGTTTAGTGGGAAAATTTATCCATTGTGTCCATCGACTCTCCTTTATCAGTTTTGTTATAACATCCCAAAACACCTCCCACAATGTTTACCCGTTTGTAAATCAATGCTGACTATGCCAAACGCAGATCGAGATTATCCAAGGATTTGTTTATCACATACATTCGAATAGATTCTAGAATTTTCCCTACTGCTGATGTGAGGTTAACAGTTCAGTGGTTCCTGTTTTCTCTCTCCCTCTATTTTTGAATAGTATGGTGGTATTTTCAACCTTCTGATCATCAGGAACCAGGCCAGAATCTTTACAGCTTTGGCAGATCATCACCAATGCATCCACTTTCTCTGTAGTAACCTCTTTAAACACTCTCAAATGCATAATATCAGGTACCAGGGACTACACAGTTTCCAGGCTCATTATTCATCCAATAAAACCTTCTTACTTATATTAATTTCCTTCAACTCTGGTTTGTCGATGTGTCTATGAGTGTGTATTGGTTTGTTGATGTGTCTATGACTGTGTATTGGTTTGTTGATGTGTCTGTGAGTGTGTATTGGTTTGTTGATGTGTCTGTGAGTGTGTATTGGTTTGTTGATGTGTCTGTGAGTGTGTATTGGTTTGTTGATGTGTCTGTGAGTGTGTATTGGTTTGTCGATGTGTCTATGAGTGCGTATTGGTTTGTTGATGTGTTTATGAGTGTATTGGTTTGATAATGCGTCTGAGTGTGTATTGGTTTGTTGATGTGTCTGTGAGTGTGTATTGGTTTGTCGATGTGTCTATGAGTGTGTATTGGTTTGTTGATGTGTTTATGAGTGTATTGGTTTGATAATGCGTCTGAGTGTGTATTGGTTTGTTGATGTGTCTGTGAGTGTGTATTGGTTTGTCGATGTGCCTATGAGTGTGTATTGGTTTGTTGATGTGTTTATGAGTGTATTGGTTTGTTAGAACATAAGAACTAGGAGCAGGAGTAGGCCATCTGGCCCCTTGAGCCTGCTCCACCATTCAATGAGATCATGGCTGATCTTTTGTGGACTCAGCTCCACTTTCCGGCCCGAACACCATAACCCTTAATCCCTTTATTCTTCAAAAAACTATCTATCTTTATCTTAAAAACATTTAATGAAGGAGCCTCTACTGCTCCACTGGTCAAGGAATTCCATAGATTCACAACCCTTTGGGTGAAGAAGTTCCTCCTAAACTCAGTCCTAAATCTACTTCCCCTTATTTTGAGGCGATGCCCCCTAGTTCTGCTTTCACCCACCAGTGGAAACAACCTGCCCGCATCTATCCTATCTATTCCCTTCATTATTTTGTATGTTTCTATAAGATCCCCCCTCATCCTTCTAAATTCTTTTTTTAAAAAAATATTTTTTATTAAGGTTTTTTAACAACACAATTTTTTCCCCTTACAAACAGTAACCCCCCCCCCCGTAACAAAATAACACAAAATCTTCGTGAGCAAGATATATACATGGCAAGATGGTATATTTACATAGCTTTATACACTGGCTCTTGGCCGCACGTACCGTTTCCCCCCACCCTCCATGCCATCTCCCGCTCGTCCATCCCCTCATACAATCTCTCGTTCCCCCCTCCCCTCCCCCCCAGGGTTGCTGCTGCTGCTGACCGACCTTCCTCCAACGCTCCGCGAAATATTCTAGGAACGGTTGCAACCGCCTGTAAAACCCCTGTGCAGACTCTCTCAAAGCGAACTCAATTCTCTCCAATTTTATGAACCCCACCATGTCGTTAATCCAGGCCTCCAGGCTAGGGGGCTTCGCCTCCTTCCACAATATCCTTCTAAATTCTAACGAGTACAGCCCCAGTCTACTTAACCTCTCCTCGTAATCCAACCCCTTCAGCTCTGGGATTAACCTAGTGAATCTCCTCTGCACACCCTCCAGTGCCAGTACGTCCTTTCTCGAATAAGGAGACCAAAACTGAACACAATACTCCAGGTGTGGCCTCACTAACACCTTATACAATTGCAGCATAACCTCCCTAGTCTTAAACTCCATCCCTCTAGCAATGAAGGACAAAATTCAATTTTGCCTTCTTAATCACCTGTTGCACCTGTAAACCAACTTTATGCGACTCATGCACTAGCATACCCAGGTCTCTCTGCACAGCAGCATGTTTTAATATTTTATCATTTAAATAATAATCTCTTTTGCTGTATTTCCTACCAAAATGGATAACCTCACATTTGTCAACATTGTATTCCATCTGCCAGACCCTAGCCCATTCATTTAGCCTATCCAAATCCCTCTGCAGACTTCCGGTATCCTCTGCACTTTTTGCTTTACCACTCATCTTAGTGTCGTCTGCAAACTTGGACACATTACCCTTGGTCCCCAACTCCAAATCATCTATGTAAATTGTGAACAGTTGTGGGCCCAACACTGATCCCTGAGGGACACCACTAGCTACTGATTGCCAACCAGAGAAACACCCATTAATCCCCACTGTTTGCTTTCTATTAATTAACCAATCCTCTATCCATGCTACTACTTTCCCTTAATGCCATACATCTTTATCTTATGCAGCAACTTTTTGTGTGGCACCTTGTCAAAGGCTTTCTGGAAATCCAGATATACCACATCCATTGGCTCCCCGTTATCTACCACTGGTAATGTCCTCAAAAAATTCCACTAAATTAGTTAGGCACGACCTGCCCTTTATGAACCCATGCTGTGTCTGCCCAATGGGACAATTTCCATCCAGATGCCTCGCTATTTCTTCCTTGATGATAGATTCCAGCATCGTCCCTACTACCGAAGTTAAGCTCACTGGCCTATAATTACCCACTTTCAGCCTACCTCCTTTTTTAAACAGTGGTGTCACGTTTGCTAATTTCCAATCCGCCGGGACCACCCCAGAGTCTAGTGAATTTTGGTAAATTATCACTAGTGCATTTGCAATTTCCCTAGCCATCTCTTTTAGCACTCTGGGATGCATTCCATCAGGGCCAGGAGACTTGTCTACCTTTAGCCCCATTAGCTTGCCCATCACTACCTCCTTGGTGATAACAATCCTCTCAAGGTCCTCATCTGTCATAGCCTCATTTCCATCAGTCACTGGCATGTTATTTGTGTCTTCCACTGTGAAGACCGACCCAAAAAACCTGTTCATTTCCTCAGCCATTTCCTCATCTCCCATTATTAAATCTCCCTTCTCATCTTCTAAAGGACCAATATTTACCTTAGCCACTCTTTTTTGTTTTATATATTTGTAGAAACTTTTACTATCTGTTTTTATATTCTGAGCAAGTTTACTCTCATAATCTATCTTACTCTTCTTTATAGCTTTTTTAGTAGCTTTCTGTTGCCCCCTAAAGATTTCCCAGTCCTCTAGTCTCCCACTAATCTTTGCTACTTTGTATGTTTTTTCCTTCAATTTGATACTCTCCCTTATTTCCTTAGATATCCACGGTCGATTTTCCCTCTTTCTACCGTCCTTCCTTTTTGTTGGTATAAACCTTTGCTGAGCACTGTGAAAAATCGCTTGGAAGGTTCTCTACTGTTCCTCAACTGTTTCACCATAAAGTCTTTGCTCCCAGTCTACCTTAGCTAGTTCTTCTCTCATCCCATTGTAATCTCCTTTGTTTATGCACAAGACACTAGTGCTTGATTTTACCTTCTCACCCTCAATCTGTATTTTAAATTCCACCATACTGTGATCGCTCCTTCCGAGAGGATCCCTAACTATGAGATCCTGAATCAATCCTGTCTCATTACACAGGACCAGTTCTAGGACCGCTTGTTCCCTCGTAGGTTCCATTACATACTGTTCTAGGAAACTATCGCGGATACATTCTATAAATTCCTCCTCAAGGCTGCCATGACCGACCTGGTTAAACCAATCGGCATGTAGACTAAAATCCCCCATGATAACTGCTGTACCATTTCTACATGCATCAGTTATTTCTTTGTTTGATGCCTGCCCCACCATAATGTTACTATTTGGTGGCCTATAGACTACTCCTATCAGTGACTTTTTTGCCTGATTTCCACCCAAATGGAATTCCACCCTTATCCTCCATAGCACCGATGTCACCCCTTACTGATGCCCGGATGTCATCCTTAAATAACAGAGCTACACCACCTCCCATACCATCCACTCTGTCCTTCCGAATAGTTTGATACCCTCGGATATTTAACGCCCAGTCGTGACCATCCTTTAACTATGTTTCAGTAATGGCCACTAAATCATAGTCATTCACGATGATTTTGTTGATGTGTCTGTGAGTGTGTATTGGTTTGTTGATGTGTCTGTGAGTGTGTATTGGTTTGTTGATATGTTTATGAGTGTATTGGTTTGTTGATGTGCTTATGAGTGTGTATTGGTTTGTTGATGTGTCTGTGTGTATTGGTTTGTTGATGAGTCTGTGAGTGTGTATTGGTTTGTTGATGTGTCTGTGTGTATTGGTTTGTTGATGTGTCTGTGAGTGTGTATTGGTTTGTTGATGTGTCTGTGTGTATTGGTTTGTTGATGTGTCTGTGTGTATTGGTTTGTTGATGTGGCTGTGTGTATTGGTTTGTTGATGCGCCTGTGAGTGTGTATTGGTTTGTTGATGTGTCTGTGTGTATTGGTTTGTTGATGTGCTTATGCGTGTGTATTGGTTTGTTGATGTGTCTGTGAATGTGTATTGGTTTGTTGATGTGTGTGAGTGTGTATTGGTTTGTTGATGTGTCTGTGTGTATTGGTTTGTTGATGCGTCTGTGAGTGTGTATTGGTTTGTTGATGTGTCTGTGTGTATTGGTTTGTTGATGTGTCTGTGAGTGTGTATTGCTTTGTTGATGTGTCTGTGAGTGTGTATTGGTTTGTTGATGCGTCTGTGAGTGTGTATTGGTTTGTTGATGTGTCTGTGAGTGCGTATTGGTTTATTGATGTGTTTATGAGTGTGTATTGGTTTGTTGATGTGTCTGTGAGTGTGTATTGGTTTGTTGATGTGTTTATGAGTGTGTATTGGTTTGTTGATGTGTCTGTGAGTGTGTATTGGTTTGTTGATGTGTCTGTGAGTGTGTATTGGTTTGTTGATGCGTTTATGAATGTGTATTGGTTTGTTGATGTGTCTGTGAGTGTGTATTGGTTTGTCGATGTGTCTGTGAGTGTGTATTGGTTTGTTGATGTGTCTGTGAGTGTGTATTGGTTTGTTGATGCGTTTATGAATGTGTATTGGTTTGTTGATGTGTCTGTGAGTGTGTATTGGTTTGTTGATGTGTCTGTGTGTATTGGTTTGTTGATGTGTCTGTGAGTGTGTATTGGTTGGTTGATGTGTCTGTATGTATTGGTTTGTTGATGTGTTTATGAGTGTGTATTGGTTTGTTGATATGTCTGTGAGTGTGTATTGGTTTGTTGATGTGTGTGAGTGTGTATTGGTTTGTTGATGTGTGTGAGTGTGTATTGGTTTGTTGATGTGTTTATGAGTGTGTATTGGTTTGTTGATGCGTCTGTGAGTGTGTATTGGTTTGTTGATGTGTCTGTGAGTTCGTGTTGGTTTATTGATGTGCTTATGAGTGTGTATTGGTTTGTTGATGTGTCTGTGTGTATTGGTTTGTTGATGTGTTTATGAGTGTGTATTGGTTTGTTGATGTGTCTGTGAGTGTGTATTGGTTTGTTGATGTGTCTGTGAGTGTGTATTGGTTTGTTGATGTGTGTGTGTATTGGTTTGTTGATGGGTCTGTGAGTGTGTATTGCTTTGTTGATGTGTCTGTGAGTGTGTATTGCTTTGTTGATGTGTCTGTGTGTATTGGTTTGTTGATGTGTTTATGAATGTGTATTGGTTTGTTGATGTGTCTGTGAGTGTGTATTGGTTTGTCGATGTGTCTGTGAGTGTGTATTGGTTTGTTGATGTGTCTGTGTGTATTGGTTTGTTGATGCGCCTGTGAGTGTGTATTGGTTTGTTGATGTGTCTGTGTGTATTGGTTTGTTGATGTGTCTGTGAGTGTGTATTGGTTTTTTGATGCGTCTGTGAGTGTGTATTGGTTTGTTGATGTGTCTGTGAGTGCGTATTGGTTTATTGATGTGTTTATGAGTGTGTATTGGTTTGTTGATGTGTCTGTGAGTGTGTATTGGTTTGTTGATGTGTTTATGAGTGTGTATTGGTTTGTTGATGTGTCTGTGAGTGTGTATTGGTTTGTTGATGTGTTTATGAGTGTGTATTGGTTTGTTGATGTGTCTGTGTGTATTGGTTTGTTGATGTGTCTGTGAGTGTGTATTGGTTTGTTGATGCATCTGTGAGTGTGTATTGGTTTGTTGATGTGTCTGTGTGTATTGGTTTGTTGATGTGTCTGTGAGCGTGTATTGGTTTGTTGATGTGTCTGTGTGTATTGGTTTGTTGATGTGTCTGTGAGTGTGTATTAGTGTGTTGATGTGTTTATGAGTGTGTATTGGTTTGTTGATGTGTCTGTGTGTATTGGTTTGTTGATGTGTCTGTGTGTATTGGTTGTTTAGATGTGTCTGTGAGTGTGTATTGGTTTGTTGATGTGTCTGTGAGCGTGTATTGGTTTGTTGATGTGTCTGTGTGTATTGGTTGTTTAGATGTGTCTGTGAGTGTGTATTGGTTTGTTGATTTGTTTATGAGTGTATTGGTTTGTTGATGTGGCTGTGAGTGTGTATTGGTTTGTTAATGTGTGTGTGAGTGTGTATTGGTTTGTTGATGTGTTTATGAATGTGTATTGGTTTGTTGATGAGTCTGTGAGTGTGTATTGGTTTGTTGATGTGTTTATGAATGTATTGGTTTGTTGATGTGTTTATGAATGTGTATTGGTTTGTTGATGAGTCTGTGAGTGTGTATTGGTTTGTTGATGTGCTTATGAGTGTGTATTGGTTTGTTGATGTGTCTGTGTGTATTGGTTTGTTGATGTGTTTATGAATGTGTATTGGTTTGTTGATGAGTCTGTGAGTGTGTATTGGTTTGTCGATGTGTCTGTGAGTGTGTATTGGTTTGTTGATGTGTCTGTGTGTATTGGTTTGTTGATGCGTCTGTGAGTGTGTATTGGTTTGTTGATGTGTCTGTGAGTGTGTATTGCTTTGTTGATGTGTCTGTGTGTATTGGTTTGTTGATGTGTTTATGAATGTGTATTGGTTTGTTGATGTGTCTGTGAGTGTGTATTGGTTTGTCGATGTGTCTGTGAGTGTGTATTGGTTTGTTGATGTGTCTGTGTGTATTGGTTTGTTGATGCGCCTGTGAGTGTGTATTGGTTTGTTGATGTGTCTGTGTGTATTGGTTTGTTGATGTGTCTGTGAGTGTGTATTGGTTTTTTGATGCGTCTGTGAGTGTGTATTGGTTTGTTGATGTGTCTGTGAGTGCGTATTGGTTTATTGATGTGTTTATGAGTGTGTATTGGTTTGTTGATGTGTCTGTGAGTGTGTATTGGTTTGTTGATGTGTTTATGAGTGTGTATTGGTTTGTTGATGTGTCTGTGAGTGTGTATTGGTTTGTTGATGTGTTTATGAGTGTGTATTGGTTTGTTGATGTGTCTGTGTGTATTGGTTTGTTGATGTGTCTGTGAGTGTGTATTGGTTTGTTGATGCATCTGTGAGTGTGTATTGGTTTGTTGATGTGTCTGTGTGTATTGGTTTGTTGATGTGTCTGTGAGCGTGTATTGGTTTGTTGATGTGTCTGTGTGTATTGGTTTGTTGATGTGTCTGTGAGTGTGTATTAGTGTGTTGATGTGTTTATGAGTGTGTATTGGTTTGTTGATGTGTCTGTGTGTATTGGTTTGTTGATGTGTCTGTGTGTATTGGTTGTTTAGATGTGTCTGTGAGTGTGTATTGGTTTGTTGATGTGTCTGTGAGCGTGTATTGGTTTGTTGATGTGTCTGTGTGTATTGGTTGTTTAGATGTGTCTGTGAGTGTGTATTGGTTTGTTGATTTGTTTATGAGTGTATTGGTTTGTTGATGTGGCTGTGAGTGTGTATTGGTTTGTTAATGTGTGTGTGAGTGTGTATTGGTTTGTTGATGTGTTTATGAATGTGTATTGGTTTGTTGATGAGTCTGTGAGTGTGTATTGGTTTGTTGATGTGTTTATGAATGTATTGGTTTGTTGATGTGTTTATGAATGTGTATTGGTTTGTTGATGAGTCTGTGAGTGTGTATTGGTTTGTTGATGTGCTTATGAGTGTGTATTGGTTTGTTGATGTGTCTGTGTGTATTGGTTTGTTGATGTGTTTATGAATGTGTATTGGTTTGTTGATGAGTCTGTGAGTGTGTATTGGTTTGTCGATGTGTCTGTGAGTGTGTATTGGTTTGTTGATGTGTCTGTGTGTATTGGTTTGTTGATGCGTCTGTGAGTCTGTATCGGTTTGTTGATGTGTCTGTGAGTCTGTATTGGTTTGTTGATGTGTCTGAGTGTATTGGTTTGTTGATGTGTTTGTGTGTATTAGTGTGTTGATGTGTTTATGAGTGTATTGGTTTGTTGATGTGTCTGTGTGTATTGGTTTGTTGATGTGTCTGTGTGTATTGGTTTGTTGATGTGTCTGTGTGTATTGGATTGTTGATGCGTCTGTGAGTGTGTATTGGTTTGTTGATGTGTCTGTGAGTGTGTATTGGTTTGTTGATGTGTCTGTGAGTGTGTATTGGTTGGTTGATGTGTCTGTGAGTGTGAATTGGTTTGTTGATGTGTCTGTGAGTGTGTATTGGTTTGTTGATGTGTCTGTGTGTATTGGTTTGTTGATGTGTTTATGAGTGTGTATTGGTTTGTTGATGTGTCTGTGAGTGTGTATTGGTTTGTTGATGCGTTTATGAATGTGTATTGGTTTGTTGATGTGTCTGAGTGTGTATTCGTTTGTTGATGTGTCTGTGAGTGTGTATTGGTTTGTTGATGTGTTTATGAGTGTATTGGTTTGTTGATATGTCTGTGAGTGTGTATTGGTTTGTTGATGTGTCTGTGAGTGTGTATTGGTTTGTTGATGTGTCTGTATGTATTGGTTTGTTGATGTGTTTATGAGTGTGTATTGGTGTGTTGATATGTCTGTGAGTGTGTATTGGTTTGTTGATGTGTGTGAGTGTGTATTGGTTTGTTGATGTGTGTGAGTGTGTATTGGTTTGTTGATGTGTTTATGAGTGTGTATTGGTTTGTTGATGCGTCTGTGAGTGTGTATTGGTTTGTTGATGTGTCTGTCAGTGCGTATTGGTTTATTGATGTGCTTATGAGTGTGTATTGGTTTGTTGATGTGTCTGTGTGTATTGGTTTGTTGATGTGTTTATGAGTGTGTATTGGTTTGTTGATGTGTCTGTGAGTGTGTATTGGTTTGTTGTCGTGTCTGTGAGTGTGTATTGGTTTGTTGATGTGTGTGTGTATTGGTTTGTTGATGCGTCTGTGAGTGTGTATTGCTTTGTTGATGTGTCTGTGAGTGTGTATTGCTTTGTTGATGTGTCTGTGTGTATTGGTGTGTTGATGTGTTTATGAATGTGTATTGGTTTGTTGATGTGTCTGTGAGTGTGTATTGGTTTGTCGTTGTGTCTGTGAGTGTGTATTGGTTTGTTGATGTGTCTGTGTGTATTGGTTTGTTGATGTGTCTGTGAGTGTGTATTGGTTTGTTGATGTGTCTGTGAGTGTGTATTGGTTTGTTGATGTGCTTATGAGTGTGTATTGGTTTGTTGATGTGTCTGTGAGTGTGTATTGGTTTGTTGATGTGCCTGTGAGTGTGTATTGGTTTGTTGATGTGTTTGTGTGTATTAGGGTGTTGATGTGTTTATGAGTGTGTATTGGTTTGTTGATGTGTCTGTGTGTATTGGTTTGTTGATGTGTCTGTGAGTGTGTATTGGTTTGTTGATGCGTCTGTGAGTGTGTATTGGTTTGTTGATGTGTCTGTGTGTATTGGTTTGTTGATGTGTCTGTGAGCGTGTATTGGTTTGTTGATGTGCCTGTGTGTATTGGTTTGTTGATGTGTCTGTGAGTGTGTATTGGTTTGTTGATGTGTCTGAGTGTGTATTGGTTTGTTGATGTGTTTGTCTGTATTAGTGTGTTGATGTGTTTATGAGTGTGTATTGGTTTGTTGATGTGTCTGTGTGTATTGGTTTGTTGATGTGTCTGTGTGTATTGGTTGTTTAGATGTGTCTGTGAGTGTGTATTGGTTTGTTGATGTGTTTATGAGTGTATTGGTTTGTTGATGTGTCTGTGAGCGTGTATTGGTTTGTTGATGTGTCTGTGTGTATTGGTTGTTTAGATGTGTCTGTGAGTGTGTATTGGTTTGTTGATGTGTTTATGAGTGTATTGGTTTGTTGATGTGGCTGTGAGTGTGTATTGGTTTGTTGATGTGTCTGTGAGTGTGTATTGGTTTGTTGATGTGCTTATGAGTGTGTATTGGTTTGTTGATGTGTCTGTGTGTATTGGTTTGTTGATGTGTTTATGAATGTGTATTGGTTTGTTGATGTGTCTGTGAGTGTGTATTGGTTTGTCGATGTGTCTGTGAGTGTGTATAGGTTTGTTGATGTGTCTGTGTGTATTGGTTTGTTGATGCGTCTGTGAGTGTGTATTCGTTTGTTGATATGTCTGTGAGTGTGTATTGGTTTGTTGATGTGTCTGTGTGTATTGGTTTGTTGATGTGTTTGTGTGTTGATGTGTTTATGAGTGTGTATTGGTTTGTTGATGTGTCTGTGTGTATTGGTTTGTTGATGTGTCTGTGTGTATTGGTTTGTTGATGTGTCTGTGTGTATTGGTTTGTTGATGCGTCTGTGAGTGTGTATTGGTTTGTTGATGTGTCTGTGAGTGTGTATTGGTTTGTTGATGTGTCTGTGAGTGTGTATTGGTTTGTTGATGTGTCTGTGAGTGTGTATTGGTTTGTTGATGTGTCTGTGTGTATTGGTTTGTTGATGTGTTTGTGTGTTGATGTGTTTATGAGTGTGTATTGGTTTGTTGATGTGTCTGTGTGTATTGGTTTGTTGATGTGTCTGTGTGTATTGGTTTGTTGATGTGTCTGTGTGTATTGGTTTGTTGATGCGTCTGTGAGTGTGTATTGGTTTGTTGATGTGTCTGTGAGTGTGTATTGGTTTGTTGATGTGTCTGTGAGTGTGTATTGGTTTGTTGATGTGTCTGTGAGCGTGTATTGGTTTGTTGATGTGTCTGTGAGTGTGTATTGGTTGTTTAGATGTGTCTGTGAGTGTGAATTGGTTTGTTGATGTGTCTGTGAGTGTGTATTGGTTTGTTGATGTGTCTGTGAGTGTGAATTGGTTTGTTGATATGTTTATGAGTGTATTGGTTTGTTGATGTGTCTGTGAGTGTGTATTGGTTTGTTGATGTGTCTGTGTGTATTGTTATGTTGATGTGTTTATGAGTGTGTATTGGTTTGTTGATGTGTCTGTGAGTGTGTATTGGTTTGTTGATGT
Organism: Scyliorhinus torazame; assembly: GCF_047496885.1. Lineage (NCBI taxonomy): Eukaryota > Metazoa > Chordata > Chondrichthyes > Carcharhiniformes > Scyliorhinidae > Scyliorhinus > Scyliorhinus torazame. The sequence continues at coordinate 39,397,270 of NC_092728.1, forward strand.
GTCTGTGAGTGTGTATTGGTTTGTTGATGTGTCTGTGAGTGTGTATTGGTTTGTTGATGTGTCTGTGAGTGTGTATTGGTTTGTTGATGTGTCTGTGAGTGTGTATTGGTTTGTTGATGTGTCTGTGAGTGTGTATTGGTTTGTTGATGTGTCTGTGAGTGTGTATTGTTATGTTGATGTGTCTGTGAGTGTGTATTGGTTTGTTGATGTGTCTGTGAGTGTGTATTGGTTTGTTGATGTGTCTGTGAGTGTGTATTGGTTTGTTGATGTGTCTGTGTGTATTGTTATGTTGATGTGTCTGTGAGTGTGTATTGGTTTGTTGATGTGCTTATGAGTGTGTATTGGTTTGTTGATGTGTCTGTGAGTGTGTATTGGTTTGTTGATGTGTTTATGAGTGTATTGGTTTGTTGATGTGTCTGTGAGTGTGTATTGGTTTGTTGATGTGTCTGTGAGTGTGTATTGGTTTGTTGATGTGTCTGTGAGTGTGTCTTGGTTTGTTGATGTGTCTGTGAGTGTGTATTGGTTTGTTGATGTGTCTGTGAGCGTGTATTGGTTTGTTGATGTGTCTGTGAGTGTGAATTGGTTTGTTGATGTGTCTGTGAGTGTGTATTGGTTGTTTAGATGTGTCTGTGAGTGTGTATTGGTTTGTTGATGTGTCTGTGAGTGTGAATTGGTTTGTTGATATGTTTATGAGTGTATTGGTTTGTTGATGAGTCTGTGAGTGTGTATTGGTTTGTTGATGTGTCTGTGTGTATTGTTATGTTGATGTGTCTGTGAGTGTGTATTGGTTTGTTGATGTGCTTATGAGTGTGTATTGGTTTGTTGATGTGTCTGTGAGTGTGTATTGGTTTGTTGATGTGTTTATGAGTGTATTGGTTTGTTGATGCGTCTGTGAGTGTGTATTGGTTTGTTGATGTGTCTGTGTGTATTGTTATGTTGATGTGTTTATGAGTGTGTATTGGTTTGTTGATGTGTCTGTGAGTGTGTATTGGTTTGTTGATGTGTCTGTGAGTGTGTATTGGTTTGTTGATGTGTCTGTGAGTGTGTATTGGTTTGTTGATGTGTCTGTGAGTGTGTATTGGTTTGTTGATGCGTTTATGAATGTGTATTGGTTTGTTGATGTGTCTGTGAGTGTGTATTGGTTTGTCGATGTGTCTGTGAGTGTGTATTGGTTTGTTGATGTGTCTGTGAGTGTGTATTGGTTTGTTGATGCGTTTATGAATGTGTATTGGTTTGTTGATGTGTCTGTGAGTGTGTATTGGTTTGTTGATGTGTCTGTGTGTATTGGTTTGTTGATGTGTCTGTGAGTGTGTATTGGTTGGTTGATGTGTCTGTATGTATTGGTTTGTTGATGTGTTTATGAGTGTGTATTGGTTTGTTGATATGTCTGTGAGTGTGTATTGGTTTGTTGATGTGTGTGAGTGTGTATTGGTTTGTTGATGTGTGTGAGTGTGTATTGGTTTGTTGATGTGTTTATGAGTGTGTATTGGTTTGTTGATGCGTCTGTGAGTGTGTATTGGTTTGTTGATGTGTCTGTGAGTTCGTGTTGGTTTATTGATGTGCTTATGAGTGTGTATTGGTTTGTTGATGTGTCTGTGTGTATTGGTTTGTTGATGTGTTTATGAGTGTGTATTGGTTTGTTGATGTGTCTGTGAGTGTGTATTGGTTTGTTGATGTGTCTGTGAGTGTGTATTGGTTTGTTGATGTGTGTGTGTATTGGTTTGTTGATGGGTCTGTGAGTGTGTATTGCTTTGTTGATGTGTCTGTGAGTGTGTATTGCTTTGTTGATGTGTCTGTGTGTATTGGTTTGTTGATGTGTTTATGAATGTGTATTGGTTTGTTGATGTGTCTGTGAGTGTGTATTGGTTTGTCGATGTGTCTGTGAGTGTGTATTGGTTTGTTGATGTGTCTGTGTGTATTGGTTTGTTGATGCGCCTGTGAGTGTGTATTGGTTTGTTGATGTGTCTGTGTGTATTGGTTTGTTGATGTGTCTGTGAGTGTGTATTGGTTTTTTGATGCGTCTGTGAGTGTGTATTGGTTTGTTGATGTGTCTGTGAGTGCGTATTGGTTTATTGATGTGTTTATGAGTGTGTATTGGTTTGTTGATGTGTCTGTGAGTGTGTATTGGTTTGTTGATGTGTTTATGAGTGTGTATTGGTTTGTTGATGTGTCTGTGAGTGTGTATTGGTTTGTTGATGTGTTTATGAGTGTGTATTGGTTTGTTGATGTGTCTGTGTGTATTGGTTTGTTGATGTGTCTGTGAGTGTGTATTGGTTTGTTGATGCATCTGTGAGTGTGTATTGGTTTGTTGATGTGTCTGTGTGTATTGGTTTGTTGATGTGTCTGTGAGCGTGTATTGGTTTGTTGATGTGTCTGTGTGTATTGGTTTGTTGATGTGTCTGTGAGTGTGTATTAGTGTGTTGATGTGTTTATGAGTGTGTATTGGTTTGTTGATGTGTCTGTGTGTATTGGTTTGTTGATGTGTCTGTGTGTATTGGTTGTTTAGATGTGTCTGTGAGTGTGTATTGGTTTGTTGATGTGTCTGTGAGCGTGTATTGGTTTGTTGATGTGTCTGTGTGTATTGGTTGTTTAGATGTGTCTGTGAGTGTGTATTGGTTTGTTGATTTGTTTATGAGTGTATTGGTTTGTTGATGTGGCTGTGAGTGTGTATTGGTTTGTTAATGTGTGTGTGAGTGTGTATTGGTTTGTTGATGTGTTTATGAATGTGTATTGGTTTGTTGATGAGTCTGTGAGTGTGTATTGGTTTGTTGATGTGTTTATGAATGTATTGGTTTGTTGATGTGTTTATGAATGTGTATTGGTTTGTTGATGAGTCTGTGAGTGTGTATTGGTTTGTTGATGTGCTTATGAGTGTGTATTGGTTTGTTGATGTGTCTGTGTGTATTGGTTTGTTGATGTGTTTATGAATGTGTATTGGTTTGTTGATGAGTCTGTGAGTGTGTATTGGTTTGTCGATGTGTCTGTGAGTGTGTATTGGTTTGTTGATGTGTCTGTGTGTATTGGTTTGTTGATGCGTCTGTGAGTCTGTATCGGTTTGTTGATGTGTCTGTGAGTGTGTATTGGTTTGTTGATGTGTCTGAGTGTATTGGTTTGTTGATGTGTTTGTGTGTATTAGTGTGTTGATGTGTTTATGAGTGTATTGGTTTGTTGATGTGTCTGTGTGTATTGGTTTGTTGATGTGTCTGTGTGTATTGGTTTGTTGATGTGTCTGTGTGTATTGGATTGTTGATGCGTCTGTGAGTGTGTATTGGTTTGTTGATGTGTCTGTGAGTGTGTATTGGTTTGTTGATGTGTCTGTGAGTGTGTATTGGTTGGTTGATGTGTCTGTGAGTGTGAATTGGTTTGTTGATGTGTCTGTGAGTGTGTATTGGTTTGTTGATGTGTCTGTGTGTATTGGTTTGTTGATGTGTTTATGAGTGTGTATTGGTTTGTTGATGTGTCTGTGAGTGTGTATTGGTTTGTTGATGCGTTTATGAATGTGTATTGGTTTGTTGATGTGTCTGAGTGTGTATTCGTTTGTTGATGTGTCTGTGAGTGTGTATTGGTTTGTTGATGTGTTTATGAGTGTATTGGTTTGTTGATATGTCTGTGAGTGTGTATTGGTTTGTTGATGTGTCTGTGAGTGTGTATTGGTTTGTTGATGTGTCTGTATGTATTGGTTTGTTGATGTGTTTATGAGTGTGTATTGGTGTGTTGATATGTCTGTGAGTGTGTATTGGTTTGTTGATGTGTGTGAGTGTGTATTGGTTTGTTGATGTGTGTGAGTGTGTATTGGTTTGTTGATGTGTTTATGAGTGTGTATTGGTTTGTTGATGCGTCTGTGAGTGTGTATTGGTTTGTTGATGTGTCTGTCAGTGCGTATTGGTTTATTGATGTGCTTATGAGTGTGTATTGGTTTGTTGATGTGTCTGTGTGTATTGGTTTGTTGATGTGTTTATGAGTGTGTATTGGTTTGTTGATGTGTCTGTGAGTGTGTATTGGTTTGTTGTCGTGTCTGTGAGTGTGTATTGGTTTGTTGATGTGTGTGTGTATTGGTTTGTTGATGCGTCTGTGAGTGTGTATTGCTTTGTTGATGTGTCTGTGAGTGTGTATTGCTTTGTTGATGTGTCTGTGTGTATTGGTGTGTTGATGTGTTTATGAATGTGTATTGGTTTGTTGATGTGTCTGTGAGTGTGTATTGGTTTGTCGTTGTGTCTGTGAGTGTGTATTGGTTTGTTGATGTGTCTGTGTGTATTGGTTTGTTGATGTGTCTGTGAGTGTGTATTGGTTTGTTGATGTGTCTGTGAGTGTGTATTGGTTTGTTGATGTGCTTATGAGTGTGTATTGGTTTGTTGATGTGTCTGTGAGTGTGTATTGGTTTGTTGATGTGCCTGTGAGTGTGTATTGGTTTGTTGATGTGTTTGTGTGTATTAGGGTGTTGATGTGTTTATGAGTGTGTATTGGTTTGTTGATGTGTCTGTGTGTATTGGTTTGTTGATGTGTCTGTGAGTGTGTATTGGTTTGTTGATGCGTCTGTGAGTGTGTATTGGTTTGTTGATGTGTCTGTGTGTATTGGTTTGTTGATGTGTCTGTGAGCGTGTATTGGTTTGTTGATGTGCCTGTGTGTATTGGTTTGTTGATGTGTCTGTGAGTGTGTATTGGTTTATTGATGTGTCTGAGTGTGTATTGGTTTGTTGATGTGTTTGTCTGTATTAGTGTGTTGATGTGTTTATGAGTGTGTATTGGTTTGTTGATGTGTCTGTGTGTATTGGTTTGTTGATGTGTCTGTGTGTATTGGTTGTTTAGATGTGTCTGTGAGTGTGTATTGGTTTGTTGATGTGTTTATGAGTGTATTGGTTTGTTGATGTGTCTGTGAGCGTGTATTGGTTTGTTGATGTGTCTGTGTGTATTGGTTGTTTAGATGTGTCTGTGAGTGTGTATTGGTTTGTTGATGTGTTTATGAGTGTATTGGTTTGTTGATGTGGCTGTGAGTGTGTATTGGTTTGTTGATGTGTCTGTGAGCGTGTATTGGTTTGTTGATGTGCTTATGAGTGTGTATTGGTTTGTTGATGTGTCTGTGTGTATTGGTTTGTTGATGTGTTTATGAATGTGTATTGGTTTGTTGATGTGTCTGTGAGTGTGTATTGGTTTGTCGATGTGTCTGTGAGTGTGTATAGGTTTGTTGATGTGTCTGTGTGTATTGGTTTGTTGATGCGTCTGTGAGTGTGTATTCGTTTGTTGATATGTCTGTGAGTGTGTATTGGTTTGTTGATGTGTCTGTGTGTATTGGTTTGTTGATGTGTTTGTGTGTTGATGTGTTTATGAGTGTGTATTGGTTTGTTGATGTGTCTGTGTGTATTGGTTTGTTGATGTGTCTGTGTGTATTGGTTTGTTGATGTGTCTGTGTGTATTGGTTTGTTGATGCGTCTGTGAGTGTGTATTGGTTTGTTGATGTGTCTGTGAGTGTGTATTGGTTTGTTGATGTGTCTGTGAGTGTGTATTGGTTTGTTGATGTGTCTGTGAGCGTGTATTGGTTTGTTGATGTGTCTGTGAGTGTGTATTGGTTGTTTAGATGTGTCTGTGAGTGTGAATTGGTTTGTTGATGTGTCTGTGAGTGTGTATTGGTTGTTTAGATGTGTCTGTGAGTGTGAATTGGTTTGTTGATATGTTTATGAGTGTATTGGTTTGTTGATGTGTCTGTGAGTGTGTATTGGTTTGTTGATGTGTCTGTGTGTATTGTTATGTTGATGTGTTTATGAGTGTGTATTGGTTTGTTGATGTGTCTGTGAGTGTGTATTGGTTTGTTGATGTGTCTGTGAGTGTGTATTGGTTTGTTGATGTGTCTGTGAGTGTGTATTGGTTTGCTGATGTGTCTGTGAGTGTGTATTGGTTTGTTGATGTGTCTGTGAGTGTGTATTGGTTTGTTGATGTGTCTGTGAGTGTGTATTGGTTTGTTGATGTGTCTGTGAGTGTGTATTGTTATGTTGATGTGTCTGTGAGTGTGTATTGGTTTGTTGATGTGTCTGTGAGTGTGTATTGGTTTGTTGATGTGTCTGTGAGTGTGTATTGGTTTGTTGATGTGTCTGTGTGTATTGTTATGTTGATGTGTCTGTGAGTGTGTATTGGTTTGTTGATGTGCTTATGAGTGTGTATTGGTTTGTTGATGTGTCTGTGAGTGTGTATTGGTTTGTTGATGTGTTTATGAGTGTATTGGTTTGTTGATGTGTCTGTGAGTGTGTATTGGTTTGTTGATGTGTCTGTGAGTGTGTATTGGTTTGTTGATGTGTCTGTGAGTGTGTCTTGGTTTGTTGATGTGTCTGTGAGTGTGTATTGGTTTGTTGATGTGCCTGTGAGCGTGTATTGGTTTGTTGATGTGTCTGTGAGTGTGAATTGGTTTGTTGATGTGTCTGTGAGTGTGTATTGGTTGTTTAGATGTGTCTGTGAGTGTGTATTGGTTTGTTGATGTGTCTGTGAGTGTGAATTGGTTTGTTGATATGTTTATGAGTGTATTGGTTTGTTGATGAGTCTGTGAGTGTGTATTGGTTTGTTGATGTGTCTGTGTGTATTGTTATGTTGATGTGTCTGTGAGTGTGTATTGGTTTGTTGATGTGCTTATGAGTGTGTATTGGTTTGTTGATGTGTCTGTGAGTGTGTATTGGTTTGTTGATGTGTTTATGAGTGTATTGGTTTGTTGATGCGTCTGTGAGTGTGTATTGGTTTGTTGATGTGTCTGTGTGTATTGTTATGTTGATGTGTTTATGAGTGTGTATTGGTTTGTTGATGTGTCTGTGAGTGTGTATTGGTTTGTTGATGTGTCTGTGAGTGTGTATTGGTTTGTTTATGTGTCTGTGAGTGTGTATTGGTTTGTTGATGTGTCTGTGAGTGTGTATTGGTTTGTTGATGTGTCTGTGAGTGTGTATTGGTTTGTTGATGTGTCTGTGAGTGTGTATTGGTTTGTTGATGTGTCTGTGAGTGTGTATTGTTATGTTGATGTGTCTGTGAGTGTGTATTGGTTTGTTGATGTGTCTGTGAGTGTGTATTGGTTTGTTGATGTGTCTGTGAGTGTGTATTGGTTTGTTGATGTGTCTGTGTGTATTGTTATGTTGATGTGTCTGTGAGTGTGTATTGGTTTGTTGATGTGCTTATGAGTGTGTATTGGTTAGTTGATGTGTCTGTGAGTGTGTATTGGTTTGTTGATGTGTTTATGAGTGTATTGGTTTGTTGATGTGTCTGTGAGTGTGTATTGGTTTGTTGATGTGTCTGTGAGTGTGTATTGGTTTGTTGATGTGTCTGTGAGTGTGTCTTGGTTTGTTGATGTGTCTGTGAGTGTGTATTGGTTTGTTGATGTGTCTGTGAGCGTGTATTGGTTTGTTGATGTGTCTGTGAGTGTGAATTGGTTTGTTGATGTGTCTGTGAGTGTGTATTGGTTGTTTAGATGTGTCTGTGAGTGTGTATTGGTTTGTTGATGTGTCTGTGAGTGTGAATTGGTTTGTTGATGTGTCTGTGAGTGTGTATTGGTTTGTTGATGTGTCTGTGAGTGTGAATTGGTTTGTTGATGTGTCTGTGAGTGTGAATTGGTTTGTTGATATGTTTATGAGTGTATTGGTTTGTTGATGTGTCTGTGAGTGTGTATTGGTTTGTTGATGTGTCTGTGTGTATTGTTATGTTGATGTGTCTGTGAGTGTGTATTGGTTTGTTGATGTGCTTATGAGTGTGTATTGGTTTGTTGATGTGTCTGTGAGTGTGAATTGGTTTGTTGATGTGTCTGTGAGTGTGAATTGGTTTGTTGATGTGTTTATGAGTGTATTGGTTTGTTGATGTGTCTGTGAGTGTGTATTGGTTTGTTGATGTGTCTGTGAGTGTGTATTGGTTTGTTGATGTGTCTGTGAGTGTGAATTGGTTTGTTGATATGTTTATGAGTGTATTGGTTTGTTGATGTGTCTGTGAGTGTGTATTGGTTTGTTGATGTGTCTGTGTGTATTGTTATGTTGATGTGTCTGTGAGTGTGTATTGGTTTGTTGATGTGCTTATGAGTGTGTATTGGTTTGTTGATGTGTCTGTGAGTGTGTATTGGTTTGTTGATGTGTTTATGAGTGTATTGGTTTGTTGATGTGTCTGTGAGTGTGTATTGGTTTGTTGATGTGTTTATGAGTGTATTGGTTTGTTGATGTGTCTGTGAGTGTGTATTGGTTTGTTGATGTGTCTGTGAGTGTGTATTGGTTTGTTGATGTGTTTATGAGTGTATTGGTTTGTTGATGTGTCTGTGAGTGTGTATTGGTTTATTGATGTGTTTATGAGTGTATTGGTTTGTTGATGTGTCTGTGAGCGTGTATTGGTTTGTTGATGTGCTTATGTGTATTGGTTTGTTGATGTGTCTGTGAGTGTGTATTGGTTTGTTGATGTGTTTATGAGTGTATTGGTTTGTTGATGTGTCTGTGAGTGTGTATTGGTTTGTTGATGTGTCTGTGTGTATTGTTATGTTGATGTGTTTATGAGTGTGTATTGGTTTGTTGATGTGCTTATGAGTGTGTATTGGTTTGTTGATGTGTCTGTGTGTATTGGTTTGTTGATGTGTTTATGAGTGTGTATTGGTTTGTTGATGTGTCTGTGAGTGTGTATAGGTTTGTTGATGTGTCTGTGCGTGTGTATTGGTTTGTTGGTGTGTCTGTGAGCGTGTATTGGTTTGTTGATGTGTCTGTGAGTGTGTATTGATTTGTTGATGTGTCTGTGAGTGTGTATTGGTTTGTTGATGTGTCTGTGAGTGTGTATTGGTTTGTTGATGTGTTTATGAGTGTGTATTGGTTCGTTGATGCGTCTGTGAGTGTGTATTGGTTTGTTGATGTGTTTATGAGTGTATTGGTTTGTTGATGTGTCTGTGAGCGTGTATTGGTTTGTTGATGTGTCTGTGAGTGTGTATTGGTTTGTTGATGCGTCTGTGAGTGTGTATTGATTTGTTGATGTGTTTATGAGTGTGTATTGGTTTGTTGATGCGCCTGTGAGTGTGTATTGGTTTGTTGATGTGTCTGTGAGTTTTTATTGGTTTGTTGATGTGTTTATGAGTGTGTATTGGTTTGTTGATGCGTCTGTGAGTGTGTATTGGTTTGTTGATGTGGCTGTGAGTGTGTATTGGTTTGTTGATGCGTCTGTGAGTGTGTATTGGTTTGTTGATGTGTCTGTGAGTGTGAATTGGTTTGTTGATGTGTTTATGAGTGTATTGGTTTGTTGATGTGTCTGTGAGTGTGAATTGGTTTGTTGATGTGTCTGTGAGTGTGTATTGGTTTGTTGATGTGTTTATGAGTGTATTGGTTTGTTGATGTGTCTGTGAGTGTGAATTGGTTTGTTGATGTGTCTGTGAGTGTGTATTGGTTTGTTGATGTGTTTATGAGTGTATTGGTTTGTTGATGTCTGTGAGTGTGAATTGGTTTGTTGATGTGTTTATGAGTGTATTGGTTTTTTGATGTGTCTGTGAGTGTGTATTGGTTTGTTGATGTGTTTATGAGTGTATTGGTTTGTTGATGTGTCTGTGAGTGTGAATTGGTTTGTTGATGTGTCTGTGAGTGTGAATTGGTTTGTTGATGTGTTTATGACTGTATTGGTTTGTTGATGTGTCTGTGAGTGTGTATTGGTTTGTCGATGTGTCTGTGAGTGTGTATAGGTTTGTTGATGTGTCTGTGTGTATTGGTTTGTTGATGCGTCTGTGAGTGTGTATTCGTTTGTTGATATGTCTGTGAGTGTGTATTGGTTTGTTGATGTGTCTGTGTGTATTGGTTTGTTGATGTGTTTGTGTGTTGATGTGTTTATGAGTGTGTATTGGTTTGTTGATGTGTCTGTGTGTATTGGTTTGTTGATGTGTCTGTGTGTATTGGTTTGTTGATGTGTCTGTGTGTATAGGTTTGTTGATGCGTCTGTGAGTGTGTATTGGTTTGTTGATGTGTCTGTGAGTGTGTATTGGTTTGTTGATGTGTCTGTGAGTGTGTATTGGTTTGTTGATGTGTCTGTGAGCGTGTATTGGTTTGTTGATGTGTCTGTGAGTGTGTATTGGTTGTTTAGATGTGTCTGTGAGTGTGAATTGGTTTGTTGATGTGTCTGTGAGTGTGTATTGGTTGTTTAGATGTGTCTGTGAGTGTGAATTGGTTTGTTGATATGTTTATGAGTGTATTGGTTTGTTGATGTGTCTGTGAGTGTGTATTGGTTTGTTGATGTGTCTGTGTGTATTGTTATGTTGATGTGTTTATGAGTGTGTATTGGTTTGTTGATGTGTCTGTGAGTGTGTATTGGTTTGTTGATGTGTCTGTGAGTGTGTATTGGTTTGTTGATGTGTCTGTGAGTGTGTATTGGTTTGCTGATGTGTCTGTGAGTGTGTATTGGTTTGTTGATGTGTCTGTGAGTGTGTATTGGTTTGTTGATGTGTCTGTGAGTGTGTATTGGTTTGTTGATGTGTCTGTGAGTGTGTATTGTTATGTTGATGTGTCTGTGAGTGTGTATTGGTTTGTTGATGTGTCTGTGAGTGTGTATTGGTTTGTTGATGTGTCTGTGAGTGTGTATTGGTTTGTTGATGTGTCTGTGTGTATTGTTATGTTGATGTGTCTGTGAGTGTGTATTGGTTTGTTGATGTGCTTATGAGTGTGTATTGGTTTGTTGATGTGTCTGTGAGTGTGTATTGGTTTGTTGATGTGTTTATGAGTGTATTGGTTTGTTGATGTGTCTGTGAGTGTGTATTGGTTTGTTGATGTGTCTGTGAGTGTGTATTGGTTTGTTGATGTGTCTGTGAGTGTGTCTTGGTTTGTTGATGTGTCTGTGAGTGTGTATTGGTTTGTTGATGTGCCTGTGAGCGTGTATTGGTTTGTTGATGTGTCTGTGAGTGTGAATTGGTTTGTTGATGTGTCTGTGAGTGTGTATTGGTTGTTTAGATGTGTCTGTGAGTGTGTATTGGTTTGTTGATGTGTCTGTGAGTGTGAATTGGTTTGTTGATATGTTTATGAGTGTATTGGTTTGTTGATGAGTCTGTGAGTGTGTATTGGTTTGTTGATGTGTCTGTGTGTATTGTTATGTTGATGTGTCTGTGAGTGTGTATTGGTTTGTTGATGTGCTTATGAGTGTGTATTGGTTTGTTGATGTGTCTGTGAGTGTGTATTGGTTTGTTGATGTGTTTATGAGTGTATTGGTTTGTTGATGCGTCTGTGAGTGTGTATTGGTTTGTTGATGTGTCTGTGTGTATTGTTATGTTGATGTGTTTATGAGTGTGTATTGGTTTGTTGATGTGTCTGTGAGTGTGTATTGGTTTGTTGATGTGTCTGTGAGTGTGTATTGGTTTGTTTATGTGTCTGTGAGTGTGTATTGGTTTGTTGATGTGTCTGTGAGTGTGTATTGGTTTGTTGATGTGTCTGTGAGTGTGTATTGGTTTGTTGATGTGTCTGTGAGTGTGTATTGGTTTGTTGATGTGTCTGTGAGTGTGTATTGTTATGTTGATGTGTCTGTGAGTGTGTATTGGTTTGTTGATGTGTCTGTGAGTGTGTATTGGTTTGTTGATGTGTCTGTGAGTGTGTATTGGTTTGTTGATGTGTCTGTGTGTATTGTTATGTTGATGTGTCTGTGAGTGTGTATTGGTTTGTTGATGTGCTTATGAGTGTGTATTGGTTAGTTGATGTGTCTGTGAGTGTGTATTGGTTTGTTGATGTGTTTATGAGTGTATTGGTTTGTTGATGTGTCTGTGAGTGTGTATTGGTTTGTTGATGTGTCTGTGAGTGTGTATTGGTTTGTTGATGTGTCTGTGAGTGTGTCTTGGTTTGTTGATGTGTCTGTGAGTGTGTATTGGTTTGTTGATGTGTCTGTGAGCGTGTATTGGTTTGTTGATGTGTCTGTGAGTGTGAATTGGTTTGTTGATGTGTCTGTGAGTGTGTATTGGTTGTTTAGATGTGTCTGTGAGTGTGTATTGGTTTGTTGATGTGTCTGTGAGTGTGAATTGGTTTGTTGATATGTTTATGAGTGTATTGGTTTGTTGATGAGTCTGTGAGTGTGTATTGGTTTGTTGATGTGTCTGTGAGTGTGTATTGGTTTGTTGATGTGTCTGTGAGTGTGAATTGGTTTGTTGATGTGTCTGTGAGTGTGAATTGGTTTGTTGATATGTTTATGAGTGTATTGGTTTGTTGATGTGTCTGTGAGTGTGTATTGGTTTGTTGATGTGTCTGTGTGTATTGTTATGTTGATGTGTCTGTGAGTGTGTATTGGTTTGTTGATGTGCTTATGAGTGTGTATTGGTTTGTTGATGTGTCTGTGAGTGTGAATTGGTTTGTTGATGTGTCTGTGAGTGTGAATTGGTTTGTTGATGTGTTTATGAGTGTATTGGTTTGTTGATGTGTCTGTGAGTGTGTATTGGTTTGTTGATGTGTCTGTGAGTGTGTATTGGTTTGTTGATGTGTCTGTGAGTGTGAATTGGTTTGTTGATATGTTTATGAGTGTATTGGTTTGTTGATGTGTCTGTGAGTGTGTATTGGTTTGTTGATGTGTCTGTGTGTATTGTTATGTTGATGTGTCTGTGAGTGTGTATTGGTTTGTTGATGTGCTTATGAGTGTGTATTGGTTTGTTGATGTGTCTGTGAGTGTGTATTGGTTTGTTGATGTGTTTATGAGTGTATTGGTTTGTTGATGTGTCTGTGAGTGTGTATTGGTTTGTTGATGTGTTTATGAGTGTATTGGTTTGTTGATGTGTCTGTGAGTGTGTATTGGTTTGTTGATGTGTCTGTGAGTGTGTATTGGTTTGTTGATGTGTTTATGAGTGTATTGGTTTGTTGATGTGTCTGTGAGTGTGTATTGGTTTATTGATGTGTTTATGAGTGTATTGGTTTGTTGATGTGTCTGTGAGCGTGTATTGGTTTGTTGATGTGCTTATGTGTATTGGTTTGTTGATGTGTCTGTGAGTGTGTATTGGTTTGTTGATGTGTTTATGAGTGTATTGGTTTGTTGATGTGTCTGTGAGTGTGTATTGGTTTGTTGATGTGTCTGTGTGTATTGTTATGTTGATGTGTTTATGAGTGTGTATTGGTTTGTTGATGTGCTTATGAGTGTGTATTGGTTTGTTGATGTGTCTGTGTGTATTGGTTTGTTGATGTGTTTATGAGTGTGTATTGGTTTGTTGATGTGTCTGTGAGTGTGTATAGGTTTGTTGATGTGTCTGTGCGTGTGTATTGGTTTGTTGGTGTGTCTGTGAGCGTGTATTGGTTTGTTGATGTGTCTGTGAGTGTGTATTGATTTGTTGATGTGTCTGTGAGTGTGTATTGGTTTGTTGATGTGTCTGTGAGTGTGTATTGGTTTGTTGATGTGTTTATGAGTGTGTATTGGTTCGTTGATGCGTCTGTGAGTGTGTATTGGTTTGTTGATGTGTTTATGAGTGTATTGGTTTGTTGATGTGTCTGTGAGCGTGTATTGGTTTGTTGATGTGTCTGTGAGTGTGTATTGGTTTGTTGATGCGTCTGTGAGTGTGTATTGATTTGTTGATGTGTTTATGAGTGTGTATTGGTTTGTTGATGCGCCTGTGAGTGTGTATTGGTTTGTTGATGTGTCTGTGAGTTTTTATTGGTTTGTTGATGTGTTTATGAGTGTGTATTGGTTTGTTGATGCGTCTGTGAGTGTGTATTGGTTTGTTGATGTGGCTGTGAGTGTGTATTGGTTTGTTGATGCGTCTGTGAGTGTGTATTGGTTTGTTGATGTGTCTGTGAGTGTGAATTGGTTTGTTGATGTGTTTATGAGTGTATTGGTTTGTTGATGTGTCTGTGAGTGTGAATTGGTTTGTTGATGTGTCTGTGAGTGTGTATTGGTTTGTTGATGTGTTTATGAGTGTATTGGTTTGTTGATGTGTCTGTGAGTGTGAATTGGTTTGTTGATGTGTCTGTGAGTGTGTATTGGTTTGTTGATGTGTTTATGAGTGTATTGGTTTGTTGATGTCTGTGAGTGTGAATTGGTTTGTTGATGTGTTTATGAGTGTATTGGTTTTTTGATGTGTCTGTGAGTGTGTATTGGTTTGTTGATGTGTTTATGAGTGTATTGGTTTGTTGATGTGTCTGTGAGTGTGAATTGGTTTGTTGATGTGTCTGTGAGTGTGAATTGGTTTGTTGATGTGTTTATGACTGTATTGGTTTGTTGATGTGTCTGTGAGTGTGTATTGGTTTGTTGATGTGTCTGTGAGTGTGTATTGGTTTGTTGATGTGTCTGTGAGTGTGTATTGGTTTGTTGATGTGTCTGTGAGTGTGTATTGGTTTGTTGATGTGTCTGTGAGTGTGTATTGGTTTGTTGATGTGTCTGTGAGTGTGTATTGGTTTGTTGATGTGTCTGTGAGTGTGTATTGGTTTGTTGATGTGTCTGTGAGTGTGTATTGGTTTGTTGATGTGTCTGTGAGTGTGTATTGGTTTGTTGATGTGTCTGTGAGTGTGTATTGGTTTGTTGATGTGTCTGTGAGTGTGTATTGGTTTGTTGATGTGTCTGTGAGTGTGTATTGGTTTGTTGATGTGTCTGTGAGCGTGTATTGGTTTGTTGATGTGTCTGCGAGTGTGTATTGGTTTGTTGATGTGTCTGTGAGTGTGTATTGGTTTGTTGATGTGTCTGTGAGCGTGTATTGTTTTGTTGATGTGTCTGTGAGTGTGTATTGGTTTGTTGATGTGTCTGCGAGTGTGTATTGGTTTGTTGATGTCTCTGTGAGCGTGTATTGGTTTGTTGATGTGTCTGTGAGTGTGTATTGGTTTGTTGATGTGTCTGTGAGCGTGTATTGTTTTGTTGATGTGTCTGTGAGTGTGTATTGGTTTGTCAATGTGTCTGTGAGTGTGTATTGGTTTGTTGATGTGTCTGAGCGTGTATTGGTTTGTTGATGTGTCTGTGAGTGTGTATTGGTTTGTTGATGTGTCTGTGAGTGTGTATTGGTTTGTCGGTGAAGGAGAGAAAACAGGTCCTTGTCTTTCTGTGTCCAGGAACTGAAACTCCTTGGAACTTTGAAAATCATTCCAGTGGGACAGGATCCAATCAGCACCTGGAACCGGAAAAGTACGACCTTTTAGGCCAATGTTGTGGGCCCCGTCTAATCAATGAAACTGAGTCCAACCTACCTTTCTGTCTGGTGCCGAAAAGTATGAAACTCCTGTTCAGACTAGCAGAGTGTTCTCTCCTATAACTTCTGTATTCCTCATTCTGTCTGCTGTTGACTTAAAGATACATGTTCATAATCATCCATTGATCAAAAATGGGCAGAAAGGTGGCGCAATGGTTAGCACTGCTGCCTCACGGCACTGAGGTGCCAGGTTCGATCCTGGCCCCGGTAACTGTCCGCGTGGGGTTTGCACATTCTCCTGTCTGCGTGGGTTTCGCCCCCACAACCCAAAGATGTGCAGGTTAGGTGGATTGGCCACACTAAATTTGCCCTTAATTGGAAAAAAAAATTGGATGCTCCAAATTTTTTTTTTTTAAGTGATAACGGCCAAATAAAAAAGGAAATGAGGGAATACAAAGGAAGGATGCTAAGAACCTCTACTCCTGCAGCAGGGTAAGACCATTTTCTGAAGATGGAAATGTTAGAAAGCAGAAGAGCCCCTCTTCCCCGTCCCCCCACCCCCTGCACTGAATTTCCACTTTGTTCCAAATTGCCAAATATGCTCACTCACTCTGGCTGTATCTCACCCAGAATGAGTTCTCTCCCAACAGAAAGGGGCTGGTTAAAGCACATGATGAGTAGGATTCGCACACAAACAGTCCCTTTCTTAAATAGAACTGAGCTGAGTCACTCATCAGTTTAGCATCAACAGCCATCAACACTTATTGAGGCTCTATTCTGGCTTTTGGTAATTGATGGGTATTGTTTTTCCGGTTGTTGCTTTTCTGGTTATTTTTCCAGCTGTTGTTTTTCCGGGTGTTGATTTGGTGTTGTTTTTCTGGATTTTCTTTTGTGTGTTGTTTTTCCAGTTGCTTATTGGGTGTTGTTTTTCCGAGTGTTACCTTTTGAGTGTTGTTTTTTAAGTTTGTTTTTCCGGGTGTTGTATCTTTGGATGTTTTTTTGCCCCGGGTTTTATTTTTGGCTGTTGTTGTTCTGGGTGTCGTCGTTCTGGGTGTCGTCGTTCCGGGTGTCGTTGTTCTGGGTGTCGTTGTTCCGGGTGTCGTTGTTCTGGGTGTCGTTGTTCCGGGTGTCGTTGTTCTGGGTGTCGTTTTTCTGGGTGTCGTTGTTCTGGGTGTTGTCGTTCTGGGTGTCGTTGTTCTGGGTGTCGTTGTTCTGGGTGTCGTTGTTCTGGGTGTCGTTGTTCTGGGTGTTGTCGTTCTGGGTGTCGTTGTTCTGGGTGTTGTCGTTCTGGGTGTCGTTGTTCTGGGTGTCGTTGTTCTGGGTGTCGTTGTCCTGGGTGTCGTTGTTCTGGGTGTCGTTTTTTCGGGTGTTGCTTTTCTGGGTGTCGTTGTTCCGGGTGTCGTTGTTCTGGGTGTCGTTGTTCTGGGTGTCGTTGTTCTGGGTGTCGTTGTTCTGCGTGTCGTCGTTCTGGGTGTCGTCGTTCCGGGTGTCGTCGTTCTGGGTGTCGTCGTTCCGGGTGTTGTTGTTCTGGGTGTTGTTGTTCTGGGTGTCGTTGTTCCGGGTGTCGTAGTTTTGGGTGTCGTTGTTCCGGGTGTCGTTGTTCTGGGTGTCGTTGTTCTGCGTGTCGTCGTTCTGGGTGTCGTTGTTCCGGGTGTCGTTGTTCTGGGTGTCGTTGTTCTGGGTGTCGTTGTTCCGGGTGTCGTTGTTCTGGGTGTCGTTGTTCTGGGTGTCGTTGTTCTGGGTGTCGTTGTTCTGGGTGTCGTTGTTCTGGTTGTCGTTGTTCTGGGTGTCGTTGTTCCGGGTGTTGTTGTTCTGGGTGTCGTTGTTCCGGGTGTCGTTGTTCTGGGTGTCGTTGTCCTGGGTGTCGTTGTTCTGGGTGTCGTTGTTCCAGGTGTTGTTGTTCCGGGTGTCGTTGTTCTGGGTGTCGTTGTTCTGGGTGTCGTTGTTCCAGGCGTCGTTGTTCCGGGTGTTGTTTTTCTGGGTGTCGTTGTTCTGGGTGTCGTTGTTCTGGGTGTCATTGTTCTCGGTGTCGTTGTTCTGGGTGTCGTTGTTCTGGGTGTCGTTGTTCCGGGTGTCGTTGTTCTGGGTGTCGTTGTTCCGGGTGTCGTTGTTCTGGGTGTCGTTGTTCTGGGTGTCGTTGTTCTGGGTGTCGTTGTTCTGGGTGTCGTTGTTCTGGGTGTCGTTGTTCCGGGTGTCATTGTTCTCGGTGTCGTTGTTCTGGGTGTCGTTGTTCTGGGTGTCGTTGTTCCGGGTGTCGTTGTTCTGGGTGTCGTTGTTCTGGGTGTCGTTGTTCTGGGTGTCGTTGTTCTGGGTGTCGTTGTTCCGGGTGTCGTTGTTCTGGGTGTCGTTGTTCTGGGTGTCGTTGTTCCGGGTGTCGTTGTTCTGGGTGTCGTTGTTCTGGGTGTCGTTGTTCTGGGTGTCATTGTTCTCGGTGTCGTTGTTCTGGGTGTCGTTGTTCTGGGTGTTGTTTTTCTGGGTGTCGTTGTTCTGGGTGTCGTTGTTCTGGGTGTTGTTGTTCTGGGTGTCGTTGTTCTGGGTGTCGTTGTTCCGGGTGTCGTTGTTCTGGGTGTCGTTGTTCCGGGTGTCGTTGTTCCGGGTGTCGTTGTTCTGGGTGTTGTTTTTCTGGGTGTCGTTGTTCTGGGTGTCGTTGTACTCGGTGTCGTTGTACTCGGTGTCGTTGTTCTGGGTGTCGTTGTTCTGGGTGTCGTTGTACTCGGTGTCGTTGTACTCGGTGTCGTTGTTCTGGGTGTCGTTGTTCTGGGTGTCGTTGTACTCGGTGTCGTTGTACTCGATGTCGTTGTTCCGGGTGTCGTTGTTCTGGGTGTTGTTTTTCTGGGTGTCGTTGTTCCGGGTGTCGTTGTTCCGGGTGTCGTTGTTCCGGGTGTCGTTGTTCCGGGTGTCGTTGTCCTGGGTGTCGTTGTTCCGGGTGTCGTTGTTCCGGGTGTCGTTGTTCCGGGTGTCGTTGTTCTGGGTGTCGTTGTCCCGGGTGTCGTTGTTCTGGGTGTTGTTTTTCTGGGTGTCGTTGTTCTCGGTGTCGTTGTTCTGGGTGTCGTTGTTCCGGGTGTCGTTGTTCCGGGTGTTGTTGTTCCGGGTGTTGTTGTTCTGGGTGTCGTTGTTCCGGGCGTCGTTGTTCCGGGTGTCGTTGTTCCGGGTGTCGTTTTTCCGGGTGTCGTTGTTCCGGGTGTCGTTGTTCCGGGTGTCGTTGTTCCGGGTGTCGTTGTTCCGGGTGTCGTTGTTCTGGGTGTCGTTGTTCTGGGTGTCGTTGTTCCAGGTGTTGTTGTTCTGGGTGTTGTTGTTCTGGGTGTCGTTGTTCCGGGTGTCGTTGTTCTGGGTGTCGTTGTCCTGGGTGTCGTTGTTCTGGGTGTCGTTGTTCCAGGTGTTGTTGTTCCGGGTGTCGTTGTTCTGGGTGTCGTTGTTCTGGGTGTCGTTGTTCCAGGCGTCGTTGTTCCGGGTGTTGTTTTTCTGGGTGTCGTTGTTCTGGGTGTCGTTGTTCTGGGTGTCATTGTTCTCGGTGTCGTTGTTCTGGGTGTCGTTGTTCTGGGTGTCGTTGTTCCGGGTGTCGTTGTTCTGGGTGTCGTTGTTCCGGGTGTCGTTGTTCCGGGTGTCGTTGTTCTGGGTGTCGTTGTTCTGGGTGTCGTTGTTCTGGGTGTCGTTGTTCCGGGTGTCGTTGTTCTCGGTGTCGTTGTTCTGGGTGTCGTTGTTCTGGGTGTTGTTTTTCTGGGTGTCGTTGTTCTGGGTGTCGTTGTTCTGGGTGTTGTTGTTCTGGGTGTCGTTGTTCCGGGTGTCGTTGTTCTGGGTGTCGTTGTACTCGGTGTCGTTGTACTCGGTGTCGTTGTTCTGGGTGTCGTTGTTCCGGGTGTCGTTGTTCTGGGTGTCGTTGTTCCGGGTGTCGTTGTTCTGGGTGTCGTTGTTCTGGGTGTTGTTTTTCTGGGTGTCGTTGTTCTGGGTGTCGTTGTACTCGGTGTCGTTGTACTCGGTGTCGTTGTTCTGGGTGTCGTTGTTCTGGGTGTCGTTGTACTCGGTGTCGTTGTACTCGGTGTCGTTGTTCTGGGTGTCGTTGTTCTGGGTGTCGTTGTACTCGGTGTCGTTGTACTCGGTGTCGTTGTTCCGGGTGTCGTTGTTCTGGGTGTCGTTGTACTCGGTGTTGTTTTTCTGGGTGTCGTTGTTCTGGGTGTCGTTGTTCCGGGTGTCGTTGTTCCGGGTGTCGTTGTTCTGGGTGTCGTTGTCCCGGGTGTCGTTGTTCTGGGTGTTGTTTTTCTGGGTGTCGTTGTTCTCGGTGTCGTTGTTCTGGGTGTCGTTGTTCCGGGTGTCGTTGTTCCGGGTGTTGTTGTTCCGGGTGTTGTTGTTCTGGGTGTCGTTGTTCCGGGCGTCGTTGTTCCGGGTGTCGTTGTTCCGGGTGTCGTTTTTCTGGGTGTCGTTGTTCCGGGTGTCGTTGTTCCGGGTGTCGTTGTTCCGGGTGTCGTTGTTCCGGGTGTCGTTGTTCTGGGTGTCGTTGTTCTGGGTGTCGTTGTTCAGGGTGTCGTTGTTCCGGGTGTCGTTGTTCCGGGTGTCGTTGTTCTGGGTGTCGTTGTTCTGGGTGTCGTTGTTCCCGGTGTCGTTGTTCTGGGTGTCGTTGTTCTGGGTGTCGTTGTTCTGGGTGTCGTTGTTCTGGGTGTCGTTGTTCCGGGTGTCGTTGTTCCGGGTGTCGTTGTTCTGGGTGTCGTTGTTCTGGGTGTCGTTGTTCTGGGTGTTGTTGTTCTGGGTGTCGTTGTTCTGGGTGTCGTTGTTCCGGGTGTCGTTGATCTGGGTGTTGTTTTTCTGGGTGTCGTTGTTCTGGGTGTCGTTGTTCTGGGTGTCGTTGTTCTGGGTGTTGTTTTTCTGGGTGTCGTTGTTCCCGGTGTCGCTGTTCTGGGTGTCGTTGTTCCGGGTGTCGTTGTTCCGGGTGTCGTTGTTCTGGGTGTCGTTGTTCCGGGTGTCGTTGTTCTCGGTGTTGTTGTTCTGGGTGTCGTAGTTCCGGGTGTCGTTGTTCCGGGTGTCGTTGTTCCGGGTGTCGTAGTTCCGGGTGTCGTTGTTCTGGGTATCGTTGTTCCGGGTGTCGTTGTTCCGGGTGTCGTTGTTCCGGGTGTCGTTTATCTGAGTGTTGTTGTTCCGGGTGTCGTTGTTCCGGGTTTCGTTGTTCCGGGTGTCGTTGTTCCGGGTGTCGTTGTTCCGGGTGTCGTTGTTCTGGGTGTCGTTGTTCTGGGTGTCGTTGTTCTGGGTGTCGTTGTTCTGGGTGTCGTTGTTCTGGGTGTCGTTGTTTTGGGTGTCGTTGTTCCGGGTGTCGTTGTTCTGGGTGTCGTTGTTCCGGGTGTCGTTGTTCTGGGTGTCGTTGTTCTGGGTGTCGTTGTTCTGGGTGTCGTTGTTCCGGGTGTCGTTGTTCTGGGTGTCGTTGTTCTGGGTGTCGTTGTTCTGGGTGTCGTTGTTCCGGGTGTCGTTGTTCTGGGTGTCGTTGTTCTGGGTGTCGTTGTTCTGGGTGTCGTTGTTTTGGGTGTCGTTGTTCCGGGTGTCGTTGTTCTGGGTGTCGTTGTTCCGGGTGTCGTTGTTCTGGGTGTCGTTGTTCTGGGTGTCGTTGTTCTGGGTGTCGTTGTTCCGGGTGTTGATGTTCTGGGTGTCGTTGTTCTGGGTGTCGTTGTTCTGGGTGTCGTTGTTCCGGGTGTTGTTGTTCTGGGTGTCGTTGTTCTGGGTGTCGTTCTGGGTGTCGTTGTTCTGGGTGTCGTTGTTCCGGGTGTCGTTTTTTTGGGTGTCGTTGTTCCGGGAGTTGTTGTTCTGGGTGTCGTTGTTCTGTGTGTCGTTGTTCTGGGTGTCGTTGTTCTGGGTGTCGTTGTTCTGGGTGTCGTTGTTCTGGGTGTTGTTTTTCTGGGTGAAGTTGTTCCGGGTGTTGTTTTTCTGGGTGTCGTTGATCTGGGTGTCGTTGTTCCCGGTGTTGTTTTTCTGGGTGTCGTTGTTCTGGGTGTCGTTGTTCCGGGTGTCGTTGTTCTGGGTGTCGTTGTTCTGGGTGACGTTGTTCTGGGTGTCGTTGTTCTGGGTGTCGTTGTTCCGGGTGTCGTTGTTCTGGGTGTCGTTGTTCTGGGTGTCGTTGTTCCGGGTGTCGTTGTTCTGGGTGTCGTTGTTCTGGGTGTCGTTGTTCTGGGTGTCGTTGTTCTCGGTGTCGTTGTTCTGGGTGTCGTTGTTCTGGGTGTCGTTTTTCTGGGTGTCGTTGTTCTGGGTGTCGTTGTTCTGGGTGTTGTTGTTCTGGGTGTCGTTGTTCTGGGTGTCGTTGTTCCGGGTGTCGTTGTTCTGGGTGTCGTTGTTCCGGGTGTCGTTGTTCTGGGTGTCGTTGTTCTGGGTGTTGTTTTTCTGGGTGTCGTTGTTCTGGGTGTCGTTGTACTCGGTGTCGTTGTACTCGGTGTCGTTGTTCTGGGTGTCGTTGTTCTGGGTGTCGTTGTACTCGGTGTCGTTGTACTCGGTGTCGTTGTTCTGGGTGTCGTTGTTCTGGGTGTCGTTGTACTCGGTGTCGTTGTACTCGGTGTCGTTGTTCCGGGTGTCGTTGTTCTGGGTGTTGTTTTTCTGGGTGTCGTTGTTCTGGGTGTCGTTGTTCCGGGTGTCGTTGTTCCGGGTGTCGTTGTTCTGGGTGTCGTTGTCCCGGGTGTCGTTGTTCTGGGTGTTGTTTTTCTGGGTGTCGTTGTTCTCGGTGTCGTTGTTCTGGGTGTCGTTGTTCCGGGTGTCGTTGTTCCGGGTGTCGTTGTTCCGGGTGTCGTTGTTCTGGGTGTCGTTGTTCCCGGTGTTGTTGTTCTGGGTGTCGTTGTTCCGGGCGTCGTTGTTCCGGGTGTCGTTGTTCCGGGTGTCGTTTTTCCGGGTGTCGTTGTTCCGGGTGTCGTTGTTCCGGGTGTCGTTGTTCCGGGTGTCGTTGTTCCGGGTGTCGTTGTTCTGGGTGTCGTTGTTCTGGGTGTCGTTGTTCCAGGTGTTGTTGTTCTGGGTGTTGTTGTTCTGGGTGTCGTTGTTCCGGGTGTCGTTGTTCTGGGTGTCGTTGTCCTGGGTGTCGTTGTTCTGGGTGTCGTTGTTCCAGGTGTTGTTGTTCCGGGTGTCGTTGTTCTGGGTGTCGTTGTTCTGGGTGTCGTTGTTCCAGGCGTCGTTGTTCCGGGTGTTGTTTTTCTGGGTGTCGTTGTTCTGGGTGTCGTTGTTCTGGGTGTCATTGTTCTCGGTGTCGTTGTTCTGGGTGTCGTTGTTCTGGGTGTCGTTGTTCCGGGTGTCGTTGTTCCGGGTGTCGTTGTTCCGGGTGTCGTTGTTCCGGGTGTCGTTGTTCTGGGTGTCGTTGTTCTGGGTGTCGTTGTTCTGGGTGTCGTTGTTCCGGGTGTCGTTGTTCTCGGTGTCGTTGTTCTGGGTGTCGTTGTTCTGGGTGTTGTTTTTCTGGGTGTCGTTGTTCTGGGTGTCGTTGTTCTGGGTGTTGTTGTTCTGGGTGTCGTTGTTCCGGGTGTCGTTGTTCTGGGTGTCGTTGTACTCGGTGTCGTTGTACTCGGTGTCGTTGTTCTGGGTGTCGTTGTTCCGGGTGTCGTTGTTCTGGGTGTCGTTGTTCCGGGTGTCGTTGTTCTGGGTGTCGTTGTTCTGGGTGTTGTTTTTCTGGGTGTCGTTGTTCTGGGTGTCGTTGTACTCGGTGTCGTTGTACTCGGTGTCGTTGTTCTGGGTGTCGTTGTTCTGGGTGTCGTTGTACTCGGTGTCGTTGTACTCGGTGTCGTTGTTCTGGGTGTCGTTGTTCTGGGTGTCGTTGTACTCGGTGTCGTTGTACTCGGTGTCGTTGTTCCGGGTGTCGTTGTTCTGGGTGTTGTTTTTCTGGGTGTCGTTGTTCTGGGTGTCGTTGTTCCGGGTGTCGTTGTTCCGGGTGTCGTTGTTCTGGGTGTCGTTGTCCCGGGTGTCGTTGTTCTGGGTGTTGTTTTTCTGGGTGTCGTTGTTCTCGGTGTCGTTGTTCTGGGTGTCGTTGTTCCGGGTGTCGTTGTTCCGGGTGTTGTTGTTCCGGGTGTTGTTGTTCTGGGTGTCGTTGTTCCGGGCGTCGTTGTTCCGGGTGTCGTTGTTCCGGGTGTCGTTTTTCTGGGTGTCGTTGTTCCGGGTGTCGTTGTTCCTGGTGTCGTTGTTCCGGGTGTCGTTGTTCCGGGTGTCGTTGTTCTGGGTGTCGTTGTTCTGGGTGTCGTTGTTCAGGGTGTCGTTGTTCCGGGTGTCGTTGTTCCGGGTGTCGTTGTTCTGGGTGTCGTTGTTCTGGGTGTCGTTGTTCCCGGTGTCGTTGTTCTGGGTGTCGTTGTTCTGGGTGTCGTTGTTCTGGGTGTCGTTGTTCTGGGTGTCGTTGTTCCGGGTGTCGTTGTTCCGGGTGTCGTTGTTCTGGGTGTCGTTGTTCTGGGTGTCGTTGTTCTGGGTGTTGTTGTTCTGGGTGTCGTTGTTCTGGGTGTCGTTGTTCCGGGTGTCGTTGATCTGGGTGTTGTTTTTCTGGGTGTCGTTGTTCTGGGTGTCGTTGTTCTGGGTGTCGTTGTTCCGGGTGTCGTTGATCTGGGTGTTGTTTTTCTGGGTGTCGTTGTTCTGGGTGTCGTTGTTCTGGGTGTCGTTGTTCTGGGTGACGTTGTTCTGGGTGTCGTTGTTCTGGGTGTCGTTGTTCCGGGTGTCGTTGTTCTGGGTGTCGTTGTTCTGGGTGTCGTTGTTCCGGGTGTCGTTGTTCTGGGTGTCGTTGTTCTGGGTGTCGTTGTTCTGGGTGTCGTTGTTCTCGGTGTCGTTGTTCTGGGTGTCGTTGTTCTGGGTGTCGTTTTTCTGGGTGTCGTTGTTCTGGGTGTCGTTGTTCTGGGTGTTGTTGTTCTGGGTGTCGTTGTTCTGGGTGTCGTTGTTCCGGGTGTCGTTGTTCTGGGTGTCGTTGTTCCGGGTGTCGTTGTTCTGGGTGTCGTTGTTCTGGGTGTTGTTTTTCTGGGTGTCGTTGTTCTGGGTGTCGTTGTACTCGGTGTCGTTGTACTCGGTGTCGTTGTTCTGGGTGTCGTTGTTCTGGGTGTCGTTGTACTCGGTGTCGTTGTACTCGGTGTCGTTGTTCTGGGTGTCGTTGTTCTGGGTGTCGTTGTACTCGGTGTCGTTGTACTCGGTGTCGTTGTTCCGGGTGTCGTTGTTCTGGGTGTTGTTTTTCTGGGTGTCGTTGTTCTGGGTGTCGTTGTTCCGGGTGTCGTTGTTCCGGGTGTCGTTGTTCTGGGTGTCGTTGTCCCGGGTGTCGTTGTTCTGGGTGTTGTTTTTCTGGGTGTCGTTGTTCTCGGTGTCGTTGTTCTGGGTGTCGTTGTTCCGGGTGTCGTTGTTCCGGGTGTCGTTGTTCCGGGTGTCGTTGTTCTGGGTGTCGTTGTTCCCGGTGTTGTTGTTCTGGGTGTCGTTGTTCCGGGCGTCGTTGTTCCGGGTGTCGTTGTTCCGGGTGTCGTTTTTCCGGGTGTCGTTGTTCCGGGTGTCGTTGTTCCGGGTGTCGTTGTTCCGGGTGTCGTTGTTCCGGGTGTCGTTGTTCTGGGTGTCGTTGTTCTGGGTGTCGTTGTTCCAGGTGTTGTTGTTCTGGGTGTTGTTGTTCTGGGTGTCGTTGTTCCGGGTGTCGTTGTTCTGGGTGTCGTTGTCCTGGGTGTCGTTGTTCTGGGTGTCGTTGTTCCAGGTGTTGTTGTTCCGGGTGTCGTTGTTCTGGGTGTCGTTGTTCTGGGTGTCGTTGTTCCAGGCGTCGTTGTTCCGGGTGTTGTTTTTCTGGGTGTCGTTGTTCTGGGTGTCGTTGTTCTGGGTGTCATTGTTCTCGGTGTCGTTGTTCTGGGTGTCGTTGTTCTGGGTGTCGTTGTTCCGGGTGTCGTTGTTCCGGGTGTCGTTGTTCCGGGTGTCGTTGTTCCGGGTGTCGTTGTTCTGGGTGTCGTTGTTCTGGGTGTCGTTGTTCTGGGTGTCGTTGTTCCGGGTGTCGTTGTTCTCGGTGTCGTTGTTCTGGGTGTCGTTGTTCTGGGTGTTGTTTTTCTGGGTGTCGTTGTTCTGGGTGTCGTTGTTCTGGGTGTTGTTGTTCTGGGTGTCGTTGTTCCGGGTGTCGTTGTTCTGGGTGTCGTTGTACTCGGTGTCGTTGTACTCGGTGTCGTTGTTCTGGGTGTCGTTGTTCCGGGTGTCGTTGTTCTGGGTGTCGTTGTTCCGGGTGTCGTTGTTCTGGGTGTCGTTGTTCTGGGTGTTGTTTTTCTGGGTGTCGTTGTTCTGGGTGTCGTTGTACTCGGTGTCGTTGTACTCGGTGTCGTTGTTCTGGGTGTCGTTGTTCTGGGTGTCGTTGTACTCGGTGTCGTTGTACTCGGTGTCGTTGTTCTGGGTGTCGTTGTTCTGGGTGTCGTTGTACTCGGTGTCGTTGTACTCGGTGTCGTTGTTCCGGGTGTCGTTGTTCTGGGTGTTGTTTTTCTGGGTGTCGTTGTTCTGGGTGTCGTTGTTCCGGGTGTCGTTGTTCCGGGTGTCGTTGTTCTGGGTGTCGTTGTCCCGGGTGTCGTTGTTCTGGGTGTTGTTTTTCTGGGTGTCGTTGTTCTCGGTGTCGTTGTTCTGGGTGTCGTTGTTCCGGGTGTCGTTGTTCCGGGTGTTGTTGTTCCGGGTGTTGTTGTTCTGGGTGTCGTTGTTCCGGGCGTCGTTGTTCCGGGTGTCGTTGTTCCGGGTGTCGTTTTTCTGGGTGTCGTTGTTCCGGGTGTCGTTGTTCCGGGTGTCGTTGTTCCGGGTGTCGTTGTTCCGGGTGTCGTTGTTCTGGGTGTCGTTGTTCTGGGTGTCGTTGTTCAGGGTGTCGTTGTTCCGGGTGTCGTTGTTCCGGGTGTCGTTGTTCTGGGTGTCGTTGTTCTGGGTGTCGTTGTTCCCGGTGTCGTTGTTCTGGGTGTCGTTGTTCTGGGTGTCGTTGTTCTGGGTGTCGTTGTTCTGGGTGTCGTTGTTCCGGGTGTCGTTGTTCCGGGTGTCGTTGTTCTGGGTGTCGTTGTTCTGGGTGTCGTTGTTCTGGGTGTTGTTGTTCTGGGTGTCGTTGTTCTGGGTGTCGTTGTTCCGGGTGTCGTTGATCTGGGTGTTGTTTTTCTGGGTGTCGTTGTTCTGGGTGTCGTTGTTCTGGGTGTCGTTGTTCCGGGTGTCGTTGATCTGGGTGTTGTTTTTCTGGGTGTCGTTGTTCTGGGTGTCGTTGTTCTGGGTGTCGTTGTTCTGGGTGTCGTTGTTCTGGGTGTCGTTGTTCCGGGTGTCGTTGTTCCGGGTGTCGTTGTTCTGGGTGTCGTTGTTCCGGGTGTCGTTGTTCTCGGTGTTGTTGTTCTGGGTGTCGTTGTTCCGGGTGTCGTTGTTCCGGGTGTCGTTGTTCCGGGTGTCGTAGTTCCGGGTGTCGTTGTTCTGGGTGTCGTTGTTCCGGGTGTCGTTGTTCCGGGTGTCGTTGTTCCGGGTGTCGTTGTTCTCGGTGTTGTTGTTCTGGGTGTCGTTGTTCCGGGTGTCGTTGTTCCGGGTGTCGTTGTTCCGGGTGTCGTAGTTCCGGGTGTCGTTGTTCTGGGTGTTGTTGTTCTGGGTGTCGTTGTTCTCGGTGTTGTTGTTCTGGGTGTCGTTGTTCCGGGTGTCGTTGTTCCGGGTGTCGTTGTTCCGTGTGTCGTTGTTCCGGGTGTCGTTTATCTGAGTGTTGTTGTTCCGGGTGTCGTTGTTCCGGGTTTCGTTGTTCCGGGTGTCGTTGTTCCGGGTGTCGTTGTTCCGGGTGTCGTTGTTCTGGGTGTCGTTGTTCTGGGTGTCGTTGTTCTGGGTGTCGTTGTTCTGGGTGTCGTTGTTCTGGGTGTCGTTGTTTTGGGTGTCGTTGTTCCGGGTGTCGTTGTTCTGGGTGTCGTTGTTCCGGGTGTCGTTGTTCTGGGTGTCGTTGTTCTGGGTGTCGTTGTTCTGGGTGTCGTTGTTCCGGGTGTTGTTGTTCTGGGTGTCGTTGTTCTGGGTGTCGTTGTTCTGGGTGTCGTTGTTCCGGGTGTCGTTGTTCTGGGTGTCGTTGTTCTGGGTGTCGTTGTTCTGGGTGTCGTTGTTTTGGGTGTCGTTGTTCCGGGTGTCGTTGTTCTGGGTGTCGTTGTTCCGGGTGTCGTTGTTCTGGGTGTCGTTGTTCTGGGTGTCGTTGTTCTGGGTGTCGTTGTTCCGGGTGTTGTTGTTCTGGGTGTCGTTGTTCTGGGTGTCGTTGTTCTGGGTGTCGTTGTTCCGGGTGTTGTTGTTCTGGGTGTCGTTGTTCTGGGTGTCGTTCTGGGTGTCGTTGTTCTGGGTGTCGTTGTTCCGGGTGTCGTTTTTTTGGGTGTCGTTGTTCCGGGAGTTGTTGTTCTGGGTGTCGTTGTTCTGTGTGTCGTTGTTCTGGGTGTCGTTGTTCTGGGTGTCGTTGTTCTGGGTGTCGTTGTTCTGGGTGTTGTTTTTCTGGGTGTCGTTGTTCCGGGTGTTGTTTTTCTGGGTGTCGTTGTTCTGGGTGTCGTTGTTCCCGGTGTTGTTTTTCTGGGTGTCGTTGTTCTGGGTGTCGTTGTTCCGGGTGTCGTTGTTCTGGGTGTCGTTGTTCTGGGTGTCGTTGTTCTGGGTGTTGTTTTTCTGGGTGTCGTTGTTCTGGCTGTCGTTGTTCCGGGTGTCGTTGTTCCGGGTGTCGTTGTTCTGGGTGTCGTTGTTCTGGGTGTCGTTGTTCTGGGTGTCGTTGTTCCGGGTGTCGTTTTTCTGGGTGTCGTTGTTCTGGGTGTCGTTGTTCTGGGTGTCGTTGTTCTGGGTGTCGTTGTTCTGGGTGTCGTTGTTCTGGTGTCGTTGTTCTGGGTGTCGTTGTTCCGGGTGTCGTTGTTCTGGGTGTCGTTGATCTGGGTGTCGTTGTTCTGGGTGTCGTTGTTCTGGGTGTCGTTGTTCTGGTGTCGTTGTTCTGGGTGTCGTTGTTCCGGGTGTCGTTGTTCTGGGTGTCGTTGATCTGGGTGTCGTTGTTCTGGGTGTCGTTGTTCTGGGTGTCGTTGTTCCGGGTGTCGTTGTTCCGGGTGTTGTTGTTCTGGGTGTCGTTGTTCTGGGTGTTGTTGTTCTGGGTGTCGTTGTTCCGGGTGTCGTTGTTCTCGGTGTCGTTGTTTTGGGTGTCGTTGTTCCGGGTGTTGTTGTTCCGGGTGTTGTTGTTCTGGGTGTCGTTGTTACGTGCGTCGTTGTTCCGGCTGTCGTTGTTCCGGGTGTCGTTTTTCTGGGTGTCGTTGTTCCGGGTGTCGTTGTTCTGGGTGTTGTTGTTCCGGGTGTCGTTGTTCCGGGTGTCGTTGTTCCGGGTGTCGTTGTTCCGGGTGTCGTTGTTCTGGGTGTCGTTGTTCTTGGTGTCGTTGTTCCGGGTGTCGTTGTTCCGGGTGTCGTTGTTCTGGGTGTCGTTGTTCCGGGCGTCGTTGTTCCGGGTGTCGTTGTTCTGGGTGTCGTTTTTCTGGGTGTCGTTATTCCGGGTGTCGTTGTTCCGGGTGTCGTTGTTCTGGGTGTCGTTGTTCTGGGTGTCGTTGTTCTGGGTGTCGTTGTTCTGGGTGTCGTTGTTCTGGGTGTCGTTGTTCTGGGTGTTGTTGTTCCGGGTGTCGTTGTTCCGGGTGTCGTTGTTCCGGGTGTCGTTGTTCCGGGTGTCGTTGTTCTGGGTGTCGTTGTTCTGGGTGTCGTTGTTCCGGGTGTCGTTGTTCCGGGTGTCGTTGTTCTGGGTGTCGTTGTTCCGGGCGTCGTTGTTCCGGGTGTCGTTGTTCTGGGTGTCGTTTTTCTGGGTGTCGTTATTCCGGGTGTCGTTGTTCTGGGTGTCGTTGTTCTGGGTGTCGTTGTTCTGGGTGTCGTTGTTCTGGGTGTCGTTATTCTGGGTGTCGTTCTGGGTGTCATTGTTCTGGGTGTCGTTGTTCCGGGTGTCGTTTTTCTGGGTGTCGTTGTTCCGGGTGTCGTTGTTCTGGGTGTCGTTGTTCCGGGTGTCGTTGTTCCGGGTGTCGTTGTTCCGGGTGTCGTTTTTCTGAGTGTCGTTGTTCCGGGTGTCGTTGTTCTGGGTGTTGTTGTTCCGGGTGTCGTTGTTCCGGGTTTCGTTGTTCCGGGTGTCGTTGTTCCGGGTGTCGTTGTTCTGGGTGTCGTTGTTCTGGGTGTCGTTGTTTTGGGTGTCGTTGTTCCGGGTGTCGTTGTTCTGGGTGTCGTTGTTCCGGGTGTCGTTGTTCTGGGTGTCGTTGTTCTGGGTGTCGTTGTTCCGGGTGTCGTTGTTCCGGGTGTCGTTGTTCTGGGTGTCGTTGTTCTGGGTGTCGTTGTTCCGGGTGTCGTTGTTCCGGGTGTCGTTGTTCTGGGTGTCGTAGTTCTGGGTGTCGTTCTGGGTGTCGTTGTTCCGGGTGTCGTTTTTTTGGGTGTCGTTGTTCCGGGTGTCGTTGTTCTGGGTGTCGTTGTTCTGTGTGTCGTTGTTCTGGGTGTCGTTGTTCTGGGTGTTGTTTTTCTGGGTGTCGTTGTTCCGGGTGTTGTTTTTCTGGGTGTTGTTGTTCTGGGTGTCGTTGTTCCGGGTGTTGTTTTTCTGGGTGTCGTTGTTCTGGGTGTCGTTGTTCCCGGTGTTGTTTTTCTGGGTGTCGTTGTTCTGGGTGTCGTTGTTCCGGGTGTCGTTGTTCCGGGTGTCGTTGTTCTGGGTGTCGTTGTCCCGGGTGTCGTTGTTCTGGGTGTCATTGTTCTGGGTGTTGTTTTTCTGAGTGTTGTTGTTCTGGGTGTCGTTGTTCCGGGTGTCGTTGTTCCGGGTGTCGTTGTTCTGGGTGTCGTTGTTCTGGGTGTTGTTGTTCCGGGTGTCGTTGTTCCGGGTGTCGTTGTTCCGGGTGTCGTTGTTCTGGCTGTCGTTGTTCTGGGTGTCGTTGTTCTGGGTGTTGTTGTTCTGGGTCTCGTTGTTCTGGGTGTCGTTGTTCTGGGTGTCGTTGTTCTGGGTGTCGTTGTTCTGGGTGTCGTTGTTCTGGGTGTCGTTGTTCTGGGTGTCGTTGTTCCGGGTGTCGTTGTTCCGGTTGTCGTTTTTCTGGGTGTCGTTGTTCTGGGTGTCGTTGTTCTGGCTGTCGTTGTTCCGGGTGTCGTTGTTCCGGGTGTCGTTGTTCTGGGTGTCGTTGTTCCGGGTGTCGTTTTTTTGGGTGTCGTTGTTCCGGGTGTCGTTGTTCTGGGTGTCGTTGTTCTGTGTGTCGTTGTTCTGGGTGTCGTTGTTCTGGGTGTCGTTGTTCTGGGTGTCGTTGTTCTGGGTGTTGTTTTTCTGGGTGTCGTTGTTCCGGGTGTTGTTTTTCTGGGTGTCGTTGTTCTGGGTGTCGTTGTTCCCGGTGTTGTTTTTCTGGGTGTCGTTGTTCTGGGTGTCGTTGTTCCGGGTGTCGTTGTTCTGGGTGTCGTTGTTCTGGGTGTCGTTGTCCCGGGTGTCGTTGTTCTGGGTGTCGTTGTTCTGGGTGTTGTTTTTCTGGGTGTCGTTGTTCTGGGTGTCGTTGTTCCGGGTGTCGTTGTTCCGGGTGTCGTTGTTCTGGGTGTCGTTGTTCTGGGTGTTGTTGTTCCGGGTGTCGTTGTTCCGGGTGTCGTTGTTCCGGGTGTTGTTGTTCTGGCTGTCGTTGATCTGGGTGTCGTTGTTCCGGGTGTCGTTGTTCCGGGTGTCGTTGTTCTGCTGTCGTTGATCTGGGTGTCGTTGTTCCGGGTGTCGTTGTTCCGGGTGTCGTTGTTCCGGGTGTCGTTGTTCCGGGTGTTGTTGTTCCGGGTGTTGTTGTTCTGGGTGTCGTTGTTCCGGGTGTCGTTGTTCCGGTTGTCGTTTTTCTGGGTGTCGTTGTTCTGGGTGTCGTTGTTCTGGGTGTCGTTGTTCTGGGTGTCGTTGTTCCGGGTGTCGTTGTTCCGGGTGTCGTTGTTCTGGGTGTCGTTGTTCTGGGTGTCGTTGTTCTGGGTGTCGTTGTTCTGGGTGTCGTTGTTCCCGGTGTTGTTTTTCTGGGTGTCGTTGTTCCGGGTGTCGTTGTTCTGGGTGTCGTTGTTCCGGGTGTCGTTGTTCTGGGTGTCGTTGTTCCGGGTGTCGTTGTTCCGGGTGTCGTTGTTCTGGGTGTTGTTTTTCTGGGTGTCGTTGTTCTGGGTGTCGTTGTTCCCGGTGTTGTTTTTCTGGGTGTCGTTGTTCCGGGTGTCGTTGTTCTGGGTGTCGTTGTTCTGGGTGTCGTTGTTCTGGGTGTCGTTGTTCTGGGTGTCGTTGTTCTGGGTGTCGTTGTTCTGGGTGTCGTTGTTCCGGGTGTCGTTGTTCTGGGTGTTGTTTTTCTGGGTGTCGTTGTTCTGGGTGTCGTTGTTCCCGGTGTTGTTTTTCTGGGTGTCGTTGTTCCGGGTGTCGTTGTTCTGGGTGTCGTTGTTCCGGGTGTCGTTGTTCTGGGTGTCGTTGTTCCGGGTGTCGTTGTTCCGGGTGTCGTTGTTCTGGGTGTTGTTTTTCTGGGTGTCGTTGTTCTGGGTGTCGTTGTTCCCGGTGTTGTTTTTCTGGGTGTCGTTGTTCCGGGTGTCGTTGTTCTGGGTGTCGTTGTTCTGGGTGTCGTTGTTCTGGGTGTCGTTGTTCCGGGTGTCGTTGTTCTGGGTGTTGTTTTTCTGGGTGTTGTTTTTCTGGGTGTCGTTGTTCTGGGTGTCGTTGTTCCCGGTGTTGTTTTTCTGGGTGTCGTTGTTCCGGGTGTCGTTGTTCTGGGTGTCGTTGTTCCGGGTGTCGTTGTTCTGGGTGTCGTTGTTCTGGGTGTCGTTGTCCCGGGTGTCGTTGTTCTGGGTGTCGTTGTTCTGGGTGTTGTTTTTCTGGGTGTCGTTGCTCTGGGTGTCGTTGTTCTGGGTGTCGTTGTTCTGGGTGTCGTTGTTCTGGGTGTCGTTGTTCTCGGAGTCGTTTTTCTGGGTGTCGTTGTACTGGGTGTCGTTGTTCTGGGTGTCGTTGTTCTGGGTGTCGTTGTTCTGGGTATCGTTGTTCCGGGTGTCGTTGTTCTGGGTGTCGTTGTTCTGGGTGTCGTTGTTCTGGGTGTCGTTGTTCTGGGTGTCGTTGTTCTGGGTGTCGTTGTTCTGGGTGTCGTTGTTCTCGGTGTCGTTGTTCTGGGTGTCGTTGTTCTGGGTGTCGTTGTTCTGGGTGTCGTTGTTCTGGGTGTTGTTTTTCTGGGTGTTGTTGTTCTGGGTGTTGTTGTTCTGGGTGTCGTTGTTCTGGGTGTTGTTTTTCTGGGTGTCGTTGTTCCCGGTGTCGTTGTTCTGGGTGTCGTTGTTCCGGGTGTCGTTGTTCTGGGTGTTGTTTTTCTGGGTGTCGTTGTTCCCGGTGTCATTGTTCTGGCTGTTGTTGTTCCGGGTGTCGTTGTTCTGGGTGTTGTTTTTCTGGGTGTCGTTGTTCTGGGTGTCGTTGTTCTGGGTGTCGTTGTTCTGGGAGTCGTTGTTCTGGGTGTCGTTGTTCTGGGAGTCGTTGTTCTGGGTGTCGTTGTTCTGGGTGTCGTTGTTCTGGGTGTCGTTGTTCCCGGTGTCGTTGTTCTGGGTGTCGTTGTTCTGGGTGTCGTTGTTCTGGGTGTCGTTGTTCCGGGTGTCGTTGTTCTCGGTGTCGTTGTTCTGGGTGTCGTTGTTCCGGGTGTCGTTGTTCCGGGTGTCGTTGTTCCGGGTGTTGTTGTTCTGGGTGTCGTTGTTCCGGGTGTCGTTGTTCTGGGTGTCGTTGTTCCGGGCGTCGTTGTTCTGGGTGTCGTTTTTCTGGGTGTCGTTGTTCTGGGTGTCGTTTTTCTGAGTGTCGTTGTTCTGGGTGTCGTTGTTCTGGGTGTCGTTGTTCCGGGTGTCGTTGTTCTGGGTGTCGTTTTTCTGGGTGTCGTTGTTCCGGGTGTCGTTGTTCTGGGTGTGGTTGTTCCGGGTGTGGTTGTTCCGGGTGTCGTTGTTCTGGGTGTCGTTGTTCTGGGTGTCGTTGTTCCGGGTGTCGTTGTTCTGGGTGTCGTTGTTCCGGGTGTCGTTGTTCTGGGTGTCGTTGTTCCGGGTGTCGTTGTTCCGGGTGTCGTTGTTCCGGGTGTCGTTTTTCTGGGTGTCGTTGTTCCGGGTGTCGTTGTTCCGGGTGTCGTTGTTCCGGGTGTCGTTGTTCTGGGTGTCGTTGTTCCGGGTGTCGTTGTTCTGGGTGTCGTTGTTCTGGGTGTCGTTGTTCTGGGTGTTGTTTTTCTGGGTGTCGTTGTTCCGGGTGTCGTTGTTCTGGGTGTTGTTTTTCTGGGTGTCGTTGTTCTGGGTGTCGTTGTTCTGGGTGTCGTTGTTCTGGGTGTCGTTGTTCTGGGTGTCGTTGTTCCGGGTGTCGTTGATCTGGGTGTTGTTTTTCTGGGTGTCGTTGTTCTGGGTGTCGTTGTTCTGGGTGTCGTTGTTTTGGGTGTCGTTGTTCCGGGTGTCGTTGTTCTGGGTGTCGTTGTTCCGGGTGTCTTTGTTCTGGGTGTCGTTGTTCTGGGTGTCGTTGTTCCGGGTGTCGTTGTTCTGGGTGTCGTTGTTCTGTGTGTCGTTGTTCTGGGTGTCGTTGTTCTGGGTGTCGTTGTTCTGGGTGTCGTTGTTCTGGGTGTTGTTTTTCTGGGTGTCGTTGTTCCGGGTGTTGTTTTTCTGGGTGTCGTTGTTCTGGGTGTCGTTGTTCCCGGTGTTGTTTTTCTGGGTGTCGTTGTTCTGGGTGTCGTTGTTCGGGTGTCGTTGTTCTGGGTGTCGTTGTTCTGGGTGTCGTTGTCCCGGGTGTCGTTGTTCTGGGTGTCGTTGTTCTGGGTGTTGTTTTTCTGGGTGTCGTTGTTCTGGGTGTTGTTGTTCCGGGTGTCGTTGTTCCGGGTGTCGTTGTTCCGGGTGTCGTTGTTCTGGCTGTCGTTGATCTGGGTGTCGTTGTTCCGGGTGTCGTTGTTCCGGGTGTCGTTGTTCTGGGTGTCGTTGTTCTGGGTGTCGTTGTTCTGGGTGTCGTTGTTCTGGGTGTCGTTGTTCTGGGTGTCGTTGTTCCGGGTGTCGTTGTTCCGGTTGTCGTTTTTCTGGGTGTCGTTGTTCTGGGTGTCGTTGTTCCGGTTGTCGTTTTTCTGGGTGTCGTTGTTCTGGGTGTCGTTGTTCTGGGTGTCGTTGTTCTGGGTGTCGTTGTTCTGGGTGTCGTTGTTCTGGGTGTCGTTGTTCTGGGTGTCGTTGTTCTGGGTGTCGTTGTTCTGGGTGTCGTTGTTCTGGGTGTCGTTGTTCCGGGTGTCGTTGTTCTGGGTGTCGTTGTTCCGGTTGTCGTTGTTCTGGGTGTCGTTGTTCTGGGTGTCGTTGTTCTGGGTGTCGTTGTTCTGGGTGTCGTTGTTCTGGGTGTCGTTGTTCCGGGTGTCGTTGTTCTGGGTGTTGTTTTTCTGGGTGTCGTTGTTCTGGGTGTCGTTGTTCCCGGTGTTGTTTTTCTGGGTGTCGTTGTTCCGGGTGTTGTTTTTCTGGGTGTCGTTGTTCCGGGTGTCGTTGTTCTGGGTGTCGTTGTTCTGGGTGTCGTTGTTCTTGGTGTCGTTGTTCCGGTTGTCGTTGTTCCGGGTGTCGTTGTTCCCGGTGTTGTTTTTCTGGGTGTCGTTGTTCCGGGTGTCGTTGTTCTGGGTGTCGTTGTTCCGGGTGTCGTTGTCCCGGGTGTCGTTGTTCTGGGTGTCGTTGTTCTGGGTGTTGTTTTTCTGGGTGTCGTTGCTCTGGGTGTCGTTGTTCTGGGTGTCGTTGTTCTGGGTGTCGTTGTTCTGGGTGTCGTTGTTCCGGGTGTCGTTGTTCTGGGTGTCGTT
Source organism: Scyliorhinus torazame (assembly GCF_047496885.1). Lineage (NCBI taxonomy): Eukaryota > Metazoa > Chordata > Chondrichthyes > Carcharhiniformes > Scyliorhinidae > Scyliorhinus > Scyliorhinus torazame. The sequence continues at coordinate 39,431,947 of NC_092728.1, forward strand.
GTTCTGGGTGTCGTTGTACTGGGTGTCGTTGTTCTGGGTGTCGTTGTTCCGGTTGTCGTTTTTCTGGGTGTCGTTGTTCTGGGTGTCGTTGTTCCGGTTGTCGTTTTTCTGGGTGTCGTTGTTCTGGGTGTCGTTGTTCCGGGTGTCGTTGTTCTGGGTGTCGTTGTTCTGGGTGTCGTTGTTCCGGGTGTCGTTGTTCTGGGTGTCGTTGTTCTCGGAGTCGTTTTTCTGGGTGTCGTTGTACTGGGTGTCGTTGTTCTGGGTGTCGTTGTTCTGGGTGTCGTTGTTCTGGGTGTCGTTGTTCTGGGTGTCGTTGTTCTGGGTGTCGTTGTACTGGGTGTCGTTGTTCTGGGTGTCGTTGTTCTCGGTGTCGTTGTTCTGGGTGTCGTTGTTCTGGGTGTCGTTGTTCTGGGTGTCGTTGTTCTGGGTGTTGTTTTTCTGGGTGTCGTTGTTCTGGGTGTCGTTGTTCTGGGTGTTGTTGTTCTGGGTGTCGTTGTTCTGGGTGTCGTTGTTCTCGGTGTCGTTGTTCTGGGTGTCGTTGTTCCGGGTGTCGTTGTTCTGGGTGTTGTTTTTCTGGGTGTCGTTGTTCCCGGTGTCGTTGTTCTGGCTGTTGTTGTTCCGGGTGTCGTTGTTCTGGGTGTCGTTGTTCCGGGTGTCGTTGTTCTGGGTGTCGTTGTTCTGGGTGTCGTTGTTCCGGGTGTCGTTGTTCCGGGTGTCGTTGTTCTGGGTGTTGTTTTTCTGGGTGTCGTTGTTCTGGGTGTCGTTGTTCTGGGTGTCGTTGTTCTGGGAGTCGTTGTTCTGGGTGTCGTTGTTCTGGGAGTCGTTGTTCTGGGTGTCGTTGTTCTCGGTGTCGTTGTTCTGGGTGTCGTTGTTCTGGGTGTCGTTGTTCCCGGTGTCGTTGTTCTGGGTGTCGTTGTTCTGGGTGTCGTTGTTCTGGGTGTCGTTGTTCCGGGTGTCGTTGTTCTCGGTGTCGTTGTTCTGGGTGTCGTTGTTCCGGGTGTCGTTGTTCCGGGTGTCGTTGTTCCGGGTGTTGTTGTTCTGGGTGTCGTTGTTCCGGGCGTCGTTGTTCCGGGTGTCGTTGTTCTGGGTGTCGTTTTTCTGGGTGTCGTTGTTCCGGGTGTCGTTGTTCTGGGTGTGGTTGTTCCGGGTGTCGTTGTTCCGGGTGTCGTTGTTCCGGGTGTCGTTGTTCTGGGTGTCGTTGTTCTGGGTGTCGTTGTTCCGGGTGTCGTTGTTCCGGGTGTCGTTGTTCCGGGTGTCGTTGTTCTGGGTGTCGTTGTTCCGTGCGTCGTTGTTCCGGGTGTCGTTGTTCTGGGTGTCGTTTTTCTGGGTGTCGTTGTTCCGGGTGTCGTTGTTCTGGGTGTCGTTGTTCCGGGTGTCGTTGTTCCGGGTGTCGTTGTTCCGGGTGTCGTTTTTCTGGGTGTCGTTGTTCCGGGTGTCGTTGTTCCGGGTGTCGTTGTTCCGGGTGTCGTTGTTCTGGGTGTCGTTGTTCCGGGTGTCGTTGTTCTGGGTGTCGTTGTTCTGGGTGTCGTTGTTCCGGGTGTCGTTGTTCCGGGTGTCGTTGTTCTGGGTGTCGTTGTTCTGGGTGTCGTTGTTCTGGGTGTCGTTGTTCTGGGTGTCGTTGTTCTGGGTGTCGTTGTTCCGGGTGTCGTTGTTCTGGGTGTTGTTTTTCTGGGTGTCGTTGTTCTGGGTGTCGTTGTTCCCGGTGTTGTTTTTCTGGGTGTCGTTGTTCCGGGTGTCGTTGTTCTGGGTGTCGTTGTTCCGGGTGTCGTTGTTCTGGGTGTCGTTGTTCCGGGTGTCGTTGTTCCGGGTGTCGTTGTTCTGGGTGTTGTTTTTCTGGGTGTCGTTGTTCTGGGTGTCGTTGTTCCCGGTGTTGTTTTTCTGGGTGTCGTTGTTCCGGGTGTCGTTGTTCTGGGTGTCGTTGTTCTGGGTGTCGTTGTTCTGGGTGTCGTTGTTCTGGGTGTCGTTGTTCTGGGTGTCGTTGTTCTGGGTGTCGTTGTTCCGGGTGTCGTTGTTCTGGGTGTTGTTTTTCTGGGTGTCGTTGTTCTGGGTGTCGTTGTTCCCGGTGTTGTTTTTCTGGGTGTCGTTGTTCCGGGTGTCGTTGTTCTGGGTGTCGTTGTTCCGGGTGTCGTTGTTCTGGGTGTCGTTGTTCCGGGTGTCGTTGTTCCGGGTGTCGTTGTTCTGGGTGTTGTTTTTCTGGGTGTCGTTGTTCTGGGTGTCGTTGTTCCCGGTGTTGTTTTTCTGGGTGTCGTTGTTCCGGGTGTCGTTGTTCTGGGTGTCGTTGTTCTGGGTGTCGTTGTTCTGGGTGTCGTTGTTCCGGGTGTCGTTGTTCTGGGTGTTGTTTTTCTGGGTGTCGTTGTTCTGGGTGTCGTTGTTCCCGGTGTTGTTTTTCTGGGTGTCGTTGTTCCGGGTGTCGTTGTTCTGGGTGTCGTTGTTCCGGGTGTCGTTGTTCTGGGTGTCGTTGTTCTGGGTGTCGTTGTCCCGGGTGTCGTTGTTCTGGGTGTCGTTGTTCTGGGTGTTGTTTTTCTGGGTGTCGTTGCTCTGGGTGTCGTTGTTCTGGGTGTCGTTGTTCTGGGTGTCGTTGTTCTGGGTGTCGTTGTTCTCGGAGTCGTTTTTCTGGGTGTCGTTGTACTGGGTGTCGTTGTTCTGGGTGTCGTTGTTCTGGGTGTCGTTGTTCTGGGTATCGTTGTTCCGGGTGTCGTTGTTCTGGGTGTCGTTGTTCTGGGTGTCGTTGTTCTGGGTGTCGTTGTTCTGGGTGTCGTTGTTCTGGGTGTCGTTGTTCTGGGTGTCGTTGTTCTCGGTGTCGTTGTTCTGGGTGTCGTTGTTCTGGGTGTCGTTGTTCTGGGTGTCGTTGTTCTGGGTGTTGTTTTTCTGGGTGTTGTTGTTCTGGGTGTTGTTGTTCTGGGTGTCGTTGTTCTGGGTGTTGTTTTTCTGGGTGTCGTTGTTCCCGGTGTCGTTGTTCTGGGTGTCGTTGTTCCGGGTGTCGTTGTTCTGGGTGTTGTTTTTCTGGGTGTCGTTGTTCCCGGTGTCGTTGTTCTGGCTGTTGTTGTTCCGGGTGTCGTTGTTCTGGGTGTTGTTTTTCTGGGTGTCGTTGTTCTGGGTGTCGTTGTTCTGGGTGTCGTTGTTCTGGGAGTCGTTGTTCTGGGTGTCGTTGTTCTGGGAGTCGTTGTTCTGGGTGTCGTTGTTCTGGGTGTCGTTGTTCTGGGTGTCGTTGTTCCCGGTGTCGTTGTTCTGGGTGTCGTTGTTCTGGGTGTCGTTGTTCTGGGTGTCGTTGTTCCGGGTGTCGTTGTTCTCGGTGTCGTTGTTCTGGGTGTCGTTGTTCCGGGTGTCGTTGTTCCGGGTGTCGTTGTTCCGGGTGTTGTTGTTCTGGGTGTCGTTGTTCCGGGTGTCGTTGTTCTGGGTGTCGTTGTTCCGGGCGTCGTTGTTCTGGGTGTCGTTTTTCTGGGTGTCGTTGTTCTGGGTGTCGTTTTTCTGAGTGTCGTTGTTCTGGGTGTCGTTGTTCTGGGTGTCGTTGTTCCGGGTGTCGTTGTTCTGGGTGTCGTTTTTCTGGGTGTCGTTGTTCCGGGTGTCGTTGTTCTGGGTGTGGTTGTTCCGGGTGTGGTTGTTCCGGGTGTCGTTGTTCTGGGTGTCGTTGTTCTGGGTGTCGTTGTTCCGGGTGTCGTTGTTCTGGGTGTCGTTGTTCCGGGTGTCGTTGTTCTGGGTGTCGTTGTTCCGGGTGTCGTTGTTCCGGGTGTCGTTGTTCCGGGTGTCGTTTTTCTGGGTGTCGTTGTTCCGGGTGTCGTTGTTCCGGGTGTCGTTGTTCCGGGTGTCGTTGTTCTGGGTGTCGTTGTTCCGGGTGTCGTTGTTCTGGGTGTCGTTGTTCTGGGTGTCTTTGTTCTGGGTGTTGTTTTTCTGGGTGTCGTTGTTCCGGGTGTCGTTGTTCTGGGTGTTGTTTTTCTGGGTGTCGTTGTTCTGGGTGTCGTTGTTCTGGGTGTCGTTGTTCTGGGTGTCGTTGTTCTGGGTGTCGTTGTTCCGGGTGTCGTTGATCTGGGTGTTGTTTTTCTGGGTGTCGTTGTTCTGGGTGTCGTTGTTCTGGGTGTCGTTGTTTTGGGTGTCGTTGTTCCGGGTGTCGTTGTTCTGGGTGTCGTTGTTCCGGGTGTCTTTGTTCTGGGTGTCGTTGTTCTGGGTGTCGTTGTTCCGGGTGTCGTTGTTCTGGGTGTCGTTGTTCTGTGTGTCGTTGTTCTGGGTGTCGTTGTTCTGGGTGTCGTTGTTCTGGGTGTCGTTGTTCTGGGTGTTGTTTTTCTGGGTGTCGTTGTTCCGGGTGTTGTTTTTCTGGGTGTCGTTGTTCTGGGTGTCGTTGTTCCCGGTGTTGTTTTTCTGGGTGTCGTTGTTCTGGGTGTCGTTGTTCGGGTGTCGTTGTTCTGGGTGTCGTTGTTCTGGGTGTCGTTGTCCCGGGTGTCGTTGTTCTGGGTGTCGTTGTTCTGGGTGTTGTTTTTCTGGGTGTCGTTGTTCTGGGTGTTGTTGTTCCGGGTGTCGTTGTTCCGGGTGTCGTTGTTCCGGGTGTCGTTGTTCTGGCTGTCGTTGATCTGGGTGTCGTTGTTCCGGGTGTCGTTGTTCCGGGTGTCGTTGTTCTGGGTGTCGTTGTTCTGGGTGTCGTTGTTCTGGGTGTCGTTGTTCTGGGTGTCGTTGTTCTGGGTGTCGTTGTTCCGGGTGTCGTTGTTCCGGTTGTCGTTTTTCTGGGTGTCGTTGTTCTGGGTGTCGTTGTTCCGGTTGTCGTTTTTCTGGGTGTCGTTGTTCTGGGTGTCGTTGTTCTGGGTGTCGTTGTTCTGGGTGTCGTTGTTCTGGGTGTCGTTGTTCTGGGTGTCGTTGTTCTGGGTGTCGTTGTTCTGGGTGTCGTTGTTCTGGGTGTCGTTGTTCCGGGTGTCGTTGTTCTGGGTGTCGTTGTTCCGGTTGTCGTTGTTCTGGGTGTCGTTGTTCTGGGTGTCGTTGTTCTGGGTGTCGTTGTTCTGGGTGTCGTTGTTCTGGGTGTCGTTGTTCCGGGTGTCGTTGTTCTGGGTGTTGTTTTTCTGGGTGTCGTTGTTCTGGGTGTCGTTGTTCCCGGTGTTGTTTTTCTGGGTGTCGTTGTTCCGGGTGTTGTTTTTCTGGGTGTCGTTGTTCCGGGTGTCGTTGTTCTGGGTGTCGTTGTTCTGGGTGTCGTTGTTCTGGGTGTCGTTGTTCCGGTTGTCGTTGTTCTGGGTGTCGTTGTTCCGGGTGTCGTTGTTCTGGGTGTCGTTGTTCCGGGTGTCGTTGTCCCGGGTGTCGTTGTTCTGGGTGTCGTTGTTCTGGGTGTTGTTTTTCTGGGTGTCGTTGCTCTGGGTGTCGTTGTTCTGGGTGTCGTTGTTCTGGGTGTCGTTGTTCTGGGTGTCGTTGTTCCGGGTGTCGTTGTTCTGGGTGTCGTTGTTCTGGGTGTCGTTGTACTGGGTGTCGTTGTTCTGGGTGTCGTTGTTCCGGTTGTCGTTTTTCTGGGTGTCGTTGTTCTGGGTGTCGTTGTTCCGGTTGTCGTTTTTCTGGGTGTCGTTGTTCTGGGTGTCGTTGTTCCGGGTGTCGTTGTTCTGGGTGTCGTTGTTCTGGGTGTCGTTGTTCCGGGTGTCGTTGTTCTGGGTGTCGTTGTTCTCGGAGTCGTTTTTCTGGGTGTCGTTGTACTGGGTGTCGTTGTTCTGGGTGTCGTTGTTCTGGGTGTCGTTGTTCTGGGTGTCGTTGTTCTGGGTGTCGTTGTTCTGGGTGTCGTTGTACTGGGTGTCGTTGTTCTGGGTGTCGTTGTTCTCGGTGTCGTTGTTCTGGGTGTCGTTGTTCTGGGTGTCGTTGTTCTGGGTGTCGTTGTTCTGGGTGTTGTTTTTCTGGGTGTCGTTGTTCTGGGTGTCGTTGTTCTGGGTGTTGTTGTTCTGGGTGTCGTTGTTCTGGGTGTCGTTGTTCTCGGTGTCGTTGTTCTGGGTGTCGTTGTTCCGGGTGTCGTTGTTCTGGGTGTTGTTTTTCTGGGTGTCGTTGTTCCCGGTGTCGTTGTTCTGGCTGTTGTTGTTCCGGGTGTCGTTGTTCTGGGTGTCGTTGTTCCGGGTGTCGTTGTTCTGGGTGTCGTTGTTCTGGGTGTCGTTGTTCCGGGTGTCGTTGTTCCGGGTGTCGTTGTTCTGGGTGTTGTTTTTCTGGGTGTCGTTGTTCTGGGTGTCGTTGTTCTGGGTGTCGTTGTTCTGGGAGTCGTTGTTCTGGGTGTCGTTGTTCTGGGAGTCGTTGTTCTGGGTGTCGTTGTTCTCGGTGTCGTTGTTCTGGGTGTCGTTGTTCTGGGTGTCGTTGTTCCCGGTGTCGTTGTTCTGGGTGTCGTTGTTCTGGGTGTCGTTGTTCTGGGTGTCGTTGTTCCGGGTGTCGTTGTTCTCGGTGTCGTTGTTCTGGGTGTCGTTGTTCCGGGTGTCGTTGTTCCGGGTGTCGTTGTTCCGGGTGTTGTTGTTCTGGGTGTCGTTGTTCCGGGCGTCGTTGTTCCGGGTGTCGTTGTTCTGGGTGTCGTTTTTCTGGGTGTCGTTGTTCCGGGTGTCGTTGTTCTGGGTGTGGTTGTTCCGGGTGTCGTTGTTCCGGGTGTCGTTGTTCCGGGTGTCGTTGTTCTGGGTGTCGTTGTTCTGGGTGTCGTTGTTCCGGGTGTCGTTGTTCCGGGTGTCGTTGTTCCGGGTGTCGTTGTTCTGGGTGTCGTTGTTCCGTGCGTCGTTGTTCCGGGTGTCGTTGTTCTGGGTGTCGTTTTTCTGGGTGTCGTTGTTCCGGGTGTCGTTGTTCTGGGTGTCGTTGTTCCGGGTGTCGTTGTTCCGGGTGTCGTTGTTCCGGGTGTCGTTTTTCTGGGTGTCGTTGTTCCGGGTGTCGTTGTTCCGGGTGTCGTTGTTCCGGGTGTCGTTGTTCTGGGTGTCGTTGTTCCGGGTGTCGTTGTTCTGGGTGTCGTTGTTCTGGGTGTCGTTGTTCTGGGTGTTGTTTTTCTGGGTGTCGTTGTTCCGGGTGTCGTTGTTCTGGGTGTCGTTGTTCTGGGTGTCGTTGTTCTGGGTGTCGTTGTTCCGGGTGTCGTTGATCTGGGTGTTGTTTTTCTGGGTGTCGTTGTTCTGGGTGTCGTTGTTCTGGGTGTCGTTGTTTTGGGTGTCGTTGTTCCGGGTGTCGTTGTTCTGGGTGTCGTTGTTCCGGGTGTCTTTGTTCTGGGTGTCGTTGTTCTGGGTGTCGTTGTTCCGGGTGTCGTTGTTCTGGGTGTCGTTGTTCTGTGTGTCGTTGTTCTGGGTGTCGTTGTTCTGGGTGTCGTTGTTCTGGGTGTCGTTGTTCTGGGTGTTGTTTTTCTGGGTGTCGTTGTTCCGGGTGTTGTTTTTCTGGGTGTCGTTGTTCTGGGTGTCGTTGTTCCCGGTGTTGTTTTTCTGGGTGTCGTTGTTCTGGGTGTCGTTGTTCGGGTGTCGTTGTTCTGGGTGTCGTTGTTCTGGGTGTCGTTGTCCCGGGTGTCGTTGTTCTGGGTGTCGTTGTTCTGGGTGTTGTTTTTCTGGGTGTCGTTGTTCTGGGTGTCGTTGTTCCGGGTGTCGTTGTTCCGGGTGTCGTTGTTCTGGGTGTCGTTGTTCTGGGTGTTGTTGTTCCGGGTGTCGTTGTTCCGGGTGTCGTTGTTCCGGGTGTCGTTGTTCTGGCTGTCGTTGATCTGGGTGTCGTTGTTCCGGGTGTCGTTGTTCCGGGTGTCGTTGTTCTGGGTGTCGTTGTTCTGGGTGTCGTTGTTCTGGGTGTCGTTGTTCTGGGTGTCGTTGTTCTGGGTGTCGTTGTTCTGGGTGTCGTTGTTCCGGTTGTCGTTTTTCTGGGTGTCGTTGTTCTGGGTGTCGTTGTTCCGGTTGTCGTTTTTCTGGGTGTCGTTGTTCCGGGTGTCGTTGTTCTTGGTGTTGTTGTTCTGGGTGTCGTTGTTCTGGGTGTCGTTGTTCTGGGTGTCGTTGTTCTGGGTGTCGTTGTTCTGGGTGTCGTTGTTCTGGGTGTCGTTGTTCTGGGTGTCGTTGTTCTGGGTGTCGTTGTTCTGGGTGTCGTTGTTCCGGGTGTCGTTGTTCTGGGTGTCGTTGTTCCGGTTGTCGTTTTTCTGGGTGTCGTTGTTCTGGGTGTCGTTGTTCCGGGTGTCGTTGTTCTGGGTGTCGTTGTCCCGGGTCTCGTTGTTCTGGGTGTTGTTTTTCTGGGTGTCGTTGCTCTGGGTGTCGTTGTTCTGGGTGTCGTTGTTCTGGGTGTCGTTGTTCCCGGAGTTGTTTTTCTGGGTGTCGTTGTTCCGGGTGTCGTTGTTCTGGGTGTCGTTGTTCTGTGTGTCGTTGTTCTGGGTGTCGTTGTTCCCGGTGTCGTTGTTCTCGGTGTCGTTGTTCTCGGTGTCATTGTTCTGGGTGTCGTTGTTCCGGGTGTCGTTGTTCTGGGTGTCGTTGTTCTGGGTGTCGTTGTTCTGGGTGTCGTTGTTCTGGGTGTCGTTGTTCTGGGTGTTGTTTTTCTGGGTGTCGTTGTTCTGGGTGTCGTTGTTCTGGGTGTTGTTGTTCTGGGTGTCGTTGTTCTGGGTGTCGTTGTTCTTGGTGTCGTTGTTCTGGGTGTCGTTGTTCCGGGTGTCGTTGTTCTGGGTGTTGTTTTTCTGGGTGTCGTTGTTCCCGGTGTCGTTGTTCTGGCTGTTGTTGTTCTGGGTGTCGTTGTTCTGGGTGTTGTTTTTCTGGGTGTCGTTGTTCTGGGTGTTGTTTTTCTGGGTGTCGTTGTTCTGGGTGTCGTTGTTCCGGGTGTCGTTGTTCTGGGTGTCGTTGTTCTGGGTGTCGTTGTTCTGGGTGTCGTTGTTCCGGGTGTCGTTGTTCTCGGTGTCGTTGTTCTGGGTGTCGTTGTTCTGGGTGTCGTTGTTCCGGGTGTTGTTGTTCCGGGTGTTGTTGTTCTGGGTGTCGTTGTTCCGGGCGTCGTTGTTCCGGGTGTCGTTGTTCTGGGTGTCGTTTTTCTGGGTGTCGTTGTTCCGGGTGTCGTTGTTCTGGGTGTTGTTGTTCCGGGTGTCGTTGTTCCGGGTGTCGTTGTTCCGGGTGTCGTTGTTCTGGGTGTCGTTGTTCTGGGTGTCGTTGTTCCGGGTGTCGTTGTTCCGGGTGTCGTTGTTCCGGGTGTTGTTGTTCTGGGTGTCGTTGTTCCGGGCGTCGTTGTTCCGGGTGTCGTTGTTCTGGGTGTCGTTTTTCTGGGTGTCGTTGTTCCGGGTGTCGTTGTTCTGGGTGTCGTTGTTCCGGGTGTCGTTGTTCCGGGTGTCGTTGTTCCGGGTGTCGTTTTTCCGGGTGTCGTTGTTCTGGGTGTCGTTGTTCCGGGTGTCGTTGTTCCGGGTGTCGTTGTTCCGGGTGTCGTTGTTCTGGGTGTCGTTGTTCCGGGTGTCGTTGTTCCGGGTGTCGTTGTTCTGGGTGTCGTTGTTCTGGGTGTCGTTGTTCTGGGTGTCGTTGTTCCGGGTGTCGTTGTTCCGGGTGTCGTTGTTCCGGGTGTCGTTGTTCTGGGTGTTGTTTTTCTGGGTGTCGTTGTTCTGGGTGTCGTTGTTCTGGGTGTTGTTGTTCCGGGTGTCGTTGTTCTGGGTGTTGTTTTTCTGGGTGTCGTTGTTCTGGGTGTCGTTGTTCCGGGTGTCGTTGTTCCGGGTGTCGTTTTTCCGGGTGTCGTTGTTCTGGGTGTCGTTGTTCCGGGTGTCGTTGTTCCAGGTGTTGTTGTTCTGGGTGTCGTTGTTCCGGGTGTCGTTGTTCCGGGTGTCGTTGTTCTGGGTGTCGTTGTTCTGGGTGTCGTTGTTCTGGGTGTCGTTGTTCCGGGTGTCGTTTTTCCGGGTGTCGTTGTTCTGGGTGTCGTTGTTCCGGGTGTCGTTGTTCCGGGTGTCGTTGTTCCGGGTGTCGTTGTTCTGGGTGTCGTTGTTCCGGGTGTCGTTGTTCCGGGTGTCGTTGTTCTGGGTGTCGTTGTTCTGGGTGTCGTTGTTCTGGGTGTCGTTGTTCCGGGTGTCGTTGTTCCGGGTGTCGTTGTTCTGGGTGTTGTTTTTCTGGGTGTCGTTGTTCTGGGTGTCGTTGTTCTGGGTGTTGTTGTTCTGGGTGTCGTTGTTCTGGGTGTCGTTGTTCCGGGTGTCGTTGATCTGGGTGTTGTTTTTCTGGGTGTCGTTGTTCTGGGTGTCGTTGTTTTGGGTGTCGTTGTTCCGGGTGTCGTTGTTCTGGGTGTCGTTGTTCCGGGTGTCGTTGTTCTGGGTGTCGTTGTTCTGGGTGTCGTTGTTCCGGGTGTCGTTTGTCTGGGTGTCGTTGTTCCCGGTGTCGCTGTTCTGTGTGTCGTTGTTCCGGGTGTTGTTGTTCTGGGCGTTGTTTTTCTGGGTGTCGTTGTTCCCGGTGTCGCTGTTCTGGGTGTCGTTGTTCCGGGTGTCGTTGTTCCGGGTGTCGTTGTTCTGGGTGTCGTTGTTCCGGGTGTCGTTGTTCTCGGTGTCATTGTTCTGGGTGTCGTTGTTCCGGGTGTCGTTGTTCCGAGTGTCGTAGTTCCGGGTGTCGTTGTTCTGGGTGTCGTTGTTCCGGGTGTCGTTGTTCCGTGTGTCGTTGTTCCGGGTGTCGTTGTTCCGGGTGTCGTTGTTCTGGGTGTCGTTGTTCCGGGTGTCGTTGTTCTCGGTGTCGTTGTTCTGGGTGTCGTTGTTCCGGGTGTCGTTGTTCCGGGTGTCGTAGTTCCGGGTGTCGTTGTTCTGGGTGTCGTTGTTCCGGGTGTCGTTGTTCCGTGTGTCGTTGTTCCGGGTGTCGTTTTTCTGAGTGTCGTTGTTCCGGGTGTCGTTGTTCCGGGTTTCGTTGTTCTGGGTGTCGTTGTTCTGGGTGTCGTTGTTCCGGGTGTCGTTGTTCTGGCTGTTGTTGTTCTGGGTGTCGTTGTTCTGGGTGTTGTTTTTCTGGGTGTCGTTGTTCCCGGTGTCGTTGTTCTGGGTGTCGTTGTTCTGGGTGTCGTTGTTCTGGGTGTCGTTGTTCCGGGTGTCGTTGTTCTCGGTGTCGTTGTTCTGGGTGTCGTTGTTCCGGGTGTCGTTGTTCCGGGTGTTGTTGTTCCGGGTGTCGTTGTTCCGGGTGTCGTTGTTCCGGGTGTCGTTGTTCCGGGTGTCGTTGTTCTGGGTGTGGTTGTTCCGGGTGTCGTTGTTCCGGGTGTCGTTGTTCCGGGTGTCGTTGTTCTGGGTGTCGTTGTTCTGGGTGTCGTTGTTCCGGGTGTCGTTGTTCCGGGTGTCGTTGTTCCGGGTGTCGTTGTTCTGGGTGTCGTTGTTCCGGGCGTCGTTGTTCCGGGTGTCGTTGTTCTGGGTGTCGTTTTTCTGGGTGTCGTTGTTCCGGGTGTCGTTGTTCTGGGTGTCGTTGTTCCGGGTGTCGTTGTTCCGGGTGTCGTTGTTCCGGGTGTCGTTTTTCTGGGTGTCGTTGTTCTGGGTGTCGTTGTTCCGGGTGTCGTTGTTCCGGGTGTCGTTGTTCCGGGTGTCGTTGTTCTGGGTGTCGTTGTTCTGGGTGTCGTTGTTCTGGGTGTCGTTGTTCTGGGTGTCGTTGTTCCGGGTGTCGTTGTTCCGGGTGTTGTTTTTCTGGGTGTCGTTGTTCTGGGTGTCGTTGTTCTGGGTGTTGTTGTTCTGGGTGTCGTTGTTCTGGGTGTCGTTGTTCCGGGTGTCGTTGATCTGGGTGTTGTTTTTCTGGGTGTCGTTGTTCTGGGTGTCGTTGTTCTGGGTGTCGTTGTTTTGGGTGTCGTTGTTCCGGGTGTCGTTGTTCTGGGTGTCGTTGTTCCGGGTGTCGTTGTTCTGGGTGTCGTTGTTCTGGGTGTCGTTGTTCCGGGTGTCGTTGTTCTGGGTGTTGTTGTTCTGGGTGTCGTTGTTCCGGGTGTCGTTGTTCTGCGTGTCGTTGTTCCCGGTGTTGTTTTTCTGGGTGTCGTTGTTCTGGGTGTCGTTGTTCCGGGTGTCGTTGTTCTGGGTGTCGTTGTTCTGGGTGTCGTTGTCCCAGGTGTCGTTGTTCTGGGTGTCGTTGTTCTGGGTGTTGTTTTTCTGGGTGTCGTTGTTCTGGGTGTCGTTGTTCTGGGTGTCGTTGTTCTGGGTGTCGTTGTTCTGGGTGTTGTTGTTCCGGGTGTCGTTGTTCCTGGTGTCGTTGTTCCGGGTGTCGTTGTTCTGGGTGTCGTTGTTCTGGGTGTCGTTGTTCTGGGTGTCGTTGTTCCGGGTGTCGTTGTTCCGGTTGTCGTTTTTCTGGGTGTCGTTGTTCTGGGTGTCGTTGTTCCGGGTGTCGTTGTTCCGGTTGTCGTTTTTCTGGGTGTCGTTGTTCCGGGTGTCGTTGTCCCGGGTGTCGTTGTTCCGGGTGTCGTTGTTCCGGTTGTCGTTTTTCTGGGTGTCGTTGTTCCGGGTGTCGTTGTCCCGGGTGTCGTTGTTCCGGGTGTCGTTGTTCTGGGTGTCGTTGTTCTGGGTGTCGTTGTTCTGGGTGTCGTTTTTCTGGGTGTCGTTGTTCTGGGTGTCGTTGTTCTGGGTGTCGTTGTTCCGGGTGTCGTTGTTCCGGGTGTCGTTGTTCTGGGTGTCGTTGTTCTGGGTGTCGTTGTTCTGGGTGTTGTTGTTCCGGGTGTCGTTGTTCTGGGTGTCGTTGTTCTGGGTGTCGTTGTTCTCGGTGTCGTTGTTCTGGGTGTCGTTGTTCTGGGTGTCGTTGTTCTGGGTGTCGTTGTTCTGGGTGTCGTTGTTCTGGGTGTCGTCGTTCTGGGTGTCGTTGTTCTGGGTGTCGTTGTTCTGGGTGTCGTTGTTCCCGGTGTTGTTTTTCTGGGTGTCGTTGTTCTGGGTGTCGTTGTTCTGGGTGTCGTTGTTCTGGGTGTCGTTGTCCCGGGTGTCGTTGTTCTGGGTGTCGTTGTTCTGGGTGTCGTTGTTCTGGGTGTCGTTGTTCTGGGTGTCGTTGTTCTGGGTGTCGTTGTTCCGGGTGTCGTTGTTCTGGGTGTCGTTGTTCTGGGTGTCGTTGTCCCGGGTGTCGTTGTTCTGGGTGTCGTTGTTCTGGGTGTTGTTTTTCTGGGTGTCGTTGCTCTGGGTGTCGTTGTTCTGGGTGTCGTTGTTCTGGGTGTCGTTGTTCTGGGTGTCGTTGTTCCGGGTGTCGTTGTTCCGGTTGTCGTTTTTCTGGGTGTCGTTGTTCTGGGTGTCGTTGTTCTGGGTGTCGTTGTTCTGGGTGTCGTTGTTACCGGTGTCGTTGTTCTCGGAGTCGTTGTTCTGGGTGTCGTTGTACTGGGTGTCGTTGTTCTGGGTTTCGTTGTTCTGGGTGTCGTTGATCTGGGTGTCGTTGTTCCGGGTGTCGTTGTTCTGGGTGTCGTTGTTCCCGGTGTCGTTGTTCTGGGTGTCGTTGTTCTGGGTGTCGTTGATCTGGGTGTTGTTTTTCTGGGTGTCGTTGTTCTGGGTGTCGTTGTTCTGGGTTTCGTTGTTCTGGGTGTCGTTGATCTGGGTGTCGTTTTTCTGGGTGTCGTTGTTCTGGGTGTCGTTGTTCTGGGTGTTGTTGTTCTGGGTGTCGTTGTTCCCGGTGTCGTTGTTCTGGGTGTCGTTGTTCTGGGTGTCGTTGTTCTGGGTGTCGTTGTTCTGGGTGTTGTTTTTCTGGGTGTCGTTGTTCCCGGTGTCGTTGTTCTGGCTGTTGTTGTTCTGGGTGTCGTTGTTCTGGGTGTTGTTTTTCTGGGTGTCGTTGTTCCCGGTGTCGTTGTTCTGGGTGTCGTTGTTCTGGGTGTCGTTGTTCTGGGTGTCGTTGTTCCGGGTGTCGTTGTTCTCGGTGTCGTTGTTCTGGGTGTCGTTGTTCCGGGTGTCGTTGTTCCGGGTGTTGTTGTTCCCGGTGTTGTTGTTCTGGGTGTCGTTGTTCTGGGTGTCGTTGTTCTGGGTGTTGTTGTTCTGGGTGTTGTTGTTCTGGGTGTCGTTGTTCCGGGTGTCGTTGTTCCGGGCGTCGTTGTTCCGGGTGTCGTTGTTCTGGGTGTCGTTTTTCTGGGTGTCGTTGTTCCGGGTGTCGTTGTTCTGGGTGTTGTTGTTCCGGGTGTCGTTGTTCCGGGTGTCGTTGTTCCGGGTGTCGTTGTTCTGGGTGTCGTTGTTCTGGGTGTCGTTGTTCCGGGTGTCGTTGTTCCGGGTGTCGTTGTTCCGGGTGTTGTTGTTCTGGGTGTCGTTGTTCCGGGCGTCGTTGTTCCGGGTGTCGTTGTTCTGGGTGTCGTTTTTCTGGGTGTCGTTGTTCCGGGTGTCGTTGTTCTGGGTGTCGTTGTTCCGGGTATCGTTGTTCCGGGTGTCGTTGTTCCGGGTGTCGTTTTTCTGGGTGTCGTTGTTCTGGGTGTCGTTGTTCCAGGTGTCGTTGTTCCGGGTGTCGTTGTTCCGGGTGTCGTTGTTCTGGGTGTCGTTGTTCCGGGTGTCGTTGTTCTGGGTGTCGTTGTTCTGGGTGTCGTTGTTCTGGGTGTCGTTGTTCCGGGTGTCGTTGTTCCGGGTGTCGTTGTTCTGGGTGTCGTTGTTCTGGGTGTCGTTGTTCCGGGTGTCGTTTGTCTGGGTGTCGTTGTTCCCGGTGTCGCTGTTCTGGGTGTCGTTGTTCCGGGTGTTGTTGTTCTGGGCGTTGTTTTTCTGGGTGTCGTTGTTCCCGGTGTCGCTGTTCTGGGTGTCGTTGTTCCGGGTGTCGTTGTTCCGGGTGTCGTTGTTCCGGGTGTCGTTGTTCCGGGTGTCACTGTTCTCGGTGTCGTTGTTCTGGGTGTCGTTGTTCCGGGTGTCGTTGTTCCGGGTGTCGTAGTTCCGGGTGTCGTTGTTCTGGGTGTCGTTGTTCCGGGTGTCGTTGTTCCGTGTGTCGTTGTTCCGGGTGTCGTTTTTCTGAGTGTCGTTGTTCCGGGTGTCGTTGTTCTGGGTGTTGTTGTTCCGGGTGTCGTTGTTCCGGGTTTCGTTGTTCTGGGTGTCGTTGTTCCGGGTGTCGTTGTTCTGGGTGTCGTTGTTCTGGGTGTCATTGTTCTGGGTGTCGTTGTTTTGGGTGTCGTTGTTCCGGGTGTCGTTGTTCTGGGTGTCGTTGTTCCGGGTGTCGTTGTTCCTGGTGTCGTTGTTCTGGGTGTCGTTGTTCTGGGTGTCGTTGTTCTGGGTGTCGTTGTTCCGGGTGTCGTTGTTCTGGGTGTCGTTGTTCCGGGTGTCGTTGTTCCGGGTTTCGTTGTTCCGGGTGTCGTTGTTCTGGGTGTCGTTGTTCTGGGTGTCGTTGTTCCGGGTGTCGTTGCTCCGGGTGTCGTTGTTCTGGGTGTCGTTGTTCTGGGTGTCGTTGTTCTGTGTGTCGTTGTTCTGGGTGTCGTTGTTCTGGGTGTCGTTGTTCTGGGTGTCGTTGTTCTGGGTGTTGTTTTTCTGGGTGTCGTTGTTCCGGGTGTTGTTTTTCTGGGTGTCGTTGTTCTGGGTGTCGTTGTTCCGGGTGTCGTTGTTCCGGGTGTCGTTGTTCTGGGTGTCGTTGTCCCGGGTGTCGTTGTTCTGGGTGTCGTTGTTCTGGGTGTCGTTTTTCTGGGTGTCGTTGTTCTGGGTGTCGTTGTTCCGGGTGTCGTTGTTCTGGGTGTTGTTTTTCTGGGTGTCGATGTTCCGGGTGTCGTTGTTCCGGGTGTCATTGTTCTGGGTGTCGTTGTTCTGGGTGTCGATGTTCCGGGTGTCGTTTTTCTGGGTGTCGTTGTTCTGGGTGTCGTTGTTCTGGGTGTCGTTGTTCCGGGTGTCGTTGTTCCGGGTGTCGTTGTTCTGGGTGTCGTTGTTCTGGGTGTCGTTTTTCTGGGTTTTGTTGTTCCTGGTGTTGTTGTTCTGGGTGTCGTTGTTCTGGGTGTCGTTGTTCTGGGTGTCGTTTTTCTGGGTGTCGTTGTTCCTGGTGTCGTTGTTCTGGGTGTCGTTGTTCCGGGTGTCGTTGTTCCGGGTGTCGTTGTTCTGGGTGTCGTTGTTCCGGGTTTCGTTGTTCTGGGTGTCGTTGTTCCGGGTGTCATTGTTCCGGGTGTCGTTGTTCTGGGTGTCGTTGTTCTGGGTGTCGTTGTTCTGGGTGTCGTTGTTCCGGGTGTCGTTGTTCCGGGTGTCGTTGTTCTGGGTGTCGTTGTTCTGGGTGTCGTTGTTCCGTGTGTCGTTGTTCCGGGTGTTGTTGTTCTGGGTGTCGTTTTTCTGGGTGTCGTTGTTCCTGGTGTTGGGTGTCGTTGTTCCTGGTGTTGTTGTTCCGGGTGTCGTTGTTCCGGGTGTCGTTGTTCCGGGTGTCGTTGTTCCGGGTGTCGTTGTTCCGGGTGTCGTTGTTCCGGGTGTCGTTGTTCCGGGTGTCGTTGTTCTGGGTGTCGTTGTTCTGGGTGTCGTTGTTCCGGGTGTCGTTGTTCCGGGTGTCGTTGTTCTGGGTGTCGTTGTTCTGGGTGTCGTTGTTCTGGGTGTCGTTGTTCTGGGTGTCGTTGTTCTGGGTGTCGTTGTTCTGGGTGTCGTTGTTCTGGGTGTCGTTGTTCCGGGTGTCGTTTTTCCGGGTGTCGTTGTTCCGGGTGTCGTTGTTCCGGGTGTCGTTGTTCCGGGTGTCGTTGTTCCGGGTGTCGTTGTTCTGGGTGTCGTTGTTCCGGGTGTCGTTGTTCCGGGTGTCGTTTTTCTGGGTGTCGTTGTCCTGGGTGTCGTTGTTCTGGATGTTGTTTTTCTGGGTGTCGTTGTTCCGGGTGTCGTTGTTCTGGGTGTCGTTGATCTGGGTGTCGTTGTTCCGGGTGTCGTTGTTCTGGGTGTCGTTGTTCTGGGTGTCGTTGTCCTGGGTGTCGTTGTTCCCGGTGTCGCTGTTCTGGGTGTCGTTGTTCCGGGTGTCGTTGTTCCGGGTGTCGTTGTTCTGGGTGTCGTTGTTCCGGGTGTCGTTGTTCTCGGTGTCGTTGTTCTGGGTGTCGTTGTTCCGGGTGTCGTTGTTCCGGGTGTCGTAGTTCCGGGTGTCGTTGTTCTGGGTGTCGTTGTTCCGGGTGTCGTTGTTCCGTGTGTCGTTGTTCCGGGTGTCGTTTTTCTGAGTGTCGTTGTTCCGGGTGTCGTTGTTCTGGGTGTTGTTGTTCCGGGTGTCGTTGTTCCGGGTTTCGTTGTTCTGGGTGTCGTTGTTCCGGGTGTCGTTGTTCTGGATGTCGTTGTTCTGGGTGTCATTGTTCTGGGTGTCGTTGTTTTGGGTGTCGTTGTTCCGGGTGTCGTTGTTCTGGGTGTCGTTGTTCCGGGTGTCGTTGTTCCGGGTGTCGTTGTTCTGGGTGTCGTTGTTCCGGGTGTCGTTGTTCCGGGTGTCGTTGTTCTGGGTGTCGTTGTTCCGGGTGTCGTTGTTCCGGGTGTTGTTGTTCTGGGTGTCGTTGTTCTGGGTGTCGTTCTGGGTGTCGTTGTTCCGGGTGTCGTTGTTCCGGGTGTCGTTTTTCTGGGTGTCGTTTTTCTGGGTGTCGTTGTTCCGGGTGTCGTTGTTCCGGGTGTCGTTGTTCCGGGTGTCGTTTTTCTGGGTGTCGTTGTTCTGGGTGTCGTTGTTCCGGGTGTCGTTGTTCCGGGTGTTGTTGTTCTGGGTGTCGTTGTTCTGGGTGTCGTTCTGGGTGTCGTTGTTCTGGGTGTCGTTGTTCCGGGTGTCGTTCCGGGTGTCGTTGTTCTGGGTGTCGTTGTTCTGGGTGTCGTTGTTCTGGGTGTCGTTGTTCTGGGTGTCGTTGTTCTGGGTGTCGTTGTTCTGGGTGTCGTTGTTCTGGGTGTCGTTGTTCCGGGTGTCGTTCCGGGTGTCGTTGTTCTGGGTGTCGTTGTTCTGGGTGTCGTTGTTCCCGGTGTCGTTGTTCTCGGTGTCGTTGTTCTGCGTGTTGTTTTTCTGGGTGTCGTTGTTCCGGGTGTTGTTTTTCTGGGTGTCGTTGTTCTGGGTGTCGTTGTTCCGGGTGTCGTTGTTCCGGGTGTCGTTGTTCTGGGTGTCGTTGTTCTGGGTGTCGTTGTCCCGGGTGTCGTTGTTCTGGGTGTCGTTGTTCTGGGTGTCGTTTTTCTGGGTGTCGTTGTTCCCGGTGTCGTTGTTCTGGGTGTTGTTTTTCTGGGTGTCGTTGTTCCGGGTGTTGTTTTTCTGGGTGTCGTTGTTCTGGGTGTCGTTGTTCTGGGTGTCGTTGTCCCGGGTGTCGTTGTTCTGGGTGTCGTTGTTCCGGGTGTCGTTGTTCCGGGTGTCGTTTTTCTGGGTGTCGTTGTTCTGGGTGTCGTTGTCCCTGGTGTCGTTGTTCTGGGTGTCGTTGTTCCGGGTGTCGTTTTTCTGGGTGTCGTTGTTCTGGGTGTCGTTGTCCCGGGTGTCGTTTTTCTGGGTGTCGTTGTTCTGGGTGTCGTTGTCCCGGGTGTCGTTGTTCTGGGTTTTGTTGTTCCTGGTGTTGTTGTTCTGGGTGTCGTTGTCCTGGGTGTCGTTTTTCTGGGTGTCGTTGTTCTGGGTGTCGTTGTTCCGGGTGTCGTTGTTCCGGGTGTCGTTGTTCCGGGTGTCGTTGTTCTGGGTGTCGTTGTTCCGGGTGTCATTGTTCCGGGTGTCGTTGTTCTGGGTGTCGTTGTCCCGGGTGTCGTTGTTCCGGGTGTCGTTGTTCCGGGTGTCGTTGTTCTGGGTGTCGTTGTTCTGGGTGTCGTTTTTCTGGGTGTCGTTGTTCTGGGTGTCGTTGTCCCGGGTGTCGTTGTTCTGGGTGTCGTTGTTCCGGGTGTCGTTGCTCTGGGTGTCGTTGTTCTGGGTGTCGTTGTCCCGGGTGTCGTTGTTCTGGGTGTCGTTGTTCCGGGTGTCGTTGTTCTGGGTGCCGTTGTTCTGGGTGTCGTTGTTCCGGGTGTCGTTGTTCCGGGTGTCGTTGTTCCGGGTGTCGTTGTTCTGGGTGTCGTTGTTCCGGGTGTCGTTGTTCTGGGTGTCATTGTTCTGGGTGTCGTTTTTCCTGGTGTCGTTGTTCCTGGTGTTGTTGTTCTGGGTGTCGTTGTTCCGGGTGTCGTTGTTCTGGGTGTCGTTGTTCTGGGTGTCGTTGTTCTGGGTGTCGTTGTTCCGGGTGTCATTGTTCTGGGTGTCGTTGTTCCGGGTGTCGTTGTTCCGGGTGTCGTTGTTCCGGGTGTCGTTGTTCTGGGTGTCGTTGTTCTGGGTGTCGTTGTTCCGGGTGTCGTTGTTCTGGGTGTCGTTGTTCTGGGTGTCGTTGTTCCGGGTGTCGTTGTTCTGGGTGTCGTTGTTCCGGGTGTCGTTGGTCCGGGTGTCGTTGTTCTGGGTGTCGTTGTTCCGGGTGTCGTTGTTCTGGGTGTCGTTGTTCTGGGTGTCGTTGTTCCGGGTGTCGTTGTTCTGGGTGTCGTTGTTCTGGGTGTCGTTGTTCCGGGTGTCGTTGTTCTGGGTGTCGTTGTTCCGGGTGTCGTTGGTCCGGGTGTCGTTGTTCTGGGTGTCGTTGTTCCGGGTGTTGTTGTTCTGGGTGTCGTTGTTCCGCGTGTCGTTGGTCCGGGTGTCGTTGTTCTGGGTGTCGTTGTTCCAGTTGTCGTTTTTCTGGGTGTCGTTGTTCCGGGTGTCGTTGTTCTGGGTGTCGTTGTTCCCGGTGTTGTTTTTCTGGGTGTTGTTGTTCTGGGTGTCGTTGTTCCGGGTGTCGTTGTTCCTGGTGTCGTTGTTCTGGGTGTCGTTGTTCCGGGTGTCGTTGTTCCGGGTGTCGTTGTTCTGGGTGTCGTTGTTCTGGGTGTCGTTGTTCTGGGTGTCGTTGTCCCGGGTGTCGTTGTTCTGGGTGTCGTTGTTCCGGGTGTTGTTGTTCTGGGTGTCGTTGTTCTGGGTGTCGTTGTTCTGGGTGTTGTTGTTCCGGGTGTTATTGTTCCGGGTGTCGTTGTTCCGGGTGTCGTTGTTCTGGGTGTCGTTGTTCCGGGTGTTGTTGTTCTGGGTGTCGTTGTTCTGGGTGTCGTTGTTCTGGGTGTCGTTGTCCCGGGTGTCGTTGTTCTGGGTGTCATTGTTCTGGGTGTCGTTATTCTGGGTATCGTTGTTCTGGGTGTCGTTGTTCCGGGTGTTGTTTTTCTGGGTGTTGTTGTTCCGGGTGTTGTTGTTCTGGGTGTTGTTGTTCTGGGTGTCGTTGTTCTGGGTGTCGTTGTTCTGGGTGTCGTTGTTCCCGGTGTTGTTTTTCTGGGTGTCATTGTTCTGGGTGTCGTTGTTCTGGGTGTCGTTGTTCCCGGTGTTGTTTTTCTGGGTGTCGTTGTTCTGGGTGTCGTTGTTCTCGGTGTTGTTTTTCTGGGTGTCATTGTTCTGGGTGTCGTTGTTCCGGGTGTCGTTGTTCCCGGTGTTGTTTTTCTGGGTGTCATTGTTCTGGGTGTCGTTGTTCCGGGTGTCGTTGTTCCCGGTGTTGTTTTTCTGGGTGTCATTGTTCTGGGTGTCGTTGTTCTGGGTGTAGTTGTTCCCGGTGTCGTTGTTCCCGGTGTTGTTTTTCTGGGTGTCGTTGTTCTGGGTGTTGTTGTTCTGGGTGTCGTTGTTCTGGGTGTCGTTGTTCTGGGTGTCGTTGTTCTGGGTGTTGTTGTTCTGGGTGTCGTTGTTCTGGGTGTCGTTGTTCCGGGCGTCGTTGTTCCGGGTGTCGTTGTTCTTGGTGTCGTTGTTCCCGGTGTTGTTTTTCTGGGTGTCGTTGTTCTGGGTGTCGTTGTTCTGGGTGTCGTTGTTCCGGGTGTCGTTGTTCTGGGTGTCGTTGTTCTGGGTGTCGTTGTTCTGGGTGTCGTTGTTCTGGGTGTCGTTGTCCCAGGTGTCGTTGTTCTGGGTGTCGTTGTTCTGGGTGTCGGTGTTCCCGGTGTTGTTTTTCTGGGTGTCGTTGTTCCGGGTGTTGCTTTTCTGGGTGTCGTTGTTCTGGGTGTCGTTGTTCCGGGTGTCGTTGTTCTGGGTGTCATTGTTCTGGGTGTCGTTGTTCCCGGTGTTGTTTTTCTGGGTGTCGTTGTTCCGGGTATCGTTGTTCTGGGTGTTGTTGTTTCGGGTGTTGCTTTTCTGGGTGTCGTTGTTCTGAGTGTCGTTGTTCCGGGTGTCGTTGCTCCGGGTGTTGTTTTTCCAATTGTGTATTGGGTGTTGTTTTTCCGAGTGGGCTTTTTTGGCTGTTGGATGTATTGTTTTTGCCTCTTGTTTTTCCGGGTGTTTCCTTTTGAGTGTTAAGTTTTTCCCGGTGTTGTTTTTGGGGTGTTTTTCCGGGCAGTGTTTTTCCAAGTGTTGTTTTTCCGGGTGTTGATTTTTTGTGTCTTTTGCTGGGTGCTGTTTTTCCGGCTATTTTTGTTGGAGTTGTTTTTCCAGCTGTTTTTGTTGTTGTTTCTCTGGATGTTTTTGCTGGGAGCTGTTTTTCTGGCTGTTTTTGTTGGTGTTGTTTTTCCAGCTGTTTTTGTTGTTGTTTCTCTGGATGTTTTTGCTGGGAGCTGTTTTTCTGGCTGTTTTTGTTGGTGTTGTTTGTCCAAATGTTTTTGTTGGTTTGTTTTTCTGAATTTTTTTTTGCGTGTTATCTGTCCAGATTTTTGTTTTTTCCTTTCCCTTGTGTTGTTTTTCAGGTGTATTTCCGGTTGCTGCTTTTTGTTGTGTTTCTTTCAGTATTTTATTTGGGTGCTGTTTTGGGAGAGGGGTTGGGTTTGGATGCGGTTTTGAGGGGGGGTTTGGGTTTAGATGCTGTTTTGAGAGGAGGGGGTTGGGTTTGGGTGCTGTTTTGGGGGGCTTTGGGTGCTGTTTTGAGGGAGGGTTTGGGTGCTGTTTTGAGGGGAGGGGGTTGGGTTTGGGTGCTGTTTTGGGGGGTTTGGGTGCTGTTTTGGGGGGCTTTGGGTGCTGTTTTGGAGGGTTTGGGTGCTGTTTTGGGGGGTTTGGGTGCTGTTTTGGGGGGCTTTGGGTGCTGTTTTGGGGGGTTTGGGTGCTGTTTTGGGGGGTTTGGGTGCTGTTTTGGGGGGCTTTGGGTGCTGTTTTGGGGGGGTTTGGGTGCTGTTTTGGGGGGATTTGGGTGCTGTTTTGAGGGGGGTTGGGTTTGGGTGCTGTTTTGGGGGGTTTGGGTGCTGTTTTGGGGGGCTTTGGGTGCTGTTTTGGGGGGGTTTGGGTGCTGTTTTGGGGGGATTTGGGTGCTGTTTTGGGGGGTTTGGGTGCTGTTTTGGGGGGCTTTGGGTGCTGTTTTGGAGGGTTTGGATGCTGTTTTGAGGAAGGGTTAGGGTGCTGTTTTGAGGGGGGTTGGGTTTGGGTGCTGTTTTGGGTGCTGTTTTGGAGGGTTTGGGTGCTGTTTTGGGGGGTTTGGGTGCTGTTTTGGGGGGCTTTGGGTGCTGTTTTGGGGGGTTTTGGGTGCTGTTTTGGGGGGCTTTGGGTGCTGTTTTGGAGGATTTGGATGCTGTTTTGAGGAAGGGTTAGGGTGCTGTTTTGGGGGGTTTTGGGTTTGGGTGCTGTTTTGAGGGGGGTTGGGTTTGGGTGCTGGTTTGGGTGCTGTTTTGGGGGGCTTTGGGTGCTGTTTTGAGGGAGTGTTTGGGTGCTGTTTTGGGGGGTTTGGGTGCTGTTTTGGGGGGTTTGGGTGCTGTTTTGGGGGGCTTTGGGTGCTGTTTTGGGGGGGTTTGGGTGCTGTTTTGGGGGGTTTGGGTGCTGTTTTGGGGGGTTTGGGTGCTGTTTTGGGGGGTTTGGGTGCTGTTTTGGGGGGGTTTTGGTGCTATTTTGGGGGGCTTTGGGTGCTGTTTTGGGGGGTTTTGGGTGCTGTTTTGGGGGGCTTTGGGTGCTGTTTTGGGGGGTTTGGGTGCTGTTTTGGGGGGTTTGGGTGCTGTTTTGGGGGGTTTGGGTGCTGTTTTGGGGGGGTTTTGGTGCTATTTTGGGGGGCTTTGGGTGCTGTTTTGGGGGGCTTTGGGTGCTGTTTTGGGGGGTTTTGGGTGCTGTTTTGGGGGGCTTTGGGTGCTGTTTTGGGGGGTTTGGGTGCTGTTTTGGGGGGCCTTGGGTGCTGTTTTGGAGGGTTTGGATGCTGTTTTGAGGAAGGGTTAGGGTGCTGTTTTGAGGGGGGTTGGGTTTGGGTGCTGTTTTGAGGGGGGTTGGGTTTGGGTGCTGTTTTGGGGGGTTTTGGGTTTGGGTGCTGTTTTGAGGGGGGTTGGGTTTGGGTGCTGTTTTGGGGGGTTTTGGGTTAGGGTGCTGTTTTGAGGGGGGTTGGGTTTGGGTGCTGTTTTGGGGGGTTTTGGGTTTGGGTGCTGTTTTGAGGGGGGTTGGGTTTGGGTGCTGTTTTGGGGGGTTTGGGTGCTGTTTTGCAGGGTGGGGGGGGTTGGTTGCTGTTTTGGGGGGATTTGGGTGCTGTTTTGAGGGGGGGTTTCGGTTTGGGTGCTGTTTTGGGGGTTTGGGGTTTGGGTGCTGTTTTGGGGGGTTTTGGGTTAGGGTGCTGTTTTGAGGGGGGTTGGGTTTGGGTGCTGTTTTGGGGGGTTTTGGGTTTGGGTGCTGTTTTGGGGGGTTTGGGTTTGGGTGCTGTTTTGAGGGGGTTGGGTTTGGGTGCTGTTTTGGGGGTTTTTGCTTGTGGGTGCTGTTTTGAGGGGGGGTTTGGGTTTGGGTGCTGTTTTGAGGGGGGTTTGGGTGCTGTTTTGAGGGGGGGGTTGGGTTTGGGTGCTGTTTTGAGGGGGGTTGGGTTTGGGTGCTGTTTTGGGGGTTTTATGTTTGGGTGCTGTTTTGGGGGGGGTTGGGTTTGGGTGCTGTTTTGGGGGTTTTTGCGTTTGGATGCTGTTTTGGGGGGTTTTGGGTTTGGGTGCTGTTTTGAGGGGGGGTTTGGGTTTGGGTGCTGTTTTGAGGGGGAGTGGGTTTGGTTGCTGTTTTGGGGGGTTTTAGGTTTGGGTGCTGTTTTGAGGGGGGTTTGGGTTTGGGTGCTGTTTTGAGGGGGTGTTTGGGTTTGGGTGCTGTTTTGAGGGGGGTGGGTTTGGGTGCTGTTTTGGGGGGGGTTGGGTTTGGGTGCTGTTTTGAGGGGGCGTTTGGGTTTGGGTGCTGTTTTGAGGGGGGTGGGTTTGGGTGCTGTTTTGGGGGTTGTTGGGTTTGGGTGCTGTTTTGAGGGTGGGTGGATTTGGGTGCTGTTTTGGGGGAGGGGTTGTGTTTGGGTGCTGTTTTGGGGGGGGTGGGTTTGGATGCTGTTTTGGAGGAGGGGTTGGGTTTGTGTGCTGTTTTGGGGGAGGGGTGGGTTTGGGTGCTGTTTTGAGGGGGGTTTGGGTTTGGGTGCTGTTTTGAGGGGGGGGTTTGGATGCTGTTTTGGGGGAGGGGTTGGGTTTGGGTGCTCTTTTGAGGGGGGGGTTGGGTTTGGGTGCTGTTTTGGGGGAGGGGTTGGATTTGGGTGCTGTTTTGAGGAGGGGTTGGGTGCTGTTTTCCTGGGGGTGGATGGGCTGGGAATCAGGTGGGGTTTTTTTAGGGTTTTGTTTTCCCAGCTGTGTTTTTTGGGTGCTGGGTGTTTATCTGGATGCTGTGTGTTTTCCTGGGTGCTATGGTTTCCTGGGTGCTATGTGTTTTCCTGGGTGCTGTGTTTTCCTGGATGCTGTGTGTTTTCCTGGGTGAAGTGTGTTTTCCTGGGTGCTGTGTGTTTTCCGGGGTGCTGTTTTTTCCTGGATGCTGTGTGTTTTCCTGGGTGCTGTGTGTTTTCCAGGGTGCTGTGTTTTCCTGGGTGTTGTGTTTTCCAGGGTGCTGTGTATTTTCCTGGGCACTGTGTGTTTTCCTGAATGCTGTATGTTTTCCTGGGCGCTGTGTGTTTTCCTGGGTACTGGGTGTTTTCCTGGGCGCTGTGTGTTTTCCTGGGCGCGGTGTGGTTTCCTGGGCGCGGTGTGTTTTCCTGGGCGCTGTGTGTTTTCCTGGGCGCTGTGTGTTTTCCTGGCCGCTGGGTGTTTTCCTGGGCGCTGTGTGTTTTCCTGGGCGCGGTGTGGTTTCCTGGGCGCTGGGTGTTTTCCTGGGTGCTGTGTTTTCCAGGGTGCTGTGTGTTTTCCTGGGCGCTGGGTGTTTTCCAGGGTGCTCTGTGTTTTCCTGGGCGCTGGGTGTTTTCCTGGGCGCTGGGTGTTTTCCTGGGCGCTGTGCGTTTTCCTGGGCGCTGTGTGTTTTCCTGGGCTCTGGGTGTTTTCCTGGGTGCTGTGTGTTTTCCTGGCTGCTGGGTGTTTTCCTGGGCGCTGTGTGTTTTCCTGGGCGCTGTGTGTTGTCCTGGGCGCTGTGTTTTCTCCTGGGCGCTGGGTGTTTTCCTGGGCGCTGTGTGTTTTCCTGGGCGCTGTGTGTTTTCATGGGCGCTGTGTGTTTTCCTGGGCGCTGGTGTTTTCCTGGGTGCTGGGTGTTTTCCTGGGCGCTGTGTGTTTTCCTGGGCACTGTGTGTTTTCCTGCGCGCTGTGTGTTTTCCTGGGCGCTGTGTTTTCCTGGGCGCTGAGTGTTTTCCTGGGCGCTGTGTTTTCCTGGGCGCTGTGTGTTTTCCTGGGTGCTGTGCGTTTTCCTGGATGCTGGGTGTTTTCCTGGGTGCTGGGTGTTTTCCTGGGTGCTGTGTGTTTTCCTGGGTGCTGTGTTTTCCTGGGCGGTGTGTGTTTTCCTGGGCGCTGAGTGTTTTCCTGGGTGCTGTGTGTTTTCCTGGGTGCTGTGTTTTCCTGGGCGGTGTGTGTTTTCCTGGGCGCTGAGTGTTTTCCTGGGCACTGTGTGTTTTCCTGGGTGCTGTGTTTTCCCAGGTGCTGGGTGTTTTCCTGGGTGCTGTGTGTTTTCCTGGGCGCTGTGCGTTTTCCTGGGCGCTGTGTGTTTTCCTGGGTGCTGTGTGTTTTCCTGGGTGCTGGGTGTTTTCCTGGGTGGTGTGTTTTCCTGGGTGCTGTGTGTTTTCCTGGGTGCTGGGTGTTTTCCTGGATGCTGGGTGTTTTCCTGGATGCTGGGTGTTTTCCTGGGCGCTGGGTGTTTTCCTGGGCGCTGGGTGTTTTCCGGGGCGCTGGGTGTTTTCCTGGATGCTGGGTGTTTTCCTGGATGCTGGGTGTTTTCCTGGGTGCTGGGTGTTTTCCCGGGTGCTGGGTGTTTTCCCGGGCGCTGTGTGTTTTCCCGGGCGCTGGGTGTTTTCCTGGGCGCTGGGCGTTTTCCTGGGCGCTGGGTGTTTTCCTGGGTGCTGTGTGTTTTCCTGGATGCTGGGTGTTTTCCCGGGTGCTGGGTGTTTTCCCGGGTGCTGGGTGTTTTCCTGGGTGCTGGGTGTTTTCCTGGGCGCTGGGTGTTTTCCCGGGTGCTGGGTGTTTTCCTGGGTGCTGGGTGTTTTCCTGGGCGCTGTGTGTTTTCCTGGGCGGCGGGTGTTTTCCCGTGTGCTGTGTGTTTTCCTGGGTGCTGGGTGTTTTCCTGGGTGCTGGGAGTTTTCCTGGGCGCTGGGTGTTTTCCTGGGTGCTGGGTGTTTTCTTGCATCCTGTGTGTTTTCCCGGGTGCTGGGTGTTTTCTTGGATGCTGGGTGTTTTCCTGGGTGCTGGGTGTTTTCCTGGGCGCTGTGTGTTTTCCTGGGTGCTGGGTGTTTTCCTGGGCGCTGGGTGTTTTCCTGGGCGCTGGGTGTTTTCCTGGGCGCTCTGTGTTTTCCTGGGTGCTGGGTGTTTTCCTGGGCGCTGTGTGTTTTCCCGGGTGCTGGGTGTTTTCCTGGGCGCTGGGTGTTTTCCTGGGCGCTGTGTGTTTTCCTGGGTGCTGGGTGTTTTCCCGGGTGCTGGGTGTTTTCACGGGCGCTGTGTGTTTTCCCGGGCGCTGGGTGTTTTCCCGGGCGCTGTGTGTTTTCCCGGGCGCTGGGTGTTTTCCTGGGCGCTGGGCGTTTTCCTGGGCGCTGGGTGTTTTCCTGGGTGCTGTGTGTTTTCCTGGATGCTGGGTGTTTTCCCGGGTGCTGGGTGTTTTCCCGGGTGCTGGGTGTTTTCCTGGGTGCTGTGTGTTTTCCTGGGCGCTGTGTGTTTTCCTGGGCGGCGGGTGTTTTCCCGTGTGCTGTGTGTTTTCCTGAGTGCTGGGTGTTTTCCTGGGTGCTGGGAGTTTTCCTGGGCGCTGGGTGTTTTCCTGGGTGCTGGGTGTTTTCTTGCACCCTGTGTGTTTTCCCGGGTGCTGGGTGTTTTCTTGGATGCTGGGTGTTTTCCTGGGTGCTGGGTGTTTTCCTGGGCGCTGTGTGTTTTCCTGGGTGCTGGGTGTTTTCCTGGGCGCTGTGTGTTTTCCTGGGCGCTGGGTGTTTTCCTGGGCGCTGGGTGTTTTCCTGGGTGCTGGGTGTTTTCCTGGGCGCTGTGTGTTTTCCTGGGCGCTGTGTGTTTTCCTGGGCGCTGGGTGTTTTCCTGGGTGCTGGGTGTTTTCCTGGGCGCTGGGTGTTTTCCTGGGCGCTGGGTGTTTTACTGGGCGCTGGGTGTTTTCCTGGGCGCTGGGTGTTTTACTGGGCGCTGGGTGTTTTCCTGGGCGCTGGGTGTTTTCCTGGGCGCTGGGTGTTTTCCTGGGTGCTGGGTGTTTTCCTGGGCGCTGGGTGTTTTCCTGGGAGCTGGGTGTTTTCCTGGGCGCTGGGTGTTTTCCTGGGCGCTGTGTGTTTTCCTGGGCGCTGGGTGTTTTCCTGGGCGCTGGGTGTTTTCCTGGGCGCTGTGTGTTTTCCTGGGCGCTGTGTGTTTTACTGGGCGCTGGGTGTTTTCCTGGGCGCTGGGTGTTTTCCTGGGCGCTGGGTGTTTTCCTGGGCGCTGTGTGTTTTCCTGGGCGCTGGGTGTTTTCCTGGGCGCTGGGTGTTTTCCTGGGCGCTGGGTGTTTTCCTGGGCGCTGTGTGTTTTCCTGGGCGCTGTGTGTTTTACTGGGCGCTGGGTGTTTTCCTGGGCGCTGGGTGTTTTCCTGGGAGCTGGGTGTTTTCCTGGGCGCTGGGTGTTTTCCTGGGCGCTGTGTGTTTTCCTGGGCGCTGTGTGTTTTCCTGGGTGCTGGGTGTTTTCCTGGGTGCTGTGTGTTTTCCTGGGCGCTGTGTGTTTTCCTGGGCGCTGTGTGTTTTCCTGGGTGCTGTGTGTTTTCCTGGGCGCTGTGTGTTTTCCTGGGCGCTGGTTGTTTTCCTGGGCGCTGGGTGTTTTCCTGGGTGCTGGGTGTTTTCCTGGGCGCTGGGTGTTTTCCTGGGCGCTGTGTGTTTTCCTGGGCGCTGTGTGTTTTCCTGGGTGCTGGGTGTTTTCCTGGGCGCTGTGTGTTTTACTGGGCGCTGGGTGTTTTCCTGGGTGATGTATGGATGCTGCATGGTATTTTTTGGGTGCTGAATGATGTTTTTATGGGTGCTCGGTGCTCAATCACTCACTCAGCCCTAACCAGTCTCGCTGCTGCCCCTTTGGCGAATGAGGAGAATCTGACGGTGTGGCGGCGTGAGTCATTCTGCGCATGCTCGACGGGCGGTTCCTCTGCGCATGTCCAGCGTGGGCCGCCTCCTGAGGCGGTGTGCGCATGCTCACGGACTGTCATGGCGGCCGATCTGCAATCTGTGGACGATGTGAAGATTGACCCGAGCGGGATTTTTAAATATGTTTTAATCCGGGTTTCGCAGGACGACGACAGCGGCGCAGAGAAGGACATCGTGCGGGGGTGGGCTTCTGCTGAGTATCACGGTAATACCGGGGATTTGTGGGCCCTGGGGCAGCGGAATAGAACAGATGTTATTGTCTACCCAGCCCTAAATACCCCCTCAGGAGGGAGGTGTCCCTGGCGCAGGAGCAGAATTCACTGCCCAGCCCTAAATACCCCCTCAGGAGGGAGGTGTCCCTGGCTCAGGAGCAGAATTCACTGCCCAGCCCTAAATACCCCCTCAGGAGGGGAATATCCCAGTGGCAGGAACCGCATTCACTGCCCAGCCCTAAATACCCCCTTAGGAGGGAGGTGTCCCTGGCGCAGGAGCAGAATTCACTGCCCAGCCCTAAATAACCCCCCCAGGAGGAGAGTCACTGACTCAGGAGCAGAATTCACTGCCCAGCCCTAAATACCCCCTTAGGAGGGAGGTGTCCCTGGCGCAGGGACAGCATTCACTGCTCAGCCCTAAATACCCCCTCAGGAGGAGTGTCACTGGCTCAGGAACACCATTTACTGCCCAGCCCTAAATACCCCCTCAGGAGGAGTGTCACTGGCTCAGGAGCAGAATTCACTGCCCAGCCCTAAATACCCCCTCAGGAGGAGTGTCACTGGCTCAGGAGCAGAATTCACTGCCCAGCCCTAAATACCCCCTCAGGAGGAGTGTCACTGGCTCAGGAGCAGAATTCACTGCCCAGCCCTAAATACCCCCTCAGGAGGAGTGTCACTGGCTCAGGAACACCATTTACTGCCCAGCCCTAAATAACCCCCTCAGGAGGGTGAGGGGGTGCCCCTGTCTCAGGAGCAGCATTCACGGCCCAGCCCTAAATAACCCCCTCAGGAGGGGACAGGGGGATGAGGCACTGTCTTGAGCCGCTGCAGTCCATGTGGTGTAGGTCCATCCACGGTGCTGTTAGGGAGGGAGTTCCAGGATTTTAACCGAGGACAGTGCAGGAACGGCTGATATATTTCCAAGTCAGGATGGTGACTGCAGCTCCTGGCTCAACTTCAACAGGAGCACTGTCTAATTCTGGCACCATACTTTAGGAAATATGCGAAGGTATTAGAGCACAGTAAAGATTGAGAGAATGGTTCTGGGAATGAGACACTTCAGTTAGCTGGATTGTTTGGAGAAGCTGTGCTCGTTTGCCTTGGAGAACAGAAGTTGGAGGGGGAGACTTGATGCAAAAGTTCGAGATAATGAGTGGTCTGGACAGAATGGATTGGTTAATACAGCATACAGTATCCTGGACTTTATTAATCAGGGCAAAGAGTACAAGAGCAAGGATGTTATATTAAACTTGTATAAAACACAGGTTCAGCCTTTGCTGGAATATTGTGTCCAGTTCTGGGCTGCACACTTTGGGAAGGCATTAGAGAGAGTGCAGAAAAGATTGACTAGAATTGTTCCAGGGATGAGGAAATTTAGTTATGAGGATAGATTGGAGAAAGCTGTTTTCCTTGGCGAAGAGAAGGCTGAGTGGATATTTGATAGAAGGATTCAAAATTATGAGGCGGCTGGACAGAGTGGTCGGGGAGAAATTGTTTCCATTGAAGTGATCGAGAATTAGCATCAATTTTAGTCAATTGGCAAAAGAAGGTGATTCACTTTGGAAGGAAAAACAGGAATGTGGAATATGTGGCTAATGGAAAAGTTCTTGAAAGTGTGGATGAGCAGAGGGATCTAGGTGTCCATGTACATAGATCCCTGAAAGTTGCCACCCAGGTTGATAGGGTGGTGAAGAAGGCCTATGGAGTGTTGGCCTTTATTGGTAGAGGGATTGAGTTCCGGAGTCAGGAGGTCATGTTGCAGCTGTACAGAACTCTGGTACGGCCGCATTTGGAGTATTGCGTACAGTTCTGGTCACCGCATTATAGGAAGGACGTGGAGGCTTTGGAACGGGTGCAGAGGAGATTTACCAGGATGTTGCCTGGTATGGAGGGAAAATCTTATTAGGAAAGGCTGATGGACTTGAGGTTGTTTTCGTTAGAGAGAAGAAGGTTAAGAGGAGACTTAATAGAGGCATACAAAATGATCAGAGGGTTAGATAGGGTGGACAGTGAGAGCCTTCTCCCGCGGATGGAAATGGCTAGCACGAGGGGACATAGCCTTAAACTGAGGGGTAATAGATATAGGACAGAGGTCAGGGGTAGGTTCTTTACGCAAAGAGTAGTGAGGCCGTGGAATGCCCTACCTGCTACGGTAGTGAACTCGCCAACATTAAGGGCATTTAAAAGTTTATTGGATAAACATATGGATGATAATGGTATAGTGTAGGTTAGATGGCTTTTGTTTCGGTGCAACATCGTGGGCCGAAGGGCCTGTACTGCGCTGTATTGTTCTATGTTCTATGTTCTATAAGCAGTGGGTAATTGAGCAAAAACCATTTTGCACAGCGAGTGGTTAGGATCTGGAATGTTCTCTGAGAGTGAGGCGGAGACAGATTCACACAGCGAGTGATTAGGATCTGGAATGTTCTGTCTGAGAGTGAGGAGGAGACAGGTTCACACAGTGAGTGGTTAGGATCTGGAATGTCCTGTCTGAGAGTGAGGCGGAGACAGATTCACACAGCGAGTGGTTAGAATCTGGATTCGATCTAAGCTTTCAAAAAGGAATTGGGCAGTTATCTGTAGAAATGATTGCAGGGTTATGGGGAAAGAGTGCGAATGTGGGATCAGGCGATTTGTCCTTTCACAGAGCCAGCATGGGCTTGAAGGACACACTGACCTCCAGTGCTGGAATCATTCTATGAGGAGAGTTTTAAACTGGGGGTAGGTAAAGTTTATTGAGATGTGACTTGTCAAAAATGGACTGGAAACAGTTGCCACCTGAAGACAACTAGTGCCAGAGCAATGGGGGGCACTCGAGGAGGTGCTAGAAGGGGTGCAGAATACGTTCCCACTAATAAATGAGGTTAAGCCACTGAATGTCGAAGAGAATATGGTGTGGAATAAAGAAGCTTTATGTCAGATGCTCAATGCTGTAGAAAACCTACAGGCTAACAGTGCAGGAGTGAAATTAAAACAAAGCGAGCGCATGAAAAATATCAGCAAGTAAAATGAAGGAGAACCCAAAGGTGTTTTATGAATAAATGAAGAGGGGGGACTTAAATAAGAAAAGAGTTGGGTCACTCCGAGATCAAAAATCACTTGAGGCAGCACTTGTGGATTGTTCTGAATGAACACTTGGCGACTGCTTTCAGAGAGGGATGAGGCAGACAGTGTAGTGCAGGAGGAGGAGAGTGAAATATTGGATGGAATAACCATATTCTGGGAGGAAATAGAATAATTGAAAGTGGTTAGGTGAATGTAGTCCCTCCAGTCCTGAAACTGTTTTGTGTTTTACTGCAACCACAGCTGACATCTATGATCAGGTGTCGACCTCGATTGAGAAACTGGGTCTGCATTGTGAGTGCCAAGGCGGAGGTCGAATTAACCACAATAGCGCAGAGAAAAAGATCACCGTGTATGGATACTCCATGGTAAGTACAGAGGGGACATGCAGTTTATTGTAAAACAATCTGGGGAAAATGAACAAGAAGAGCTGCATGTCCCTTGGTCAGGGGCTGGAGACAGTGTTCACTGTTAAACATCATCCTGAGGAGAAGAAGTGGTGTTCTTGGCTTGTGTTAAATTAGCTGATTTAATTTAGTTCAACCCTTCAGATAGAGAGCAGAGATCAGGCAGGCATCCCACTGTAGATAATCATCAAGCACTCCCTGATTAAGGAAGGTACAGGGGTATATAACTGTGTGGGGTTGGGGTGTGTGTGTCTATGGTCACCTATGGGAAAGGGATACATATGTGCACTGATTGGGGGAGGGTGCGTGTGCACACCCGATGAGTACAGGATCGGACTATAAAAGACGTAACGACCCTTTCTGAGAAGAAATTCCTCCTCATCTCTGTCTAAAATGGAAGACCCTTTATTTTGAAGCTGTGTCCCATAGTTCTAGGTTCCCCCATGAGAGAAATATTCAGTCAGCACCAAGCCTGTCCAGTGTCCCCTCAGAATTTTATATCTTTCATTAAGATCATCTCTCACTGTTCTAAACTCCAATGAGTACGGGCCCCAGCCTGCTAAACCTTTCCCCATAAAACAATCTCTTCATCCCACGTGAACCTTCTCTGAACTGTTTCCAATGCGACTCCGTCCCTCCTCGGGTAAGGAGATCAGAATTGTACACAGTATCCAGATGTGGTCTCACCAATGCCTAGTTGTATAGTTGTAGCGAGACCGCCTTTTATACCTCACCCTCCCTTCCAATAAAGGCCAGCGTTCCTCAGCCTTTCTAATCACTTGCTCTATCTGCATATTGACTTTTTGTGATTCACACACAAGGACACCCAGATCTCTCCACTGCAACATTCTGAAACCTCTCTACATTTAAATAATATTCTGATTTTCTAGTCCTCCCAAAGTGATCATTACATTTTCCCACATTATACTTTGCCAATCGTTTACCCACTCACTGAATCAATCTTTATCCTTTTTCAGATTCTTTGTATCTTCCTCACAACTTACATTCCAACCTATTTTTGCATCATGTGATAATTTGGCTACAATACACTCAGTGCCTTCATTGCACCAATTAATTCTGATATGCCTGAGCGGCTGCCTGACAGATCTTCCTGCACCCTTGAAAGAAAATGGCAGGCTGTTTAACTGAGGTCATCCAACCACATTCTCACCTGATATATGTTAGCAGGAGGGCTCCCTGGATAGTGATCCCCTTTTCTCCACTTTACAGACCCCCTCTCTGCACTGAAGTCATTCCCTCAAGCAGCTTGGCGAAGGGGTGCAGACACCAGACAGCGCAAAGAGGGTGGCACTGGTCAGTGCCTGGGGGGCGGGGCGATGCCGACACCGGGCAGCATGCAGGGGTCAGTACGTGCAGTATATGTGTTACTTGCTTTGTGTGACAGTACTCAACTGAGACTGATTCTGTGATGTAAATGGGTTCAGGCAGGCTGTTGGTGTGTATTATTATGGGCATGTGTGAAGATCTGTGTGTGACTGAGGGGACACGCCTGTGAGTGTGTGTGGGGGTACGTGTGTGTGCATGGAGGGGGGTGGGGGGTCTGGGAGGGTGGGGGGGACTGGGTATGTACGTGAAAGAGGGGCAGGAGTGCACATGTGGAGGGAGAACCGGGGTTTTCTGTAGGAGGGGTGGGGCGGGGCATCTGTTGGGCAGAGGCGAGTGTATGCATGTTGTGGCGGGGGTGAGCGCGGTTGTGCGTGGCGTGGGGGCAGTGTGAGTGTGTGTGTGTGTGTGGGGGGTGTCTGTTTGGGGCGGGGGGGGTCTCTGTGTCAGGTTGTGTGTCGGTGTCTGGGGGGGGGCCGGGTGTGTGTCTGTGGGGGGGGGGGTGTGGGGGCGGGGAGGTGTGGGGGCGGGGAGGTGTGAGGGTGTGGGGGCGGGGAGGTGAGAGGGTGTGGGGGCGTGGAGGTGTGGGGGTGGGGAGGTGTGTGTGTGGGGGCGGGGAGGTGTGTGTGTGGGGGCGGGGAGGTGTGTGTGTGGGGGCGGGGAGGTGTGTGTGTGGGGGCGGGGAGGTGTGTGTGTGGGGGCGGGGAGGTGTGTGTGTGGGGGCGGGGAGGTGTGTGTGGGGGGGCGGGGAGGTGTGTGTGGGGGGGCGGGGAGGTGTGTGTGGGGGGCGGGGAGGTATGTGTGTGTGGGGGGCGGGGAGGTGTGTGTGGGGGGCGGGGAGGTATGTGTGTGTGGGGGGCGGGGAGGTGTGTGTGGGGGGCGGGGAGGTGTGTGGGGGCGGGGAGGTGTGTGTGGGGGCGGGGAGGTGTGTGTGGGGGCGGGGAGGTGTGTGTGGGGGGGCGGGGAGGTGTGTGTGGGGGGCGGGGAGGTGTGTGTGTGGGGGGTGGGGAGGTATGTGTGTGTGGGGGCGGGGAGGCGTGTCTGTGTGGGCGGGGAGGCGTGTCTGTGGGCGGGGAGGTGTGTCTGTGTGGGGGCGGGGAGGTGTGTGTGTGGGGGCGGGGAGGTGTGTGTGTGGGGGCGGGGTGGTGTGTCTGTGTGGGCGGGGAGGTGTGTGTGTGGGGGCGGGGAGGTGTGTGTGTGGGGGCGGGGAGGTGTGTGTGTGGGGGCGGGGAGGTGTGTGTGGGGGCGGGGAGGTGTGTGTGTGGGGGCGGGGAGGTGTGTGTGTGGGGGCGGGGAGGTGTCTGTGTGGGGGCGGGGAGGTGTGTCTGTGTGGGGGCGGGGAGGTGTGTCTGTGTGGGGGCGGGGAGGTGTGTCTGTGTGGGGGCGGGGAGGTGTGTCTGTGTGGGGGCGGGGAGGCGTGTCTGTGTGGGGGCGGGGAGGCGTGTCTGTGTGGGGGCGGGGAGGCGTGTGTGTGTGGGGGTGGGGAGGTGTGTCTGTGTGGGGGCGGGGAGGCGTGTGTGTGGGGGCGGGGAGGCGTGTCTGTGTGGGGGCGGGGAGGTGTGTCTGTGTGGGGGCGGGGAGGCGTGTCTGTGTGGGGGCGGGGAGGCGTGTGTGTGGGGGTGGGGAGGTGTGTCTGTGTGGGGGCGGGGAGGCGTGTGTGTGTGAGGGTGGAGAGGTGTGTCTGTGTGGGGGCGGGGAGGCGTGTCTGTGTGAGGGCGGGGAGGTGTGTCTGTGTGGGGGCGGGGAGGTGTGTCTGTGTGGGGGCGGGGAGGTGTGTCTGTGTGGGGGCGGGGAGGCGTGTCTGTGTGGGGGCGGGGAGGCGTGTCTGTGTGGGGGTGGGGAGGCGTGTCTGTGTGGGGGCGGGGAGGCGTGTCTGTGTGGGGGCGGGGAGGCGTGTCTGTGTGGGGGCGGGGAGGCGTGTCTGTGTGGGGGCGGGGAGGCGTGTCTGTGTGGGCGGGGAGGCGTGTCTGTGTGGTGCGGGGAGGCGTGTCTGTGTGGGGGCGGGGAGGCGTGTCTGTGTGGGGGCGGGGAGGCGTGTCTGTGTGGGGGCGGGGAGGCGTGTCTGTGGGGGCGGGGAGGTGTGTCTGTGTGGGGGCGGGGAGGTGTGTCTGTGTGGGGGCGGGGAGGTGTGTCTGTGTGGGGGCGGGAGGTGTGAGGATGTGGGGGAGGTGTGGGGGCGGGGAGGTGTGGGGGCAGGGAGGTGTCGGTGTGGGGGTGGGGAGGTGTCTGTGTGTGGGGGGTGTCTCTGTGGGGGTGGGGAGGTGTCTGTGTGTGGGGGGTGTCTCTGTGGGGGCGGGGGTTGTGTGTCTCTGTGGGGGCGGGGGATGTGTGTCTATGTCGGGGGGTGTGGGGGCCGGGAGGTGTCTGTGTGTGGGCGGGGGTGGGGTGTCTGTGTGGGGGCGGGGTTGTGTGTCTATGTTGGGGTGTGTCGGTGTGTGGGGGCAGGGGAGTGTGTGTCTGGGGAGGGCGGGGTGGGGGGCCGGTGTGTGTGTGGGGAGGAAGGACGGGGGGGTCGTGTCTGTGTTGACGGTGGGGGAAATGGTGTCTGTGTTGGGGGTGGGGGGGGGTCTGTGTTGGGTGTGGGGGGTGGTGTCTTTGTGGGTGGGGTGTGGTGTCTGTTGGGGAGGTGTCTGTGTTGGGGTGGGGGGTTGGTGTCTGTGTTGGGGGGTGGGGGAGGTGTCTGTGTTGGGGGGTGTCTGTGTTGGGGGTGTCTGTGTTGGGGGTGGTGGTGCCTGTGTTGGGGTGGGGGTGGGGTGTCTGTTGGGGAGGGGGGTCATGTCTGTGTGGGGGTTGTCTGTGTTGGGGGGGGGTTGGAGTGTCTGTGTTGGGGGTGTGGGGGTGTCTGTGTTGGGGAGGGGGAGGGTCTGTGTTGGGGAGGGGGAGGGTGGTGTCTGTGTTGGGGGTGGGGGTGGTGGTGTCTGTGTTGGGGGGTGTCTTTTGGGGGTGGGGGGGGTGCTGTGTGTTGGGGTGGGGGGTGCTGTGTGTTGGGGGTGGTGGGGGGTGGTGTGTGTTGGGCGTGGGGGGTGGTGTCTGTGGGGGTGGTGTCTGTTGGGGGTGGGGGGGTGGTGTCTGTGTTGGGGGTGGGGGGGTGGTGTCTGTTGGGGGTGGGGTTGGTGGTGTCTGTGTTGGGGGTGGGAGTGGTGGTGTCTTTGTTCGTGGGAGGGGGGGTGGTGTCTGTTCACGGGGGGGGGGTGTCTGTGTTGGGGGGGTGATGGTGTCTGTATTCGGGGTGAGGGTGTGGTGTCTGTGTTGGGGGAGGTGGTGGTGTCTTTGTTGGGGGTGGGGCGGTGGTGTCTGTGGGGGGGGGGGGTGGTGTTGTCTGTGTTGTGGGTTGGGGGTTGGTGTCTGTGTTGGGGGTGGGGAGGTGATGTCTGTGTTGGGGGTGTGGGGGTGGTGTCTGTGTTGGTGGTGGAGGGGGTGGTGTCTGTGGGGGGGGTGGTGTCTGTGGGGGGGGTGGTGTCTGTTTTGGGGGGTGGGGGGGGTGGTGTCTGTGTTGGGGGGGTGATGATGATGGTGTCTGTGTTCGGGGTGAGGGTGTGGTGTCTTTGCTGGGGGTGGGGCGGTGGTGTCTGAGGGGGGGGCGTGGTGTCTGTGTTGGGGTGGGGTGGTTTATGTTGGGGGTGGGGTGGTTTATGTTGGGGGTGTGGGGTTCTATGTTGGGGGTGTGGGGGGTCTATTTTGGGGGTGGGGGGGTCTGTTGGGGTGGGGAGGGTCTGTGTTGGGGTGGGGGGGGGTTGGTGATGTCTGTGTTGGGGGTGGTGTCTGTTGGGGGAGGTGGGGGTGGTGTCTGTGTTGGGGGTGGGTGGTGTCTGTGTTGGGGTGGGGGTGGTGGTGTCTGTGTTGGGGGTGGGGGTGGTGGTGTGTGTTGGGGGGTGGGGGTGGTGGTGTCTGTGTTGGGGGTGGGGGTGGTGGTGTCTGTGTTGGGGGTGGTGATGTCTGTGTTGGGGGTGGAGGGGGTCGGTGTTGGGGCTGGGGTGGGGGAGGGTGTTGTCTGTGTTGGGGGTGGTGTCTGTGTTGGGGGCGGGGGGATGTTGTCTGTGTTGGGGGTGGGGGGTGGTGTCTGTTTTGGGGGCGGGGGGGGTGGTGGTGTCTGTGTTGGATTTGGGGGGGGTGTTTGTGGTGTCTGTGTTTGGGGTGGGGGGGGTGATGTCTGTGTTGGGGGTGGGGGGGGTTGAGGTGTCTGTGGGGGGGGGTGGTGTCTGTTGGGGTGGGGGATGGTGTCTGTTGGGGGTGGGGTTGGGGGTGGGAGGGGTGGTGGTGTCTGTGTTGGGGGTGGGGGTTGGTGTCTGTGTTGGGGGGGGTGGTGTCTGTGTTGGGGGTGTGGGTGGTGGTGTCTGTGTTGGGGGTGGGGGGGCGGTGGTGTCTGTGGTGGGGGTGTGGGTGGTGGTGTCTGTGTTGAGGGTGGGGGGGCGGTGGTGTCTGTGTTGGGGGTGGTGTCTGTGTTGGGGGTGGGGGGGTGGTGACTGTGTTGAGGGTGGGGTGGGTGGTGTCTGTGTTGGGGGTGGGGGGTGGTCTGTGTTGGGGGTGGTCTGTGTTCGGGGTGGGGGGTGGTGTCTGTGTTCGGGGTGGGGGGGTGGTGTCTGTGTTCGGGGTGGGGGGGTGGTGTCTGTGTTCGGGGTGGGGGGGTGGTGTCTGTGTTCGGGGTGGGGGGGTGTTGTCTGTGTTCGCGGGGGGGGGCGGTGTTTGTGTTGGGGGTGGGGGGTGGTGTCTGTGTTTGGGGGGGGGTGATGGTGATGGTGTCTGTGTTCGGGGTGAGGGCGTGGTGTCTTTGCTGGGGTGGGGCAGTGGTGTCTGGGGGGGCGTGGTGTCTGTTGGGGGTGGAGGTGGGGGTGTCTGTGTTGGGGGTGGAGGTGGTGATGTCTGTGTTGGGGGTGGGGTAGGTGATGTCTATGTTGGGGGTGTGGGGGTCTGTTGGGGGTGGGGGGGTCTGTGTTGGGGTGGGGGGGTCGGTGATGTCTGTGTTGGGGGTGGTGTCTGTTGGGGGAGGTGGGGGTGGTGTCTGTGTTGGGGGTGGGAGTGGTGGTGTCTGTGTTGGGGTGGGGGTGGTGGTGTCTGTGTTGGGGGTGGGGCTGGTGGTGTCTGTGTTGGGGGTGGTGATGTCTGTGTTGGGGTTGGTGGTGTCTATGTTGGGGGTGGAGGGGGTCGGTGTTGGGACTGGGGTGGGGGAGGGTGTTGTCTGTGCTGGGGGTGGTGTCTGTGTTGGGGGCGGGGGGGTGGTGTCTGTGTTGGGGGCGGGGGGGTGGTGGTGTCTGGGTTGGGGGGGGGTGTTTGTGGTGTCTGTGTTTGGGATGGGGGGGGTGGTGTCTGTGTTGGGGGTGGGGGGGGTGGAGGTGTCTGGGGGTGGTGGTGTCTGTGTTGGGGTGGGGGATGGTGTCTGTGTTGGGGGTGGGAGCGGGTGGTGGTGTCTGTGTTGGGGGTGTGGGTGGTGGTGTCTGTGTTGGGGGTGGGGGGGCGGTGGTGTCTGTGGTGGGGGTGTGGGTGGTGGTGTCTGTGTTGAGGGTGGGGGGGCGGTGGTGTCTGTGTTGGGGGTGGTGTCTGTGTTGGGGGTGGGGGGGTGGTGACTGTGTTGAGGGTGGGGTGGGTGGTGTCTGTGTTGGGGGTGGGGGGTGGTCTGTGTTGGGGGTGGTCTGTGTTCGGGGTGGGGGGTGGTGTCTGTGTTCGGGGTGGGGGGGTGGTGTCTGTGTTCGGGGTGGGGGGGTGGTGTCTGTGTTCGGGGTGGGGGGGTGGTGTCTGTGTTCGGGGTGGGGGGGTGTTGTCTGTGTTCGCGGGGGGGGGCGGTGTTTGTGTTGGGGGTGGGGGGTGGTGTCTGTGTTTGGTGGGGGGTGATGGTGATGGTGTCTGTGTTCGGGGTGAGGGCGTGGTGTCTTTGCTGGGGTGGGGCAGTGGTGTCTGGGGGGGCGTGGTGTCTGTTGGGGGTGGAGGTGGGGGTGTCTGTGTTGGGGGTGGAGGTGGTGATGTCTGTGTTGGGGGTGGGGTAGGTGATGTCTATGTTGGGGGTGTGGGGGTCTGTTGGGGGTGGGGGGGTCTGTGTTGGGGTGGGGGGGTCGGTGATGTCTGTGTTGGGGGTGGTGTCTGTTGGGGGAGGTGGGGGTGGTGTCTGTGTTGGGGGTGGGAGTGGTGGTGTCTGTGTTGGGGTGGGGGTGGTGGTGTCTGTGTTGGGGGTGGGGCTGGTGGTGTCTGTGTTGGGGGTGGTGATGTCTGTGTTGGGGTTGGTGGTGTCTATGTTGGGGGTGGAGGGGGTCGGTGTTGGGACTGGGGTGGGGGAGGGTGTTGTCTGTGCTGGGGGTGGTGTCTGTGTTGGGGGCGGGGGGGTGGTGTCTGTGTTGGGGGCGGGGGGGTGGTGGTGTCTGGGTTGGGGGGGGGTGTTTGTGGTGTCTGTGTTTGGGATGGGGGGGGTGGTGTCTGTGTTGGGGGTGGGGGGGGTGGAGGTGTCTGGGGGTGGTGGTGTCTGTGTTGGGGTGGGGGATGGTGTCTGTGTTGGGGGTGGGAGCGGTGGTGGTGTCTGTGTTGGGGGTGGGGGTTGGTGTCTGTGTTGGGGTGGGGGGGTGGTGTCTGTGTTGGGGGTGGGGGGGGTGGTGTCTGTGTTGGGGGTGGGGGGTGGGGGTGTCTGTGTTGGGGGTGGGGGTGGTGATGTCTGTGTTGGGGGTGGGGTGGGTGGTGTCTGTGTTGGGGGTGGGGGTGGTGATGTCTGTGTTGGGGGTGGGTGGTGTCTGTGTTGGTGGGGGTGGTGGTGTCTGTGTTGGGGGTGGGTCGGTGTTGGGGCTGGGGTGGTGTCTGTGTTGGGGGTGGGGGGGTGGTGTCTGTGTTTAGGGGGGGTGGTGTCTGTGTTGGTGGTGGGGGGGTGGTGTCTGTGTTGGAGGGGGGGGTGTGGTGTCTGTGTTGGGATTGGGGGGGTGGTGTCTGTGTTGGGGGGGGAGTGATGGTGTCTGTGTTCGGGGTGTGGTGTCTGTGTTGGGGGGTGGGTGGTGGTGTCTTTGTTGGGGGTGGGGGTGGTGTCTGTGTTGGGGGAGGGTGTTGTCTGTGTTGGGGGTGGGGGTGGGGGTGGGGGTCTCTGGGGCCGGGTTTGGGGGGGGGGTCTGATTCTTCGATCCAAGTACAATCTTCAACGAACAGTCCTTCAGGATGCAAAAACCAAAAAAAAACGGGCAACCATATCTGACAAAGGAAGTTAAAGATTGTATAAGGTTTTGTAAAAGGCCGTTAAAGTTGCCAGAAATAGTTGTAAACCTGTGAATTGGAAATTTTCGGAATCCAGCAAAGGAAAATCACGAAACTAATAAAGAAAGGGAGAACATAGCAACAGTGCAGGAGGGGGCCATTCAGCCCTTTGAGTCTGCACCGCCCCTCTGAAAGAACACCCCACTTGAGTTCACTCCCCCAGCCCGTGTCTGTCATCCCAACTAGCCTTTGTGGAGGGGCAATTTATCATGGCCAATCCACCTAACCTGCACGTCTTTGGACTGTGGGAGGAAACCGGAGCATCCGGAGGAAACCCACGCAGACGCGGGGAGAAAGTGCAGACTCCGCTCGTTCAC
Source organism: Scyliorhinus torazame (assembly GCF_047496885.1). Lineage (NCBI taxonomy): Eukaryota > Metazoa > Chordata > Chondrichthyes > Carcharhiniformes > Scyliorhinidae > Scyliorhinus > Scyliorhinus torazame. Next base: position 39,472,645 of record NC_092728.1, read on the forward strand.
CCATGGTGGGGATTGAATCCGGATCCCTGGTGCTGTGAGATCTACCAAAAAATAAATAAAAACCGACTGCAAAAGCTTCAGTAGGTAAGTAAAAAGGAAGTGTCTGTTTAAGAGAAATGTTTGTCCGTTAAAGGCAGAGTCTTGAGAATTTATAACAGGGAATAGAGAAATGGCAGAGAGGCTAAATGATTATTTTCTGTCTGTTTTCACTGAGGAAGACACAGGAAATTTCCCAGAGTTAGAGATTCAAGGGACTCGGGAGAATGAGAAATTGAAGGGAATTAGTATAAGTAAGAAGGTTATATTGGAGAAATGAATGGGGTTGAAAGTTGAAAAGTCCCCGGGACCCTGATATGCACCTGTGTTGAAAGAGGTAGAGGTGGAGATAGAACATAGAACATTACAGCGCAGTACAGGCCCTTCGGCCCTCGATGTTGCGCCGACCTGTGAAACCACTCTAAAGTCCATCTACACTTTTCCCTTATCGCCCATATGTCTATTCAATGACCATTTGAATGCCCTTAGTGTTGGTGAGTCCACTACTGTTCCAGGCAGGGCATTCCACGCCCTTAATACTCTCTGAGTAAAGAACCTACCTCTGACATCTGTCCTATATCTATCTCCCCTCAATTTAAAGCTAAGTCCCCTCGTGCTAGACATCACCATCCGAGGAAAATGCCTCTCACTGTCCACCCTATCCAATCCTCTGATCATCTTGTATGCCTCAATTAAGTCACCTCTTAACCTTCTTCTCTCTAACGAAAACAACCTCAAGTCCCTCAGCCTTCCCTCATAAGATCTTCCCTCCATACCAGGCAACATTCTGGTAAATCTCCTCTGCACCCTTTCCAATGCTTCCACATCCTTCCTATAATGCGGCGACCAGAATTGCACGCAATACTCCAAATGCGGCCGCAACAGAGTTTTGTACAGCTGCAACATGACCTCATGGCTCGGAAACTCAATCCCTCTACCAATAAAAGCTAACACACCGTACGCCTTCTTAACAACTCTCTCAACCTGAGTGGCAACTTTCAGGGATCTATGTACATGGACACCGCGATCTCTCTGCTCATCCACACTACCAAGAATCTTACCATTAGCCCAGTACTCTGTCTTCCTGTTATTGCTTCCAAAATGAATCATCACTTTTCTGCATTAAACTCCATTTGCCACCTCTCAGCCCAGCTCTGCAGCTTATCTATGTCCCTCTGTAACTTGTAACATCCTTCCGCACTGTCCACAACTCCACCGACTTTACTGTCATCTGCAAATTTACTCACCCATCCTTCTACGCCCTCCTCCAGATCATTTATAAAAGTGACAAACAGCAGTGGCCCCAAAACAGATCCTTGTGGTACACCACTAGTAACTGGACTCCAGGCTGAACATTTCCCATCAACCACCACCCTTTGTCTTCTTCCAGCTAGCCAATTTCTGATCCAAACTGCTAAATCACCCTGAATCCCATGCCTCCGTATTTTCTGCAATAGCCTACCATGGTGAACCTTATCAAACGCTTTACTGAAATCCATGTACACCACATCAACTGCTTTACCCTCATCCACCTGTTTGGTCACCTTCTCAAAGAACTCAGTAAGGTTTAGAACATAGAGAACATAGAAAAATACAGCACAGAACAAGCCCTTCGGGCCATGATGTTGTGCCGAACCTTTGTCCTAGATTAATCATAGATTAGATTATCATAGAATTTACAGTGCAGAAGGAGGCCATTCGGCCCATCGAGTCTGCACCGGCTCTTGGAAAGAGCACCCGACCCAAGGTCAACACCTCCACCCTATCCCCATAACCCAGTAACCCCACCCAACACTAAGGGCAATTTTGGACACTAAGGGCAATTTATCATGGCCGATCCACCTAACCTGCACATTTTTGTGAGGCACGACCTATCCTTCACAAAACTGTGTTGACTATCTCTAATCAAATTATTCCTTTCCAGATGATTATACATCCTATCTCTTATAAACCTTTCCAAGACCACAACAGAAGTAAGGCTCACTGGTCTATAGTTACCGGGGTTGTCTCTATTCCCCTCCTTGAACAAGGGGGCAACATTTGCTATCCTCCAGTCTTCTGGCACTATTCCTGTAGACAAAGATGACTTAAAGATCAAAGCCAAAGGCTCAACAATCTCCTCCCTAGCTTCCCAGAGAATCCTTGGATAAATCCCATCCGGCCCAGGGGACTTATCTATTTTCACACTTTCCAGAATTGCTAACACCTCCTCCTTATGAACCTCAAGCCCTTCTAGTCTCGTAGCCTGAATCTCAGTATTCTCCTCGATAACATTGTCTTTTTCCTGTGTGAATACTGATGAAAAATATTCATTTAGCACCTCTCCTTTCTCGGATTCCACGCACAACTTCCCACTACTGTCCTTGACTGGCCCTACTCTTACCCTAGTCATTCTTTTATTCCTGACATATCTATAGAAAGCTTTCGGGTTATCCTTGATCCTACCTGCCAAAGACTTCTTATGTCCCCCTCCTGGCTCTTCTTGGCTCTCTCTCTAGGTCCTTCCTAGCTAACTTGTAACTCTCGAGCGCCCTAACTGAACCTTCACGTCTCATCTTTACATAAGCCTCTTGACAAGTGTTTCAACTGCTTTCGTAAACCACGGTTCCCTCGCTCGACCACTTCCTCCCTGCCTGACAGGTACATACTAATTAAGGACACGCAGTAGCTGTTCCTTGAACAAGCTCCACATTTCCATTGTGCCCATCCCCTGCAGTTTTCCTCTCCATCCGATGCATCCTCAGTCTTGCCTCATCGCATCATAATTGCCTTTCCCCCAGATATAACTCTTGCCCTGCGGTATATACCTATCCCTTTCCATCACCAAAGTAAACTTAATCGAATTGTGGTCACTATCACCAAAGTGCTCACCTACCTCCAAATCTAACACCTGTCCTGGTTCATTACCCAGTACCAAATCCAATATGGCCTCGCCTCTTGTTGGCCTATCTACATACTGCGTCAGGAAACCCTCCTGCACACATTGGACAAAAACGGACCCATCTAAAGTGAACTGTAGCGTTTCCAGTCAATATTTGGAAAGTTAAAGTCCCCCATAACAACTACCTTGTTGCTTTCACTCCTATCCAGAATCATCTTTGCAATCCTTTCCTCTACATCTCTGGAACTTTTCGGAGGCCTATAGAAAACCCCTTGCAGGGTGACCTCACCTTTCTTGCTTCTAACCTCAGCCCACACTACCTCAGTAGACGAGTCCTCATCAAACGTTCTTTCTGCCACCGTAATGCTGTCCTTGACTAACAATGCTACCCCTCCCCCTCTTTTACCACCACCCCTGAGCTTACTGAAATATCTCAACCCCGGCACCTGCAACAACCATTCCTGTCCCTGCTCTATCCATGTCTCCGAGATGGCCACAACATCGAAGTCCCAGGTACCAACCTTATTCCAGATGCTCCTGGCATTGAAGAAGACACACTTTAAACCACCTACCTGCCTGCCGGTACACTCCTGCAACTTTGAAAACCTTACTGATGACCTCACTACTCTCAACTCCTGTATACTGGAGCTACAATTCAGGTTCCCAATCCCCTGCTGATCTGGTTTAAACCCTCCCGAAGAGCATTAGCAAATATACCCCATCAGGATATTGGTACCCCTCTGGTCCAGGTGTAGACCATTCCGTTTGTAGAGGTCCCACCTACCCCAGAATGAGCCCCAATTATCCAGGAATCTTAAGCCCTCCTCCTGCACCATCCCTGTAGCCACGTGTTCAACTGGCTCTCTCTCCTATTCCTCGTCTCGCTAGCACGTGGCACGGGTAACAACCCAGAGATAATAACTGTCCTAGATCTAAGTTTCTACCCTAGCTCCCTGAATTCCTGCCTTACATCCCTGTCCCTTTTCCTACCTATGTCGTTGGTACCTATGTGGACCACAACTTGGGGCTGCTCCCCCCTCCCCCTTAAGGATCCCAAAACACGATCCGCGACATCGCGGACCCTGGCACCTGGGAGCAACACACCAACGGCGAGTCTCTCATTCCCACAGAATCTCTATCTAGCCCACTAACTATGGAGTCTCCAATGACTAATACTCTACTCCTCTCCCCCCCTTCCCTTCTGAGCAACAGGGACAGACTCTGTGCCAGAGACCTGTACCCCATGGCTTACCCCTGGTAAGTCTCCCCCCCCCCCCCCCCCCCACTCTCTCTCTCTCCCTCTCTCTCCCTCTCTCTCCCTCTCTCTCTCTCTCTCTCTCTCCTCCCCCCCCCCCTCTCTCTCTCTCTCTCCCTCTCTCTCTCTCTCTCTCTTCCCCCCCCCCCCCCCACCACACACAACAGTATCCAAAGCGGTATACTTGTTACTAAGGGGAACGACCACAGGGGATCCCTGTACTGACTGCTTCCTCCCAGCCCCTCTCACCGTCACCCATCTATCTTTATTCTTCGAAGTTACTACATCCCTGAAGCTACTATCTATAACCACCTCTGGTTATCCCGAATGATCCGAAGTTCATCCAGCTCCAGTTCCCCTAACACGGTTTCTGAGGAGCTGGAGATGGGTGCACGTCCCACAGATAAAATCTGCAGGGACAATTTGAGGTTCCTCCTCAAACATTCTGCAGGAGGAACATTGCACTTCCTTCCCCTCTGAATAAAACAAGAAAAAGATAGGAAGAGCTTACCTGATAATCACTCATCCCCTTAGGTTAGAGGAGGTGGAAGGGTGGGGGACACTACAAGTGTAGTGTCTCAGGTTTAGCAACCACCCAACTTATATACAGGTACTAACAAATCTTCCCAGAAATCCCCACGGCCGACTTCCTGCAGCTGCAAAGGTAAGTTTTTAAAGCTAACCTTACCTTCCTGCCAGGCACCTGGACATTGCTCCCGCCGGAAATCTGGAGGCATTGGTGATCATCTTCCAAAATTCTATAGATTCTGGAATGGTGACTGCTGATTGGAAGGTAGTAAATGTCACCCCATCATTTACAAAGGGAGGGAGAGAGAAAACAGGGAACTACAGAACTTTTTTTTTCTATTTTATAAATTTAATCCAATTATTATTTTTTTTAAATTAAAGGGCAATTTAGTGTGGCCAATCCACCTAGCCTGCACATCTTTGGGTTGTGGGGGTGAAACCCACGCTGACATGGGGAGAATGTGGAAACTCCACACGGACAGTGACCCGGGCCCTCAGCGCCGCAGTCCCAGTACTAAGCATTGCGCCACATGCCACCCCCAGGGAACTACAGACCTGTTAACCTGACATAAGCGGGAGGGCAAATGCTGGCATCTATTATAAAGGATGTGATAAATGAACTCTTGGACAATCATGATCTGATTGGGCATAGTCAGTATGGATTTATGAATAGGAAATGGTGTTTGAATCATAGAATTTGCAGTGCAGAAGGAGGCCATTGCCCATCAAGTCTGCACCGGCCCTGGAAAGAGCACCTACATAAGCCCACACCTCCACCCCATCCCCGTAACCAAGCCTAACCTTTTGGACACTAAGGGCAATTTAGGTTGGCCAATCCACCTAACCTGCACATCTTTGAACAGTTTGATGAACTTGCTGGAGTTTTTTGACAATGTTACCAATGAAATTGATAAAGGACCTTCAAGAAAAGTGGTATATTTGGACTCGAGGCTTTTGATAAAGTCCCTCATAGGAGATTGATTAGAAAAATATAAACATGGGATAGGATGTAATATACTGTCACAAATTGAAGATTGGCTAACAGGCACAAAACAGAGTGTAGGAATAAATAGGTCATTCTCACGTTGGCGTGCTGTGGCTAGTGGAGTACCACAAGGATCAGTACTTGGGGCCCAGCTATTCACAATATATTTAATGATTTGGATGTGGGGACCAACTGTAATATTTCCAAGTTCACGGATGACACAAAGCGAGGCGGGAATGTGTGTTGTGTAGTGGGTAAAGTCTTGGAGGGGATTATAAGAGACAAGATTTATAATCATCTAGATAGGAATAATATGATCAGGGATAGTCAGCATGGCTTTGTGAAGGGTAGGTCATGCCTCACAAACCTTATCGAGTTCTTTGAGAAGGTGACTGAACAGGTAGACGAGGGTAGAGCAGTTGATGTGGTGTATATGGATTTCAGCAAAGCGTTTGATAAGGTTCCCTACGGTAGGCTATTGCAGAAAATACGGAGGCTGGGGATTGAGGGTGATTTAGAGATGTGGATCAGAAATTGGCTAGCTGAAAGAAGACAGAGGGTGGTGGTTGATGGGAAATGTTCAGAATGGAGTTCTGTCACAAGTGGAGTACCACAAGGATCTGTTCTGGGGCCGTTGCTGTTTGTCATTTTTATCAATGACCTAGAGGAAGGCGCAGAAGGGTGGGTGAGTAAATTTGCAGACGATACTAAAGTCGGTGGTGTTGTCGATAGTGTGGAAGGAAGTAGCAGGTTACAGAGGGATATAGATAAGCTGCAGTGCTGGGCTGAGAGGTGGCAAATGGAGTTTAATGTAGAGAAGTGTGAGGTGATTCACTTTGGAAGGAAAAACAGGAATGTGGAATGTTTGGCTAATGGTAAAGTTCTTGAAAGTGTGGATGAGCAGAGGGATCTAGGTGTCCATGTACATAGATCCCTGAAAGTTGCCACCCAGGTTGATAGGGTGGTGAAGAAGGCCTATGGAGTGTTGGCCTTTATTGGTAGAGGGATTGAGTTCCGGAGTCAGGAGGTCATGTTGCAGCTGTACAGAACTCTGGTACGGCCGCATTTGAGTATTGCGTACAGTTCTGGTCACCGCATTATAGGAAGGACGTGGAGGCTTTGGAACGGGTGCAGAGGAGATTTACCAGGATGTTGCCTGGTATGGAGGGAAAATCTTATGAGGAAAGGCTGATGGACTTGAGGTTGTTTTCGTTAGAGAGAAGAAGGTTAAGAGGAGACTTAATAGAGGCATACAAAATGATCAGAGGGATAGATAGGGTGGACAGTGAGAGCCTTCTCCGCGGATGGAAATGGCTAGCACGAGGGGACATAGCCTTAAACTGAGGGGTAATAGATATAGGACAGAGGTCAGGGGTAGGTTCTTTACGCAAAGAGTAGTGAGGCCGTGGAATGCCCTACCTGCTACAGTAGTGAACTCGCCAACATTGAGGGCATTTAAAAGTTTATTGGATAAACATATGGATGATAATGGTATAGTGTAGGTTAGATGGCTTTTGTTTCGGTGCAACATCGTGGGCCGAAGGGCCTGTACTGCGCTGTATTGTTCTATGTTCTATGTTGTGAGGAAATTGCAAAGCGGTTGCAGGAGGATTTGGACAGACTTAGTGAGTGGCAAGAACATGGCGGATGGAATATAAATCTGGAAAAATATGAAGTAATCCACTTTGGTAAGAGGAACGGATGTGCAGAGTATTTCATAGAATTTACAGTGCAGAGGGAGGCCATTCGGCCTATCGAATTTGCACTGGCCCTTGGAAAGAACACCCTACTTAAGCCCACACCTCCACCCGATCCAGTACAAAGAACAAAGAAAAGTACAGCACAGGAACAGGCCCTTCGGCCCTCCAAGCCCGTGACGACCATGCTGCCCGACTAAACTACAATCTTCTACACTTCCTGGGTCCGTATCCCTCTATTCCCATCCTATTCATGTATTTGTCAAGATGCCCCTTAAATGTCACTATCGTCCCTGCTTCCACCACCTCCTCCGGCAGCGAGTTCCAGGCACCCACTACCCTCTATGTAAAAAAACTTGCCTCGTACATCTACTCTAAACCTTGCCCCTCACACCTTAAACCTATGCTCCCTAGTAATTGACCCCTGTACCCTGGGAAAACGCCTCTGACTATCCAGGCCTGTAGTTCCCTGGATTATCCTTGCTACCCTTCTTAAACAAAGGAACAACATTGGCTATTCTCCAGTCCTCCGGGTCATCACCTGAAGACAGTGAGGGTCCAAAGATTTCTGTCAAGGCCTCAGCAATTTCCTCTCTAGCCTCCTTCAGTATTCTGGGGTTGATCCCATCAGGCCCTGGAGACTTATAGAACATAGAACAATACAGCGCAGTACAGGCCCTTCGGCCCACGATGTTGCACCGAAACAAAAGCCATCTAACCTACACTATGCCATTATCATCCATATGTTTATCCAGTAAACTTTTAAATGCCCTCAATGTTGGCGAGTTCACTACTGTAGCAGGTAGGGCATTCCACGGCCTCACCACTCTTTGCGTAAAGAACCTACCTCTGACCTCTGTCCTATATCTATTACCCCTCAGTTTAAAGCTATGTCCCCTCGTGCCAGCCATTTCCATCCGCGGGAGAAGGCTCTCACTGTCCACCCTACCCAACCCCCTGATCATTTTGTATGCCTCTATTAAGTCTCCTCTTAACCTTCTTCTCTCCAACGAAAACAACCTCAAGTCCATCAGCCTTTCCTCATAAGATTTTCCCTCCATACCAGGGAACATCCTGGTAAATCTCCTCTGCACCCGCTCCAAAGCCTCCACGTCCTTCCTATAATGCGGTGACCAGAACTGTACGCAATACTCCAAATGCGGCCGTACCAGAGTTCTGTACAGCTGCAACATGACCTCCCGACTCCGGAACTCAATCCCTCTACCAATAAAGGCCAACACTCCATAGGCCTTCTTCACAACCCTATCAACCTGGGTGGCAACTTTCAGGAATCTATGTACATGGACACCTAGATCCCTCTGCTCATCCACACTTTCAAGAACTTTACCATTAGCCAAATATTCCGCATTCCTGTTATTCCTTCCAAAGTGAATCACCTCACACTTCTCTACATTAAACTCCATTTGCCACCTCTCAGCCCAGCTCTGCAGCTTATCTATATCCCTCTGTAACCTGCTACATCCTTCCACACTATCGACAACACCACCGACTTTAGTATCGTCTGCAAATATACTCACCCACCCTTCTGCGCCTTCCTCTAGGTCATTGATAAAAATGACAAACAGCAACGGCCCCAGAACAGATCCTTGTGGTACTCCACTTGTGACTGTACTCCATTCTGAACATTTCCCATCAACCACCACCCTCTGTCTTCTTTCAGCTAGCCAATTTCTGATCCACATCTCTAAATCACCCTCAATCCCCAGCCTCCGTATTTTTTGCAATAGCCTACCGTGGGGAACCTTATCAAACGCTTTGCTGAAATCCATATACACCACATCAACTGCTCTACCCTCGTCTACCTGTTCAGTCAGATTCTCAAAGAACTCAATAAGGTTTGTGAGGCATGACCTACCCTTCACAAAGCCATGCTGACTATCCCTGATCATATTATTCCTATCTAGATGATTATAAATCTTGTCTCTTATAATCCCCTCCAAGACTTTACCCACTACAGACGTGAGGCTCACCGGTCTATAGTTGCCGGGGTTGTCTCTGCTCCCCTTTTTGAACAAAGGGACCACATTTGCTGCCCTCCAGTCCTCTGGCACTATTCCTGTTGCCAATGATGACATAAAAATCAAAGCCAAAGGTCCAGCAACCTCTTCCCTGGCCTCCCAGAGAATCCTAGGATAAATCCCATCAGGTCCCGGGGACTTATCTATTTTCAGCCTGTCCAGAATTGCCAACACCTCTTCCCTACGTACCTCAATGCCATCTATTCTATTAGCCTGGGGCTCAGCATTCTCCTCCACAACATTATCTTTTTCCTGAGTGAATACTGACGAAAAATATTCATTTAGTATCTCGCCTATCTCTTCAGACTCCACACACAACTTCCCATCCCTGTCCTTGACTGGTCCTACTCTTTCCCTAGTCATTCGCTTATTCCTGACATACCTATAGAAAGCTTTTGGGTTTTCCTTGATCCTTCCTGCCAAATACTTCTCATGTCCCCTCCTTGCTCGTCTTAGCTCTCTCTTTAGATCCTTCCTCGCTACCTTGTAACTATCCATCGCCCCAACCGAAACTTCACACCTCATCTTCACATAGGCCTCCTTCTTCCTCTTAACAAGAGATTCCACTTCCTTGGTAAACCACGGTTCCCTCGCTCGACGCCTTCCTCCCTGTCTGACCGGTACATACTTATCAAGAACACGCAGTAGCTGATCCTTGAACAAGCCCCACTTATCCAGTGTGCCCAACACTTGCAGCCTACATCTCCACCTTATCCCCCCCAAGTCACGTCTAATGGCATCATAATTGCCCTTCCCCCAGCTATAACGCTTGCCCTGCGGTGTATACTTATCCCTTTCCATCATTAACGTAAACGTCACTGAATTGTGGTCACTGTCCCCAAAGTGCTCTCCTACCTCCAAATCCAACACCTGGCCTGGTTCATTACCCAAAACCAAATCCAACGTGGCCTCGCCTCTTGTTGGCCTGTCAACATATTGTTTCAGGAAACCCTCCTGCACACACTGTACAAAAAACGACCCATCTATTGTACTCGAACTATATCTTTTCCAGTCAATATTTGGAAAGTTAAAGTCTCCCATAATAACTACCCTGTTACTTTCGTTCTTATCCAGAATCATCTTCGCCATCCTTTCCTCTACATCCCTAGAACTATTAGGAGGCCTATAAAAAACTCCCAACAGGGTGACCTCTCCTTTCCTGTTTCTAACTTCAGCCCATACTACCTCGGAAGAAGAGTCCCCATCTAGCATCCTCTCCGCCACCGTAATACTGCTCTTGACTAGCAGCGCCACACCTCCCCCTCTTTTGCCTCCTTCTCTGAGCTTACTAAAACACCTAAACCCCGGAACCTGCAACATCCATTCCTGTCCCTGCTCTATCCATGTCTCCGAAATGGCCACAACATCGAAGTCCCAGGTACCAACCCATGCTGCCAGTTCCCCTACCTTGTTTCGTATACTCCTGGCATTGAAGTAGACACACTTCAAACCACCTACCTGAACGCTGGCCCCCTCCTGCGACGTCAAATCTGTGCTCCTGACCTCTATACTCTCATTCTCCCTTACCCTAAAACTACAATCCAGGTTCCCATGCCCCTGCTGCATTAGTTTAAACCCCCCCAAAGAGCACTAACAAATCTCCCCCCCAGGATATTTGTGCCCCTCAGGTTCAGATGTAGACCATCCTGTCTGTAGAGGTCCCACCTTCCCCAGAAAGAGCCCCAGTTATCCAGAAATCTGAATCCCTCCCGCCTGCACCATCCCTGTAGCCACGTGTTTAAATGCTCTCTCTCCCTATTCCTCATCTCACTATCACGTGGCACGGGCAACAACCCAGAGAGAACAACTCTGTTTGTTCTAGTTCTGAGCTTCCATCCTAGCTCCCTGAAAGCCTGCCTGACATCCTTGTCCCCTTTCCTACCTATGTCGTTAGTGCCAATGTGGACCACGACTTGGGGCTGCTCCCCCTCCCCCCCTAAGGACCCGGAAAACACGATCCGAGACATCACGTACCCTTGCACCTGGGAGGCAACATACCAAACGTGAGTCTCTCACGCTCCCACAAAATCTCCTATCTGTGCCCCTGACTATAGAGTCCCCAATTACTAATGCTCTGCTCCTCTCCCCCCTTCCCTTCTGAGCAACAGGGACAGACTCCGTGCCAGAGGCCCGTACCCCATGGCTTACCCCTGGTAAGTCGTCCCCCCCACAAGTATCCAAAGCGGTATACTTGTTTCTCAGGGGAACGACCGCAGGGGATCCCTGCACTGACTGCTTTTTCCCAGTCCCTCTTACAGTTACCCACCTATCTCCAATCTTTGGTGTAACTAATTCCCTGAAGCTGCTATCTATGACCCCTTCTGCCTCCCGAATGATCCGAAGTTCTTCCAACTCCAGCTCCAGTTCCCTAACTCGGTCTTGGAGGAGCTGGAGATGGCAGCACTTCCTGCAGCTAAAATCAGCAGGGACACTAACTGCATCCCTCACCTCAAACATCCTGCAGGAGGAACATTGCACTCCCTTCCCTGCCATTCCTCTAACTTTCTACCAAGATCTGGCTAACAAAAAAATAATAATAATATAATAAAATATGGTACTTACCTCAGACCAATGGGTTTTATTGTTAGGTTAGAGGAGGAGGGCGGGTGGGAGACACTACACGTGTAGTGTCTCGGGTTTCCTCTCCACCAGAATTTATTGGTGAGGGTCTTCCCAGACGTCCGCGGGTCGACTTCCTGTTCCCGCCTAAAACACTAATTTAAAAAAAAATAAAAATTCTCAGCTCCTGCTGAAATTGACTAACCAGCCAGCTCCACTCCCGCCAAAATCGACTGGCCTGCCCCTGCAAAGACAAGTGCTTTTAAAGGACAGACTTACCTCCCAGCAACCACTTCCGCACTGCTCCCGCTGAAACTGACTCATCAGCTGTTCTCCCGCCGAAATCGACTTATCTACCGTAATATTTTTCAAGACGCCCAACAGGTCTTCTTTTTGGATCTCAATGTGACCCAGGCTATCTACACACCCTTCTCCAGACTCAACATCCACCAATTCCTTCTCTTTGGTGAATACTGATGCAAAGTATTAATTTAGTACCTCACCCATTTCCTCTGGCTCCACACATAGATTCCCTTGCCTATCCTTCAGTGGGCCAACCCTTTCCCTGGCTACCCTCTTGCTTTTTATGTATGTGTAAAATGCCTTGGGATTTTCCTTAACCCTATTTGCCAATGACTTTTCATGACTCCTTCTAGCCCTCCTGACTCCTTGCTTAAGTTCCTTCCTACTTTCCTTATATTCCACACAGGCTTCGTCTGTTCCCAGCCTTTTAGCCCAGACAAATGCCTCCTTTCTCTTTTTGACGAGGCCTACATTATCTCTCGTTATCCAAGGTTCCCGAAATTTGCCGTATTTATCCTTCTTCCTCACAGGAACATGCAGGTCCCGAATTCCTTTCAACTGACACTTGAAAGCCTCCCACATGTCAGATGTTGATTTAACCTCAAACATCCGCCCCCAATCTATGTTCTTCAGTTTCCACCTAATATTGTTATAATTAGCCTTCCCCAATTTAGCACATTCACCCTAGGACCACTCTTATCCTTGTCCACCAGCACTTTAAAACCATGCTGCCTCTCACTAATAATTTAAATTTGAATCTAGGTGGGAATTGAATCCAATCCAATCGGTAAGACTGTTCCTTTTAAATTTCAGGAGTTTAAATTAATTTAAATTAATTTAGAATTGCGCAGTGTAGGTTAACAAGGGCTGCCCCACCCACTCACATAACTGGTTGGCAGTTAAGTGTCAGTCACTTTAATCTACTTTGATCTAAAAGCAGGTGGGGGAGGGGAGTCAACTCAGGCCAATTTAAAAAGAGCAACTTGTAAACTCACTCCCAGTGAGTTCTCCCAGTGAGCCAGAGAAGAGACAGCCAGAGTGAGACAGCAAAGAGTGAGTTTGTGAATTTGAATCTAGATGGGAATTTGAAGCTGGGTGGGGAGGAAGTGCTTTTTATCCCTGGTAAGTAGTTTCTCTTTTCATTGTCTAATTTATTTATTTTTTTTCTTTTGTTTTTTGGAATTATAGTTGTATAAGTTTACCTAAGGTTTAAGACATGGCAGGCGATCCCAGACCCGTGTCATGCTCCTCGTGTGCGATGTGGGAGCTCAGGGACACGTCCTCTGTCCCTGGCTCCTTCACGTGCAAGAAGTGTGTCCAGTTGCAGCTCCTGTTAGACCGCTTGACGGCTTTGGAGCTGCAGATGAACTCACTTTGGAGCATCCGCGATGCTGAGGACGTCGTGGATAGCACGTTTAGCGAGTTGGTCACACCACAGGTGAAAGTTACTGAGGAAGATAGAAAACGGGTGACCAAAAGACAGAGCAAGAGTAGGAAGGCAGTGCAGGTGTCCCCTGCGGTCATCTCCCTGCAAAACAGATATACCGCTTTGGATACTGTTGAGGGAGATGGCTCACCAGGGGAAGGCAGCAGCAGCCAGGTTCATGGCACCGTGGCTGGCTCTGCTGTGCAGCTGGGCAGGAAGAAGAATGGCAGGGCTATAGTGATAGGGGACTCAATTGTAAGGGGAATAGACAGGCGGTTCTGCAGACGCAATCGAGACTCCAGGATGGTATGTTGCCTCCCTGGTGCAAGGGTCAAGGATGTCTCGGAGCGGCTGCAGGACATTCTGGGGGGGGGGGGGGGGGAGAGGGTGAACAGCCAGCAGTCGTGGTGCACATAGGCACCAACGATATAGGTAAAAAATGGGATGAGGTCCTACAAGCTGAATTCAGGGAGTTAGGAGTGAAACTAAAAAGTAGGACCTCAAAGGTAGTAATCTCAGGATTGCTACCAGTGCCACGAGCTAGTCAGAGTAGGAATGTCAGGATAGATGGGATGAATGTGTGGCTCGAGAGATGGTGCAAGAGGGAGGGATTCAATTTCCTGGGACATTGGAACCGGTTCTGGGGGAGGTGGGACCAGTACAAACCAGACGGTCTGCACCTGGGCAGGACTGGAACCTATGTTCTAGGGGGGGGGGGGGGGGGTTGCTGGAGCTGTTGGGGTTTAAACTAATGTGGCAGGGGGATGGGAACCGATGCAGGAAGTAAAACAGGGACAGAAACAAAAAGCAGTAAGGGGGAAAGTGTAAGGCAGAGAAGCCATAATCAAAAAGGGCGACAGTACAAGGTACAGTGACTGAGGGGAGCTCAGTGAATAGGCCCAGTAATACTGAAAGGAATAAAATGGGAAGTAAAAACATTAATGGTAAGCGACGCGGCAGGTTGTTACATGAAGATATGGGTTCAACGACAAGGAAAATTAGGAGAAAAGTTAAGAGGAAATATAACTTAGGAGGGGTTACTGATCGAGGTGTTAAGATTCAAAACAGAGGTAAAAAGGCCAAGTGTACTTTACCTGAATGCTCGTAGTATTCGGAATAAGATAAATGAGTTGATGGCGAAATCATCGTGAATGACTATGATTTAGTGGCCGTTACTGAAACATGGTTCAAGGATGGTCATGACTGGGAGTTAAATATCCGAGGGTATCAAACTATTCGGAAGGACAGAGTGGATGGTAAGGCTCTGGTATTTAAGGATGACATCCGGGCAATAGTAAGGGATGACATCGGTGCTATGGAGGATAAGGTTGAATGCATTTGGGTGGAAATCAGGAATAGTAAGGCGAAAAAGTCACTGATAGGAGTGTCTATAGGCTACCGAATAGTAACATTATGGTGGGGCAGGCAAAAGACAAAGAAATAACGGATGCATGTAGAAATGGTACAGCAGTTATCATGGGGGATTTTAATCTACATGTCGATTGGTTTAACCAGGTCGGTCAAGGCAGCCTTGAGGAGGAGATTATAGAATGTATCCGCGATAGTTTCCTAGAGCAGTATGTAATGGATCCTACGAGGGAACAAACGGTCCTAGATCTGGTCCTGTGTAATGAGGCGGGATTGATTCATGATGTCCTAGTTAGGGATCCTCTCGGAAGGAGCGATCACAATATGGTGGAATTTAAAATACAGATGGAGGGTGAGAAGGTAAAATCAAGCACTAGTGTTTTGTGCTTAAACAAAGGAGATTACAATGGGATGAGAGAAGAACTAGCTAAGGTAGACTGGGAGCAAAGACTTTTATGGTGAAACAGTTGAGGAACAGTGGAGAACCTTCCAAGCAATTTTTCACAGTGCTCAGCAAAGGTTTATACCAACAAAAAGGAAGGACGGTAGAAAGAGGGAAAATCGACCATGGATATCTGAGGAAATAAGGGAGAGTATCAAATTGAAGGAAAAAGCATACAAAGTAGCAAAGATTAGTGGGAGACTGGAAGACTGGGAAATCTTTATGGGGCAACAGAAAGCTACTAAAAAAGCTATAAAGAAGAGTAAGATAGATTATGAGAGTAAACTTGCTCAGAATATAAAAACAGATAGTAAAAGTTTCCACAAATATATGAAACAAAAACGAGTGGCAAAGGTAAATGTTGGTCCTTTAGAGGATGAGAAGGGAGATTTAATAATGGGAGATGAGGAAATGGCTGAGGAACTGAACAGATTTTCTGGGTCGGTCTTCACAGTGGAAGACACAAATAACATGCCAGTGACTGATAGAAATGAGGCTATGACAGGTGAGGACCTTGAGAGGATTGTTATCATTAAGGAGGTAGTGATGGGCAAGCTAATGGGGCTAAAGGTAGACAAGTCTCCTGGCCCTGATGGAATGCATCCCAGAGTGCTAAAAGAGATGGCTAGGGAAATTGCAAATGCACTAGTCATAATTTACCAAAATTCACTCGTCTCTGGGTGCTCCCAGGGGATTGGAAATTAGCAAACATGACACCACTGTTTAAAAAGGGAGGTAGGCAGAAAGAGGATAATTATAGGCCCGTGAGCTTAACTTCGGTAGTAGGGAAGGTGCTGAAATCTATCATCAAGGAAGAAATAGCGAGGCATCTGGATGGAAATTGTCCCATTGGGCAGACACAGCATGGGTTCATAAAGGGCAGGTCGTGCCTAACTAATTTAGTGGAATTTGAGGACATTACCAGTGCGGTAGATAACGGGGAGCCAATGGATGTGGTATATCTGGATTTCCAGAAAGTCTTTGACAAGGTGCCACACAAAACGTTGCTGCGTAAGATAAAGATGCATGGCATTAAGGGTAAAGTGAATAGAGGATTGGTTAATTAATAGAAAGCAAAGAGTGGGGATTAATGGGTGTTTCTCTGGTTGGCAATCAGTAGCTAGTGGTGTCCCGCAGGGATCAGTGTTGGGCCCACAATTGTTCACAATTTACATAGATGATTTGGAGTTGGGGAGCAAGGGTAATGTGTCCAAGTTTGCAGACGGCACTAAGATAAGTGGTAAAGCAAAAAGTGCAGAGGATACCGGAAGTCTGCAGAGGGATTTGGATATGCCAAGTGAATGGGCTAGGGTCTGGCAGATGGAATACAATGTTGAAAAATGTGAGGTTATCCATTTTGGTAGGAATAACAGGAGGGGTTCAACAATATTATTATTTAAATGGGATTATTATTTGAATGATAAAATATTAAAACATGCTGCTGTACAGAGAGACCTGGGTATGCTAGTGCATGAGTCGCATAAAGTTGGTTTACAGGTGCAACAGGTGATTAAGAAGGCAAAATTGAATTTTGTCCTTCATTGCTAGAGGGATGGAGTTTAAGACTAGGGAGGTTATGCTGCAATTGTATACGGTGTTAGTGAGGCCACACCTGGGGTATTGTGTACAGTTTTGGTCTCCTTACTTGAGAAAGGACGTACTGGCACTGGAGGGTGTGCAGAGGAGATTTACTAGGTTGATCCCAGAGCTGAAGGGATTGGATTACGAGGAGAGGTTGAGTAGACTGGGACTGTACTGGTTGGAATTTAGATGGATGAGGGGGGATCTTATAGAACCATGTAAAATTATGAAGGGAATAGATAGGATAGATGTGGGCAGGTTGTTTCCACTGGTGGGTGAAAGCAGAACTAGGGGGCCTAGCCTCAAAATAAGGGGAAGTAGATTTAGGACTGAGTTTAGGAGGAACTTCTTCACCCAAAGGGTTGCGAATCTATGGAATTCCTTGCCCAGTGAAGCAGTAGAGGCTCCTTCATTAAATGTTTTTAAGATAAAGATAGATAGTTTTTTGAAGAATAAAGGGATTAAGGGTTATGGTGTTCGGGCCGGAAAGTGGAGCTGAGTCCACAAAAGATCAGCCATGATCTCATTGAATGGCGGAGCAGGCTCGAGGGGCCAGATGGCCTACTCTTGCTCCTAGTTCTTATGTCCTTATGAATTGTGGTCACTGTTCCCGAAGTGCTCCCCTACTGAAACTTCTACTCCCCTACTGAAACTTCTACTCCCCTACTGAAACTTCTACCACCTGGCTGGGCTCATTCCCCAATACCAGGTCCAGTACAGCCCCTTCCCTAGTTGGACTGTCTACATATTGTTGAACCCCTCCTGGATGCTCCTTACAAACTCTGCCGCGTCTAAGCCCCTGGCACTAAGTGAGTCCCAGTCAATATTGGGGAGGTTGAAGTCTCCCATCACAACAACCCTGTTGTTTTTACTCCTTTCCAAAATTTGTCTACCTATCTGCTCTTCTATCTCCCACTGGCTGTTGGGAGGCCTGTAGTAAACCCCCAACATTGTGACTGCACCCTTCTTATTCCTGATCTCTACCCATATAGCCTCACTGCCCTCTGAGGTGTCCTCCCGTAGTACAGCTGTGATATTCTCCCAGTAACCACGCCTAGCCTTTTTTTTTTGGACACTAAGGGCAATTTAGTATGGCCGTTCCACCTAACTTGCACATCTGTTGCATCTCAGAGGGTAGTATGGTAGCACAGTGGTGAGCACAGTTGCTTCACTGCTCCAAGGTCCCAGGTTCGATTCCCGGCTTGGGTCACTGACTATGCGGAGTCTGAATGTTCTCCCCGTGTCTGCGTGGTTTTCCGGTTTCCTCCCACAGTCCAAAGACATGCAGGTTAGGTGGATTGGCCATGCTAAATTGCCCTTTGTGTCCATAAAAGGTTAGCTGGGTTATGGAGATAGTGCGGAAGTGTGGGCTTTAGTGGGGGGGCTCTTTCCAAGAGCCGGTGTAGACTCGATAGGCCGAATAGCCTCCTTCTGCACTGTAAATTAAGATATCTTTGCACTGTGGGAGGAAACTAGAGCACCTGGAGGAAACCCACGGGACATGGGGAGAACGTGCAGACTCCGTACAGACAGTGACCCAAGCCGGGAATCGAACCTACGTCCCTGGCACTGTGACGCAACAGTGCTAACCACCGTTCTACCGTGCCGCCCATCCTACATGGTAAGAGATGAGAAAGTGTAGATGTACAAAGGACCTAGGTGGTCAGATGCAGCAAGCTATTAGAAAGGCAAATGGAATGTTAGCCTTTACTAGACGAATTGAGTACAGGAGTAGTGAGGTCTTGCTTCAGTTATATAGAAGCTTGGTTAGATCGCACCTGAGTACTTTGTGCAGTTTAGTTCCCTTACCTCAGAAAGGATATTATTACCATAGGGATCACAACTCGGGTTCACCAGACTTGTTCCGGGGATGGTGGGACTGTCTAATGAAGTGAGATTGGAGAAACTGGGCCTGTATTCGCTAGAGTTTCAAAGAATGAGAGGTAATCTCATTGAAACCTGCAAAGTACTTAAAGGAACAGACAGGGTAGGGACAGGCAAGATGTTCTCCTTGGTTGGAGAATCTAGAAACAGAGGACACAATTTCACAATAAGGAGGATGCCACTTCGGACCGAGGAGAAATTGGTTGTGAATCTTTGGAATTCTCGACCCCAGAGGCGGTAGAAGCTCAGTCACTGAGTATGTTTAAAGCAGAGATTGATAGATTTCTGAATACCAATGAGTGAAAGGGTTAAGGGGATGTTGGGGGTAAAAGACATTGAAGCGACCAATCAGCAATGATCGTATTAAATGGAGCAGGCTCGACGGGCTGAATGGCCTTATGTTCCAATAAATCTACAGGCTCCATGGCACGTGTTACTCCATCAAAGAACTCCAATCAATTGGTTAAACATGGTTGCCCTTTCACAAAACCTGACAATGGTTTAGTTGGGGTGTAGGCCCATTTGTGGGTGGGTAAGTGGGTGTACATCTGGGGGTGGTGGGTGTATGTGGGGGTGGTGGTGGTGTGCTGGGGGAATGGGGTAGGGAAGGATTATGGAGGGCTCCGGGCATGTATGGACTTTGTGTGTGGCGGGGGGGGGGGGGGGGGGGGGGGCGGTGGCAGCTGTGGGTGGGGGGGGGGGGGGGGGGGTGACTGTGGGTGGGTGTCTGGTACACACAGGATCTGCCGTGGTTCGGTTTCTCTGAGGGTGGTGCTGTTGGCTCAGTCTGACGATTGATCAATGTGACGGGTTTAGTAACTGAAGAGCTGTCATTAACGAGTGAACCTTGAGCAGAGTCAGGAGGCGGGCGGGGGACATCAGATATAATATCTGACCATGTTTGTGATGGGTTCTTGCTCGGGATACTCCTGTGGTGCCTGAAGGTTAACCATTCTTTGATATTCTTTTGTCTGCAGGGCTTTGGCCGGGCAGATCATGAGATAACTACAGCCATCCTGAAATCCAGGTACCCAGACTACAGCGTGACCTGGACAAATGAGGGTTACTGAGATGGGAGCCCGCACAAGTGTCCCAGTGTGCCAGACGCTCAACTCATTCCTCTGGACTCTGAAAGCTCTGGTTGGAGATGCACTGATCATGAATGATTGAGATCTGAATTAAATTATCACTCTTCCTTAACGGTATAGCACAGATTACTCTCTTGTGCCTCTGAAGCAACCCCGCATAGGACACTTGGTCAAACTGTGTCAAAGTGAGAGTTCATCCATCGTCACTGCCACGCACTGGACTCTCACTCACTGCCCCGCACTGGACTCTCACTCACTGCCCCGCACTGGACTCTCACTCACTCACTGCCCCGAACTGGACTCTCACTCACTCACTGCCCCGCACTGGACTCTCACTCACTGCCCCGCACTGGACTCTCACTCACTGCCCCGCACTGGACTCTCACTCACTGCCCCGCACTGGACTCTCACTCACTGCCCCGCACTGGACTCTCACTCACTGCCCCGCACTGGACTCTCACTCACTGCCCCGCACTGGACTCTCACTCACTGCCCCGCACTGGACTCTCACCCACTGCCCCGCACTGGATTCTCACCCACTGCCCCGCACTGGACTCTCACCCACTGCCCCGCACTGGACTCTCACCCACTGCCCCGCACTGGACTCTCACCCACTGCCCCGCACTGGACTCTCACCCACTGCCCCGCACTGGACTCTCACCCACTGCCCCGCACTGGACTCTCACCCACTGCCCCGCACTGGACTCTCACCCACTGCCCCGCACTGGACTCTCACCCACTGCCCCGCACTGGACTCTCACCCACTGCCCCGCACTGGACTCTCACCCACTGCCCCGCACTGGATTCTCACTCTCTGCCCCACACTGGACTCTCACTCTCTGCCCCGCACAGGACCCTCACTCAGTGCCCCGCACTGGACTCTAACTCAGTGTCCCGCACTGGACTCTCACTCAGTGCCCCGCACTGGACTCTCACTCACGGCCCCGCACTGGACTCTCACTCACGGCCCCACACTGGACTCTCACTCACTGCCCCGCACTGGACTCTCACTCACTGCCCCGCACTGGACTCTCACTCACTGCCCCTCACTGGACTCTCACTCACTGCCCCACACTGGACTCTCACTCACTGCCCCACACTGGACACTCACTCACTCACTGCCGTGCACTGGACTCTCACTCACTGCCCCGCACTGGACCCTCACTCACTGCCCCGCACTGGATCTTCACTCACTGCCCCGCACTGGACCCTCACTCACTGCCCAGCACTGGACCCTCACTCACTGCCCCGCACTGGACCCTCACTCACTCACTGCCCCGCACTGGACTCTCACTCACTCACTGCCCCGCACTGGACTCTCACTCACTCACTGCCCCGCACTGGACTCTCACTCACTGCCCTGCACTGGACTCTCACTCACTGCCCCGCGCTGGACTCTCATTCCCTGCCCCGCGCTGGACTCTCACTCCCTGCCCCGCGCTGGACTCTCACTCACTGCCCCGCGCTGGACTCTCACTCACTGCCCCGCACTGGACTCTCACTCCCTGCCCCGCGCTGGACTCTCACTCCCTGCCCCGCGCTGGACTCTCACTCACTGCCCCGCGCTGGACTCTCACTCACTGCCCCGCGCTGGACTCTCACTCACTGCCCCGCGCTGGACTCTCACTCACTGCCCCGCACTGGACTCTCACTCACTGCCCTGCACTGGACTCTCACTCACTGCCCTGCACTGGACTCTCACTCACGGCTCTGCACTGGACACTCACTCACTGCGCCGCACTGGACCCTCACGGCCCCGCACTGGACTCTCACTCTCTGCCCCGCACAGGACCCTCACTCAGTGCACCGCACTGGACTCTCACTCAGTGTCCCGCACTGGACTCTCACCCACTGCCCCGCACTGGACTCTCACCCACTGCCCCGCACTGGACTCTCACCCACTGCCCCGCACTGGACTCTCACCCACTGCCCCGCACTGGACTCTCACCCACTGCCCCGCACTGGACTCTCACCCACTGCCCCGCACTGGATTCTCACTCTCTGCCCCACACTGGACTCTCACTCTCTGCCCCGCACAGGACCCTCACTCAGTGCCCCGCACTGGACTCTAACTCAGTGTCCCGCACTGGACTCTCACTCAGTGCCCCGCACTGGATTCTCACTCTCTGCCCCACACTGGACTCTCACTCTCTGCCCCGCACAGGACCCTCACTCAGTGCCCCGCACTGGACTCTAACTCAGTGTCCCGCACTGGACTCTCACTCAGTGCCCCGCACTGGATTCTCACTCTCTGCCCCGCACTGGACTCTCACCCACTGCCCCGCACTGGATTCTCACTCTCTGCCCCACACTGGACTCTCACTCTCTGCCCCGCACAGGACCCTCACTCAGTGCCCCGCACTGGACTCTCACTCACGGCCCCGCACTGGACTCTCACTCACGGCCCCACACTGGACTCTCACTCACTGCCCCGCACTGGACTCTCACTCACTGCCCCGCACTGGACTCTCACTCACTGCCCCTCACTGGACTCTCACTCACTGCCCCACACTGGACTCTCACTCACTGCCCCACACTGGACTCTCACTCACTCACTGCCCCGCACTGGACTCTCACTCACTGCCCGCACTGGACTCTCACTCACTGCCCCGCACTGGACTCTCACTCACTGCCCCGCACTGGACTCTCACTCACTGCCCCACACTGGACTCTCACTCACTGCCCCGCACTGGACACTCACTCACTCACTGCCGTGCACTGGACTCTCACTCACTGCCCCACACTGGACACTCACTCACTCACTGCCGTGCACTGGACTCTCACTCACTGCCCCGCACTGGACCCTCACTCACTGCCCCGCACTGGACTCTCACTCACTCACTGCCCCGCACTGGACCCTCACTCACTCACTGCCCCGCACTGGACCCTCACTCACTCACTGCCCCGCACTGGACTCTCACTCACTGCCCTGCACTGGACTCTCACTCACTGCCCTGCACTGGACTCTCACTCACTCACTGCCCCGCACTGGACTCTCACTCACTGCCCTGCACTGGACTCTCACTCACTGCCCCGCGCTGGACTCTCATTCCCTGCCCCGCGCTGGACTCTCACTCACTGCCCCACACTGGACTCTCACTCACTGCCCCGCGCTGGACTCTCACTCCCTGCCCCGCGCTGGACTCTCACTCACTGCCCCGCGCTGGACTCTCACTCACTGCCCCGCACTGGACTCTCACTCCCTGCCCTGCACTGGACTCTCACTCACGGCTCTGCACTGGACACTCACTCACTGTGCCGCACTGGACCCTCACGGCCCCGCACTGGACTCTCACTCACTGCCCCACACTGGACTCTCACTCTCTGCCCCGCACAGGACCCTCACTCAGTGCACCGCACTGGACTCTCACTCAGTGTCCCGCACTGGACTCTCACTCACGGCCCCGCACTGGACTCTCACTCTCTGCCCCGCACAGGACCCTCACTCAGTGCACCGCACTGGACTCTCACTCAGTGTCCCGCACTGGACTCTCACTCAGTGCCCCGCACTGGACTCTCACTCACGGCCCCGCACTGGACTCTCACTCACGGCCCCACACTGGACTCTCACTCACTGCCCCGCACTGGACTCTCACTTACTGCCCCGCACTGGACTCTCACTCACTGCCCCACACTGGACTCTCACTCACTGCCCCGCACTGGACTCTCACTCACTGCCCCACACTGGACTCTCACTCACTGCCCCACACTGGACACTCACTCACTCACTGCCGTGCACTGGACTCTCACTCACTGCCCCGCACTGGACTCTCACTCACTGCCCCGCACTGGACCCTCACTCACTGCCCCGCACTGGATCTTCACTCAATGCCCCGCACTGGACTCTCACTCACTGCCCCACACTGGACTCTCACTCACTGCCCCACACTGGACTCTCACTCACTGCCCCTCACTGGACTCTCACTCACTGCCCCACACTGGACTCTCACTCACTGCCCCTCACTGGACTCTCACTCACTGCCCCGCACTGGACCCTCACTCACTCACTGCCCCGCACTGGACTCTCACTCACTCACTGCCCCGCACTGGACTCTCACTCACTGCCCTGCACTGGACTCTCACTCACTGCCCCGCGCTGGACTCTCACTCACTGCCCCGCGCTGGACTCTCACTCCCTGCCCCGCGCTGGACTCTCACTCACTGCCCCACACTGGACTCTCACTCCCTGCCCCGCGCTGGACTCTCACTCCCTGCCCCGCGCTGGACTCTCACTCCCTGCCCCGCACTGGACTCTCACTCACTGCCCCGCACTGGACTCTCACTCACTGCCCCGCACTGGACTCTCACTCACTGCCCTGTACTGGACTCTCACTCACTGCCCTGCACTGGACTCTCACTCACGGCTCTGCACTGGACACTCACTCACTGCGCCGCACTGGACCCTCACGGCCCCGCACTGGACTCTCACTCACTGCCCCACACTGGACTCTCACTCTCTGCCCCGCACAGGACCCTCACTCAGTGCCCCGCACTGGACTCTCACTCAGTGTCCCGCACTGGACTCTCACTCAGTGCCCCGCACTGGACTCTCACTCACGGCCCCGCACTGGACTCTCACTCACGGCCCCACACTGGACTCTCACTCACTGCCCCGCACTGGACTCTCACTCACTGCCCCGCACTGGACTCTCACTCACTGCCCCACACTGGACTCTCACTCACTGCCCCACACTGGACTCTCACTCACTGCCCCACACTGGACACTCACTCACTCACTGCCGTGCACTGGACTCTCACTCACTGCCCCGCACTGGACCCTCACTCACTGCCCCGCACTGGATCTTCACTCACTGCCCCGCACTGGACCCTCACTCACTGCGCCGCACTGGACCCTCACGGCCCCGCACTGGACTCTCACTCACTGCCCCACACTGGACACTCACTCACTCACTGCCGTGCACTGGACTCTCACTCACTGCCCCGCACTGGACCCTCACTCACTGCCCCACACTGGACCCTCACTTACTGCCCAGCACTGGACCCTCACTCACTGGACCCTCACTCACTCACTGCCCCGCACTGGACTCTCACTCACTCACTGCCCCGCACTGGACTCTCACTCACTGCCCCGCACTGGACTCTCACTCACTCACTGCCCCGCACTGGACTCTCACTCACTGCCCTGCACTGGACTCTCACTCACTGCCCCGCACTGGACTCTCACTCACTGCCCCGCACTGGACTCTCGCTCACTGCCCCGCGCTGGACTCTCACTCACTGCCCCGCACTGGACTCTCACTCACTGCCCCGCACTGGACTCTCACTCACTGCCCCGCACTGGACTCTCACTCACTGCCCCGCACTGGACTCTCACTCACTCACTGCCCCGCACTGGACTCTCACTCACTCACTGCCCCGCGCTGGACTCTCACTCCCTGCCCCGCGCTGGACTCTCACTCCCTGCCCCGCGCTGGACTCTCACTCACTGCCCTGCACTGGACTCTCACTCCCTGCCCCGCGCTGGACTCTCACTCCCTGCCCCGCGCTGGACTCTCACTCACTGCCCCGCGCTGGACTCTCACTCCCTGCCCCGCGCTGGACTCTCACTCACTGCCCCGCGCTGGACTCTCACTCACTGCCCCGCGCTGGACTCTCACTCACTGCCCCGCGCTGGACTCTCACTCACTGCCCCGCGCTGGACTCTCACTCACTGCCCCGCACTGGACTCTCACTCACTGCCCCGCACTGGACTCTCACTCACTGCCCCGCACTGGACTCTCACTCACTGCCCTGCACTGGACTCTCACTCACGGCTCTGCACTGGACTCTCACTCACTGCGCCGCACTGGACCCTCACGGCCCCGCACTGGACTCTCACTCACTGCCCCGCACTGAACTCTTACACACTGCCCCGCACTGGACACTCACTCACTGCCCCGCACTGAACTCTTACACACTGCCCCGCACTGGACTCTCACTCGCTGCCCCGCACTGGACGCTCACTCGCTCGCTGCCCCGCACTGGACTCTCACTTGATCGCTGCCCCGCACTGGACTCTCACTCGATCACTGCGCCACACTGGACTCTCACTCGGTCGCTGCCCCACACTGGGCTCTCACTCAATCACTGGACTCTGACTCGATCACTGCCCCGCACTGGACTGTCACACGATTACTGCCCCGCACTGGACTGTCACCCGATCACTGCCCTGCACTGGACTGTCACTCGATCACTGCCCTGCACTGGACTCTCGGTCGACTGCTGCATCGTCTGGAAACACACTTGATCTACAAGACGCACTGCAGTAACTCAACAAGGTTCCTTCGACAGCACCTTCCAATCCCACTACCATCTAGAAGGACAAGAGCAGCAGAGACATGGAACCCCACCACCTGGAGGTTCCCCTCCAAGTCACTCACCACCCTGACTTGGAATTATATCGCCGTTCCTTCACTGTCGCTGGGGCAATATCCTGGAACTCCTTCCCTAACAGCACAGTGGGTGTACCTACACCTCAAGGACTGCAACGGTTCAAGAAGGTAACTCACCACCACCTTCTGAAAGGCAACTAGGGTTGGGCAATAAATGCTGGCCTAACCAGCGACACCCACATTCCATAAATGATTTTTTTTAATGGAAGGGCTTTGGCCGAGCAGGTCATGAGATAACTACAGCCATCCTGAAATCCAGGTCCCCAGAGTACAGTGTGACCTGGACAAATGAGGGTTACTGGCAACACCGCACAACTGTCCCAGTGTGCCAGAAGCTCAACTCATTCCTCTGGACTCTCACTCACTCACTGCCCCGCACTGGACTCTCACTCACTGCCCCGCACTGGACTCTCACTCACGGCCTCATACTGGACACTCACTCACTCACTACCCCGCACTGGACTCTCACTCACTGCCCCGCACTGGACTCTCACTCACTGCCCCGCACTGGACTCTCACTCACTGCCCCGCACTGGACTCTCACTCACTGCCCCGCACTGAATTCCAACTCACTCACTGCCCCGCACTGGACTCTCACTCACTGCCCCGCACTGAATTCCAACTCACTCACTGCCCCGCACTGAATTCCAACTCACTCACTGCCCCGCACTGGACTCTCACTCTCTGCCCCGCGCTGGACTCTAACTCACTGCCCCGCACTGGACTCTCACTGCCCCGCACTGGACTCTCACTCACTGCCCCGCACTGGACTCTCACTCACCGCCCCGCACTGGACTCTCACCCACTGCCCTGCACTGGACTCTCACTCACTGCCACGCACTGGAATCTCACTCACTCACTGCGCCACACTGGACTCTCGCTCACTGCTCCGCACTGGATTCTCACTCACTGCCCCGCACTGGACTCTCACTCACTGCCCCGCACTGGACTCTCACTCACTGCCCCGCACTGGACTCTCACTCACTGCCCCGCACTGGACTCTCACTCACTGCCCCGCACTGGACTCTCACTCACTGGCCCGCACTGGACTCTCACGGCCTTGCACTGGACACTGGTTCACTGCCCCGCACTGGACTTTCACCCACTGCGCCGCACTGGACTCCCACTCACTGCCCCGCACTGGACTCTCACTCACTGCCCCGCACTGAATTCCAACTCACTCACTGCCCCGCACTGGACTCTCACTCACTGCCCCGCACTGAATTCCAACTCACTCACTGCCCCGCACTGGACTCTCACTCTCTGCCCCGCACTGGACTCTAACTCACTGCCCCGCACTGGACTCTCACTGCCCCGCACTGGACTCTCACTCACTGGCCCGCACTGGACTCTCACGGCCTTGCACTGGACACTGGTTCACTGCCCCGCACTGGACTTTCACCCACTGCGCCGCACTGGACTCTCACTCACTGCCCCGCACTGGACTCTCACTCACTGCCCCGCACTGAATTCCAACTCACTCACTGCCCCGCACTGGACTCTCACTCACTGCCCCGCACTGAATTCCAACTCACTCACTGCCCCGCACTGGACTCTCACTCTCTGCCCCGCACTGGACTCTCACTCACTGGCCCGCACTGGACTCTCACGGCCTTGCACTGGACACTGGTTCACTGCCCCGCACTGGACTTTCACCCACTGCGCCGCACTGGACTCTCATCCACTGCTCCGCACTGGATTCTCACTCACTGCCCCACACTGGTCTCTCACTCACTGCCCCGCACTGGACTCTCACTCACTGCCCCGCACTGGACTCTCACTCCCTGCCCCGCGCTGGACTCTCACTCCCTGCCCCGCGCTGGACTCTCACTCCCTGCCCCGCGCTGGACTCTCACTCCCTGCCCCGCGCTGGACTCTCATTCCCTGCCCCGCGCTGGACTCTCACTCACTACCCTGCACTGGACTCTCACTCACTGCCCCACACTGGACTCTCACTCACTCACTGCCCTGTACTGGACTCTCACTCACTGCCCCGCACTGGACTCTCACTCACTGCCCAGCACTGGACTCTCACTCCATGCCCCGCGCTGGACTCTCACTCCATGCCCCGCGCTGGACTCTCACTCCCTGCCCCGCGCTGGACTCTCACTCCCTGCCCCGCGCTGGACTCTCACTCCATGCCCCGCGCTGGACTCTCACTGCCCCGCACTGGACTCTCACTCACTGCCCCACACTGGACTTTCACTCACTCACTGCCCCGCACTGGACTCTCTCGCACTGCCCTGCACTGGACTCTCACTCACTGTGCCGCACTGGACTCTCATTCACGGCCCTGCACTGGACACTCACTCACTGTACAGCACTGGACTCTCACGGCCCCGCACTGGACTCTCACTCATGGCCCTGCACTGGACTCTCACTCATGGCCCCGCACTGGACACTCACTCACTCACTGCCCTGCTCTGGACTCTCACTCACTGCCCCGCACTGGACGCTCACTCGCTCGCTGCCCCGCACTGGACTCTCACTCGATCGCTGCCCCGCACTGGACTCTCACTCGATCACTGCGCCACACTGGACTCTCACCCGGTCGCTGCCCCGCACTGGACTCTCACTCGATCACTGCGCCACACTGGACTCTCACCCGGTCGCTGCCCCGCAATGGGCTCTCACTCAATCACTGGACTCTCACTCGATCACTGCCCTGCACTGGACTGTCACACGATTACTGCCCTGCACTGGACTGTCACTCGATCACTGCCCTTCACTGGACTCTCGGTCGACTGCTGCATCGTCTGGAAACACACTTGATCTACAAGATGCACTGCAGTAACTCACCAAGGTTCCTTAGACAGCACCTTCCAAACCCACGACCATCTAGAAGGACAAGAGCAGCAGAGACATGGAACCCCACCACCTGGAGGTTCCCCTCCAAGTCACTTACCACCCTGACTTGGAATTATATTGCCGTTCCTTCACTGTCGCTGGGGCAATATCCTGGAACTCCTTCCCTAACAGCACAGTGGGTGTACCTACACCTCAAGGACTGCAACGGTTCAAGAAGGTAACTCACCACCACCTTCTGAAAGGCAACTAGGGATGGGCAATAAATGCTGGCCTAACCAGCGACACCCACATTCCATAAATTATTTTTTTTTAATGGAAGGTCTTTGGCCGAGCAGATCATGAGATAACTACAGCCATCCTGAAATCCAGGTCCCCAGAGTACAGTGTGACCTGGACAAATGAGGGTTACTGGCAACACTGCACAACATTCCCAGTGTGCCAGAAGCGCAACTCATTCCTCTGGACTCTCACTCACTCACTGCCCCGCACTGGACTCACACTCACTGCCCCGCACTGGACTCTCACTCACGGCCCCAGTCTGGACACTCACTCGCTGCCCCGCACTGGACTCTCACTTACGGCCCCGCACTGGACACTAGTTCACTGCCCCGCACTGGACTCTCACTCACGGCCCCGCACTGGACTCTCACTCACTGCCCCGCACTGGACTCTCACTCACTACCCTGCACTGGACTCTCACTCACTGCCCTGCACTGGACTCTCACTCACGGCTCTGCACTGGACACTCACTCACTGCGCCGCACAGGACCCTCACGGCCCCGCACTGGACTCTCACTCACTGCCCCACACTGGACTCTCACTCTCTGCCCCGCACAGGACCCTCACTCAGTGCCCCGCACTGGACTCTCACTCAGTGTCCCGCACTGGACTCTCACTCAGTGCCCCGCACTGGACTCTCACTCACGGCCCCGCACTGGACTCTCACTCACGGCCCCACACTGGACTCTCACTCACTGCCCCGCACTGGACTCTCACTCACTGCCCCGCACTGGACTCTCACTCACTGCCCCACACTGGACTCTCACTCACTGCCCCACACTGGACTCTCACTCACTGCCCCACACTGGACTCTCACTCACTGCCCCACACTGGACTCTCACTCACTGCCCCACACTGGACTCTCACTCACTGCCGTGCACTGGACCCTCACTCACTGCCCCGCACTGGACCCTCACTCACTGCCCCGCACTGGATCTTCACTCACTGCCCCGCACTGGACCCTCACTCACTGCGCCGCACTGGACCCTCACGGCCCCGCACTGGACTCTCACTCACTGCCCCACACTGGACTCTCACTCTCTGCCCCGCACAGGACCCTCACTCAGTGCCCCGCACTGGACTCTCACTCAGTGTCCCGCACTGGACTCTCACTCAGTGCCCCGCACTGGACTCTCACTCACGGCCCCGCACTGTACTCTCACTCACGGCCCCACACTGGACTCTCACTCACTGCCCCGCACTGGACTCTCACTCACTGCCCCGCACTGGACTCTCACTCACTGCCCCACACTGGACTCTCACTCACTGCCCCACACTGGACTCTCACTCACTGCCCCACACTGGACACTCACTCACTCACTGCCGTGCACTGGACTCTCACTCACTGCCCCGCACTGGACCCTCACTCACTGCCCCGCACTGGATCTTCACTCACTGCCCCGCACTGGACCCTCACTCACTGCCCAGCACTGGACCCTCACTCACTCACTGCCCCGCACTGGACTCTCACTCACTGCCCCGCACTGGACTCTCATTCACTGCCCCGCACTGGACTCTCATTCACTGCCCCGCACTGGACTCTCACTCACTGCCCCGCACTGGACTCTCACTCACTGCCCCGCAGTGGACTCTCACTCACTGCCCCGCACTGGACTCTCACTCACTGCCCCGCACTGGACTCTCACTCACTGCCCCGCACTGGACTCTCACTCACTCACTGCCCCGCACTGGACTCTCACTCACTGCCCCGCACTGGACTCTCACTCACTGCCCCGCACTGGACTCTCACTCACTGCCCCGCACTGGACTCTCACTCACTCACTGCCCCGCACTGGACTCTCACTCACTGCCCCGCACTGGACTCTCACTCACTCACTGCCCCGCACTGGACTCTCACTCACTGCCCCGCGCTGGACTCTCACTCCCTGCCCCGCGCTGGACTCTCACTCCCTGCCCCGCGCTGGACTCTCACTCCCTGCCCCGCGCTGGACTCTCACTCCCTGCCCCGCGCTGGACTCTCACTCCCTGCCCCGCGCTGGACTCTCACTCACTGCCCCGCACTGGACTCTCACTCCCTGCCCCGCGCTGGTTCTCTCACTCCCTGCCCCGCGCTGGACTCTCACTCCCTGCCCCGCGCTGGACTCTCACTCACTGCCCCGCGCTGGACTCTCACTCACTGCCCCGCGCTGGACTCTCACTCACTGCCCCGCACTGGACTCTCACTCACTGCCCCGCACTGGACTCTCACTCACTGCCCCGCACTGGACTCTCACTCACTGCCCTGCACTGGACTCTCACTCACGGCTCTGCACTGGACACTCACTCACTGCGCCGCACTGGAGCCTCACGGCCCCGCACTGGACTCTCACTCACTGCCCCGCACTGAACTCTTACACACTGCCCCGCACTGGACACTCACTCACTGCCCCGCACTGAACTCTTACACACTGCCCCGCACTGGACTCTCACTCACTGCCCCGCACTGAACTCTTACACACTGCCCCGCACTGGACTCTCACTCGCTGCCCCGCACTGGACGCTCACTCGCTCGCTGCCCCGCACTGGACTCTCACTTGATCGCTGCCCCGCACTGGACTCTCACTCGATCACTGCGCCACACTGGACTCTCACTCGGTCGCTGCCCCACACTGGGCTCTCACTCAATCACTGGACTCTGACTCGATCACTGCCCCGCACTGGACTGTCACACGATTACTGCCCCGCACTGGACTGTCACACGATTACTGCCCCGCACTGGACTGTCACCCGATCACTGCCCTGCACTGGACTGTCACTCGATCACTGCCCTGCACTGGACTCTCGGTCGACTGCTGCATCGTCTGGAAACACACTTGATCTACAAGACGCACTGCAGTAACTCAACAAGGTTCCTTCGACAGCACCTTCCAATCCCACTACCATCTAGAAGGACAAGAGCAGCAGAGACATGGAACCCCACCACCTGGAGGTTCCCCTCCAAGTCACTCACCACCCTGACTTGGAATTATATCGCCGTTCCTTCACTGTCGCTGGGGCAATATCCTGGAACTCCTTCCCTAACAGCACAGTGGGTGTACCTACACCTCAAGGACTGCAACGGTTCAAGAAGGTAACTCACCACCACCTTCTGAAAGGCAACTAGGGTTGGGCAATAAATGCTGGCCTAACCAGCGACACCCACATTCCATAAATGATTTTTTTTAATGGAAGGGCTTTGGCCGAGCAGGTCATGAGATAACTACAGCCATCCTGAAATCCAGGTCCCCAGAGTACAGTGTGACCTGGACAAATGAGGGTTACTGGCAACACCGCACAACTGTCCCAGTGTGCCAGAAGCTCAACTCATTCCTCTGGACTCTCACTCACTCACTGCCCCGCACTGGACTCTCACTCACTGCCCCGCACTGGACTCTCACTCACGGCCTCATACTGGACACTCACTCACTCACTACCCCGCACTGGACTCTCACTCACTGCCCCGCACTGGACTCTCACTCACTGCCCCGCACTGGACTCTCACTCACTGCCCCGCACTGAATTCCAACTCACTCACTGCCCCGCACTGGACTCTCACTCACTGCCCCGCACTGAATTCCAACTCACTCACTGCCCCGCACTGGACTCTCAATCTCTGCCCCGCACTGGACTCTAACTCACTGCCCCGCACTGGACTCTCACTGCCCCGCACTGGACTCTCACTCACTGCCCCGCACTGGACTCTCACTCACCGCCCCGCACTGGACTCTCACCCACTGCCCTGCACTGGACTCTCACTCACTGCCACGCACTGGAATCTCACTCACTCACTGCGCCACACTGGACTCTCGCTCACTGCTCCGCACTGGATTCTCACTCACTGCCCCGCACTGGACTCTCACTCACTGCCCCGCACTGGACTCTCACTCACTGCCCCGCACTGGACTCTCACTCACTGCCCCGCACTGGACTCTCACTCACTGCCCCGCACTGGACTCTCACTCACTGCCCCGCACTGGACTCTCACTCACTGGCCCGCACTGGACTCTCACGGCCTTGCACTGGACACTGGTTCACTGCCCCGCACTGGACTTTCACCCACTGCGCCGCACTGGACTCTCATCCACTGCTCCGCACTGGATTCTCACTCACTGCCCCACACTGGAATCTCACTCACTGCCCCGTACTGGTCTCTCACTCACTGCCCCGCACTGGACTCTCACTCACTGCCCCGCACTGGACTCTCACTCCCTGCCCCGCGCTGGACTCTCACTCCCTGCCCCGCGCTGGACTCTCACTCCCTGCCCCGCGCTGGACTCTCACTCCCTGCCCCGCGCTGGACTCTCATTCCCTGCCCCGCGCTGGACTCTCACTCACTACCCTGCACTGGACTCTCACTCACTGCCCCACACTGGACTCTCACTCACTCACTGCCCTGTACTGGACTCTCACTCACTACCCCGCACTGGACTCTCACTCACTGCCCAGCACTGGACTCTCACTCCATGCCCCGCGCTGGACTCTCACTCCATGCCCCGCGCTGGACTCTCACTCCCTGCCCCGCGCTGGACTCTCACTCCCTGCCCCGCGCTGGACTCTCACTCCCTGCCCCGCGCTGGACTCTCACTCCATGCCCCGCGCTGGACTCTCACTGCCCCGCACTGGACTCTCTCGCACTGCCCTGCACTGGACTCTCACTCACTGTGCCGCACTGGACTCTCATTCACGGCCCTGCACTGGACACTCACTCACTGTACAGCACTGGACTCTCACGGCCCCGCACTGGACTCTCACTCATGGCCCTGCACTGGACTCTCACTCATGGCCCCGCACTGGATACTCACTCACTGCCCCGCCCTGGACTCTCACTCATGGCCCCGCACTGGACACTCACTCACTCACTGCCCTGCTCTGGACTCTCACTCACTGCCCCGCACTGGACGCTCACTCGCTCGCTGCCCCGCACTGGACTCTCACTCGATCGCTGCCCCGCACTGGACTCTCACTCGATCACTGCGCCACACTGGACTCTCACCCGGTCGCTGCCCCGCACTGGACTCTCACTCGATCACTGCGCCACACTGGACTCTCACCCGGTCGCTGCCCCGCAATGGGCTCTCACTCAATCACTGGACTCTCACTCGATCACTGCCCTGCACTGGACTGTCACACGATTACTGCCCTGTACTGGACTGTCACTCGATCACTGCCCTTCACTGGACTCTCGGTCGACTGCTGCATCGTCTGGAAACACACTTGATCTACAAGATGCACTGCAGTAACTCACCAAGGTTCCTTAGACAGCACCTTCCAAACCCACTACCATCTAGAAGGACAAGAGCAGCAGAGACATGGAACCCCACCACCTGGAGGTTCCCCTCCAAGTCACTTACCACCCTGACTTGGAATTATATTGCCGTTCCTTCACTGTCGCTGGGGCAATATCCTGGAACTCCTTCCCTAACAGCACAGTGGGTGTACCTACACCTCAAAGACTGCAACGGTTCAAGAAGGTAACTCACCACCACCTTCTGAAAGGCAACTAGGGATGGGCAATAAATGCTGGCCTAACCAGCGACACCCACATTCCATAAATTATTTTTTTTTAATGGAAGATCATGAGATAACTACAGCCATCCTGAAATCCAGGTCCCCAGAGTACAGTGTGACCTGGACAAATGAGGGTTACTGGCAACACTGCACAACATTCCCAGTGTGCCAGAAGCGCAACTCATTCCTCTGGACTCTCACTCACTCACTGCCCCGCACTGGACTCACACTCACTGCCCCGCACTGGACTCTCACTCACGGCCCCAGGCTGGACACTCACTCGCTGCCCCGCACTGGACTCTCACTTACGGCCCCGCACTGGACACTAGTTCACTGCCCCGCACTGGACTCTCACTCACGGCCCCGCACTGGACTCTCACTCACTGCCCCTCACTGGACTCTCACTCACTGCCCCGCACTGAACTCTCACTCACTGCCCCGCACTGGACTCTCACTCACACACTGCCC
Organism: Scyliorhinus torazame; assembly: GCF_047496885.1. NCBI lineage: Eukaryota > Metazoa > Chordata > Chondrichthyes > Carcharhiniformes > Scyliorhinidae > Scyliorhinus > Scyliorhinus torazame. The sequence continues at coordinate 39,508,151 of NC_092728.1, forward strand.
CGCACTGGACTCTGACTCACTGCCCCGCACTTGACTCTCACACACTGCCCCGCACTTGCCTCTCACTCACTGCCCCAGACTGGACACTCACTCACTGCCCCGCACTGGACACTCACTCACTGCCCCGCACTGGACTCTCACTCACACACTGCCCCGCACTGGACTCTGACTCACTGCCCCGCACTGGACTCTGACTCACTGCCCCGCACTGGACTCTCACTCACTGCCCCGCACTTGACTCTCACACACTGCCCCGCACTTGCCTCTCACTCACTGCCCCAGAGTGGACACTCACTCACTGCCCCGCACTGGACTCTCACTTACGGCCCCGCACTGGACTCTGACTCACTGCCCCGCACTGGACGCTCACTCACACACTGCCCCGCACTGGACTCTGACTCACTGCCCCGCACTTGACTCTCACACACTGCCCCGCACTTGCCTCTCACTCACTGCCCCAGACTGGACACTCACTCACTGCCCCGCACTGGACACTCACTCACTGCCCCGCACTGGACTCTCACTCACACACTGCCCCGCACTGGACTCTGACTCACTGCCCCGCACTGGACTCTGACTCACTGCCCCGCACTTGACTCTCACACACTGCCCCGCACTTGCCTCTCACTCACTGCCCCAGACTGGACACACACTCACTGCCCCGCACTGGACTCTCACTCACTGCCCCTCACTGGACTCTCACTCACTGCCCCGCACTGGACTCTGACTCACTGCCCCGCACTGGACGCTCACTCACACACTGCCCCGCACTGGACTCTCACTCACTGCCCCGCACTGGACTCTGACTCACTGCCCCGCACTGGACGCTCACTCACACACTGCCCCGCACTGGACTCTCACTCACTGCCCCGCACTGGACTCTGACTCACTGCCCCGCACTTGACTCTCACACACTGCCCCGCACTTGCCTCTCACTCACTGCCCCAGACTGGACACTCACTCACTGCCCCGCACTGGACACTCACTCACTGCCCCGCACTGGACTCTCACTCACGGCCCCAGACTGGACACTCACTCACTGCCCCGCACTGGACTCTCATTTACGGCCCCGCACTGGACTCTCACTCACTGCCCCGCACTGGACTCTCACTCACTGCCCCGCACTGGACTCTCACTCACGGCCTCATACTGGACACTCACTCACTCACTACCCCGCACTGGACTCTCACTCACTGCCCCGCACTGGACTCTCACTCACGGCCCCAGACTGGACACTAGTTCACTGCCCCGCACTGGACTCTCACTCACGGCCCCGCACTGGACTCTCACTTCCGGCCCCGCACTGGACACTAGTTCACTGCCCCGCACTGGACTCTCACTCGCTGCCCCGCACTGGACTCTCACTTCCGGCCCCGCACTGGACACTAGTTCACTGCCCCGCACTGGACTCTCACTCACGGCCCCGCACTGGACTCTCACTCACTGCCCCTCACTGGACTCTCACTCACTACCCCACACTGGACTCTCACTCACTGCCCCGCACTTGCCTCTCACTCACTGCCCCGCACTGGACTCTCACTCACGGCCCCAGACTGGACACTCACCCACTGCCCCGCACTGGACTCTCACTTACGGCCCCGCACTGGACTCTCACTCACTGCCCCTCACTGGACTCACTCACTGCCCCGCACTGGACTCTGACTCACTCACTGCCCCGCACTGGACTCTCACACACTGCCCCGCACTGGACTCTCACTCACTGCCCCGCACTTGCCTCTCACTCACTGCCCCGCACTGGACTCTCACTCACGGCCCCAGACTGGACACTCACCCACTGCCCCGCACTGGACTCTCACTTACGGCCCCGCACTGGACTCTCACTCACTGCCCCGCACTGGACTCTCACTCACTGCCCCGCACTGGACTCTCACTCACTGCCCCGCACTGGACTCTCACTCACTGCCCCGCGCTGGACTCTCACTCACTGCCACGCACTGGACTCTCACTTACGGCCCCGCACTGGACTCTCACTCACTGCCCCGCACTGGACTCTGACTCACTCACTGCCCCGCACTGGACTCTCACTCACTGCCCCGCACTGGACTCTGACTCACTCACTGCCCCGCACTGGACACTCACCCACTGCCCCGCACTGGACTCTCACTTACGGCCCCGCACTGGACTCTCACTCACTGCCCCGCACTGGACTCTGACTCACTCACTGCCCCGCACTGGACTCTCACTCACTGCCCCGCACTGGACTCTGACTCACTCACTGCCCCGCACTGGACACTCACCCACTGCCCCGCACTGGACTCTCACTTACGGCCCCGCACTGGACTCTCACTCACTGCCCCGCACTGGACTCTCACTCACTGCCCCGCACTGGACTCTCACTCACTGCCCCGCACTGGACTCTCACTCACTGCCCTGCACTGGACTCTCACTCACTGGCCCGCACTGGACTCTCACTTACGGCCTTGCACTGGACACTAGTTCACTGCCCCGCACTGGACTTTCACCCACTGCGCCGCACTGGACTCTCATCCACTGCTCCGCACTGGATTCTCACTCACTGCCCCACACTGGACTCTCACTCACTGCCCCGTACTGGACTCTCACTCACTGCCCCGCACTGGACTCTCACTCACTGCCCCACACTGGACTCTCACTCACTCACTGCCCCGTACTGGACTCTCACTCACTGCCCCGCACTGGACTCTCACTCCATGCCCCGCACTGGACTCTCACTCACTGCCCCGCACTGGACTCTCACTCACTGCCCCGCACTGGACTCTCACTCACTCACTGCCCCGCACTGGACTCTCTCGCACTGCCCTGCACTGGACTCTCACTCACTGCCCCGCACTGGACTCTCATTCACGGCCCTGCACTGGACACTCACTCACTGTACAGCACTGGACTCTCACGGCCCCGCACTGGACTCTCACTCATGGCCCTGCACTGGACTCTCACTCATGGCCCCGCACTGGATACTCACTCACTGCCCCGCACTGGACTCTCACTCACTGCCCTGCTCTGGACTCTCACTCACTGCCCCGCACTGAACTCTTACACACTGCCCCGCACTGGACTCTCACTCACTGCCCCGCACTGGACTCTCACTCCCTGCCCCGCGCTGGACTCTCACTCCATGCCCCGCGCTGGACTCTCACTGCCCCGCACTGGACTCTCACTCACTGCCCCACACTGGACTTTCACTCACTCACTGCCCCGCAATGGACTCTCTCGCACTGCCCTGCACTGGACTCTCACTCACTGTGCCGCACTGGACTCTCATTCACGGCCCTGCACTGGACACTCACTCACTGTACAGCACTGGACTCTCACGGCCCCGCACTGGACTCTCACTCATGGCCCTGCACTGGACTCTCACTCATGGCCCCGCACTGGATACTCACTCACTGCCCCGCCCTGGACTCTCACTCATGGCCCCGCACTGGACACTCACTCACTCACTGCCCTGCTCTGGACTCTCACTCACTGCCCCGCACTGGACGCTCACTCGCTCGCTGCCCCGCACTGGACTCTCACTCGATCGCTGCCCCGCACTGGACTCTCACTCGATCACTGCGCCACACTGGACTCTCACCCGGTCGCTGCCCCGCACTGGACTCTCACTCGATCACTGCGCCACACTGGACTCTCACCCGGTCGCTGCCCCGCAATGGGCTCTCACTCAATCACTGGACTCTCACTCGATCACTGCCCTGCACTGGACTGTCACACGATTACTGCCCTGCACTGGACTGTCACTCGATCACTGCCCTTCACTGGACTCTCGGTCGACTGCTGCATCGTCTGGAAACACACTTGATCTACAAGATGCACTGCAGTAACTCACCAAGGTTCCTTAGACAGCACCTTCCAAACCCACTACCATCTAGAAGGACAAGAGCAGCAGAGACATGGAACCCCACCACCTGGAGGTTCCCCTCCAAGTCACTTACCACCCTGACTTGGAATTATATTGCCGTTCCTTCACTGTCGCTGGGGCAATATCCTGGAACTCCTTCCCTAACAGCACAGTGGGTGTACCTACACCTCAAGGACTGCAACGGTTCAAGAAGGTAACTCACCACCACCTTCTGAAAGGCAACTAGGGATGGGCAATAAATGCTGGCCTAACCAGCGACACCCACATTCCATAAATTATTTTTTTTTAATGGAAGGTCTTTGGCCGAGCAGATCATGAGATAACTACAGCCATCCTGAAATCCAGGTCCCCAGAGTACAGTGTGACCTGGACAAATGAGGGTTACTGGCAACACTGCACAACATTCCCAGTGTGCCAGAAGCGCAACTCATTCCTCTGGACTCTCACTCACTCACTGCCCCGCACTGGACTCACACTCACTGCCCCGCACTGGACTCTCACTCACGGCCCCAGTCTGGACACTCACTCGCTGCCCCGCACTGGACTCTCACTTACGGCCCCGCACTGGACACTAGTTCACTGCCCCGCACTGGACTCTCACTCACGGCCCCGCACTGGACTCTCACTCACTGCCCCGCACTGGACTCTCACTCACTACCCTGCATTGGACTCTCACTCACTGCCCTGCACTGGACTCTCACTCACGGCTCTGCACTGGACACTCACTCACTGCGCCGCACTGGACCCTCACGGCCCCGCACTGGACTCTCACTCACTGCCCCACACTGGACTCTCACTCTCTGCCCCGCACAGGACCCTCACTCAGTGCACCGCACTGGACTCTCACTCAGTGTCCCGCACTGGACTCTCACTCACGGCCCCGCACTGGACTCTCACTCTCTGCCCCGCACAGTACCCTCACTCAGTGCACCGCACTGGACTCTCACTCAGTGTCCCGCACTGGACTCTCACTCAGTGCCCCGCACTGGACTCTCACTCACGGCCCCGCACTGGACTCTCACTCACGGCCCCACACTGGACTTTCACTCACTGCCCCACACTGGACTCTCACTCACGGCCCCGCACTGGACTCTCACTCACGGCCCCGCACTGGACTCTCACTCACTGCCCCGCACTGGACTCTCACTCACTGCCCCGCACTGGACTCTCACTCACTGCCCCACACTGGACTCTCACTCACTGCCCCGCACTGGACTCTCACTCACTGCCCCACACTGGACTCTCACTCACTGCCGTGCACTGGACTCTCACTCACTGCCCCGCACTGGACTCTCACTCACTGCCCCGCACTGGACCCTCACTCACTGCCCCGCACTGGATCTTCACTCACTGCCCCGCACTGGACCCTCACTCACTGCCCAGCACTGGACCCTCACTCACTGCCCCGCACTGGACCCTCACTCACTGCCCAGCACTGGACCCTCACTCACTGCCCCGCACTGGACTCTCACTCACTCACTGCCCCGCACTGGACTCTCACTCACTGCCCCGCACTGGACTCTCACTCACTGCCCCACACTGGACTCTCACTCACTGCCCCACACTGGACTCTCACTCACTGCCCCTCACTGGACTCTCACTCACTGCCCCACACTGGACACTCACTCACTCACTGCCGTGCACTGGACTCTCACTCACTGCCCCGCACTGGACTCTCACTCACTGCCCCGCACTGGACTCTCACTCACTCACTGCCCCGCACTGGACTCTCACTCACTGCCCCGCACTGGACTCTCACTCACTGCCCCACACTGGACTCTCACTCACTGCCCCACACTGGACTCTCACTCACTGCCCCTCACTGGACTCTCACTCACTGCCCCACACTGGACACTCACTCACTCACTGCCGTGCACTGGACTCTCACTCACTGCCCCGCACTGGACTCTCACTCACTGCCCCGCACTGGACTCTCACTCACTGCCCCACACTGGACTCTCACTCACTGCCCCGCACTGGACCCTCACTCACTGCCCCACACTGGACTCTCACTCACTGCCCCGCACTGGACTCTCACTCACTGCCCCGCACTGGACTCTCACTCACTGCCCCGCACTGGACTCTCACTCACTGCCCCGCACTGGACTCTCACTCACTGCCCCACACTGGACTCTCACTCACTGCCCCGCACTGGACCCTCACTCACTGCCCCACACTGGACTCTCACTCACTGCCCCACACTGGACTCTCACTCACTCACTGCCGTGCACTGGACTCTCACTCACTGCCCCGCACTGGACTCTCACTCACTGCCCCGCACTGGACTCTCACTCACTGCCCCGCACTGGACTCTCACTCACTGCCCCACACTGGACTCTCACTCACTGCCCCGCACTGGACCCTCACTCACTGCCCCACACTGGACTCTCACTCACTGCCCCGCACTGGACTCTCACTCACTCACTGCCCCGCACTGGACTCTCACTCACTGCCCTGCACTGGACTCTCACTCACTGCCCCGCGCTGGACTCTCACTCACTGCCCCGCGCTGGACTCTCACTCCCTGCCCCGCGCTGGACTCTCACTCCCTGCCCCGCGCTGGATTCTCACTCCCTGCCCCGCACTGGACTCTCACTCCCTGCCCCGCGCTGGACTCTCACTCCCTGCCCCGCACTGGACTCTCACTCACTGCCCCGCACTGGACTCTCACTCACTGCCCTGTACTGGACTCTCACTCACTGCCCTGCACTGGACTCTCACTCACGGCTCTGCACTGGACACTCACTCACTGCGCCGCACTGGACCCTCACGGCCCCGCACTGGACTCTCACTCACTGCCCCACACTGGACTCTCACTCTCTGCCCCGCACAGGACCCTCACTCAGTGCCCCGCACTGGACTCTCACTCAGTGTCCCGCACTGGACTCTCACTCAGTGCCCCGCACTGGACTCTCACTCACGGCCCCGCACTGGACTCTCACTCACGGCCCCACACTGGACTCTCACTCACTGCCCCGCACTGGACTCTCACTCACTGCCCCGCACTGGACTCTCACTCACTGCCCCACACTGGACTCTCACTCACTGCCCCACACTGGACTCTCACTCACTGCCCCACACTGGACTCTCACTCACTGCCCCACACTGGACTCTCACTCACTGCCCCACACTGGACTCTCACTCACTGCCGTGCACTGGACTCTCACTCACTGCCCCGCACTGGACCCTCACTCACTGCCCCGCACTGGATCTTCACTCACTGCCCCGCACTGGACCCTCACTCACTGCGCCGCACTGGACCCTCACGGCCCCGCACTGGACTCTCACTCACTGCCCCACACTGGACTCTCACTCTCTGCCCCGCACAGGACCCTCACTCAGTGCCCCGCACTGGACTCTCACTCAGTGTCCCGCACTGGACTCTCACTCAGTGCCCCGCACTGGACTCTCACTCACGGCCCCGCACTGTACTCTCACTCACGGCCCCACACTGGACTCTCACTCACTGCCCCGCACTGGACTCTCACTCACTGCCCCGCACTGGACTCTCACTCACTGCCCCACACTGGACTCTCACTCACTGCCCCACACTGGACTCTCACTCACTGCCCCACACTGGACACTCACTCACTCACTGCCGTGCACTGGACTCTCACTCACTGCCCCGCACTGGACCCTCACTCACTGCCCCGCACTGGATCTTCACTCACTGCCCCGCACTGGACCCTCACTCACTGCCCAGCACTGGACCCTCACTCACTCACTGCCCCGCACTGGACTCTCACTCACTGCCCCGCACTGGACTCTCATTCACTGCCCCGCACTGGACTCTCATTCACTGCCCCGCACTGGACTCTCACTCACTGCCCCGCACTGGACTCTCATTCACTGCCCCGCACTGGACTCTCACTCACTGCCCCGCACTGGACTCTCACTCACTCACTGCCCCGCACTGGACTCTCACTCACTGCCCCGCACTGGACTCTCATTCACTGCCCCGCACTGGACTCTCACTCACTGCCCCGCACTGGACTCTCACTCACTGCCCCGCACTGGACTCTCACTCACTCACTGCCCCGCACTGGACTCTCACTCACTGCCCCGCACTGGACTCTCACTCACTCACTGCCCCGCACTGGACTCTCACTCACTGCCCCGCGCTGGACTCTCACTCCCTGCCCCGCGCTGGACTCTCACTCCCTGCCCCGCGCTGGACTCTCACTCCCTGCCCCGCGCTGGACTCTCACTCCCTGCCCCGCGCTGGACTCTCACTCCCTGCCCCGCGCTGGACTCTCACTCACTGCCCCGCACTGGACTCTCACTCCCTGCCCCGCGCTGGTTCTCTCACTCCCTGCCCCGCGCTGGACTCTCACTCCCTGCCCCGCGCTGGACTCTCACTCCCTGCCCCGCGCTGGACTCTCACTCACTGCCCCGCGCTGGACTCTCACTCACTGCCCCGCACTGGACTCTCACTCACTGCCCCGCACTGGACTCTCACTCACTGCCCCGCACTGGACTCTCACTCACTGCCCTGCACTGGACTCTCACTCACGGCTCTGCACTGGACACTCACTCACTGCGCCGCACTGGACCCTCACGGCCCCGCACTGGACTCTCACTCACTGCCCCGCACTGAACTCTTACACACTGCCCCGCACTGGACACTCACTCACTGCCCCGCACTGAACTCTTACACACTGCCCCGCACTGGACTCTCACTCACTGCCCCGCACTGAACTCTTACACACTGCCCCGCACTGGACTCTCACTCGCTGCCCCGCACTGGACGCTCACTCGCTCGCTGCCCCGCACTGGACTCTCACTTGATCGCTGCCCCGCACTGGACTCTCACTCGATCACTGCGCCACACTGGACTCTCACTCGGTCGCTGCCCCACACTGGGCTCTCACTCAATCACTGGACTCTGACTCGATCACTGCCCCGCACTGGACTGTCACACGATTACTGCCCCGCACTGGACTGTCACACGATTACTGCCCCGCACTGGACTGTCACCCGATCACTGCCCTGCACTGGACTCTCGGTCGACTGCTGCATCGTCTGGAAACACACTTGATCTACAAGACGCACTGCAGTAACTCAACAAGGTTCCTTCGACAGCACCTTCCAATCCCACTACCATCTAGAAGGACAAGAGCAGCAGAGACATGGAACCCCACCACCTGGAGGTTCCCCTCCAAGTCACTCACCACCCTGACTTGGAATTATATCGCCGTTCCTTCACTGTCGCTGGGGCAATATCATGGAACTCCTTCCCTAACAGCACAGTGGGTGTACCTACACCTCAAGGACTGCAACGGTTCAAGAAGGTAACTCACCACCACCTTCTGAAAGGCAACTAGGGTTGGGCAATAAATGCTGGCCTAACCAGCGACACCCACATTCCATAAATGATTTTTTTTAATGGAAGGGCTTTGGCCGAGCAGGTCATGAGATAACTACAGCCATCCTGAAATCCAGGTCCCCAGAGTACAGTGTGACCTGGACAAATGAGGTTTACTGGCAACACCGCACAACTGTCCCAGTGTGCCAGAAGCTCAACTCATTCCTCTGGACTCTCACTCACTCACTGCCCCGCACTGGACTCTCACTCACTGCCCCGCACTGGACTCTCACTCACGGCCTCATACTGGACACTCACTCACTCACTACCCCGCACTGGACTCTCACTCACTGCCCCGCACTGGACTCTCACTCACTGCCCCGCACTGGACTCTCACTCACTGCCCCGCACTGAATTCCAACTCACTCACTGCCCCGCACTGGACTCTCACTCACTGCCCCGCACTGAATTCCAACTCACTCACTGCCCCGCACTGGACTCTCAATCTCTGCCCCGCACTGGACTCTAACTCACTGCCCCGCACTGGACTCTCACTGCCCCGCACTGGACTCTCACTCACTGCCCCGCACTGGACTCTCACTCACCGCCCCGCACTGGACTCTCACCCACTGCCCTGCACTGGACTCTCACTCACTGCCACGCACTGGAATCTCACTCACTCACTGCGCCACACTGGACTCTCGCTCACTGCTCCGCACTGGATTCTCACTCACTGCCCCGCACTGGACTCTCACTCACTGCCCCGCACTGGACTCTCACTCACTGCCCCGCACTGGACTCTCACTCACTGCCCCGCACTGGACTCTCACTCACTGCCCCGCACTGGACTCTCACTCACTGCCCCGCACTGGACTCTCACTCACTGGCCCGCACTGGACTCTCACGGCCTTGCACTGGACACTGGTTCACTGCCCCGCACTGGACTTTCACCCACTGCGCCGCACTGGACTCTCATCCACTGCTCCGCACTGGATTCTCACTCACTGCCCCACACTGGAATCTCACTCACTGCCCCGTACTGGTCTCTCACTCACTGCCCCGCACTGGACTCTCACTCACTGCCCCGCACTGGACTCTCACTCCCTGCCCCGCGCTGGACTCTCACTCCCTGCCCCGCGCTGGACTCTCACTCCCTGCCCCGCGCTGGACTCTCATTCCCTGCCCCGCGCTGGACTCTCACTCACTACCCTGCACTGGACTGTCACTCACTGCCCCACACTGGACTCTCACTCACTCACTGCCCTGTTCTGGACTCTCACTCACTGCCCCGCACTGGACTCTCACTCACTGCCCAGCACTGGACTCTCACTCCATGCCCCGCGCTGGACTCTCACTCCATGCCCCGCGCTGGACTCTCACTCCCTGCCCCGCGCTGGACTCTCACTCCCTGCCCCGCGCTGGACTCTCACTCCCTGCCCCGCGCTGGACTCTCACTCCATGCCCCGCGCTGGACTCTCACTGCCCCGCACTGGACTCTCTCGCACTGCCCTGCACTGGACTCTCACTCACTGTGCCGCACTGGACTCTCATTCACGGCCCTGCACTGGACACTCACTCACTGTACAGCACTGGACTCTCACTGCCCCGCACTGGACTCTCACTCATGGCCCTGCACTGGACTCTCACTCTTGGCCCCGCACTGGATACTCACTCACTGCCCCGCCCTGGACTCTCACTCATGGCCCCGCACTGGACACTCACTCACTCACTGCCCTGCTCTGGACTCTCACTCACTGCCCCGCACTGGACGCTCACTCGCTCGCTGCCCCGCACTGGACTCTCACTCGATCGCTGCCCCGCACTGGACTCTCACTCGATCACTGCGCCACACTGGACTCTCACCCGGTCGCTGCCCCGCACTGGACTCTCACTCGATCACTGCGCCACACTGGACTCTCACCCGGTCGCTGCCCCGCAATGGGCTCTCACTCAATCACTGGACTCTCACTCGATCACTGCCCTGCACTGGACTGTCACACGATTACTGCCCTGTACTGGACTGTCACTCGATCACTGCCCTTCACTGGACTCTCGGTCGACTGCTGCATCGTCTGGAAACACACTTGATCTACAAGATGCACTGCAGTAACTCACCAAGGTTCCTTAGACAGCACCTTCCAAACCCACTACCATCTAGAAGGACAAGAGCAGCAGAGACATGGAACCCCACCACCTGGAGGTTCCCCTCCAAGTCACTTACCACCCTGACTTGGAATTATATTGCCGTTCCTTCACTGTCGCTGGGGCAATATCCTGGAACTCCTTCCCTAACAGCACAGTGGGTGTACCTACACCTCAAAGACTGCAACGGTTCAAGAAGGTAACTCACCACCACCTTCTGAAAGGCAACTAGGGATGGGCAATAAATGCTGGCCTAACCAGCGACACCCACATTCCATAAATTATTTTTTTTTAATGGAAGATCATGAGATAACTACAGCCATCCTGAAATCCAGGTCCCCAGAGTACAGTGTGACCTGGACAAATGAGGGTTACTGGCAACACTGCACAACATTCCCAGTGTGCCAGAAGCGCAACTCATTCCTCTGGACTCTCACTCACTCACTGCCCCGCACTGGACTCACACTCACTGCCCCGCACTGGACTCTCACTCACGGCCCCAGGCTGGACACTCACTCGCTGCCCCGCACTGGACTCTCACTTACGGCCCCGCACTGGACACTAGTTCACTGCCCCGCACTGGACTCTCACTCACGGCCCCGCACTGGACTCTCACTCACTGCCCCTCACTGGACTCTCACTCACTGCCCCGCACTGAACTCTCACTCACTGCCCCGCACTGGACTCTCACTCACACACTGCCCCGCACTGGACTCTGACTCACTGCCCCGCACTTGACTCTCACACACTGCCCCGCACTTGCCTCTCACTCACTGCCCCAGACTGGACACTCACTCACTGCCCCGCACTGGACACTCACTCACTGCCCCGCACTGGACTCTCACTCACACACTGCCCCGCACTGGACTCTGACTCACTGCCCCGCACTGGACTCTGACTCACTGCCCCGCACTGGACTCTCACTCACTGCCCCGCACTTGACTCTCACACACTGCCCCGCACTTGCCTCTCACTCACTGCCCCAGAGTGGACACTCACTCACTGCCCCGCACTGGACTCTCACTTACGGCCCCGCACTGGACTCTTTGACTCACTGCCCCGCACTGGACGCTCACTCACACACTGCCCCGCACTGGACTCTGACTCACTGCCCCGCACTTGACTCTCACACACTGCCCCGCACTTGCCTCTCACTCACTGCCCCAGACTGGACACTCACTCACTGCCCCGCACTGGACACTCACTCACTGCCCCGCACTGGACTCTCACTCACACACTGCCCCGCACTGGACTCTGACTCACTGCCCCGCACTGGACTCTGACTCACTGCCCCGCACTTGACTCTCACACACTGCCCCGCACTTGCCTCTCACTCACTGCCCCAGACTGGACACACACTCACTGCCCCGCACTGGACTCTCACTCACTGCCCCTCACTGGACTCTCACTCACTGCCCCGCACTGGACTCTGACTCACTGCCCCGCACTGGACGCTCACTCACACACTGCCCCGCACTGGACTCTCACTCACTGCCCCGCACTGGACTCTGACTCACTGCCCCGCACTGGACGCTCACTCACACACTGCCCCGCACTGGACTCTCACTCACTGCCCCGCACTGGACTCTGACTCACTGCCCCGCACTTGACTCTCACACACTGCCCCGCACTTGCCTCTCACTCACTGCCCCAGACTGGACACTCACTCACTGCCCCGCACTGGACACTCACTCACTGCCCCGCACTGGACTCTCACTCACGGCCCCAGACTGGACACTCACTCACTGCCCCGCACTGGACTCTCATTTACGGCCCCGCACTGGACTCTCACTCACTGCCCCGCACTGGACTCTCACTCACTGCCCCGCACTGGACTCTCACTCACGGCCTCATACTGGACACTCACTCACTCACTACCCCGCACTGGACTCTCACTCACTGCCCCGCACTGGACTCTCACTCACGGCCCCAGACTGGACACTAGTTCACTGCCCCGCACTGGACTCTCACTCACGGCCCCGCACTGGACTCTCACTTCCGGCCCCGCACTGGACACTAGTTCACTGCCCCGCACTGGACTCTCACTCGCTGCCCCGCACTGGACTCTCACTTCCGGCCCCGCACTGGACACTAGTTCACTGCCCCGCACTGGACTCTCACTCACGGCCCCGCACTGGACTCTCACTCACTGCCCCTCACTGGACTCTCACTCACTACCCCACACTGGACTCTCACTCACTGCCCCGCACTGGACTCTCACTCACGGCCCCAGACTGGACACTCACCCACTGCCCCGCACTGGACTCTCACTTACGGCCCCGCACTGGACTCTCACTCACTGCCCCTCACTGGACTCACTCACTGCCCCGCACTGGACTCTGACTCACTGCCCCGCACTGGACTCTCACTCACTGCCCCGCACTGGACTCTCACTCACTGCCCCGCACTGGACTCTCACTCACTGCACCGCATTGGACTCTCACTCACTGCCCCGCACTTGCCTCTCACTCACTGCACCGCATTGGACTCTCACTCACTGCCCCGCACTGGACTCTCACACACTGCCCCGCACTTGCCTCTCACTCACTGCACCGCATTGGACTCTCACTCACTGCCCCGCACTGGACTCTCACTCACTGCCCCGCACTGGACTCTCACTCACTGCCCCGCACTGGACTCTCACTCACTGCCCCGCACTGGACGCTCACTCGCTCGCTGCCCCGCACTGGACTCTCACTCGATCGCTGCCCCGCACTGGACTCTCACTCGATCACTGCGCCACACTGGACTCTCACCCGGTCGCTGCCCCGCACTGGATCTCACTCGATCACTGCGCCACACTGGACTCTCACCCGGTCGCTGCCCCGCAATGGGCTCTCACTCAATCACTGGACTCTCACTCGATCACTGCCCTGCACTGGACTGTCACAAGATTACTGCCCTGCACTGGACTGTCACTCGATCACTGCCCTTCACTGGACTCTCGGTCGACTGCTGCATCGTCTGGAAACACACTTGATCTACAAGATGCACTGCAGTAACTCACCAAGGTTCCTTAGACAGCACCTTCCAATCCCACTACCATCTAGAAGGACAAGAGCAGCATAGACATGGAACCCCACCACCTGGAGGTTCCCCTCCAAGTCACTCACCACCCTGACTTGGAATTATATCGCCGATCCTTCACTGTCGCTGGGGCAATATCCTGGAACTCCTTCCCTAACAGCACAGTGGGTGTACCTACACCTCAAGGACTGCAACGGTTCAAGAAGGTAACTCACCACCACCTTCTGAAAGGCAACCTCGGATGGGCAATAAATGCTGGCCTAACCAGCGACACCCACATTCCATAAATGATTTTTTTAAAATGGAAGGTCTTTGGCCGAGCAGATCGTGAGATAACTACAGCCATCCTGAAATCCAGGTCCCCAGAGTACACTGTGACCTGGACAAATGAGGGTTACTGGCAACACTGCACAACATTCCCAGTGTGCCAGAAGCTCAACTCATTCCTCTGGACTCTCACTCACTCACTGGACTCTCAGCCAATCACTGCCCAGCAATGGACTCTCAGCCGATCACTGCCCCGCACTGGACTCTCACTCATTGCCCCGCACTGGACTCTCACTCACTGCCCCACACTGGACTCTCACTCACTGCCCTACACTGGACTCTCACTCTCGGCCCCGCACTGGAAACTCACTCACTGCCCCGCACTGGACTCTCACTCACTGCCCCTCACTGGACTCTCGCTCACTGCCCCTCACTTGACTCTCACACACTGCCCCGCACTTGCCTCTCACTCACTGCCCCAGACTGGACACTCACTCACTGCCCCGCACTGGACTCTCACTCACGGCCCCAGACTGGACACTCACTCACTGCCCCGCACTGGACTCTCATTTACGGCCCCGCACTGGACTCTCACTCACTGCCCAGCACTGGACTCTCACTCACGGCCTCATACTGGACACTCACTCACTCACGACCCCGCACTGGACTCTCACTCACTGCCCCGCACTGGACTCTCACTCACGGCCCCAGACTGGACACTCACTCGCTGCCCCGCACTGGACTCTCACTTCCGGCCCCACACTGGACACTAGTTCACTGCCCCGCACTGGACTCTCACTCACGGCCCCGCACTGGACTCTGACTCACTGCTCCGCACTGGACTCTCACTCCATGCCCCGCGCTGGACACTAGTTCACTGCCCCGCACTGGACTCTCACTCACTGCCCCGCACTGGACTCTCGCTCACTGCCCCGCACTTGCCTCTCACTCACTGCCCCGCACTGGACTCTCACTCACGGCCCCAGGCTGGACACTCACTCACTGCCCCGCACTGGACTCTCACTTACGGCCCCGCACTGGACACTAGTTCACTGCCCCGCACTGGACTCTCACTCACGGTCCCGCACTGGACTCTCACTCACTGCCCCTCACTGGACTCTCACTCACTGCCCCGCACTGGACTCTGACTCACTGCCCCGCACTGGACGCTCACTCAGTACCCCGCACTGGACTCTGACTCACTCACTGCCCCGCACTGGACTCTCACGCACTGCCCCGCACTTGCCTCTCACTCACTGCACCGCATTGGACTCTCACTCACTGCCCCGCACTGGACTCTCACTCACTGCCCCGCACTGGACTCTCACTCACTGCCCCGCACTGGACTCTCACTCACTGCCCCGCACTGGACTCTCACTCACTGCCCCGCACTGGACTCTTACTCACTGCCCCGCACTGGACTCTCACTCACTGCCCCGCACTGGACTCTCACTTACGGCCTTGCACTGGACACTGGTTCACTGCCCCGCACTGGACTTTCACCCACTGCGCCGCACTGGACTCTCATCCACTGCTCCGCACTGGATTCTCACTCACTGCCCCACACTGGACTCTCACTCACTGCCCCGTACTGGTCTCTCACTCACTGCCCCGCACTGGACTCTCACTCCCTGCCCCGCACTGGACTCTCACTCACTCCCTGCCCCGCACTGGACTCGCACTCCCTGCCCCGCGCTGGACTCTCATTCCCTGCCCCGCGCTGGACCCTCACTCCCTGCCCCGCGCTGGACTCTCACTCACTGCCCCACACTGGACTCTCACTCACTGCCCCACACTGGACTCTCACTCACTGCCCCGTATTGGACTCTCACTCACTGCCCCGCACTGGACTCTCACTCACTGCCCCGCACTGGACTCTCACTCCATGCCCCGCGCTGGACTCTCACTCCCTGCCCCGTATTGGACTCTCACTCACTGCCCCGCACTGGACTCTCACTCACTGCCCCACACTGGACTCTCACTCACTGCCCCGTATTGGACTCTCACTCACTGCCCCGCACTGGACTCTCACTCACTGCCCCGCACTGGACTCTCACTCACTGCCCCGCACTGGACTCTCACTCCATGCCCCGCGCTGGACTCTCACTCCCTGCCCCGCGCTGGACTCTCACTCCATGCCCCGCACTGGACTCTCACTCACTGCCCCGCACTGGACTCTCACTCACTCACTGCCCCGCACTGGACTCTCTCGCACTGCCCTGCACTGGACTCTCACTCACTGCCCCGCACTGGACTCTCACTCACGGCCCTGCACTGGACACTACTCACTGTACAGCACTGGACTCTCACGGCCCCGCACTGGACTCTCACTCATGGCCCTGCACTGGACTCTCACTCATGGCCCCGCACTGGATACTCACTCACTGCCCCGCACTGGACTCTCACTCATGGCCCCGCAGTGGACACTCACTCACTCACTGCCCCGCACTGGACTCTCACTCACTGCCCCGCACTGGACGCTCACTCGCTCGCTGCCCCGCACTGGACTCTCACTCGATCGCTGCCCCGCACTGGACTCTCACTCGATCACTGCGTCACACTGGACTCTCACCCGGTCGCTGCCCCGCACTGGACTCTCACTCGATCACTGCGCCACACTGGACTCTCACCCGGTCGCTGCCCCGCAATGGGCTCTCATTCAATCACTGGACTCTCACTCGATCACTGCCCTGCACTGGACTGTCACAAGATTACTGCCCTGCACTGGACTGTCACTCGATCACTGCCCTTCACTGGACTCTCGGTCGACTGCTGCATCGTCTGGAAACACACTTGATCTACAAGATGCACTGCAGTAACTCACCAAGGTTCCTTAGACGGCACCTTCCAAACCCACTACCATCTACAAGGACAAGAGCAGCAGAGACATGGAACCCCACCACCTGGAGGTTCCCCTCCAAGTCACTCACCACCCTGACTTGGAATTATATCGCCGATCCTTCACTGTCGCTGGGGCAATATCCTGGAACTCCTTCCCTAACAGCACAGTGGGTGTACCTACACCTCAAGGACTGCAACGGTTCAAGAAGGTAACTCACCACCACCTTCTGAAAGGCAACCTGGGATGGGCAATAAATGCTGACCTAACCAGCGACACCCACATTCCATAAATGATTTGTTTTTAATGGAAGGTCTTTGGCCGAGCAGATCGTGAGATAACTACAGCCATCCTGAAATCCAGGTCCCCAGAGTACACTGTGACCTGGACAAATGAGGGTTACTGGCAACACTGCACAACATTCCCAGTGTGCCAGAAGCTCAACTCATTCGCTGGACTCTCACTCACTCACTGCCCCGCACTGGACTTTCACTCACTGCCCCGCACTGGACTCTCACTCACGGCCTCATACTGGACACTCACTCACTCACTACCCCGCACTGGACTCTCACTCACTGCCCCACACTGGACTCTCACTCACGGCCCCACACTGGACTCTCACTTACGGCCCCGCACTGGACTCTAGTTCACTGCCCCGCACTGGACTCTCACTCACTGCCCCGCACTGGACTCTCACTCACTGCCCCGCACTGGACTCTCACTCACTGCCCCGCACTGGAAACTCACTCACTGCCCCGCACTGGACTCTCACTCACTGCCCCGCACTGGACTCTCACTCACTGCCCCGCACTGGACTCTCACTCACTGCCCTGCACTGGACGCTCACACACTCACTCACTGTCCCAAACTGGACTCTCACTCACTGCCCCGCACTGGACGCTCACTCACTCACTGCCCCGCACTGGGCTCTCACACACTGCCCCGCACTTGACTCTCACTCACTGCACCGCACTGGACTCTCACTCACTGCCCCGCACTGGACTCTCACTCACTGCCCCGCACTGGACTCTCACTCACTGCCCCGCACTGGACTCTCACTCACTGCCCCGCACTGGACTCTCACTCACTGCCCCGCACTGGACTCTCACTCACTGGCCCGCACTGGACTCTCACGGCCTTGCACTGGACACTGGTTCACTGCCCCGCACTGGACTTTCACCCACTGCGCCGCACTGGACTCTCATCCACTGCTCCGCACTGGATTCTCTCTCACTGCCCCACACTGGAATCTCACTCACTGCCCCGTACTGGTCTCTCACTCACTGCCCCGCACTGGACTCTCACTCACTGCCCCGCACTGGACTCTCACTCCCTGCCCCGCACTGGACTCTCACTCCCTGACCCGCGCTGGACTCTCATTCCCTGCCCCGCGCTGGACTCTCATTCCCTGCCCCGCGCTGGACTCTCATTCCCTGCCCCGCGCTGGACTCTCACTCCCTGCCCCGCGCTGGACTCTCACTCACTACCCTGCACTGGACTCTCACTCACTGCCCCACACTGGACTCTCACTCACTCACTGCCCTGTACTGGACTCTCACTCACTGCCCCGCACTGGACTCTCACTCACTGCCCCGCACTGGACTCTCACTCCATGCCCAGCGCTGGACTCTCACTCCCTGCCCCGCACTGGACTCTCACTCCCTGCCCCGCGCTGGACTCTCACTCCATGCCCCGCGCTGGACTCTCACTCCATGCCCCGCGCTGGACTCTCACTGCCCCGCACTGGACTCTCACTCACTGCCCCACACTGGACTTTCACTCACTCACTGCCCCGCACTGGACTCTCTCGCACTGCCCTGCACTGGACTCTCATTCACGGCCCTGCACTGGACACTCACTCACTGTATAGCACTGGACTCTCACTCATGGCCCCGCACTGGACTCTCACTCATGGCCCTGCACTGGACTCTCACTCATGGCCCCGCAGTGGATACTCACTCACTGCCCCACACTGGACTCTTACTGATGGCCCCGCACTGGACACTCACTCACTCACTGCCCTGCTCTGGACTCTCACTCACTGCCCCGCACTGGACGCTCACTCGCTCGCTGCCCCGCACTGGACTCTCACTCGATCGCTGCCCCGCACTGGACTCTCACTCGATCACTGCGCCACACTGGACTCTCACCCGGTTGCTGCCCCGCACTGGACTCTCACTCGATCACTGCGCCACACTGGACTCTCACCCGGTCGCTGCCCCGCAATGGGCTCTCACTCAATCACTGGACTCTCACTCGATCACTGCCCTGAACTGGACTGTCACACGATTACTGCCCTGCACTGGACTGTCACTCGATCACTGCCCTTCACTGGACTCTCGGTCGACTGCTGCATCGTCTGGAAACACACTTGATCTACAAGATGCACTGCAGTAACTCACCAAGGTTCCTTAGA
This sequence comes from Scyliorhinus torazame, assembly GCF_047496885.1. Taxonomy (NCBI): domain Eukaryota; kingdom Metazoa; phylum Chordata; class Chondrichthyes; order Carcharhiniformes; family Scyliorhinidae; genus Scyliorhinus; species Scyliorhinus torazame. The sequence goes on from NC_092728.1 coordinate 39,528,006, forward strand.
CAGCACCTTCCAAACCCACTACCATCTAGAAGGACAAGAGCAGCAGAGACATGGAACCCCACCACCTGGAGGTTCCCCTCCAAGTCACTTACCACCCTGACTTGGAATTATATCGCCGTTCCTTCACTGTCGCTGGGGCAATACCTGGAACTCCTTCCCTAACAGCACAGTGGGTGTACCTACACCTCAAGGACTGCAACGGTTCAAGAAGGTAACTCACCACCACCTTCTGAAAGGCAACTAGGGATGGGCAATAAATGCTGGCCTAACCAGCGACACCCACATTCCATAAATGATTTTTTTTTAATGCAAGGTCTTTGGCCGAGCAGATCATGAGATAACTACAGCCATCCTGAAATCCAGGTCCCCAGAGTACAGTGTGACCTGGACAAATGAGGGTTACTGGCAACACTGCACAACATTCCCAGTGTGCCAGAAGCGCAACTCATTCCTCTGGACTCTCACTCACTCACTGCCCCGCACTGGACTCTCACTCACTGCCCCGCACTGGACTCTCACTCACTGCCCCGCACTGGACGCTCACTCACTCACTGCCCCGCACTGGGCTCTCACACACTGCCCCGCACTTGACTCTCACTCACTGCACCGCACTGGACACTAGTTCACTGCCCCGCACTGGACTCTCACTCACTGCCCCGCACTGGACTCTCACTCACTGCCCCGCACTGGACTCTCACTCACTGCCCCGCACTGGACTCTCACTCACTGCCCCGCACTGGACTCTCACTCACTGGCCCGCACTGGACTCTCACGGCCTTGCACTGGACACTGGTTCACTGCCCCGCACTGGACTTTCACCCACTGCGCCGCACTGGACTCTCCTCCACTGCTCCGCACTGGATTCTCTCTCACTGCCCCACACTGGAATCTCACTCTCTGCCCCGTACTGGTCTCTCACTCACTGCCCCGCACTGGACTCTCACTCACTGCCCCGCACTGGACTCTCACTCCCTGCCCCGCACTGGACTCTCACTCCCTGACCCGCGCTGGACTCTCATTCCCTGCCCCGCGCTGGACTCTCACTCCCTGCCCCGCGCTGGACTCTCACTCACTACCCTGCACTGGACTCTCACTCACTGCCCCGCACTGCACTCTCACTCACTGCCCCGCACTGGACTCTCACTCACTGCCCCGCACTGGACTCTCACTCACTGCCCCGCACTGGACTCTCACTCACTGCCCCGCACTGGACTCTCACTCACTGCCCCGCACTGGACTCTCACTCACTGCCCCGCACTGGACTCTCACTCACTGCCCCGCACTGGACTCTCACTCACTGCCCCGCACTGGACTCTCACTCACTGCCCCGCACTGGACTCTCACTCACTGCCCCGCACTGGACTCTCACTCACTCACTGCCCCGCACTGGACTCTCACTCCATGCCCAGCGCTGGACTCTCACTCCCTGCCCCGCGCTGGACTCTCACTCCATGCCCCGCGCTGGACTCTCACTCCATGCCCCGCGCTGGACTCTCACTGCCCCGCACTGGACTCTCACTCACTGCCCCGCGCTGGACTCTGACTCACTCACTGCCCCGCACTGGACTCTGACTCACTCACTGCCCCGCACTGGACTCTCACTCACTGCCCCGCACTGGACTCTCACTCACTGTCCCGCACTGGACTCTCACTTACGGCCCCGCACTGGACTCTGACTCACTGCCCTGCACTGGACTCTGACTCACTGCCCTGCACTGGACTCTCACACACTGCCCCGCACTGGACTCTCACTCACTGCCCCGCACTGGACTCTCACTCACTGCCCCGCACTGGACTCTCACTCACTGCCCCGCACTGGACTCTCACTCACTGCCCCGCACTGGACTCTCACTCACTGCCCCGCACTGGACTCTGACTCACTGCCCTGCACTGGACTCTGACTCACTGCCCTGCACTGGACTCTCACACACTGCCCCGCACTGGACTCTCACTCACTGCCCCGCACTGGACTCTCACTCACTGCCCCGCACTGGACTCTCACACACTGCCCCGCACTGGACTCTCACTCACGGCCCCGCACTGGACACTAGTTCACTGCCCCGCACTGGACTCTCACTCACTGCCCCAGACTGGACACTCACTCACTGCCCCGCACTGGACTCTCATTTACGGCCCCGCACTGGACTCTCACTCACTGCCCCGCACTGGACTCTCACTCACGGCCTCATACTGGACACTCACTCACTCACTACCCCGCACTGGACTCTCACTCACTGCCCCGCACTGGACTCTCACTCACGGCCCCAGACTGGACACTCACTCGCTGCCCCGCACTGGACTCTCACTTCCGGCCCCGCACTGGACGCTAGTTCACTGCCCCGCACTGGACTCTCACTCACGGCCCCGCACTGGACTCTCACTCACTGCCCCTCACTGGACTCTCACTCACTGCCCCACACTGGACTCTCACTCACGGCCCCAGACTGGACACTCACTCGCTGCCCCGCACTGGACTCTCACTTCCGGCCCCGCACTGGACACTAGTTCACTGCCCCGCACTGGACTCTCACTCACGGCCCCGCACTGGACTCTCACTCACTGCCCCTCACTGGACTCTCACTCACTGCCCCACACTGGACTCTCACTCACTGCCCCGCACTGGACTCTCACTCACGGCCCCAGACTGGACACTCACTCACTGCCCCGCACTGGACACTAGTTCACTGCCCCGCACTGGACTCTCACTCACTCACTGCCCCGCACTGGACTCTGACTCACTCACTGCCCCGCACTGGACTCTCACTCACTGCCCCGCACTGGACTCTCACTCACTGCCCCGCACTGGACTCTCACTCACTGGCCCGCACAGGACTCTCACTTACGGCCTTGCACTGGACACTGGTTCACTGCCCCGCACTGGACTTTCACCCACTGCGCCGCACTGGACTCTCATCCACTGCTCCGCACTGGATTCTCACTCACTGCCCCGCACTGGTCTCTCACTCACTGCCCCGCACTGGACTCTCACTCACTGCCCCGCACTGGACTCTCACTCCCTGCCCCGCACTGGACTCTCACTCCCTGCCCCGCGCTGGACTCTCATTCCCTGCCCCGCGCTGGACTCTCACTCACTGCCCCACACTGGACTCTCACTCACTGCCCCACACTGGACTCTCATTCACTGCCCCGCACTGGACTCTCACTCACTGCCCCGCACTGGACTCTCACTCACTGCCCCGCGCTGGACTCTCACTCACTCACTGCCCCGTACTGGACTCTCACTCACTGCCCCGCACTGGACTCTCACTCCCTGCCCCGCACTGGACTCTCACTCCCTGCCCCGCGCTGGACTCTCACTCCCTGCCCCGCGCTGGACTCTCACTCCATGCCCCGCACTGGACTCTCACTCACTGCCCCGCACTGGACTCTCACTCACTGCCCCGCACTGGACTCTCACTCACTGCCCTGCACTGGACTCTCACTCCCTGCCCCGCACTGGACTCTCACTCACTCACTGCCCCGCACTGGACTCTCTCGCACTGCCCTGCACTGGACTCTCACTCACTGCCCCGCACTGGACTCTCATTCACGGCCCTGCACTGGACACTCACTCACTGTACAGCACTGGACTCTCACGGCCCCGCACTGGACTCTCACTCATGGCCCCGCACTGGATACTCACTCACTGCCCCGCACTGGACTCTCACTCATGGCCCCGCACTGGATACTCACTCACTGCCCTGCTCTGGACTCTCACTCACTGCCCCGCACTGAACTCTTACACACTGCCCCGCACTGGACTCTCACTCACTGCCCCGCACTGGACGCTCACTCGCTCGCTGCCCCGCACTGGACTCTCACTCGATCGCTGCCCCGCACTGGACTCTCACTCGATCACTGCGCCACACTGGACTCTCACCCGGTCGCTGCCCCGCACTGGACTCTCACTCGATCACTGCGCCACACTGGACTCTCACCCGGTCGCTGCCCCGCAATGGGCTCTCACTCAATCACTGGACTCTCACTCGATCACTGCCCTGCACTGGACTGTCACAAGATTACTGCCCTGCACTGGACTGTCACTCGATCACTGCCCTTCACTGGACTCTCGGTCGACTGCTGCATCGTCTGGAAACACACTTGATCTACAAGATGCACTGCAGTAACTCACCAAGGTTCCTTAGACAGCACCTTCCAAACCCACTCCCATCTAGAAGGACAAGAGCAGCAGAGACATGGAACCCCACCACCTGGAGGTTCCCCTCCAAGTCACTCACCACCCTGACTTGGAATTATATCGCCGTTCCTTCACTGTCGCTGGGGCAATATCCTGCAACTCCTTCGCTAACAGCACAGTGGGTGTACCTACACCTCAAGGACTGCAACGGTTCAAGAAGGTAACTCACCACCACCTTCTGAAAGGCAACTAGGGATGGGCAATAAATGCTGGCCTAACCAGCGACACCCACATTCCATAAATGATTTTTTTTTAATGGAAGGGCTTTGGCCGAGCAGGTCATGAGATAACTACAGCCATCCTGAAATCCAGGTACCCAGAGTACAGTGTGACCTGGACAAATGAGGTTTACTGGCAACACTGCACAACTGTCCCAGTGTGCCAGAAGCTCAACTCATTCCTCTGGACTCTGAAAGCTCTGGTTGGAGATGCACTGATCATGAATGATCTGAATTAAATTATCACTCTTCCTTAGCGGTATAGCACAGATTACTCTCTTGTGTCTCTGATGCGACCTGTCCCACAACAACCCCGCATAGGACACTTGGTCAAACTGTGTCGAAGTGTGAGTTCATCCATCGTCACTGCCACGCCCCGGACTCACTCACTGCCCCGCACTGGACTCTCACTCATGGCCCCGCACTGGACTCTCGCTCACTGCACCGCACTGGACTCTCACTCACTGCCCCGCACTGGAATCTCACTCACTGCCTCGCACTGGACTCTCACTCACGGCCTTGTACTGGACACTCACTCACTACCCCGCACTGGACTCTCACTCACGGCCCCACACTGGACACTCACTCACTGCCCCGCACTGGATTCTCACTCATGGCCCCGCACTGGATACTCACTCACTGCCCCGCACTGGACTCTCACTCACTGCCACGCACTGGACTCTCACTCACTGCCCCGCACTGGACTCTCACTCACTGCCCCGCACTGGATACTCACTGCCCCGCACTGGACTCTCACTCATGGCCCCGCACTGGACACTCACTCACACTGCCCTGCTCTGGACTCTCACTCCCTGCCCCGCACTGGACTCTCACTCACTGCCCCGCACTGGACTCTCACTCACTGCCCCGCACTGGACTCTCACTCACTCACTACCCCGCACTGGACTCTCACTCACTACCCCGCACTGGACTCTCACTCACTCACTACCCCGCACTGGACTCTCACGGCCCCGCACTGGACTCTCACTCACTGCCCCGCACTGGACTCTCACTCACTGCCCCGCACTGGACTCTCACTCACTGCCCCGCACTGGACACTCACTCACTGCCCCGCACTGGACTCTCACTTACGGCCCCGCACTGGACTCTCACTCACGGCCTCATACTGGACACTCACTCACTCACTACCCCGCACTGGACTCTCACTCACTGCCCCGCACTGGACTCTCACTTCCGGCCCCGCACTGGACACTAGTTCACTGCCCCGCACTGGACTCTCACTCACGGCCCCGCACTGGACTCTCACTCACTGCCCCTCACTGGACTCTCACTCACTGCCCCGCACTGGACTCTGACTCACTCACTGCCCCGCACTGGGCTCTCACTCACGGCCCCAGACTGGACACTCACTCACTGCCCCGCACTGGACTCTCACTTACGGCCCCGCACTGGACACTAGTTCACTGCCCCGCACTGGACTCTCACTCACGGCCCCAGACTGGACACTCACTCGCTGCCCCGCACTGGACTCTCACTTCCGGCCCCGCACTGGACACTAGTTCACTGCCCCGCACTGGACTCTCACTCACTGCCCCTCACTGGACTCTCACTCACTGCCCCGCACTGGACTCTCACTCACGGCCCCAGACTGGACACTCACTCACTGCCCCGCACTGGACTCTCACTTACGGCCCCGCACTGGACACTAGTTCACTGCCCCGCACTGGACTCTGACTCACTCACTGCCCCGCACTGGACTCTCACTCACTGCCCCGCACTGGACTCTCACTCACTGCCCCGCACTGGACTCTCACTCACTGGCCCGCACAGGACTCTCACTTACGGCCTTGCACTGGACACTGGTTCACTGCCCCGCACTGGACTTTCACCCACTGCGCCGCACTGGACTCTCATCCACTGCTCCGCACTGGATTCTCACTCACTGCCCCGCACTGGTCTCTCACTCACTGCCCCGCACTGGACTCTCACTCACTGCCCCGCACTGGACTCTCACTCCCTGCCCCGCACTGGACTCTCACTCACTGCCCCGCACTGGACTCTCACTCACTGCCCCACACTGGACTCTCACTCACTGCCCCGCACTGGACTCTCACTCCCTGCCCCGCACTGGACTCTCACTCCCTGCCCCGCGCTGGACTCTCACTCACTCACTGCCCCGTACTGGACTCTCACTCACTGCCCCGCACTGGACTCTCACTCCCTGCTCCGCACTGGACTCTCACTCACTGCCCCGCACTGGACTCTCACTCACTGCCCCGCGCTGGACTCTCACTCACTCACTGCCCCGTACTGGACTCTCACTCACTGCCCCGCACTGGACTCTCACTCCCTGCCCCGCGCTGGACTCTCACTCCCTGCCCCGCGCTGGACTCTCACTCCATGCCCCGCACTGGACTCTCACTCCCTGCCCCGCGCTGGACTCTCACTCCATGCCCCGCACTGGACTCTCACTCCCTGCCCCGCGCTGGACTCTCACTCCCTGCCCCGCGCTGGACTCTCACTCCATGCCCCGCACTGGACTCTCACTCACTGCCCCGCACTGGACTCTCACTCACTGCCCCGCACTGGACTCTCACTCACTCACTGCCCCGCACTGGACTCTCTCGCACTGCCCTGCACTGGACTCTCATTCACGGCCCTGCACTGGACACTCACTCACTGTACAGCACTGGACTCTCACGGCCCCGCACTGGACTCTCACTCATGGCCCCGCACTGGATACTCACTCACTGCCCCGCACTGGACTCTCACTCATGGCCCCGCACTGGACACTCACTCACTCACTGCCCTGCTCTGGACTCTCACTCACTGCCCCGCACTGAACTCTTACACACTGCCCCGCACTGGACTCTCACTCACTGCCCCGCACTGGACGCTCACTCGCTCGCTGCCCCGCACTGGACTCTCACTCGATCGCTGCCCCGCACTGGACTCTCACTCGATCACTGCGCCACACTGGACTCTCACCCGGTCGCTGCCCCGCACTGGACTCTCACTCGATCACTGCGCCACACTGGACTCTCACCCGGTCGCTGCCCCGCACTGGGCTCTCACTCAATCACTGGACTCTCACTCGATCACTGCCCTGCACTGGACTGTCACAAGATTACTGCCCTGCACTGGACTGTCACTCGATCACTGCCCTTCACTGGACTCTCGGTCGACTGCTGCATCGTCTGGAAACACACTTGATCTACAAGATGCACTGCAGTAACTCACCAAGGTTCCTTAGACAGCACCTTCCAATCCCACTCCCATCTAGAAGGACAAGAGCAGCAGAGACATGGAACCCCACCACCTGGAGGTTCCCCTCCAAGTCACTCACCACCCTGACTTGGAATTATATCGCCGTTCCTTCACTGTCGCTGGGGCAATATCCTGCAACTCCTTCGCTAACAGCACAGTGGGTGTACCTACACCTCAAGGACTGCAACGGTTCAAGAAGGTAACTCACCACCACCTTCTGAAAGGCAACTAGGGATGGGCAATAAATGCTGGCCTAACCAGCGACACCCACATTCCATAAATGATTTTTTTTTAATGGAAGGGCTTTGGCCGAGCAGGTCATGAGATAACTACAGCCATCCTGAAATCCAGGTCCCCAGAGTACAGTGTGACCTGGACAAATGAGGGTTACTGGGATGGGAACCCGCACAACTGTCCCAGTGTGCCAGACGCTCAACTCATTCCTCTGGACTCTGAAAGCTCTGGCTGGAGATGCACTGATCATGAATGATCTGAATTAAATTATCACTCTTCCTTAGCGGTATAGCACAGATTACTCTCTTGTGTCTCTGATGCGACCTGTCCCACAACAACCCCGCATAGGACACTTGGTCAAACTGTGTCGAAGTGTGAGTTCATCCATCGTCACTGCCACGCCCCGGACTCACTCACCGCCCCGCACTGGACTCTCACTCACTGCCCCGCACTGGACTCTCGCTCACTGCACCGCACTGGACTCTCACTCACTGCCCCGCACTGGAATCTCACTCACTGCCCCGCACTGGACTCTCACTCACTACCCCGCACTGGACTCTCACTCACTGCCCCGCACTGGAATCTCACTCACTGCACCGCACTGGACTCTCACTCACTGCCCCGCACTGGAATCTCACTCACTGCCCCGCACTGGACTCTCACTCACTACCCCGCACTGGACTCTCACTCACTGCCCCGCACTGGAATCTCACTCACTGCCTCGCACTGGACTCTCACTCACGGCCTTGTACTGGACACTCACTCACTACCCCGCACTGGACTCTCACTCACGGCCCCACACTGGACACTCACTCACTGCCCCGCACTGGATTCTCACTCACTGCCCCGCACTGGACTCTCACTCACTGCCACGCACTGGACTCTCACTCACTGCCCCGCACTGGACTCTCACTCACTGCCCCGCACTGGATACTCACTGCCCCGCACTGGACTCTCACTCACTGCCCCGCACTGGACTCTCACTCACTCACTGCCCCGCACTGGACTCTCACTCACTCACTACCCCGCACTGGACTCTCACTCACTACCCCGCACTGGACTCTCACTCACTGCCCCGCACTGGACTCTCACTCACGGCCCCACACTGGACACTCACTCACTGCTCCACACTGGACTCTCACTCACTGCCCCGCACTGGACTCTCACTCACTGCCCCGCACTGGATACTCACTGCCCCGCACTGGACTCTCACTCATGGCCCCGCACTGGACACTCACTCGCTCGCTGCCCAGCACTGGACTCTCACTCACTCACTGCCCCGCACTGGACTCTCACTCGATCGCTGCCAGTGTGCCAGAAGCTCAACTCATTCCTCTGGACTCTCACTCACTCACTGCCCCGCACTGGACTCTCACTCACTGCCCCGCACTGGACTCTCACTCACTGCCCCGCACTGGACTCTCACTCACTCACTGCCCCGCACTGGACTCTCACTCACTGCCCCGCACTGGACTCTCACTCACTCACTGCCCCGCACTGAATTCCAACTCACTCACTGCCCCGCACTGGACTCTCGCTCACTGCCCCGCACGGGACTCTCACTCACTGCCCCGCACTGGACTCTCACCCACTGCCCTGCACTGGACTCTCACTCACTGCCACGCACTGGAATCTCACTCACTCACTGCGCCACACTGGACTCTCGCTCACTGCTCCGCACTGGATTCTCACTCACTGCCCCGCACTGGACTCTCACTCACTGCCCCGCACTGGACTCTCACTCACTGCCCCGCACTGGACTCTCACTCACTGCCCCGCACTGGACTGTCACTGACTGCCCCGCTCTGGACTCTCACCCACTGCCCTGCACTGGACTCTCACTCACTGCCACTCACTGGAATCTCACTCACTCACTGCGCCACACTGGACTTTCGCTCACTGCTCCGCACTGGATTCTCACTCACTGCCCCGCACTGGACTCTCACTCACTGCCCCGCACTGGACTCTCACTCACTGCCCCGCACTGGACTCTCACTCACTGCCCCGCACTGAACTCTCACTCACTGCGCCACACTGGACTTTCGCTCACTGCTCCGCACTGGATTCTCACTCACTGCCCCGCACTGGACTCTCACTCACTGCCCCGCACTGGACTCTTACACACTGCCCCGCACTGGATTCTCACTCACTGCCCCGCACGGGACTCTCACTCACTGCCCCGCACTGGACTCTTACACACTGCCCCGCACTGGACTCTCACTCACTGCCCCGCACTGGACGCTCACTCGCTTGCTGCCCCGCACTGGACTCTCACTCGATCGCTGCCCCGCACTGGACTCTCACTCGATCACTGCGCCACACTGGACTCTCACCCGGTCGCTGCCCCGTACTGGACTCTAACTCGATCACTGCGCCACACTGGACTCTCACTCGATCGCTGCCCCGCACTGGACTGTCACCCGAGCACTGCCCCGCGCTGGACTCTCACTCACTACCCTGCACTGGACTCTCACTCACGACCCTGCACTGGACTCTCACTCCCTGCCCCGCACTGGACTCTCACTCACTGCCACGCACTGGACTCTCACTCACTGCCCCGCACTGGACTCTCACTCACTGCCACGCACTGGAATCTCACTCACTCACTGCACCACACTGGACTCTCGCTCACTGCTCCGCACTGGACTCTCACTCACTGCGCCACACTGGACTCTCGCTCACTGCTCCGCACTGGACTCTCACTCACTGCCCAGCACTGGACTCTCACTCACTGCCCCGCACTGGACTCTCACTCACTCACTGCCCCGGACTGGACTCTCACTCACTGCCCCGGACTGGACTCTCACTCACTGCCCCGGACTGGACTCTCACTCACTGCCTCGCACTGGACTCTCACACACTGCCCCGCACTGGACTCTCACTCACTGCCCCGAACTGGACGCTCACTCGCTCGCTGCCCCGCACTGGACTCTCGCTCACTGCCCCGCACTGGACTCTCACTCACTGCCCTGCACTGGACTCTCACTAGATCGCTGCCCCGCACTGGACTCTCACTCGATCACTGCGCCACACTGGGTTCTCACTCAATCACTGGACTCTCACTCGATCACTGCCCCGCACTGGACGCTCACTCGCTCGCTGCCCCGCACTGGACTCTCACTAGATCACTGCCCCGCACTGGACTCTCACCCGGTCGCTGCCCCGCACTGGGCTCTCACTCAATCACTGGACTCTCACTCGATCACTGCCCCGCACTGGACTGTCACACAATTACTGCCCCGCACTGGACTGTCACCCGATCACTGCCCCGCGCTGGACTCTCACTCACTGCCCCGCACTGGTCTCTCACTCCCTGCCCCGCACTGGACTTACACTCACTACCCTGCACTGGACTCTCACTCACTCACTGCCCCGCACTGGACTCTCACTCACTGCCCCGCACTGGACTCTCACTCACTGCCCCGCACTGGACTCTCACTCCATGCCCCGCGCTGGACTCTCACTCCCTGCCCCGCACTGGACTCTCACTCCCTGCCCCGCACTGGACTCTCACTCACTGCCCCGCACTGGACTCTCTCGCATGTCCTGCACTGGACTCTCACTCACTGCCCCGCACTGGACTCTCACTCACGGCCCCACACTGGACACTCACTCACTGCTCCACACTGGACTCTCACTCACTGCCCCGCACTGGACTCTCACTCACTGCCACGCACTGGACTCTCACTCACTCACTGCCCTGCACTGGACTCTCACTCACTGCCCCGCACTGGATACTCACTGCCCCGCACTGGACTCTCACTCATGGCCCCGCACTGGACACTCACTCACACTGCCCTGCTCTGGACTCTCACTCCCTGCCCCTCACTGGACTCTCACTCACTGCCCCGCACTGGACGCTCACTCGCTCGCTGCCCAGCACTGGACTCTCACTCGATCGCTGCCAGTGTGCCAGAAGCTCAACTCATTCCTCTGGACTCTCACTCACTCACTGCCCCGCACTGGACTCTCACTCACTGCCCCGCACTGAATTCCAACTCACTCACTGCCCCGCACTGGACTCTCGCTCACTGCCCCGCACGGGACTCTCACTCACTGCCCCGCACTGGACTCTCACCCACTGCCCTGCACTGGACTCTCACTCACTGCCACGCACTGGAATCTCACTCACTCACTGCGCCACACTGGACTCTTGCTCACTGCTCCGCACTGGATTCTCACTCACTGCCCCGCACTGGACTCTCACTCACTGCCCCGCACTGGACTCTCACTCACTGCCCCGCACTGGACTCTCACTCACTGCCCCGCACTGGACTGTCACTGACTGCCCCGCTCTGGACTCTCACCCACTGCCCTGCACTGGACTCTCACTCACTGCCACGCACTGGAATCTCACTCACTCACTGCGCCACACTGGAATTTCGCTCACTGCTCCGCACTGGATTCTCACTCACTGCCCCGCACTGGACTCTCACTCACTGCCCCGCACTGGACTCTCACTCACTGCCCCGCACTGAACTCTCACTCACTGCGCCACACTGGACTTTCGCTCACTGCTCCGCACTGGATTCTCACTCACTGCCCCGCACTGGACTCTCACTCACTGCCCCGCACTGGACTCTTACACACTGCTCCGCACTGGATTCTCACTCACTGCCCCGCACGGGACTCTCACTCACTGCCCCGCACTGGACTCTTACACACTGCCCCGCACTGGACTCTCAATCACTGCCCCGCACTGGACGCTCACTCGCTTGCTGCCCCGCACTGGACTCTCACTCAATCGCTGCCCTGCACTGGACTCTTACTCGATCACTGCGCCACACTGGACTCTCACCCGGTCGCTGCCCCGTACTGGACTCTAACTCGATCACTGCGCCACACTGGACTCTCACTCGATCGCTGCCCCGCACTGGACTCTAACTCGATCACTGCGCCACACTTGACTCTCACCTGGTCTCTGCCCCGCACTGGACTGCCACCCGAGCACTGCCCCGCGCTGGACTCTCACTCACTACCCTGCACTGGACTCTCACTCACTACCCTGCACTGGACTCTCACTCCCTGCCCCGCACTGGACTCTCACTCACTGCCACGCACTGGACTCTCACTCACTGCCCCGCACTGGACTCTCACTCACTGCCACGCACTGGAATCTCACTCACTCACTGCGCCACACTGGACTCTCGCTCACTGCTCCGCACTGGACTCTCACTCACTGCGCCACACTGGACTCTCGCTCACTGCTCCGCACTGGACTCTCACTCACTGCCCAGCACTGGACTCGCACTCACTGCCCCGCACTGGACTCTCACTCACTCACTGCCCCGCACTGGACTCTCACTCACTGCCCCGGACTGGACTCTCACTCACTGCCCCGCACTGGACTCTCACTCACTGCCCCGCACTGGACTCTCACACACTGCCCCGCACTGGACTCTCACTCACTGCCCCGAACTGGACGCTCACTCGCTCGCTGCCCCGCACTGGACTCTCGCTCACTGCCCCGCACTGGACTCTCACTCACTGCCCTGCACTGGACTCTCACTAGATCGCTGCCCCGCACTGGGCTCTCACTCGATCACTGGACTCTCACTCGATCACTGCCCCGCACTGGACGCTCACTCGCTCGCTGCCCCGCACTGGTCACTCACTAGATCACTGCCCCGCACTGGACTCTCACCCGGTCGCTGCCCCGCTCTGGGCTCTCACTCAATCACTGGACTCTCACTCGATCACTGCCCCGCACTGGACTGTCACACAATTACTGCCCCGCACTGGACTGTCACCCGATCACTGCCCCGCGCTGGACTCTCACTCACTGCCCCGCACTGGTCTCTCACTCCCTGCCCCGCACTGGACTCACACTCACTACCCTGCACTGGACTCTCACTCACTCACTGCCCCGCACTGGACTCTCACTCACTGCCCCGCACTGGACTCTCACGCACTGCCCCGCACTGGACTCTCACTCACTGCCCCGCGCTGGACTCTCACTCCCTGCCCCGCACTGGACTCTCACTCCCTGCCCCGCACTGGACTCTCACTCACTGCCCCGCACTGGACTCTCACTCACTGCCCCGAACTGGACTCTCTCGCACTGTCCTGCACTGGACTCTCACTCACTGTCCCGCACTGGACTCTCACTCACGGCCCTGCACTGGACACTCACTCACTGTACAGCACTGGACTCTCACGGCCCCGCACTGGACTCTCACTCACTGCCCCGCACTGGACTCTCACTCATGGCCCCGCACTGGACACTCACTCACTGCCCCGCACTGGACTCTCACTCACTGCCCCGCACTGAACTCTTACACACTGCCCCGCACTGGACTCTCACTCACTGCCCCGCACTGGACGCTCACTCGCTTGCTGCCCCGCACTGGACTCTCACTCGATCGCTGCCCCGCACTGGACTCTCACACGATCACTGCGCCACACTGGACTCTCACCCGGTCGCTGCCCCGCACTGGGCTCTCACTCAATCACTGGACTCTCACTCGATCACTGCCCCGCACTGGACTGTCACACGGTTACTGCCCTGCACTGGACTGTCACTCGATCACTGCCCTTCACTGGACTCTCAGTCGACTGCTGCATCGTCTGGAAACACACTTGATCTACAAGATGAACTGCAGTAACTCACCAAGGTTCCTTAGACAGCACCTTCCAATCCCACTACCATCTAGAAGGACAAGAGCAGCAGTGACATGGAACCCCACCACCTGGAGGTTCCCCTCCAAGTCACTCACCACCCTGACTTGGAATTATATCGCCGTTCCTTCACTGTCGCTGGGGCAATATCCTGCAACTCCTTCGCTAACAGCACAGTGGGTGTACCTACACCTCAAGGACTGCAACGGTTCAAGAAGGTAACTCGCCACCACCTTCTGAAAGGCAACTAGGGTTGGGCAATAAATGCTGGCCTAACCAGCGACACCCACATTCCATAAATGATTTTTTTTAATGGAAGGGCTTTGGCCGAGCAGGTCATGAGATAACTACAGCCATCCTGAAATCCAGGTCCCCAGAGTACAGTGTGACCTGGACAAATGAGGGTTACTGGCAACACCGCACAACTGTCCCAGTGTGCCAGAAGCTCAACTCATTCCTCTGGACTCTCACTCACTCACTGCCCCGCACTGGACTCTCACTCACTGCCCCGCACTGGACTCTCACTCACTGCCCCGCACTGGACTCTCGCTCACTGCTCCGCACGGGACTCTCACTCACTGACCCGCACTGGACTCTCACTCACTGCCCCGCACTGGACTCTCACTCACTGCCCCGCACTGGACTCTCACCCACTGCCCTGCACTGGACTCTCACTCACTGCCACGCACTGGAATCTCACTCACTCACTGCGCCACACTGGACTCTCGCTCACTGCTCCGCACTGGATTCTCACTCACTGCCCCGCACTGGACTCTCACTCACTGCCCAGCACTGGACTCTCACTCACTGCCCCGCACTGGACTCTTACACACTGCCCCGAACTGGACGCTCACTCGCTCGCTGCCCCGCACTGGACTCTCACTAGATCGCTGCCCCGCACTGGACTCTCACTCAATCACTGGACTCTCACTCGATCACTGCCCCGCACTGGACTGTCACACGATTACTGCCCCGCACTGGACTGTCACCCGACCACTGCCCTGCACTGGACTGTCACCCGATCACTGCCCTGCACTGGACTGTCACCCGATCACTGCCCCGCACTGGACTATCACTCGATCACTGCCTCGCAGTGGACTGTCGCTCGATCACTGCACTGCATTGGACTCTCACCCAATCGCTGCCCTGCACTGGACTCTCACTCGATCACTGCGCCGCACTGGACTCTCACTCACTCACTGCACTGGACTCGCACTCGATCACTGCTACACTGGACTCTCGGTCGACTGCTGCATCGTCTGGAAACACACTTGATCTACAAGATACACTGCAGTAACTCACCAAGGTTCCTTAGACAGCACCTTCCAAACCCACTACCATCTAGAAGGACAAGAGCAGCAGAGACATGGAACCCCACCACCTGGAGGTTCCCCTCCAAGTCACTCACCACCCTGACTTGGAATTATATCGCCGTTCCTTCACTGTCGCTGGGGCAATATCCTGGAACTCCTTCCCTAACAGCACAGTGGGTGTACCTACACCTCGAGGACTGCAACGGTTCAAGAAGGTAACTCACCACCACCTTCTGAAAGGCAACGAGGGATGGGCAATAAATGCTGGCCTAGCCAGTGACACCCACATTCCATAAATGATTTTTTTTTAATGGAATGGCTTTGGCCGAGCAGATCGTGAGATAACTACAGCCATCCTGAAATCCAGGTCCCCAGAGTACAGTGTGACCTGGACAAATGAAGGTTACTGGCAACACCGCACAATTGTCCAAGTGTCCCAGAAGCTCAACTCATTCCTCTGGACTCTCACTCACTCACTGCCCCGCACTGGACTCTCACTCACTGCCCCGCACTGGACTCTCGCTCACTGCCCCGCACTGGACTCTCGCTCACTGCCCCGCGCTGGACTCTCACTCACTGCCCCACACTGGACTCTCACTCACTCACTGCCCCGAACTGGACTCTCTCGCACTATCCTGCACTGGACTCTCACTCACTGCCCCGCACTGGACTCACACACTGCCCCGCACTGGACTCTCACCCACTGCCCTGCACTGGACTCTCACTCACTGCCACGCACTGGAATCTCACTCACTCACTGCGCCACACTGGACTCTCGCTCACTGCTCCGCACTGGATTCTCACTCACTGCCCCGCACTGGACTCTCACTCACTGCCCAGCACTGGACTCTCACTCACTGCCCCGCACTGGACTCTCACTCACTGCCCCGCACTGGACTCTCACTCACTGCCCCGCACTGGACGCTCACTCGCATGCTGCCCCGCACTGGACTCTCACTCGATCGCTGCCCCGCACTGGACTCTCACACGATCACTGCGCCACACTGGACACTCACCCGGTCGCTGCCCCGCACTGGGCTCTCACTCAATCACTGGACTCTCACTCGATCACTGCCCCGCACTGGACTGTCACACGATTACTGCCCTGCACTGGACTGTCACTCGATCACTGCCCTTCACTGGACTCTCAGTCGACTGCTGCATCGTCTGGAAACACACTTGATCTACAAGATACACTGCAGTAACTCACCAAGGTTCCTTAGACAGCACCTTCCAAACCCACTACCATCTAGAAGGACAAGAGCAGCAGAGACATGGAACCCCACCACCTGGAGGTTCCCCTCCAAGTCACTCACCACCCTGACTTGGAATTATATCGCCGTTCCTTCACTGTCGCTGGGGCAATATCCTGGAACTCCTTCCCTAACAGCACAGTGGGTGTACCTACACCTCGAGGACTGCAACGGTTCAAGAAGGTAACTCACCACCACCTTCTGAAAGGCAACGAGGGATGGGCAATAAATGCTGGCCTAGCCAGCGACACCCACATTCCATAAATGATTTTTTTTTAATGGAATGGCTTTGGCCGAGCAGATCGTGAGATAACTACAGCCATCCTGAAATCCAGGTCCCCAGAGTACAGTGTGACCTGGACAAATGAAGGTTACTGGCAACACCGCACAATTGTCCAAGTGTGCCAGAAGCTGAACTCATTCCTCTGGACTCTCACTCACTCACTGCCCCGCACGGGACTCTCACTCACTGCCCCGCACTGGACTCTCGCTCACTGCCCCGCACTGGACTCTCGCTCACTGCCCCGCGCTGGACTCTCACTCACTGCCCCACACTGGACTCTCACTCACTCACTGCCCCGAACTGGACTCTCTCGCACTGTCCTGCACTGGACTCTCACTCACTGCCCCGCACTGGACTCTCACTCACTGCCCCGCACTGGACTCTCACTCACGGCCCTGCACTGGACTCTCACTCACGGCCCTGCAATGGACACTCAATCACTGTCCCGCACTGGACTTCCACTCACGGCCCTGCACTGGACACTCACTCACTGTCCCGCACTGGACTCTCACTCACGGCCCTGCACTGGACACTCACTCACTGTCCCGCACTGGACTCTCACTCACGGCCCTGCACTGGACTCTCACTCACTGTCCTGCACTGGAGTCTCGCTCACTGCCCCGCACTGGACTCTCACTCACTGCCCCGCACTGGACTCTCACTCACTGCCCCGCACTGGACTCTCACTCACGGCCCTGCACTGGACACTCACTCACTGCCCGCACTGGACTTCCACTCACGGCCCTGCACTGGACACTCACTCACTGTCCCGCACTGGACTCTCACTCACGGCCCTGCACTGGACACTCACTCACTGTACAGCACTGGACTCTCACGGCCCCGCACTGGACTCTCACTCACTGCCCCGCACTGGACTCTCACTCATGGCCCCGCACTGGACACTCACTCACTGCCCCGCACTGGACTCTCACTCACTGCCCCGCACTGAACTCTTACACACTGCCCCGCACTGGACTCTCACTCACTGCCCCGCACTGGACGCTCACTCGCTTGCTGCCCCGCACTGGACTCTCACTCGATCGCTGCCCCGCACTGGACTCTCACACGATCACTGCGCCACACTGGACACTCACCCGGTCGCTGCCCCGCACTGGGCTCTCACTCAATCACTGGACTCTCACTCGATCACTGCCCCGCACTGGACTGTCACACGATTACTGCCCTGCACTGGACTGTCACTCGATCACTGCCCTTCACTGGACTCTCGGTCGACTGCTGCATCGTCTGGAAACACACTTGATCTACAAGATGCACTGCAGTAACTCACCAAGGTTCCTTAGACAGCACCTTCCAAACCCACTACCATCTAGAAGGACAAGAGCAGCAGAGACATGGAACCCCACCACCTGGAGGTTCCCCTCCAAGTCACTCACCACCCTGACTTGGAATTATATCGCCGTTCCTTCACTGTCGCTGGGGCAATATCCTGCAACTCCTTCGCTAACAGCACAGTGGGTGTACCTACACCTCAAGGACTGCAACGGTTCAAGAAGGTAACTCGCCACCACCTTCTGAAAGGCAACTAGGGATGGGCAATAAATGCTGGCCTAACCAGCGACACCCACATTCCATAAATGATTTTTTTTTAATGGAAGGGCTTTGGCCGAGCAGGTCATGAGATAACTACAGCCATCCTGAAATCCAGGTCCCCAGAGTACAGTGTGACCTGGACAAATGAGGGTTACTGGGTTGGGAACCCGCACAAGTGTCCCAGTGTGCCAGAAGCTCAACTCATTCCTCTGGACTCTGAAAGCTCTGGTTGGAGATGCACTGATCATGAATGATCTGAATTAAATTATCACTCTTCCTTAGCGGTATAGCACAGATTACTCTCTTGTGTCTCTGAAGCAACCTGTCCCACAACAACCCCGCATAGGACACTTGGTCAAACTGTGTCGAAGTGTGAGTTCATCCATCGTCACTGCCACGCACTGGACTCTCGCTCACTGCCCCGCACTGGACTCTCACTCACTGCCCCGCACTGGACTCTCACTCACTGCCCCGCACTGGACTCACTCACTGCCCCGCACTGGACTCTCACTCACTGCCCCGCACTGGACTCTCACTCAGTGCCCCGCACTGGACTCTCACTCACTGCCCCACACTGGACACTCACTCACTGCCCCGCACTGGACTCACTCACTGCCCCGCACTGGACTCTCACTCACTGCCCCGCACTGGACTCACTCACTGCCCCGCACTGGACTCTCACTCACTGCCCCGCACTGGACTCTCACTCAGTGCCCCGCACTGGACTCTCACTCACTGCCCCACACTGGACTGTCACTCACTCCCCCGCATTGGACTCTCACTCACTGCCCCGCACTGGACTCTCACCCACTGCCCCGCACTGGACTCTCACTCACTGCCCTGCACTGGACTCTCACTCACTGCCCCGCACTGGATTCTCACTCACTGCCCCACGCTGGACTCTCACCCACTGCCCCGCACTGGACTCTCACTCACTCATTGCCCCACACTGGACTCTCACTCTCTCACTGCCCCGCTCTGGACTCTCACTCACTGCCCCGCACTGGACTCTCACTCACTGCCCCGCACTGGACTGTCACCCGGTCACTGCCCCGCACTGGGCTGTCGCTCGATCACTGTCCCGCGCTGGACTGTCACTCGATCACTGCCCCGCACTGGACTCTCATTCGCACACTGCGCTGGACTCGCACTCGATCGCTGCTACACTGGACTCTCGGTCGACTGCTGCATCGACTGGAAACACACTTGATCTACAAGATGCACTCCAGTCACTCGCCAAGGTTCCTTAGACAGCACCTTCCAAACCCACGGTCACTACCATCTCGAAGGACAAGAGCAGCAGAGACATGGGACCCCCACCACCTGGAGGTTCCCCTCCAAGTCACTCACCACTCTGACTTGGAATTATATCGCCGTTCCTTCACTGTCGCTGGGGCAATATCCTGGAACTCCTTCCCTAACAGCACAGTGGGTGTACCTACACCTCAACGACTGCAACGGACCAAGAAGGTAACTCACCACCACCTTCTGAAAGGCAACTAGGGATGGGCAATAAATGCTGGCCTAACCAGCGACACCCACATCCCATAAATGATTTTTTAAAAATCACTGGGCTCATACTTGATCGCAGTGCTGCATGGGACTGTCACTTAATCACTGCACTGCACTGGACACGCAGGCAATCATTGCACTGCACCGGATACGCAGTCAATCACTGCACTGCACCAGACACGCAGTCAATCATTGCACTGCACCGGATACGCAGTCGTTCACTGCACTGCACTGGACACGCAGTCAATCATTGCACTGCACTGGAGACACAGTCAATCATTGCGCTGCACCGGATACGCAGTCAATCATTGCACTGCACTGGACACGCAGTCAATCATTGCACTGCACCGGATACGCAGTCAATCACTGCACTGCACTGGACACGCAGTCAATCATTGCACTGCACTGGACACGCAGTCAATCATTGCACTGCACTGGACATGCGGTCAATCATTGCGCTGCACTGGACACGCAGTCAATCATTGCGCTGCACTGGACACGCAGTCAATCATTGCGCTGCACCGGATACGCAGTCAATCATTGTGCTGCACTGGACACGCAGTCAAACACTGCACTGCACTGGACACGCAGTCAATCATTGCACTGCACTGGACACGCAGTCAATCATTGCGCTGCACAGGATACGCAGTCAATCATTGCGTTGCACTGGACACGCAGTCAATCATGGCGCTGCACTGGGCACGCAGTCAATCATGGCGCTGCACTGGACATGCAGTCCATCATTGCATTGCACTGGATACGCAGTCAATCATTGCACTGCACCGGATACGCAGTCAATCATTGCGCTGCACTGGACACGCAGTCAATCATTGCACTGCACCGGATACGCAGTCAATCACTGCACTGCACTGGACACGCAGTCAATCATTGCACTGCACTGGACACGCAGTCAATCATTGCACTGCACTGGACATGCGGTCAATCATTGCGCTGCACTGGACACGCAGTCAATCATTGCGCTGCACTGGACACGCAGTCAATCATTGCGCTGCACCGGATACGCAGTCAATCATTGTGCTGCACTGGACACGCAGTCAAACACTGCACTGCACTGGACACGCAGTCAATCATTGCACTGCACTGGACACGCAGTCAATCATTGCGCTGCACAGGATACGCAGTCAATCATTGCGTTGCACTGGACACGCAGTCAATCATGGCGCTGCACTGGGCACGCAGTCAATCATGGCGCTGCACTGGACATGCAGTCCATCATTGCATTGCACTGGATACGCAGTCAATCATTGCACTGCACCGGATACGCAGTCAATCATTGCGCTGCACTGGACACGCAGTCAATCATTGCACTGCACCGGATACGCAGTCAATCATTGCACTGCACCCGATACGCAGTCAATCACTGCACTGCACCAGACACGCAGTCAATCATTGCACTGCACCGGATACGCAGTCGTTCACTGCACTGCACTGGACACGCAGTCAATCATTGCACTGCACTGGAGACACAGTCAATCATTGCGCTGCACCGGATACGCAGTCAATCATTGCACTGCACTGGACACGCAGTCAATCATTGCACTGCACCGGATACGCAGTCAATCACTGCACTGCACTGGACACGCAGTCAATCATTGCACTGCACTGGACACGCAGTCAATCATTGCACTGCACTGGACATGCGGTCAATCATTGCGCTGCACTGGACACGCAGTCAATCATTGCGCTGCACTGGACACGCAGTCAATCATTGCGCTGCACCGGATACGCAGTCAATCATTGTGCTGCACTGGACACGCAGTCAAACACTGCACTGCACTGGACACGCAGTCAATCATTGCACTGCACTGGACACGCAGTCAATCATTGCGCTGCACAGGATACGCAGTCAATCATTGCGTTGCACTGGACACGCAGTCAATCATGGCGCTGCACTGGGCACGCAGTCAATCATTGCGCTGCACTGAATACGCAGTCAATCATTTGCACTGCACCGGATACGCAGTCAATCATTGCGCTGCACTGGACACGCAGTCAATCATGGCGCTGCACTGGACATGCAGTCCATCATTGCATTGCACTGGATACGCAGTCAATCATTGCACTGCACCGGATACGCAGTCAATCATTGCGCTGCACTGGACACGCAGTCAATCATTGCACTGCACCGGATACGCAGTCAATCATTGCACTGCACCCGATACGCAGTCAATCATTGCACTGCACTGGACCCGCAGTCAATCATTGCGCTGCACTGGATACGCAGTCAATCATGGCCCTGCACTGGATACACAGTCAATCATTGCGCTACACTGGATACACAGTCAATCATTGCGCTGCACTGGATACGCAGTCAATCATGGCCCTGCACTGGACACGCAGTCAATCATTGCGCTGCACAGGATACGCAGTCAATCATTGCGTTGCACTGGACACGCAGTCAATCATGGCGCTGCACTGGACACGCAGTCAATCATTGCGCTGCACTGGATACGCAGTCAATCATTGCGTTGCACTGGACACGCAGTCAATCATTGCGCTGCACTGGATACGCAGTCAATCATTGTGCTGCACCGGGCACATGCTAAATTGCCCTTAATGTCCAAAATTGCCCTTAGTTTGGGTGGAGTTACTGGGTTATGGGGATAGAACATAGAACATAGAACATAGAACAATACAGCGCAGTACAGGCCCTTCGGCCCACGATGTTGCACCGAAACAAAAGCCATCTAACCTACACTATGCCATTATCATCCATATGTTTATCCAATAAACTTTTAAATGCCCTCAATGCTGGCGAGTTCACTACTGTAGCAGGTAGGGCATTCCACGGCCTCACTACTCTAGGGTGGAGGTGTTGACCTTGGGTGGGTGCTCTTTCCAAGAGCCGGTGCAGACTCGATGGGCCGAATGGCCTCCTTCTGCACTGTAAATTCTATGATAATCATTGCGCTGCACTGGACACGGAGTAAATCATTGCGCTGCACTGGACACGCAGTCAATCACTGCACTGCACCGGACACGCAGTCAATAACTGAACTGCACAAGACATGCAGTCAATCACTGCACTGCACCGGACACGCAGTCAATCATTGCGCTGCACTGGACTCGCCTCGATCGCTGCGCTGAACTGGACTTGTCTCGATCGCTGCGCTGAACTGGAGTAGTTTTGATCACTGAGCTGCACTGGACTGGTCTCGATCGTTGCGCTGCACTGGACTCGTCTCGATCATTGCGCTGCACTGGACTCGTCTCGATCATTGCGCTGCACTGGACTCGTCTCGATCATTGCGCTGCACTGGACTCGTCTCGATCTTTGTGCTGCACTGGACTCGTCTCGATCATTGTGCTGCACTGGACTTGTCTCGATCGCTGCGCTGCACTGGACTCGTCTCGATCATTGCGCTGCACTGGACTTGTCTCGATCATTGCGCTGCACTGGACTCGTCTCGATCATTGCGCTGCACTGGACTCGTCTCGATCTTTGTGCTGCACTGGACTTCTCTCGATCGCTGCGCTGAACTGGACTAGTTTTGATCACTGAGCTGCACTGGACTCGTCTCGATCATTGTGCTGCACTGGACTCGTCTCGATCATTGTGCTGCACTGGACTTGTCTCGATCGCTGCGCTGCACTGGACTTGTCTCGATCGCTGCGCTGCACTGGACTTGTCTCGATCATTGCGCTGCACTGGACTCGTCTCGATCGCTGCGCTGCACTGGACTTGTCTCGATCATTGCGCTGCACTGGACTCATCTCGATCGCTGTGCTGCACTGGACTCGTCTCGATCGCTGAGCTGCACTGGACTTGTCTCGATCATTGCGCTACACTGGACTCGTCTCGATCGCTGTGCTGCACTGGACTCGGCTCGATCGCTGCGCTGCACTGGACACTCACTCGATGACTGCACCAAAGTGGACACTCACTCGATCACTGCACCGAACTGGACTCACCGTCGATCTGTGCGCTGCACTGGACTCGCACTCGATCTATGCGTTACACTGGATGCACAATCGATCACTGCACCGCATGGGACTTGCACTCTCGCTGTGCTGCACTGGTCTCGCACTTGATCGCTGCGCTGCATTGGTGCCTCGAATGGTGCGCTTCATTGATGTCTTACTTGAATGCTGCAGTGCACTAGATTCGCACTTGATCACTGCGCTGCACTGGAGTTTCACTCGAACGCTACGCTACACTGGTGTCTCACTCAAATGCGCTGCATTAAACTCACACTTGATTGCTGCATGGCACTGGACTCTCACCCGATCAGCGCACCACATAGGACTCACACTGGATCACTGCCACGCTGGACCCACACTCAATCGCGCTGCTCTGGACCCGCACTCAATCACTGCACTGCACTGGACTCACACTGGATCACTGCCACGCTGGACCCGCACTCAATCACTGCGCTGCACTGGACTCACACTGGATCACTGCTTGAAACTGGACCTGCACTCGATCACTGCGCTGGACTGGACACTCTCTCATGCCCTACTCTTACTGCGTCCTAGAAAAGTTGACCCAGCCCTGAACACGAATGTCAGATGCATAAAATTTACTCTTCAGGCTACTTCCATGGTCCCTTTAACTAAAATAAGTTAACCAGAGGCTGTCCCAGAATAGAAATACTTACTCAGTGGCTTCGCACAATAGCTTCACCTGAGCTTGACTGGGAATGTTCAACAGAAACAGCTTTTACTGAGAAAATAAACCATTCCTCGGTGCTTCAGGGATCTGGAAGAAATATTCAGCCCATCGAGTCTGCGCCAGCTCTTGGAAAGAGCACTCTACTTAAGTCCACCCTATCCCCGTAACACAGTGACCCCACTTAACCTTTTAGACACTAAGGACAATTTATCATGGTCAATCCACCTGCACCTCTTTGGACTGTGGGAGGAAACCGGAGCACCCGGAGGAAACCCACGTAGACACGGGGAGGACGTGCAAACTCCACATAGTCACCCAACGCCGGATTGAACACAGGTCCCTGGAGCTGTGAAGTAACTGCTAACCACTATGCCACCGTGTTTGATGGGGACGGTACAGAGGGAGTTTTACTCTGAATCTAACCCCATGCTAAACCTGTCCTGGGAGTGTTTGATGGGGACAGTGTAGAGGGAGCTTTACTCTGTATCTAACCCTGTGCTGTACCTGTACTGGGAGTGTTTGATGGGGACAATGTAGAGGGAGCTTTACTCTGTATCTAACCCTGTGCTGTACCTGTCCTGGGAGTGTTTGATGGGGACAGTATAGAGGGAGCTTTACTCTGTATCTAACCCGTGCTGTACCTGTCCTGGGAGTGTTTGATGGGGACAGTGTACAGGGAGCTTTACTCTGTATCTAACCCTGTGCTGTACCTGTCCTGGGAGTGTTTGATGGGGACAGTGTATAGAGGGAGCTTTACTCTGTATCTAACCCTGTGCTGTACCTGTCCTGGGAGTGTTTGATGGGGACAGTGTGGAGGGAGCTTTCCTCTGTATCTAACCCCGTGCTGTACCTGTCCTGGGAATGTTTGATGGGGACAGTGTAGAGGGAGCATTCCTCTGTATCTAACCCCATGCCATAGTTGGCCTAAGAATGTTTGATGGGGACAGTGTAGAGGGAGCTTTGCTCTATCTAACCCCATGCTGTAGCTGTCCTGGGAGTGTTTGATGGGGACAGTGCAGAGGGAGCTTTACTCTGTATCTAACCCCGTGTTGTACCTGTACTGGGAGTGTTCGATGGGGACAGTGTGGAGGGAGCTGTACTCTGTATCTAACCCCATGCTGTACCTGTCCAGGGAGTGTTTGATATTACAAAGAACAAAGAAAAATTTACAGCCCAGGAACAGGCCCTTCGGCCCTCCAAGCCTGCACCGATCCAGGTCCTCTATCTAAAGCTGTCACCTATTTTCTAAGGATCTGTATCCCTCTGCTCCCTGCCTATTCATGTATCTGTCTCGATACATCTTAAATGACGCTATCGTGCCTGTGGTGTTGGGTGCTCTGGTGCACAGATGAGCCAACACAGTTGTATGTGGTACAACTCTATTTTATTATAACTCTTATAATACAGTTCGTTCTGGATACTCTGCACGTGCTGTCTCCCTGAGTGTGTTTGGCAATAGATGTGTCCTGGTTCTCCTCTGCAGCTCTTACTGACCACCAGGGGTCGTGTCTGTGCTTTTATATCTTTCTGTCATTGGTTGTGGTGTTGTGTGTTCTGATTTGTCTGTTGGTGTGTCTATCATGATGTGTGTGTTTGAATATCATGACATCCCCCCTTTTTACAAAGACAAGTGCCTACGTGGTTATAAATATAATTGTGTCGTGAGTGCATCTAAGAGTGTGCGTTTGTGTTGTGTACAGCGTGTGTTTATGACGTAACTATTTACATGGGGCGATGTCGGGTGCGTCACACTAACAAGGTTGTACCATAACAAAACTTGGATGCGAGAGAAAAAAAAACTTGAACATTGGTCCGGTCAGACGATATCTGGAACAATAAACAACAACAGGTTATAATACAGAAGTGTTTGACTTTTTGAACGTATTAACAGCGTTATAAGTCCAGTCTAATGGGTGACCGCCTCAAGAATGGGCTGGTCCTCAAGCCGGTTCAGCTGTGGAGATTTGGGGTCACACTGGTTCACCTTGGACTGTTGGAGGTGATGCTGTTGCCGAAGTCTCTACTTTACCATTTGTTGTACTTCAAGCAGTGCTTGGTTTTTTTCATTCTTGCAAATATAACATTCAACATCTTTGTTAGTGGTGCCCTGGCTGTGGTTTGGTTCTGGTGGCGATGGAAGGGGCATGATCCGTGGCATCTCCACGAAGTCATCCTTGGGAACCAGTGGAGGATCCAGCGTGTGCGTACGGTGCAGTTGCGAGCGTGGAAGGCGGCACAAAGCCCGCTGATTGCGCCTACGCACCAATCCATCCGCCCTGCATGCCAGGAACAAGGTGGAGTCTGTTTTCTTTTTATGTTTGTGGTGGACGGCATCTTGTAGCCGATGGGTCGTTGCCATCGAAGTAGCACCATCACTAATATCATGCAAGGCGATGACTGTGCCAGATGTGGAAGTTGGCCAAGACCGTGTACGCTGGTTCCGGCCTTCTGCTGTGCCTGAAGGGCGACTCCGCAGAGAAACGTCGAAGCATGTCGCCTTGGAGAGAGAATTGTTGCTCGCATCAACGTCTGGCGATGGCGCGAATTGGTGTGTCCATCTTGGACCGCCGGTGCTGGTTGCCACTGCCGACCCAGTGGGACTGCCACGCGATCCATTCCCTGTCGCCGTGGCATCTGCCGTCACCCTGAGCGTGCCATCACCGAGGCCGCGACACCGCCCGTCCGGAGCAAGGTCTGGCGTGCGCAAATCAGAGTCGGCGCTTGGCTGCTCCCCATCTGGAGTCCGGTCTGCCTTCCGCCGATGCCCCCCGTCCGGAGTCCCAACAGGTTCACTGGAGGCAGCCGAGATT
Source organism: Scyliorhinus torazame (assembly GCF_047496885.1). Taxonomy (NCBI): domain Eukaryota; kingdom Metazoa; phylum Chordata; class Chondrichthyes; order Carcharhiniformes; family Scyliorhinidae; genus Scyliorhinus; species Scyliorhinus torazame. The sequence goes on from NC_092728.1 coordinate 39,555,857, forward strand.
CCCTGAAGCTGCACTTCTGGAGTCGGAACATGCAGGAATGCACCAACCAGTGGAGAGGCTCGAGCCATCGAGGGTGGAAGCGGTGCGCCGCCACCGCAGTCGTCAGTGGTCCCACCGTGATCGTTGAGTGCCTCGGTACGCACTAGGCGAGGTCTGTCACCTTGCACCTTTTGCATGGGAAGTGGGATGCTGTCGTCACTCGTCTCACATCCCGTGGATAGATCGTCATTAGCAGCTTGCTGTTCACTAGGGTTGGGTAAATTGTCAGAGTTTTCATCTGGTGGTGCACACCATGTCGGTGGACTGTCATTGTCTTGCCATTGTCCTTCATTTGGGCTTTTCTTCTTTGGAACTTTAAATCTTCCTCCAGACATTGCAGAACCTTGTTTATTACCCCCAAATTCTCCCATATGTATGGTCTCGAACATAGGATCCACTGTTTCTATCGACATTGTACCATTTTCCAAAGAGCATTCCGTTTCACTTTTCTTCTCAGGTACCTCATATGTAACTTTGTTTAATGTACATGCCTTCATGGTCTCTGGGTCTGATTTTGCTGGGACTGGCATGGTCACAGTCTCTCTTTTACTGTTCTCAATTTCCCACATTATACTCCCCATACATAACTGCTTAATCACTGGGGTTAGTGTGGTACAATGGACAATCGGGTCGACCTTATCTGCATCTTCACCATTAGTGGAAAGCACACTTGGTTCACTTGAAACTGCTGTGGGTTTTAAATTCGTTATCTGGCTACTCGATGTCGGTGTCCTCAGGATTCTTGCTCCAATGTTCTGCTCAATAATCAGTGGAGTGTGTATAGGTTCAATGCAATTAATGTTCCCCTCCAGGTTTGAAGAGTCATTACTGACTAACTGCTGGTCTCCGAAGTTGGGATTTTGCGGCATTGTGTTGAAGGGAGACATTTGTCCCTGCTGTAGATATGATTCAGGTTGTGTTATTTCCATTACCTGAGGATCAATGTCTTGTCCATTTTTTCGATCCGTACTAAAACACTGGCAATTCTCAGTCTGCTCCTTGCAAGTTAAACATTCAATTAATTTCGTTAGCAAATCCTCAGCATCCTTCTGTGGCCGTGCAGCATTATTAATCTCTGTTCGGCTACAATGATCCTGAAGGTCAGCGCATAAACCTTTTTTCTTCGGGCTTGGACGAGGCGATTCCTTTGGCTTGTCTTCAGTTGGGCTTGAACAGTCTTCAGCGCTGTGCCCTTTATTGTAGCATGAGAGACCGTCATGGTCATGCTGCTGTGTAGTGGAGCATGGTAGGCTGTTATAGCCTTCTTGCTGTTCACGGGAGCATGGCAGACTTGCATCGTCTGCCGCTGGTTGGTCAGGAGAGGTTGCTAGACCCTCATGGTCTTGTTCCAGCAAGGACTGCGCTCTGGAGTCTTGCGTTCCTTCCATCGTGGAGTCCGTCCACGAGCTCTCTGTGGAGGCTTGTGACACTGGAGTCACTTCCTGTTCGTGCAAGGACTGCGCTCTGGAGTCTTGCATTGCTTCTATCGTGGAGGCTGTCCACGAGCTCTCTGTGGAGGCTTGTGACACTGGAGTCACTTCTTGTTCGTGCAAGGACTGCGCTCTGGAGTCTTGCATTTCTGCAATTGTGGAGTCTGTCCACGAGCTTGCTGTGGAAGCTTGTGACACTGGAGTCACTTCTGGTTCATGCGAGGACTGCACTCTGGAGTCTTGCATGTCTTCTTTCATAGAGTCGGGAACGTTGAGCGGGACGTGGACCACGCTCTGTGTGGCAGCAGGGCACTCTCCGTGTGCTTGCACCGCTCCCTGTCTGTTAATGTCAGGCTGCAGCATCATCCGGTACTGATAAGTTGGAACGTCATATCTGCTGGATTGAAGATCCTCAAATCCGAAAAATGAATCCGCATCTGCGTCGGATTCAATGTGGGGGCCGCCAATGTGCAACACGAAAGGTTCGTCCGAGTCATAGTCATATAGGACCACGGAGCTATCATTGGGCTCGCGAGGTCCGGAAACACTGTAAAAATCGTCATCGAAGTATTCAAGGTCGGAATCATCGGCTTGTGTGTAGGTAACTGCTTGTCGGAGGGTTCTTCGGAGGTTAAATTCATCTCCTGGGTCAATTTGCGGCACTGTGCTGTCATTCCAGGTGAAGGAAGGTTGTTTTACAGCTTTAACAGAATTTTGTTTTTTTGATTTGGGATGTTTCCCTTTTAAATTGGATTTGGGACATTTCCCTTTTAAATTGGTGCATTCTGTGGCCTCTGACATCCTGACGCTCGGTATGTAGCACGTAGGAAGCGACTGCGCATGCTCAGATCGCTGTTCCTTTACCGATGGCCGTTTTCTTGACTGCGCATGCGCAGCATCTCGCGCATGCGCAAACGAAACTTCCGGTTCTGCGCACTTCTCGCGCAACTGTGCTAGCGTTATACCTTTAGCAAGATGGCCGTCGACCTCGACCCAGCCTTTTCTCAGGCCCGGGATTTCGGGCTCCGGGATCCCAGCCACGAGGTGAGTACTGCAGCTTTTCTTACCTTTAAGTCCCCATTGGATTGCGTATTCTTCACAGTACTTGGCGAATTTGCCCATGACTGCCTGGTAATCGTGCCTTTGCTGCCTCCTGAAGAACCTGAACCTTCTGAACATTGCTCTTGCCCTTGCACCGGCGACGATGAGGAGAAATTCAATTTTTTCCTTATCATCCAGGTCCTTGAGTTCAGCTGCCGCCAGGAACAACTCGAACATTTGCCGGAATCGCCGCCAGTTTTCGTGGAGGTCGCCGTCGCACTGGAGCGCCTGCGGAACCGGGAGCTTGTACATCATGCCTGGGCACTGCTGGTTGTCTCTGTACACTGAGGTATGCCGGCAGGTATCGATCCACTCCTGTACCATGTGGTGTTGGGTGCTCTGGTGCACAGATGAGCCAACACAGTTGTATGTGGTACAACTCTATTTTATTATAACTCTTATAATACAGTTCGTTCTGGATACTCTGCACGTGCTGTCTCCCTGAGTGTGTTTGGCAATAGATGTGTCCTGGTTCTCCTCTGCAGCTCTTACTGACCACCAGGGGTCGTGTCTGTGCTTTTATATCTTTCTGTCATTGGTTGTGGTGTTGTGTGTTCTGATTTGTCTGTTGGTGTGTCTATCATGATGTGTGTGTTTGAATATCATGACAGTGCCCACCTCTACCACCTCCGCCGGCAATGCGTTCCAGGCACCCACCACCCTCTGCGTAAAGAACTTTCCACACATAGCTCCCTGAAACTTTTCCCCTCTCACCTTGAACTCATGACCCCTAGTAATTGAGTCCCCCACTCTGGGGGAAAAAGCTTCTTGCTATCCACCCTGTCCATACCTCTCATGATTTTTTAGACCTCAATGAGGTACCCCCTCAACCTCCGTCTTTCTAATGAAAATAATCCTAATCTATTCAACCTCTCTTCATAGCTAGTGCTCTCCATACCAGGCAACATCCTGGTGAACCTCCTCTGCACCTTCTCCAAAGCATCCACATCCTTTTGGTAATATGGTGACCAGAACTGTACGCAGTATTCCAAATGTGGCCGAACCAAAGTCCCATACAACTGTAACATGACCTGCCAACTCTTGTACTCAATACCCCGTCCGATGAAGGAAAGCATGCCGCGTCTTCTTGACCACTCTATCGACCTGCGCAGCCACCTTCAGGGTACAATGGACCTGAACACCCAGATCGCTCTGTACACAATTTTCCCCAGGGCTTTTTCATTTACCGTATAGTTCGCTCTTGAATTGGATCTTCCAAAATGTATCACCTCGCATTTGCCTGGATTGAACTCCATCTGCCATTTCTCCGCCCAACTCTCCAATCTATCTATATTCTGCTGTATTCTCTGACAGTCCCCTTCACTATCTGCTACTCCACCAATCTTAGTGTCATCTGCAAACTTGCTAATCAGACCACCTATACCTTCCTCCAGATCATTTATGTATATCACAAACAACAGTGGTCCCAGCACGGATCCCTGTGGAACACCACTGGTCACAGTTCTCAATTTTGAGAAACTCCCTTCCACCACTACTCTCTGTCTCCTGTTGCCCAGCCAGTTCTTTATCCATCTAGCTAGTGCACCCTGGACCCCATGAGACTTCACTTTCTCCATCAGCCTTCCATGGGGAACCTTATCAAATGCCTTACTGAAGTCCATGTATATGACATCTACAGCCCTTCCCTCATCAATCAACTTTGTCACTTCCGCAAAGAATTCTATTAAGTTGGTAAGACATGACCTTCCCTGCACAAAACCATGTTGCCTATCACTGATAAGCCCATTTTCTTCCAAATGGGAATAGATCCTATCCCTCAGTATCTTCTCCAGCAGCTTCCCTACCACTGACGTCAGGCTCACCGGTCTATAATTACCTGGATTATCCCTGCTACCCTTCTTAAACAAGGGGACAACATTAGCAATTCTCCAGTCCTCCGGTACCTCACCCATATTCAAGGATGCTGCAAAGATATCTGTCAAGGCCTCAGCTATTTCCTCTCTCACTTCCCTCAGTAACCTGGGATAGATCCCATCCGGACCTGGGGACTTGTTCACCTTAATGCCTTTTAGAATACCCAACACATCCCCCCTCCTGATGCCGACTTGACCTAGAGTAATCAAACATCTATCCCTGACCTCAACATCCGTCATGTCCCTCTCCTCGGTGAATACCGATGCAAAGTACTCGTTAAGAATCTCACCCATTTTCGCTAACTCCACGCATAACTTTCCTCCTTTGTCCTTGAGTGGGCCAACCCTTTCTCTAGTTACCCTCTTGCTCCTTATATATGAATAAAAGGCTTTGGGATTTTCCTTAACCCTGTTTGCTAAAGATATTTCATGACTCCTTTTAGCCCTCTTGATTCCTCGTTTCAGATTGGTCCTACATTCTCGATATTCTTCCAAAGCTTTGTCTGTCTTCAGTCACCTAGACCTTATGTATGCTTCCTTTTTCCTCTTGGCTAGTCTCACAATTTCACCTGTCATCCATGGTTCCCTAATCTTGCCATTTCTATCCCTCATTTTCACAGGGACATGTCTGTCCTGCACTCTAATCAACCTCTCTTTAAAAGCCTCCCACATATCAAATGTGGATTCACCTTCAAACAGCTGCTCCCAATTTACATTTCCCAGCTCCTGCCGAATTTTGGTATAGTTGGCCTTCTCCCAATTTAGCACTCTTCCTTTAGGACCACTCTCATCTTTGTCCATGAGTATTCTAAAACTTACGGAATTGTGATCACTATTTCCAAAAATGACACCCCGACTGAAACTTCAACCACCTGGCCGGGCTCATTCCCCAACACCAGGTCCAGTATGGCCCCTTCCTGAGTCGGGACTATTTACATACTGTTCTAGAAAACCCTCCTGGATGCTCCTTACAAATTCTGCTCCATCTAGACCTCTGACACTAATTGTATCCCAGTCAATGTTGGGAAAATTAAAACCTCCTATAACCACCACCCTGTTGCTCCTACATCTTTCCATAATCTGTTTACATATTTATACCTCTATCTCACGCTCGCTGTTGGGAGGTCTGTAGTACAGCCCCAACATTGTTACCGCACCCTTCCTATTCTGAGCTCTGCCCATATCGCCTCACTGCTCGAGTCCTCCATAATGCCCTCCTTCAGCACAGCTGTGATATCCTCTCTGACCAGTAATGCAACTCCTCCACCCCTTTACCTCCCTCTCTATCCCGCCTGAAGCATCGATATCCTGGGAAATTTATTTGCCAATCATGCCCTTCCCTCAACCAAGTCTCAGTAATAGCAATAACATCATACTCCCAGGTACTAATCCAAGCCCTAAGTTCATCTGCCTTACCTACTACACTTCTTGCATTAAAACAAATGCACCTCAGACTACCAGTCCCTTTGCGTTCTTCATCTGCTCCCTGCCTACTCTTCCCCTTAGTCACGCTGACTTCATGATCTAGTTCCTTACAGGCTTTAGTTACTACCTCCTTACTGTCCACTAACCTCCTCATTTGGTTCCCATCCTCCTGCCACATTAGTTTAAACCCTCCCCAACAGCGTTAGCAAAAGCACCTCCAAGGACATTGCTTTCAGTCCGGCCCAGGTGTAGACCTTCCAATTTGTAGTAGTCCCACCTCCCCAGAACCGGTCCCAATGTCCCAAAAATCTGAACCCCTCCCTCCTGCACCATCTCTCAAGCCACGCATTCATCCTGCCGATTCTTTCATTTCTAGTCTGACTACCACGTGGCACTGGTAGCAACCTTGAGATTACTACCTCTGAAGCCTGACTTTTTAACTTGGCTCCTAACTCCCTAAATTCTGCTTGTAGGACCTCATCCCGTTTTTTACCTATATCATTGGTGCCTATATGCACCATGATAACTGGCTGTTCACCCTCCCCCTTCAGAATGTTCTGCAGCCTTTCTGAGACATCCCTGACCTGTGCACCTGGGAGGCAACATATCATTCGGGAGTCTCGTTTTCAACCACAGAACCGCCTATCTACTCCCCTTACAATTGGATTGGATTTGTTTATTGTCACGTGTACCGAGGTACAGTGAAAAGTATTTTTCTGCGAGCAGCTCAACAGATCATTAAGGACATGGGAAAAAAAGGGAAGAAAAGAAAATACATAATAGGGCAACACCAACATATACAATGCAACTACATAAGCACTGGCATCGGATGAAGCTTACAGGGTGCAGTGTTCATGAGGTCAGTCCATAAGAGGGTCATTTAGGATTCTGGTGACAGTGGGGAAGAAGCTGTTTTTGAGTCTGTTCGTGCGTGTTCTCAGACTTCTGTATCTCCTGCCCGATGGAAGAAGTTGGAAGAGTGAGTAAGCCGGGTGGGAGGTGTCATAATATACACCAGTATATCATGGTGCAGAAACACACTGATGGACACACAGTGGGACCAATCAACATACGCAACACCGCAGCCAATCACCAATGAGAGCACACGCACTATAAAGACAGGGGACATCAGAGTTCCCGCTCATTCGAGTAGCAGCTAGCTTGGAGCACAGAGCTCACAGCCTGCAACACAGACATTCACCATGTGCTGAGTGCATCAACTGGTTAGGACAAGGCAAAGGTCTTTAGTTAAAGCTGGTATTGCATTTACCCACAGTTCAAGTATGTTTAAATAGTTAACCTTTTAATAAAATAGTGTTGCACTACTTCAAGTGTTGGTGACCTGTATGTGATCCAGAATACCCAGCACGTCAGGAGGGATCTTTGATTATGCTGCCTGCTTTCTCCTGGCAGTGGGAGGTGTAGATGGAGTCAATGGATGGGAGGCAGGTTTGTGTGATGGATTGGGCGGTGTTCACGACTCTGACGTTTCTTGCGGTCCTGGGCCGAGCAGTTGCCATACCAGGCTGTGATGCAGCCCGATAGGATGCTTTCTATGGTTCATCTGTAAAAGTTGGTAAGGGTTAATGTGGACATGCCGAATTTCCTTATTTCCTGAGGAAGTATAGGAGCTGTTGTGCTTTCTTGGTGGTAGCGTCCCCTATGACTATAGCCCTTCCACTCTTTTTCCTGCCCTCCTGTACAGCAGAGCCAGCCACGGTGCCATGAACCTGGCTACTGCTGCCTTCCCCTGGTGAGCCATCCCCCCCAACAGTATCCAAAATGGTATACCTGTTTTGGATGGAGATGACCGCAGGGGACACCTGCACGGCCTTCCTGCTTTTTCTCTGCCTTTTGGTCACCCATTCCCTTTCTCCCTCAGCAATTCTAATCTGCAGTGTGACCAATTCGCTAAACGTGCTATCCACGACCTCCTCAGCATCGCGGATGCTCCAAAGTGAGTCCATCCGCAGCTCCAGAGCCGTCATGCGGTCTAACAAGAGCTGCAGCTGGACACACGTCCCGCACATGAAGGAGCCAGGGACATCAGCCACGTCCCTGAGCTCCCACATCGAGCACGTGGAGCATAACACGGGTCTGAGATCTCCTGCCATTTTTAACCTTAAGCTTAACTTAGTCCAACTATAATATCAAATAATAGATAAATGTTACCAATCACACGATAAAAAGAAATAGAAATAGAAAAACGTTACCTTGTCAACACACTACAGTCTTTTATTTTGGTTAGAGGAAGAGGGCGGGTGGGAGACACTACACGTGTCGTGTCTCGGGTTCAGCCGCTGCCCAAATATATCAGTTCACTCACCTTCCCAGAGCGCAATTCGACCGCTCCCACTCAGCTCCTCCCTCTCACCGCTCCTGTAAGGTTGGTTTTTAAAAGGGGAAACTTATCTTCCCGACAGCCCCCTGGTTACTGCTCTCACTGCTACCGCTGAAAAACTGATATTATGGCACTGCCTGCCTGAATTAGAAATTGCTCAGCTGACAAAATTAACATTTCTCATCATTAATCTTAGCAGAAATGTCAGCATAAGTTTCAGGAAGCAGAATGTTGTGCAATGGCTCGATCCTAGGATTCAGTGTTTTACAACGTATTTCAATGTCGTGAAACAGAGCAGTATTACTCACATGCCCTTGACATCAGTACAAGATTGTTGAACTTGTACCTGGTTATCTCTGCACCCGCTCACATTCAGCTTCTCAAAGGGCTACGTCGCCCAATCACTTTGTTACTATCAGTGAACTTTGCTAGAGTTTGATTGCATTCACCGTGAAACACAACATGCAATTGAATCCCTTTCTTTACATGGTATTAAGTCAATGCTGGACTCATCTTTCACCCCTCCTCCCCTGAAGGCACTCACGTTAAGTGGGGTCATGTCCCATGGGCACCATCACCACCACACCCACCTGGTACCTCAGCCAAATGTATGTTCTTCAACTGTGAACCTTAATGCTGAATGTTAGGAGCCTTTCAAACGTCAGTCGATTAGTCTTCCAGACCGCCATGTTCTTGTGACGATGAAGGATAAGTATGGCAAGTTTCAGGAATAAAGAACAATACAGCACAGGAACAGGCTCTTCGGCCGTCCAAGCCTGTACCGGTCATGATACCAACCTTTGCCAAAACCCTCAGCACTTCCTTGTGCCGTATCCCTCTATACCCATCCTATCTATGTGTTTGCCAAGATGCCTTTTGAATGCAATTAATGTATCCGCTTCCACAACTTCCCTGGCAATGCGTCCCAGGCACTCACCACATTCTGCGTTAAAAAACTGCCTCGCACATCTCAAAACTTTGCCCCACGGACCTTTTAATCTATGCCCCCTCCACCCTGGGATAGAGTGCCCGCCCATCCATTCTATCCATGCCCCTCATAATCTTGTAGACCTCTATCAGGTCACCTCTCAACCTCTGTCTTTCTAATGAAAACAGTCCGAGTCTATTCTGCCTCTCCACATATCTAACACCCTCCAGACCAGGCAACATCCTGGTAAAACTCCTCCAAAGCCTCCACATCCTTCTGGTAGTGTGATGACCAGAATTGTGCGCAATATTCCAAATTTGGATAACAAAGGATATTGTCAGCCTCATCAAAAAGAAAAAGGCAGCATTCAGAAGGTCCAGAGGACTGAGAACAGACAAAGCCCTTGAAGAATATAGAGAAAGTAGGAAGGAACTTGAAAAGTCCTTGGCAAACAGGATTAAGGAGAATCCCAAGGCATTTTATACAGATGTAAGGAGCAAGAGGGTAGCCAGGGAAAGGGTTTACACATTGAAGACAGAGGAGGGAATCTATGAGTAGAGCCAGAGGAAATGGGCAAAGTACAAAATGAATACTTTGCATCAGTAACCACCAAAGAGAAGATCATGGTGGATGATGACTGGGGAAGGCTGGTAGATATTCTGGGTCATGTGGACATCAAAAAGGAGGAGATGTTGGACGTCTTAAAAAGCATTAAGGTGGATAAATCCCCAGGGCCTGATGGGTCTACCCTAGAATACTGAGGGAGGCAAAAAGGAATTTGCTGGAGCCTTGACATAAATCATTGGCTATAGGGGAGGTCCCAGAGGACTGGAGAATAGCCAATGTTGCTCCTTTGTTTAAGAAGGGAGCAGTGATAATCCAGGAAATAATAGGCCAGCGAGCCTTGCATCCATGGTAGAGAAATTATTTGAAAAGATTCTTCGGGACAGTATTTATTCACATTTGGAAACAAATGGACTTATTAGCGATAGGCAACATGGTTTTGTGAAGATGAGTTCGTGCCTCACTCACTTGCTTGAGTTTTTTGAGGAAGTGACGAAGATGATTGAAGAAGGAAGGGCAATTGATGTTGTCTACATGGACTTCAGTAAAGGTCACTCATGGCAGACTGGTACGCGGGATCAGTGGTGAGATGGCAAGATGGATACAGAACTGGCTCAGTCATAGAAGACTGGTAGTGAGGAAGGGTGCTTTTCTGAACGGAAGGCTGTAACTGGTGTTTTTTAATTTGCTCATGGGATGTGGGTGTCGCTGGCATTTATTGCCTATCCCTGAGGGCATTTAAGAGTCAGTCACATTGTGTCTGGAGTCACATGTAAGGACAGCTGATTTCATACCTAAAGGGTATTAGTGAATCAGCTGGGATATTTACGACAATCGACAATGGTTTCATGATCATCATTAGACTTTTAATTCCAGGGGCGGGATTCTCGACCCCCCGCCGGGTCGGAGAATCGCCGGGGGCTGGCGTGAATCTCGCCCCCGCCGGTTGCCGAATTCTCCGGCACTGGATATTCGGCAGGGGTGGGAATCGCGCCGCGCCGGTTGGCGCCCACCCCCCGGCGATTCTCCGGCCCGGATAAGCCGAAGTCCTGCTGCTGGAATGCCTGTCCCGCCGGCGAGAATCAAACCACCTCTCTTACCGGCGGGACAAGGCGGCGCGGGCGGGCTCCGGGGCCCGGGGGGGGGGGGGGCGATCTGGCCCCGGGGGGTGCCCCCACAGTGGCCTGCCCCGCGATCGGGGCCCACCAATCCGCGGGCGGGCCTGTGCCATGGGGGCACTCTTTTCCTTCCACCTTCGCTATGGTCTTCACTGTGGCGGAGGATGAAGAGACCCCCTCCACTGCGCATGCGCGGGGATGCCGTGAGCGGCCGCTGACGCTCCCGCGCATGCGCCGCACGGCAAAGTCATTTCCGGGCCAGCTGGCGGGGCATCAAAGGCCTTTCCCGCCAGCTGGCGGGGCGGAAGTCAGTCCGGCGCGGGCCTAGCCTCTCAAGGTGAGGGGGGAATTCCGCACCTTTGGGGCGGCGCGATGCCGGACTGATTCGCACCGTTTTTGGCGCCGGTCGGCGGACATCGCGCCGATTGCGGAGAATCCCGCCCCAGATCTTTATTGAATTAAAATTCTGCCAACTACCCTGGTAAGATTTGAACCCAGATCCCAGGTCATTGCCCTGGGTCTCTGGATTAGTAGTCCAGTGACAATACCACTACTCCACTTCCTCCCCTGATCCACAGAGGTCAGTGCTGGGACCTTTGCAGTTCATAGTATATATAAATTATTTGGAGGAAAATGTAACTGGTCTGATTAGTAAGTTTGTGGATGACATCAAGGCTGGTGGAGCAGCAGATAGTGTTGAGGATTGTCAGAGGATACAGCAGGATATAGATCAGTTGGAGACATGGGCAGAGAGATGGCAGATGGAGTTAATATGGACAAATGTGAGAAAATGCATTTGGAAGGTCTAATAAAGGTTAGAACTATACAGTAAATGGTAGAACCCTTAGGAGTATCGACAGGCAAAGGGATCTAGGTGTACAGGTCCACAATCACTGTAAGTGGCAATGTAGGTGGATAAGGTAGTCAAGAAAGCAAATGGCATGCTTGCCTTCATCGGTCGGTGGTTGCTATAATGTGAAGATGCCGGCGTTGGACTGGGGTGGGCACAGTAAGACGTCTTATAACACCAGATTAAAATCCAACAGGTTTGTTTCAAATCACTAGCTTTCGGAGCACAGCGCCTTCATCAGGTGGATTCCACAAACATAGAACATAGAACATAGAACGATACAGCGCAGCACAGGCCCTTCGGCCCACGATGTTGCACCGAAACAAAAGCCATCTAACCTACACTATGCCATTATCATCCATATGTTTATCCAATAAACTTTTAAATGCCCTCAATGTTGGCGAGTTCACCACTGTTGCAGGTAGGGCATTCCACGGCCTCACCACTCTTTGCGTAAAGAACCTACCTCTGACCTCTGTCCTATATCTATTACCCCTCAGTTTAAAGCTATGTCCCCTCGTGCCAGCCATTTCCATCCGCGGGAGAAGGCTCTCACTGTCCACCCTATCTAACCCCCTGATCATTTTGTATGCCTCTATTAAGTCTCCTCTTAACCTTCTTCTCTCTAACGAAAACAACCTCAAGTCCATCAGCCTTTCCTCATAAGATTTTCCCTCCATACCAGGCAACATCCTGGTAAATCTCCTCTGCACCCGCTCCAAAGCTTCCACATCCTTCCTATAATGCGGTGACCAGAACTGTACGCAATACTCCAAATGCGGCCGTACCAGAGTTTTGTACAGCTGCAACATGACCTCATGACTCCGGAACTCAATCCCTCTACCAATAAAGGCCAACACTCCATAGGCCTTCTTCACAACCCTATCAACCTGGGTGGCAACTTTCAGGGATCTATGTACATGGACACCTAGATCCCTCTGCTCATCCACACTTCCAAGAACTTTACCATTGGCCAAATATTCCGCATTCCTGTTATTCCTTCCAAAGTGAATCACCTCACACTTCTCTACATTAAACTCCATTTGCCACCTCTCAGCCCAGCTCTGCAGCTTATCTATGTCCCTCTGTAACCTGCTACATCCTTCCGCACTGTCGACAACACCACCGACTTTAGTGTCGTCTGCAAATTTACTCACCCACCCTTCTGCACCCTCCTCTAGGTCATTGATAAAAATGACAAACAGCAACGGCCCCAGAACAGATCCTTGTGGTACGCCACTTGTAACTGAACTCCATTCTGAACATTTCCCATCAACCACCTCTGTCTTCTTTCAGCTAGCCAATTTCTGATCCACATCTCTAAATCACCCTCAATCCCCAGCCTCCGTATTTTCTGCAATAGCCTACCATGGGAACCTTATCAAACGCTTTACTGAAATCCATATACACCACATCAACTGCTCTACCCTCGTCTACCTGTTCAGTCACCTTCTCAAAGAACTCGAGAAGGTTTGTGAAGCATGACCTACCCTTCACAAAGCCATGCTGACTATCCCTGATCATATTATTCCGATCTAGATGATTATAAATCTTGTCTCTTATAATCCCCTCCAAGACTTTACCCACAACAGACGTGAGGCTCACCGGCCTATAGTTGCCGGGGTTGTCTCTACTCCCCTTTTTGAACAAAGGGACCACATTTGCTATCCTCCAGTCCTCTGGCACTATTCCTGTAGCCAATGATGACATAAAAATCAAAGCCAAAGGCCCAGCAATCTCTTCCCTGGCTTCCCAGAGAATCCTAGGATAAATCCCATCAGGCCCCGGGGACTTATCTATTTCCAGCCTGTCCAGAATTGCCAACACCTCTTCCCTACGTACCTCAATGCCATCTATTCTAATAGCCTGGGTCTCAGCATTCTCCTCCACAACATGGGGCACAATTCTCCCCAAACGGCGTGATGTCCTCCGACTGGCGCCCAAAACGGCGCCAATCAGACGGGCATCGCGCCGCCCCAAAGGTGTGGAATGCTCCGCATCTTTGGGGGCCGAGCCCCAACATTGAGGGGCTAGGCCGGCGCCGGAGGGATTTCCACCCCGCCAGCTGGCGGAAACGGCCTTTCTGGCCCCGCCAGCTGGCGCGGAAATGACATGTCGGGGCGGCGCATCAGCGGCCGCTGACAGTTTCCCGCGCATGCACAGTGGGGAGAGTCTCTTCCGCCTCCGCCATGGTGGAGACCGTTGCGGAGGCGGAAGGGAAAGAGTGCCCCACGGCACAGGCCCGCCCGCGGATCGGTGGGCCCCGATCGCGGGCCAGGCCACCGTGGGGGCACCCCCCGGGGTCAGATCGCCCCGTGCCCCCCCCCAGGACCCCGGAGCCCTCCCGCCTTAGGGTACTTTAATAGGTACTTTAATTTACGCCGGCGGGACAAGCAATTTATCGGTGGGACTTCGGCCCATCCGGGCCAGAGAATCGCGGCGGGGGCCCGCCAATCGGCGTGGCCCGATTCCCGCCCCCGCCGAATATCCGGTACCGGAGACTTCGCCAACCGGCGGGGGCGGGATTCACGGCGGCCAACGGCCATTCTCCAACCCGGCGGGGGGTCGGAGAATGACGCCCATTATCTTTTTCCTGAGTGAATACTGACAAAAAATATTCATTTAGTATCTCGCCTATCTCTTCAGACTCCACACACAACTTCCCATCCCTGTCCTTGACTGGCCCTACTCTTACCCTAGTCATTCTTTTATTCCTGACATACCTATAGAAAGCTTTTGGGTTTTCCTTGATCCTACCTGCCAAATACTTCTCATGTCCCCTCCTTGCTCGTCTAAGCTCTCTCTTTAGATCCTTCCTCGCTACCTTGTAACTATCAAGCGCCCCAACTGAAACTTCACACCTCATCTTCACATAGGCCTCCTTCTTCCTCTTAACAAGAGATTCCACTTCTTTGGTAAACCAAGATTCCCTCGCTCGACGCCTTCCTCCCTGCCTGACCGGTACGTACTTATCAAGAACACGCAGTAGCTGTTCCTTGAACAAGCTCCACTTATCCAGTGTGCCCAACACTTGCAGCCTACTTCTCCAACCTATCCCTCCCAAGTCATGTCTAATGGCATCAGAATTGCCCTTCCCCCAGCTATAACTCTTGCCCTGCGGTGTATACTTATCCCTTTCCATCACTAACGTAAACGTCACCGAATTGTGGTCACTGTCCCCAAAGTGCTCTCCTACCTCCAAATCCAACACCTGGCCTGGTTCACTACCCAAAACCAAATCCAAAGTGGCCTCGCCTCTTGTTGCCCTGTCAACATATTGTGTCAGGAAACCCTCCTGCACACATTGTACAAAAAACGACCCATCTAATGTACTTGAACTATATTTTTTCCAGTCAATATTTGGAAAGTTAAAGTCTCCCATAATAACTACCCTGTTACTTTCGCTCTTATCCAGAATCATCTTCGCCATCCTTTCCTCTACATCCCTAGAACTATTTGGAGGCCTATAGAAAACTCCCAACAGGGTGACCTCTCCTTTCCTGTTTCTAACCTCAGCCCATACTACCTCGGAAGAAGAGTCCCCATCTAGCATCCTCTCCGCCACCGTAATACTGCTCTTGACTAGCAGCGCCACACCTCCCCTTCTTTTGCCTCCTTCTATGAGCTTACTAAAACACCTAAACCCCGGAACCTGCAACATCCATTCCTGTCCCTGCTCTATCCATGTCTCCGAAATGGCCACAACATCAAAGTCCCAGGTACCAACCCATGCTGCCAGTTCCCCTACCTTATTTCGTATACTCCTGGCATTGAAGTAGACACACTTCAAACCACCTACCTGAACACTGGCCCCCTCCTGCGACGTCAAATCTGTGCTCCTGACCTCTATACTCTCATTCTCCCATACCCTAAAACTACAATCCAGGTTCCCATGCCCCTGCTGCATTAGTTTAAACCCCCCCCAAAGAGCACTAACAAATCTCCCCCCCAGGATATTTGTGCCCCTCAGGTTCAGATGTAGACCATCCTGTCTGTAGAGGTCCCACCTTCCCCAGAAAGAGCCCCAGTTATCCAGAAATCTGAATCCCTCCCGCCTGCACCATCCCTGTAGCCACGTGTTTAATTGCTCTCTCTCCCTATTCCTCATCTCATTATCACGTGGCACGGGCAACAACCCAGAGATAACAACTCTGTTTGTTCTCGTTCTGAGTTTCCATCCTAGCTCCCTGAAAGCCTGCCTGACATCCTTGTCCCCTTTCCTACCTATGTCGTTAGTGCCAATGTGGACCACGACTTGGGGCTGCTCTCCCTCCCCCTTAAGGACCCGGAAAACACGATCCGAGACATCACGCACCCTTGCACCTGGGAGGCAACATACCAAACGTGAGTCTCTCTCGCGCCCACAAAATCTCCTATCTGTGCCCCTGACTATAGAGTCCCCAATTACTAATGCTCTGCTCCTCTCCCCCCTTCCCTTCTGAGCAACAGGGACAGACTCCGTGCCAGAGGCCCATACCCCATGGCTTACCCCTGGTAAGTCCCCCCCCCACAAGTATCCAAAGTGGTATACTTGTTACTCAGGGGAACGACCTGGACTGCTTCTTCCCAGTCCCTCTTACAGTTACCCATCTATCTCCAATCTTTGGTGTAACTAATTCCCAGAAGCTGCTATCTATGACCCCCTCTGCCTCCCGAATGATCCGAAGTTCATCCAACTCCAGCTCCAGCTCCCTAACTCGGTCTTGGAGGAGCTGGAGATGGCTGCACTTCCTGCAGGTAAAATCAGCAGGGACAGTAACGGCAACCCTCACCTCAAACATCCTGCAGGAGGAACATTGCACTCCCTTCCCTGCCATCCCTCTAACTTTCAACCAAGATCTGGCTAATAAATAAAAAAAACTTTAAAAAAAGAAAAAATAATAATATAATATGGCACTTACCTCACACCAATGGGTTTTATTATTAGGTTAGAGGAGGAGGGCGGGTGGGAGACACTACACGTGTAGTGTCTCGGGTTTCCTCTCCACCAGAATTTATTGGTGAGGGGGGGGAGAAACCTGCCCAGAAGTCCGCGGGTCGAACTTCCTGTTCCTGCCTTAAAAAATAAAATTTAAAAAAAACAGCAAAGAAGAATAGCAACGGGACCAGGTAAGTGTTTCAAATTTAAATACTCACCCACCAGCAGCCCCCGCACTCCGCTCCCGCCGAAACTCCAAGTGCTGCTCCTGCAAGGTAAGTTATTTTAAACTTACTCACCCACCGACAGCCCCCGTACTCCGCTCCCGCCGAAACTCCAAGTGCTGCTCCTGCAAGGTAAGTTATTTTAAACTTAAATACTCACCCACCGGCAGCCCCCGCACTCCGCTCCCGCCGAAACTCCAAGTGCTGCTCCTGCAAGGTAAGTTATTTTAAACTTACTCACCCACCGACAGCCCCCGTACTCCGCTCCCGCCGAAACTCCAAGTGCTGCTCCTGCAAGGTAAGTTATTTTAAACTTAAATACTCACCCACCGGCAGCCCCCGTACTCCGCTCCCGCCGAAACTCCAAGTGCTGCTCCTGCAAGGTAATTGATTTCATATATAGACAAAGTCAATGATGCAAGATGATACTTTGAAGTGAGTCTTTTCCAGGTAATTAAGTCTTTACAGGTCCAGGTGATGCGACCGGGGAGAGGGATAATCACAGGTTAAAGAGATGTGAATTATCTCAAACCAGGACAGTTGGTAGGATTGGGCGGCACGGTAGCACAGTGGTTAGCACAGTCGCTTCACAGCTCCAGGGTCCCAGGTTCGTTTCCTGGCTTGGGTCAGAGTCTGTGCGGAGTTTGCACGTACTCGTGTCTGCGTGGGTTTCCTCCGGGAGCTCCGGTTTCCTCACACAGTCTAAAGATGTGCAGGGTAGGTGGATTGGCCATGATAAATTGCCCTTAGTGTCCAAAGGGGTTGGGTGGGGTTGCTGAGTTACAGGTATGGGGCGAAGTTGTGGGCTTAAATGGGGTGATCTATCTCTGACAATGAGGACGAGACCTTAGGCCTGGCGGTAAAGGTGGAGGCGCACGAGGCGCTCCACAAGAAATGGCAGGAGCGGTTCGAGGAGATGGAAAATCGGTCGAGGCGGAAGAATCTGCGGATTCTGGGCCTCCCGGAGGGGCTGATGGGGCCGGACGTGGGGGCCTATGTGGTCACCATGTTGAACTCGCTGATGGGAGCGGGGTCCTTCCAGGGGCCCCTGGAGCTGGAAGGGGCCCATAGAGTGTTGGCGAGGAGGCCCGAGGCTAACGAGCCTCCGCGGGCGGTGCTGGTGCGGTTCCATCGGTTCGTCGATCGGGAGTGTGTGCTCAGGTGGGCCAAGCAGGAGAGGAGCAGCAGGTGGGAGAACACGGAGGTTTGGAGCCCCCTGATCCGGCTGATAACCTGGAATGTAAGGGGACTGAATGGGCCGGTTAAGCGGGCCCGCGTGTTCGAGCACCTGAAGGGGCTCAAGGCGGATGTGGTTATGCTCCAGGAGACACACCTGAAGGTGGCAGACCAGGTAAGACTGAGGAAAGGGTGGGTAGGTCAGGTGTTTCACTCGGGGCTAGATGCCAAAATTCGAGGGGTGGCGATCTTGGTGGGAAAGAAGGTGTCATTCGAGGCGTCGAGCATTGTGGCAGATAATGGCGGTAGGTACATAATGGTAAGTGGTAAGTTGCAGGGAGAGAGGGTGGTACTGGTCAATGTGTATGCTCCGAACTGGGACGATGCGGGTTTTATGCGGCGTATGTTGGGTCGGATCCCAGACTTGGAAGTGGGGGGAGACATTAACACGGTGTTGGATCCGGCACTGGATCGCTCCAGGTCTAGGACGGGTAGGAAGCCGGCGGCGGCTAGAGTGTTGAGGGGATTTATGGACCAAATGGGAGGGGTGGACCCTTGGAGATTTGCAAGGCCGGGGGCGAGGGAATTTTCATTCTTCTCACATGTCCATAAGGCTTATTCCCGAATCGACATTTTCATTTTGAGTAGGGCGCTGATAGCGAGAGTAGAGGATACCGAGTATTCGGCAATAGCCATTTCGGACCACACCCCGCATTGGGTGGACTTGGAGATGAGGGAGGAGAGGGACCAGCTCCCGCTATGGCGCTTGGAGGTGGGGCTGTTGGCGGACGAGGAGGTGAGCGAGCGGGTCCGAGGAAGTATAGAGAGGTATTTGGAGACCAACGACAATGGGGAGGTCCGAGTGGGGATGGTATGGGAGGCACTGAAGGCGGTGGTGAGGGGAGAGCTGATCTCCATTAGGGCCCACAAGGAGCGGAGGGAGCGGGGGGAGAGGGAGAGGCTGGTGGGGGAGATGGTGAGGGTAGACAGGAGATATGCGGAAGAGCCTGAGGAAGGATTGTTGAGGAAGAGGCGCAGCCTCCAGGCCGAATTCGACCTGGTGACCACCAGGAAGGCGGAGGTGCAGTGGAGGAAGGCCCAGGGGGCGGTCTACAAGTATGAGGAAAAGGCAAGCCGGATGCTGGCGCATCAGCTTCGGAAGCGGGACGCAGCTAGGGAGATCGGGGGAGTTAAGGACAGGGGAGGGAGCGTCGTGCGGAGTGGGGTTGGCATTAATAGGGTCTTCAGGGACTTCTACGAGGAATTGTACCGATACGAGCCCCCACGGGAGAAGGGAGGGATGGGCCGTTTCCTGGACCAATTGAGGTTTCCAAAGGTGGAAGAGGGACTGGTGGCGGGACTGGGGGCCCCGATTGGGCTGGAGGAGCTGATCAAAGGGATAGGAAGCTTGCAGGCGGGGAAGGCACCGGGGCCGGACGGTTTCCCGGTCGAGTTCTATAAAAAATATATGGACCTGTTGGGCCCGCTGTTAGTTAGGACCTTTAATGAGGCAAGGGAGGGGGGGGCTTTACCCCCGACGATGTCCCGGGCACTGATCTCCTTGATCCTGAAGCGGGACAAGGATCCCCTGCAATGTGGGTCTTACAGACCGATTTCCTTGCTAAATGTAGATGCCAAGGTGCTGGCGAAGGTCTTAGCCACGAGGATTGAGGATTGTGTGCCGCAGATCATCCATGAAGACCAGACGGGGTTTGTGAAGGGGAGACAGTTGAACGCGAATGCGCGGAGGCTGTTGAACGTTATCATGATGCCGGCGAGGCGGAGATAGTGGTGGCGATGGACGCTGAGAAAGCCTTCGATAGGGTAGAGTGGGGGTACATGTGGGAGGTGCTGAAGAGGTTCGGGTTTGGGGAGGGGTTTGTCAGGTGGGTTAGGCTGTTGTATGAGGTCCCGATGGCGAGTGTGGCCACAAATAGGAGGAGGTCCGAGTACTTTCGGTTGCACCGAGGGACGAGACAGGGGTGTCCCCTGTCCCCCCTGCTCTTCGCACTGCCGATTGAACCCCTGGCTATGGCACTGAGAGAGTCGAGGAACTGGAGGGGGTTGGTGCGGGGTGGGGAGGAGCATAGGGTGTTGCTTTATGCGGACGACCTGCTGCTGTATGTGGCGGACCTGGTGGGAGGAATGCCAGAGGTAATGAGGATCCTTAGGGAATTCAGGGACTTTTCGGGGTACAAGCTCAATATGGGGAAGAGCGAGCTGTTCGTAGTTCAGCTAGGGGACCAGGAGAGGGGGATTGGCGAGCTCCCACTAAAAAGGGCGGAGAGGAGTTTCAGATATTTGGGGGTCCAGGTGGCCAGGAGCTGGGGAGCCCTGCATAGGCTTAACTTTACAAGGCTGGTGGAGCAAGTGGAGGAGGAGTTCAAGAGGTGGGACGCGTTGCCGCTGTCCTTGACGGGTAGGGTGCAGTCAATCAAAATGACGGTGCTCCCAAGGTTTTTGTTCCTGTTCCAGTGCCTCCCTGTGTTTATCCCGAAGGCTTTTTTCAGGCGGGTTAACAGGAGTATAATGGGGTTTGTGTGGGCGCGAGGGACTCAAAGGGTGAGAAGGGTGTTCCTGGAGCGAAGTAGAGATGGGGGGGGCTGGCGCTGCCCAACCTCTGTGGGTGCTATTGGGCCGCCAATGCGACGATGGTGCGCAAGTGGGTGATGGAGGGGGAGGGGGCTGCATGGAAGAGGCTGGAGATGGCGTCCTGTGTGGGTACAAGTCTGGGGGCGCTGGCAACGGCACCGCTGCCGCTCCCTCCAAGGAGGTATACCACGAGCCCGGTGGTGGTGGCGGCCCTCAAAATTTGGGGGCAGTGGAGGCGGCATAGGGGGGAAGTTGGGGCCTCGGCGTGGACCCCATTATGGGGGAACCTCCAGTTCGCCCCAGGAAGAACAGGTGGAGGGTTTTCGGGGTGGCACAGGGCAGGGATACGAAAGTTGGGGGACCCGTTTGTGGACGGGACGTTCGCGAGCTTGGGTGAGCTGGAGGAGAAGTACGGGCTTCCCCCGGGGAACACCTACAGGTACTTACAGGTGAGGGCGTTTGCCAGACGGCAGGTGGCGGAATTCCCACGGCTACTGCCACACACAGTACAGGACAGGGTGCTCTCGGGGGGGTGGGTGGGAGTGGGGAAGATCTCGGAAACTTACCAGGTGATGCAGGAGGAGGAGGAGGCCTCGGTGGTGGAGTTGAAAGGTACGTGGGAGGAGGAGTTGGGAGAGGAGATCGAAGAGGGGACGTGGGCAGATGCCCTTGGGAGGGTGAACTCTTCCTCTTCGTGTGCGAGGCTCAGCCTCATACAGTTTAAGGTGCTGCACAGGGCACACATGACCGGGACAAGGATGAGCCGGTTTTTTGAGGGTGAGGACAGGTGTGTTAGGTGCTCAGGGAGCCCAGCAAATCACACCCATATGTTCTGGGCATGCCCAGCGCTGGAGGAATTTTGGAAGGACGTAGCGAGGACGGTGTCGAGGGTGTCAAACCGGGCTGGGGGCTCACAATATTTGGGGTGGCAGAGGAGCCGGGAGTGCAGGAGGCGAAAGAGGCCGGAATTCTGGCCTTTGCGTCTCTGGTAGCCCGGTGAAGGATTCTCCTTCAGTGGAAAGATACGAGGCCCCCAAGCGTGGAATCCTGGATCAGCGATATGGCAGGGTTCATTAAATTGGAGAGGGTGAAATTCGCCTTGAGAGGGTCGGTACAAGGGTTCTTTAGGCGGTGGCAACCGTTCTTAGACTTTCTGGCAGAACGGTAGACATTGGTCAATGGCAGCAGCAGCTCGGAGGGGGGGGGGGGTTACTTTATTTTTGTTTATGTTATTTACACTGGAGGGTCTGAGGGGGTGTATACACCTGTTGTGTTAAGTCGGGGTGTTAATGTTAATTTATTATTTATGTACAGGGGGGAGGGGTTTGGGGGGTTGCTTTTTCAGATTGTGTTTGTACTTAACCCTGTTGGGTTCTTTTTTCTTTCTCATTTTGTTATTGATATTTTATGAAAACCTTTAATAAAAATTATTTTAAAAAATTAATAAATGGGGTGATCTTTCAAAGGGTCGATGGGCCGAATGGCCTCCTTCTGCACTGTAAAATTTTATGTCTGCATCTATGATTTCGCAAACCCAGGCCAGATAGTGGGGGGTTGGTGAATGTAATGCGACATGAATCCAAGGTCCCAGGTCCCAGGTGAGGCCGTACTCATGTGTGCGGAACTTGGCCATCAGTTTCTGCTCGGCGATTCTGCGTTGTCGCGCGTCCTGAAGGCCGCCTTGAAGAACGCTTACCCGGAGATCAGAAGCTGAATGCCCTTGACTGCTGAAGTGTTCCCCGACTGGAAGGGAACATTCCTGCCTGGTGATTGTCGCGCGATGTCCGTTCATTCGTTGTCGCAGCGTCTGCATGGTCTCGCCAACGTACCACGCTTCGGGACATCCTTTCCTGCAGCGTATGAGGTAGACAACGTTGGCCGAGTCGCACGAGTATGCACCGCGTACCTGGTGGGTGGTGAAATGGTGGTATCCATGGCGATGATCTGGCACGTGTTGCAAAGGTTGCCGTGGCAGGGTTGTGTGGTGTCGTGGTCACTGTACTCCTGAAGGCTGGGTAGTTTGCTGCAAACAATGGTCTGAGGTTGTGCGGTTGATTGAAGGCAAGTAGTGGGGGTGTGGGGTGGCCTTGTTCGGCTTCATCGATGATGTGTTGAAGGTTGCAAAGAAGATGTCGTAGTTTCTCCACTCCCGGGGAGTACTGGACGTCGAAGGGTATTCTGTCGGTTGTGTCCCGTGTTTATCTTCTGAGGAGGTCGGTGTGTTTTTTGGCTGTGGCAGGTTGGAACAATCGATCGATTAGTCAACCGGCATATCCCGTTCTGACGAGAACATCTTTCAACATCTGCAAAATTCTGTTATGTTCCTGTGTATATGGAGGGCTTGTCCATAGGGGATGGCTTCTTTAATGTGTTTATGGTGGAAACTGGAGAAGTGGAGCATTGTGAGGTTATCTGTGGGCTTGTGAATGACATTTTTTTCCTTTGGACCCACGGCGAAGAATCACTGAAACGACTACACGATGACAACAATAAGTTCCATCCCACCATCAGACTCAAAGAACAAAGAAAAGTACAGCACAGGTAAAGGCCCTTCGGCCCTCCAAGCCTGCGCCGACCATGCTGCCCGTCCAAACTAAAACTCACCATGGACTACTCGCCAGAATCAGTTGCGTTCTTGGACACACTCATTTCCATCAAGGACGGTCACCTCTGCACTTCGCTTTACCGCAAGTCATGCTGCACAGAACCTTAGTTAGACCACACTTGGAATATTGCGCACAATTCTAGTCGCCACACTACCAGAAGGATGTGGATGCTTTGGAGAGGGTACAGAAGAGGTTTACCAGGATGTTGCTTGGCCTGGAGGACATTAGCTATGAGGAGAGGTTGTATAAACTCAAATTGTTTTCACTGGAACAACGGAGGTTGAAGGCTGACCTGATAGAGGTCTACAAAATTATGAGGGGCATGGACAGAGTGGATAGTGAGAAGCTTTTTCCCAGGGCGGAAAAATCAATTACTACGGGGTTTAAAGTGCGAGGGGGAAAGTTAGAGGAGATGAGCGAGGCAGGTTTTTTTACACTGAGGGTGTGAGTGCCTGGAATGCGCTGCCGGAGGAGGTGGTGGAAGTAGATACAATGGCGATGATTAAGAGGCAACTTGACAAATACATGAATAGGGTAGGAATTGAGGGATACGGACCCCAAAAGTGGGCATTATGATTAGCTTGGAGGGCCGAAGGGCCTGTCTCTGAGCTGTACTATTCTTTGTTCTTTGCTCTTTGTACCGTATTCAACTCCAATTGTGTCTTCACCTGTCAGCCTGTGCCTGTCTGTTCCACTACTCATCCACAGCCAGGTGCTGAGCAGATTCCTAGCCCAAGGATGCTGGAACTAACTGATTCACCTCATGCATTCTTGTTTTTGCATCTTGCTGTGCGCATATTGGCTGACCAATTTCCTACACTGCAACAGTAACAACGTTTCATTAGTACCTTCATTGACTGTGAAACACTTTTATGACAACTCAAGGTTGTGAACGGCTCTGTAGAAACGTCCCCCGCATGACCCTGAGTGTCTGACCTGCTGTCTCGCTGTTGAGTTGTATTCTACTAGTCAGATCTTCCCATCATGTGCCCAGTATCCAGGTGGTCAGCACTCTCGGTCATAGGTCATTTTACAGCTACACCTTGATCGGTGATCCATGACACAAAGTTCAAAGCCTATTTAGTCAGGAATACTACCCTTGCTTCAGATCCAGGCATCAGAACTACAGATAAAGACAAATTTGTAAACCTATAATCATCAACTGATTAACTGTTCTGTTTGTTCAGCTCAAGTAGAGGATCATCAACTCTCTAAGAGTCACTCTAGCCACCAACTATGCTATTTCATGTACTAACTGATGCAGAGATACATTACCAGACCAATCGCAACACATGCCATGAGAACACAGAGGAACAATCCCTTGCCATTGCTCCATGTTGGGGACACAAAGGAACAATACTGTACCGTAATGATTGTTCCATGCTGGGGGGACTCACAGGAACAATCCTTTGCCATTGCTCCCTGGTGGGGACACACAGGAGCAATAGTGATTGTTCCATGGTGGGGACACAGGAACAATACTGTACCTTGACTATTGCTCCATGCTGGGGACACAGGAACAAACTGTGCCTTGACTATTGCTCCCTGCTGGTGGACACGCAGGAACAATACTGTACCTTGGCTATTGCTCCCTGCTGGTGGGGACACAGGAACAATGCTGTACATTGGCTATTGCTCCCTGCCGGTGGGGACACAGGAACAATACTGTACCTTGGCTATTGCTCCCTGCTGGTGGACACACAGGAACAATATTGTACCTTGGCTATTGCTCCCTGCTGGTGGACACACAGGAACAATACTGTACCTTGGCTATTGCTCCCTGCTGGTGGACACACCGGAATAATGCTGTACATTGGCTATTGCTCCCTGCTGGTGGACACACGGGGAACAATATTGTACCTTGGCTATTGCTCCCTGCTGGTGGACACACAGGAACAATACTGCACCTTGGCTATTGCTCCCTGCTGGTGGGGACACAGGAACAAGACTGTACCTTGGCTATTGCTCCCTGCTGGTGGACACACAGGAACAATATTGTACCTTGGCTATTGCTCCCTGCTGGTGGGGACACAGGTACAATATTGTACCTTGGCTATTGTTCCCTTTTGGTGGACACACAGGAACAATATTGTACCTTGGCTATTGCTCCCTGCTGGTGGGGATACAGGAACACTACTGTACATTGGCTACTCCTCCCTGCTGGTGGACACACAGGAACAATACTGTAACTTGGCTATTCCTCCCTGCTGGTGGGGACACAGGAACAATACTGTACCTTGGCTATTGCTCCCTGCTGGTGGGGACAGAGGAACAATACTGTACCTTGGCTATTGCTCCCTGCTGGTGGACACACAGGAACAATACTGTACCTTGGCTATTGCTCCCTGCTGGTGGGGACACAGGAACAATACTGTATCTAGGCTATTGCTCCCTGCTGGTGGGGACACAGGAACAATACTGTACCTTGGCTATTGCTCCCTGCTGGTGGAACACAGGAACAATATTGTACCTTGGCTATTGCTCCCTGCTGGTGGGGACACAGGAACAATATTGTACCTTGGCTATTGCTCCCTGTTGGTGGACACACAGGAACAGTACTTTACCTTGGCTATTGCTCCCTGCTGGTGGGGACACAGGAACAAGACTGCACCTTGGCTATTGCTCCCTGCTGGTGGACACACAGGAACAATATTGTACCTTGGCTATTGCTCCCTGCTGGTGGACACACAGGAACAATACTGCACCTTGGCTATTGCTCCCTGCTGGTGGACACACAGGAACAAGACTGCACCTTGGCTATTGCTCCCTGCTGGTGGACACACAGGAACAATATTGTACCTTGGCTATTGCTCCCTGCTGGTGGGGACACAGGAACACTATTGTACCTTGGCTATTGTTCCCTTTTGGTGGACACACAGGAACAATATTGTACCTTGGCTATTGCTCCCTGCTGGTGGACACACAGGAACAATACTGGACCTTGGCTATTGCTCCCTGCTGGTGGACACACAGGGACAGTACTGTACCCTGGCTATTGCTCCCTGCTGGTGGGGACACAGGAACAATACTGTACCTTGGCTATTCCTCCCTGCTGGTGGACACACAGGAACAATACTGTACCTTGGCTATTCCTTCCTGCTGGTGGACACACAGGAACACTACTGTACCTTGGCTATTGCTCCCTGCTGGTGGGGACACAGGAACAATACTGTAGTGTAGTGTCTCCCACCCGCCCTCCTCCTCTAACCTAATAATAGAACCCATTGGTCTGAGGTAAGTACCATATTTTATTATATTATTATTATTTTTTATAAAAACGGCGGGAGAATCAGCTGGTGAGTCAGTTTCAGCGGGAGCAGTGCAGAAGTGGCTGCTGGGAGGTAAGTCTGTCCTTTAAAAGCACTTGTCTTTGCAGGGGCAGGCCAGTCGATTTCGGCGGGAGTGGAGCTGGCTGGTTAGTCAATTTCAGCAGGAGCTGAGAATTTTTTTTTTTTTTAAATTAAAGTTATAGGCGGGAACAGGAAGTCGACCCGCGGACGTCTGGGAAGACCCTCACCAATAAATTCTAGTGGAGAGGAAACCCGAGATACTACACGTGTAGTGTCTCCCACCCGCCCTCCTCCTCTAACCTAATAATAAAACCCATTGGTCTGAGGTAAGTACCATATTTTATTATATTATTATTATTTTTTATAAAAAATTTAATTTAGTTGTTAGCCAGATCTTGGTAGAAAGTTAGAGGAATGGCAGGGAAGGGAGTGCAATGTTCCTCCTGCAGGATGTTTGAGGTGAGGGATGCAGTTAGTGTCCCTGCTGATTTTACCTGCAGGAAGTGCTGCCATCTCCAGCTCCTCCAAGACCGAGTTAGGGAACTGGAGCTGGAGTTGGAAGAACTTCGGATCATTTGGGAGGCAGAAGGGGTCATAGATAGCAGCTTCAGGGAATTAGTTACACCAAAGATTGGAGATAGGTGGGTAAATGTAAGAGGGACTGGAAAAAAGCAGTCAGTGCAGGGATCCCCTGCGGTCGTTCCCCTGAGAAACAAGTATACCGCTTTGGATACTTGTGGGGGGGACGACTTACCAGGGGTAAGCCATGGGGTACGGGCCTCTGGCACGGAGTCTGTCCCTGTTGCTCAGAAGGGAAGGGGGGAGAGGAGCAGGGCATTAGTAATTGGGGACTCTATAGTCAGGGGCACAGATAGGAGATTTTGTGGGATCGTGAGAGACTCACGTTTGGTATGTTGCCTCCCAGGTGCAAGGGTACGTGATGTCTCGGATCGTGTTTTCCGGGTCCTTAGGGGGGAGGGGGAGCAGCCCCAAGTCGTGGTCCACATTGGCACTAACGACATAGGTAGGAAAGGGGACAAGGATGTCAGGCAGGCTTTCAGGGAGCTAGGATGGAAGCTCAGAACTAGAACAAACAGAGTTGTTATCTCTGGGTTGTTGCCCGTGCCACGTGATAGTGAGATGAGGAATAGGGAGAGAGAGCATTTAAACACGTGGCTACAGGAACAAAGAACAAAGAAATGTACAGCACAGGAACAGGCCCTTCGGCCCTCCAAGCCCGTGCCGACCATACTGCCCGACTAAACTACAATCTTCTACACTTCCTGGGTCCGTATCCTTCTATTCCCATCCTATTCATATATTTGTCAAGATGCCCCTTAAATGTCCCTATCGTCCCTGCCTCCACTACCTCCTCCGGTAGTGAGTTCCAGGCACCCACTACCCTCTGCGTAAAAAACTTGCCTCGTACATCTACTCTAAACTTTGCCCCTCTCACCTTAAACCTATGCCCCCTAGTAATTGACCCCTCTACCCTGGGGAAAAGCCTCTGACTATCCACTCTGTCTATGCCCCTCATAATTTTGTATACCTCTATCAGGTCGCCCCTCAACCTCCTTCGTTCCAGTGAGAACAAACCGAGTTTATTCAATCGCTCCTCATAGCTTATGCCCTCCATACCAGGCAACATTCTGGTAAATCTCTTCTGCACCCTCTCTAAAGCCTCCACATCCTTCTGGTAGTGTGGCGACCAGAATTGAACACTATACTCCAAGTGTGGCCTAACTAAGGTTCTATACAGCTGCAACATGACTTGCCAATTCTTATACTCAATGCCCCGGCCAATGAAGGCAAGCATGCCGTATGCCTTCTTGACTACCTTCTCCACCTGTGTAGCCCCTTTCAGTGATCTGTGGACCTGTACTCCTAGATCTCTTTGACTTTCAATACTCTTGAGGGTTCTACCATTCACTGTATATTCCCTACCTGCATTAGCCCTTCCAAAATGCATTACCTCACATTTGTCCAGGTTAAACTCCATCTGCCATCTCTCCGCCCAAGTCTCCAGACAATCTAAATCCTGCTGTATCCTCAGACAGTCCTCATCGCTATCCGCAATTCCACCAACCTTTGTGTCGTCTGCAAACTTACTAATCAGACCAGTTACATTTTCCTCCAAATCATTTATATATACTACAAAGAGCAAAGGTCCCAGCACTGATCCCTGTGGAACACCACTGGTCACAGCCCTCCAATTAGAAAAGCATCCCTCCATTGCTACCCTCTGCCTTCTATGGCCTAGCCAGTTCTGTATCCACCTTGCCAGTTCACCCCTGATCCCGTGTGACTTCACCTTTTGTACTAGTCTACCATGAGGGACCTTGTCAAAGGCCTTACTGAAGTCCATATAGACAACATCTACTGCCCTACCTGCATCAATCATCTTAGTGACCTCCTCGAAAAACTCTATCAAGTTAGTGAGACACGACCTCCCCTTCACAAAACCGTGCTGCCTCTCACTAATACGTCCATTTGCTTCCAAATGGGAGTAGATCCTGTCTCGAAGAATTCTCTCCAGTAATTTCCCTACCACTGAAGTAAGGCTCACCGGCCTGTAGTTCCCGGGATTATCCCTGCCACCCTTCTTAAACAGAGGAACAACATTGGCTATTCTCCAGTCCTCCGGGACATCCCCTGAGGGATGGTGCAGGCGGGAGGGATTCAGATTTCTGGATAACTGGGGCTCTTTCTGGGGAAGGTGGGACCTCTACAGACAGGATGGTCTACATCTGAACCTGAGGGGCACAAATATCCTGGGGGGGAGATTTGTTAGTGCTCTTTGGGGGGGTTTAAACTAATGCAGCAGGGGCATGAGAACCTGGATTGTAGTTTTAGGGTAAGGTAGAATGAGAGTATAGAGGTCAGAAGCACAGATTTGACGTCGCAGGAGGGGGCCAGTGTTCAGGTAGGTGGTTTGAAGTGTGTCTACTTCAATGCCAGGAGTATACGAAATAATGTAGGGGAACTGGCAGCATGGGTTGGTACCTGGGACTTCGATGTTGTGGCCATTTCGGAGACATGGATGGAGCAGGGACAGGAATGGATGTTGCAGGTTCCGGGGTTTAGGTGTTTTAGTAAGCTCAGAGAAGGAGGCAAAAGAGGGGGCGGTGTGGCGCTGCTAGTCAAGAGCAGTATTACGGTGGCGGAGAGGATGCTGGATGGGGACTCTTCTTCCGAGGTAGTATGGGCTGAAGTTAGAAACAGGAAAGGAGAGGTCACCCTGTTGGGAGTTTTTTATAGGCCTCCTAATAGTTCTAGGGATGTAGAGGAAAGGATGGCGAAGATGATTCTGGATAAGAGCGAAAGTAACAGGGTAGTTATTATGGGAGACTTTAACTTTCCAAATATTGACTGGAAAAGATATAGTTCGAGTACAATAGATGGGTCGTTTTTTGTACAGTGTGTGCAGGAGGGTTTCCTGAAACAATATGTTGACAGGCCAACAAGAGGCGAGGCCACGTTGGATTTGGTTTTGGGTAATGAACCAGGCCAGGTGTTGGATTTGGAGGTAGGAGAGCACTTTGGGGACAGTGACCACAATTCGGTGACGTTTACGTTAATGATGGAAAGGGATAAGTATATACCGCAGGACAAGAGTTATAGCTGGGGGAAGGGCAATTATGATGCCATTAGACGTGACTTGGGGGGGATAAGGTGGAGATGTAGGCTGCAAGTGTTGGGCACACTGGATAAGTGGGGCTTGTTCAAGGATCAGCTACTGCGTGTTCTTGATAAGTATGTACCGGTCAGGCAGGGAGGAAGGCGTCGAGCGAGGGAACCGTGGTTTACCAAGGAAGTGGAATCTCTTGTTAAGAGGAAGAAGGAGGCCTATGTGAAGATGAGGTGTGAAGTTTCAGTTGGGGCGATGGATAGTTACAAGGTAGCGAGGAAGGATCTAAAGAGAGAGCTAAGACGAGCAAGGCGGGGACATGAGAAGTATTTGGCAGGAAGGATCAAGGAAAACCCAAAAGCTTTCTATAGGTATGTCAGGAATAAGCGAATGACTAGGGAAAGAGTAGGACCAGTCAAGGACAGGGATGGGAAATTGTGTGTGGAGTCTGAAGAGATAGGCGAGATATTAAATAAATATTTTTCGTCAGTATTCACTCAGAAAAAAGATAATGTTGTGGAGGAGAATGCTGAGCCCCAGGCTAATAGAATAGATGGCATTGAGGTACGTAGGGAAGAGGTGTTGGCAATTCTGGACAGGCTGAAAATAGATAAGTCCCCGGGACCTGATGGGATTTATCCTAGGATTCTCTGGTAGGCCAGGGAAGAGTTTGCTGGACCTTTGGCTTTGATTTTTATGTCATCATTGGCTACAGGAATAGTGCCAGAGGACTGGAGGACAGCAAATGTGGTCCCTTTGTTCAAAAAGGGGAGCAGAGACAGCCCCGGCAACTATAGACCGGTGAGCCTCACGTCTGTAGTGGGTAAAGTCTTGGAGGGGATTATAAGAGACAAGATTTATAATCATCTAGATAGGAATAATATGATCAGGGATAGTCAGCATGGCTTTGTGAAGGGTAGGTCATGCCTCACAAACCTTATTGAGTTCTTTGAGAAGGTGACTGAACAGGTAGATGAGGGTAGAGCAGTTGATGTGGTGTATATGGATTTCAGCAAAGCGTTTGATAAGGTTCCCCACGGTAGGCTATTGCAGAAAATACGGAGGCTGGGGATTGAGGGTGATTTAGAGATGTGGATCAGAAATTGGCTAGCTGAAAGAAGACAGAGGGTGGTGGTTGATGGGAAATGTTCAGAATGGAGAACAGGCACAAGTGGAGTACCACAAGGATCTGTTCTGGGGCCGTTGCTGTTTGTCATTTTTATCAATGACCTAGAGGAAGGCGCAGAAGGGTGGGTGAGTAAATTTGCAGACGATACTAAAGTCGGTGGTGTTGTCGATAGTGTGGAAGGATGTAGCAGGTTACAGAGGGATATAGATAAGCTGCAGAGCTGGGCTGAGAGGTGGCAAATGGAGTTTAATGTAGAGAAGTGTGAGGTGATTCACTTTGGAAGGAATAACAGGAATGCGGAATATTTGGCTAATGGTAAAGTTCTTGAAAGTGTGGATGAGCAGAGGGATCTAGGTGTCCATGTACATAGATCCCTGAAAGTTGCCACCCAGGTTGATAGGGTTGTGAAGAAGGCCTATGGAGTGTTGGCCTTTATTGGTAGAGGGATTGAATTCCGGAGTCAGGAGGTCATGTTGCAGCTGTACAGAACTCTGGTTCGGCCGCATTTGGAGTATTGCGTACAGTTCTGGTCACCGCATTATAGGAAGGACGTGGAGGCTTTGGAGCGGGTGCAGAGGAGATTTACCAGGATGTTGCCTGGTATGGAGGGAAAATCTTATGAGGAAAGGCTGATGGACTTGAGGTTGTTTTCGTTGGAGAGAAGAAGGTTAAGAGGAGACTTAATAGAGGCATACAAAATGATCAGGGGGTTAGATAGGGTGGACAGTGAGAGCCTTCTCCCGCGGATGGAAATGGCTGGCACGAGGGGACATAACTTTAAACTGAGGGGTAATAGATATAGGACAGAGGTCAGAGGTAGGTTCTTTACGCAAAGAGTGGTGAGGCCGTGGAATGCCCTACCTGCAACAGTAGTGAACTCGCCAACATTGAGGGCATTTAAAAGTTTATTGAATAAACATATGGATGATAATGGCATAGTGTAGGTTAGATGGCTTTTGTTTTGGTGCAACATCGTGGGCCGAAGGGCCTGTACTGCGGGGGGGGGGGGGGGGGGAGGCGGGGGGGGGGGGGGCGGAGAACACAGGGAGAATGCTGTAACTTGGCTATTGCTCCAAGTTGTGGACAGACAGGAACAGTACTATACCATGGCTATTGCTCCATGCTGGCCCTACTGTTCTTTCGGTACTGACCATAAATCTCAAACCTACCAAAGTGGATTTATCCATTAATAATACCCTAATAATCTGTACAATTGGAAAAGTTTGGTTAAAAGGTGCTAGTTAAATACTGGTTGTTTCTGCTGGCCAGAAGGCTTTGGCGTAGATGTCTTGCCATATTGGGTATCCACGGGCATCTCGGGAGTCTTCCCAAAATGGGTGTGCACAGTAAGAAGTCTTGCAACACCAGCTGCGCTCCGAAAACTAGTGATATCGAAACAAACCTGTTGAAATTTAACCTGGTGTTGTAAGACTTCTTACTGTGCTCACCCCAGTCCAACACCGGCATCTCCACAAAATGGGTGTGGCACCCACAAGAACAACAAAGAGCAAAGAAAGTACAGCACAAGAACAGGCCCTTCGGCCCTCCAAGCCTGCGCCGACCATGCTGCCCGACTAAACTACAATCTTCTACACTTCCTTGGTCCGTATCCCTCTATTCCCATCCTATTCATGTATTTGTCAAGATGCCCCTTAAACGTCACTATCGTCCCTGCCTCCACTACCTCCTCCGGTAGTGAGTTCCAGGCACCCACTACCCTCTGCGTAAAAAACTTGCCTCGTACATCTACTCTAAACCTTGCCCCTCACACCTTAAACCTATGCCCCCTAGTAATTGACCCCTCTACCCTGGGGAAAAGCCTCTGACTATCCACTCTGTCTATGCCCCTCATAATTTTGTAGACCTCTGTCAGGTTGCCCCTCAACCTCCTTCGTTCCAGTGAGAACAAACCGAGTTTATTCAACCTCTCCTCATAGCTAATGCCCTCCATACCAGGAAACATCCTGGTCAAACTCTTCTACACCCTCTCTAAAGCCTCCACATCCTTCTGGTAGTGTGGTGACCAGAATTGAACACTATACTCCAAGTGTGGCCTAACTAAGGTTCTATACAGCTGCAACATGACTTGCCAATTCTTATACTCACTGCCTCGGCCCATGAAGGCTGTGCTGTACTTTCTTGACTACCTTCTCCACCTGTGTAGCCCCTTTCAGTGACCTGTGGACCTGTACACCTAGATCTCTCGGACTGTCAATACTCTTGAGGGTTCTACCATTCACTATATATTCCCAACCTGTATTAGACCTTCCAAATGCATGACCCCACATTTGTCCGGATTGAACTCCATCTGCCATCTCATTGCCCAGGTGTCCAAACAATCTAAATCCTACTGTATCCTCTGACAGTCCTTATCGCTATCCGCAATTCCTGATTGGAGGGCTGTGACTTGTGGTGTTCCGCAGGGATCAGTGCTGGGACTTTTGGTGTTCGTAGTATATAGTCCACAAACTTACTAATCAGACCAGTTACATTTTCCTCCAAATCATTTATATATACTACGAACAGCCAAAGTCCCAGCACTGATCCCTGCGGAACACCACTAGTCACAACCCTCCAATCAGAAGAGCACCCTTCCATTGCTACTCTCTGCCTTCTATGACCTAGCCAGATCTGTATCCATCTTGCCATCTGATCCCCTGTGACTTCACCTGTGTGAAATATCAGGAACATTTAAATTAGGCACAGCTGCCATTGTTTCTACTCCCCCACCATTTTCTAAGGATTGCAACTGGCTCCTGGTGAAAAGAGAGTTTCCATGGGAACTGGGCCTTCGAGCTGCCCAGCGGCAGATGGGTTAGTGTATAGAAATAGAAGGAAAATGGCCTGATTGTCTGAACCATTCATCATCATGTTGGCCCATAGCCCTGAATGTTATGACGTGTCACGTGCTCATCCAGGCACCTTTTAAAGATGTGAGCAATGTGCCTCTACCACCCTCCCAGGCAGCGCATTCCACATCGTCACCACTCTCTGAATAAAAACGTTTTTCCTTATCCGCTCCCCCCAAAACCTCCTGCCCCCTCACCTTGACCTTGTGTCCCCCTCGTAACTGATCCTTCAACTCAGGGGAACAACTGCTCCCTATCAACCCTGTCAATGTCCCTCATAATCTTGTACACCTCGATCAGTTCGTCCCTCAGTCTTCTCTGCTCCAGCGAAAACCACCCAAGCTCATCCAACCTCTCTTCAAAACTTAAATGTTCCATCCTAGGCAACATCCAGGTGACTCTCCTCTGCGCCTCCTCTAGTGCAATCCTTCCTGTAGTGTGGTGACCAGAATTGCACACAGTATTCCAGCTGTGGCTTCACCAAAGCTCTACACAACTCCAATATGACCTCCCTGCATTTGTAATCTATGCCTCGATCGATCAAGCCAAGTGTCCCATATGCCTTTTTCACCACCCTATGAACCTGCCCCTCTGCTCTCAGAGATCTTTGGACAAACACTCCAAGGTCCCTTTGTTCCTCGGAACTTCCCAGTGTCAGGCCGTTCATTGACTATTTCCCTGTCAAACTACTCCTTCCAAAGTGTATCACCTCACACTTTTCAGGGTTAAATTCCACCTGTTCTTTTCTGCCCATTTGACCATCCCATCTATATCTTCCTGTCACCCAACACACTCAACTTCACTGTTAACCACCCAGTCAATCTTTGTGTCATCTGCAAACTTACTGATCCTACCCCCCACATAGTCATCTAAGTCATTTATATAAATGACAAACAATAGGGGCCCTACTCTTCCATGGTTATCCTCTTCCAATTGATATACTTATAGAATATCTTGGGATTTTCTTTACTTTTACCAGCCACAGCTTTCTTATATCCCCTCTTTGCTCTCCTAATTGCTTTCTAAAGTCTATCCTGCACTTTCTGTATCCACTAATGCCTCTGTTGATTTGCTCTGTACAAGTCATGCACTTTCCTCTGAATCAGTGATTGTGGGTTGAACTCCAGAGACTTGAGGACATCTTCCAAGCCAGTACTCCACTGCAGGAGTGCTGCGCTGTCAGAGTTGCTGTCTTTCAGGTGCGATGTTAAACCGTCTGACCTCTCAGGTTAATGAAAAATATTCCATGGCTCTATTTCGGAGGGTAAGGGGAATTCTCCCAATCCGGCCCAACATTAATCCCTCAATCACTGTCACAAAAAAGAGAATATCGGTTCGTTTCATTCCATCATTTCTATTTCTGGGCTCTTGCTCTGCACATAGAACAAAGAACATAGAACGATACAGCGCAGTACAGGCCCTTCGGCCCATGAAGTTGCACCAAAACAAAAGCCATCTAACCTACACTATGCCATTATCATCCATATGTTTATCCAATAAACTTTTAAATGCCCTCAGTGTTGGCGAGTTCACTACTGTTGCAGGTAGGGCATTCCACGGCCTCACCACTCTTTGCGTAAAGAACCTACCTCTGACCTCTGTCCTATATCTATTACCCCTCAGTTTAAAGTTATGTCCCCTCGTGCCAGCCATTTCCATCCGCGGGAGAAGGCTCTCACTGTCCACCCTATCTAACCCCCTGATCATTTTGTATGCCTCTATTACGTCTCCTCTTAACCTTCTCTCTAACGAAAACAACCTCAAGTCCATCAGCCTTTCCTCATAAGATTTTCCCTCCATACCAGGCAACATCCTGGTAAATCTCCTCTGCACCCGCTCCAAAGCCTCCACGTCCTTCCTATAATGCAGTGACCAGAACTGTACGCAATACTCCAAATGCGGCCATGTTGGCTGCCATGTTTCCTGCATGCAACTCTTTACACTTACATGTCCGAAGGATGTGACAGGTGTTGTGGAAATGCAAGTTCTTTCTTTGTTTACCTGCTCTGATGGGCTGTACCAGCGAGTTTGGCAGTACTGAAATGAGATCGTATATTCTTGTGACGAAAGGTGCAGCCCCAAACTGAAATAAGATAAAATTGTTTCAGCTTTGTCAGCATAAAGTTCTGTGCTAGATTCCGGATTGTCGAATTAGTTTCAGCACAATGGGACTGACGTGATCTTCAACATTCCTGTCCCAAGGACTTGTGAAAGGAACCCTAGACTGCAAAGGGTTAAAAAGAACCAGTGCAATTCGCAGTTAAAGTTGTTACACAAATACCCCATAAAACCAAGTGGAGAGTGATTGAGAAAGAGGAGCATGTCGGGGAATTGCCGATAGGGTGATTAAAGTTCAAAGCTTTATCGAACACTTCGGGGCAAGTGTCACATTCTGCACTGGCCTCTCTGTTACACAGTGATCGCACAGTGACAAAGCTTTCAAATGTTGCTCGCCACTCTCCTCTTTCTGCTCCTGTCCCCATGTCACCTTCTGGGTAAGTTTTGTTTCCTTTTTAAATCTCGCTTTCACTGCTCCGCTGTTCACAGATTGCGACATGGGACGGCATGGTGGCACAGTGCTTAGCACTACTGCTTCATGGCGCAAAGGACCCAGGTTCAATTCCAGCCTCGGGTGACTGCCTGTGCGGAGTTTGCACTTTCTCCCCGTGTGTGTGTGGGTTTCCTCCAGTTGCTGCGGTTTACTCCCACAGTCCAAAGATGTGCAGATTAGGTGGATTGGGCCATGATAAAATTGCCCCCCAGTGTCCCAAAGGACGTGCAGGTTATGTGGGGCTATGGGGTTGTGGGGATAGAGTGGGGAAGAGGGCCGAGGTAGGGTGCGGTTTCAGAGGGTCAGTAGGGACCTGGTGGGCCGAATGGCCTCCTTCTGCACTGTAGGTATTCAATGGTTATGAGTGCGTGAAATGAGTAGACACTTGGCAGCGGATTTCCTTGCTTTGGACACACGCTGGCTCACAGCTCCACTCCCTCTTAAACAGTATCAAACCCATCACATTTCTCCCTGAAGAAAGTGATACGGACTCGAAACTTTAACTCTGTTTCTCTCTGCACAGACGCCGACAGACCTGCTGGGTTTGGTGGGGTAGGTGTCGGTTCTTGATTGATGTTTTAGAAGCCGATTGAAACCCACTGAACTTCATTTTCTAGAATGTGTTTGTCGGCAGACAAGAAACGGCTAAGGGATATGTGGGATTTAAATATGCTGAACGCCAGTTACTGGATCTTTAACCATGGATTCTGAACTCAGCTGATGCTGTACACGTTTCCCAATCTTTATAGAACCATAGAGTTCCTACAGTACAGAACAAGGCCATTCGGCCCATCGAGTTTGCACCGACCCTCTGAAAGAGAACCCTACCTCGGTCCACTACCTCGCACTATCCCCGCAACCCCATAACCCCACCTAACCTACACATCCTTTGGGATACTTCTCTTTTTGAAAGAGAAAGATTTTTCTAGCTGGAAACCGCATTGGCTGCTTCAAATTCACAGCTTCTGCACCTCTTTTGCATAGAGCCACCACAATTTTGTTAACCAGTTTTCCGCAATTATATTTTCCCCCTTTCATCCCAATGCCATTGTCCTCAAACGCTTCTTTGAACTAGACTTCTCCAAAATATAAAAACGTTTCAGGAGGATCGGGGTAATAAAAGACTTGTTCCTGGGGGGACGTTTTGCGAGGTTGGAAGAGTTGGGGGAGAAATATGGACTGGGGCAAGGAGAAGGGTTTAGGTACCTGCAGCTCCGAGACTTTGCAAGGAAGAAGGTTCCGAGCTTCCCGATGGCGCTGGCCCCCTCGTTAGGAGGGAGATTTGGAGAAGGTAGTGGTGTCGGTGATTTATGGGAAGATTCTGGAAGAGGATGGGGTGTCTATGGAAGGGATTAAGGCCAAGTGGGAAGAAGAGTTGGGGGAGGTAATGGGAGAAGGTTTGTGGTGTGAGGTGCTATGAAGGGTGAATGCCTCAACCTCCGGCGTGAGCTTGGGGTTCAGACAGCTGAAGGTCGTAAATAGGACACACCTCACAAGGGCGAGGATGAGCCTACTCTTCGAGGGAGTGGAAGATGTCTGTGAATGGTGTGGGAGGGCCCCACGCAAACCATATGATGCACGATCAATGACCACTAAAGCGAGGTTGTAGTCCAACTGAAGGCTTTAATAAGCTAGATGTTTCCCCCAGCAGCTCAGGTACAGAAAAAAGGCTGCTGGGGCAGCACGGGCTCTTATACCCCGCCTTGCAGGGCGGAGCTACCATTTCCGTCATCACGTGCGGCCCATGTGCACCGCCATCTTCCTCCCAGCAGACCACCTGCGGCCCGTGTGCGCCGCCATCTTCAGCGCCATTTTGGACGGCGCCTCAGGACCCCTGTTCGTCGGGGACTTCGTTTGGCCGTTCATCGACTGCACCGCCGCCGACCAGCCCGCGGCCTACCAACACCAGCCGCGCCAAGCGTGATGCTTGACCAGACCCGGCCTCACAACCTCGCAACACGACGACTACAGTGAAAGTCGATGGGCACAAGACCTCCTGCCTTCTTGACTCCGGGAGCACTGAGAGCTTCATCCACCCCGCTACGGTAAGGCGCTGCTCCCTTGCGGTACACCCCGTTACCCAGAAAATCTCCCTGGCCTCCGGATCCCATTCCGTGGGAATCCGGGGATACTGCATCGCCACCCTCACCGTCCAGGGCGTAGAGTTCAGCAACTTCCGACTCTACGTCCTCCCCAACCTCTGCACTGCCCTGTTACTCGGCCTGGACTTCCAGTGCAGCCTCCAAAGCCTAACTCTAAAATTCGGCGGACCCCTACCACCCCTCACCGTGTGCGGCCTCACGACCCTTAAGGTCGACCCACCTTCCCTGTTTGCAAACCTCACCGTGGATGGCAAACCCGTTGCCACGAGGAGCAGATGGTACAGTGCCCAGGACAGGACCGTCATCAGGTCGGAAGTCCAGCGGCTACTTCGGGAAGGCATCATCGAGGCCAGCAACAGCCCCTGGAGAGCCCAAGTGGTAATAGTAAAGACTGGGGAGAAACACAGAATGGTCATTGACTACAGTCATCAATCGGTACACGCAGCTCGACGCGTACCCCCTCCCACGCATATCTGATAATTGTCAATCAGATTGCCCAGTACCGGGTCTTTTCCACAGTGGACCTGAAATCTGCCTACCACCAGCTCCCCAACGGCAAGGAGGACCGCCCGTACACCGCGTTTGAAGCAGATGGCCGCCTCTATCACTTCCTTAGGGTTCCTTTCAGCGTCACTAACGGGGTCTCGGTCTTCTAACGTAAGATGGACCGAATGGTTGACCGGTACGGTGTGCGGGCCACCTTCCCATACCTAGACAACGTCACCATCTGCTGCCACGACCAGCAGGACCACGACGTTAACCTTCTCAAATTTATCCACACCGCCAAACTCCTTAACCTCACGTACAATAAGGAGAAGTGTGAGTTCCGCACCAACCGCTTAGCCATCCTTGGCTATGTTGTGGAAAATGGAGTTCCAGGGCCCGACCCCGACCGCATGCGCCCCCTCATGGAACTCCCCCTCCCCCACT
Source organism: Scyliorhinus torazame (assembly GCF_047496885.1). Lineage (NCBI taxonomy): Eukaryota > Metazoa > Chordata > Chondrichthyes > Carcharhiniformes > Scyliorhinidae > Scyliorhinus > Scyliorhinus torazame. The sequence goes on from NC_092728.1 coordinate 39,595,522, forward strand.
GCCCCAAGGCCCTCAAACGATGCCTGGGGTTTTTCTCCTATTATGCCCAGTGGGTCCCTAACTATGCGGACAAGGCCCGCCCACTCATCCACTCCACACTTTTCCCCCTGACGGCTGAGGACTGCCAGGCCTTTAACTGCATCAAGGCCGACATCGCCAAGGCCACGATGCATGCGGTTGACTAGTCCCTCCCTTTTCAAGTCGAGAGCAATGCATCGGACGTCGCTCTGGCCGCCACCCTCAAGGGGCAGCACGGTAGCCTTGTGGATAGCACAATTGCTTCACAGCTCCAGGGTCCCAGGTTCGATTCCAGCTTGGGTCACTGTCTGTGCGGAGTCTGCACATCCTCCCCGTGTGTGCGTGGGTTTCCTCCGGGTGCTCCGGTTTCCTCCCACAGTCCAAAGATGTGCGGGTTAGGTGGATTGGCCATGATAAATTGCCCTTAGTGTCCAAAATTGCCCTTAGTGTTGGGTGGGGTTGCTGGGTTATGGGGATAGGGTGGTGGTATTGACCTTGGGTAGGGTGCTCTTTCCAAGAGCCGGTGCAGACTCGATGGGCTGAATGGCCTCCTTCTGCACTGTAAATTCTATGAATCTATGAACCAGGCAGGCAGGCCCGTGGCATTCTTTTCCCGCACCCTCCATGCCTCCAAAATTCGGCACTCCTCTGTTGAAAAGGAGGCCCAAGCCATCGTGGAAGCTGTGCTGCATTGGAGGCATTACCTGGCCTGCAGTAGATTCACTCTCCTCACTGACCAACGGGCGGTTGCCTTCATGTTTAACAATACACGGCGGGGCAAGATCAAAAATGATAAAATCTTAAGGTGGAGAATCGAGCTCTCCACAACCAATTATGAGATTTTGTATCGCCCGGGAAGCTCAACGAGCCCCCCCGATGCCCTATCCCGAGGTACATGTGCCAGCGCACAAGTGGACCGACTCCGGGCCCTACACGATGGTCTCTGTCACCCAGGGATCACCCGGTTCTTTCACTTCATAAAGGCCCGCAACCTGCCCTACTCCATTGCAGAGGTCAGGGCTGTCACCAGAGACTGCCAGGTCTGCGCGGAGTGCAAACCGCACTGCTACTGGCCAGACCGAGCACACCTGGTGAAGGCCTCCCGCCTCTTTGAACGCCTCAGCGTGGACTTCAAAGGGCCCCTCCCCTCCACTGACCGAACCACATACTTCCTGAACGTGGTCGATGAGTACTCCCGATTTCCCTTCGCCATCCCATGCCCCGATAGGACGTCTGCCACGGTCATTAAAGCACTCAACAGCATCTTCGCCCTGTTCGGTTTCCCTGCTTACGTCCACAGCGACCGGGGTCCTCCTTTATGAATGATGAGCTGCATCAGTTCCTGCTCAGCAAGGGCATCGCCTCGAGCAAGACGACCAGCTACAACCCCCGGGGAAATGGGCAAGTGGAGAGGGAGAATGGGACGGTCTGGAAGGCCGTCCTGCTGGCCCTACGGTCTAAAAATCTCCCGGTCTCCCGCTGGCAGGATGTCCTCCCCGACGCGCTTCACTCCATCCGATCACTCCTCTGCACTGCAACTAACGAAACCCCCCACGAACGTCTCCTTGCCTTCCCCAGGAAGTCTTCCCCCGGGGTTACGCTCCCAACATGGCTGGCAGCTCCCGGACCCGTCCTCCTCCGCAAACATGTGCAGATCCACAAGGCGGACCTGTTGGTCGAAAGGGTACAACTTCTGCACGTGAACCCGCAGTACGCCTACGTGGCGCACCCCGACGGGTGCAAAGACACAGTCTCTCTCCGGGACCTGGCACCAGCTGGATCCCCACCCTCGGCACCCGACACCCCCGCCTCCAATTGCCCCGGCGTCACTCCCCCTCCCCCCAGCACATCTCACCACAGCCCCCGCCCCAGGACGATCCGTCCTCCCACTGGTTCCACCCGGGGATGAAGACGAGGACAACACGCTCCCGGAGTCACAGGCGACCAAGTTGGCACCTTCATCACCACCACGACCGAGGCGCTCACAGCTGAGGATCAAGGCACCCGACCGGCTGAATTTGTAAATGTCGCCTGGACTGTAAATTTTTTACCAAACTGTAAACTTAATTTTTCACCAAACTGTAAATTTTTCCACCACCCCCGCTGGACTCTTTTTTTTTAACAGGGGGTGAATGTGGTAGTCACCACTGATTGTATAATAGTTGTAATGATGATTATTAGAGGTAATACGGTAAGGCTCCTGTACTATAAGTATGGAGGTAAATCCCTGCCTGCTAGCTCCGCCCAGTAGGCGGAGTATAAATGTGTGTGCACACCCGAGCTGCTTCCATCCTGGTAGCAGCTGCAGGAGGCCACACATCTCTGCTTAATAAAGCCTCGATTACTCTCTACTCTCGTCTCGTCGTAATTGATAGTGCATCACAGTGCAAACACACAAACCTCAAAAAAACCCCATCGCAAAAAATCCCAACTCCTATCCTTCCTAAACAGGCAACCTCACATCCTTTAATCACAAATAACAACATGAAATAGAACTACACACCTTCATCACCCTACCCTCTGTCCAGGACCAGACCCCTGTCCCATTTCTCATTTCTAGCCCAGTCCTTCCGCCTTCACAAAAGCCTCCGCTGCCTCCCCCCACTCTAAAAAGTCTTTTGCGTTATAGGGGCTTTTCACAGTAACTTCATTGCAGCGTTAATGTAAGCTTACTTGTGACAATAAAGATTATTATTATTAGGTCACCCTCAACTTCGCTGGATACTCCACGCCGAACCTCACACCACTGCTGTACAGTGCCACCTTCACACGGCCGAAGCTGCCCATCACCTCACCAGCTCCACGGTTATGTGCTGGTATATACCTATACCAGCTCCTGCCCACTGCACCTCCCGCAAATTATTACCACCCTTGGCAGCTCATTCGCCTTCGGTTTAAGCCTCAATGACCGATGAGCCCGATCCAGTTCACACCGGGAGGGATCTTCCCCCTCTCTTAGCAACTCTGCCAACATCTTAGCAAAGTACTCAGTCATCCTCGGGCCCTCCACCCCGTCGGGTAGACCCACAATTCTTAAGTTTTGCTGCCTAGGCCTACTCTCCAGGTCCTCCACCTTCACTTTCAGTCCCTTGTTGGCCTCCACCACCCTCTGCAGCTACTCACTTATTGAGGTAAGCTGATTGCTGTGATGTGACAAGGCCTTCTCCACCCCCTTCAGCTTCTCACGCTGCTCCTGCACCTCGGCCGATGTCCTCGACACCGCCCCCTTCACCGGGGCAATCGCCTCCTCCACCAGTACCTTCATTGCTGCCCGCATTCCCTGCCTCATCACCTCCATGGATTTAGTAAACTGGTTTTCAAATTCCACGGCCATCACCTTGGTCATCGTCTTCACTGTGAACGGCGCAGCCCCACCCAGCGACCTAGCCTCCACCATCTTTCCTGCTGCCGGGCTGACCCTTTCGCTCAATGCCGGACCTTCACTTTACCCTTCTTCCCGTCGGCCTTCTTCTGAGTTTTAGACATCCCCATTCCTCCTTATGCCTACCTGCACCTGCTTGTTTAAAAATTACCCCTGGGACCGGGCATTAAGTTCCAAAAATATCAAGCCTCGAACAGGAGCTATCCAACGTGCAATTTCCTCCGACATACCATCACCTGAAGTCCCCTACAATGGATATTTTAAAATAACCTATTTAATTGTAAATCCGACCTCACCATTGACCAAGCTGGGTCTGCGAGGACTGCGCTTACTGTGGCAGAGAGAGACAGGCTTCCAACACTTGAGGAAATGCAACTCGATTTTATTAAACTCTTAACTACTAAACATGCTTGAACTGTGGGTTGACACTATGCTGAGTTGACTGGAGACCTGAGGCTAACCTGACCAGACTATCTTACTACCACATGGTGGATGTTCTAGTTGTTGCTCACAGGCTCTGACTGTCTCAGAGGCTGCATCCCGAGAGAGCGGGAAAACTAGTGCCCCCTGGTTATATAGTGGCCGTGTCCTGTCTGGTGATTGGCTGCCGTGTTCTGTATGTTCATTGGTCATCCTTTGTGCCACTCACTGTCTGTCTGTGCACCATCATATACTTGTGTATATATTATGACAACCATAACATCTAACTAGAGACGCATTAATCTGACACCTTTACCCTTTTATCTCCCAGTTCGCAGACAAGCAGTCTGTGGTAACCTTCCCCAGTTTAAGTAATCATGAACACACCACACAGCTCCCTTTGCAAACAAGTACCAAAATCCCAACATTCATTCAGTGATGGCTTGAACAATTCACTCCCATTTCCTGGGCTGATGTGAGGAGGCACTGTTTCACACACATGGTAATTAGTTTGTAAGGGGATGCAGGTTAAGATGGTGTACACAAGAACGTTGGAATAATTAGTAAGAATGTTGAAGTTGCTAATGACTGTGAGTATCCTGTTTATACCGACCAGCTGAGTGCTAACCCCATGTATCTGTCGGTTTATAACCCCCAGCCCCCACTCGCCCCCCACCCCTCCCAAACTGGAATTCACCATTTGCCCTCCCACCTCACAAAGCTGGTATATTTCGGAGGACATTGGCCAAAGGTTCAACCCTTCGCTCTCTGCTACATTATGAAGCGAGAGGCAACAAACACCGGGGAGTACCTGGTGTAAAAACACCAAAGTGAGGGATTTCCGTTTGGCCTGGGAGGGTTGCTGTGAGGTCTGGTATTTCCTTCCAGGTTTGTTGGGGGGCGAAGAATCAATAAATTCTTTTATCCTGGGCTTTCTGGAAGGGTAACGTTGATATTACTTAACACCATGTGTAACACTCCTGAAATAGGGAAGCATATTCTCAGAAAAGACTGCTCTAATTGGTTTGTTTGTTTCCAGCTATCTCCTGTAATTTTGAAACTGATCTTTGCGAATGGGGGCAGAATGCGTCAAACATCCTTCAGTGGATTCGAGATAATGGTCATGATGAAAAACTACCGTATCAAGGTCCAAAGTATGACCACACCCTCAACGGCAAAGGTAAACAGGATGGGTCACGGGTTCAAACCAGACTGTGCACGGGGCTAAAGGGAGCAAGTGAGGAGCAAAGTCAGCTGGGACTGTAACCTTCCCACCCAATGGGAAGTTGGTTACCAGAGAAGGTTTTTTAGGAGCGGCGCGGTGGCACATTGGTTAGCACTGCTGCCTCACAGCGCCAGGGACCCGGGTTCAATTCCAGTGGGTCACTGTCTGTGTGGAGTATGCACCTTTTCCCCGTGTCTGCGTGGATTTCCTCCGGGAGTTCCAGTTTCCTCCCACTTTCCAAAGACGTGGGGTTAGGCGGATTGGCCATGATAAATTGCCCCTTAGTGTCCCAGGATGTGCAAGTTAGGTTTTGGGGTTACAGGGATGACGGGGGTGTGGACATGGGTAGAGTGTTCATTCGAAGGGTTTGTGCAGACTCGATGGGTCGAATGGCTTCCTTCTGAACTGGATTCTATGGTGAGGTTCGCAGCGGAAGCAGAGTTGAGACTGCTGGAGCGAGAGAGGAAAGGCTCAGTGCCGGAATGATCCACAATGTTTCATAGAATTTACAGTGCAGAAGGAGGCCATTCGGCCCATCAAGTCTGCACCGGCTCTTGGAAAGAGCACCCTACCCAAGGTCAACACCTCCACCCCATCCCCGTAACCCAGTAACCCCACCCAACACTAAGGCAATTTTGGACACTAAGGGTAATTTATCATGGCCAATCCACCTAACCTGCACATCTTTGGACTGTGGGAGGAAACCGGAGCACCCGGAGGAAACCCACGCAGACACGGGGAGGATGTGCAGACTCCGCACAGACAGTGACCCAAGCCGGAATCGAACGTGGGACCCTGGAGCTGTGAAGCAATTGTGCTATCCACAATGCTACCGTGCTGCCGTGTGAAGACCCTGACGCAGCTTACTAACCCCAGCCAGGCATCCCAACTCCCCAATTCACATGGAGCACCGGTCCACACTCTTCCTAACAGATGCCTCACAAGCGCAACCTGAGACTTCAGCATTCACGTCGATTTTCTGCAACATGCTCAAGGAAAGTAAAAAGATAGTTAGCAATGTCGTCAAGCATGGGAGTCCAATGCATAGCTTCAGACAGAGATCTCCAAGGAATGTTTTGCCATCACTTGACAACGGCAATTGGAAGTCAAAAATCCAACTAATTAACCTGCTCACATCATCCAACTTTCCTGCTCTCCCTTTCCTGGACTTTGGAGAAAGTACATGGGCCTTTATTCTTTCACAGGATGATTCATTACCCATGCCTAATTGCCCTTGCGAAGTTGGTGGTGAGCTGCCTTCTTGAATCGCAGCAGTCCATGTGGTGTAGGTACATCCACAGCGCTGTTCGAGAGGGAATCCCAGGGTTTTGACCGAGCGACAGTGAAGAAACGGGGATATATTTCCAAGTCGGGAGAGTAACTTGGGGGTGAGCTTGGACCTGCTCCCCTGTCCTTCTACATGGTACTGGCATGGGTTTGGAAAGTGCTGCCCAAGGAGCCTTGTGACTTCCTGCAGTGCCAATCAAGTGGGCTGCTTTGTCCTGATGTTGTCGCGCTCCTTTTTTAACATAACTTTAGAGTACCCAATTCCTTTTTTTTCCAATTGAGGGGCAATTTAGCATGGGCAATTCACCTACCTTGAACATTTTTTGGGGTTGTGGGGGGTGAGACCCATGCAGACATGGGGAGAATGTGCAAACTCCAAACAGTAAGTGACCCGGAGCTGGGATCGAACACGGGTTCTCAGCGTCGTGAGGGCAGCAATGCTAACCACTGCGCCACTGTGCCACCATGTCAAGCTCCTTGAGAGTTGTTAGAGCTGCACTCATCCAGGCAAGTCACATTCCTGACTTCCTGACTTGTGCCTTGTAGATGGTGGACAGGCTTTGGGGTGTCAGGAAGTGAGTTACTCACCACAATCCACTCATCTGCTCTTGTAGCTATGGCTGGGTCAGTTCAGTTTTAGATCAATGGTAACTCCCAATATATTGATAGTGAGGTAATGGTGATGGTAATGCCATTGAATGTCAATGAGCAATGGTTAGATTATCTTATTGGAGATGGTCATTGCCTGGCATTTGCATGGTATGAATGTAACTTGCCACTTGTCAGTCCAAGCCTGGATATTGTCCAGGTCTTGCTGCATTTGGATGTGGACTGCTTCATTATTTGAGGAGTCGCAAATGGTGCTGAACATTGTGCAGTCATCAGCAAACATCCCCACTTGTGACCTTATGATGGAGGGAAGGTCATTGATGCAGCAGCTGAAGATGGTTGGGCCGAAGACAACTACCCTGAGGAACTCCTGCAGTGATGTCCTGGAGCTGAGACGATTGATCTCCAACCACCACAACCACCTCCCTTTGAGCCAGGTACGACTCCAACCAGCGGGGAGTTTACCCCTGATTCCCGTTAACATCAATTTTGCTCGGGATCCTTGCCATCACACTCGGTCGAATGTTGCTTTAATGTCAAGGGCAGTCACACCCACTTCACCTTTGGAGCTCAACGCTTTTGTCCAAGTTCTGACCAAGCCTGTAATGAGGTCAGGAGCTAACTGGCCCTGGTTGAACCCAAACTGAGCAGGTTGTTGCGGTGAAAGTGCTGCTCGCTAGCACACTCGCCAACACCTTCCAGCACTTTGCTGATGATTGAGAGCAATCAAAGACTTGGTGCCGTTCACCAATGGTGCGTCAGTAATCCAAATCTGTCTCTGCAAGTCTCCACTGAGTGCTGCTAATTGGCCCAGTTACTGATGAAAATTATAATAAGAAGAGGCCTCTGTGGCTTCTGAATCTCGACCCGATGCACACTAGCACAGATCTCACAGGAAATAACTTAACAGGACAAGACCATTCATCCCCTCCAACTTCTTTGAACATTCAATGAGGTGTTACCGGAGAACATTTCAATTGCATTTACCTGCCCAACATCCGTAACACTCGCCCAATAGAAAACCTTAGTTTTCACATTTTCGAATGAATGCCGGCCATAAGAGCTTTTTGGGAGAGAGAGAATTCCGGATTTCCTCACAAATTTGTGCAAGGAGAACTCCCTGACATCATCCCTGAATTTTAATTTGTTCAGGAGCCGTCACAGGAAATAACTTCTCCAGCGACAACTGGCAAACTGTCAACAGTAACACAGCTTTCTTACAATTCTAGGCTTTTATTTGTTTGTTAACAACACTTCAGCGGAGGTCAATGACCAGAGAGCAAGGTTAACATCCTTCCTACAGACGTCAACCTCAGCCAATCAGTGCTTCTCCTTCTGGTATCACATGTATGGACCAGAGATCGGTGAGTTCAACTGCAGATTACCCATTGACACGCGTTGCTAAAGCAGATGGCATGGCTGCCAAACATTTCTACAACACTGACTCTCACTGGGATATAGTACCACACACACCGACTCTCACTGGGGACAGTTCCACACACACTGACTCTCACTGGGACACAGTTAAACACACACTGACTCTCACTGGGACACAGTTAAACACACACTGACTCTCACTGAATACAGTTCCACACACACTGACTCTCACTGGGACACAGTTAAACACACACTGACTCTCACTGGGACACAGTTAAACACACACTGACTCTCACTGAATACAGTTCCACACACACAGACTCTCACTGGGGACAGTTCCACACACACTGACTCTCACTGGGAGACAGTTCCACACACACTGACTCTCACTGGGAGACAGTTACACACACATTGACTCTCACTGGGGGACAGTTCCACACACACTGACTCTCACTGGGGACAGTTCCACGCACACTGACTCTCACTGGGGACAGTTCCACACACACTGACTCTCACTGGGAGACAGTTCCACACACACTGACTCTCACTGGGAGACAGTTACACACACATTGACTCTCACTGGGGGACAGTTCCACACACACTGACTCTCACTGGGGACAGTTCCACGCACACTGACTCTCACTGGGACACAGTTAAACACACACTGACTCTCACTGGGACACAGTTAAACACACACTGACTCTCACTGAATATAGTTCCACACACACAGACTCTCACTGGGGACAGTTCCACACACACTGACTCTCACTGGGAGACAGTTCCACACACACTGACTCTCACTGGGAGACAGTTACACACACATTGACTCTCACTGGGGGACAGTTCCACACACACTGACTCTCACTGGGGACAGTTCCACGCACACTGACTCTCACTGGGGACAGTTCCACACACTCTGACTCTCACTGGGGGACAGTTCCACACACACTGACTCTCACTGGGGACAGATCCACACACACAGACTCTCACGGGGGGACATTTCCACGCACACGGACTCTCACTGGGGGACAGTTCCACACACACTGACCTTCACTGGGGGACAGTTCCACACACACTGACTCTCACTGGGGGACAGTTCCACACACACTGGCTCTCACTGGGAGACAGTTCCACACACACTGCCTCTCACTGGGACACAGTTCCACACACACTGACTCTCACTGGGAGACAGTTCCACACACACTGACTATCACTGGGAGACAATTCCACACACACTGACTCTCACTGGGACACAGTTCCACACACACTGACTCTCACTGGGAGACAGTTCCACACACACTGACTACCACTGGGAGACAGTTCCACACACACTGACTCTCACTGGGGACAGTTCCACACACACTGACTCTCACTGGGAGACAGTTCCACACACACTGACTCTAACTGGGAGACAGTTGCACACACACTGACTCTCACTGGGGGACAGTTCCACACACACTGACTCTCACTGGGAGACAGTTCCACACACACTGACTCTCACTGGGGACAGTTCCACACACACTGACTCTCACTGGGAGACAGTTCCACACACACTGACTCTCACTGGGAGACAGTTGCACACACACTGACTCTCACTGGGGGACAGTTCCACACACACTGACTCTCACTGGGGACAGTTCCACGCACACTGACTCTCACTGGATACAGTTCCACACACACTGACTCTCACTGGGGACAGTTCCACACACTCTGACTCTCACTGGGGGACAGTTCCACACACACTGACTCTCACTGGGGGACAGATCCACACACACAGACTCTCACGGGGGGACATTTCCACACACACGGACTCTCACTGGGGGACAGTTCCACACACACTGACCTTCACTGGGGGACAGTTCCACACACACTGACTCTCACTGGGGGACAGTTCCACACACACTGACTCTCACTGGGAGACAGTTCCACACACACTGACTCTCACTGGGACACAGTTCCACACACACTGACTCTCACTGGGAGACAGTTCCACACACACTGACTATCACTGGGAGACAGTTCCACACACACTGACTCTAACTGGGACACAGTTCCACACACACTGACTACCACTGGGAGACAGTTCCACACACACTGACTCTCACTGGGAGACAGTTCCACACACACTGACTCTCACTGGGGGACAGTTCCACACACACTGACTCTCACTGGGAGACAGTTCCACACACACTGACTCTCACTGGGAGACAGTTCTACACACACTGACTCTCACTGGGGGTCAGTTCCACACACACTGACTCTCACTGGGAGACAGTTCCACACACACTGACTCTCACTGGGAGACAGTTCTACAGACACTGACTCTCACTGGGAGAACCTTCCACACACACTGACTCTCACTGGAGGACAGTCCCAAACACACTGACTCTCACTGGGGGACAGTTCCACGCACACTGACTCTCACTGGGGGACAGTTCCACACACACTGACTCTCACTGGGGGACAGTTCCACACACACTGACTCTAACTGGGGGACAGTTCCACACACACTGACTCTCACTGGGGGACAGTTCCACACACACTGACTCTCACTGGGAGACAGTTCCACACACACTGACTATCACTGGGAGACAGTTCCACACACACTGACTCTAACTGGGACACAGTTCCACACACACTGACTCTCACTGGGAGACAGTTCCACACACACTGACTACCACTGGGAGACAGTTCCACACACACTGACTCTCACTGGGAGACAGTTCCACACACACTGACTCTCACTGGGGGACAGTTCCACACACACTGACTCTCACTGGGAGACAGTTCCACGCACACTGACTCTCACTGGGAGACAGTTCTACACACACTGACTCTCACTGGGAGAACCTTCCACACACACTGACTCTCACTGGGGGACAGTCCCAAACACACTCACTCTCACTGGGGGACAGTTCCACACACACTGACTCTCACTGGGGGACAGTTCCACACACACTGACTCTCACTGGGGGACAGTTCCACACACACTGACTCTCACTGGGACACAGTTCCACACACACTGACTCTCACTGGGAGACAGTTCCACACACACTGACTCTCACTGGGAGACAGTTCTACACACACTGACTCTCACTGGGAGAACCTTCCACACACACTGACTCTCACTGGGGGACAGTCCCAAACACACTCACTCTCACTGGGGGACAGTTCCACACACACTGACTCTCACTGGGGGACAGTTCCACACACATTGACTCTCACTGGGGGACAGTTCCACACACACTGACTCTCACTGGGACACAGTTCCACACACACTGACTCTCACTGGGACACAGTTCCAGACACACTGACTCTCACTGGGGGACAGTTCCACACACACAGACTCTCACTGGGGGAAAGTTCCACACACAGTGATTCTCACTGGGGGACAGTCCCACACACACTGACTCAACTGGGGGACAGTCCCACACACACTGACTCTCACTGGGGGACAGTTCCACACACACTGACTCTCACTGGGGGACAGTTCCACACACACTGACTCTCACTGGGAGACAGTTCCACACACACTGACTCTCACTGGGGTACAGTTACACACACACAGACTCTCACTGGGGTACAGTTACACACACACAGACTCTCGCTGGGGGACAGTTCCACACACACTGACTCTCACTCGGGGACAGTTCCACACACACTGACTCTCACTGGGAGACAGTTCCACACACACTGACTCTCACTGGGAGACAGTTACACACACACTGACTCTCACTGGGGTACAGTTACACACACACAGGCTCTCACTGGGGAACAGTTCCACACACACTGACTCTCATTGGGACACAGTTCCACACACACTGACTCTCACTGGGAGACAGTTCCACACACACTGACTCTCACTGGGAGACAGTTACACACACACTGACTCTCACTGGGGTACAGTTACACACACACAGGCTCTCACTGGGGGACAGTTCCACACACACTGACTCTCACTGGGAGACAGTTCCACACACACCCACCAAGGTGGCCAATCCACCTAACCTGCACAACTTTGAGGAAACCGGAGCACCCGGAGGAAACCCACGCAGACACGGGGGGAACGTGCAAAGACAACACAGTCACCCGAGGCCTGAATTGAACTCGGGACCCTGGAGCTGTGAGGTCGCAGTGCTAACCACTGTGCCAACGTGCCGCACCATTTGACCTGGTTGCTTGTCTCCATGGGAACCCAATCTCATCTCCTACCACAATTCCAGGTTATTCTATATTACTTAAATTGAAAGAAACAGTTTATAACAAAGTTTGACAAAGTCTAACGTTCATTCCAGCATGTGTTGGTGAACTCGAAGAACTCTGGTCTTTTGACAACTTGTTTTGATATTATCAGAGATTATAATCTTGTTTTCTTGGGCAGCACGGTAGCACAAGTGGCTCGGACTGTGGCTTCACAGTGCCAGGGCCCCAGGTTCGATTCCCCGCTGGGTCACTGTCTGTGCGGAGTCTGCACATCCTCCCCATGTCTGCGTGGGTTTCCTCCGGGTGCTCCGGTTTTCTCCCGCAGTCCAAAGATGTGCAGGTTAGGTGGACTGGCCATGATAAACTGCCCTTAGTGTCCAAAAAGGTTAGGTAGGTTACTGGGTTGCAGGGATAGGGTGAAGGTGTGGGCTTAAGTGGGGTACTCTGTCCTAGGGCCGGTGCAGACTCGATGGGCCGAATACCCTCCAGCACTGTAAATTTTATGCTTCTATGATTCCATGAATATGTTAGCAAAGCTGACCTCTCCTTGCAGGAACACTGAGCCTCAAGGTGCTACAGCAAGGCCAGAATGAGGAGCTTCTGTGGACCAGGACAGGAACACATGGAAATCAATGGAGGCGTGGATTTCACACCATTCCACCCCAGAACAAACATTTCCACGTAATGTATCGAACTCGAGTTCTTAACAATCACAGAATAGCATGCAGGACAAGGTACACTGTCCGAGGGTCAGTACTGAGGGAGCGCCGCACTGTCAGAGGGTCAGTACTGAGGGAGTGCTGCACTGTCAGAGGGTCAGTACTGAGGGAGCGCCGCACTGTCAGAGGGTCAGTACTGAGGGAGTGCTGCACTGTCAGAGGGTCAGTACTGAGGGAGCGCTGCACTGTCAGAGGGTCAGTACTGAGGGACTGCTGCAATGTCAGAGGGTCAGTTCTGAGGGATTGCTGCACTGTCAGAGGATCAGTACTGAGGGAGTGCTGCACTGTTAGAGGATCAGTACTGAGGGAGTGCTGCGCTGTCAGAGGGTCAGTACTGAGGGAGCGCTGCAATGTCAGAGGGTCAGTACTGAAGGAGTGCCGGACTGTCAGAGAGTCAGTACTTAGGGAGCGCTGTGTAGAAGCATCGATCACACACGGGGCGAGACGTAAAGAACTTCAATCGAGGCTTTATTGAGCAGACTTGTTCAGACTTGTTCCCCAGCAGCTCAGTCACAGAATGCAGCTACGGGGATTAACCCAGGTTCTTATACCCCGCCTACCTGGGTGGAGCCCAGTAGGCGGCAGATCCAATTGGGACCCAGCATCTGTCCTCCAATAGCTCCTTGGCATTCATGGTATCACCCCTAATACATACCACCACATTCTCCCCTTGTTAAAAAAGAACCCGGTGGGGTGGTGGCTGGTATGGTGGTAGGGGTTTACAGGGTCGGTACCTTAACCATTGAACTATATACAATCATGCCGCTTTTACTGGGCCACTGAATTATTCACATTTTACCCGATTAGCAGCGTTAACTATTTACAACAATGCCGCTTTACTGGGCCACTGAATTATATACATCTTAAGGCGACTCGATGAGTCGAGATGGTGCTCTGGTCGCCTTCTCCGATCGTCTCAGCCCGGGTGGTGGTGGTGGTGCTGGCTCGGGTCCGGTCGACTCTGGGAGCATCGCGCTGTCCCTCGCTGTTTCCTTACTCCTGGACGGGCCTGGGAGGAGAACCGATCCCCCCGGGAAGGGGGTGGCTGTGGGATGCACCGGCGGGAGTGAGGGGGAGGTGATTGGTGTCGGGGGGGGGTGTGGGGAGCTCCGGCGGGTGCCAGGTCCCGCAGAGAGACCGTGTCCTGTCGGCCGTCTGGGAACGCCACGTAGGCCTACTGCGGGTTGGCGTGGAGTAGATGTACCTTCTCCACCAGTGGGTCCGATTTGTGTGCCAGCACATGTTTCCGGAGCAGAATGGGTCCCGGGGCTGCCAGCCAGGTCGGAAGCGACGTTCCAGAAGCGGACCTCCTAGGGAAGACAATGAGGCGCTCGTGAGGCGTTTGGTTAGTGGTGGTACATAGCAGGGACCGGATAGAATGAAGGGCATCCGGGAGTACTTCCTGCCAGCGGGAAGTTGGGAGACTCCTAAACAGTGGGGCCAGTAGGATGGTCTTCCAGACAGTTCCATTCTCCCTCTCTACCTGCCCGTTCCCCCGGGGGTTGTAGCTGGTCGTCCTGCTCGAGGCTATGCCCTTACTGAGCAGGAATTGACGCAGCTCGTCACTCATGAAGGAGGACCCCCGACTTCCGGGTGCGGCGTTGACCAGCTAAGTCGCACGTTTCGGCAGCTCACGGTGGAACGGACTTTTGGGCTCTTAATAGGAGACCCATCGGCAATTTTAACGGCAAATAACACTGTGCGGTAATCCAGAAGGGAATCCCCCCTGGACACGGATGGAAAAAAGTGAGGAAAGTAGCCGGATTGCGGTGGATCCTCAAGAGCAGCGGCCAGGAAGGCAGGCACAAAGCAAGATGGCGTCGGAAGGAGGCAGTTTAATATGGGGCCCTGACCAACAAGAGTTCCTGCGGCGTTGCGTAGATGAACTCAAAAAGGAGATGAAGAAGGAGCTGTTCGCCCCGATATTACAAGCGATTGAGGGGCTAAAGGAGGAGCAAAAGACCCAGGAACAGGAGCTTCGGGTCGTGAAGGCAAAGGCTGCTGAGAATGAGGACGACATACAGGGCCTGGTGGTGAAAACGGAGATCCCCGAGGCACAACACATAAGGTGTGTGGAAAGGCTGGAGGTGCTGGAGAATAATGCGAGGAGGAAGAACCTAAGGATTCTTGGTCTTCCCGAAGGTGCAGAAGGGGCAGACGTCGGGGCATATGTGAGCACGATGCTGCACTCGTTAATGGGATCGGAGGCCCCGACGGGTCCGCTGGAGGTGGAGGGAGCCTATTGGGTTATGGCGCGAAGACCGAGGGCTGGAGAAATTCCTCGAGCAATAGTGGTGAGATTTCTCCGATACAAGGACAGAGAGATGGTCCTCAGATGGGCAAAGAAAACTCGGAGCAGTAGGTGGGAGAACGTGGTAATCCGCGTATATCAAGATTGGAGTGCGGAGGTGGCGAGAAGGAGCGCAAGCTTTAATCGGGCCAAGGCGGTGTTGCATAAAAGAAAGGTCAAATTCAGAATGTTGCAACCGGCAAGACTGTGGGTCACACATCTAGGGAAACACCACTATTTTGAAACGGCAGACGAGGCGTGGACATTTATTGTCGAGGAGAAGCTGGAGTGAGCGGGCCAGAAAAAGAACGTTTGGGACAAAAGTGGGGGGGTGAATTTGTGGGATGAAGGGGGGAAAAGGGGGAAGAGAGGACTTCCCAGATTGTTAAACATGCGACCCTGTAACTTCTCTCTCTTCCCCATGTCGTGGGGGAGGGGGGGTGAGGGAGGATGAGGAGCTGTGGGCGCCAGCCATTGGGGGCGGGGCCAAAAGGGGAAGCGCGGGCTTTGTTCCCGCGCTATGGTAATCACGGCGGGAACAGGGAAGCAGGAAGGAGGGGGCCTCACACAGTGTGAGCCGAGGTCACGGGGGGAAGCCGAGGTCGGCCAGAGTTTGCTGACTTCTGGGAGCAACATGGGGGGTGCAATTACGCTAGCTTGGGATCTAGCGGGGGGGGGTTGGTTAACTGGGTTGCTGCTGCTGGGGAGAAGGGGGAGCTGGTATGGGAGGGGGGGGTCGGGGCGGGGGGGTGCCGCCTGGGGGGGATACAGCTACGTGGGAACCGGGTGAGGAGCTGGATTGAAAAAGGAAATGGCTAGTCGTCAAGGGGGGGGTAAAGAGCCCCCCAACCTGGTTGATCACGTGGAATGTGAGAGGGCTGAACGGGCCGATTAAGAGGGCAAGGGTACTCGCACACCTAAAGAAACTTAAGGCAGATGTGGTTATGCTTCAGGAGACGCATCTGAAGCTGACAGACCAGGTTAGACTTCGCAAAGGATGGGTGGGGCAGGTGTTTCATTCGGGGCTAGATGCAAAAAACAGGGGGGTGGCCATACTAGTGGGGAAGCGGGTAATGTTTGAGGCAAAGACTATAGTGGCGGATAGTGGGGGCAGATACGTGATGGTGAGTGGCAAACTGCAAGGGGAGGCGGTGGTATTAGTGAACGTGTATGCCCCGAACTGGGATGATGCCAATTCTATGAGGCGTATGTTAGGACGAATCCCGGACCTAGAAGTGGGGAAGCTGGTAATGGGTGGAGACTTTAATACGGTGCTGGACCCAGGGCTGGACAGATCGAGGTCCAGGACCGGAAGGAGGCCAGCTGCAGCTAGGGTGCTTAAGGATTTTATGGAGCAGATGGGAGGAGTAGACCCCTGGAGATTTAGTAGACCTAGGAGTAAGGAGTTTTCGTTTTTCTCCTATGTACATAAAGTATTTTCACGAATAGATTTTTTTGTTTTGGGAAGGGCTCTGATCCCAAAGGTGACGGGGACGGAGTACACTGCTATAGCCATCTCGGATCATGCTCCACACTGGGTGGACCTGGAGATAGGGGAAGAAAAACAACAGCGTCCACCCTGGAGAATGGACATGGGACTATTGGCGGATGAGGGGGTGTGTTTAAGGGTGAGGGGGTGTATTGAAAGGTACTTGGAAATCAATGATAATGGGGAGGTACAGGTGGGAGTGGTCTGGGAGGCACTGAGGACAGTGGTTAGAGGGGAGCTGATATCTATTAGGGCACATAAAGGAAAGCAGGAGGGTAGGGAAAGGGAGCGGTTGTTGAAAGAACTTCTGAGGGTGGACAGACAATACGCGGAGGCACCGGAGGAGGGACTGTACAGGGAAAGGCAAAGGCTACATGTAGAATTTGACTTGTTGACTACGGGTAATGCAGAGGCACAATGGAGGAAGGCACAGGGTGTACAGTACGAATATGGGGAGAAGGCGAGTAGGTTGTTGGCCCACCAACTGAGGAAAAGGGGAGCAGCGAGGGAGATAGGGGGGGGGTGAGAGGTGAGGAGGGAGAGATGGAGCCGGGAGCGGAGAGAGTGAATGGAGTGTTCAAGGCATTTTATGAAAGATTATATGAAGCGCAGCCCCCGGACGGGAAGGAGAGAATGTTGTGCTTTCTGGATCAGCTGGAATTTCCTAAGGTGGAGGAGCAGGAGAGAGTGGGGCTGGGAGCACAGATTGAGACGGAGGAAGTAGTGAAAGGGATTGGAAGCATGCAGGCGGGGAAGGCCCCGGGACCAGACGGATTCCCAGTTGAATTCTATAAGAAATATTTGGACTTGCTGGCCCCGCTACTGATGAGAACCTTTAATGAGGCGAGGGAAAGGGGGCAGCTGCCCCTGACTATGTCAGAGGCAACGATATCGCTCCTCCTAAAGAAGGAAAAAGACCCGCTGCAATGTGGGTCATACAGGCCCATTTCCCTCCTGAATGTGGATGCTAAGATTCTGGCCAAGGTAATGGCAATGAGGATAGAGGATTGTGTCCCGGGGGTGGTCCATGAGGACCAAACTGGGCTTGTGAAGGGGAGACAGCTAAATACAAATATACAGAGTGTGGCGCACAAAGACTCCGTGAGACGAATAGAGTGAAGTCGATGAGGCTTTATTAAGCGTGTCTGTTCCCCAGCAGCCCGATAGTAAACTGGCCTGCGGGGGAAGGCACCGGCTTCTTATACTTCACCTTCAGGGCGGAGTATGAGGTCAACGGCCAACCAGGACCCGGGATCTGTCAGCCAATGACATTAGGGCTTCCAGTCCCACATGACCCCCAATACATACTACCACACAGAGGCTGCTAGGGGTAATGATGATGCCCTCACCAGAGGGGGAAGCGGAGATAGTGGTGGCGATGGATGCCGAGAAAGCATTTGATAGAGTGGAGTGGGATTATTTGTGGGAGGTGTTGAGGAGATTTGGCTTTGGGGACGGGTATATCAGGTGGGTACAGTTGCTGTATAGGGCCCCGATGGCGAGCGTGGTCACGAATGGACAGGGGTCTGACTATTTTCGGCTCCATAGAGGGACGAGGCAGGGATGTCCTCTGTCCATGTTATTGTTTGCATTGGCGATTGAACCCCTGGCCATGGCACTGAGGGGTTCCAGGAAGTGGAGGGGAGTACTTAGGGGGGGGGAGAAGAACACCGGGTATCTCTGTATGCGGATGATTTGTTGCTATATGTGGCGGACCCGGCAGAGGGGATACCAGAGATAATGCGGATACTTGGGAAGTTTGGGGATTTTTCAGGGTATAAACTGAACATGGGGAAAAGTGAGTTATTTGTGGTGCATCCGGGGGAGCAGAGCAGAGAGATAGAGGATTTACCGTTGAGGAAGGTAACAAGGGACTTCCGGTACCTGGGGATCCAGATAGCCAAGAATTGGGGTACATTACACAGGCTTAATTTAACACGGTTGGTGGAACATATGGAGGAGGATTTCAAGAGATGGGACATGGTGTCCCTGTCATTGGCAGGTAGGGTGCAGGCGGTTAAAATGGTGGTCCTCCCGAGATTCCTTTTTGTGTTCCAGTGCCTCCCGGTGGTGATCACGAAGGCTTTTTTCAAAATAATTGAGAAGAGCATTATGAGTTTTGTGTGGGCTGGGAAGACCCCGAGAGTGAGGCGGGGATTCTTGCAGCGTAGTAGGGACAGGGGGGGGCTGGCACTACCGAGCCTAAGTGAGTACTACTGGGCCGCCAATGTTTCAATGGTGTGTAAGTGGATGGGAGAAGGGGAGGGAGCGGCGTGGAAGAGATTGGAGAGGGCGTCCTGCAGGGGGACTAGCCTGTAAGCAATGGTGACGGCGCCGTTGCCGTTCTCACCAAAGAAATACACCACAAGCCCGGTGGTGGTGGCTACATTGAGAATTTGGGGGCAGTGGAGACGGCATAGGGGAGGGACGGGAGCTTCGGTGCGGTCCCCGATAAGAAACAATCATAGGTTCGTTCCGGGAAGAATGGATGGGGGATTTGGAGCATGGCAAAGAGCTGGGGTAGTACAATTAAGAGATCTATTTGTAGATGGGACGTTTGCGAGTCTGGGAGCGCTGACGGAGAAATATGGGTTGCCCCAAGGGAATGCATTTCGGTATATGCAATTGAGGGCTTTTGCGAGGCAACAGGTGAGGGAATTCCCGCAGCTCCCGACGCAGGAAGTGCAGGATAGAGTGATCTCAGAGACATGGGTGGGGGACGGTAAGGTGGCGGACATATACAGGGAGATGAGGGACGAGGGGGAGATCATGGTAGGTGAGCTGAAAGGGAAATGGGAAGAAGAACTGGGGGAGGAGATTGAGGAGGGGCTGTGGGCTGATGCCCTACGTAGGATAAACTCATCGTCCTCGTGTGCCAGGCTAAGCCTGATACAATTTAAGGTGCTACACAGGGCGCATATGACTGGAACACGGCTTAGTAAATTTTTTGGGGTAGAGGATAGGTGTGCGAGATGCCCGAGAGGCCCAGCGAATCACACCCACATGTTCTGGTCATGCCCGGCACTACAGGGGTTCTGGGTGGGGGTGGCAAAGGTGCTTTCGAAGGTGGTGGGGGTCCGGGTCGAACCAAGCTGGGGGTTGGCTATATTTGGGGTTGCAGAAGAGCCGGGAGTGCAGGAGGCGAGAGAGGCTGACGTGTTGGCCTTTGCGTCCCTTGTAGCCCGGCGCAGGATATTGTTAATGTGGAAAGAAGCCAAACCCCCGGGGGTGGAGACCTGGATAAACAATATGGCAGGGTTTATAAAGTTAGAACGGATTAAGTTCGTGTTAAGGGGTTCGGCTCAGGGGTTCACCAGGCGGTGGCAACCGTTCGTCGACTACCTCACAGAAAGATAGAGGGAATGGAAAAGAAGTAGATAACAGCAGCAACCCAGGGGGGAGGGGGGGGGGGGTGTCGGGGGAGGAATCGGACGGACTCTCAGGGAGGTTATTGTATATGTATAGGTATTTTGTATATGTAATTGCATATTGGATTGCTGGATTGTATTTTTGGAGAGTATTTATTTTGGACAAGGCAGTTACCATTTAGTTTTGTTTTTTGTTTTTGTTTATATATTACTTATTTATTTGTTTAAAACTGGCCACGGTTATTTATATTGCTTTATTGTTGTGTAAAAGAAACACTACGTATTGTTATGTTTGACCAAAAAACTTGAATAAAATATATATATTTTTAAAAATGAAGGAGGACCCCCTATCGCTATGGATGTAGGCGGGGAAACCGAACAGAGTAAAGATGGTGCACAGGGCTTTAATGACCGTGGCCGCGGTCATGTCGGGGCAGGGGATGCGATGGGGAAACGGGAGTATTCGTCAACGACGTTAAGAAAGTACGTGTTGCGATCGGTGGAGGGGAGGGGGCCTTTGAAGTCCAAACTGAGGCGTTCAAAGGGACGGGAAGCCTTTATCAGGTGCGCTCTATCTGGCCTGAAAAAATGCGGTTTGCATTCTGCGCAGATTTGGCAGTTCCTGGTGACTGTTCGGACGTCCTCGACGGAGTAAGGGAGGTTGCGGGCCTTTATGAAGTGGTAGAAACGAGTGACCCCCGGGTGGCAGAGGTCCTCGTGGAGGGCTTGGAGACCGTCCACTTGTGCGTTGGCACAAGTGCCGCGAGATAGGGCATCGGACGGCTCGTTCAGCTTTCCGGGACGATACAAGATCTCATAATTGTAGGTGGAGAGTTTGGTCCTCCACCGCAGGATCTTGTCGTTCTTTATCTTGCCCCGCTATGCATTATCGAACATGAAGGCTACCGACCGTTGGTCAGTGAGGAGAGTGAATCTCCTACCGGCCAGGTAATGCCTCCAATGTCGCACAGCTTCCACTATGGCTTGGGCCTCCTTTTCTACTGTGGAGTGGCGAATTTCTGAAGCATGGAGGGTCCGGGAGAAAAAGGCCACGGGTCTGCCCGCTTGGTTGAGCGTGGCCGCCAGAGCTACATCGGACGCGTCGCTCTCGACTTGGAAGGGGAGGGACTCGTCAATGGCGCACATCGTGGCCTTTGCGATATCCGCTTTGATGCGGCTGAAGGCCTGGCGGGCCTTTGTCGACAGGGGAAAAGTAGTGGACTGGATTAGTGGGCGGGCCTTGTCTGCGTACTAGGGGACGTACTGGGCGTAATAAGAAAAGAAGCCCAGGCAGCGTTTCAGGGCTTTGGCACAGTGGGGAAGAGGGAATTCCATGAGGGGGCGCATGCGTTCAGGGTCCGGGCCGATCACTCCATTACGCACTACGTACCAAGGATGGCTAGACGGTTGGTGCTAAACACGCATTTTTCCTCGTTGTAGGTGAGGTTGAGGGCGTTAGCGGTCTGGAGGAATTTGTGGAGGTTGGCGTCGTGGTCCTGCTGGTCATGGCCGCAGATGGTGACGTTGTCGAGGTACGGGAACGTGACCCGTAAACCGTGCTGGTCGACCATTCAGTCTATCCTCCGTTGGAAGACCGAGACTCCGTTCGTGACGCCGAATGGAACCCTTAAGAAGTGGTATAGCCGCCTGTCTGCTTCGAAGGCAGTGTACTTGTGGTCACCGGGGCGAATGGGGAGCTGGTGGTAGGCAGACTTAAGGTCCACGGTGGAGAAGACCTTGTACTGTGCAATCCGATTGACCATGTCGGATATGCGGGGAAGAGGGTACGCATCTAGCTGTGTGTACCTGTTGATGGTCTGACTGTAGTCTACGACCATCCTTTGCTTCTCCCCTGTCTTCACTACTACCACCTGGGCTCTCCAGGGACTATTGCTGGCCTGGATTATGCCTTCCTTCAGCAGCCGCTGGACTTCGGACCTGATAAACGTCCGGTCCTGGGTGCTGTACCGTCTGCTCCTAGTGGCGACGGGTTTGCAATCCGGGGTGAGGTTCGCAAACAAGGAGTGCGGTTCGACCTTGAGTGTCGCGAGGCCGCAGATAGTCAGTGGGGGTACAGGGCCGCCAAATTTGAATGTTAAGCTCTGGAGGTTGCATTGGAAGTCCAACCCCAGGAGGGTGGGAGCACAGAGGTGGGGAGGGACGTACAGCCGGTAATTTTTGAACTCTCTCCCCTGCACCATTAGGTTTGCGATGCAGAACCCTTTGATTGCAACGGAGTGGGACCCCGCCGCCAGGAAAATCTTTTGGATGCTTGGCCGAATTACAAGGGAACAGCGTCTTACCGTGTCCGGGTGAATAAAACTCTCCGTGCTCCCCGAGTCGATCAAACACGGCGTCTCGTGCCCAATCACCAGCACCTTTGTCGTTGTTGTCTGGAGCGTCCGGGGCCGCGGCTGGTCGAGGGTCACCGATGCCAAACGTGGTTGGTGCATTAGATCGTTGTCTTCAGGCAGTGTGGAGCCGTCCACGCTGGGGTCCTTGCCTGTCAGCCAAGATGGCGGCATCCATGGATCGCACGCGGTCGGGGGTGGACAAATTGGCCGCTCCCATGGGTCGCACGTGGCCGGGGGTGGACAAAATGGCCGCTCCCATGGATCGCACGCGGCCCGTGGGTAGTAAGATGGCAGCGCCCGACCCCCCCCGTGGTGTCCGGGGCCCAAAATGTCAGCGCCCGTTGGCCGCCCGTGGGTCGCTGGGGGGGTTAAGTCCGTGGTCCCGTTTCTTCCCCGGAGATAGCGGCGACCCCACAGGCCGCTGCGTAGTGACCCTTTTTACCGCAGCTTTTCTGGGTGGCTGAGCGGGCCGGGCGGGGGTGTTTTGGCTGCCCGCAAAAATAGCAGCGGGGCCCCCTCGGGTGGTCTGGGATTCTGGCCGCACACGCTTGCGGAGGGGTGGGGGGTGCGACGATGCCAAACCTGCTTCGTAAGCGTCTCTGATCAGGAGGTCCGTATGTTCATTCGCCGTAACCGCTGGGCAGTTGCAGTTTCGTCCCAGGATCGTTAGAGCATTGAAGAAATCGTCTAGCAATTCCCCGGGGATTTGTCGTCTCGTCGCGAGCTGGTAGCGTGCGTAGACCTGGTTGACGGGCCTACTGTAGATCTCCTTCAGCAAGTTGATCGCCGCTGGGAATTCCTCCGCGTCCTCGATGAGCGAGTAGATTTCGGGACTCACCCTGGAATGCAGGACCTGCAGCTTCTGGTCTTCTGTTGGTCTGCCGGGGGCCGTTCGGAGGTATCCCTCAAAGCACGCCAGCCAGTGCTTAAACGCCGATGTTGCGTTAGCTGCTTGGGGGCCGATTCGCAGGCACTCCGGGGCGATCCAGAGCTCGAAATTCCTTTTTAAGTCTGCTCAATAAATTGTAGCACCATCGATCACACACGAGGCGAGACGTAAAGAACTTCAATCGAGGCTTTATTGAGCAGACTTGTTCAGACTTGTTCCCCAGCAGCTCAGTCACAGAATGCAGCTGCGGGGATTAACACAGGTTCTTATACCCCGCCTACCTGGGTGGAGCCCAGTAGGCGGCAGACGCAATCGGGACCCAGCATCTGTCCTCCAATGGCTCCTCGGCATTCATGGTGTACCGTATTACCCCTAATACATACCACCACACGCTGCACTGTCAGAGGGTCAGTACTGAGGGAGTGCTGCACTGTCAGAGGGTCAGTACTGAGGGAGTGCTGCACTGTCAGAGGGTCAGTACTGAGGGAGTGCTGCACTGTCAGAGGGTCAGTACTGAGGGAGTGCTGCACTGTCAGAGGGTCAGTACTGAGGGAGTGCTGCACTGTCAGAGGGTCAGTACTGAGGGAGTGCTGCACTGTCAGAGGGTCAGTACTGAGGGAGTGCTGCACTGTCAGAGGGTCAGTACTGAGGGAATGCTGCACTGTCAGAGGGTCAGTACTGAGGAAGTGCTGCACTGTCGCTGGGTCAGTACTGAGGGAGTGCTGCACTGTGAGGGTCAGTACTGAGGGAGTGCTGCACTGTCAGAGAGTCAGTACTGAGGGAGTGCTGCACTGTCAGAGGGTCAGTACTGAGGGAGTGCTGCACTGTCACAGGGTCAGTACTGAGGGAGTGCTGCACTGTCAGATTGTCAGTACTGAGGGAGTGCTGCACTGTCAGATTGTCAGTACTGAGGGAGTGCTGCACTGTCAGAGGGTCAGTGCTGAGGGAGTGCTGCACTGTCAGAGGGTCAGTACTGAGGAAGTGCTGCACTGTCGCTGGGTCAGTACTGAGGGTGTGCTGCACTGTCAGAGGGTCAGTACTGAGGGATTGCTGCACTGTGAGGGTCATTGCTGAGGGAGTGCTGCACTGTCAGATTGTCAGTACTGAGGGAGTGCTGCACTGTCAGAGGGTCAGTGCTGAGGGAGTGCTGCACTGTCAGAGGGTCAGTACTGAGGAAGTGCTGCACTGTCGCTGGGTCAGTACTGAGGGTGTGCTGCACTGTCAGAGGGTCAGTACTGAGGGATTGCTGCACTGTGAGGGTCATTGCTGAGGGAGTGCTGCACTGTCAGATTGTCAGTACTGAGGGAGTGCTGCACTGTCAGAGGGTCAGTACTGAGGGAGTGCTGCACTGTCAGAGGGGCAGTACTGAGGGAGTGCTGCACTGTCAGAGTGTCAGTACTGAGGGAGTGCTGCACTGTCAGAGGGTCAGTACTGAGGGATTGCTGCACTGTGAGGGTCATTGCTGAGGGAGTGCTGCACTGTCAGATTGTCAGTACTGAGGGAGTGCTGCACTGTCAGAGGGTCAGTACTGAGGGAGTGCTGCACTGTCAGAGGGTCAGTACTGAGGGAGTGCTGCACTGTCAGAGGGTCAGGACTGAGGGAGTGCTTTACTGTCAGAGGGTCAGTACTGAGGGAGTGCTGCACTGTCAGAGGGTCAGTACTGAGGGAGTGCTGCACTGTCAGAGGGTCAGTACTGAGGGAATGCTGCACTGTCAGAGGGTCAGTACTGAGGAAGTGCTGCACTGTCGCTGGGTCAGTACTGAGGGTGTGCTGCACTGTCAGAGGGTCAGTACTGAGGGTTTGCTGCAACGTGAGGGTCATTGCTGAGGGAGTGCAGCACCATCAGAAGGTCAGTCCTGAGGCAGTGCTGCACTGTCAGATTGTCAGTACTGAGGGAGTGCTGCACTGTCAGAGGGTCAGTACTGAGGGAGTGCCGCACTGTCAGAGGGTCAGTACAGAGGGAATGCTGCACTGTCAGAGGGTCAGTACTGAGGAAGTGCTGCACTGTCGCTGGGTCAGTACTGAGGGAGTGCTGCACTGTCAGAGAGTCAGTACTGAGGGAGTGCTGCACTGTCAGAGGGTCAGTACTGAGGGAGTGCTGCACTGTCACAGGGTCAGTACTGAGGGAGTGCTGCACTGTCAGATTGTCAGTACTGAGGGAGTGCTGCACTGTCAGATTGTCAGTACTGAGGGAGTGCTGCACTGTCAGAGGGTCAGTGCTGAGGGAGTGCTGCACTGTCAGAGGGTCAGTACTGAGGGAATGCTGCACTGTCAGAGGGTCAGTACTGAGGGAATGCTGCACTGTCAGAAGGTCACTGCTGAGGAAGTGCTGCACTGTCGCTGGGTCAGTACTGAGGGTGTGCTGCACTGTCAGAGGGTCAGTACTGAGGGAATGCTGCACTGTCAGAGGGCAGTACTTAGGAAGTGCTGCACTGTCGCTGGGTCAGTACTGAGGGTGTGCTGCACTGTCAGAGGGTCAGTACTGAGGGAGTGCAGCACCATCAGAAGGTCAGTACTGAGGCAGTGCTGCACTGTCAGATTGTCAGTACTGAGGGAGTGCTGCACTGTCAGAGGGTCAGTACTGAGGGAGTGCCGCACTGTCAGAGGGTCAGTACAGAGGGAATGCTGCACTCTCAGAGGGTCAGTACTGAGGAAGTGCTGCACTGTCGCTGGGTCAGTACTGAGGGTGTGCTGCACTGTCAGAGGGTCAGTACTGAGGGATTGCTGCACTGTGAGGGTCATTGCTGAGGGAGTGCTGCACTGTCAGATTGTCAGTACTGAGGGAGTGCTGCACTGTCAGAGGGTCAGTACTGAGGGAGTGCTGCACTGTCAGAGGGGCAGTACTGAGGGAGTGCTGCACTGTCAGAGTGTCAGTACTGAGGGAGTGCTGCACTGTCAGAGGGTCAGTACTGAGGGATTGCTGCACTGTGAGGGTCATTGCTGAGGGAGTGCTGCACTGTCAGATTGTCAGTACTGAGGGAGTGCTGCACTGTCAGAGGGTCAGTACTGAGGGAGTGCTGCACTGTCAGAGGGTCAGTACTGAGGGAGTGCTGCACTGTCAGAGGGTCAGGACTGAGGGAGTGCTTTACTGTCAGAGGGTCAGTACTGAGGGAGTGCTGCACTGTCAGAGGGTCAGTACTGAGGGAGTGCTGCACTGTCAGAGGGTCAGTACTGAGGGAATGCTGCACTGTCAGAGGGTCAGTACTGAGGAAGTGCTGCACTGTCGCTGGGTCAGTACTGAGGGTGTGCTGCACTGTCAGAGGGTCAGTACTGAGGGTTTGCTGCAACGTGAGGGTCATTGCTGAGGGAGTGCAGCACCATCAGAAGGTCAGTACTGAGGCAGTGCTGCACTGTCAGATTGTCAGTACTGAGGGAGTGCTGCACTGTCAGAGGGTCAGTACTGAGGGAGTGCCGCACTGTCAGAGGGTCAGTACAGAGGGAATGCTGCACTGTCAGAGGGTCAGTACTGAGGAAGTGCTGCACTGTCGCTGGGTCAGTACTGAGGGTGTGCTGCACTGTCAGAGGGTCAGTACTGAGGGATTGCTGCACTGTGAGGGTCATTGCTGAGGGAGTGCTGCACTGTCAGATTGTCAGTACTGAGGGAGTGCTGCACTGTCAGAGGGTCAGTACTGAGGAAGTGCTGCACTGTCAGAGGGTCATTGCTGAGGGAGTGCTGCACCGTCAGATTGTCAGTACTGAGCGAGTGCTGCTCTGTCAGAGGGTCAGTACTGAGGAAGTGCTGCACTGGCAGAGGGTCAGCACTGAGGGAGCGCTGCACTGTCAGAGGGTCAGTACTGAGGGAGTGCTGCACTGTCAGAGGGTCAGTACTGAGGGAGTGCTGCACTGTCAGAGGGGCAGTACTGAGGGAGTGCTGCACTGTCAGAGTGTCAGTACTGAGGGAGTGCTGCACTGTCAGAGGGTCAGTACTGAGGGAGTGCTGCCCTGTCAGAGGGTCAGTACTGAGGGAGTGCTGCACTGTCAGAGGGTCAGTACTGAGGGAGTGCTGCACTGTCAGAGGGTCAGTACTGAGGGAATGCTGCACTGTCAGAGGGTCAGTACTGAGGAAGTGCTGCACTGTCGCTGGGTCAGTACTGAGGGTGTGCTGCACTGTCAGAGGGTCAGTACTGAGGGTTTGCTGCAATGTGAGGGTCATTGCTGAGGGAGTGCTGCACTGTCAGATTGTCAGTACTGAGGGAGTGCTGCACTGTCAGAGGGTCAGTACTGAGGGAGTGCTGCACTGTCCAGAGGGTCAGTACTGAGGGAATGCTGCACTGTCAGAGGGTCAGTACTGAGGAAGTGCTGCACTGTCAGAGGGTCAGTACTGAGGAAGTGCTGCACTGTCGCTGGGTCAGTACTGAGGAAGTGCTGCACTGTCAGAGGGTCAGTACTGAGGGATTGCTGCACTGTGAGGGTCATTGCTGAGGGAATGCTGCACTGTCAGCGGGTCAGTACTGAGGAAATGCTGCACTGTCAGAAGGTCAGTACTGAGCGAGTGCTGCTCTGTCAGAGGGTCAGTACTGAGGAAATGCTGCACTGTCAGAAGGTCAGTACTGAGCGAGTGCTGCTCTGTCTGAGGGTCAGTACTGAGGGAGTGCTGCACTGTCAGAGGGTCAGTGCTGAGGGAGTGCTGCACTGTCAGAGGGTCAGTACTGAGGAAGTGCTGCACTGTCAGAGAGTCAGTACTGAGGGAGTGCTGCACTGTCAGAGGGTCAGTACTGAGGGAGTGCTGGACTGTCAGATTGTCAGTACTGAGGGAATGCTGCACTGTCAGATTGTCAGTACTGAGGGAGTGCTGCACTGTCAGAGGGTCAGTACTGAGGGAGTGCTGCACTGTCAGATTGTCAGTACTGAGGGAGTGCTGCACTGTCAGATTGTCAGTACTGAGGGAATGCTGCACTGTCAGAGCGTCAGTACTGAGGGAGTGCAGCACCATCAGAAGGTCAGTACTGAGGGAGTGCTGCACTGTCAGAGGGTCAGTATTGAGGGAGTGCTGCACTGTCAGATTGTCAGTACTGAGGGAGTGCTGCACTGTCAGAGGGTCAGTACTGAGGGAGTACCGCACTGTCAGAGGTTCAGTACTGAGGAAGTGCTGCACTGTCGCTGGGTCAGTACTGAGGGTGTGCTGCACTGTCAGAGGGTCAGTACTGAGGGATTGCTGCACTGTGAGGGTCATTGCTGAGGGAGTGCTGCACTGTCAGATTGTCAGTACTGAGGGAGTGCTGCACTGTCAGAGGGTCAGTACTGAGGGAGTGCTGCACTGTCAGAGGGTCAGTACTGAGGGAATGCTGCACCGTCAGATTGTCAGTACTGAGCGAGTGCTGCTCTGTCAGAGGGTCAGTACTGAGGAAGTGCTGCACTGGCAGAAGGTCAGCACTGAGGGAGCGCTGCACTGTCAGAGGGTCAGTACTGAGGGAGTGCTGCACTGTCTGAGTGTCAGTACTGAGGGAGTGCTGCACTGTCAGATTGTCAGTACTGAGGGAATGCTGCACTGTCAGAGGGTCAGTACTGAGGGAGTGCTGCACTTTCAGAGGGTCAGTACTGAGGGAGTGCCGCACTGTCAGAGGGTCAGTACTGAGGAAGTGCTGCACTGTCGCTGGGTCAGTACTGAGGGTGTGCTGCACTGTCAGAGGGTCAGTACTGAGGGATTGCTGCACTGTGAGGGTCATTGCTGAGGGAGTGCTGCACTGTCAGATTGTCAGTACTGAGGGAGTGCTGCACTGTCAGAGGGTCAGTACTGAGGGAGTGCTGCACTGTCAGAGGGTCAGTACTGAGGGAATGCTGCACCGTCAGATTGTCAGTACTGAGCGAGTGCTGCTCTGTCAGAGGGTCAGTACTGAGGGAGTGCTGCACTGTCAGAGGGTCAGTACTGAGGGAGTGCTGCACTGTCTGAGGGTCAGTACTGAGGGAGTGCTGCACTGTCAGAGGGTCAGTACTGAGGGAGTGCTGCACTGTCAGAGTGTCAGTACTGAGGGAGTGCTGCACTGTCAGAGGGTCAGTACTGAGGGAGTGCTGCCCTGTCAGAGGGTCAGTACTGAGGGAGTGCTGCACTGTCAGAGGGTCAGTACTGAGGGAGTGCTGCACTGTCAGAGGGTCAGTACTGAGGGAATGCTGCACTGTCAGAGGGTCAGTACTGAGGAAGTGCTGCACTGTCGCTGGGTCAGTACTGAGGGTGTGCTCCACTGTCAGAGGGTCAGTACTGAGGGTTTGCTGCACTGCGAGGGTCATTGCTGAGGGAGTGCTGCACTGTCAGATTGTCAGTACTGAGGGAGTGCTGCACTGTCAGAGGGTCAGTACTGAGGGAGTGCTGCACTGTCAGAGGGTCAGTACTGAGGGAATGCTGCACTGTCAGAGGGTCAGTACTGAGGAAGTGCTGCACTGTCGCTGGGTCAGTACTGAGGAAGTGCTGCACTGTCAGAGGGTCAGTACTGAGGGTTTGCTGCACTGTGAGGGTCATTGCTGAGGGAATGCTGCACTGTCAGAGGGTCAGTACTGAGGAAATGCTGCACTGTCAGAAGGTCAGTACTGAGCGAGTGCTGCTCTGTCAGAGGGTCAGTACTGAGGAAATGCTGCACTGTCAGAAGGTCAGTACTGAGCGAGTGCTGCTCTGTCTGAGGGTCAGTACTGAGGGAGTGCTGCACTGTCAGAGGGTCAGTGCTGAGGGAGTGCTGCACTGTCAGAGGGTCAGTACTGAGGAAGTGCTGCACTGTCAGAGAGTCAGTACTGAGGGAGTGCTGCACTGTCAGAGGGTCAGTACTGAGGGAGTGCTGGACTGTCAGATTGTCAGTACTGAGGGAATGCTGCACTGTCAGATTGTCAGTACTGAGGGAGTGCTGCACTGTCAGAGGGTCAGTACTGAGGGAGTGCTGCACTGTCAGAGGGTCAGTACTGAGGGAGTGCTGCACTGTCAGATTGTCAGTACTGAGGGAATGCTGCACTGTCAGAGGGTCAGTACTGAGGGAATGCTGCACTGTCAGAAGGTCAGTGCTGAGGAAGTGCTGCACTGTCGCTGAGTCAGTACTGAGGGTGTGCTGCACGGTCAGAGGGTCAGTACTGAGGGAATGCTGCACTGTCAGAGGGTCAGTACTGAGGAAGTGCTGCACTGTCGCTGGGTCAGTACTGAGGGTGTGCTGCACTGTCAGAGGGTCAGTACTGAGGGTGTGCTGCACTGTCAGAGGGTCAGTACTGAGGGAATGCTGCACTGTCAGAGGGTCAGTACTGAGGAAGTGCTGCACTGTCGCTGGGTCAGTACTGAGGAAGTGCTGCACTGTCGCTGGGTCAGTACTGAGGGTGTGCTGCACTGTCAGAGGGTCAGTACTGAGGGAATGCTGCACTGTCAGATTGTCAGTACTGAGGGAGTGCTGCACTGTCAGAGGGTCAGTACTGAGGGAGTGCTGCACTGTCAGAGGGTCAGTACTGAGGGAATGCTGCACTGTCAGAGGGTCAGTACTGAGGAAGTGCTGCACTGTCGCTGGGTCAGTACTGAGGAAGTGCTGCACTGTCAGAGGGTCAGTACTGAGGGATTGCTGCACTGCGAGGGTCATTGCTGAGGGAGTGCTGCACTGTCAGATTGTCAGTACTGAGGGAGTGCTGCACTGTCAGAGGGTCAGTACTGAGGGAGTGCTGCACTGTCAGAGGGTCAGTACTGAGGGAATGCTGCACTGTCAGAGGGTCAGTACTGAGGAAGTGCTGCACTGTCGCTGGGTCAGTACTGAGGAAGTGCTGCACTGTCAGAGGGTCAGTACTGAGGGTTTGCTGCACTGTGAGGGTCATTGCTGAGGGAATGCTGCACTGTCAGAGGGTCAGTACTGAGGAAATGCTGCACTGTCAGAAGGTCAGTACTGAGCGAGTGCTGCTCTGTCAGAGGGTCAGTACTGAGGAAATGCTGCACTGTCAGAAGGTCAGTACTGAGCGAGTGCTGCTCTGTCTGAGGGTCAGTACTGAGGGAGTGCTGCACTGTCAGAGGGTCAGTGCTGAGGGAGTGCTGCACTGTCAGAGGGTCAGTACTGAGGAAGTGCTGCACTGTCAGAGAGTCAGTACTGAGGGAGTGCTGCACTGTCAGAGGGTCAGTACTGAGGGAGTGCTGGACTGTCAGATTGTCAGTACTGAGGGAATGCTGCACTGTCAGATTGTCAGTACTGAGCGAGTGCTGCACTGTCAGAGGGTCAGTACTGAGGGAGTGCTGCACTGTCAGAGGGTCAGTACTGAGGGAGTGCTGCACTGTCAGATTGTCAGTACTGAGGGAATGCTGCACTGTCAGAGGGTCAGTACTGAGGGAATGCTGCACTGTCAGAAGGTCAGTGCTGAGGAAGTGCTGCACTGTCGCTGAGTCAGTACTGAGGGTGTGCTGCACGGTCAGAGGGTCAGTACTGAGGGAATGCTGCACTGTCAGAGGGTCAGTACTGAGGAAGTGCTGCACTGTCGCTGGGTCAGTACTGAGGGTGTGCTGCACTGTCAGAGGGTCAGTACTGAGGGTGTGCTGCACTGTCAGAGGGTCAGTACTGAGGGAATGCTGCACTGTCAGAGGGTCAGTACTGAGGAAGTGCTGCACTGTCGCTGGGTCAGTACTGAGGAAGTGCTGCACTGTCGCTGGGTCAGTACTGAGGGTGTGCTGCACTGTCAGAGGGTCAGTACTGAGGGAATGCTGCACTGTCAGATTGTCAGTACTGAGGGAGTGCTGCACTGTCAGAGGGTCAGTACTGAGGGAGTGCTGCACTGTCAGAGGGTCAGTACTGAGGGAATGCTGCACTGTCAGAGGGTCAGTACTGAGGAAGTGCTGCACTGTCGCTGGGTCAGTACTGAGGAAGTGCTGCACTGTCAGAGGGTCAGTACTGAGGGATTGCTGCACTGTGAGGGTCATTGCTGAGGGAATGCTGCACTGTCAGAGGGTCAGTACTGAGGAAATGCTGCACTGTCAGAAGGTCAGTACTGAGCGAGTGCTGCTCTGTCAGAGGGTCAGTACTGAGGAAATGCTGCACTGTCAGAAGGTCAGTACTGAGCGAGTGCTGCTCTGTCTGAGGGTCAGTACTGAGGGAGTGCTGCCCTGTCAGAGGGTCAGTGCTGAGGGAGTGCTGCACTGTCAGAGGGTCAGTACTGAGGAAGTGCTGCACTGTCAGAGAGTCAGTACTGAGGGAGTGCTGCACTGTCAGAGGGTCAGTACTGAGGGAGTGCTGGACTGTCAGATTGTCAGTACTGAAGGAATGCTGCACTGTCAGATTGTCAGTACTGAGGGAGTGCTGCACTGTCAGAGGGTCAGTACTGAGGGAGTGCTGCACTGTCAGATTGTCAGTACTGAGGGAGTGCTGCACTGTCAGATTGTCAGTACTGAGGGAATGCTGCACTGTCAGAGGGTCAGTACTGAGGGAGTGCAGCACCATCAGAAGGTCAGTACTGAGGGAGTGCTGCACTGTCAGAGGGTCAGTATTGAGGGAGTGCTGCACTGTCAGATTGTCAGTACTGAGGGAGTGCTGCACTGTCAGAGGGTCAGTACTGAGGGAGTGCCGCACTGTCAGAGGGTCAGTACTGAGGAAGTGCTGCACTGTCGCTGGGTCAGTACTGAGGGTGTGCTGCACTGTCAGAGGGTCAGTACTGAGGGATTGCTGCACTGTGCGGGTCATTGCTGAGGGAGTGCTGCACTGTCAGATTGTCAGTACTGAGGGAGTGCTGCACTGTCAGAGGGTCAGTACTGAGGGAGTGCTGCACTGTCAGAGGGTCAGTACTGAGGGAATGCTGCACCGTCAGATTGTCAGTACTGAGCGAGTGCTGCTCTGTCAGAGGGTCAGTACTGAGGAAGTGCTGCACTGGCAGAAGGTCAGCACTGAGGGAGCGCTGCACTGTATGAGGGTCAGTACTGAGGGAGTGCTGCACTGTCTGAGGGTCAGTACTGAGGGAGTGCTGCACTGTCAGAGGGTCAGTACTAAGGGAGTGCTGCACTGTCAGAGTGTCAGTACTGAGGGAGTGCTGCACTGTCAGAGGGTCAGTACTGAGGGAGTGCTGCCCTGTCAGAGGGTCAGTACTGAGGGAGTGCTGCACTGTCAGAGGGTCAGTACTGAGGGAGTGCTGCACTGTCAGAGGGTCAGTACTGAGGGAATGCTGCACTGTCAGAGGGTAAGTACTGAGGAAGTGCTGCACTGTCGCTGGGACAGTACTGTGGGTGTGCTCCACTGTCAGAGGGTCAGTACTGAGGGTTTGCTGCACTGTGAGGGTCATTGCTGAGGGAGTGCTGCACTGTCAGATTGTCAGTACTGAGGAAGTGCTGCACTGTCAGAGGGTCAGTACTGAGGGAGTGCTGCACTGTCAGAGGGTCAGTACTGAGGGAATGCTGCACTGTCAGAGGGTCAGTACTGAGGAAGTGCTGCACTGTCGCTGGGTCAGTACTGAGGAAGTGCTGCACTGTCAGAGGGTCAGTACTGAGGGATTGCTGCACTGTGAGGGTCATTGCTGAGGGAATGCTGCACTGTCAGAGGGTCAGTACTGAGGAAATGCTGCACTGTCAGAAGGTCAGTACTGAGCGAGTGCTGCTCTGTCAGGGTGTCAGTACTGAGGAAATGCTGCACTGTCAGAAGGTCAGTACTGAGCGAGTGCTGCTCTGTCTGAGGGTCAGTACTGAGGGAGTGCTGCACTGTCAGAGGGTCAGTGCTGAGGGAGTGCTGCACTGCCAGAGGGTCAGTACTGAGGAAGTGCTGCACTGTCAGAGAGTCAGTACTGAGGGAGTGCTGCACTGTCAGAGGGTCAGTACTGAGGGAGTGCTGGACTGTCAGATTGTCAGTACTGAGGGAATGCTGCACTGTCAGATTGTCAGTACTGAGGGAGTGCTGCACTGTCAGAGGGTCAGTACTGAGGGAGTGCTGCACTGTCAGAGGGTCAGTACTGATGGAGTGCTGCACTGTCAGATTGTCAGTACTGAGGGAATGCTGCACTGTCAGAGGGTCAGTACTGAGGGAATGCTGCACTGTCAGAAGGTCAGTGCTGAGGAAGTGCTGCACTGTCGCTGAGTCAGTACTGAGGGTGTGCTGCACGGTCAGAGGGTCAGTACTGAGGGAATGCTGCACTGTCAGAGGGTCAGTACTGAGGAAGTGCTGCACTGTCGCTGGGTCAGTACTGAGGGTGTGCTGCACTGTCAGAGGGTCAGTACTGAGGGATTGCTGCACTGTGAGGGTCATTGCTGAGGGAGTGCCGCACTGTCAGAGAGTCAGTACTGAGGGAGTGCTGCACCGTCAGAGGGTCAGTGCTGAGGGAGTGCTGCACTGTCAGAGGGTCAGTGCTGAGGGAGTGCTGCACTGTCAGAGGGTCAGTACTGAGGAAGTGCTGCACTGTCAGAGAGTCAGTACTGAGGGAGTGTTGCACTGTCAGAGGGTCAGTACTGAGGGAGTGCTGGACTGTCAGATTGTCAGTACTGAGGGAATGCTGCACTGTCAGATTGTCAGTACTGAGGGAGTGCTGCACTGTCAGAGGGTCAGTACTGAGGGAGTGCTGCACTGTCAGATTGTCAGTACTGAGGGAGTGCTGCACTGTCAGATTGTCAGTACTGAGGGAATGCTGCACTGTCAGAGGGTCAGTACTGAGGAAGTGCTGCACTGTCAGAGAGTCAGTACTGAGGGAGTGCTGCACTGTCAGAGGGTCAGTACTGAGGGAGTGCTGGACTGTCAGATTGTCAGTACTGAGGGAATGCTGCACTGTCAGATTGTCAGTACTGAGGGAGTGCTGCACTGTCAGAGGGTCAGTACTGAGGGAGTGCTGCACTGTCAGATTGTCAGTACTGAGGGGGTGCTGCACTGTCAGATTGTCAGTACTGAGGGAATGCTGCACTGTCAGAGGGTCAGTACTGAGGGAGTGCAGCACCATCAGAAGGTCAGTACTGAGGGAGTGCTGCACTGTCAGAGGGTCAGTATTGAGGGAGTGCTGCACTGTCAGATTGTCAGTACTGAGGGAGTGCTGCACTGTCAGAGGGTCAGTACTGAGGGAGTGCCGCACTGTCAGAGGGTCAGTACTGAGGAAGTGCTGCACTGTCGCTGGGTCAGTACTGAGGGTGTGCTGCACTGTCAGAGGGTCAGTACTGAGGGATTGCTGCACTGTGAGGGTCATTGCTGAGGGAGTGCTGCACTGTCAGATTGTCAGTACTGAGGGAGTGCTGCACTGTCAGAGGGTCAGTACTGAGGGAGTGCTGCACTGTCAGAGGGTCAGTACTGAGGGAATGCTGCACCGTCAGATTGTCAGTACTGAGCGAGTGCTGCTCTGTCAGAGGGTCAGTACTGAGGAAGTGCTGCACTGGCAGAAGGTCAGCACTGAGGGAGCGCTGCACTGTCAGAGGGTCAGTACTGAGGGAGTGCTGCACTGTATGAGGGTCAGTACTGAGGGAGTGCTGCACTGTCAGTGGGTCAGTACTGAGGGAGTGCTGCACTGTCAGAGTGTCAGAACTGAGGGAGTGCTGCACTGTCAGAGGGTCAGTACTGAGGGAGTGCTGCCCTGTCAGAGGGTCAGTACTGAGGGAGTGCTGCACTGTCAGAGGGTCAGTACTGAGGGAGTGCTGCACGGTCAGAGGGTCAGTACTGAGGGAGTGCTGCACTGTCAGAGGGTCAGTACTGAGGAAGTGCTGCACTGTCGCTGGGTCAGTACTGAGGGTGTGCTCCACTGTCAGAGGGTCAGTACTGAGGGTTTGCTGCACTGTGAGGGTCATTGCTGAGGGAGTGCTGCACTGTCAGATTGTCAGTACTGAGGGAGTGCTGCACTGTCAGAGGGTCAGTACTGAGGGAGTGCTGCACTGTCAGAGGGTCAGTACTGAGGGAATGCTGCACTGTCAGAGGGTCAGTACTGAGGAAGTGCTGCACTGTCGCTGGGTCAGTACTGAGGAAGTGCTGCACTGTCAGAGGGTCAGTACTGAGGGATTGCTGCACTGTGAGGGTCATTGCTGAGGGAATGCTGCACTGTCAGAGGGTCAGTACTGAGGAAATGCTGCACTGTCAGAAGGTCAGTACTGAGCGAGTGCTGCTCTGTCAGAGGGTCAGTACTGAGGAAATGCTGCACTGTCAGAAGGTCAGTACTGAGCGAGTGCTGCTCTGTCTGAGGGTCAGTACTGAGGGAGTGCTGCACTGTCAGAGGGTCAGTGCTGAGGGAGTGCTGCACTGTCAGAGGGTCAGTACTGAGGAAGTGCTGCACTGTCAGAGAGTCAGTACTGAGGGAGTGCTGCACTGTCAGAGGGTCAGTACTGAGGGAGTGCTGGACTGTCAGATTGTCAGTACTGAGGGAATGCTGCACTGTCAGATTGTCAGTACTGAGGGAGTGCTGCACTGTCAGAGGGTCAGTACTGAGGGAGTGCTGCACTGTCAGAGGGTCAGTACTGAGGGAGTGCTGCACTGTCAGATTGTCAGTACTGAGGGAATGCTGCACTGTCAGAGGGTCAGTACTGAGGGAATGCTGCACTGTCAGAAGGTCAGTGCTGAGGAAGTGCTGCACTGTCGCTGAGTCAGTACTGAGGGTGTGCTGCACGGTCATTGGGTCAGTACTGAGGGAATGCTGCACTGTCAGAGGGTCAGTACTGAGGGAGTGCTGCACTGTCAGAGGGTCAGTACTGAGGGAATGCTGCACTGTCAGAGGGTCAGTACTGAGGAAGTGCTGCACTGTCGCTGGGTCAGTACTGAGGAAGTGCTGCACTGTCGCTGGGTCAGTACTGAGGGTGTGCTGCACTGTCAGAGGGTCAGTACTGAGGGAGTGCTGCACTGTCAGAGGGTCAGTACTGAGGGAATGCTGCACTGTCAGAGGGTCAGTACTGAGGAAGTGCTGCACTGTCGCTGGGTCAGTACTGAGGAAGTGCTGCACTGTCAGAGGGTCAGTACTGAGGGATTGCTGCACTGTGAGGGTCATTGCTGAGGGAATGCTGCACTGTCAGAGGGTCAGTACTGAGGAAATGCTGCACTGTCAGAAGGTCAGTACTGAGCGAGTGCTGCTCTGTCAGAGGGTCAGTACTGAGGAAATGCTGCACTGTCAGAAGGTCAGTACTGAGCGAGTGCTGCTCTGTCTGAGGGTCAGTACTGAGGGAGTGCTGCACTGTCAGAGGGTCAGTGCTGAGGGAGTGCTGCACTGTCAGAGGGTCAGTACTGAGGAAGTGCTGCACTGTCAGAGAGTCAGTACTGAGGGAGTGCTGCACTGTCAGAGGGTCAGTACTGAGGGAGTGCTGGACTGTCAGATTGTCAGTACTGAAGGAATGCTGCACTGTCAGATTGTCAGTACTGAGGGAGTGCTGCACTGTCAGAGGGTCAGTACTGAGGGAGTGCTGCACTGTCAGATTGTCAGTACTGAGGGAGTGCTGCACTGTCAGATTGTCAGTACTGAGGGAATGCTGCACTGTCAGAGGGTCAGTACTGAGGGAGTGCAGCACCATCAGAAGGTCAGTACTGAGGGAGTGCTGCACTGTCAGAGGGTCAGTATTGAGGGAGTGCTGCACTGTCAGATTGTCAGTACTGAGGGAGTGCTGCACTGTCAGAGGGTCAGTACTGAGGGAGTGCCGCACTGTCAGAGGGTCAGTACTGAGGAAGTGCTGCACTGTCGCTGGGTCAGTACTGAGGGTGTGCTGCACTGTCAGAGGGTCAGTACTGAGGGATTGCTGCACTGTGCGGGTCATTGCTGAGGGAGTGCTGCACTGTCAGATTGTCAGTACTGAGGGAGTGCTGCACTGTCAGAGGGTCAGTACTGAGGGAGTGCTGCACTGTCAGAGGGTCAGTACTGAGGGAATGCTGCACCGTCAGATTGTCAGTACTGAGCGAGTGCTGCTCTGTCAGAGGGTCAGTACTGAGGAAGTGCTGCACTGGCAGAAGGTCAGCACTGAGGGAGCGCTGCACTGTATGAGGGTCAGTACTGAGGGAGTGCTGCACTGTCTGAGGGTCAGTACTGAGGGAGTGCTGCACTGTCAGAGGGTCAGTACTAAGGGAGTGCTGCACTGTCAGAGTGTCAGTACTGAGGGAGTGCTGCACTGTCAGAGGGTCAGTACTGAGGGAGTGCTGCCCTGTCAGAGGGTCAGTACTGAGGGAGTGCTGCACTGTCAGAGGGTCAGTACTGAGGGAGTGCTGCACTGTCAGAGGGTCAGTACTGAGGGAATGCTGCACTGTCAGAGGGTCAGTACTGAGGAAGTGCTGCACTGTCGCTGGGACAGTACTGAGGGTGTGCTCCACTGTCAGAGGGTCAGTACTGAGGGTTTGCTGCACTGTGAGGGTCATTGCTGAGGGAGTGCTGCACTGTCAGATTGTCAGTACTGAGGGAGTGCTGCACTGTCAGAGGGTCAGTACTGAGGGAGTGCTGCACTGTCAGAGGGTCAGTACTGAGGGAATGCTGCACTGTCAGAGAGTCAGTACTGAGGAAGTGCTGCACTGTCGCTGGGTCAGTACTGAGGAAGTGCTGCACTGTCAGAGGGTCAGTACTGAGGGATTGCTGCACTGTGAGGGTCATTGCTGAGGGAATGCTGCACTGTCAGAGGGTCAGTACTGAGGAAATGCTGCACTGTCAGAAGGTCAGTACTGAGCGAGTGCTGCTCTGTCAGAGGGTCAGTACTGAGGAAATGCTGCACTGTCAGAAGGTCAGTACTGAGCGAGTGCTGCTCTGTCTGAGGGTCAGTACTGAGGGAGTGCTGCACTGTCAGAGGGTCAGTGCTGAGGGAGTGCTGCACTGCCAGAGGGTCAGTACTGAGGAAGTGCTGCACTGTCAGAGAGTCAGTACTGAGGGAGTGCTGCACTGTCAGAGGGTCAGTACTGAGGGAGTGCTGCACTGTGAGGGTCATTGCTGAGGGAATGCTGCACTGTCAGAGGGTCAGTACTGAGGAAATGCTGCACTGTCAGAAGGTCAGTACTGAGCGAGTGCTGCTCTGTCAGAGGGTCAGTACTGAGGAAATGCTGCACTGTCAGAAGGTCAGTACTGAGCGAGTGCTGCTCTGTCTGAGGGTCAGTACTGAGGGAGTGCTGCACTGTCAGAGGGTCAGTGCTGAGGGAGTGCTGCACTGTCAGAGGGTCAGTACTGAGCGAGTGCTGCTCTGTCTGAGGGTCATTGCTGAGGGAGTGCTGCACTGTCAGATTGTCAGTACTGAGGGAGTGCTGCACTGTCAGAGGGTCAGTACTGAGGGAGTGCTGCACTGTCAGAGGGTCAGTACTGAGGGAATGCTGCACTGTCAGAGAGTCAGTACTGAGCAAGTGCTGCACTGTCGCTGGGTCAGTACTGAGGAAGTGCTGCACTGTCAGAGGGTCAGTACTGAGGGATTGCTGCACTGTGAGGGTCATTGCTGAGGGAATGCTGCACTGTCAGAGGGTCAGTACTGAGGAAATGCTGCACTGTCAGAAGGTCAGTACTGAGCGAGTGCTGCTCTGTCAGAGGGTCAGTACTGAGGAAATGCTGCACTGTCAGAAGGTCAGTACTGAGCGAGTGCTGCTCTGTCTGAGGGTCAGTACTGAGGGAGTGCTGCACTGTCAGAGGGTCAGTGCTGAGGGAGTGCTGCACTGCCAGAGGGTCAGTACTGAGGAAGTGCTGCACTGTCAGAGAGTCAGTACTGAGGGAGTGCTGCACTGTCAGAGGGTCAGTACTGAGGGAGTGCTGCACTGTGAGGGTCATTGCTGAGGGAATGCTGCAATGTCAGAGGGTCAGTACTGAGGAAATGCTGCACTGTCAGAAGGTCAGTACTGAGCGAGTGCTGCTCTTTCAGAGGGTCAGTACTGAGGAAATGCTGCACTGTCAGAAGGTCAGTACTGAGCGAGTGCTGCACTGTCAGAGGGTCAGTGCTGAGGGAGTGCTGCACTGTCAGAGGGTCAGTACTGAGCGAGTGCTGCTCTGTCTGAGGGTCAGTACTGAGGGAGTGCTGCACTGTCAGAGGGTCAGTGCTGAGGGAGTGCTGCACTGTCAGAGGGCAGTACTGAGGAAGTGCTGCACTGTCAGAGAGTCAGTACTGAGGGAGTGCTGCACTGTCAGAGGGTCAGTACTGAGGGAGTGCTGGACTGTCAGATTGTCAGTACTGAGGGAATGCTGCACTGTCAGATTGTCAGTACTGAGGGAGTGCTGCACTGTCAGAGGGTCAGTACTGAGGGAGTGCTGCACTGTCAGAGGGTCAGTACTGAGGGAGTGCTGCACTGTCAGATTGTCAGTACTGAGGGAATGCTGCACTGTCAGAGAGTCAGTACTGAGGGAATGCTGCACTGTCAGAAGGTCAGTGCTGAGGAAGTGCTGCACTGTCGCTGAGTCAGTACTGAGGGTGTGCTGCACGGTCAGAGGGTCAGTACTGAGGGAATGCTGCACTGTCAGAGGGTCAGTACTGAGGAAGTGCTGCACTGTCGCTGGGTCAGTACTGAGGGTATGCTGCACTGTCAGAGGGTCAGTACTGAGGGATTGCTGCACTGTGAGGGTCATTGCTGAGGGAGTGCCGCACTGTCAGAGAGTCAGTACTGAGGGAGTGCTGCACTGTCAGAGGGTCAGTGCTGAGGGAGTGCTGCACTGTCAGAGGGTCAGCACTGAGGGAGTGCTGCACCGTCAGAGGGTCAGTACTGAGGGAGTGCTGCACCGTCAGAGGGTCAGTGCTGAGGGAGTGCTGCACTGTCAGACGGTCAGTACTGAGAGAGTGCTGCACTGTCAGATTGTCAGTACTGAGGGAATGCTGCACTGTCAGAGGGTCAGTACTGAGGGAATGCTGCACTGTCAGAAGGTCAGTGCTGAGGGAGTGCTGCACTGTCAGAGGGTCAGTACTGAGGGAGTGCCGCACTGTCAGAGGGTCAGTACTGAGGGAATGCTGCACTGTCAGAGGGTCAGTACTGAGGAAGTGCTGCATTGTCGCTGGGTCAGTACTGAGGGTGTGCTGCACTGTCAGAGGGTCAGGACTGAGGGAGTGCTGCACTGTCAGAGGGTCAGTGCTGAGGAAGTGCTGCACTGTCAGAGGGTCATTGCTG
Source organism: Scyliorhinus torazame (assembly GCF_047496885.1). Taxonomy (NCBI): domain Eukaryota; kingdom Metazoa; phylum Chordata; class Chondrichthyes; order Carcharhiniformes; family Scyliorhinidae; genus Scyliorhinus; species Scyliorhinus torazame. The sequence goes on from NC_092728.1 coordinate 39,637,058, forward strand.
AGGGAGTGCTGCACCGTCAGATTGTCAGTACTGAGCGAGTGCTGCTCTGTCAGAGGGTCAGTACTGAGGAAGTGCTGCACTGGCAGAGGGTCAGCACTTAGGGAGCGCTGCACTGTCAGAGGGTCAGTACTGAGGGAGTGCTGCACTGTCAGAGGGTCAGTACTGAGGGAGTGCTGCACTGTCAGAGGGTCAGTACTGAGGGAGTGCTGCACTGTCAGAGGTTCAGTACTGAGGGAGTGCTGCACTGTCAGAGGGTCAGTACTGAGGGAGTGCTGCACTGTCAGAGGGTCAGTACTGAGGGAGTGCTGCACTGTCAGAGGGTCAGTACTGAGGGAGTGCTGCACTGTTAGAGGGTCAGTACTGAGGGAATGCTGCACTGTCAGAGGGTCAGTACTGAGGAAGTGCTGCACTGTCGCTGGGTCAGTACTGAGGGTATGCTGCACTGTCAGAGGGTCAGTACTGAGGGTTTGCTGCACTGTGAGGGTCATTGCTGAGGGAGTGCTGCACTGTCAGATTGTCAGTACTGAGGGAGTGCTGCACTGTCAGAGGGTCAGTACTGAGGGAGTGCTGCACTGTCAGAGGGTCAGTACTGAGGGAATGCTGCACTGTCAGAGGGTCAGTACTGAGGAAGTGCTGCACTGTCGCTGGGTCAGTACTGAGGAAATGCTGCACTGTCAGAAGGTCAGTACTGAGGAAATGCTGCACTGTCAGAAGGTCAGTACTGAGCGAGTGCTGCTCTGTCAGAGGGTCAGTAGAACATAGAACATAGAAAATACAGCACAGAACAGGCCCTTCGGCCCACGATGTTGTGCCGAACCTTTGTCCTAGATTAATCATAGATTATCATTGAATTTACAGTGCAGAAGGAGGCCATTCGGCCCTTTGAGTCTGCACCAGCTCTTGGAAAGAGCACCCTACCCAAACTCAACACCTCCACCCAACACCAAGGGCAATTTGGACATTAAGGGCAATTTATCATTGGCCAATTCACCTAACCCACACATCTTTGGACTGTGGGAGGAAACCGGAGCACCCGGAGGAAACCCACGCAGACACGGGGAGGACGTGCAGACTCCGCACAGACAATGACCCAAGCCGGAATCGAACCTGGGACCATGGATCTGTGAAGCAATTGTGCTATCCACAATGCTACCGTGCTGCCCTTAAGAACAAATAAATCTACACTATATCATTTTCCCGTAATCCATGTACCTATCCAACAGCTGCTTGAAGGTCCCTAATGTTTCCGACTCAACTACTTCCACAGGCAGTGCATTCCATGCCCCCACTACTCTCTGGGTAAAGAACCTACCTCTGATATCCCTCCTATATCTTCCACCTTTCACCTTAAATTTATGTCCCCTTGTAATGGTGTGTTCCACCTGGGGAAAAAGTCTCTGACTGTCTACTCTATCTATTCCCCTGATCATCTTATAAACCTCTATCAAGTCGCCCCTCATCCTTCTCCGCTCTAATGAGAAAAGGCCTAGCACCCTCAACCTTTCCTCGTAAGACCTACTCTCCATTCCAGGCAACATCCTGGTAAATCTTCTTTGCACCTTTTCCAGAGCTTCCACATCCTTCCTAAAATGAGGCGACCAGAACTGTACACAGTACTCCAAATGTGGCCTTACCAAAGTTTTGTACAGCTGCATCATCACCTCACGGCTCTTAAATTCAATCCCTCTGTTAACGAACGCGAGCACACCATAGGCCTTCTTCACAGCTCTATCCACTTGAGTGGCAACTTTCAAAGATGTATGAACATAGACCCCAAGGTCTCTCTGCTCCTCCACAATGCCAAGAACTCTACCGTTAACCCTGTATTCCGCATTCATATTTGTCCTTCCAAAATGGACAACCTCACACTTTTCAGGGTTAAACTCCATCTGCCACTTCTCAGTCCAGCTCTGCATCCTATCTATGTCTCTTTGCAGCCGACAACAGCCCTCCTCACTATCCACAACTCCGCCAATCTTCATATCGTCTGCAAATTTACTGACCCACCCTTCAACTCCCTCATCCAAGTCATTAATGAAAATCACAAACAGCAGAGGACCCAGAACTGATCCCTGCGGTACACCACTGGTAACTGGGATCCAGGCTGAATATTTGCCATCCACCACCACTCTCTGACTTCTATCGGTTAGCCAGTTCGTTATCCAACTGGCCAAATTTCCCACTATCCCATGCCTCCTTACTTTGTGCAGAAGCCTACCATGGGGAACTTTATGAAATGCCTTACTAAAATCCATGTACACTACATCCACTGCTTTACCTTCATCCACATGCTTGGTCACCTCCTCAAAGAATTCAATAAGATTTGTAAGGCAAGACCTACCCCTCACAAATCCGTGCTGACTATCCCTAATCAAGCAGTGTCTTTCCAGATGCTCAGAAATCCTATCCTTCAGTACCCTTTCCATTACTTTGCCTACCACCGAAGTAAGACTAACTGGCCTATAATTCCCAGGGTTATCCCTAGTTCCTTTTTTGAACAGGGGCACGACATTCGCCACTCTCCAATCCCCTGGTACCACCCCTGTTGACAGTGAGGACGAAAAGATAATTGCCAACGGCTCTGCAATTTCATCTCTTGCTTCCCATAGAATCCTTGGATATATCCCGTCAGGCCCGGGGGACTTGTCTATCCTCAAGTTTTTCAAAATGCCCAACACATCTTCCTTCCTAACAAGTATTTCCTCGAGCTTACCAATCTGTTTCACACTGTCCTCTCCAACAATATCGCCCCTCTCATTTGTAAATACAGAAGAAAAGTACTCATTCAAGACCTCTCCTATCTCTTCAGACTCAATACACAATCTCCCGCTACTGTCCTTGATCGGACCTACCCTCGCTCTAGTCATTCTCATATTTCTCACATATGTGTAAAAGGCCTTGGGGTTTTCCTTGATCCTACCCGCCAAAGATTGTTCATGCCCTCTCTTAGCTCTCCTAATCCCTTTCTTCAGTTCCCTCCTGGCTATCTTGTATCCCTCCAATGCCCTGTCTGAACCTTGTTTCCTCAGCCTTACATAAGTCACCTTTTTTCTCTTAACAAGACATTCAACCTCTCTTGTCAACCATGGTTCCCTCACTCGACCATCTCTTCCCTGCCTGACAGGGACATACCTATCAAGGACACGTAGCACCTGTTCCTTGAACAAGTTCCACATTTCACTTGTGTCCTTCCCTGCCAGCCTATTTTCCCAACTTATGCACTTCAATTCTTGTCTGACAACATCGTATTTACCCTTCCCCCAATTGTAAACCTTGCCCTGTTGCACGTACCTATCCCTCTCCATTACTAAAGTGAAAGTCACAGAATTGTGGTCACTATCTCCAAAATGCTCCCCCACTAACAAATCTATCACTTGCCCTGGTTCATTACCCAGTACTAAATCCAATATTGCCCCTCCTCTGGTCGGACAATCTACATACTGTGTTAGAAAAGCTTCCTGGACACACTGCACAAACACCACCCCATCCAAACTATTTGATCTAAAGAGTTTCCACTCAATATTTGGGAAGTTAAAGTCGCCCATGACTACTACCCTATGACTTCTGCACCTTTCCAAAATCTGTTTCCCAATCTGTTCCTCCACATCTCTGCTACTATTGGGGGGCCTATAGAAAACTCCTAACAAGGTGACTGCTCCTTTCCTATTTCTGACTTCAAACCATACTACCTCAATAGGGTGATACTCCTCGAACTGCCTTTCTGCAGCTGTTATACTATCTCTAATTAATAATGCCACCCCCCCCCTCTTTTACCACCCTCCCTAATCTTATTGAAACATCTATAACCAGGGACCTCCAACAACCATTTCTGCCCCTCTTCTATCCAAGTTTCCGTGATGGCCACCACATCGTAGTCCCAAGTACCGATCCATGCCTTAAGTTCACCCACCTTATTCCTGATGCTTCTTGCGTTGAAGTCTACACATTTCAACCCATCTCCGTTCCTGCAAATACTCTCCTTTGTCAGTGGTCCCTTCCCCACTGCCTCATTACATGCTTTGGCGTCCAGAATATCGTCTACCTTAGTTGCTGGACTACAAATCCGGCTCCCATTCCCCTGCCAAATTAGTTTAAACCCTCCCGAAGAGTACGAGCAAACCTCCCTCCCAGGATATTGGTGCCCCTCTGGTTCAGATGCAACCCGTCCTGCTTGTACAGGTCCCACCTTCCCCAGAATGCGCTCCAATTATCCAAATACCTGAAGCCCTCCCTCCTACACCATTTCTGCAGCCACGTGTTCAACTGCACTCTCTCCCTATTCCTAGCCTCGCTATCACGTGGCACCGGCAACAAACCAGAGATGACAACTCTGTCTGTCCTGGCTTTCAACTTCCAGCCTAACTCCCTAAACTTGTTTATTACCTCCACACCCCTTTTCCTACCTATGTCGTTGGTACCAATGTGCACCACGACTTCTGGCTGCTGCCCCTCCCCCTTAAGGATCCTGAGGGAGTGCTGCACTGTCAGAGGGTCAGTGCTGAGGGAGTGCTGCACTGTCAGAGGGTCAGTACTGAGGGAGTGCTGCACTGTCAGAGAGAAAGTACTGAGGGAGTGCTGCACTGTCAGAGGGTCAGTACTGAGGGAGTGCTGCACTGTCAGAGGGTCAGTGCTGAGGGAGTGCTGCACTGTCAGAGGGTCAGTACTGAGGGAGTGCTGCACTGTCAGAGAGACAGTACTGAGGGAGTGCTGCACTGTCAGAGGGTCAGTACTGAGGGAGTGCTGCACTGTCAGAGGGTCAGTACTGAGGGAGTGCTGCACTGTCAGATTGTCAGTACTGAGGGAATGCTGCACTGTCAGATTGTCAGTACTGAGGGAGTGCTGCACTGTCAGAGGGTCAGTACTGAGGGAGTGCTGCACTGTCAGAGGGTCAGTACTGAGGGAGTGCTGCACTGTCAGATTGTCAGTACTGAGGGAATGCTGCACTGTCAGAGGGTCAGTACTGAGGAAATGCTGCACTGTCAGAAGGTCAGTACTGAGGAAATGCTGCACTGTCAGAAGGTCAGTACTGAGCGAGTGCTGCTCTGTCAGAGGGCCAGTACTGAGGGAGTGCTGCACTGTCAGAGGGTCAGTGCTGAGGGAGTCCTGCACTGTCAGAGGGTCAGTACTGAGGGAGTGCTGCACTGTCAGAGAGTCAGTACTGAGGGAGTGCTGCACTGTCAGAGGGTCAGTACTGAGGGAGTGCTGCACTGTCAGAGGGTCAGTACTGAGGGAGTGCTGCACTGTCAGATTGTCAGTACTGAGGGAATGCTGCACTGTCAGATTGTCAGTACTGAGGGAGTGCCGCACTGTCAGAGGGTCGGTACTGAGGAAGTGCTGCACTGTCAGAGGGTCAGTACTGAGGGAGTGCTGCACTGTCAGATTGTCAGTACTGAGGGAATGCTGCACTGTCAGAGGGTCAGTACTGAGGGAATGCTGCACTGTCAGAAGGTCAGTGCTGAGGAAGTGCTGCACTGTCGCTGGGTCAGTACTGAGGGTGTGCTGCACGGTCAGAGGGTCAGTACTGAGGGAATGCTGCACTGTCAGAGGGTCAGTACTGAGGAAGTACTGCACTGTCAGAGGGTCAGTACTGAGGGATTGCTGCACTGTGAGGGTCATTGCTGAGGGAGTGCCGCACTGTCAGAGAGTCAGTACTGAGGGAGTGCTGCACCGTCAGAGGGTCAGTGCTGAGGGAGTGCTGCACTGTCAGAGGGTCAGCACTGAGGGAGTGCTGCACCGTTAGAGGGTCAGTACTGAGGGAGTGCTGCACCGTCAGCGGGTCAGTGCTGAGGGAGTGCTGCACAGTCAGACGGTCAGTACTGAGAGAGTGCTGCACTGTCAGATTGTCAGTACTGAGGGAATGCTGCACTGTCAGAGGGTCAGTACTGAGGGAATGCTGCACTGTCAGAAGGTCAGTGCTGAGGGAGTGCTGCACTGTCAGAGGGTCAGTACTGAGGGAATGCTGCACTGTCAGAGTGTCAGTACTGAGGGAATGCTGCACTGTCAGAGGGTCAGTACTGAGGAAGTGCTGCACTGTCGCTGGGTCAGTACTGAGGGTGTGCTGCACTGTCAGAGGGTCAGTATTGAGGGATTGCTGCACTGTGAGGGTCATTGCTGAGGGAGTGCTGCACTATCAGATTGTCAGTACTGAGGGAGTGCGGCACCGTCAGAGGGTCAGTGCTGAGGGAGTGCTGCACTGTCAGAGTATCAGTACTGAGGGAGTGCTGCACTGTCAGAGGGTCAGTACTGAGGGAAAGCTGCACCGTCAGAGAGTCAGTGCTGAGGGAGTGCTGCACTGTCAGAGGATCAGTACCGAGGGAGTGCTGCACTGTCAGAGGATCAGTACTGAGGGAGTGCTGCACTATCAGAGGGTCAGTACTGAGGGAGTGCCGCACTGTCAGAAGGTCAGTACCGAGGGAGTGCTGCACTGTCAGAGGGTCACTGCTGTCGCAGTGCTGCACTGTCAGAGAGTCAGTACTGAGGCAGTGCTGCACTGTCAGAGGGTCAGTACTGAGGCAGTGCTGCACTATCAGAGAGTCAGTACTGAGGGAGTGCTGCACTGTCAGAGGGTCAGTACTGAGGGAGTGCTGCACTGTCAGAGGGTCAGTACTGAGGGAGTGCGGCAGTGTCAGAGGGTCAGTACTGAGGGAGTGCTGCACTGTCAGAGGATCAGTACTGAGGGAGTGCTGCACTGTCAGAGGATCAGTACTGAGGGATAATCTTTGATTCAATGGGTGTCTAAGTGTACACACCATTAACCACGGTCATTCATTTAATGTTTGGCACCTCATGATCTCTGGAACTGAAGCTAAACCTCCCTTTTGTTGCAGCTGATATTTGAAGCCACTCTGATGAGCAGGACTGGAGATATCTCGATCGATGATGTAAATGTTGTGGGAGGTGAATGTGAAGCTCAGGGAATATGCTCCTTCGAAGCGAATAGCTGTCAGTACACATCAACAGGAATGCACAGGTGGGAGCGGCTGCCTGGAGACCCAAAGAACAGCTCCAACCGGCCCATTACTGACCATACGACAGAGACCACTCACGGTGAGGACACACTAATCTGGAAGACATCCTGATTCTTCCATTCTAGCGCTTCTATTTGCTGTTTTGATCAAAGTTCGAAGCAGAAACAAAGGTACAGAGGATCACACACTGTCCTTTCACACTCTGGGACAGTGGATCACACACTGTCCTTTCACACACTGGGACAGTGGGTCATACACTGTCCTTTCACACACTGGGACAGTGGGTCACACACTGTCCTTTCACACACTGGGACAGTGGGTCAGACTGCTTTCACAATCTTGGAAAGTGGGTCACACACAATCCTTTCACCCTCTGGGACAGTGGGTCAGACTCCTTTCACACTCTGGGACAGCGGTTCACACACTGTCCTTTCACACTCTGGGACAGTGGGTCAGACTCCTTTCACACTCTGGGACAGTGGTTCACACACTGTCCTTTAACACTCTGGGACAGTGGGTCAGACTCCTTTCACACTCTGGGACAGCGGTTCACACACTGTCCTTTCACACTCTGGGACAGTGGGTCAGACTCCTTTCACACTCTGGGACAGTGGTTCACACACTGTCCTTTCACACTCTGGGACAGTGGGTCAGACTCCTTTCACACTCTGGGACAGCGGTTCACACACTGTCCTTTCACACTGTGGGACAGTGGGTCACACACTGTCCTTTCACACTCTGGGACAGTGGGTCACACACTGTCCTTTCACACTGTGGGACAGTGGGTCACACACTGTCCTTTCACACTGTGGGACAGTGGGTCACACACTGTCCTTTCACACTCTGGAACAGTGGTCACACACTGTCCTTTCACACTGTGGGACAGTGGGTCACACACTGTCCTTTCACACTGTGGGACAGTGGGTCACACACTGTCCTTTCACACTCTGGGACAGTGGGTCACACATTGTCCTTTCACCCTGTGGACAGTTGGTCACACACTGTCCTTTCACACTCTGGGACAGTGGGTCTCACACTGTCCTTTCACATTGTCGGACAGTGGGTCACACACTGTCCTTTCACACTCTGGGACAGTGGGTCACACACTGTCCTTTCACACTCTGGGACAGTGGGTCATACACTGTCCTTTCACACTCTGGGACAGTGGGTCTCACACTGTCCTTTCACATTGTCGGACAGTGGGTCACACACTGTCCTTTCACACTCTGGGACAGTGGGTCACACACTGTCCTTTCACACTCTGGGACAGTGGGTCTCACACTGTCCTTTCACACTCTGGGACATTGGTTCACACACTGTCCTTTCACACTGTGGGACAGTGTGTCACACACTGTCCTTTCACACTCTGGGACAGTGGGTCTCACACTGTCCTTTTGTTGAATCCCAAATTTCTTTACCCGTCAGTCTGGCATCAATAAAAGTCAAGATGGATTTGCAGGTATAACATTAGTTATTTTATTCAGCTTGCAAGCTAAACTTAGTCCACAGTGATACAGATAACATGTTGCTCTCTGCAGCTCCGGGACTAAGTGTGTCCCAGACAAAGAGCTCCGTACTGATACATTCAAATGGCATCAAGTTTCACATACTCGACGCCCATAGGTCATCCTATGTCCCTCCTGACCTGTTTGATCTATTCTGATTGGCTCACTTCCAATCCCTTTCTCCGGCCCCTATCAATCCAGCATCACTCTCATAGACACACCTCTTCCTGCTTTTTCCATGCGGTCTAAAATCCTTTGTCTATGAACTAACCAGAATCACAGTGGCTTATTTCTACATTACATTAACTAATATCTCTAAAGTAACTATTTTATATCACATTCGTCATTCCCTCCTTTTATCATTCCATGATAACCGGACTATCCAATCCATAGCTACGGTTCCTCATCTAAAAAGATCCGTCGCTGCATTTCCAATTCCTGGCTTAGCCCCCCCTCATCTGCTTCACCCTCATGGATTTTAACAGTTAAATTTTTTTTTGCCGTTGATCTGATCCAGTGCACCCCGCATTCTACCCATCACACATTTAAGGATGGCCAGGCCCACAAAGGTGCAGCCGTTAGCTACCACTAGATACATGGCCATATTTATCAACCAGTCCTTCCAACCTCCAAATCCCCAGTTACCCCAAGAGCCAGGATCCTGCCTCCCGTCCAAGTGATCCCGTATGCGATCCATAAGTTTAGTGATGTTAGCGGTCAAGTCTTGAACTCCCATGATACACGTGCCCTGCACTATGGCGCATACCCCACCCTCACGGGCCAGAAGATAGTCAAGAGCATACCGGTTCTGCATTGCAAACAACCGTAGCTGAGACAACTCCTTGGTTATTGCCCCGAGGGCTCCCAAGGTTTCATTTCCCAAGATGGTAAGGCCGCAAATAAAATAATTCCTATCACTGACAGCCAAGGAACCCCCCACACCTCCCAGTGTCAATACGCTCAAAATCCCCCACCCGGCTGAGTGGCCCCGGTTGGGTGCGAGAACCTGAGGTTTTTTCCAGTTCTCGCAAAATTCAGCCGAGACTGCCCGGCGTGCTAAATGATTATGCAGCTTCCACGCCGAAGGGCAGGGGACTGTGGTAGGGACTAGAGTCCCTAGAGCACAGATTTGACATCGCAGGAGGGGGCCAGTGTTCAGGTAGGTGGTTTGAAGTGTGTCTACTTCAATGCCAGGAGTATACGAAAGAAGGTAGGGGAACTGGCAGCATGGGTTGGTACCTGGGACTTCGATGTTGTGGCCATGTCGGAGACATGGATAGAGCAGGGACAGGAATGGATGTTGCAGGTTCCGGGGTTTAGGTGTTTTAGTAAGCTCAGAGAAGGAGGCAAAAGAGGGGGAGGTGTGGCGCTGCTAGTCAAGAGCAGTATTACGGTGGCGGAGAGGATGCTAGATGGGGACTCTTCTTCCGAGGTAGTATGGGCTGAAGTTAGAAACAGGAAAGGAGAGGTCACCCTGTTGGGAGTTTTTTATAGGCCTCCTAATAGTTCTAGGGATGTAGAGGAAAGGATGGCAAAGATGATTCTGGATAAGAGCGAAAGTAACAGGGTAGTTATTATGGGAGACTTTAACTTTCCAAATATTGACTGGAAAAGATATAGTTTGAGTACAATAGATGGGTCGTTTTTTGTACAGTGTGTGCAGGAGGGTTTCCTGAAACAATATGTTGACAGGCCAACAAGAGGCGAGGTCACGTTGGATTTGGTTTTGGGTAATGAACCAGGCCAGGTGTTGGATTTGGAGGGAGGAGAGCACTTTGGGGACAGTGACCACAATTCGGTGACGTTTACGTTAATGATGGAAAGGGATAAGTATACACCGCAGGGCAAGAGTTATAGCTGGGGGAAGGGCAATTATGATGCCATTAGACGTGACTTGGGGGGGATAAGGTGGAGAAGTAGGCTGCAAGTGTTGGGCACACTGGATAAGTGGGGCTTGTTCAAAGATCAGCTACTGTGTGTTCTTGATAAGTATGTACCAGTCAGGCAGGGAGGAAGGCGTCGAGCGAGGGAACCGTGGTTTACCAAGGAAGTGGAATCTCTTGTTAAGAGGAAGAAGGAGGCCTATGTGAAGATGAGGTGTGAAGTTTCAGTTGGGGCGATGGATAGTTACAAGGTAGCGAGGAAGGATCTAAAGAGAGAGCTAAGACGAGCAAGGAGGGGACATGAGAAGTATTTGGCAGGAAGGATCAAGGAAAACCCAAAAGCTTTCTATAGGTATGTCAGGAATAAGCGAATGACTAGAAAAAGAGTAGGACCAGTCAAGGACAGGGATGGGAAATTGTGTGTGGAGTCTGAAGAGATAGGCGAGATACTAAATGAATATTTTTCGTCAGTATTCACTCAGGAAAAAGATAACGTTGTGGAGGAGAATGCTGAGCCCCAGGCTAATAGAATAGATGGCATTGAGGTACGTAGGGAAGAGGTGTTGGCAATTCTGGACAGGCTTAAAATAGATAAGTCCCCAGGACCTGATGGGATTTATCCTAGGATTCTCTGGGAGGCCAGGGAAGAGATTGCTGGACCTTTGGCTTTGATTTTTATGTCATCATTGGCTGCAGGAGTAGTGCCAGAGGACTGGAGGACAGCAAATGTGGTCCCTTTGTTCAAAAAGGGGAGCAGAGACAACCCCGGCAACTATAGACCGGTGAGCCTCACGTCTGTAGTGGGTAAAGTCTTGGAGGGGATTATAAGAGACAAGATTTATAATCATCTAGATAGGAATAATATGATCAGGGATAGTCAGCATGGCTTTGTGAAGGGTAGGTCATGCCTCACAAACCTTATTGAGTTCTTTGAGAAGGTGACTGAACAGGTAGATGAGGGTAGAGCAGTTGATGTGGTGTATATGGATTTCAGCAAAGCGTTTGATAAGGTTCCCCACGGTAGGCTATTGCAGAAAATACGGAGGCTGGGGATTGAGGGTGATTTAGAGATGTGGATCAGAAATTGGCTAGCTGAAAGAAGACAGAGGTTGGTGGTTGATGGGAAAAGTTCAGAATGGAGTACAGTCACAAGTGGAGTACCACAAGGATCTGTTCTGGGGCCGTTGCTGTTTGTCATTTTTATCAATGACCTAGAGGAAGGCGCAGAAAGGTGGGTGAGTAAATTTGCAGACGATACTAAAGTCGGTGGTGTTGTCGATAGTGTGGAAGGATGTAGCAGGTTACAGAGGGATATAGATAAGCTGCAGAGCTGGGCTGAGAGGTGGCAAATGGAGTTTAATGTAGAGAAGTGTGAGGTGATTCACTTTGGAAGGAATAACAGGAATGCGGAATATTTGGCTAATGGTAAAGTTCTTGAAAGTGTGGATGAGCAGAGGGATCTAGGTGTCCATGTACATAGATCCCTGAAAGTTGCCACCCAGGTTGATAGGGTTGTGAAGAAGGCCTATGGAGTGTTGGCCTTTATTGGTAGAGGGATTGAGTTCCGGAGTCGGGAGGTCATGTTGCAGCTGTACAGAACTCTGATACGGCCGCATTTGGAGTATTGCGTACAGTTCTGGTCACCGCATTATAGGAAGGACGTGGAGGCTTTGGAGCGGGTGCAGAGGAGATTTACCAGGATGTTGCCTGGTATGGAGGGAAAATCTTATGAGGAAAGGCTGATGGACTTGAGGTTGTTTTCGTTGGAGAGAAGAAGGTTAAGAGGAGACTTAATAGAGGCATACAAAATGATCAGGGGGTTGGATAGGGTGGACAGTGAGAGCCTTCTCCCGCGGATGGAAATGGCTGGCACGAGGGGACACAACTTTAAACTGAGGGGTAATAGATATAGGACAGAGGTCAGAGGTAGGTTCTTTATGCAAAGAGTAGTGAGGCCGTGGAATGCCCTACCTGCTACAGTAGTGAACTCGCCAACATTGAGGGCATTTAAAAGTTTATTGGATAAACATATGGATGATAATGGTATAGTGTAGGTTAGATGGCTTTTGTTTCGGTGCAACATCGTTGGCCGAAGGGCCTGTACTGCGCTGTATTGTTCTATGTTCTATAGCAATTCGGCGGGGAAATGGGGGTGACAAAACGTTGGTCGCTGTACCATTAAATAATAAGTCGTATCCTTGCTCCGTGTGCAGGCTAGCATCACAATCAGCATATCGGTTGCGTAAGGACCCCCCAGTAGCCCAGTTTATCCAACTTTGAAACGCCCATTCGGGCCGCCTAGCAATGCGGAAAGCCCTAGTCCCAACAGTGATATGAGAGACATTCGCCCATCCACAAAGGAGCTGGAGGCCGGCGTTCAATGGAACGCAAGTGGTGTTGTAACAAACGCATTGGCCAGACGCCTGGGTGATATGGCACCTCCTGTCCGTACAGGTGGGGAACAGACATGTTATATTTGTGTCCACCTCTACCAGCAAACAGCCGTATCCTTCACTGCTGAAGCAATTCTCGTACGACCGGGAATCCCTATTGGGAGTGAAGTGGCTAGGTATGTACGCCCTCCACCGTCGCAGCCTACGTACTGTGAATGGGAATTATCCCGAGGAAGGGGAAGGCAAATAGCCGGTGGTGCTGAACCCGGATCGTAAGGAAGAGTGACCTGCCCGGGCAGTGGCTCGGAATGCTGACAATGAACCACCGTTTAGGGAGTGCCCCAAAGCGGTGAAACAGAAAATAACCTAGACACCGCTGCGGGGTTCGGGTAGCAGACAACCCGTCCCTGTCCATACAAACGGTGGTAAATCTGGTAGAAGAGATTCATACTACCCGGGTTTTCCTCAGTTTGGCCTTTAACTAACTTAAGTGTATCTCCCGGTAACCTACGTTCTAGCTGTACTTCCCTTCTCATACGCCCCATCCTCTCTCTAGTCCCTTTCACTTTCTCATAGCCTCTTCCTACGCTCTTCTGACAGCCTGATGTTACCTTTATTGCACCACTCTTAACACATCCAAAATCGAATTTACATGTATTACAAAAACAAGGCAATGTCCATGTAATGTTCCCTTCCCATCGCCGGGACCGGTGCAACTGCTTCATGACTCCTGCATTCTCCTTAACTTTGATGACCTTCCATGAGTCGATACCATGTCCTCGTATATGGGGGCAGCGAAGAACATCACCTTTGCATAGGTGATGTATCCTTGTAGATTGGTTGGGGCTACACAGATACATAATATTCCCCTTTTCCATGTCCAACGCCAATAACACGCCAAGTGAAGTGAGGCCAAATATCACTCAGACGGTGCGTAGCCACCTCATCATGCTCCACACCTGTAAAATAGCACTGGAGAACGGAGGCAGGTTAGTATCCGACCTTTTACAGTCGTGGAGATGGACTCAATTTACAGTCATGTAGGTGGACCCAAGCACTTCGCCCCTCCACTTTAACTGCTGTGGGGGTGGTAAGGAGAACTTGGAAGGGCCCGTCCCATCGCGGCTCCGACCCCTTCCTAGTCCAATTTTTGACCATGACATAGCTGCCAGGCTGGACTGAAAGTGAGCTAGGTACTGGGGGCGATGGCTGGTGAGCCGCGCGGACCTGGCCATGGAGCTCCTTGAGCACTTGCGTGAGGGCTAGAACATAGGTGGTCATCTCTTCAGTCATCTGGTGAAACTGAACCAGTCTGGGAACCTGCAGGCTCCAGGGAGTTCTAAGAGGCTTGCCATAAACAATTTCGGCGGGAGAGAGCCGGGCCGGTCCCGCAGGTGTAACCCGCAGCTGGAAGAGGGCAACGGGGAGCAACTTAAGCCATGTCAGTCCCGTGTCTGCTCTTAATTTAGCCAATTTAGTTTTGAGGGTCTAATTGTGTCTCTCAACCAACCCGGCCGCCTGCGGTCTATAAGCACAGTGTAACTGCTGGCGTATGCCCAGCTGGGATCAAAACTCCTTGTTAATTTGTCCAATAAAATGAGGCCCATTATCAGAACTTAACTGAGCTGGTATACCGTACCGGGGAATGATTTCCCGCATCAAGACTTTAACCACAGTAGCAGCTTTATTATCGATAGTCGGATACGCCTCGACCCATCTGCTGAACACATCCACAATGACCAAAACATATTTATAACATTGACACCTTTCCAACTCAATGTAATCCATTTGGAGCGTCTCAAAGGGACCACTGGGCAACGGGGTTTGCCCCATACCACAAGGGATACCTTTTCCGGTGTTATATTGCTGACAAATCAAACACCGATTACTGATACTTTGGGCCAACCCCTGCATTTTAGGGTGCCACCAAGTGTCCAGCAACAAATCACTAGTCCCACGAGCCCCACAATGAGTTGCAAAGTGTACACATTCAATGACCCATAAAGCCAGCACATCAGGCATACAAGTCTGATGTGCTGGCGTGGTCCATAAAGAGGAAACAGAATCATATGTACAACCTAACCGTTTCCACATTTGTTTATCACTCTCAGGAGCGTCCTCCTGTAATCTTATGACGTCTTGGACGGTTGGCATTGACTTGTCAGAAGTAGACATATTTATCGTAGATCGTTTAGTCTGACTTAACATCTTAGGCAACATCACTTGCTGAATTTGCGCGGCTGTTCGCGCTGCACAATCTGCTCGTTCATTACCAACGTCAACTGGGGTTGTACCATTCGTGTGGGCAGCGCATTTAATAACGGAAATCTGCGCTGGCAGAAGCAGGGCCTGCAGTAAGTCATTAACTAAACCCCGGTGGGATATTTCCATGCCTGCCGAGGTAAGGAATCCCCTATTCTTCCAGAGTTGTCCGAAGTCATGAACTACCCCGAAAGCATATCGGGAGTCAGTGTAGATATTTACCCGGCGATCTCCCCCAAGTATACATGCACGGGTGAGGGCAAAAAGTTCGGCTTGTTGAGCTGAATAAGGGGTCTGGAAAGCTGCCGCTTCTAGAATCAGACCATCCTGATCTACGATTACATAACCGGACAGTCTCCGGCCAGTGGGGCTGACTAATGCACTGCCATCAACACACATAATCATGTCAGGTTGTTCTAACGGAATATCACTCAGATCGTCCCTTATTGTTGTAGTTTCCTGAATCAAAGCTAAACAGTCGTGACCAGGTGCGTCCTCATGGACAGGGGGACCGCTAAGAAAACAGGCTGGATTGATAGTGGTACAGTATTTAAATGTCAGACGTGGATTGTTCAAAAGGTATATCTCATACCTATTCTGACGAGCTGCGGTAAGATGCTGAGTCTGCAGTTGCCTCAGTAGTGCGATGACCGAGTGGGAGCTATACGCCGTAATATCCTGTTGGAGGGTGAGAGCATGTAACGGCTGTGCGATGGCATTGATTGAACGTAAATCCTGTACTAATCGGTACTGGTCTGGTTTGGCTGGGTTAGGCACAGCAAGTATGGGGGTGTTACATTCTGATTGGCAAGGGACCAAAATACCCTGTTGCAACAGCTCTTGAATTAATTTGTCTATAGACGGAGCAGCTTGGGATTTCAGGGGGTATTGCCGAATGGAAGGTAGCTTTATATGATCCTTAATCATTACCTTTATAGGTGTAACATTTGTCTTTCCCTCTTGTGATGGGTATTCCGCCCAGACCTGTGGCTTGACATATTCCAACACATCATGTCCCCAGTGATGCTGCAGTCGAGTGTTAATTATTTCAGGGACCTCAAAATATTTTATGGCAGTGCCGTCCTGCATGACTTGAAGTGCGTACTCTGTTGGATCCGAATGATCCACTGCCCTCCTGACCATTTGCCCCATATCCCTGGCATGGTACTGGTCATGGACCTGACGTGTAATATGAGGGCTTACCGAAGCTGACTGTGGCCATAACTGTGGTGATATTGTAACAAAATCGGCTGTACCTTCTTTTCCCATGACTGTGGCTGTAACCTTGACTGGCCATTCGGTCCCAATTAATGGCCGGTATTTGTCCTCCAACTCCCTGTTTTGTCCAGTTCTGTCATAGGCCAGGGTAACGTGATGCAGTGAATGTTCAATGTCTAACGTTCACCACTGGGGGGTGATAGAAATATAGCACTGTTGTCTCATCCTCCATGATGTAACCGTTACCCCCTCATCTCCGCTCTAGCTGTAGCTGGAAGATACACAGTAAATCTCGGGCCAACAAGTTGCAGTCCAATCCAGTAGTCACTACAAACTGATGCTCTGCAGACTTATTCTCGTAAGTGACTGTCACAGGTTCAGAAATAGGATACTCACACCTGTCCTGTCTTTTAAAGGGGCATTCCTGTTGCCAGTGAGCTGCACGGCCGCAATTAAAACATGCATTGCTCCCTCTATATCTGCCTCGTCCTCTTCTCCCAGTAGACCAATGGCCCCTCAGAGGGGGCTGCGGTTGTAAAGCTGTTGATGCGTTCGGTGGGCCATAAAAAGGAGCTGAGGGTCCCTTTGGGTGGGTTTGGTATCCTCCTCCTCGCTGATCCACCCACCCAAAGTCACAATATTGGAGCTCCTGCTGATAAACTACCATTTCTGCCGCTTGTTGGGATCGCCAATCATCCTTTTTCATTACATACTCAGTCTTAACCTTTGTAACTGAGCCTCCTTCTTGGCCTACACCCTCCTTCCAATAAAATCTGACTGCCCTTGCCATCTGGGAAGGGTCGTTCTCTGTCCAATTCATGTTATTACATTTCACAGCAGTAACCACAGAAGGTGGTAGGCAATGCATTAACATAGCACAATATTGAGGGGAATTCTGACCATTTTGATACAGCAAGTCGCCTGACTGCCCACGGTAGATTTCATTAAAACGCTCCAGAAATTCCTCTGGCTCTTCAATCTTCTTAGGTTTTAGGTCTAAGATAACAGAAAGATTTATGGGCCTTTGAAATGTGCTATTCAACGCATTCAGGATCTGTGTCCTTCTATCGTCGTCTAACGCATAGGCCTGCTGAAGTGCGGCATGACTAGCATAATTCAGGTGGTTAAGATAATTGCGGTACTCTGCTGGGGTTAAAATCTGCTGGACTAGGGCCCAGAGGTCCCTTGAATCAGCTTGATAAATTGAGATGGTAGTTTGTTTACGTTAATGATGGAAAGGGATAAGTATACACCGCAGGGCAAGAGTTATAGCTGGGGGAAGGGCAATTATGATGCCATTAGACGTGACTTGGGGGGGATAAGGTGGAGAAGTAGGCTGCAAGTGTTGGGCACACTGGATAAGTGGGGCTTGTTCAAGGATCAGCTACTGCGTGTTCTTGATAAGTATGTACCGGTCAGACAGGGAGGAAGGCGTCGAGCGAGGGAACCGTGGTTTACCAGGGAAGTGGAATCTCTTGTTAAGAGGAAGAAGGAGGCCTATGTGAAGATGAAGTGTGAAGTTTCGGTTGGGGCGATGGATAGTTACAAGGTAGCGAGGAAGGATCTAAAGAGAGAGCTAAGACGAGCAAGGAGGGGACATGAGAAGTATTTGGCAGGAAGGATCAAGGAAAACCCAAAAGCTTTCTATAGGTATGTCAGGAATAAGCGAATGACTAGGGAAAGAGTAGGACCAGTCAAGGACAGGGATGGGAAATTGTGTGTGGAGTCTGAAGAGATAGGCGAGATACTAAATGAATATTTTTCGTCAGTATTCACTCAGGAAAAAGATAATGTTGTGGAGGAGAATGCTGAGCCCCAGGCTAATAGAATAGATGGCATTGAGGTACGTAGGGAAGAGGTGTTGGCAATTCTGGACAGGCTGAAAATAGATAAGTCCCCGGGACCTGATGGGATTTATCCTAGGATTCTATGGGAGGCCAGGGAAGAGATTGCTGGACCTTTGGCTTTGATTTTTATGTCATCATTGGCTACAGGAATAGTGCCAGAGGACTGGAGGACAGCAAATGTGGTCCCTTTGTTCAAAAAGGGGAGCAGAGACAACCCCGGCAACTATAGACCGGTGAGCCTCACGTCTGTAGTGGGTAAAGTCTTGGAGGGGATTATAAGGGACAAGATTTATAATCATCTAGATAGGAATGATATGATCAGGGATAGTCAGCATGGCTTTGTGAAGGGTAGGTCATGCCTCACAAACCTTATTGAGTTCTTTGAGAAGGTGACTGAACAGGTAGACGAGGGTAGAGCAGTTGATGTGGTGTATATGGATTTCAGCAAAGCGTTTGATAAGGTTCCCCACGGTAGGCTATTGCAAAAATACGGAGGCTGGGGATTAAGGGTGATTTAGAGATGTGGATCAGAAATTGGCTAGCTGAAAGAAGACAGAGGGTGGTGGTTGATGGGAAATGTTCAGAATGGAGTACAGTCACAAGTGGAGTACCACAAGGATCTGTTCTGGGGCCGTTGCTGTTTGTCATTTTTATCAATGACCTAGAGGAAGGCACAGAAGGGTGGGTGAGTAAATTTGCAGATGATACTAAAGTCGGTGGTGTTGTCGATAGTGTGGAAGGATGTAGCAGGTTACAGAGGGATATAGATAAGCTGCAGAGCTGGGCTGAGAGGTGGCAAATGCAGTTTAATGTAGAGAAGTGTGAGGTGATTCACTTTGGAAGGAATAACAGGAATGCGGAATATTTGGCTAATGGTAAAGTTCTTGAAAGTGTGGCTGAGCAGAGGGATCTAGGTGTCCATGTACATAGATCCCTGAAAGTTGCCACCCAGGTTGATAGGGTTGTGAAGAAGGCCTATGGAGTGTTGGCCTTTATTGGTAGAGGGATTGAGTTCCGGAGTCGGGAGGTCATGTTGCAGCTGTACAGAACTCTGGTCCGGCCGCATTTGGAGTATTGCGTACAGTTCTGGTCACCGCATTATAGGAAGGACGTGGAGGCTTTGGAGCGGGTGCAGAGGAGATTTACCAGGATGTTGCCTGGTATGGAGGGAAAATCTTATGAGGAAAGGCTGACGGACTTGAGGTTGTTTTCGTTGGAGAGAAGAAGGTTAAGAGGAGACTTAATAGAGGCATACAAAATGATCAGGGGGTTGGATAGGGTGGACAGTGAGAGCCTTCTCCCGCGGATGGATATGGCTGGCACGAGGGGACATAACTTTAAACTGAGGGGTAATAGATATAGGACAGAGGTCAGAGGTAGGTTCTTTACGCAAAGAGTAGTGAGGCCGTGGAATGCCCTACCTGCTACAGTAGTGAACTCGCCAACATTGAGGGCATTTAAAAGTTTATTGGATAAACATATGGATGATAATGGCATAGTGTAGGTTAGATGGCTTTTGTTTCGGTGCAACATCGTGGGCCGAAGGGCCTGTACTGCGCTGTATTGTTCTATGTTCTATGTTCTATGTTCTCAAGGAATCCACGAAGGCAGCAGGAGATTTTTTTCTATCTGGGATTGTAGACATAATAGCCATCATCTCACTGGGTGTCCATGGGAAGTAAACGTCTATCGTGGGGTTCGCTCCCGCAGTCATTGCGTCAGGGTTTCGCATCTTCCTAATCGGTAACTGTCTCCGAATGTCACCAGGGGGCACTCTAGCTATTTTCCCTGGTTGTTCCAAAACTTCAACGTCTCTCCCTGTCACTAGGGGGAGTTCTTTCTCTTCAAAAGAATTTGTTTCAGCTTCCTTTGTTCCCGAACCTTGTGGTTTCTCCTTAGTTTGGAGAGACTTAGGTGATATGCTTAATTGTTTCTGGTGAGGGTCAAGCCCCTCTCTCGCTGTCCGAGATCTTGTCCTCGAGCTAACTGGGCTTGTGGGACAAAGCTCCTCTTGTTCTACTGATCGTGAAGTTGGTAAATCAGGACCCACACTATCACCCAAAAGGGCTTGAGTTACTGGCATATTTGGAATCTGGGGAGCAATGACTGGGTATATATTATTATACTCTGGTGGTTCTGGAATGAGTGCAAACCATGCTACAGGTGCAGACGGAACTTTTAATGACTTTTCCAAATTATTGAATTTTTCTTTTTCTGTCAATTCAAGGCCAGCCATTGAACTACGTAGCTCATCTCTTGTTTGACCCGCGTCTTTCCTGTCTCTACTTGCGCTTTTTTTTTTAAACTTAAAAATGTTTGAAAATTCAAATTGAATTACTGCAACTTGCAAGCTTAGCTCTGATCACAACTCAGAACTAAATTTACGATTTGCTAAACACAAACTTGTATAACATTTACAACTTAATTATTTCTTTATCTTAACAATTTTTCTTTTAACAAGTTTTTTTTTTCTCTTTAACATTCACATAAATGTTGGCAAAATCAACTATCATCTCCAGATTTACACTTTTTTAAAATGCTGTCCGTGACCTCCTTTAAGTTTCTATTAATCTTCTGATAAAATGAGATAAACATTATTTCAAGTAAGTAAAACTTAAGATTCTGGCAATTTCAATCAATTGCTTTCGAAAATAATAACTTTTATCAAAGAGGTGGAGAAACCCACTGGTTTCCTTTAATTAATTCAAAACGTAACTTTGCTGGTGTTCACTGACTCAAAGGAAAGGTATCCGATTACACTACAGGCTGCTGCTGTTAACCCTTTGAGGGACTTCTGCTTCAACCAATATGCAGCATTCCCCACAATCTCAACTAGTCCTCGGAACTGCGTTTTTCGCCACCACAGTCCAAGGGTACAATTTTAGCTTAATCAACTATATATTTAAAACACTCACACATAGAGTTGAACCATCTTCAATTTCAAATGTCCCATCAACCCATAACCTAACCCAAGCCGAATCAGAACTCACACATGGAGTTGAACCAACATCAGATTCAAAAACAGTTATTCTGGACTGAACCTTCACTACTGAAGTCCCATCAGCCTCTCTACCCATATAATAGACTGAACCTTTACTGCTGAAGTCGCATCAGCCTTAAAAACACTTATACTTGGAATTGAACCATCATTTGAGATGTCACATCAACCCAAAACCCTTACCCAAGCCGAATCAACAATATGAAATCCCATCAATTAAAATGCTAATCCCCAGACTGACCTGTGATTTTGTCGAGGCGGTCTTTCTGTGCCAACCGCGAGTGACCAGACTAATCAGACGATAAGAAGAGGGGAACAATCAATGCGCGGTCATTTTCCAGTTCTACATTGAGGGCCCTTTGTTCCCCATCCTCCTGTTCATAATCAGTCTAATTCTGATTTCGCAGTTGGATCAGGATCGCCCTGAGAAATCCCGGTTTTCGGCACCAAATGTTGAATCCCAAATTTCTTTACCCGTCAGTCTGGCCTCAATAAAAGTCGAGATGGATTTGCAGGTATAACATTAGTTATTTTATTCAGCTTGCAAGCTAAACTTAGTCCACAGTGATACAGATAACATGTTGCTCTCTGCAGTCCGGGACTAAGTGTGTCCCAGACAAAGAGCTCCGTACTGATACATTCAAATGGCATCAAGTTTCACATACTCGACGCCCATAGGTCATCCTATGTCCCTCCTGACCTGTTTGATCTATTCTGATTGGCTCACTTCCAATCCCTTTCTCCGGCCCCTATCAATCCAGCATCACTCTCATAGACACACCTCTTCCTGCTTTTTCCATGCAGTCTAAAATCCTTTGTCTCTGAACTAACCAGAATCAAAGTGGCTTATTTCTATATTACATTAACTAATATCTCTAAAGTAACTATTTTATATCGCATTCGTCACTTTCACACTCTGGGACAGTGGGTCACACACTGTCCTTTCACACTCTGGGACAGTGGGTCACACAATGTCCTTTCACACTGTGGGACACTGGGTCACACACTGTCCTTTCACACTCTGGGACAGTGGGTCGCACACTGTCCTTTCACACTCTGGGACAGTGGGTCGCACACTGTCCTTTCACACTCTGGGACAGTGGGTCTCACACTGTCCTTTCACACTCTGGGACAGTGGGTCACACATTGTCCATTCACACTCTGGGGCAGTGGGTCACACACTGTCCTTTCACACTCTGGGACAGTGGTTCACACACTGTCCTTTCACACTCTGGTACAGGGATCACACACTGTCCTTTCACACTCTGGGACCGTGGGTCACACACTGTCTTTTCACACTCTGGGACAGTGGGACTCACACAGTCCTTTCACACAGTGGGACACTGTGTCACACACTGTCCTTTCACACTCTGGGACAGTGGGTCACACACTGTCCTTTCACACAGTGGGATATTGGGTCACACACTGTCCTTTCACACTCTGGGATAGTGGGTCACACACTGTCCTTTCAAACTCTGGGACAGTGGGTCTCACACAGTCCTTTCACACAGTGGGATATTGGGTCACACACTGTCCGTTCACACTCTGGGATAGTGGGTCACACACTGTCTTTTCACACTCTGGGACAGTGGGTCACACACTGTCTTTTCACACTCTGTGACAGTGGGACACACACTGTCCTTTCGCACTCTGGGACAGTGGGTCTAACACTGTCTTTTCACACTCTGGGACAGTGGGTCTCACACTGTCTTTTCACACTCTGGGACAGTGGGTCTCACACTGTCCTTTCACACTCTGGGACAATGGGTCACACACTGTCCTTTCACACGGTGGGACAGTGGGTCACACACTGTCCTTTCACACTCTGGGACAGTGGGTCACACAATGTCCTTTCACACTCTGGGACACTGGGTCACACACTGTCCTTTCACACAGTGGGACACTGTGTCACACACTGTCCTTTCACACTCTGGGACAGTGGGTCACACACTTCCTTTCGCACTCTGGGACAGTGGGTCACACACTGTCCTTTCGCACTCTGGGACAGTGGGTCCCAATGTCCTTTCGCACTCTGGGACACTGGATCACACACTGTCCTTTCACACTCTGGGACAGTGGGTCACACTGTCCTTTCACACTGTGGGACAATTGGTCACACACTGTCCTTTCGCACTCTGGGACAGTGGGTCACACTGTCCTTTCACACTGTGGGACAGTTGGACACACACTGTCCTTTTGCACTCTGGGACAGTGGGCCACACCGTCCTTTCACACTCTGGGACAGTGGGTCACACTGTCCTTTCACACTCTGGGACAGTGGGTCACACACTGTCCTTTCGCACTCTAGGACAGTGGGTCACACTGTCCTTTCACACTGTGGGACAGTGGGTCATACACTGTCCTTTCGCACTCTGGGACACTGGGTCACACACTGTCCTTTCATAGTCTGTGACAGTGGGTCACCCACTGTCCTTTCACAGCCTGTGACAGTGGGTCACACACTGTCCTTTCACACTCTGGGATAGTGGGTCACACTGTCCTTTCACACTCTGGGACACTGGGTCACACACTGTCCATTCACACTCTGGGGCAGTGGGTCACACACTGTCCTTTCACACTCTGGGACAGTGGGTCACACTGTCCTTTCACACTGTGGGACAATTGGTCACACACTGTCCTTTCGCACTCTGGGACAGTGGGTCACACTGTCCTTTCACACTGTGGGACAGTTGGACACACACTGTCCTTTTGCACTCTGGGACAGTGGGCCACACCGTCCTTTCACACTCGGGGACAGTGGGTCACACTGTCCTTTCACACTCTGGGACAGTGGGTCACACACTGTCCTTTCGCACTCTAGGACAGTGGGTCACACTGTCCTTTCACACTGTGGGACAGTGGGTCACACACTGTCCTTTCGCACTCTGGGACACTGGGTCACACACTGTCCTTTCATAGTCTGTGACAGTGGGTCACCCACTGTCCTTTCACAGTCTGTGACAGTGGGTCACACACTGTCCTTTCACACTCTGGGATAGTGGGTCACACTGTCCTTTCACACTCTGGGACACTGGGTCACACACTGTCCTTTCATACTCTGGGACAGTGGGTCACACACTGTCCTTTCGCACTCTGGGACACTGGGTCACACACTGTCCTTTCATAGTCTGTGACAGTGGGTCACCCACTGTCCTTTCACAGTCTGTGACAGTGGGTCACACACTGTCCTTTCACACTCTGGGATAGTGGGTCACACTGTCCTTTCACACTCTGGGACACTGGGTCACACACTGTCCTTTCATACTCTGGGACAGTGGGTCACACACTGTCCTTTCACACTCTGGGGCAGTGGGTCACACACTGTCCTTTCATACTCTGGGACAGTGGGTCACACACTGTCCATTCACACTCTGGGGCAGTGGGTCACACACTGTCCTTTCACACTCTGGGACAGTGGGTCACACACTGTCCTTTCACACTCTGTGACAGTGGGTCACACACTGTCCTTTCACAGTCTGTGACAGTGGGTCACACACTGTCCTTTCACACTGTGGGACAGTAGGTCACACTGTCCTTTCACACTCTGGGACACTGGTTCACACACTGTCCTTTCACACTCTGGGACAGTGGGTCACACACTGTCCTTTCACACACTGGGACACTGGGTCACACACTGTCCTTTCACACTCTGGGACAGTGGGTCACACACTGCCCTTTCACAGTGTGTGACAGTGGGTCTCACACTGTCCTTTCACACTCTGGGACAGTTGGTCACACACTGTCCTTTCACACTGTGGGACAGTTGGTCACAGACTGTCCTTTCACACTCTGGGACACTGGGTCACACACTGACCTTTCACACTCTGGGACAGTGGGTCACACACTGTCCTTTCACACACTGGGACACTGGGTCACACACTGTCCTTTCACACTCTGGGACACTGGGTCACACACTGTCCTTTCACACTCTGGGTCAGTGGGTCACACACTGTCCTTTCACACACTGGGACACTGGGTCACACACTGTCCTTTCACACTGTGCGACAGTGAGTCACACACTGTCCTTTCATATTGTCGGACAGTGGGTCACACACTGTCCCTTCACACTCTGGGACAGTGGATCACACACTGTCATAGAATCATAGAATCATAGAAGTTTACAGCATGGAAACAGGCCCTTCGGCCCAACCAGTCCATGCTGCCCAGTTTTTACCATTAAGCTAGTCCCAGTTGCCCGCACTTGGCCCATAGCCCTCTATACCCATCTTACCCATGTAACTATCTAAATGCTTTTTGAAAGACACAATTGTACCCGCCTCTACTACTACCTCTGGCAGCCCATTCCAGACACTCACTACCCTCTGAGTGAAGAAATTGCCCCTCTGGGCCCTTCTGAATCTCTCCCCTCTCACCTTAAACCTATGCCCTCTAGTTTTAGACTCCCCTACCTTTGGGAAAAGATGTTGACTATCTACCTTATCTATGCCCCTCATTATTTTATAGACCTCTATAAGATCACCCCTAAGCCACCTACGCTCCAGGGAAAAAAGTCCCAGTCTATCCAGCCTCTCCTTATAACTCAAACCATCAAGTCCCGGCAACATCCGAGTAAATCTTTTCTGCACTCTTTCTAGTTTAATAATATCCTTTCTATAATAGGGTGACCAGAACTGCACACAGTATTCCAAGTGTGGCCGTACCAATGTCTTGTACAAATTCAACAAGACATCCCAACTCCTGTATTCAATGTTCTGACCAATGAAACCAAGCATGCCGAATGCCTTCTTCACCACCCTGTTCACCTGCGACTCCACCTTCAAGGAGCTATGAACCTGTACTCCTAGATCTCTTTTTCTATAACTCTCCCCAACGCCATACCATTAACTGAGTAGGTCCTGGCCTGATTCGATCTGCCAAAATGCATCACCTCACATTTATCTAAATTAAACTCCATCTGCCATTCGTCGGCCCACTGGCCTAATTGATCAAGATCCCGTTGCAATCCTAGATAACCTTCTTCACTATCCACTGTGCCACCAATCTTGGTGTCATCTGCAAACTTACTAACCATGCCTCCTAAATTCTCATCCAAATCATTAATATAAATCACAAATAACAGTGGACCCAGCACCGATCCCTGAGGCACACCACTGGTCACAGGCCTCCAGTTTGAAAAACAACCCTCTACAACCACCCTCTGTCTTCTGTCGTCCAGCCAATTTTGAAACCAATTGGCAACCTTACCCTGGATCCCGTGAGCTTTAATCTTCTGCAACAACCTACCATGCGATACCTTGTCAAAGGCTTTGCTAAAGTCCATGTAGACAATGTCTACTGCACTGCCTTCATCTACCTTTTGGTCACTCCCTCAAAAAACTCAATCAAATTTGTGAGACATGATTTTCCACGCACAAAGCCATGCTGACTGCCCCGAATCAGTCCCTTCACACTCTGGGACAGTGGTTCACACACTGTCCTTTCACACTCTGGGACAGTGGGTCACACACTGTCCTTTCACACTCTGGGACAGTGGGTCACACAATGTCCTTTCACACTGTGGGACAGTGGGTCACACACTGTCCTTTCACACTCTGGGACAGTGGTTCACACACAATCCTTTCACACTGTGGGACAGTGGGTTACACACTGTCCTTTCACACTCTGGGACAGTGGTTCAAAAACTGTCCTTTCATACTCTGGGACAGTGGCTCACACACTGTCCTTTCACACTCTGGGACAGTGGGTCACACAATGTCCTTTCACACTGTGGGACAGTGGGTCACACACTGTCCTTAGACACTCAGGGACAGTGGGTCACACACTGTCCTTAGACACTCAGGGACAGTGGGTCACACACAGTCCTTTCACACTGTGGGACAGTGGTTCACACACTGTCCTTTCACACTCTGGGACAGTGGGTTACACACTGTCCTTTCACACTCTGGGACAGTGGGTCACACACCGTCCTTTCACACCCTGGGACAGTGGGTCACACACTGTCCTTTCACACTCTGGGACAGTGGTTCACACACAGTCCTTTCACACTGTGGGACAGTGGTTCACACACTGTCCTTTCACACTCTGGGACAGTGGGTTACACACTGTCCTTTCACACTCTGGGACAGTGGGTCACACACCGTCCTTTCACACCCTGGGACAGTGGGTCACACACTGTCCTTTCACAATCTGGGACATAGGTCACACACTGTCCTTTCACACTCTGGGACAGTGGGTCACACACTGTCTTTTCACACTCTGGGACAGTGGGTCACACACTGTCCTTTCACACTCTGGGGCAGTGGGTCACACACTGTCTTTTCACACTAAGGGACAATGGGTCACACACTGTCCTTTCACACTATTGGACAGTGGGTCTCACACAGTCCTTTCACACTCTGGGACACTGGGTCACACACTGTCCTTTCACACTCTGGGACAGTGGGTCACACACTGTCCTTTCACACTCTGTGACACTGGGTCACACACTGTCCTTTCACATTCTGGGACAGTGGGTCACACACTGTCTTTTCACACTAAGGGACAGTGGGTCTCACACTGTCTTTTCACACTCTGGGACAGTCGGTCTCACACTGACATTTCACACTGTGGGACAGTGGGTCACACACTATCTTTTCACACTCTGGGACAATGGGTCACACACTGTCCTTTCACACTATTGGAAAGTGGGTCTCACACAGTCCTTTCACACTCTGGGACACTGGGTCACACACTGTCCTTTCACACTCTGGGACAGTGGGTCACACACTGTCCTTTCACACTGTGGGACAATGTGTCTCACACTGTCCTTTCACACAGTGGGACAGTGGGTCTCACACTGTCCTTTCACACTCTGGGACAGTGGGTCACATACTGTCTTTTCACACTCTGGGACAGTGGGCCTCACACTGTCCTTTCTCACACTGGGACAGTGGGTCACACACTGTCCTTTCACACTCTGGGACAGTGGGTCACACACTATCTTTTCACACTCTGGGATAGTGGTTCGCACACAGTCCTTTCACACTCTGGGACAGTGGGTCACACACTGTCCTTTCACACTCTGGGACACTGGGACACACACTGTCCTTTCTCACTCTGGGACAGTGGGTCACACACTTTCCTTTCACACTCTGGGACAGTGGGTCACACACTGTCCTTTCATACTCTGGGATAGTGGGTCACACACTGTCCTTTCACACTCTGGGACAGTGGGTCACACACTGTCCTTTCACACAGTGGGACAGTGGGTCACACAGTGTCCTTTCACACTCTGGGACAGTGGGAATCACACTGTCTTTTCACACTCTGGGACAGTGGGTCACACACTGTTCTTTCACACTCTGGGACAGTGGGAATCACACTGTCTTTTCACACTCTGGGACAGTGGGTCACACACTGTCCTTTCACACTCTGGGACAGTGTGTCACACACTGTCTTTTCACACTCTGGGACAGTGGGTTACACACAGTCCTTTCACACTCTGGGACACTGGGTCACACACTGTCTTTTCACATTCTGGGACAGTGGGTCACACACTGTCTTTTCACACTCTGGGACAGTTGGTCACACACTGTCCTTTCACACTCTGGGACAGTGGGTCGCACACTGTCCTTTCACACTCTGGGACAGTGGGTCTCACACTGTCCTTTCACACTCTGGTACAGTGGTTCAGACACTGTCCTTTTACACTGTGGGACAGTGTGTCACACACTGTCCTTTCACACTCTGGGACAGTGGGTCTCACACTGTCCTTTCACACTCTGGGACAGTGGGTCACACACTGTCCTTTCACACTCTGGAACAGTGGGTCACACAATGTCCTTTCACACTGTGGGACAGTGGGTCACACACTATCCTTTAACACTCTGGGACAGTGGGTCGCACACTGTCTTTTCACACTCTGGGACAGTGGGTCTCATACTGTCCTTTCACACTCTGGGACAGTGGTTCACACACTGTCCTTTCACACTCTGGGACAGTGGGTCACACACTGTCCTTTCACACTCTGGGACAGTGGGTCACACACTGTCCTTTCACACTCTGGGACAGTGGTTCACACACTGTCCTTTCACACTCTGGTACAGGGATCACACACTGTCCTTTCACACTCTGGGACCGTGGGTCACACACTGTCCTTTCACACTCTGGGACAGTGGGACTCACACAGTACTTTCACACTCTGGGACAGTGGGTCACACACTGTCTTTTCACACTCTGGGACCGTGGGTCACACACTGTCCTTTCACACTCTGGGGCAGTGGGGCACACACTGTCCTTTCACACAGTGGGATATTGGGTCTCACACTGTCTTTTAACACTCTGGGACAGTGGGTCACACACTGTCTTTTCACACTCTGGGACAGTGGGTCACACACTGTCCTTTCACACTCTGTGACAGTGGGTCACACACTGTCTTTTCACACTCTGGGACAGTGGGTCACACACTGTATTTTCACACTCTGGGACAGTGGGTCACACACTGTCCTTTCACACTCTGGGACAGTGGGACTCACACAGTACTTTCACACTCTGGGACCGTGGGTCACACACTGTCCTTTCACACTCTGGGGCAGTGGGGCACACACTGTCCTTTCACATTCTGGGACAGTGGGTCACACACTGTCCTTTCACACAGTGGGATATTGGGTCTCACACTGTCTTTTAACACTCTGGGACAGTGGGTCACACACTGTCTTTTCACACTCTGGGACAGTGGGTCACACACTGTCCTTTCACACTCTGTGACAGTGGGTCACACACTGTCTTTTCACACTCTGTGATAGTGGGTCACACACTGTATTTTCACACTCTGGGACAGTGGGTCACACACTGTCGTTTCACACTCTGGGACAGTGGGTCACACACTGTCTTTTCACACAGTGGGACAGTGGGACTCACACTATCCTTTCACACTCTGGGACAGTGGGTCACACACTGTCCTTTCACACTGTGGGACAATGTGTCTCCCACTGTCCTTTCACACTCTGGGACAGTGGGTCACACACTGTCCTTTCACACTC
Organism: Scyliorhinus torazame; assembly: GCF_047496885.1. Taxonomy (NCBI): domain Eukaryota; kingdom Metazoa; phylum Chordata; class Chondrichthyes; order Carcharhiniformes; family Scyliorhinidae; genus Scyliorhinus; species Scyliorhinus torazame. Next base: position 39,667,113 of record NC_092728.1, read on the forward strand.
TGGGATAGTGGGTCACACACTGTCCTTTCACACACTGTGGGTCACACACTGTCCTTTCAGACTCTGGGACAGTGGGTTACATACTGTCTTTTCACACTCTGGGACAGTGGGCCTCACACTGTCCTTTCAAACTCTGGGACAGTGGGTCACACACTTTCCTTTCACACAGTGGGATAGTGGGTCACACACTGTCTTTTCACACTCTGGGACAATGGGTCACACACTGTCCTTTCACACTCTGGGACAGTGGGTCTCACACAGTCCTTTCGCACAGTGGGATATTGGGTCACACACTGTCCTTTCACATTCTGGGATAGTGGGTCACACACTGTCTTTTCACAATCTGGGACAGTGGGTCACACACTGTCCTTTCACATTCTGGGACAGTGGATCACACACTGTCTTTTCACACTCTGGGACAGTGGGTCACACACTATCTTTTCACACTCTGGGACAGTGGGTCTCACACTGTCTTTTCACACTCTGGGACAGTGGGTCTCACACTGTCTTTTCACACTCTGGGACAGTGGGTCTCACACTGTCCTTTCACACTCTGGGACAGTGGGTCACACACTGTCCTTTCACACTCTGGGATAGTGAGTCACATACTGTCCTTTCACACTGTGGGACAGTGGGTCACACACTGTCCTTTCATACTCAGGGACACTGGCTCACACACAGTCCTTTCACACTCTGGGACAGTGGGTCTCACACTGTCCTTTCACATTCTGGGACAGTGGGTCTCACACAGTCCTTTCACACAGTGGGACAGTGGGTCTCACACTGTCTTTTCACACTCTGGGACAGTGGGTCTCACACTGCTTTTCACACTCTTTGATAGTGGGTCACACACTGTCTTTTCACCCTCTGGGACAGTGGGTCTCACACTGTCTTTTCACAGTCTGGGACAGTGGGTCACAAGCTGTCCTTTCACACTCTGGTAGTGGGTTACACTGTCCTTTCACACTCTGGTACAGTGGGTCTCACACGGTCTTTTAACACTCTGGGACAGTGGGTCACACACTGTCCTATCACACTCTGAGACAGTGGGTCTCACACTGTCTTTTCACACTCTGGGACAGTTGGTCACACACTGTCTTTTCACATTCTGTGATAGTGGGTCACACACTGTCCTTTCACACTGTGGGACAGTTGGACTGACACTGTCCTTTCACACTCTGGGAGAGTGGGTCACACACTGTCCTTTCACATTCTGGGACAGTGGGTCTCACACTGTCCTTTCACACTCTGGGACAGTGGGTCTCACACTGTCCTTTCACATTCTGGGACAGTGGGTCACACACTGTCCTTTCACCCTCTGGGACAGTGGGTCACACACTGTCCTTTCACACTCTGCGACAGTGGGTCTCACACTGTCCTTTCACACTCTGGGACAGTGGGTCACACACTGTCTTTTCACACTCTGGGACAGTGGGTCACACACTGTCCGTTCATATTCTGGGACAGTGGGTCACACACTGTCCTTTCACATTCTGGGACAGTGGGTCACACACTGTCCTTTCACACTCTGGCACAGTAGGTCACACACTGTCCTTTCACACTCTGGGACAGTGGGTCACACACTGTCCTTTCACACTCTGGGACAGTGGGTCACACACTGTCTTTTCACATTCTGGGACAGTGGGTCTCACACTGTCTTTTCACATTCTGGGACAGTGGGTCACACACTGTCCTTTCACACTGTGGGACAGTGGGACTTACACTGTCGTTTCACACTCTGTGACAGTGGGTCACACACTGTCCTTTCACACTTTGGGATAGTGGGTCACACACTGTCCTTTCACACTCTGGGACAGTGGGTCTCACACAGTCTTTTCACACTCTGGGACAGTGGGTCACACACTGTCCTTTCACACTCTGGGTCAGTGGGTCTCACACTGTCCTTTCACACTGGGACAGTGGGACTGACACTGTCCTTTCACACTCTGGGACAGTGGGTCACACACTGTCCTTTCACACTCTGGGACAGTGGGTCACACACTGTCCTTTCACATTCTGGGACAGTGGGTCACACACTGTCCTTTCACACTCTGGGACAGTGGGTCACACACTGTCCTTTCACACTGTGGGACAGTGGGACTGACACTGTCCTTTCACACTCTGGGACAGTGGGAACACACTGTCCTTTCACATTCTGGGACAGTGGGTCACACACTATCCTTTCACACTCTGGGACAGTGGGTCACACACTGTCCTTTCACACTCGGGGACAGTGGGTCACACACTGTCCTTTCACACTCTGGGACAGTGGGTCACACACTGTCCTTTCACACTCTGGGACAGTGGGTCACACACTGTCCTTTCACACTCTAGGACAGTGGGTCTCACACTGTCCTTTCACACTCTGGGACAGTGGGTCACACACTGTCCTTTCACACTCTGGGACAGTGGGTCACACACTGTCCTTTCACACTCTAGGACAGTGGGTCACACACTGCCCTTTCACACTCTGGGACAGTGGTTCACACAGTCCTTTCACACTCTGGTACGGTGGGTCACACTCTGTCCTTTCACACTCTGGGACAGTGGGTCACACACTGTCCTTTCACACTCTGGTACGGTGGGTCACACTCTCTCCTTTCACACTCTGGGACAGTGGGTCGCACACTGTCCTTTCACACTCCGGTACGGTGGTTCACACACTGTCCTTTCACACTCTGGGACAGTGGGTCGCACACTGTCCTTTCACACTCTGGGACAGTGGGTCACACACTGTCCTTTCACACTCTGGGATAGTGAGTCACATACTGTCCTTTCACACTGTGGGACAGTGGGTCACACACTGTCCTTTCATACTCAGGGACACTGGCTCACACACAGTCCTTTCACACTCTGGGACAGTGGGTCTCACACTGTCCTTTCACATTCTGGGACAGTGGGTCTCACACAGTCCTTTCACACAGTGGGACAGTGGGTCTCACACTGTCTTTTCACACTCTGGGACAGTGGGTCTCACACTGCTTTTCACACTCTTTGATAGTGGGTCACACACTGTCTTTTCACCCTCTGGGACAGTGGGTCTCACACTGTCTTTTCACAGTCTGGGACAGTGGGTCACAAGCTGTCCTTTCACACTCTGGTAGTGGGTTACACTGTCCTTTCACACTCTGGTACAGTGGGTCTCACACGGTCTTTTAACACTCTGGGACAGTGGGTCACACACTGTCCTATCACACTCTGAGACAGTGGGTCTCACACTGTCTTTTCACACTCTGGGACAGTTGGTCACACACTGTCTTTTCACATTCTGTGATAGTGGGTCACACACTGTCCTTTCACACTGTGGGACAGTTGGACTGACACTGTCCTTTCACACTCTGGGAGAGTGGGTCACACACTGTCCTTTCACATTCTGGGACAGTGGGTCTCACACTGTCCTTTCACACTCTGGGACAGTGGGTCTCACACTGTCCTTTCACATTCTGGGACAGTGGGTCACACACTGTCCTTTCACCCTCTGGGACAGTGGGTCACACACTGTCCTTTCACACTCTGGGACAGTGGGTCTCACACTGTCCTTTCACACTCTGGGACAGTGGGTCACACACTGTCTTTTCACACTCTGGGACAGTGGGTCACACACTGTCCGTTCATATTCTGGGACAGTGGGTCACACACTGTCCTTTCACATTCTGGGACAGTGGGTCACACACTGTCCTTTCACACTCTGGCACAGTAGGTCACACACTGTCCTTTCACACTCTGGGACAGTGGGTCACACACTGTCCTTTCACACTCTGGGACAGTGGGTCACACACTGTCTTTTCACATTCTGGGACAGTGGGTCTCACACTGTCTTTTCACATTCTGGGACAGTGGGTCACACACTGTCCTTTCACACTGTGGGACAGTGGGACTTACACTGTCGTTTCACACTCTGTGACAGTGGGTCACACACTGTCCTTTCACACTTTGGGATAGTGGGTCACACACTGTCCTTTCACACTCTGGGACAGTGGGTCTCACACTGTCTTTTCACACTCTGGGACAGTGGGTCACACACTGTCCTTTCACACTCTGGGTCAGTGGGTCTCACACTGTCCTTTCACACTGGGACAGTGGGACTGACACTGTCCTTTCACACTCTGGGACAGTGGGTCACACACTGTCCTTTCACACTCTGGGACAGTGGGTCACACACTGTCCTTTCACATTCTGGGACAGTGGGTCACACACTGTCCTTTCACACTCTGGGACAGTGGGTCACACACTGTCCTTTCACACTGTGGGACAGTGGGACTGACACTGTCCTTTCACACTCTGGGACAGTGGGAACACACTGTCCTTTCACATTCTGGGACAGTGGGTCACACACTATCCTTTCACACTCTGGGACAGTGGGTCACACACTGTCCTTTCACACTCGGGGACAGTGGGTCACACACTGTCCTTTCACACTCTGGGACAGTGGGTCACACACTGTCCTTTCACACTCTGGGACAGTGGGTCACACACTGTCCTTTCACACTCTAGGACAGTGGGTCTCACACTGTCCTTTCACACTCTGGGACAGTGGGTCACACACTGTCCTTTCACACTCTGGGACAGTGGGTCACACACTGTCCTTTCACACTCTAGGACAGTGGGTCACACACTGCCCTTTCACACTCTGGGACAGTGGTTCACACAGTCCTTTCACACTCTGGTACGGTGGGTCACACTCTGTCCTTTCACACTCTGGGACAGTGGGTCACACACTGTCCTTTCACACTCTGGTACGGTGGGTCACACTCTCTCCTTTCACACTCTGGGACAGTGGGTCGCACACTGTCCTTTCACACTCCGGTACGGTGGTTCACACACTGTCCTTTCACACTCTGGGACAGTGGGTCGCACACTGTCCTTTCACTCTCTGGGACAGTGGGTCACACACTGTCCATTCACACACTGGGACAGTGGGTCACACACTGTCCTTTCACATTCTGGGACAGTGGGTCGCACACTGTCCTTTCACACTCTGGGACAGTGGGTCTCACTGTCCTTTCATACACTGTTTTTGATATATAACACATCACCCAGGTTCAGGTATTTGGCTCATGGTGTTTTTTTCTCTTGTTTCCAGGACACTTCATGTTTGCTGATACCAGTCTTGGGGTTCTTCCAATAAACCAGGCACTGATCCTGCTTTCTCCGGTCCAGGAGTTAAGTGATACTGGAATTTGTCTGCAATTCTGGTTCCAGATGAATGGCGAGATTCCAGGTAACCGCTCCTCAGAGACTCAGCCCTGATCTGCACTGTGACCTCTCCAAATGCAAACTCAGCAACGCCAATCACTGCCTCGGCTTCCAGCTCTGGCTCCTCTCTCCTGGGCAGTGCCCAGTGTTCTGGACCTCAGTTCATTTCAGAGTTATCATCAAGGTCCTTCCTTGGGGTTCCAAATGGATCAGAGAGCGTTCTGATCCTGGACCAGCTATTGACCAAACTGCATGCTCCTGTTAAGTTCTGCTGACCGCATGTGGCAATGATGATAATCACGGAAGGTCCAATTTTGAACCACGCCCACACAAACAAAGTGGGTGAGAGGGCAGTTACAATGGCTGCAGCGTCTTATCCAACTGTCCCATGGGATAATCAGGTCGGCTGAGCAGGCGGGTTATTCGGACACACCATGCCAGCAGGGTCCTTCTCCAAACATACTGTTCAGTTATCATGCCCCCTCAGTAACGTTAACCCCAGGCCCATGTGGGAAGCCATTGTCCCTTTGTCACCATCGATTGGGGAGCGGTAACGGGGTCAAGGAGCCCCAGATTAGGTCAGTTATGTAATTCTAATTTGTTTTGTTTGTTGTGGGTCTGAAAGAGCAGCAGTGGTCAGTGCCACTCCACCAGGAGGCCTTTTTTGACTCTGACTGTCCATCCCATGACTCAGATTCCTACCTTGACCCCCCTCCCATCCCTGCATCCAGCCCAAGTGAGTAGCTGAGCCCCCGGACGGAGGCTGGACATTAGGGTTTCTGACCTTCCTGCCACCCAGAATCGCGCTCATGCCCTCTTACCCACACCGACTGTTGCCTGGTTTGGACAGCTGGAAGACATTCAGATTGTCATTAGTCTCACTCAGCAGAGAGCCACATAGTCTGCTCTGTAACCCACCTACTACTCCCATCCCACTGGTGGGTGCAGGAGCATGAGGCTGGGAGTGGGGCTGAAGGAGGTGAGGCAAAGGAGTGGAGTGCTAGAGGGTGGGAGTGAGGTGGGTGGGATGGGAGAGTTTTACAAAGAGGTGGGAGTGGCAGGAGAGCATGTGATGTAACTTCCAGGATACCATCCAATCAGAGCGGGTAGATTTCCTTTCCTCATGGTAAACCACAATGAAAATCTCTCCCTCGTGCTTTCGCTGATGAAGATCTTTGCCATGTGCCCTCTCCTGTGAAGTTCTCTTTCTCATGCTCTCCGTGATGAAGATCTCTCTCTCTCTCTCTCTCTCTCTCTCTCGTGCTCCCTCTGATGAAGATCTCCTCTGTGCTCTCTCTGATGAAGATTTCTCTCTAGTGTTCTCTCTAATGAAGATCTCTCTCTCTCGTGCTCCCTCTGATGAAGTTCTCTCTCCAGTGCACTCTCTAACGAAGGTCTCTAGTGCTCTCTCTAATGAAGATCTCTCTCTCTCGTGCTCCCTCTGATGAAGATCTCCTTCGTGCTCTCTCTGATGAAGATCTCTCTCTAGTGTTCTCTCTAATGAAGATCTCTCCCTCTCTCTCTGTCGTGCTCTCTCTGAAGATCTCTCTCTCTCTCTCTCATGCTCCCTCTGATGAAGATCTCCTTCGTGCTCTCTCTGATGAAGATCTCTCTCTAGTGTTCTCTCTAATGAAGATCTCTCCCTCTCTCTCTGTCGTGCTCTCTCTAATGAAGATCTCTCTCTATCTCTCTCTCCCTCTCTCGCTCTCTCTAATGAAGATCTCTCTCGCTCTCTTGTGCTCCCTCTGATGAAGATCTCCTTCATGCTCTCTCTCTGAAGATCTCTCTCTCTCTCTTTCCCCCTCTCTCTCGTGCTCCCTCTAATGAAGATCTCCTTTGTACTCTCGCCGAAAAAGATCTCTCTCTAGTGTTCTCTCTAATGAAGAACTGTCTCTCTCGTGCTCCCTGTGATGAAGATCTCTCTCCAATGAAGATCTCTCTCTCTCATGCTTCCTCTGATGAAGATCTCTCTCTAGTGTTCTCTCTAATGAAGATCTCTCTCTTTCGTGCTCCCTGTGATGAAGATCTCTCTCTAATGAAGATCTCTCTCTCTTGTGCTCCCTCTGATGAAGATCTCCTTTGTGCTCTCTCTGATGAAGATCTCTCTCTAATGAAGATTTCTCTCTCTCTCATGCTTCCTCTGATGAAGATCTCTCTCTAGTGTTCTCTCTAATGAAGATATCTCTCTCTCATGCTCCCTCTGATGAAGATCTCCTTTACACTCTCTCTGAAAAAGATCTCTCTCTAGTGTTCTCTCTAATGAAGATCTCGCTCTCTCGTGCTCCCTGTGATGAAGATCTCTCTCTAATGAAGATCTCTCTCTCTCGCTCCCTCTGATGAAGATCTCCTTTGTGCTCTCTCTGATGAAGATCTTCCTCTAGTAGAACATAGACATACAGTGCAGAAGGAGGCCATTCGGTCCATCGAGTCTGCACTGACCCACTTAAGCCCTCACTTCCACCCTATCCCCATAACCCAATAACCCCACCTAACCTTTTTTGGTCACTAAGGGCAATTTATCATGGCCAATCCACCTAACCTGCACGTCTTTGGACTGTGGGAGGAAACCCACGCAGACACGGGGAGAACATGCAGGCTCCACACAGACAGTGACCCAGCAGGGAATCGAACCTGGGACCCTGGCGCTGTGAAGCCACAGTGCTAATCGCTTGTGCTACTGTGCTGCCCATGTGCTACCGTGTTCTCTTCAATGAAGATCTCTCTCTAGTGCTCTCTCTAATGAAGATCTCTCTCTCTCGCTCTAATGAAGATCTCTCTCTCACTCTCTTGTGCTCCCTCTGATGAAGATCTCTCTCTAGTGCTCTCTCCAATGAAGATCTCTCTCTTATAGGTCGGTCAGCCTGACTTCGGTCATTGGTAAGATTTTAGAGTCTGTTATTAAAGATGAGATTGCGAAGCACTTGGAAGTGCATGGTAAAATAGGACTGAGTCAGCTCGGCTTTGTCAAAGGGAGGTCGTGTCTGATAAATCTGTTACAGTTCTTTGAGGAGGTATCAAGGAAGTTAGACAAAGGAGAACCAGTCGACGTGATTTATATAGATTTCCAGAAGGCCTTTGACAAGGTGCCGCATAGGAGATTGTGAACAGCCCCTAGTCGCCACATTCCGGCGCCTGTTCGGGGAGGCCGGTACGGAAATTGAACCCGCTGGCATTGTTCTGTATTGCAAGCCAGCGATTTAGCCAACTGTGCTAAACCAGCCCTTAATTAACAAGGAAGTTAGACAAAGGAGAAACAGTGGACGTGATTTATTTAGATTTCCAGAAGGTTTTGACAAGGTGCCGCATAGACATACATAGAATTTACAGTGCAGAAGGGGGCCATTCGGCCCATCGAGTCTGCACCGGCTCTTGGAAAGAGCACCCTACCCAAGGTCAACACTTCCACCCTATCCCCATAACCCACTAACCCCACCCAACACTAAGGGCAATTTTGGACACAAAGGGCAATTTATCATGGCCAATCCATCTAACCTGCACATCTTTGGACTGTGGGAGGAAACCGGAGCACCCGGAGGAAACCCACGCACACACGGGGAGAATGTGCAGACTCCACACAGACAGTGGCCCAAGCCGGAATCGAACCTGGGTCCCTGGAGATGTGAAGCAATTGTGCTATCCACAATGCTGCCGTGCTGCCCAAGTACTTGGAAGTGTTAAATACGTTAAGAGCCCATGGTGTTCAGGGTAAGATCCTGGCACGGATAGAGGATTGGCTGACTGGCAGAAGGCAGAGAGTGGGGATAAAGGGGTCTTTTTCAGGATGGCAGCCAGTGACTAGTGGTGTGCCTCAGGGGTCTGTGCTGGGACCACAACTTTTCAGAATATACATTAATGATCGGGAAGAAGGTACTGAAGGCACTGTTGCTACGTTTGCAGATGATACAAAGATCTGTAGAGGGACAGGTAGTATTGAGGAAGCAAGGGGGCTGCATTAAGGATTTGGACAAGCTAGGAGAGTGGGCAATGAAGTGGCAATGAAATACAATGTGGAAAAGTGTGAGCTTATGCACTTTGGAAGGAGGAATTTAGGCATCGACTATTTTCTAAATGGGGAAATGCTTCGGAAATCAGAAGCACAAAAGGACTTGGGAGTCCTTGTTCACGATTCTCTTAAGGTTAATGTGCAGGTTCAGTCAGCAGTTAAGAAGGCAAATGCAATGTTAGCATCATGTCAAGAGGGCTAGAATACAAGACCAGGGATCTACTTCTGAGGCTGTATAAGACTCTGGTCAGACCCCATTGTGAGCAGTTTTGGGCCCCGTATCAAAGCAATGATGTGCTGGCCTTGGAAAGGGTCCAGAGGAGGTTCACAAGAATGATCCTTGGAATGAAGAACTTGTTGTATGAGGAACGTTTGAGGACTCTGGGTCTGTACTCGTTGGAGTTTAGAAGGATGAGAGGGGATCTTATTGAAACTTACAGGCCTGAATAGTGTACATGGAGAGGATGTTTCCAATTGTACGAAAAACTAGAACCAGAGGACACCATCTCAGGCTAAAGGAACAATCCTTTAAAACAGAGATGAGGAGGAATTTCTTCAGCCAGAGGGTGGTGAATCTGTGGAACTCTCTGGCTGAAGAAGGCTGTGGAGGCAAATCACTAAGACAGACATAGGTTTTTGTTCAATAAGGGGATCAGGGGTTATGGAGAGAAGGCAGGAGAATGGGGATGAGAAAATGTCAGCCATGATTGAATGGGGGAGCAGTCTCGATGGGCCGAGTGGCCTAATTTTGCTCCTATGTCTTATGGTCTCTCTCCCGTGCTCTCTCTGTTGAAGACCTCTGTCTAGTGCTATCCCTAATGAAGATCTCTCTCTCTCGTGCTCTCTCTAATGAAGATCTCTCTTCGTGCTCCCTGATGAAGTTTTCTCTCATTCTCTCTCTGATGAAGATCTCTCCCCATGCTCCCTCTGATGAAGATCTCTCCCTCATGCTCACCCTGAAAGGTATTTTCTTCCAAATATGTTCAACATAGAACATAGAACAGTACAGCACAGAACAGGCCCTTCGGCCCTCGATGTTGTGCCGAGCATTGTCCGAAACCAAGATCAAGCTATCCCACTCCCTGTCATTCTGGTGTGCTCCATGTGCCTATCCAATAACCGCTTGAAAGTTCCTAAAGTGTCCGACTCCACTATCACAGCAGGCAGTCCATTCCACACCCTAACCACTCTCTGAGTAAAGGACCTACCTCGGACATCCCTCCTATATCTCCCACCTTGAATCTTATAGTTATGCCCCCTTGTAACAGCTACATTCACCCGAGGAAATAGTCTCTGAACGTCCACTCTATCTATCCCCCTCATTATCTTATAAACCTCTATTAAGTCGCCTCTCATCCTCTTCCGCTCCAAAGAGAAAAGCCTTAGCTCCCTCAACCTTTCCTCATAAGACCTATCCTGCAAACCAGGCAGCATCCTGGTAAATCTCCTTTGCACCCTTTCCAATGCTTCCACATCCTTCCTATAATGAGGTGACCAGAACTGCACACAGTACTCCAAATGTGGTCTCACCAGGGTCACGTATAGTTGCAGCATAACCCCGCGGCTCTTAAACTCAAGCCCCCTGTTAATAAACGCGAACACTCTATAAGCCTTCTTCACGGCTCTATCCACTTGAGTGGCAACCTTCAGAGATCTGTGGACATGTACCCCAAGATCTCTCTGTTCCTCCACATTCCTCAGAACCCTGCCGTTGACCCTGTAATCCGCATTCAAATTTTTTCTACCAAAATTAATCACCTCGTACTTATCAGGGTTAAACTCCATCTGCCATTTTCCGGCCCAGCTCTGCATCCTATCAATGTCTCTTTGCAGCCTACAACAGCCCTCCACCTCATCCACTACTCCACCAATCTTGGTGTCATCAGCAAATTTACTGACCCACCCTTCAGCCCCCTCCTCCAAGTCATTGATAAAAATCACAAATAGCAGAGGATCCAGCACTGATCCCTATGGTACACCGCTGGTAACTGGTCTCCAGTCTGAAAATGTTCCATCCGCCACCACCCTCTGTCTTCTATGTGATAGCCAGTTACTTATCCAATTGGCCAAATTTCCCTCTATCCCACACCTCCTTACTTTCTTCATGAGCTGACCATGGGGAACCTTATCAAACGCCTTACTAAAATCCATGTATACGACATCAACTGCTCTACCTTCATCTACACACTTAGTTACCTCCTCAAAGAATTCAATCAAATTTGTGAGGCAAAATCCGTGTTGACTATCCCGGATAAAAGCTGTATCTTTCCAAATGGTCATAAATCCTATCCTTCAGGACCTTTTCCATTATCTTCCCGACCACCGAAGTAAGACTAACTGGCCTATAATTACCAGGGTCATTCCTATTCCCTTTCTTGAACAGAGGAACAACATTCACCACTCTCCAGTCCTCTGGCACTATCCCCGTGGACAGCGAGGACCCAAAGATCAAAGCCAAAGGCTCTGCAATCTCATCCCTTGCCTCCCAAAGAATCCTTGGATATATCTCATCTGGCCCAGGGGACTTGTCGACCATTAGGTTTTTCAAAATTGCTAATACGTCCTTTCTTAGAACATCTACTTCCTCCTGTCTACCCACCTGAATCACACTCTCATCCTCAAAAACATGGCCCCTCTCCTTTGTGAACACTGAAGAAAAGTATTCATTCAACGCCTCTCCTATTTCTTCTGACTCCATGCACAAGTTCCCACTACTGTCCTTCACCGGCCCTACCCTCACCCTGGTCATTCTTTTATTTCTCACATAAGAGTAAAAAGCCTTGGGGTTTTCCTTGATCCAACCCGCCAAGGACTTCTCATGCCCCCCTCCTAGCTCTCCTTAGCCCTTTTTTCAGCTCATTCCTTGCTACCTTGTAACCCTCAAGCGACGCTACTGAACCTTGTTTTCTCATCCTTACATACTCTTCCTTTTTCCTCTTGACAAGACATTCTACCTCTTTTGTGAACCATGGTTCCCTCACATGGCCATTTCCTCCCTGTCTGACAGGGACATGCCTATCAAGGACACGCAGTATTTGTTCCTTGAACAAGCTCCACTTTTCATTTGTGCCTTTCCCTGACAGTTTCTGTTCCCATCTTATGCTCCCTAATTCTTGCCTAATCGCATCATAATTACCCCTTCCCCAATTATAAACGTTGCCCTGCCGTATGGCCCTATCCCTCTCCATTGCAATAATTTAATGTCCAACAGAGTAGACAGTTTGTACATTTTCCTCATTTACCTCCTCCTCCCACCACGACCAACAGCTCCTCAAGCATAGTCATGAACGACCTCCAAAGAACAAAGAACAAAGAAATGTACAGCACAGGAACAGGCCCTTCGGCCCTCCAAGCCCGTGCCGACCATGCTGCCCGACTAAACTACAATCTTCTACACTTCCTGGGTCCGTATCCCTCTATTCCCATCCTATTCATGTATTTGTCAAGATGTCCCTTAAATGTCACTATCGTCCCTGATTCCACCACCTCCTCCGGTAGTGAGTTCCAGGCACCCACTACCCTCTGCGTAAAAAACTTGCCTCGCACATCTCCTCTAAACCTTGCCCCTCGCACCTTAAACCTATGCCCCTAGTAATTGACCCCTCTACCCTGGGGAAAAGCCTCTGACTATCCATTCTGTCTATGCCCCTCATAATTTTGTAGACCTCTATCAGGTCGCCCCTCAACCTCCGTCGTTCCAGTGAGAACAAACCGAGTTTATTCAACCGCTCCTCTTAGCTAATGCTCTCCATACCAGGCAACATCCTCGTAAATCTCTTCTGCACCCTCTCTAAAGCCTCCACATCCTTCTGGTAGTGTGGCGACCAGAATTGAACACTATACTCCAAGTGTGGCCTAACTAAGTTTCTATACAGCTGCAACATGCTGTGCTGGGCTGCGTATCCGCGCCAGAGCCGCATGCAGCACTCCGGCGCCGTGCTGGCCCCCTGTGGGTCACTGAATCGCTGGGCCAAGAGGCCCGTGGACGGCAGCGTGAAACACTCCGGTATTTACGCTGGCTTCAACGCTTAGCCGGGATTTTGGAGAATCCCGGCCATGATTCCCACACAGTGGAGCCATCACCGACATGTCCCCAGTTTAAATTGCCTCCTCGGTTGATTCCAAATGTTTACTTTATGATTCCACCACCGGGCTGCTCGTGTACGTCCTGGGTGCGAAGGACAGCGCGGCCGTCACCAGGGTCCCTCAGGATCATTCCCTCGCAAGACCCCTCCTCTAACCTGACCCCCTCCCCGTGCCCTCTTCCCCGTGTCGTCTCACATTTTTCACATTCGTTGCGCAATAATAATACAGCAAATTCGGAAGCACCAGTCCCCGTTCCCGCTTTGGCACCTTGCTGCACACACAAATTCCAAGATTAACACATCTACCTTCTGAAAAAAGGCCTTGGGGAGGAAAATTAGGAGGGATTGAAACACAAACAGGCATATGTTCATCTTTGCCACCTGTACCCTTCCTGCCAATGTCAAATGCAGAGTATCCCACCGTTTAAGGTCCCTCTTAACCTCGTCCCCCAACCCTGTCAGGTTCCACCTATGCATCGTGACCCACTCATGCGTTACCTGGATCCCCAACTCCTGAAACCTCACCCCGCAAGATTCAACAGCAGAGCCCCCAGGTTCGCCCGCTATCCCGAAGTGTTCAGCGGGAAGACCCTCCCTTTTCCCAATATTCAATTTATAGCCGGAGAAGGCCCCAAACTTCTCCAGTAAGGCCAGGATTCTGCCCATGCTATCTAATAGGTCCATCACGAACAGCAACAGGTCATTGGCATACAACATCACCCGGTGCTCCCCCCAATCCTCCTCCACTGAGTTGTGACCCGAAGGGCCATTGCCAAGGGTTCAATCGCCAGCGCGAACAGCAGCAGGGACAGCGGACACCCCTGCCTCATTCCCCTGTGCAACCCAAAATACCCGGGATTGTCTCACTCATTCACACACTATGGGGGACGCATACAGCAACCGAACCCATGCCACTAACATTGGCCCAAACCCAAACCTCCTCAGGATTTCAAGCAAATACCTCCACTCCACTCGGTCAAAGATCTTCTCTGTGTTCATCGACCAATCACCTCCGGCACACACCCCAATTACCTTTATCAACCTCCTCATTTTAGTAGAAAGCTGCCTCCCCTTCACAAACGTCTGGTACTCACCCCTCCAGATTTCTCGACAATACCGCTGCCAGAAGTTTCACGTCCATATTCAGCAGCGAGATGGGCCTGTAGGACCCGCTCTCCAGGAGATCCTTCCCCTTTTTTGGAATCAGCGAAATCGACACTGCGTCAACATTACCGGCAGTTCCCCCTTCGCCACCACATCATTGAAGATACCCAGAGGTTGGGGGGCCAACTCCATCAACAACTGCTTATAAAATTCTGCCAGGAAGCCATCTGGCCCAGGCGCCTTACCTGACTGCATCATGCCAATGCACCCCATCACCTCCTTTATCCCTAATGGTTCCTACAGCACCTGCCTCTTCCCCTCCTCCAACTCAGGGAAGTCCTGCCCAACCAGGAACTGCCCCATATCAGCCTCCTCCGGCTCGGCCCTATACAGCCCCTGGAAGGCCTTGGAGACCTCATTTATCCTCTCTGGAAGCGGGTTGGCCCCGCCTTCACCTGCAGGATTTCCCTCAACTGTGCCCGTCGTCGCAACTGGTGGGCCAACATGCAATTTGCCTTCTCCCCACACTCCTACTGCTCCACCGCACCCGCCAAAGCCTCTCAGAAAAAGGCTGCCGATACCTCCCCATTCTGATTGAGCTCAATATAATTCTTAATCGCCACCATCCCGCAGAATTCCTTCTCAGCCAAAAGCCACAAATTCGACCTCTACCCCGACCTCTGCACTTGACCCGAACAAGTCTCACAATCTAGGGTGGCACGGTGACAGAGTGGTTAACACTGCTGCCTCACAGCTCCAGGTCCCGGTTTCCTCCCACAGTCCAAAGATGTGCAGGTTAGGTGGATTGGCCATGCTAAATTGCCCTTAGTGTCCAAAAGATTAGGTGGGGTTATGGGAATAGGTTGGAGGCGTGGGCTTGGGTAGGGTGCTCTTTCTGGGGCCGGCGCAGACTCGATGGGCTGAATTACCTCCTTCTGCACTGTATATTGTAAATTCTAGACAGTGCGGAGCGGAGCATATTCCGTTCCTTCCATCCCCATCTCCACCGCCCGGCTCACCACGAAGCAGGCTGGCAGGGGCCAGGCTGGACGTGCCAGGGTGCCTAAGTGGCACTTTGCCCATGCCAGGATTCAGGTCGGGGAATGCCCTGCCAGTTTGAGGTTGGGTACGGGAGACTGGAGGCAGGTCAGATGGGGCGTTTAGGGGGTCCCGGGGCTGCTAAAGATGGCGTTCCAATCCCTTCCCACACTGAGGAGTGGTGCTCCGAGAGTGCATGAAATGCGACTGCTTGTGGCCTCGGCGGGGTGCTATCCATTGAGACTGGGGAAAAAACGGATGCCGTTAGATGGCAGGGTAGCGCCGGGAATAACCTCTCTAATCCAGCCAAGAACTGAGGTTTTGTTTGGATGGATTGTGCCCAGTGATTCAACCATGGTGCATATTGTAATGTATAACTCTGTAGATACATGCTTATAAAATGTCTGTATTGACATGTCTGTATTAAAGCTCCCTCTACACTGCCCCCATCAAACACTCCCAGGACAGGTACAGCACGGGGTTAGATACAGAGTAAAACTCCCTTTACACTGCACCATCAAACAGTCTCAGGACAGGTACACCACGGGGTTAGATACAGAGTAAAGCTCCCTCTACACTGACCCCATCAAACACTCCCAGGATAGGTAAAGCACGGGGTTAGATACAGAGTAAAGCTCCCTCTACACTGCCCCCATCAAACACTCCCAGGACAGGTACAGCACGGGGTTAGATACAGAGTAAAACCCCCTCTACACTGCCCCCATCAAACACTCCCAGGACAGGTACAGCACGGGGTTAGATACAGAATAAAGCTCCCACTGCACTGTCCCCATCAAACACTTCCAGGACAGGTACAGCACGGGGTTAGATACAGAGTAAAACTCCCTCTACACTGTCCCATCAAACACTCCCAGGACAGGTACAGCACGGGGTTAGATACAGAGTAAAACTCCCTCTACACTGTCCCCATCAAACACTCCCAGGACAGGTACAGCACGGGGTTAGATACAGAGTAAAGCTCCCTCTGCACTGTCCCATCAAACACTCCCAGGACAGGTACAGCACGGGGTTAGATAGAGAGTAAAACTCCCTCTACACTGTCCCCATCAAACACTCCCAGGACAGGTACAGCACGGGGTTAGATACAGAGTAAAGCTCCCTCTACACTTCGGAAGAACTTCGGATCATTCGGGAGGCAGAAGGGGTCATAGATAGCAGCTTCAGGGAATTAGTTACACCAAAGATTGGAGATAGGTGGGTAACTGTAAGAGGGACTGGGAAAAAACAGTCAGTGCAGGGATCCCCTGCGGTCGTACCCCTGAGAAACAAGTATACCGCTTTGGATACTTGTGGGGGGGACGACTTACCAGGGGTAAGCCATGGGGTACGGGCCTCTGGCACGGAGTCTGTCCCTGTTGCTCAGAAGGGAAGGGGGGAGAGGAGCAGAGCATTAGTAATTGGGGACTCTATAGTCAGGGGCACAGATAGGAGATTTTGTGGGAGCGTGAGAGACTCACGTTTGGTATGTTGCCTCCCAGGTGCAAGGGTACGTGATGTCTCGGATCGTGTTTTCCGGGTCCTTAGGGGGGAGGGGAAGCAGCCCCAAGTCGTGGTCCACATTGGCACCAACGACATAGGTAGGAAAGGGGACAAGGATGTCAGGCAGGCTTTCAGGGAGCTAGGATGGAAGCTCAGAACTAGAACAAACAGAGTTGTTATCTCTGGGTTGTTGCCCGTGCCACGTGATAGTGAGATGAGGAATAAGGAGAGAGAGCATTTAAACACGTGGCTACAGGGATGGTGCAGGCGGGAGGGATTCAGATTTTTGGATAACTGGGGCTCTTTCTGGGGAAGGTGGGACCTCTACAGACAGGATGGTCTACATCTGAACCTGAGGGGCACAAATATCCTGGGGGGAGATTTGTTAGTGCTCTTTGGGGGGGTTTAAACTAATGCAGCAGGGGCATGGGAACCTGGATTGTAGTTTTAGGGTAAGGGAGAATGAGAGTATAGAGGTCAGGAGCACAGATTTGACATCGCAGGAGGGGGCCAGTGTTCAGGTAGGTGGTTTGAAGTGTGTCTACTTCAATGCCAGGAGTATACGAAACAAGGTAGGGGAACTGGCAGCGTGGGTTGGTACCTGGGACTTCGATGTTGTGGCCATTTCGGAGACATGGATAGAGCAGGGACAGGAATGGATGTTGCAGGTTCCGGGGTTTAGGTGTTTTAGTAAGCTCAGAGAAGGAGGCAAAAGAGGGGGAGGTGTGGCGCTGCTAGTCAAGAGCAGTATTACGGTGGCGGAGAGGATGCTAGATGGGGACTCTTCTGCCGAGGTAGTATGGGCTGAAGTTAGAAACAGGAAAGGAGAGGTCACCCTGTTGGGAGTTTTTTATAGGCCTCCTAATAGTTCTAGGGATGTAGAGGAAAGGATGGCGAAGATGATTCTGGATATGAGCGAAAGTAACAGGGTATTTATTATGGGAGATTTTAACTTTCCAAATATTGACTGGAAAAGATATAGTTCGAGTACAATAGATGGGTAATTTTTTGTACAGTGTGTGCAGGAGGGTTTCCTGAAACAATATGTTGACAGGCCAACAAGAGGCGAGGCCACGTTGGATTTGGTTTTGGGTAATGAACCAGGCCAGGTGTTGGATTTGGAGGTAGGAGAGCACTTTGGGGACAGTGACCACAATTCGGTGACGTTTACGTTAATGATGGAAAGGGATAAGTATACACCGCAGGGCAAGAGTTATAGCTGGGGGAAGGGCAATTATGATGCCATTAGACGTGACTTGGGGGGGATAAGGTGGAGAAGTAGGCTGCAAGTGTTGGGCACACTAGATAAGTGGGGCTTGTTCAAGGATCAGCTACTGCGTGTTCTTGATAAGTATGTACCGGTCAGACAGGGAGGAAGGCTTCGAGCGAGGGAACCGTGGTTTACCAAGGAAGTGGAATCTCTTGTTAAGAAGAAGAAGGAGGCCTATGTGAAGATGAAGTGTGAAGTTTCGGTTGGGGCGATGGATAGTTACAAGAAAGCGAGGAAGGATCTAAAGAGAGAGCTAAGACGAGCAAGGAGGGGACATGAGAAGTATTTGGCAGGAAGGATCAAGGAAAACCCAAAAGCTTTCTATAGGTATGTCAGGAATAAGCGAATGACTAGGGAAAGAGTAGGACCAGTCAAGGACAGGGATGGGAAATTGTGTGTGGAGTCTGAAGAGATAGGCGAGATACTAAATGAATATTTTTCGACAGTATTCACTCAGGAAAAAGATAATGTTGTGGAGGAGAATGCTGAGCCCCAGGCTAATAGAATAGATGGCATTGAGGTACGTAGGGAAGAGGTGTTGGCAATTCTGGACAGGCTGAAAATAGATAAGTCCCCGGGACCTGATGGGATTTATCCTAGGATTCTATGGGAGGCCAGGGAAGAGATTGCTGGACCTTTGGCTTTGATTTTTATGTCATCATTGGCTACAGGAATAGTGCCAGAGGACTGGAGGACAGCAAATGTGGTCCCTTTGTTCAAAAAGGGGAGCAGAGACAACCCCGGCAACTATAGGCCGGTGAGCCTCACGTCTGTAGTGGGTAAAGTCTTGGAGGGGATTATAAGAGACAAGATTTATAATCATCTAGATAGGAATAATATGATCAGGGATAGTCAGCATGGCTTTGTGAAGGGTAGGTCATGCCTCACAAACCTTATTGAGTTCTTTGAGAAGGTGACTGAACAGGTAGACGAGGGTAGAGCAGTTGATGTGGTGTATATGGATTTCAGCAAAGCGTTTGATAAGGTTCCCCACGGTAGGCTATTGCAAAAAATACGGAGGCTGGGGATTGAGGGTGATTTAGAGATGTGGATCAGAAATTGGCTAGCTGAAAGAAGACAGAGGGTGGTGGTTGATGGGAAATGTTCAGAATGGAGTACAGTCACAAGTGGAGTACCACAAGGATCTGTTCTGGGGCCGTTGCTGTTTGTCATTTTTATCAATGACCTAGAGGAAGGCACAGAAGGGTGGGTGAGTAAATTTGCAGACGATACTAAAGTCGGTGGTGTTGTCGATAGTGTGGAAGGATGTAGCAGATTACAGAGGGATATAGATAAGCTGCAGAGCTGGGCCGAGAGGTGGCAAATGGAGTTTAATGTAGAGAAGTGTGAGGTGATTCACTTTGGAAGGAATAACAGGAATGCGGAATATTTGGCTAATGGTAAAGTTCTTGAAAGTGTGGATGAGCAGAGGGATCTAGGTGTCCATGTACATAGATCCCTGAAAGTTGCCACCCAGGTTGATAGGGTTGTGAAGAAGGCCTATGGAGTGTTGGCCTTTATTGGTAGAGGGATTGAGTTCCGGAGTCGGGAGGTCATGTTGCAGCTGTACAGAACTCTGGTACGGCCGCATTTGGAGTATTGCGTACAGTTCTGGTCACCGCATTATAGGAAGGACGTGGAGGCTTTGGAGCGGGTGCAGAGGAGATTTACCAGGATGTTGCCTGGTATGGAGGGAAAATCTTATGAGGAAAGGCTGATGGACTTGAGGTTGTTTTCGTTGGAGAGAAGAAGGTTAAGAGGAGACTTAATAGAGGCATACAAAATGATCAGGGGGTTGGATAGGGTGGACAGTGAGAGCCTTCTCCCGCGGATGGATATGGCTGGCACGAGGGGACATAACTTTAAACTGAGGGGTAATAGATATAGAACAGAGGTCAGAGGTAGGTTCTTTACGCAAAGAGTAGTGAGGCCGTGGAATGCCCTACCTGCTACAGTGGTGAACTCGCCAACATTGAGGGCATTTAAAAGTTTATTGGATAAACATATGGATGATAATGGCATAGTGTAGGTTGGATGGCTTTTGTTTCGGTGCAACATCGTGGGCCGAAGGGCCTGTACTGCGCTGTATTGTTCTATGTTCTATGTTCTATGTACACTGTCCCCATCAAACACTCCCAGGACAGGTACAGCACGGGGTTAGATACAGAGTAAAGCTCCCTCTACACTGTCCCCATCAAACACTCCCAGGACAGGTACAGCACGGGGTTCGATACAGAGTAAAGCTCCCTCTACACTGTCCCCATCAAACACTCCCAGGACAGGTACAGCACAGGGTTAGATGCAGAGTAAAGCTCCCTCTACACTGTCCCCATCAAACACTCCCAGGACAGGTACAGCACGGGTTAGATACAGAGTAAGAATTTCTCTCTGATGTTGACACGGTGACTGTTTCCTGCAAGGATTTGAATCCATTTTGGATTCAGTGTTTGGACTTGAATTTGTGTCGAACAAACTGTTTGTTCTGTGTAAGAGTGAAGAGAGTGATCAATGCTCGTGTTTGCCTCCCCTTCACCCAGATCTTTATTTTATTACAGGAACTTTGAATGTTTATGTGGAAGAAGAGACACAGGAGAAAAGGAAAGTGTGGAGTGAGCGTGTGGACCAGGGGCTGACATGGAGCCTCGGCAGAGTCAGCATTCAAACAGCACACAGCTGGAAGGTGATACCCTCTGACCGTCAAACACACTGACGCGATCTCCCCAATGACCCACTGTGTTCGCACACATCCTGATGTACTGGGTGACGTTTCACTTGTCAAAGAGGGCGTTACGGCTTCACAGTGGATAGCACTGCTGCCTCAGAGCGCCAGGGACCTGGGTTTCATTCCAACCCTGGGTGACTGTCTGTGTGGATTTTCAACTTCTCCCCGTGTCTTTCCCCCCACAGTCCAAAGGTGTGCAGGTTAGATGGATTGGCCGTGCTAATAGTGTCCAAACGGTTAGGTGGGGTAACCATGTTATGGCGATGCTGGAGTGGGGACTGGGGCTGTGAGAGGGACAGGCGCTGTGACAGGGACAGGCGCTGTGACAGGGACAGGGGCTGCGACAGGGACAGGGGCTGTGACGGGGACAGGCGCTGTGACAGGGACAGGCGCTGTGACAGGGACAGGGGCTGTGACGGGGACAGGCGCTGTGACAGGGACAGGCGCTGCGACAGGGACAGGGGCTGTGACGGGGACAGGCGCTGTGACAGGGACAGGGGCTGTGACGGGGACAGGCGCTGTGACAGGGACAGGCGCTGTGACAGGGACAAGGGCTGTGACAGGGACAAGGGCTGCGACAGGGACAGGGGCTGCGACAGGGACAGGGGCTGCGACAGGAACAGGGGCTGCGACAGGGACAGGGGCTGCGACAGGGACAGGGGCTGTGACGGGGACAGGCGCTGGGACAGGGACAGGCGCTGCGACAGGGACAGGGGCTGCGACAGGGACAGGGGCTGTGACAGGGACAAGGGCTGCGACAGGGACAGGGGCTGCGACAGGGACAGGGGCTGCGACAGGGACAGGGGCTGCGACAGGGACAGGGGCTGCGACAGGGACAGGGGCTGTGACGGGGACAGGCGCTGTGACAGGGACAGGCGCTGTGACAGGGACAGGCGCTGCGACAGGGACAGGGGCTGCGACAGGGACAGGGGCTGTGACAGGGACAAGGGCTGCGACAGGGACAGGGGCTGTGACAGGGACAAGGGCTGCGACAGGGACAGGGGCTGCGACAGGGACAGGGGCTGCGACAGGGACAGGGGCTGCGACAGGGACAGGGGCTGCGACAGGGACAGGGGCTGTGACGGGGACAGGCGCTGTGACAGGGACAGGCGCTGCGACAGGGACAGGGGCTGCGACAGGGACAGGGGCTGTGACAGGGACAAGGGCTGCGACAGGGACAGGGGCTGCGACAGGGACAGGGGCTGCGACAGGGACAGGGGCTGCGACAGGGACAGGGGCTGCGACAGGGACAGGGGCTGTGACGGGGACAGGCGCTGTGACAGGGACAGGCGCTGTGACAGGGACAGGCGCTGCGACAGGGACAGGGGCTGCGACAGGGACAGGGGCTGTGACAGGGACAAGGGCTGCGACAGGGACAGGGGCTGTGACAGGGACAGGCGCTGTGACAGGGACAGGGGCTGTGACGGGGACAGGCGCTGTGACGGGGACAGGGGCTGTGACAGGGACAGGGGCTGTGACAGGGACAGGGGCTGTGACAGGGACAGGGGCTGTGACGGGGACAGGCGCTGTGACGGGGACAGGGGCTGTGACAGGGACAGGGGCTGTGACAGGGACAGGGGCTGTGACGGGGACAGGGGCTGTGACAGGGACAGGGGCTGTGACAGGGACAGGCGCTGTGACAGGGACAGGCGCTATGACAGGGACAGGGGCTGTGACAGGGACAGGCGCTGTGACAGGGACAGGGGCTGTGACGGGGACAGGGGCTGTGACGGGGACAGGGGCTGTGACGGGGACAGGCGCTGTGACAGGGAGAGGGGCTGTGAATGGGGACTGGGGCTGTGACAGGGACAGGGGCTGTGACAGGGACAGGCGCTGTGACAGGGACAGGGGCTGTGACAGGGACAGGGGATGTGACAGGGACAGGGGCTGTGACAGGGACAGGGGCTGTGACGGGGACAGGCGATGTGACGGGGACAGGGGCTGTGACGGGGACAGGCGCTGTGACGGACAGGGGCTGTGACAGGGACAGGGGCTGTGACGGGGACAGGGGCTGTGACAGGGACAGGGGCTGTGACAGGGACAGGGGCTGTGACGGGGACAGGGGCTGTGACGGGGACAGGGGCTGTGACAGGGACAGGGGCTGTGAATGGGGACAGGGGCTGTGAATGGGACAGGGGCTGTGAATGGGGACAGGGGCTGTGACGGGGACAGGGGCTGTGACGGGGACAGGCGCTGTGACAGGGAGAGGGGCTGTGACAGGGACAGGCGCTGTGACAGGGACAGGAGCTGTGACGGAGACAGGGGCTGTGACAGGGACAGGGGCTGTGAATGGGGACAGGGGCTGTGACAGGGACAGGGGCTGTGACGGGGACAGGGGCTGTGAATGGGGACAGGGGCTGTGACAGGGACAGGGGCTGTGACGGGGACAGGGGCTGTGAATGGGGACAGGCGCTGTGACAGGGACAGGGGCTGTGACGGGGACAGGAGCTGTGACGGGGACAGGGGCTGTGACAGGGACAGGGGCTGTGAATGGGGACAGGGGCTGTGACAGGGACAGGGGCTGTGACGGGGACAGGGGCTGTGAATGGGGACAGGGGCTGTGACAGGGACAGGGGCTGTGACGGGGACAGGGGCTGTGAATGGGGACAGGCGCTGTGACAGGGACAGGGGCTGTGACGGGGACAGGAGCTGTGACGGGGACAGGGGCTGTGACGGGGACAGGGGCTGTGACGGGGACAGGGGCTGTGACGGGGACAGGGGCTGTGACAGGGACAGGGGCTGTGACGGGGACAGGGGCTGTGACGGGGACAGGGGCTGTGACAGGGACAGGGGCTGTGACGGGGACAGGCGCTGTGAATGGGGACAGGGGCTGTGACGGGGACAGGGGCTGTGACGGGGACAGGGGCTGTGACGGGGACAGGGGCTGTGACGGGGACAGGGGCTGTGACAGGGACAGGGGCTGTGACGGGGACAGGCGCTGTGACGGGGACAGGCGCTGTGACAGGGACAGGCGCTGTGACGGGGACAGGGGCTGTGACGGGGTCAGGGGCTGTGACAGGGACAGGGGCTGTGACAGGGACAGGGGCTGTGACGGGGACAGGGGCTGTGACGGGGACAGGGGCTGTGACAGGGACAGGGGCTGTGACAGGGACAGGGGCTGTGACGGGGACAGGGGCTGTGAATGGGGACAGGGGCTGTGACAGGGACAGGGGCTGTGACAGGGACAGGGGCTGTGACGGGGACAGGGGCTGTGACGGGGACAGGGGCTGTGACAGGGACAGGGGCTGTGACGGGGACAGGGGCTGTGACAGGGACAGGGGCTGTGACGGGGACAGGGGCTGTGACGGGGACACGGGCTGTGACGGGGACAGGGGCTGTGACAGGGACAGGGGCTGTGACAGGGACAGGGGCTGTGACGGGGACAGGGGCTGTGACGGGGACAGGGGCTGTGACGGGGACAGGGGCTGTGACGGGGACAGGGGCTGTGACGGGGACACGGGCTGTGACGGGGACAGGGGCTGTGACAGGGACAGGGGCTGTGACGGGGACAGGCGCTGTGACAGGGACAGGGGCTGTGACAGGGACAGGGGCTGTGACAGGGACAGGCGCTGTGACAGGGACAGGGGCTGTGACGGGGACAGGCGCTGTGACAGGGACAGGGGCTGTGACAGGGACCGGCGCTGTGACAGGGACAGGGGCTGTGACGGGGACAGGCGCTGTGACAGGGAGAGGGGCTGTGAATGGGGACAGACGCTGTGACAGGGACAGGGGCTGTGACAGGGACAGGGGCTGTGACGGGGACAGGCGCTGTGACGGGGACAGGGGCTGTGACGGGGACAGGCGCTGTGACGGGGACAGGGGCTGTGACAGGGACAGGGGCTGTGACAGGGACAGGGGCTGTGACAGGGACAGGGGCTGTGACAGGGACAGGGGCTGTGACAGGGACAGGGGCTGTGACAGGGAGAGGGGCTGTGACGGGGACAGGGGCTGTGACGGGGACAGGCGCTGTGACAGGGACATGGGCTGTGAATGGGGACAGGGGCTGTGACGGGGACAGGGGCTGTGACGGGGACAGGGGCTGTGACAGGGACAGGGGCTGTGACGGGGACAGGCGCTGTGACAGGGAGAGGGGCTGTGAATGGGGACTGGGGCTGTGACAGGGACAGGGGCTGTGAATGGGGACAGGGGCTGTGACAGGGACAGGGGCTGTGACAGGGACAGGGGCTGTGACGGGGACAGGGGCTGTGAATGGGGACAGGGGCTGTGACGGGGACAGGGGCTGTGACGGGGACAGGGGCTGTGACGGGGACAGGGGCTGTGACAGGGACAGGGCCTGTGACGGGGACAGGGGCTGTGACGGGGACAGGGGCTGTGAATGGGGACAGGGGCTGTGACGGGGACAGGGGCTGTGACGGGGACAGGCGCTGTGACAGGGAGAGGGGCTGTGACAGGGACAGGCGCTGTGACAGGGACAGGGGCTGTGACGGGGACAGGGGATGTGAATGGGGACAGGGGCTGTGACAGTGACAGGGGCTGTGACAGGGACAGGGGCTGTGACGGGGACAGGGGCTGTGACAGGGACAGGGGCTGTGACGGGGACAGGGGCTGTGAATGGGGACAGGGGCTGTGACGGGGACAGGGGCTGTGACGGGGACAGGCGCTGTGACAGGGAGAGGGGCTGTGACAGGGACAGGCGCTGTGACAGGGACAGGGGCTGTGACGGGGACAGGGGATGTGAATGGGGACAGGGGCTGTGACAGTGACAGGGGCTGTGACAGGGACAGGGGCTGTGACGGGGACAGGGGCTGTGACAGGGACAGGCGCTGTGACAGGGACAGGGGCTGTGACAGGGACAGGGGCTGTGACGGGGACAGGGGCAGTGACAGGGACAGGGGCTGTGACAGGGACAGGGGCTGTGACGGGGACAGGGGCTGTGACGGGGACAGGCGCTGTGACAGGGACAGGGGCTGTGACAGGGACAGGAGCTGTGACGGGGACAGGCGCTGTGACAGGGACAGGGGCTGTGAATGGGGACAGGGGCTGTGACGGGGACAGGGGCTGTGACGGGGACAGGCGCTGTGACAGGGACAGGGGCTGTGAATGGGGACAGGGGCTGTGACGGGGACAGGGGCTGTGACGGGGACAGGGGCTGTGACAGGGACAGGGGCTGTGACGGGGACAGGCGCTGTGACGGGTACAGGGGCTGTGACAGGGAGAGGGGCTGTGAATGGGGACAGGGGCTGTGAATGGGGACTGGGGCTGTGACAGGGACAAGGGCTGTGAATGGGGACAGGGGCTGTGAATGGGGACTGGGGCTGTGACAGGGACAGGGGCTGTGACAGGGACAGGGGCTGTGAATGGGGACAGGGGCTGTGACGGGGACAGGGGCTGTGAAGGGGACAGGGGCTGTGACGGGGACGGGGGCTGTGAATGGGGACAGGGGCTGTGACGGGGACAGGGGCTGTGAATGGGGACAGGGGCTGTGACGGGGACAGGGGCTGTGAATGGGGACAGGGGCTGTGACGGGGACAGGGGCTGTGACGGGGACAAGCGCTGTGACAGGGAGAGGGGCTGTGACAGGGACAGGCGCTGTGACAGGGACAGGGGCTGTGACGGGGACAGGGGCTGTGACGGGGACAGGGGCTGTGAATGGGGACAGGGGCTGTGACAGGGACAGGGGCTGTGAATGGGGACAGGGGCTGTGAATGGGGACAGGGGCTGTAACGGGGACAGGGGCTGTGAATGGGGACAGGGGCTGTGACAGGGACAGGGGCTGTGACGAGGACAGGGGCTGTGAATAGGGACAGGGGCTGTGACGGGGACAGGGGCTGTGACAGGGACAGGGGCTGTGACAGGGACAGGGGCTGTGACGGGGACAGGGGCTGTGACAGGGACAGGGGCTGTGACAGGGACAGGGGCTGTGACGGGGACAGGGGCTGTGACGGGGACAGGGGCTGTGACGGGGACAGGGGCTGTGACGGGGACAGGGGCTGTGACGGGGACACGGGCTGTGACGGGGACAGGGGCTGTGACAGGGACAGGGGCTGTGACGGGGACAGGCGCTCTGACAGGGACAGGGGCTGTGACAGGGACAGGGGCTGTGACAGGGACAGGCGCTGTGACAGGGACAGGGGCTGTGACGGGGACAGGCGCTGTGACAGGGACAGGGGCTGTGACAGGGACAGAGGCTGTGACGGGGACAGGCGCTGTGACAGGGACAGGGGCTGTGACAGGGACAGGGGCTGTGACGGGGACAGGCGCTGTGACGGGGACAGGGGCTGTGACGGGGACAGGCGCTGTGACGGGGACAGGGGCTGTGACAGGGACAGGGGCTGTGACAGGGACAGGGGCTGTGACAGGGACAGGGGCTGTGACAGGGACAGGGGCTGTGACAGGGAGAGGGGCTGTGACGGGGACAGGGGCTGTGACGGGGACAGGCGCTGTGACAGGGACAGGGGCTGTGAATGGGGACAGGGGCTGTGACGGGGACAGGGGCTGTGACAGGGACAGGGGCTGTGACGGGGACAGGCGCTGTGACAGGGAGAGGGGCTGTGAATGGGGACTGGGGCTGTGACAGGGACAGGGGCTGTGAATGGGGACAGGGGCTGTGACAGGGACAGGGGCTGTGACAGGGACAGGGGCTGTGACGGGGACAGGGGCTGTGACGGGGACAGGGGCTGTGACGGGGACAGGGGCTGTGACAGGGACAGGGGCTGTGACGGGGACAGGGGCTGTGACGGGGACAGGGGCTGTGACAGGGACAGGGGCTGTGACGGGGACAGGGGCTGTGACAGGGACAGGCGCTGTGAATGGGGACAGGGGCTGTGACAGGGAGAGGGGCTGTGACAGGGACAGGCGCTGTGACAGGGACAGGGGCTGTGACGGGGACAGGCGCTGTGACAGGGAGAGGGGCTGTGAATGGGGACTGGGGCTGTGACAGGGACAGGGGCTGTGAATGGGGACAGGGGCTGTGACAGGGACAGGGGCTGTGACAGGGACAGGGGCTGTGACGGGGACAGGGGCTGTGACGGGGACAGGGGCTGTGACGGGGACAGGGGCTGTGACAGGGACAGGGGCTGTGACGGGGACAGGGGCTGTGACGGGGACAGGGGCTGTGACAGGGACAGGGGCTGTGACGGGGACAGGGGCTGTGACAGGGACAGGCGCTGTGAATGGGGACAGGGGCTGTGACAGGGAGAGGGGCTGTGACAGGGACAGGCGCTGTGACAGGGACAGGGGCTGTGACGGGGACAGGGGCTGTGAATGGGGACAGGGGCTGTGACAGGGACAGGGGCTGTGACAGGGACAGGGGCTGTGACGGGGACAGGGGCTGTGACAGGGACAGGCGCTGTGACAGGGACAGGGGCTGTGACAGGGACAGGGGCTGTGACGGGGACAGGGGCTGTGACAGGGACAGGGGCTGTGACAGGGACAGGGGCTGTGACGGGGACAGGGGCTGTGACGGGGACAGGCGCTGTGACAGGGACAGGGGCTGTGACAGGGACAGGGGCTGTGATGGGGACAGGCGCTGTGACAGGGCCAGGGGCTGTGAATGGGGACAGGGGCTGTGACGGGGACAGGGGCTGTGACGGGGACAGGGGCTGTGACAGGGACAGGGGCTGTGACGGGGACAGGCGCTGTGACAGGGAGAGGGGCTGTGAATGGGGACTGGGGCTGTGACAGGGACAGGGGCTGTGAATGGGGACAGGGGCTGTGACAGGGACAGGGGCTGTGACAGGGACAGGGGCTGTGACGGGGACAGGGGCTGTGACAGGGACAGGGGCTGTGACGGGGACAGGCGCTGTGACAGGGACAGGGGCTGTGAATGGGGACAGGGGCTGTGACGGGGACAGGGGCTGTGACAGGGACAGGGGCTGTGACGGGGACAGGCGCTGTGACAGGGAGAGGGGCTGTGAATGGGGACTGGGGCTGTGACAGGGACAGGGGCTGTGAATGGGGACAGGGGCTGTGACAGGGACAGGGGCTGTGACAGGGACAGGGGCTGTGACGGGGACAGGGGCTGTGACGGGGACAGGGGCTGTGACGGGGACAGGGACTGTGACGGGGACAGGGGCTGTGACAGGGACAGGGGCTGTGACGGGGACAGGGGCTGTGACGGGGACAGGGGCTGTGACAGGGACAGGGGCTGTGACGGGGACAGGGGCTGTGACAGGGACAGGCGCTGTGAATGGGGACAGGGGCTGTGACAGGGAGAGGGGCTGTGACAGGGACAGGCGCTGTGACAGGGACAGGGGCTGTGACGGGGACAGGGGCTGTGAATGGGGACAGGGGCTGTGACAGGGACAGGGGCTGTGACAGGGACAGGGGCTGTGACGGGGACAGGGGCTGTGACAGGGACAGGCGCTGTGACAGGGACAGGGGCTGTGACAGGGACAGGGGCTGTGACGGGGAAAGGGGCTGTGACAGGGACAGGGGCTGTGACAGGGACAGGGGCTGTGACGGGGACAGGGGCTGTGACGGGGACAGGCGCTGTGACAGGGACAGGGGCTGTGACAGGGACAGGGGCTGTGATGGGGACAGGCGCTGTGACAGGGACAGGGGCTGTGAATGGGGACAGGGGCTGTGACGGGGACAGGGGCTGTGACGGGGACAGGCGCTGTGACGGGGACAGGCGCTGTGACAGGGACAGGGGCTGTGAATGGGGACAGGGGCTGTGACGGGGACAGGGGCTGTGACGGGGTCAGGGGCTGTGACAGGGACAGGGGCTGTGACGGGGACAGGCGCTGTGACAGGGAGAGGGGCTGTGAATGGGGACAGGGGCTGTGAATGGGGACTGGGGCTGTGACAGGGACAGGGGCTGTGAATGGGGACAGGGGCTGTGAATGGGGACTGGGGCTGTGACAGGGACAGGGGCTGTGACAGGGACAGGGGCTGTGAATGGGGACAGGGGCTGTGACGGGGACAGGGGCTGTGACGGGGACAGGGGCTGTGACGGGGACAGGGGCTGTGACGGGGACAGGGGCTGTGAATGGGGACAGGGGCTGTGACGGGGACAGGGGCTGTGAATGGGGACAGGGGCTGTGACGGGGACAGGGGCTGTGACGGGGACAGGGGCTGTGACGGGGACAGGCGCTGTGACAGGGAGAGGGGCTGTGACAGGGACAGGCGCTGTGACAGGGACAGGGGCTGTGACGGGGACAGGGGCTGTGACGGGGACAGGGGCTGTGAATGGGGACAGGGGCTGTGACAGGGACAGGGGCTGTGAATGGGGACAGGGGCTGTGACGGGGACAGGGGCTGTGAATGGGGACAGGGGCTGTGACAGGGACAGGGGCTGTGACGAGGACAGGGGCTGTGACGGGGACAGGGGCTGTGAATAGGGACAGGGGCTGTGACGGGGACAGGGGCTGTGACGGGGACAGGGGCTGTGAATGGGGACAGGGGCTGTGACAGGGACAGGGGCTGTGAATGGGGACAGGGGCTGTGACGGGGACAGGGGCTGTGAATGGGGACAGGGGCTGTGACAGGGACAGGGGCTGTGACGGGGACAGGGGCTGTGACAGGGACAGGGGCTGTGACCGGGACAGGGGCTGTGACGGGGACAGGGGCTGTGACGGGGACACGGGCTGTGACGGGGACAGGGGCTGTGACAGGGACAGGGGCTGTGACGGGGACAGGGGCTGTGACAGGGACAGGGGCTGTGACGGGGACAGGGGCTGTGACAGGGACAGGGGCTGTGACGGGGACAGGGGCTGTGACAGGGACAGGGGCTGTGACAGGGACAGGGGCTGTGACGGGGAAATGGGCTGTGACGGGGACAGGGGCTGTGACAGGGACAGGGGCTGTGAATGGGGACAGGGGCTGTGACAGGAACAGGGGCTCTGACGGGGACAGGGGCTGTGACGGGGACAGGGGCTGTGAATGGGGACAGGGGCTGTGACAGGGACAGGGGCTGTGACGGGGACAGGGGCTGTGACGGGGACAGGGGCTGTGAATGGGGACAGGGGCTGTGACGGGGACAGGGGCTGTGACGGGGACAGGGGCTGTGACGGGGACAGGGGCTGTGACGGGGACAGGGGCTGTGACAGGGACAGGGGCTGTGACGGGGACAGGCGCTGTGACGGGGACAGGCGCTGTGACAGGGACAGGCGCTGTGACGGGGACAGGGGCTGTGACGGGGTCAGGGGCTGTGACAGGGACAGGGGCTGTGACAGGGACAGGGGCTGTGACGGGGACAGGGGCTGTGACGGGGACAGGGGCTGTGACAGGGACAGGGGCTGTGACAGGGACAGGGGCTGTGACGGGGACAGGGGCTGTGAATGGGGACAGGGGCTGTGACAGGGACAGGGGCTGTGACAGGGACAGGGGCTGTGACGGGGACAGGGGCTGTGACGGGGACAGGGGCTGTGACAGGGACAGGGGCTGTGACGGGGACAGGGGCTGTGACAGGGACAGGGGCTGTGACGGGGACAGGGGCTGTGACGGGGACACGGGCTGTGACGGGGACAGGGGCTGTGACAGGGACAGGGGCTGTGACAGGGACAGGGGCTGTGACGGGGACAGGGGCTGTGACGGGGACAGGGGCTGTGACGGGGACAGGGGCTGTGACGGGGACAGGGGCTGTGACGGGGACACGGGCTGTGACGGGGACAGGGGCTGTGACAGGGACAGGGGCTGTGACGGGGACAGGCGCTGTGACAGGGACAGGGGCTGTGACAGGGACAGGGGCTGTGACAGGGACAGGCGCTGTGACAGGGACAGGGGCTGTGACGGGGACAGGCGCTGTGACAGGGACAGGGGCTGTGACAGGGACCGGCGCTGTGACAGGGACAGGGGCTGTGACGGGGACAGGCGCTGTGACAGGGAGAGGGGCTGTGAATGGGGACAGACGCTGTGACAGGGACAGGGGCTGTGACAGGGACAGGGGCTGTGACGGGGACAGGCGCTGTGACGGGGACAGGGGCTGTGACGGGGACAGGCGCTGTGACGGGGACAGGGGCAGTGACAGGGACAGGGGCTGTGACAGGGACAGGGGCTGTGACAGGGACAGGGGCTGTGACAGGGACAGGGGCTGTGACAGGGACAGGGGCTGTGACAGGGAGAGGGGCTGTGACGGGGACAGGGGCTGTGACGGGGACAGGCGCTGTGACAGGGACATGGGCTGTGAATGGGGACAGGGGCTGTGACGGGGACAGGGGCTGTGACGGGGACAGGGGCTGTGACAGGGACAGGGGCTGTGACGGGGACAGGCGCTGTGACAGGGAGAGGGGCTGTGAATGGGGACTGGGGCTGTGACAGGGACAGGGGCTGTGAATGGGGACAGGGGCTGTGACAGGGACAGGGGCTGTGACAGGGACAGGGGCTGTGACGGGGACAGGGGCTGTGAATGGGGACAGGGGCTGTGACGGGGACAGGGGCTGTGACGGGGACAGGGGCTGTGACGGGGACAGGGGCTGTGACAGGGACAGGGCCTGTGACGGGGACAGGGGCTGTGACGGGGACAGGGGCTGTGAATGGGGACAGGGGCTGTGACGGGGACAGGGGCTGTGACGGGGACAGGCGCTGTGACAGGGAGAGGGGCTGTGACAGGGACAGGCGCTGTGACAGGGACAGGGGCTGTGACGGGGACAGGGGATGTGAATGGGGACAGGGGCTGTGACAGTGACAGGGGCTGTGACAGGGACAGGGGCTGTGACGGGGACAGGGGCTGTGACAGGGACAGGGGCTGTGACGGGGACAGGGGCTGTGAATGGGGACAGGGGCTGTGACGGGGACAGGGGCTGTGACGGGGACAGGCGCTGTGACAGGGAGAGGGGCTGTGACAGGGACAGGCGCTGTGACAGGGACAGGGGCTGTGACGGGGACAGGGGATGTGAATGGGGACAGGGGCTGTGACAGTGACAGGGGCTGTGACAGGGACAGGGGCTGTGACGGGGACAGGGGCTGTGACAGGGACAGGCGCTGTGACAGGGACAGGGGCTGTGACAGGGACAGGGGCTGTGACGGGGACAGGGGCAGTGACAGGGACAGGGGCTGTGACAGGGACAGGGGCTGTGACGGGGACAGGGGCTGTGACGGGGACAGGCG
The DNA here is from genome assembly GCF_047496885.1 of Scyliorhinus torazame. Taxonomy (NCBI): domain Eukaryota; kingdom Metazoa; phylum Chordata; class Chondrichthyes; order Carcharhiniformes; family Scyliorhinidae; genus Scyliorhinus; species Scyliorhinus torazame. The sequence continues at coordinate 39,700,039 of NC_092728.1, forward strand.
CTGTGACAGGGACAGGGGCTGTGACAGGGACAGGAGCTGTGACGGGGACAGGCGCTGTGACAGGGACAGGGGCTGTGAATGGGGACAGGGGCTGTGACGGGGACAGGGGCTGTGACGGGGACAGGCGCTGTGACAGGGACAGGGGCTGTGAATGGGGACAGGGGCTGTGACGGGGACAGGGGCTGTGACGGGGACAGGGGCTGTGACAGGGACAGGGGCTGTGACGGGGACAGGCGCTGTGACGGGTACAGGGGCTGTGACAGGGAGAGGGGCTGTGAATGGGGACAGGGGCTGTGAATGGGGACTGGGGCTGTGACAGGGACAAGGGCTGTGAATGGGGACAGGGGCTGTGAATGGGGACTGGGGCTGTGACAGGGACAGGGGCTGTGACAGGGACAGGGGCTGTGAATGGGGACAGGGGCTGTGACGGGGACAGGGGCTGTGAAGGGGACAGGGGCTGTGACGGGGACGGGGGCTGTGAATGGGGACAGGGGCTGTGACGGGGACAGGGGCTGTGAATGGGGACAGGGGCTGTGACGGGGACAGGGGCTGTGAATGGGGACAGGGGCTGTGACGGGGACAGGGGCTGTGACGGGGACAAGCGCTGTGACAGGGAGAGGGGCTGTGACAGGGACAGGCGCTGTGACAGGGACAGGGGCTGTGACGGGGACAGGGGCTGTGACGGGGACAGGGGCTGTGAATGGGGACAGGGGCTGTGACAGGGACAGGGGCTGTGAATGGGGACAGGGGCTGTGAATGGGGACAGGGGCTGTAACGGGGACAGGGGCTGTGAATGGGGACAGGGGCTGTGACAGGGACAGGGGCTGTGACGAGGACAGGGGCTGTGAATAGGGACAGGGGCTGTGACGGGGACAGGGGCTGTGACAGGGACAGGGGCTGTGACAGGGACAGGGGCTGTGACGGGGACAGGGGCTGTGACAGGGACAGGGGCTGTGACAGGGACAGGGGCTGTGACGGGGACAGGGGCTGTGACGGGGACAGGGGCTGTGACGGGGACAGGGGCTGTGACGGGGACAGGGGCTGTGACGGGGACACGGGCTGTGACGGGGACAGGGGCTGTGACAGGGACAGGGGCTGTGACGGGGACAGGCGCTCTGACAGGGACAGGGGCTGTGACAGGGACAGGGGCTGTGACAGGGACAGGCGCTGTGACAGGGACAGGGGCTGTGACGGGGACAGGCGCTGTGACAGGGACAGGGGCTGTGACAGGGACAGAGGCTGTGACGGGGACAGGCGCTGTGACAGGGACAGGGGCTGTGACAGGGACAGGGGCTGTGACGGGGACAGGCGCTGTGACGGGGACAGGGGCTGTGACGGGGACAGGCGCTGTGACGGGGACAGGGGCTGTGACAGGGACAGGGGCTGTGACAGGGACAGGGGCTGTGACAGGGACAGGGGCTGTGACAGGGAGAGGGGCTGTGACGGGGACAGGGGCTGTGACGGGGACAGGCGCTGTGACAGGGACAGGGGCTGTGAATGGGGACAGGGGCTGTGACGGGGACAGGGGCTGTGACAGGGACAGGGGCTGTGACGGGGACAGGCGCTGTGACAGGGAGAGGGGCTGTGAATGGGGACTGGGGCTGTGACAGGGACAGGGGCTGTGAATGGGGACAGGGGCTGTGACAGGGACAGGGGCTGTGACAGGGACAGGGGCTGTGACGGGGACAGGGGCTGTGACGGGGACAGGGGCTGTGACGGGGACAGGGGCTGTGACGGGGACAGGGGCTGTGACAGGGACAGGGGCTGTGACGGGGACAGGGGCTGTGACGGGGACAGGGGCTGTGACAGGGACAGGGACTGTGACGGGGACAGGGGCTGTGACAGGGACAGGCGCTGTGAATGGGGACAGGGGCTGTGACAGGGAGAGGGGCTGTGACAGGGACAGGCGCTGTGACAGGGACAGGGGCTGTGACGGGGACAGGCGCTGTGACAGGGAGAGGGGCTGTGAATGGGGACTGGGGCTGTGACAGGGACAGGGGCTGTGAATGGGGACAGGGGCTGTGACAGGGACAGGGGCTGTGACAGGGACAGGGGCTGTGACGGGGACAGGGGCTGTGACGGGGACAGGGGCTGTGACGGGGACAGGGGCTGTGACAGGGACAGGGGCTGTGACGGGGACAGGGGCTGTGACGGGGACAGGGGCTGTGACAGGGACAGGGGCTGTGACGGGGACAGGGGCTGTGACAGGGACAGGCGCTGTGAATGGGGACAGGGGCTGTGACAGGGAGAGGGGCTGTGACAGGGACAGGCGCTGTGACAGGGACAGGGGCTGTGACGGGGACAGGGGCTGTGAATGGGGACAGGGGCTGTGACAGGGACAGGGGCTGTGACAGGGACAGGGGCTGTGACGGGGACAGGGGCTGTGACAGGGACAGGCGCTGTGACAGGGACAGGGGCTGTGACAGGGACAGGGGCTGTGACGGGGACAGGGGCTGTGACAGGGACAGGGGCTGTGACAGGGACAGGGGCTGTGACGGGGACAGGGGCTGTGACGGGGACAGGCGCTGTGACAGGGACAGGGGCTGTGACAGGGACAGGGGCTGTGATGGGGACAGGCGCTGTGACAGGGCCAGGGGCTGTGAATGGGGACAGGGGCTGTGACGGGGACAGGGGCTGTGACGGGGACAGGGGCTGTGACAGGGACAGGGGCTGTGACGGGGACAGGCGCTGTGACAGGGAGAGGGGCTGTGAATGGGGACTGGGGCTGTGACAGGGACAGGGGCTGTGAATGGGGACAGGGGCTGTGACAGGGACAGGGGCTGTGACAGGGACAGGGGCTGTGACGGGGACAGGGGCTGTGACAGGGACAGGGGCTGTGACGGGGACAGGCGCTGTGACAGGGACAGGGGCTGTGAATGGGGACAGGGGCTGTGACGGGGACAGGGGCTGTGACAGGGACAGGGGCTGTGACGGGGACAGGCGCTGTGACAGGGAGAGGGGCTGTGAATGGGGACTGGGGCTGTGACAGGGACAGGGGCTGTGAATGGGGACAGGGGCTGTGACAGGGAGAGGGGCTGTGACAGGGACAGGCGCTGTGACAGGGACAGGGGCTGTGACGGGGACAGGGGCTGTGAATGGGGACAGGGGCTGTGACAGGGACAGGGGCTGTGACAGGGACAGGGGCTGTGACGGGGACAGGGGCTGTGACAGGGACAGGCGCTGTGACTGGGACAGGGGCTGTGACAGGGACAGGGGCTGTGACGGGGAAAGGGGCTGTGACAGGGACAGGGGCTGTGACAGGGACAGGGGCTGTGACGGGGACAGGGGCTGTGACGGGGACAGGCGCTGTGACAGGGACAGGGGCTGTGACAGGGACAGGGGCTGTGATGGGGACAGGCGCTGTGACAGGGACAGGGGCTGTGAATGGGGACAGGGGCTGTGACGGGGACAGGGGCTGTGACGGGGACAGGCGCTGTGACGGGGACAGGCGCTGTGACAGGGACAGGGGCTGTGAATGGGGACAGGGGCTGTGACGGGGACAGGGGCTGTGACGGGGTCAGGGGCTGTGACAGGGACAGGGGCTGTGACGGGGACAGGCGCTGTGACAGGGAGAGGGGCTGTGAATGGGGACAGGGGCTGTGAATGGGGACTGGGGCTGTGACAGGGACAGGGGCTGTGAATGGGGACAGGGGCTGTGAATGGGGACTGGGGCTGTGACAGGGACAGGGGCTGTGACAGGGACAGGGGCTGTGAATGGGGACAGGGGCTGTGACGGGGACAGGGGCTGTGACGGGGACAGGGGCTGTGACGGGGACAGGGGCTGTGACGGGGACAGGGGCTGTGAATGGGGACAGGGGCTGTGACGGGGACAGGGGCTGTGAATGGGGACAGGGGCTGTGACGGGGACAGGGGCTGTGACGGGGACAGGGGCTGTGACGGGGACAGGCGCTGTGACAGGGAGAGGGGCTGTGACAGCGACAGGCGCTGTGACAGGGACAGGGGCTGTGACGGGGACAGGGGCTGTGACGGGGACAGGGGCTGTGAATGGGGACAGGGGCTGTGACAGGGACAGGGGCTGTGAATGGGGACAGGGGCTGTGACGGGGACAGGGGCTGTGAATGGGGACAGGGGCTGTGACAGGGACAGGGGCTGTGACGAGGACAGGGGCTGTGACGGGGACAGGGGCTGTGAATAGGGACAGGGGCTGTGACGGGGACAGGGGCTGTGACGGGGACAGGGGCTGTGAATGGGGACAGGGGCTGTGACAGGGACAGGGGCTGTGAATGGGGACAGGGGCTGTGACGGGGACAGGGGCTGTGAATGGGGACAGGGGCTGTGACAGGGACAGGGGCTGTGACGGGGACAGGGGCTGTGACAGGGACAGGGGCTGTGACCGGGACAGGGGCTGTGACGGGGACAGGGGCTGTGACGGGGACACGGGCTGTGACGGGGACAGGGGCTGTGACAGGGACAGGGGCTGTGACGGGGACAGGGGCTGTGACAGGGACAGGGGCTGTGACGGGGACAGGGGCTGTGACAGGGACAGGGGCTGTGACGGGGACAGGGGCTGTGACAGGGACAGGGGCTGTGACAGGGACAGGGGCTGTGACGGGGAAATGGGCTGTGACGGGGACAGGGGCTGTGACAGGGACAGGGGCTGTGAATGGGGACAGGGGCTGTGACAGGAACAGGGGCTCTGACGGGGACAGGGGCTGTGACGGGGACAGGGGCTGTGAATGGGGACAGGGGCTGTGACAGGGACAGGGGCTGTGACGGGGACAGGGGCTGTGACGGGGACAGGGGCTGTGAATGGGGACAGGGGCTGTGAATGGGGACAGGGGCTGTGACGGGGACAGGGGCTGTGACAGGGACAGGGGCTGTGACAGGGACAGGGGCTGTGACAGGGACAGGGGCTGTGACAGGGACAGGGGCTGTGACAGGGACAGGGGCTGTGACGGGGACAGGGGCTGTGACGGGGACAGGGGCTGTGACAGGGACAGGGGCTGTGACGGGGACAGGGGCTGTGACAGGGACAGGGGCTGTGACAGGGACAGGGGCTGCGGCAAGGACAGGCGCTGTGACAGGGAGAGGGGCTGTGACGGGGACAGGGGCTGTGACGGGGACAGGGGCTGTGACGGGGACAGGGGCTGCGACAGGGAGAGGGGCTGTGAAGGGGACAGGGGCTGTGACAGGGACAGGGGCTGTGACGGGGACAGGGGCTGTGACAGGGACAGGGGCTGTGACAGGGACAGGGTCTGTGACGGGGACAGGGACTGTGACGGGGACAGGGGCTGTGACAGGGACAGGCGCTGTGACAGGGACAGGCGCTGTGACAGGGACAGGCGCTGTGACAGGGACAGTGGCTGTGACAGGGACAGCGGCTGTGAATGGGGACAGGGGCTGTGACGGGGACAGGGGCTGTGACAGGGACAGGGGCTGTGAATGGGGACAGGGGCTGTGACAGGGACAGGGGCTGTGAATGGGGACAGGGGCTGTGACAGGGACAGGGGCTGTGAATGGGGACAGGGACTGTGACGGGGACAGGGGCTGTGACGGGGACAGGGGCTGTGACGGGGACAGGGGCTGTGACAGGGACAGGGGCTGTGACGGGGACAGGGGCTGTGACGGGGACAGGGGCTGTGAGAGGGACAGGGGCTGTGACAGGGACAGGGGCTGTGACGGGGACAGGGGCTGTGACAGGGACAGGGGCTGTGACAGGGACAGGGGCTGTGACGGGGACAGGGGCTGTGACGGGGACAGGGGCTGTGACGGGGACAGGGGCTGTGACAGGGACAGGGGCTGTGACAGGGAGAGGGGCTGTGACAGGGACAGGGGCTGTGACGGGGACAGGGGCTGTGACAGGGACAGGGGCTGTGACGGGGACAGGGGCTGTGACGGGGACAGGGGCTGTGACAGGGACAGTGGCTGTGAATGGGGACAGGGGCTGTGACAGGGACAGGGGCTGTGACAGGGACAGGGGCTGTGACAGGGACAGGGGCTGTGAATGGGGACAGGGGCTGTGACAGGGACAGGGGCTGTGACGGGGACAGGGGCTGTGACAGGGACAGGGGCTGTGAATTGGGACAGGGGCTGTGACGGACAGGGGCTGTGACAGGGACAGGGGCTGTGACAGGGACAGGGGCTGTGACAGGGACAGGGGCTGTGACGGGGACAGGGGCTGTGACAGGGACAGGGGCTGTGACAGGGACAGGGGCTGTGAATGGGGACAGGGGCTGTGACGGGGACAGGGGCTGTGACGGGGACAGGGGCTGTGACGGGGACAGGGGCTGTGACGGGGACAGGGGCTGTGACGGGGACAGGGGCTGTGACGGGGACAGGGGCTGTGACAGGGACAGGGGCTGTGACGGGGACAGGGGCAGTGACCGGGACAGGGGCTGTGAATGGGGACAGGGGCTGTGAATGGGGACAGGGGCTGTGACAGGGACAGGGGCTGTGACCGGGACAGGGGCTGTGACAGGGACAGGGGCTGTGACGGGGACAGGGGCTGTGACGGGGACAGGGGCTGTGACCGGGACAGGGGCTGTGAATGGGGACAGGGGCTGTGACGGGGACAGGGGCTGTGACGGGGACAGGGGCTGTGACGGGGACAGGGGCTGTGACGGGGACAGGGGCTGTGACGGGGACAGGGGCTGTGAATGGGGACAGGGGCTGTGACGGGGACAGGGGCTGTGACAGGGACAGGGGCTGTGAATGGGGACAGGGGCTGTGAATGGGGACAGGGGCTGTGACGGGGACAGGGGCTGTGACGGGGACAGGGGCTGTGACGGGGACAGGGGCTGTGACGGGGACAGGGGCTGTGACGGGGACAGGGGCTGTGACGGGGACAGGGGCTGTGAATGGGGACAGGGGCTGTGACGGACAGGGGCTGTGACAGGGACAGGGGCTGTGACGGGGACAGGGGCTGTGACGGGGACAGGGGCTGTGACGGGGACAGGGGCTGTGACGGGGACAGGGGCTGTGACGGGGACAGGGGCTGTGACGGGGACAGGGGCTGTGACAGGGACAGGGGCTGTGACAGGGACAGGGGCTGTGACGGGGACAGGGGCTGTGACAGGGACAGGGGCTGTGACAGGGACAGGGGCTGTGAACGGGGACAGGGGCTGTGACAGGGACAGGGGCTGTGACAGGGACAGGGGCTGTGACGGGGACAGGGGCTGTGACGGGGACAGGGGCTGTGACCGGGACAGGGGCTGTGAATGGGGACAGGGGCTGTGACGGGGACAGGGGCTGTGAATGGGACAGGGGCTGTGCCAGGGACAGGCGCTGTGACAGGGACAGGGGCTGTGACGGGGACAGGGGCTGTGACAGGGACAGGGGCTGTGACAGGGACAGGGGCTGTGAATAGGGACAGGGGCTGTGACGGGGACAGGGGCTGTGAATGGGGACAGGGGCTGTGACGGGGACAGGGGCTGTGACGGGGACAGGGGCTGTGAATGGGGACAGGGGCTGTGACAGGGACAGGGGCTGTGACGGGGACAGGGGCTGTGACGGGGACAGGGGCTGTGAATGGGGACAGGGGCTGTGACGGGGACAGGGGCTGTGACAGGGACAGGGGCTGTGACAGGGACAGGGGCTGTGAATGGGGACAGGGGCTGTGACAGGGACAGGGGCTGTGACAGGGACAGGGGCTGTGAATGGGGACAGGCGCTGTGACGGGGACAGGGGCTGTGAATGGGACAGGGGCTGTGCCAGGGACAGGCGCTGTGACAGGGACAGGGGCTGTGACGGGGACAGGGGCTGTGACAGGGACAGGGGCTGTGACAGGGACAGGGGCTGTGAATAGGGACAGGGGCTGTGACGGGGACAGGGGCTGTGAATGGGGACAGGGGCTGTGACGGAGACAGGGGCTGTGACGGGGACAGGGGCTGTGAATGGGGACAGGGGCTGTGACGGGGACAGGGGCTGTGAATGGGGACAGGGGCTGTGACAGGGACAGGGGCTGTGACGGGGACAGGGGCTGTGACAGGGACAGGGGCTGTGAATGGGGACAGGGGCTGTGACGGGGACAGGGGCTGTGAATGGGGACAGGTGCTGTGACAGGGACAGGGGCTGTGACGGGGACAGGGGCTGTGAATGGGGACAGGGGCTGTGAATGGGGACAGGGGCTGTGACAGGGACAGGGGCTGTGACGAGGACAGGCGCTGTGACAGGGACAGGGGCTGTGACGGGGACAGGGGCTGTGACGGGGACAGGGGCTGTGACAGGGAGAGGGGCTGTGACGGGGACAGGGGCTGTGAATGGGGACAGGGGCTGTGAATGGGGACAGGGGCTGTGAATGGGGACAGGCGCTGTGACAGGGACAGGGGCTGTGACGGGGACAGGGGCTGTGACAGGGACAGGGGCTGTGACGGGGACAGGGGCTGTGACAGGGACAGGGGCTGTGACAGGGACAGGGGCTGTGAATGGGGACAGGGGTTGTGAATGGGGACAGGGGCTGTGAATGGGGACAGGGGCTGTGACAGGGACAGGGGCTGTGAATGGGGACAGGCGCTGTGACAGGGACAGGGGCTGTGAATGGGGACAGGGGCTGTGAATGGGGACAGGGGCTGTGACAGGGACAGGGGCTGTGAATGGGGACAGGCGCTGTGACAGGGACAGGGGCTGTGAATGGGGACAGGCGCTGTGACAGGGACAGGGGCTGTGACGGGGACAGGGGCTGTGAATGGGGACAGGCGCTGTGACAGGGACAGGGGCTGTGATGGGGACAGGGGCTGTGAATGGGGACAGGGGCTGTGAATGGGGACAGGGGCTGTGAATGGGGACAGGGGCTGTGACAGGGACAGGCGCTGTGACAGGGACAGGAGCTGTGAATGGGGACAGGGGCTGTGAATGGGGACAGGGGCTGTGACAGGGACAGGGGCTGTGACAGGGACAGGGGCTGTGACAGGGACAGGCGCTGTGACAGGGACAGGCGCTGTGACAGGGACAGGGGCTGTGAATGGGGACAGGGGCTGTGAATGGGGACAGGGGCTGTGACAGGGACAGGGGCTGTGAATGGGGACAGGCGCTGTGACAGGGACAGGGGCTGTGAATGGGGACAGGGGCTGTGACAGGGACAGGCGCTGTGACAGGGACAGGGGCTGTGAATGGGGACAGGCGCTGTGACAGGGACAGGGGCTGTGACGGGGACAGGGGCTGTGAATGGGGACAGGGGCTGTGAATGGGGACAGGGGCTGTGAATGGGGACAGGGGCTGTGACAGGGACAGGCGCTGTGACAGGGACAGGGGCTGTGAATGGGGACAGGGGCTGTGAATGGGGACAGGGGCTGTGACAGGGACAGGCGCTGTGAATGGGGACAGGGGCTGTGAACGGGGACAGGGGCTGTGACAGGGACAGGGGCTGTGAATGGGGACAGGGGCTGTGACAGGGACAGGGGCTGTGAATGGGGACAGGGGCTGTGACAGGGACAGGGGCTGTGACGGGGACAGGGGATGTGACAGGGACAGGGGCTGTGACAGGGACAGGGGCTGTGAATGGTGACAGGGGCTGTGACAGGGACAGGGGCTGTGACGGGGACAGGGGCTGTGACGGGGACAGGGGATGTGACAGGGACAGGGGCTGTGACAGGGACAGGGGCTGTGACAGGGACAGGGGCTGTGAATGGGGACAGGGGCTGTGAATGGGGACAGGCGCTGTGACAGGGACAGGGGCTGTGAATGGGGACAGGGGCTGTGACAGGGACAAGGGCTGTGACAGGGACAGGCGCTGTGAATGGGGACAGGGGCTGTGACGGGGACAGGGGCTGTGACAGGGACAGGGGCTGTGACAGGGACAGGGGCTGTGAATGGGGACAGGGGCTGTGACAGGGACAGGGGCTGTGACGGGGACAGGGGCTGTGACAGGGACAGGGGATGTGACAGGGACAGGGGCTGTGACAGGGACAGGGGCTGTGAATGGGGACAGGGGCTGTGAATGGGGACAGGCGCTGTGACAGGGACAGGGGCTGTGAATGGGGACAGGGGCTGTGAATGGGGACAGGAGCTGTGACGGGGACAGGGGCTGTGACGGGGACAGGGGCTGTGACGGGGACAGGGGCTGTGACAGGGACAGGGGCTGTTACGGGGACAGGGGCTGTGAATGGGGACAGGGGCTGTGACGGGGACAGGGGCTGTGACGGGGACAGGGGCTGTGAATGGGGACAGGGGCTGTGACGGGGGCAGGGGCTGTGACAGGGACAGGGGCTGTGACGGGGACAGGGGCTGTGACGGGGACAGGGGCTGTGACGGGGACAGGGGCTGTGAATGGGGACAGGCGCTGTGACAGGGACAGGGGCTGTGACGGGGACAGGGGCTGTGAATGGGGACAGGCGCTGTGACAGGGACAGGGGCTGTGAATGGGGACAGGGGCTGTGACAGGGACAGGGGCTGTGACAGGGACAGGGGCTGTGACGGGGACAGGGGCTGTGACGGGGACAGGGGCTGTGACAGGGACAGGGGCTGTGACAGGGACAGGGGCTGTGACAGGGACAGGGGCTGTGAATGGGGACAGGGGCTGTGACAGGGACAGGGGCTGTGACAGGGACAGGGGCTGTGACGGGGACAGGGGCTGTGAATGGGGACAGGGGCTGTGAATGGGGACAGGGGCTGTGAATGGGGACAGGGGCTGTGAATGGGGACAGGGGCTGTGACGGGGACAGGGGCTGTGACGGGGACAGGGGCTGTGACGGGGACAGGGGCTGTGACGGGGACAGGGGCTGTGACGGGGACAGGGGTTCTGAATGGGGACAGGGGCTGTGACGGGGACAGGGGCTGTGACGGGGACAGGGGCTGTGAATGGGGACAGGGGCTGTGACGGGGACAGGCGCTGTGACAGGGACAGGGGCTGTGACGGACAGGGGCTGTGAATGGGGACTGTGGTGCGGGCTGTGATGTGGTCTCGCCCACTCACTGCTCTACCACTGCTTCCCCAAGCCTTCCCAATGGGAGAAAGAGAGTATTCTAACTGTGTTGTTCAGTTCGGTGGGGAGAGTGGGAGCTGGATAAGGCTGGACCTGGGCCTTACTGTGCTCTCATATATCACAATGATCTCCTTAATGGCCCCAAATTCTCTAACCATGGTTCATTTTGTGTCGCGAGTGTTGGATTTGGTATTCAGGGTGGGTGGGTGAGGTGGGGGTGGGCGGGAGTGAGGGCAGTGGTGGATGGCGATGGTGGTTGGCGTTTATAGAAGGGAACAAGGGAATTTCTGTTCGCTCTGTCGTTGAGTAAAGAGTCAGGATTTCTACTCCTTTCCCAAGACGCTTTTATTTTCCTTGAACACACTCTGTACAAAACTCTATCACCACACTTTTGAGTTTAAACGCGGGGTTATGCTGCAACTGTAGAAGACCTTGGTTAGACCACATTTGGAGTATTGTGTGCAGTTCTGGTCACCACATTATAGGAAGGATGTGGAGGCATTGGACAGGGTGCAAAGGAGATTTACCAGGATGCTGCCTGGATTGCAGGATAAGTCTTATGAGGAAAGGTTGAGGGAGCTAGTGCTTTTCTCTTTGGAGCGAAGGAGGATGAGAGATGACTTAATAGAGGTTTATAAGATGATGAGGGGGATAGATAGAGTGGATGTTCAGTGACTTTTTCCTCAGGTGGATGTAGCTGTTACAAGGGGGCATAACTATAAGGTTCAGGGTGGGAGATATAGGAGGGATGTCCGAGGTAGGTTCTTTACTCAGAGAGTGGTTGAGGCGTGGAACGCACTCCCAGCTATGGTAGTGGAGTCGGACACTTTAGGAACTTTCAAGCGGTTATTGGATAGGCATATGGAGTGCACTAGAATGATTGGGAGTAGGTTGATTTGATCTTAGTTTCAGACTAGTTCAGCACAACATCGTGGGCCGAAGAGCCTGGACTGTGCTGTACAGTTCTATGTTCACACAAACAAGGGCCACCTGCAACCCCTTTACATATCAGTGTCAATTATTGGATACTTAACATCAATGAGACATGTAATTGGAATGTCTCTTAACCCATTCCTAACAGTCTCCCCTTCCTTGGAGAAAAAATATCAAATTTGGTAAATCTTGGTTTCCCCCAAAAAAACAAAATTACAAGGAACTGAAAAACACACCCAATTTCCCCACCTCTTTTTTGTTCATTTTTGGAAGGAAAAAAACAGTCACAGAAACAGGCGCCCTTCATTAATAACATACAAATGTTTCTGCAAACTAGCCCCTCTTTTTGTAAAACGATCGGAGAATTGATAGCTGTCGACCCATTTAATTTTTGCTATCTCCCCTCTATCCAACATCTGCTTCAAACTTGCGATGACTATCCGTAACCTCTTTTCATTGACACTTTTTGTCGAGTGCACATTTTCCCACAGGGATTTATTGTCAATGTGACAGTCAATGTGTATGTTACCCAAATCCCCTAATACCAAAATGTCTGCCAATATCTGAGATATATAAAAGGCCATATCTACTGCCTCTACAAAGCACAACGTCTCAGCAGCCACTCTACTTATTTTCTTTGTTTCCCACACAAGAGGGCAACATTTTCCATTGTTCCCCAAAAGGAAATTATAAAACCTCCTGCACTTGAAACCCCATCACATAAATTTGCATAGGAAGCATCACTATAAACTGTGGGCGCGATTCACCGATCGCGAACAGAGTGTCTGCGCGTCGTGAACGGAGCGAAATGGGTGCGGGCAGTAGGAATTCACAGGGGGCCGGCACGGCGCTGGAGCGGTTCACACCGCTCCAGCCTTACTTCCTGGCGTGCACTGGTGCCAACCCGCGCATGCGCCGTGGCTTTACTGAACGCTCCGGTCCGACGCAACATGGCGTGGGGGTTCTGGGGCCGGACGCACAACAAAGTAGGCCTGTGGGGGGAGAGGCCGGCCCACCGATTGGTGGGCCCCGATCGCAGGCCAGACCCCATCGGAGGACCCCCCTCAGACTGCCCGCCGACCCTTCGCGCAGTGTGCCCGCCGTCAGCGACCAGGTGTGGACGGCGCCGGCGGGACTCTGCTTTTCCGTGAGTACGCTCAGCCCATCCGGGCCGGAGAATCGGCGGCCCCGACGCGTACAGCGGCCCGCAACCAGCGCCAAACCCTCCAGCGCAAATGGCACCGATTCACCGCACCTTGGAGAATCGCGCGCTGGTGTCGGGGCTGCGTGGCGCGGTTGCGGCGATTCTCCGGCCCGGCACGGCGCGGGGCTGGGAGAATCGCACCATGAGTTTCAATTGCCTAAGATCATCTAAAACCAGGAACTTCCTTTTTAGTTTGGCCAACGCTTTATTTGCTCTCATTATGTCTTCCACTTTAGGATCATTCATTTTTGTACTTTTTTTGTTAGAAAATATTTTATTGGGGCATTTATAATTTTAACATTTTCACATTTTAAACAACAGAGAAATCCAACACACGCAAAAACCCCACAATAACCCTAACCCTAAACCCCACAATAACACACCCAACTCCCCCCAGCCCTAAACCCCACAATAACACACCCAACTCCCCCCAGCCCTAAACCCCACAATAACACACCCAACTCCCCCCAGCCCTAAACCCCACAATAACACACCCAACTCCCCCCAGCCCTAAACCCCACAATAACACACCCAACTCCCCCCAGCCCTAAACCCCACAATAACACACCCAACTCCCCCCAGCCCTAAACCCCACAATAACACACCCAGCTCCCCCCAGCCCTAAACCCCACAATAACACACCCAGCTCCCCCCAGCCCTAAACCCCACAATAACACACCCAACTCCCCCCAGCCCTAAACCCCACAATGACACACCCAACTCCCTCCACCCCTAAACCCCACAATAACACACCCAACTCCCCCCAGCCCCAAACCCCACAATAACACACCCAACTCCCCCCAGCCCTAAACTCCACAATAACACACCCAACTCCCCCCATCCCTAAACCCCACAATAACACACCCAACTGCCCCCACCCCTAAACCCCACAATAACACACCCAACTCCCTCCAGCCCTAAACCCCACAATAACACACCCAACTCCCCCCAGCCCTAAACCCCACAATAACACACCCAACTCCCCCCAGCCCTAAATCCCACAATAACACACCCAACTCCCCCATCCCTAAACCCCACAATAACACACCCAACTCCCCCCATCCCTAAACCCCACAATAACACACCCAACTCCCCCCTAAACCCTAACTAGCCATACATTAGATTCTCCGCCCCTTTCGTCACTTCCATGCCTCCCCCCACCCCCCCCCCCCACCCCCCTCCGCTCATTGTCAATTCTCCTTGAAGAATTCGATGAACGGCTGCCACCTCCGAGCGAACCCCTGTAATGAGCCACTTAAAGCAAACTTAATTTTCTCTAGCCTAAGAAACCCTGCATGTCGCTGACCCAAACCCCCGACTTTGGATGCTCCGAGTCCCTCCATCCCAGCAAAATCCGTCTCCGGGCCTCTCTCCCCTCCTGGGCTCCTGGATCTTTCTACACTCCAAATATTGCCACCTCTGGACTCGGAGTCACCCTCCCTTCCAGGAGCGCTGACATGACATCTGAGAATCCCTGCCAAACTCCCCTCAGCTTCGGACATGCCCAAAACATATGTACATGATTCGCCGGACTCCCCCACACTGCCCACACCTGTCCTCCACCTCCTCAAAAAACCTACTCATCCGTCCCACAGTCATATGAGCCCTGTGGACCACCTTCAACTGGATCAGGCTCAGCCTGGCACACGACGAGGATGCACTGACTCTTTTCAGGGCCTCCTCCCATAGCCTAACTTCCAACTCCCCTCCCAACTCTTCCTTCCACTTTCTCTTCACCTCCCCAATTGGGACCCCTTCCCACTCCATCAATTCCTTGTATATTTCTGAGACCCTCCCCTCCCCAACCCCTGTTTTAGATGTCACCTTATCCTGTTGTCCCCTTAGTAGGAGGCGAGGAAAGCTCGGGACCTGCCTCCGGACAAAATCCCGTACCTGCAGGTACCGGAACAGTTCCCACCTGGTAACTCAAGCTCCTCCTCTCGCTCCTCCAGGCTCGGAAAACCCTCCTCAATGAAGAGATCTCCAAATTTCTCTCTCACTGCCCGCTGCCTCCTCCTGAAGCCCCCGGTCCAGCCCCACCAGAACAAACTAGTGATTGTCACAGATCGGAGACCACATCAACGCTCCCTCCAGTCTCATGTGCTCCCCGCACTCTCAGGGCTGCCACTACCACTGGGCTTGTGGAGTACCGAGCCGGTGGGAAACGGCAAAAGTGCTGTTAACAAAGCCTTCAAACTCGTACCCTTACAAGATGCCACCTCCATTCGCTCCCACACCGACCCCTCCCCCACTACCCATTTCCTAACCATCGGTATATTAGCCGCCCAGTAGTAATTAATAAATTTCGGAAGGGCCAAACCCCCTCCTTGTGCCCTCGCTCAAGAAGGACGTTCTTCGCCCTCGGGGTTTTCCTGGCCCATATAAAATCCGAGATTGCCGCATTCATCTTCCTAAAAAATGCCTTGGGGATGAAGATTGGAAGACACTGAAACATGAACAGCAATCTCGGGAGGACTGTCATTTTCACAGTCTGTACCCTCCCCGCCAATGACAGCAGCAGCTTGTCCCACCTACGGACGTCCCCTTTCATTTGCTCAATCAACCTGCCCAAATTTAATTTATGGAGCTGACCCCAGTCCCTTGTCACTTGAATCCCCAGATACCTAAAATTCCCTCCCACCACTTTGAACGGCATCTCCCTCATTCTCCTCTCCTGCCCCCTTGCCTGGATCGCGAAGACCTCGCTCTTGCCCATATTCAGTTTATGGCCTGAGAAACGGCCAAATTCCTCCAGTATTCCCATATTCCTGTGATTCCCCCCCAACGGGTCTGTTATATGAAGGAGCAGATCGTCCACAGAGAGTTAGACTCTATCTTACACACCCCCTCTCACTATCGCCCACTAAATGTTTGATGCTCTCAGCGCCATTGCCAAAGGCTCTATGGTCAGGGCAAACAGTAGTGGGGACACCCCTGTCTCGTCCCCAGGCACAGGCTAAAATATTCTGATCGAACCCGGTTTGTCCTTACATTCGCCACCGGTGCCTGATGTCGCAACCGGACCCAACCCACAAATCCCTGCCCAAACCCAAACCGTCCAAGGACATCCCACAAATACTTCCACTCCACCCGATCAAAGGCCTTTTTTAGATCCATGACCACCATCACCTCGACGTCGCGCCCCTCCGCAGGCACCATTATTACATTTAGGAGCTGCCTAATGTTGGACATCAGGTGTCGTCCCTTCACAAATCCCGTCTGGGACAGCACGGTGGCACAGTGGTTAGCATTGCTGCCTCACGGCGCCGAGGTCCCAGGTTCGATCCCAGCTCTGGGTCACTGTCCGTGTAGAGTTTACACATTCTCCCGTGTCTGCGTGGGTTTCACCCCCACAACCCAAATGATGTGCAGGGTAGGTGGATTGGCCACGCTAAATTGCCCCTTAATTGGGTATATTAAATTTATATTTTAAAAAATCAAATCCCGTCTGGTCCCCTCCTGTTACCCCCGGAACACAGCCCTCTATGCGTGTGGCCCGGATCTTTGCCAGCAATTTTGCATCCATATTTAGCGGGAGATTGGCCTATACAACCCAAAGATCCTTATCCCGCTTCAAAATAAAGGAAATTGATGCCTGCGATAAAGATGGGGGGACTCATTAACAGCCTTTACCAGGAACGGCCCCAGCAGCCCGGAAAGCTTTTTATAAAACTCAACTGGGTATCCGTCTGGTCCCGGAGCCTTACCCAATTGCATCGCCCCCAACCCGTCTACAACCTCCCAACTACGGCTCCCAAACCCTCCACCAACTCCTCACCTATCCTCGGGACCTCCAGCCCCCAAAATTTGCTTCATACCCTCCTCCCGGCTGGGGGTTCCGATTTATACAATTTACGATAAACCTCTCGAAACTCATCATTCACCCCGCTGGATCCAAGACCACTTTCTCCCCTGTACCCCTCACTTTCCCAATCTCTCTCGCCGCTTCCTGTTTCCTCAGCTGGTGAGCCAGCATCCTGCTGGCTTTTTCCCCATATTCACACACCGCCCCCTTTACCCTCCTCAGCTGTCCCTCCGCCTTACCTGTGGACAGGAGCCCAAATCTCTGATGCTCCTTCAGAAGCCCGTCATCCGGAGACTCCGCATACCTCCTGTCCACCTGTAAAATTTCACCTACCAGCCTGTCCAACTCCGCCCGCTCAGCCTTCTCCTTATGGGCCCGAATTGAGATGAGTTCCCCCCCGAATAACCACCTTCAGTGCCTCCCACACCTCCCCCGCCGAAACCTCACCTGTGTCACTGATCTCTATATATATCCCCGAATGGCCTCCCCTCACCCGCTCGCACACCACCTCCTCCGCTAACAGCCCCACATCTAACCTCCACTGCGGACACTGGACCTTTCCTTCACTAACTTGCAAGTCCACCCAGTGTGGGGCGTGGGGTCTGACACCACAATTGCTGAATATTCAGCATCCACCTCAGCCAGCAGTGTTTGGTCCAACACAAAGAAGTCTATCCGGGAATACACCTTGTGTACATGGGAGTAGAATGAAAACTCCTTACTCCTCGACCTCCCAAATCTCCACAATCCCCCCCCCCCCCCCCATGCATTCCATAAACCCCCACAGCTCCTTTGCCATAGCTGGAACCTTCCTAGACCAAGAACTCGACCGATCCAGCCTTGGATCCAGGACCGTGTTGAAATCTCCCCCATAATCAGTCGATATGAATCCAGGTCCGGGATCTTCCCCAGCACCCCTCTAACAAGCTCAACGTCATCCCAGTTTGGGACATATGTACTTACCAATACCACGGCCATTCCCTCCAGTTTCCCACTAACCAGAACATATCTACCCCCCCCCCCCCCCCGGGTCCACTTCTGTATTCCGCCTCGAAAGCCACCCGTTTATTAACCACGATCGCCATCCACCTCATTTTAGAGTCTAATCGCAAATGGAACAGCTACCCAACCCATCCCTCCCTGCAACATGGCCACGGCCGCCTTCAGTTGCCTCTAGTGCGCGAACACACGGGCCCTTTTGACCGGCCCATTCAGTCCCCGAAAGTTCCACGTGACCAGCCTGGTGGGGGGGCACCCCACCCCCTTCCCCTGCCGATCAACCATAACCTCACCTCGGCCAGTCTGCAGCCCATGTCTCGCACCTCCCCTGCCCCCCCTCGGGCAACTACCGTCATCAACCCTTCTCCTCCTCCACTTTGAAAGTCCCCTCCCCATCAGCAGTATACCCCCCCATCCCCATCCAAACCCCCCTCCCCACTCCCCCTCCCATAGCCCCCGCCCCCTCCCCTCCCACATCAATCTTCAGCCCACCCCCCATTTTGCTTCCGTGAACTAGCCAGCCTGGCAGCCCCCCATGGTGCCGAGCGTCCTACCCTCACTGATTCCCCTCCCCCCGCTCTTAGTGCAAACAGTCAAAACAAAGGAAAGAAGTAAAAACAAACAATCGCTCCCAAGGTCCGAACACAAAGGCCCACCCCTCATCCCTTAACAAAGCACAGGATACCGGCCTAAACCCAAACAGAACCCAGAAGCAAAAAAAACCTGAAAGAGTTCCAAACAATATAAGCCCAAAGTTTTTCATAATATAGTTCAGTTCTCCTCAATCAAAGTTCAAGATCAACCTTCTGCTGCCAGTCCATTCTCCTTCATAAAGTCCACTGCCTTCTCCGCCGAGCCAAAGTACAACTCCCAGCCCCCATAGGTCACCCATAGACGGGCCGGGTACAGTAGTCCGAATTTTACGCCCTTTTTGTACAAAGAAAAGTACAGCACAGGAACAGGCCCTTCGGCCCTCCAAGCCTGTGCCGACCATGCTGCCCGTCTAAACTAAAATCTTCTGCACTTCCGGGGTCCGTATCCCTCTATTCCCATCCTATTCATGTATTTGTCAAGATGCCCCTTAAATGTCACTATCATCACTGCTTCCACCACCTCCTCCGGCAGCGAGTTCCAGGCACCCACTACCCTCTGGGTAAAAAACTTGCCTCGTACATCCCCTTTAAACCTTGCCCCTTGCACCTTAAACCTATGCCCCCTAGTAATTGACCCCTCTACCCTGGGAAAAAGCCTCTGTCTATGCCCCTCATAATTTTGTAGACCTCTATCAGGTCGCTCCTCAACCTCCGTCGTTCCAGTGAGAACAAACCGAGTTTATTCAACCTCTCCTCATAGCTAATGCCCTCCATACCAGGCAACATTCTGGTAAATCTCTTCGGCACCCTCTCTAAAGACTCCACATCCTTCTGGTAGTGTGGCGACCAGAATTGAACACTATACTCCAAGTGTGGCCTAACTAAGGTTCTACACAGCTACAACATGACTTGCCAATTTTTATACTGAATGCTCCGGCCAATGAAGACAAACATGCCGTATGCCTTCTTGACTACCTTCTCCACCAATCCTTCCAAAATGCATTACCTCACATTTGTCCGGATTAAACTCCATCTGCCATCTCTCCGCCCAAGTCTCCAAACAATCTAAATCCTGCTGTATCCTCTGACTGTATCCTCATCGCTATCCGCAATTCCACCAATCTTTGTGTCATCTGCAAACTTACTAACCAGACCAGTTACATTTTCCTCCAAATCATTTATATATACTACAAACAGCAAACGTCCCAGCACTGATCCCTGCGGAACACCACTAGTCACAGCCCTCCAATCAGAAAGGCACCTTTCCATTGCTACCCTCTGCCTTCTATGACCTAGCCAGTTCTGTATCCATCTGATCCCGTGTGACTTCACCTTTTGTACCAGTTTGTCATGAGGGACCTTGTCAAAGGCCTTACTGAAGCCCATATAGACAATATCCACTGCCCAACCTGCATCAATCATCTTTGTGACCTCCTCGAAAAACTCTATCAAGTTATTGAGACACGACCCCCCCTTCACAAAACCGTGCTGCCTCTCGCTAATATGTCCACTTGCTTCCAAATGGGAGTAGATCCTGTCTTGAAGAATTCTCTCCAGTACTTTCCCTACCACTGATCGGCCTGTAGTTCCCTGGATTATCCTTGCTACCTTTCATAAACAAAGGAACAACATTGGCTATTCTCCAGTCCTCCGGGACATCACCTGAAGACAGTGAGGATCCAAAGATTTCTGTCAAGGCCTCAGCAATTTCCTCTCTTCCCTCCTTCAGTATTCTGGGGTAGAACCCATCGGGCCCTGGGGATTTATCTACCTTACAGCAAAATATAGATAGATTGGAGAGTTGGGAAGAGAAATGGCAGATGGAGTTCAATCCAGGCAAATGCGAGGTGATGCATTTTGGAAGATCTAATTCAAGAGCGGACTATACGGTCAATGGAAGAATCCTGGGGAAAATTGATGTACAGAGAGATCTGGGAGTTCAGGTCCATTGTACCCTGAAGGTGGTAACGCAGGTCGATAGAGTGGTCAAGAAGGCATACAGCATGCTTGCCTTCAACGGATGAGGTATTGAGTACAAGAGTCGGCAGGTCATGTTACAGTTGTACAGGACTTTGGTTAGGCCACATTTGGAATACTGCGTGCAATTCTGGTCGTCACATTACCAGAAGGATGTGGATGCTTTAGAGAGGGTGCAGAGGGTGACCTCTTCTAGCCCTCTTGACTCCTTGCTTCAGTTCCTTCCTACTTTCCTTATATTCCACACAGGCTTTGTCTGTTCCCAGCCTTTTATCCCTGACAAATGCCTCCTTTTTCTTTTTGACGAGGCCTACAATATCTCTCAAGGTTCCCGAAATTTGCCATATTTATCCTTCTTTCTCACAGGAACATGCCGGTCCTGAATTCCTTTCAACTGACATTTGAAAGCCTCCCACATGTCAGATGTTGATTAACCCTCAAACACCCGCCCCCAATCTACGTTCTTCAGTTCCCGCCTAATATTGTTATAATTAGCCTTCCCCCAATTTAGCACATTCACCCTAGCACCACTCTTACCCTTGTCCACCAGAACTTTAAAACTTACTGAATTGTGGTCACTGTTCCCGAAATAAGAACATAAGAACTAGGAACAGGAGTAGGCCATCTGGCCCCTCGAGCCTGCTCCGCCATTCAATGAGATCATGGCTGATCTTTTGTGGACTCAGCTCCACTTTCCGGCCCGAACACCATAACCCTTAATCCCTTTATTCTTCAAAAAACTATCTATCTTTATCTTAAAAACATTTAATGAAGGAGCCTCTACTGCTTCACTGGGCAAGGAATTCCATAGATTCACAACCCTTTGGGTGAAGAAGTTCCTCCTAAACTCAGTCCTAAATCTACTTCCCCTTATTTTGAGGCTATGCCCCCTAGTTCTGCTTTCACCTACCAATGGAAACAACCTGCCCGCCTCTATCCTATCTATTCCCTTCATAATTTTATGTTTCTATAAGATCCCCCCCGCATCCTTCTAAATTCCAACAAGTAGAGTCCCAGTCTACTCAACCTCTCCTCGTAATCCAACCCCTTGAGCTCTGGGATTAACCTAGTGAATCTCCTCTGCACACCCTCCAGTACCAGTACGTCCTTTCTCAGGTAAGGAGACCAAAACTGAACACAATACTCCAGGTGTGGCCTCACTAACACTCTATACAATTGCAGCATAACCTCCCTAGTCTTAAACTCCATTCCTCTAGCAATGAAAGACAAAACTCCATTTGCCTTCTTAATCACCCGTTGCAACGGTAAAACAACTTTTTGCGACTCATGCACTAGCACACCCAGGTCTCTCTGCACAGCAACATGTTTTAATATTTTATCATTTAAATGATAGGGCAGCACGGTAGCATAGTGGTTAGCACAATTGTTTCACAGCTCCAGGGTCCCAGGTTCGATTCCGGCTTGGGTCACTGCCTGTGCGGAGTCTGCACGTTCTCCCCGTGTCTGCGTGGGTTTCCTCCGGGTGCTCCGGTTTCCTCCCACAGTCCAAAGATGTGCAGGTTAGGTGGATTGGCCATGATAAATTGCCCTTAGTATTGGGTGGCTACTGGGTTATGGGGATAGGGTGGCGGTGTGGGCTGTGTAGGGTGCTCTTTCCAACAGTTGGTGCAGACTCCTTCTGCACTGCAAATTCTATGACTCTATGAAATAATAATCCCTTTTGCTGTTATTCCTACCAAAATGGATAACCTCACATTTGTCAACATTGTATTCCATCTGCCAGACCCTAGCCCATTCACATAGCCTATCCAAATCCCTCCACAGACTTCCAGTATCCTCTGCACGTTTTGCTTTACCACTCATCTTAGTGGCGTCTGCAAACTTGGACACATTGCCCTTGGTCCCCAACTCCAAATCATCGATGTAAATTGTGAACAATTGTGGGCCCAACACTGATCCCTGAGGGACACCACTAGCTACTGATTGCCAACCAGAGAAACACCCATTAATCCCCACTCCTTGCTTTCTATTAATTAACCAATCCTTTATCTATGCTACTACTTTACCCTTTGAAGTGGAGATGCCGGCGTTGGACTGGGGTGAGCACAGTACGAAGTCTTACAACACCAGGTTAAAGTCCAACAGGTTTGTTTCGAAGTCACTAGCTTTCGGAGCGCAGCTGCGACAACGGATGAACGGACATCGCGCAACAATCACCAGGCAGGAATGTTCCCTTCCAGTCGGAGAACACTTCAGCAGTCAAGGGCATTCAGCCTCTGATCTCCGGGTAAGTGTTCTCCAAGGCGGCCTTCAGGACGCACGACAACGCAGAATCGCCGAGCAGAAACTTATAGCCAAGTTCCGCACACATGAGTGCGGCCTCAACCGGGGCCTGGGATTCATGTCGCATTACATTCATCCCCCACCATCTGGCTTGCAAAATCCTACCAACTGTCCTGGCTTGATGCAATTCACACCTCTTTAACCTGGGGTTACCCCATCTCTGGATCTGTAAAGATTTAATCACCTGCTAATGGTCGCATTCCAAGCATTGTTTGGCATCTTTGAATCTGTCTATATATGTGTTTCTGGAACATACCTCTTCATTCACCTGAGGAAGGAGCAGCGCTCCGAAAGCTAGTGACATCGAAACAAACCTGTTGGACTTTAACCTGGTGTTGTAAGACTTCATACTGTGCTTACCCTTTGTAGTAATACCAGGTATTGAGGTACCTGAGAGGCCGACGCCATTGGTTGAGACCCTGGAGTCTACCATTGGCTGTGTGAAGTAGCTCCGCCCTGAAGGCGGGGTATAAGGGATGGTGCCGTCCCAGCAGCCTTCACTCATGTAACGAAGCTGCTGGGGATCAGTTCTAGTGCATTAAAGCCTCAGTCACGGATTACCTTCGTCTCGAGTGATTGCGCATCACCCTTAATGCCATGCATCTTTATCTTATGCAGCAACCTTTTGTGTGGCACCTTGTCAAAAGTTTTCTGGAAATCCAGATATACCGCATCCATTGGCTCCCCGTTATCTACCGCACTGTTAATGTCCTCAAAAAGTTCCACTAAATTCCCACCCCCCCTTCCGGATTGCTGCTGCTGCTGACATTTTAATTTTCCCCGAGAAAGTCGACGAACGGCTGCCACCTCCGAGAGAACCCTAGCGTAGACCCTCTTCAGGCAAACTTTATTTTCTCGAGGCTGAGAAACCCAGCCATGTCACTAACCCAGGTCTCCACACACGGGGGCTTCGAGTCTCTCCACATCCGTCTCCGGGCTACGAGGGAGGCAAAGGCCAAGACATCGGCCTCTTTCGCCCCCTGAACTCCCGGGTCTTCTGACACTCCAAAGATTGCCACCTCTGGACTCGGCACCACCCGTGTGTTAAGCACCTTGGACATTGCCCTCGCGAACCCTTGCCAGAACTCTCTAAGCTTCGGGAATGCCCAAAACATGTGGACATGGTTTGCAGGGCTGCCCTTGCACCTCATACAACTGTCTTCTAACCCAAAAAACTTGCTCATTCTTGCTGCCGTCATGTGTGCCCGGTGGACCACATTAAATTGAGTTAGACTGAGCCTGGCACATGATGAGGAGGAATTAATCCTGCCCAGGACCTCTGCCCACAGACCCGCTTCCAACTCCTCACCTAGCTCCACCTCCCACTTGCCCTTGAGCTCCGCCACCGGGATATCCGACACCTTCCCCTCCCCCACCCAGGTGCCGGAGACCACCCTGTCCTGTATCCTCAGTGGCGGCAGCGTCGGAAAGGCCGCTACCTGTTTTTTCAGGAAGGCTCGCACTTGCAGATATTTAAAGGCATTTCCTGCGCTCGCATCCCCGTCCCATGGAGATGTCCGGGAACCATCGGGCACCCCGAGGGAGGAGGAGGTGCTGGGGCCCGTGCCGGTGACTCCTGCAGGGGAGGTGCCGGAACACCACAGCATCTCGGGCTCTTCCCCCCCACTGACCCCGGTGCATCTGGTGGGCAGCGGGCAGAACAGGGCGGCACCACGCCAGCCGGGACACCCCAGGAGCAGTCTGGCCCACACAGGCCGGGCCGCCAATGGGACCCTCGTCGCGGGGCAAGAGTCACAGCAGTCCTCCTCCACCCCTGCTGTACCGTCTGGGGAACCACCTCAGCGTAGCGTTAGGGCCTGTAAGGCCAGAAGGATACACACTAGTTACGTTTCCACGGGTGCAGGGCACAGTTTACTCATAGGGGCTTGGGAACAGATCGTATATACCTGTGCACATTAAACACATGTTATCACTGATGTAAGCTGCCTGTGTGCTCTGTCCGGTGGGTGTGGGGGTGGGGGGGTAAGTGATGGCCATTGTGGCTGAGGGCTGGTGGATGGGTGAGGCCCAATGGGGGCGCCGTGCAGCCCCCACCCCCTCAAAAGTCCCCATCACCCTGTCCCCAGCGATACAACAGGTGAGTGTGGGGGGTGGTGTGGGAGGTGAGGGTGGTCGGTGGTGAGGGGGGGTGGTAATGTGGTGTCCGTGCCTGGGCCCAGCAACCCCCCCACCCACTCTACTTGGTGAAAGGCATCGATCATAGCGTCCCATGCTCGCGGCCCCTGCCGGTGGCACAGTGCAGCCTCCCTGTGGTAGTATGTATTAGGGGTCATGTGGGACTGGAAGCCCTAATGTCATTGGGTGACAGATCCCGGGTCCTGGTTGGCCATTGACCTCTAGCTCCGCCCTGAAGGCGGAGTATAAGAAGCCAGAGTCCTCCCCCGCAGGCCATTCTACTATCGAGCTGCGGGGGAACAGACACGCTTAATAAAGCCTCATCGACTTCACTCTATTCGTCTCACGGAGTCTTTGTGCGCTACAATTTATTAAGCGTGCCTAAAAAGGGCTATGGAGCTCAGGATCATTCCGGAATGCCTGAGGATCAGCCCCCACGCAGTGAACGCAGCAGCAGCTTTCAAGCACTGGCAGACTTTTTTCGAGGCCTACCTCAGAACGGCCACCGGCCGGGTCACAGAAGACCAAAAACTACAGGTCCTGCACTCGAGGGTAAGCACGGAGATCTTCTCCCTCATCGAAGACTCGGAGGATTTCCAGACGGCGTTCGCAGCACTGAAAAGTCTCTATGTCCGCCCAGTTAACCAAATCTACGCTCGCTACCAGCTCGCGACGAGACGGCAAGGTCCCGGAGAATCGATGGACGAATTCTACGCCGCGCTGCTGATTTTGGGACGAGCCTGCAGCTGCCCTTCGGTGAACGCAAATGAACACACGGACATGTTAATGCGCGATGCTTTTGTGGCAGGTATGAATTCCTCCCAAATCCGCCAAAGACTTCTAGAAAGAGAGTCGCTAGGACTCTCAGAGGCCCGGGCCCTAGCAGCCTCCCTAGACGTGGCCGCGCGTAATACCCGCGCCTAGGGCCCCGACCGCGCGGCAGCCCATTGGGCTCCGTACGTACCCGTCGCGACAAACCCACCCCCCCCCCCGGACACCCCACAGGCTTGCGCAGTCCAAACGCCAAATCGCACCGGGGGCGCCCGCTGCTATTTCTGCGGCCGGGCGAAACACCCCCGACAGCGCTGCCCGGCCCGCGCAGCGATCTGCAAGAGCTGCGGGAAAAAGGGCCATTTCGCGGTTGTGTGCCGGTCCCGCGAGGTCGCTGCTGTCCCGGGAGAACAGGGAGCCCTGCAAGCCGTTTACGCTCCCCAACCCCCCCAGCGTATCATGTACGACCCGCAGGCGCAGCCGCTCTGGGTCCCAACCACCGCGGTCCCGGGAGAACAGGGAGCCCTGCACGCCGCTTACGCTCCCCAACCCCCCCCCGCAGCCCATGTATGACCCGCCGGCGCAACCACTTTGGGTCCCGACCACCACTCCCCACGGAGAAGAGGGAGTTCTGGGCGTCTCTAACGCCCCCCCTAACCCCCCCCCCCCGCGCCCCACGTCTGACCCACCGGCGCTACCAACTTGGGTCCCGACCACCGCTGTCCCCGGAGATGAGGGAGCCCCGCGTGGTCCTAATGCTCCCCAACCCCCCCAGCGCCCCATGTGCGACCTGCAGACGCCGCCATTTTGGGTCCCGGCCACCACGAGGGGAGGAAGGGTGCCGCCATCTTGGACCACCCCAAACCTGTACGACGCGTGGGGGCGGCCATTTTGTCCACCCCCGCCGCCATCTTGGGACCCCCCAGCCATGTGCGATGTATGGGGGCGGCCATTTTGTTCATCCCCGACGCCATCTTGGACGGCAACAACGGACCCCACTCCGCTACTACAACCACGTCTCGCTTCAATTACGCTCGATCAACCTCGGCCCCGGACACTCCAGACGACGACGACAACGGTGCTAATAAACGGCCACGAGACACCATGCCTAGTCGACTCCGGGAGCACGGAGAGCTTTATCCACCCCGACACGGTAAGACGCTGTTCCTTGACCACCTATCCCAGCGCACAAAAGATTTCCCTAGCTGCAGGATCCCACTCCGTACAGATCCAAGGATTCTGCATAGTTACCCTAACGGTGCAGGGGAGGGAGTTCAAAAACTACAAACTAAACGTCCTTCCCCAACTCTGCGCCCCCACCTTACTGGGATTAGATTTCCAATGCAATCTACAGAGCCTTACGTTCAAATTCGGCGGCCCAATACCCCCACTCACTATCTGCGGCCTCGCAACCCTCAAGGTGCAACCCCCGTCCTTGTTTGCGAACCTCACCCCGGATTGCAAACCCGTCGCCACTAGGAGCAGACGGTACAGCGCCCAGGACCGGACCTTCATTCGGTCCGAAGTCCAGCGGCTACTAAAGGAAGGCATAATCCAGGCCAGCAATAGTCCCTGGAGAGCGCAAGTGGTAGTAGTGAAGACAGGGGAGAAACAAAGGATGGTCATAGACTATAGCCAGACCATCAACAGGTACACACAACTAGACGCGTACCCTCTCCCCCGCATATCCGACATGGTCAATCGGATTGCCCAATATAAAGTCTTCTCCACCGTGGACCTCAAGTCCGCCTACCATCAGCTCCCCATCCGCCCAAGTGACCGCAAGTACACAGCCTTCGAGGCAGACGGGCGATTATACCATTTCCTAAGGGTCCCATTTGGCGTCACAAACGGGGTCTCGGTCTTCCAACGGGAGATGGACCGAATGGTTGATCAACATGGGTTGCGGGCCACGTTCCCGTATCTCGACAATGTAACCATCTGCGGCCACGACCAGCAGGACCACGACGCCAACCTCCAAAAATTCCTCCAGACCGCCAAAGCCTTGAACCTCACGTACAACGAGGACAAGTGCGTTTTTAGCACCAATCGGCTAGCCATTCTGGGCTACGTAGTGCGAAATGGGATAATAGGCCCCGACCCCGAACGTATGCGCGCCCTCATGGAATTTTCCCCCCCGCACTGCCCAAAAGCCCTGAAATGCTGCCTGGGGTTTTTTTCAAACTACGCCCAGTGGGTCCCCCAGTACGCAGACAAGGCCCGCCCCCTAATACAGACCACGACCTTCCCTCTGTCGACAGAGGCCCGCCAGGCCTTCAGCCGCATCAAAGCGGATATCGCAAAGGCCACGATGCGCGCCATCGACGAGTCCCTCCCCTTCCAGGTCGAGAGCGACGCCTCAGACGTAGCTCTAGCGGCCACCCTTAACCAAGCGGGCAGACCCGTGGCCTTTTTCTCCCGAACCCTCCACGCCTCAGAAATCCGCCACCCCTCAGTGGAAAAGGAAGCCCAAGCCATAGTGGAAGCTGTGCGACATTGGAGGCATTACCTGGCCGGCAGGAGATTCACTCTCCTCACTGACCAACGGTCGGTAGCCTTCATGTTCGATAATGCACTGCGGGGCAAAATCAAAAACGACAAGATCTTAAGGTGGAGGATCGAGCTCTCCACGTTCAACTACGAGATTTTGTATCGTCCCGGAAAGCTGAACGAGCCGACCGATGCCCTATCCCGCGGCACATGTGCCAACGCACAAATTAACCGCCTCCAAACCCTCCACGAGGACCTCTGCCACCCGGGGGTCACTCGGTTTTTCCACTTTATCAAGTCCCGCAACCTCCCATACTCCTTAGAGGAGGTCCGTACAGTCACTAGGGACTGCCACATCTGCGCGGAATGCAAACCGCATTTTTTCAGGCCGGATGGTGCGCACCTGATTAAGGCTTCCCGCCCCTTTGAACGCCTTAGTCTCGATTTCAAAGGGCCCCGCCCCTCCACAGACCGCAACACATACTTTCTTAATGTGGTGGACGAATACTCCCGCTTCCCATTCGCCATTCCCTGCTCTGACATGACCGCGGCCACAGTCATTAAAGCCCTGAACACCATCTTCACACTGTTCGGTTGCCCCGCATACGTCCACAGCGACAGGGGGTCCTCTTTCATGAGTGACGAGCTGCGCCAGTTCCTGCTCAGCAAGGGCATAGCCTCGAGCAGGACGACCAGCTACAACCCCCGGGGGAACGGGCAAGTAGAGAGGGAGAACGGCACGGTCTGGAAGACCGTCCTACTGGCCCTACGGTCCAGGGACCTCCCAGTTTCACGGTGGCAGGAGGTCCTCCCGGACGCTCTCCACTCCATCCGGTCGCTATTATGTACGAGCACTAATCAAACGCCTCATGAGCGTCTCCTTGTCTTCCCTAGGAGGTCCTCCTCTGGAACGTCGCTGCCAACCTGGCTGACGGCCCCAGGACCCATCTTGCTCCGAAAGCATGTGCGGGCACATAAGGCGGACCCGTTGGTCGAAAGGGTTCACCTCCTCCACGCGAACCCGCAGTACGCTTACGTGGAGTACCCCGACGGCCGACAGGACACGGTCTCCCTGCGAGATCTGGCGCCCGCCGGCAACACACACACACCCCCGACACCATTCACCCAACCCCCCCCTTCCTGCCACCGCCGCACCCCGCGACCGCCCCCTTCCCAGGAGGATCGGTTCCCCTCCCCTCAGGCCCGACCAAGAATAAAGCCCAAGCGGAAACCATAAGGCTCCCGGAGACGACAACACCGGTACAAGCATCACCACCACCGGGGCCGAGGCGATCGACACGGACGACCAGACCGCCCGACCGACTCGTGGCGTCGATCTAAATCAATATATGGACTTTTCACAAGAACATTTTGCTTTTCTCCCGATACCTTCTGTAAATAGTTGAAACAGGACAAAATTGTCCAATACTGTATTGCCATGTGAATGTTTTTTTCCTCCCAGGACCAGCCCTGTAAACCCTTACCACCATACGAAGCATCACCCCGCCAGGTTCATTTTTGACAAGGGGTGAATGTGGTAGTATGTATTAGGGGTCATGTGGGACTGGAAGCCCTAATGTCATTGGCTGACAGATCCCGGGTCCTGGTTGGCCGTTGACCTCTAGCTCCGCCCTGAAGGCGGAGTATAAGAAGCCGGAGTTCTCCCCCGCAGGCCATTCTACTATCGAGCTGCGGGGGAACAGACACGCTTAATAAAGCCTCATCGACTTCACTCTATTCGTCTCACGGAGTCTTTGTGCGCTACACTCCTGTCCATGTCCATCCCCCAAATTGTCCCTCTTCCCCCTCCTCGTCTGACGAGGCATGCCCTTACTCCACTTCCTCCTCCAGCATATCGCCCCTCTGCTGGGCTGTATTGTGGAGGACGCAGCAGACCACAACGATGTGGCCGACCCTCCTTACCTTATACTGGCGGGGCCCTCCAGAGTGGTCCAGGCACCTGAAGCGCATCTTCAGGGCCCCAAAGCACCTCTCCATCACACCCCTGGTCGCACATTGGGCCTCATTGTAGCGGTTCTCCGCATCGCCCCGTGGCCTCCGTACAGACGTCATCAGCCACGGGTAACCTTGTCGCCCTGCAGCCAGCCCTGCAGCAGAGGGGTGTCCCTCGAACATACCGGGCATGAATGATAAACGAGCCATGCACACTGCCAGGGTACCGGACGCAGACGTGCAGGATCTTCATCCGGTGGTCACAGACCAACTGTACATTAATGGAATGGTACCACTTCCTGTTCATGAACATCGGCCTGTTATCCGCCACAGGGGGACGTGCACCGCAACGATGACCCCCGAATCTGGGGAATCCCGGCGACGGCAGCGAACCTCGTTGCCCGGGTATCCTGGTGGGCGCGGTCCACAGGGAACTGTATGTAGCGGTCCGCAAGGGCGTACAGGGCATCCGGCATCGATGCACCTATGCGCCAGTCCCCACTCGGAGACTGGAACGACCCCATCGCGTAGAAGTTGAGGGCGACCATCTCCTTGACGGCCACCGGGAGCAGGTGTCCTCCCCCTGTCCCACGCGGTGCCATCATCTGGCAGGTATGAGCGACGGTTCCCTGGATCATCCACAGTCTCCTCCTGCATGCCCGATCCGGGAGTTCCTGGAAGGACATGCGGCGCCGGTACACCTGGGGCCTCATTGGGTGCCTCTTTGTCAGCTCCTCCTCCTCCTCTTCCTCCACATCTTGTTCCTCCTCCTCTTCCTCCTCCGCCCTCCCCCTCGTCCCGTTCCTCCTCCTCCTTGTCCTTTTGGGCGACCTGCCTTCCAGCCTGAGCGGCTGGCACCTGGCCCCTGCAGCCCGCTCCTCTGCTGCAGCCTCCACCTGCTCTCTGAGCGGCATGCGCTCACGCAGCCACAGTGCTGCATGCAGGGCAGCAGCCCCCGCCACGCCGGCCATCAGCCCCCGCCACGCCGGCCATCACAGCTGGATGGTTCCCAAACATTATGATCTGCAGGGGGTGAGGGGAAAACATGTTACCATGGCGCATACACCTGTGCACAACCAGGTGCCATGGGCTATATGGTCCCCCCGGTTGGCACCGTGCGCCCTAGCCACGCATGTCTCCCACCCCCTGCGCCGTCGGTGCCCCCGCCATGGCTCATGGCGCCCATCCCTGCTGCCAGGGCCACCGTTCGATGGCACTGCCCTCACAAGGGGCCCCCTTCCGACATTTTGGGGGGGGGCGGAGAATCGGAAATCGGCGGCAAACCGGTGTCAAAGCTGATTTCGGCGTCGGAGCCGATTCTCCAGCCGACTGTTTCGCGAATTCGGCACGGAGCTTCGGCGAATCCAACCCTGTATCTTTCAAACCTTTACTTTTGCACAGCAACCATCCTCTGCTACCATTGTTAGCTTCTGGCTGTTGATAAGTAAAGAGTCAAGATTTCTACTTCTTTCCCAAGACACGTTTATTTTCCTTGAACACACTCTGTACAAAACTCTATCAACACACCACACCATACAAGTGCCACCTGCAACCCCTTTTCAGATCAGTGTCAATTATTGGATACTTAACATCAATGAGACATATAATTGAAATGTCTCTTAACCCATTCCTAACATTTCCAGGATAGGGGGCTATGGTGGGCTGGGCTTTGGTGTCTCCAGGTTATTGACAGCCTTTCCATCCACAGCTGATCTTTGAAGCAATTGGAGGAGGAGCAACCGTGTCACACATTGCAATCGATGATGTCACGCTTGATCACACAGAATGCCCTCGAGTTGGTGAGTGACCCTGCGACCCCTGACCCCTACCTTCTCGTGAGTGACCTTATGACCCCTGACCCCCTACTCCCGGGAGTGACCCATCAGACCATTAGATATAGAAGCAGATTAGACCACTCGGCCCATCGAGTCTGCTCCAACATTCAAGCACGTCTGATATTTTCTCATCCCCATTCTCCTGCCTTCTCCCCATAACCCCTGATCAATCAAGAACCTATCTATCTCAGTCTTAAAGACACTCAGTAATTTGACCTCCACAGCCTTCTGCGGCAAAGAGTTCCACAGATTCACCATCCTCTGGCTGAAGAAATTCCTCCTCATCTCTGTTTTAAAGGATCGTCCCTTCAGGCTGAGGCTGTGCCCTCGGGTTCTAGTCTCTCCTACTCGTTAAAATATCCTCTCCATGTCCACTCTATCTTTCATTCTAGCTCAGCGTTCCCTGTGACCCTGTGACCCACCCAGCCCCTACCTCCTGATGAGAGTGATCATGTGACCCCTAACCCTGGTGAGTGACTTATAACTCCTACCCCTCTGGTGAGTGACCCTGTGAATCCTTGTTGTTTAATATAAATTTAGAGTACCCAATTAATATTTTTTTTCCAATTAAGGAGCAATTTAGCGTCGCCAATCCACCTAACCTGCACATCTTTCGGGTTGTGGGGATGAAACCCTCGCAGACACGGGGAGAATGTGCAAACTCCACACGGACAGTGACCCAGGGCCGGGATTCGAACCCGGGTCCTCAGCGCCGTAGTCCCAGTGCTAACCATTGCGCCACCATGCTGCTCTACCCTGAGAATCCTAACCCTGTAAACCCGTCACCCCTACTCCTGGTGTGTGAACCTGTGACCCCGAACTACTAGCCGCCAAGAGTGACCCGTTGACCTCCAAGCTTCCGCACCACCGGTTCGTGGGGGTGTGAGCCTTAACCACACACCCTCCCTGTTCCTGTCCCCACTCAGCTCCCTCACACTGGGCAGGAGGCTTCCCTCTGCATCAGTCAGTGCTGTGTGACCCAGTGTTGGAGCAGGGAGGACCCAGCCTGCCCCAGGTACTTGGTGACTCTGTGGCTAACCCACATCCTGGTGAAGAAACAGAGAGCTTCTGATGCCATGGGAGGCTGCATTGTTGACAGTGTGTCTGCTGAGAGCAGATACTGAGACTCCAGGAGAGGTCAACACACACACAGTCACTGAGAGCGAGATAGTCAAGATTAGAGGAGGGGCCGGGGAGGGGGGAGGGGGGGGTGTGTGTCAGGGTGGCTCAATTGGATATCTTTCATCATCAGCTCCCCAGGTGGAGGTGGGTCACGTTCCTCACATTGGGGTATTAGCATCACAAAGATACCCCTTAGTCCTTGACATTCTACACATCTCATAACACCAATTGGGGGCATTAGGGGGTCATAGGGCCCATGGTTAACATTGGACACATTGCACCAGACTGGAGTGGGTTCGGCTGGGCCAGGAATTGCAGATATTTACCTGAAGGTCGGAGGAGTGAATTATCTTCACCTTTTCTTCCAGGAACCTGTGACTTTGAGCTGGACCCGTGTGGCTGGAAGAATGTCCTGAACCCCAAACTTGACTCTAAGGACTGGGATTGGAATAACGGGCAAACTCCCAGCTACTTCAAAGGGCCTGAGGTGGACCACACACTGGGGACCTCACAAGGTGGGTGGAAATGCAGAGTTAGTACGGCCAGGCTCTGGTGCCCTGCCTCTCTGAGTATTAACCC
This sequence comes from Scyliorhinus torazame, assembly GCF_047496885.1. Taxonomy (NCBI): domain Eukaryota; kingdom Metazoa; phylum Chordata; class Chondrichthyes; order Carcharhiniformes; family Scyliorhinidae; genus Scyliorhinus; species Scyliorhinus torazame. Next base: position 39,733,620 of record NC_092728.1, read on the forward strand.
GTGTGATCACAGCTACCATCACTCACAAGATAGATGTGTCCTATAACCTGCAAGAGCTGTGAGCTAATAGCACAGATGGGCAAGGCCAAGACAGATGGGCAGAGACAGGACAGGTGGGCAGCGACAGGACAGGTGGACAGAGACAGGACAGGTGGGCAGAGACAGGACAGGTGGGCAGCGACAGGACAGGTGGGCAGAGACAGGACAGGTGGGCAGCGACAGGACAGGTGGGAAGAAACAGGACAGGTGGGCAGACACAGGACAGGTGGGCAGAGACAGGACAGGTGGGCAGAGACAGGACAGGTGGGCAGCGACAGGACAGGTGGGCAGAGACAGGACAGGTGGGCAGAGTCAGGACAGATTGGCAGCGACAGGACAGGTGGGCAGAGACAGGACAGATGGGCAGTGACAGGACAGGTTGGCAGTGACAGGACAGATGGGCAGTGACAGGACAGGTGGGCAGAGACAGGACAGGTTGGCAGTGACAGGACAGATGGGCAGTGACAGGACAGGTGGACAGCGACAGGACAGGTGGGCAGTGACAGGACAGGTGGGCAGTGACAGGACACGTGGGCAGAGACAGGACAGATGGGCAGCGACAGGACAGGTGGGCAGAGACAGGACAGATGGGCAGTGACAGGACAGGTTGGCAGTGACAGGACAGGTTGGCAGTGACAGGACAGATGGGCAGTGTCAGGACAGGTGGGCAGCGACAGGACAGGTGGGCAGTGACAGGACAGATGGGCAGTGACAGGACAGGTGGGCAGAGACAGGACAGATGGGCAGCGACAGGACAGGTGGGCAGCGACAGGACAGGTGGGCAGCGGCAGGACATGTGGGCAGCGGCAGGACATGTGGGCAGCGACAGGACAGGTGGGCAGTGACAGGACAGGTGGGCAGCGACAGGACAGGTGGGCAGCGACAGGACAGGTGGGCAGGGACAGGACAGGTGGACAGCGACAGGACAGGTGGGCAGAGAATGGACAGGTGGGCAGAGATAGGACAGGTGGGCAGAGACAGGACAGGTGGGCAGAGACAGGACAGGTGGGCAGAGACAGGACAGGTGGGCAGAGACAGGACAGGTGGGCAGAGACAGGACAGGTTGGCAGAGAATGGACAGGTGGGCAATGACAGGACAGGTGGGCAGCGAATGGACAAGTGGGCAGAGACAGGACAGGTGGGCAGCGACAGGACAGGTGGGCAGAGAATGGACAGGTGGGCAGAGACAGGACAGGTGGGCAGAGACAGGACAGGTGGGCAGTGACAGGACCGATGGGCAGTGACAGGACAGGTTGGCAGAGAATGGACAGGTGGGCAGTGACAGGACACGTTGGCAGGGACAGCACCGATGGGCAGTAAAAGGACAGGTGGGCAGTGACAGGACAGGTTGGCAGTGACAGGACCGATGGGCAGTGACAGGACAGGTTGGCAGAGAATGGACAGGTGGGCAGTGACAGGACAGGTTGGCAGGGACAGGACAGGTGGGCAAAGACAGGACAGGTGGGCAGAGACAGGACAGGTGGGCAGAGACAGGACAGGTGGGCAGAGAATGGACAGGTGGGCAGAGACAGGACAGGTGGGCAGAGACAGGACAGGTGGGCAGAGGCAGGACAGGTGGACAGAGACAGGACAGGTGGGCAGAGACAGGACAGGTGGGCAGAGAATGGACAGGTGGGCAGAGACAGGACAGGTGGGCAGAGACAGGACAGGTGGGCAGTGACAGGACAGGTAGCAGTGACAGGACAGGTGGCAGTGACAGGACAGATGGGCAGTGACAGGACAGATGGGCAGTGACAGGACAGGTGGGCAGCAACAGGACAGGTGGGCAGAGACAGGACACGTGGGCAGAGACAGGACAGATGGGCAGCGACAGGACAGGTGGGCAGAGACAGGACAGATGGGCAGTGACAGGACAGGTTGGCAGTGACAGGACAGGTTGGCAGTGACAGGACAGATGGGCAGTGTCAGGACAGGTGGGCAGCGACAGGACAGGTGGGCAGTGACAGGACAGATGGGCAGTGACAGGACAGGGGGGCAGAGACAGGACAGATGGGCAGCGACAGGACAGGTGGGCAGCGACAGGACAGGTGGGCAGTGACAGGACAGGTTGACAGCGACAGGACAGGTGGGCAGAGACAGGACAGATGGGCAGCGACAGGACAGATGGGCAGCGACAGGACAGATGGGCAGCGACAGGACAGGTGGGCAGTGACAGGACAGGTTGACAGCGACAGGACAGGTGGGCAGAGACAGGACAGATGGGCAGTGACAGGACAGGTGGGCAGATAATGGACAGGTGGGCAATGACAGGACAGGTGGGCAGAGACAGGACAGGTGGGCAGAGACAGGACAGATGGGCAGCGACAGGACAGGTGGGCAGAGACAGGACAGATGGGCAGTGACAGGACAGGTTGGCAGTGACAGGACAGGTTGGCAGTGACAGGACAGATGGGCAGTGACAGGACAGGTGGGCAGAGACAGGACAGATGGGCAGCGACAGGACAGGTGGGCAGCGACAGGACAGATGGGCAGCGACAGGACAGATGGACAGCGACAGGACAGATGGGCAGTGACAGGACAGGTGGGCAGTGACAGGACAGGTTGACAGTGACAGGACAGATGGGCAGTGACAGGACAGGTGGGCAGGGAATGGACAGGTGGGCAGCGACAGGACAGGTGGGCAGTGACAGGACCGATGGGCAGTGACAGGACAGGTTGGCAGAGAATGGACAGGTGGGCAGTGACAGGACACGTTGGCAGGGACAGGACCGATGGGCAGTGAAAGTACAGGTGGTCAGTGACAGGACAGGTTGGCAGTGACAGGACCGATGGGCAGTGACAGGACAGGTTGGCAGAGAATGGACAGGTGGGCAGTGACAGGACAGGTGGGCAGAGACAGGACAGATGGGCAGAGACAGGACAGGTGGGCAGAGACAGGACAGGTGGGCAGAGACAGGACAGGTGGGCAGTGCGTGTTTTCATTCAGTCAAGGTCACTGAATGACATGTTTGTGTGTGTGTTTGTGTGTGTGTGCATGTTTGTGCGTGTGTTGTGTGTACATGTTTGTGTGTATGTTCAGAGAAACAAAGAATTGTTACGAAGCAGAACAAGGCCATTCAGCCCATCATGTCGATACTGGGCTCTCCAAACGAGTATCATGACTTAGTGTCATTCCCCTGCCTTTTCCCCACACCCCTGTATATTGTTTCTATTCAAGTAATCATCTAAGATCTGCTTGAATGCCTCAATTGAACCTGCCTCCACCACATCTCCAGGCCGTATATATTCCAGACTCAAACCACTCGTATTTGCTTCTTTTTGCAAATCACTTTAAATCTTGATCTTTGTATGAACAGAAACACTTTCTCCCTGTCTACTCTGTCCAATGCCCTCATGACTTTGAACATCTCTATTAAATCTCCTCTCAGCCATCTTCTCTCCCAGGAGAACTGTCCCAACCTCTCCAATCTATCCCCATAACTGAAATTTCTCATCCCTGGAACCATTTTTGTAAACCTCTTCTGCACTCTCTCCAATACATTCACATCCTTCCTGTAGTCTGGTATAGAACTGCACACAATATTCCAGCTGTGGTCGAACTAGTATTCTGCATGAGGTCAGCATCGCGTCCTTTGCTCTTGTGCTCTCTGGCCCTGTCAATAAAGCCCAGAATACTATCTGCTTTATTAATTGCTCTCTCCACCTGTCCTGCCACCTTCAATTCTCTATACACAGATAGACTCAGGTTCCTCTGCTCCTGCATCTCTATATTCCTCCACACTGAACTGCATCTGCCACCTATCTGCCCACTCCACCAACTTATCTATATCCATTTAAAGTTCGTCACTATCCTTCTCACAGTTTACAATATTTCCAAATTTTGTATCATTCACAATCTTTGAACTTGTCTCGTGCACATCAAGTTCTAGATCGTGAATATATGCCAGGAAAGCAAGGTTTCCTGATACCAACCTCTGGGGAACTCCATTACAAACCTTCCTCCAGCTTGAAAAATATCCATTGACCATCATACTCTGCTTCCTATTATTCAGCCAATTTTATCCACATTGCTACCGTCCATTTTATTCCATGAGTTATAGCGTTTCTCTCAAGTCTGTTGTGTGGCATTGTATTAAATGCCTTCTGAAAGTCAAAGTACACCACATCAACAGCGTTACCCTCATCGACCCTTTCTATTATCTCCACAAAAAACTCCAGCAAGTTAGTTAAACACTATTCGCCCTTTAAAAATCCATGCTAGTTCTTCCGAATCAACCCGCATTTTGTAAGAGATCTACCATGCGGAATTAGTAAGGAACTTGCGACACAAAAACTCAGTAGAAATTTGAGTTAAAACTTCTCGGATGCAAATTGTTTATTGCCTCTATTTGATTACAATTGAGAGTCACTTAAATCTTATTCTCTAATAAGTCCGGCAAGCAAAAAGGACTTAAAAAGAAGCAACTTGTACATAATTTAACTTTTAAAATAATACAGAAATGGTTTCTTGCTTATGGCACAACAGCTTGCATTTACTTCAAGAGTTAGAGTGGAAAAGTGAAAAATAGAGATAGCGAATAAATTAGATCAAAGTATAGAATGATCCGGATAAAGATGGCCGTACGGACCTTCACGGTTATAGGAAATCATATCAGTCTTTAGCCAACTATCTACACCTCTAAGTCATCAGAATTGGTTTGGGTTAGAATCAAATGAGTTTGATTTGACGGTTAGCTGTCAATCTTTAATGTGCAACATAAGCTTTAAATGTTTCATGTCTGAATACTTCTGTGCTGTTATCATGACCAGTTTAAACTGGGCTTCTGCTGACTTAGCTGTGAGCCACATTGTAGACAATAGCACCTTAATGTTGCTATGGTGCCTGCCCTGTCATAGAATTTTTTACAGTGCAGAAGGAGGCCATTCGGCCCATCGGGTCTGCACCGGCCCTTGGAAAGAGCACACCCGACCTGAGCCCACACCCCCACCCTATCCCCGTAACCCAGTAACCCCACCCAACCTTTTCCTGGACGCTGAGGGTAATTTAGCACGGTCAATCCACCTAACCTGCACGTCTTTGGACTGTGGGAGGAAACCGGAGCACCCGGAGGAAACCCACGCAGACACGGGGAGAATGTGCAGACTCCGCACAGACAGTGATCCAAGCCGGGAATCGAACCGGGGACCCCGGAGATGTGAAGCAACTGTGCTAACCACTGTGCTCCAGTGCCGCCCTTGGATTGATATCTGGTACGGCTTGTGTTTTAATGTCACACTGTCTAGCAAATGTATTTGCTAGAACAATGGAGCTCAGTAAAAGTGAATTATGCTTTGTCATGCTGTTTTGTGTCTCTATTGAAGCTATATGTTTTGAGATGACCTGAGGTTATGAGTGAATTTAAAATGGGTATTTAAAACTGGGGCTTAATATTTTACGCTAAATAGCCATCTTTTACCTATCAGGTGTATTAGAAAATAGTTGGTTTCTACAGTCCCCACTTTGATAAATCGAAAGAATAAATGAAATATATCACAATAAGATAAAAGATACAATTCATGCGATAGGATAGGTAAAAGCGCAAAGAATAACTAATTCATATTGTCATTGCAGTTTTAAACAATTGAGTGGGCAAGCATTGCATTACCAGCATTTCAGCAAAAATTATTAGAATTCTTAAAGAATCAGTATTATAAAATAAGAATTAATCAATTAATCAAATTTGATTCTACTGATTCAGTATTAATATATAACCAATATGTTAATAATACAGTCAAATAATTGATTTATCAGTAACATTTCAACAATAATACTTCATTTCTATTTCATCTAATGGTGGTGCAGTTGGATTAGTGTGAATCATTCTGACGATTGGGCCCTTGCGTTTAGCGAATAGTTCTTTGATGCACTTGATGCATTGGCATGTTATGTAAATGATGAATCCAGCTACATAGGAGAATAAGATTATTCTTACTGTGGACATTCCAGTGTGTCCCAACCACCCACAAAGTTTACCCCAGAGAGGGATAACTGGGGGTGGATCAAGTTTCTTGATTTCTTTTTGGATATGTGATGCGAGGTCTTTAACTTCTTTGAGTTATCTGGAATGAAAGTGCAACACTCTGCACCAATCTGGGCGCAGGTGCCACCTTTTTCGGCTAGCTCATAGTCAAGTGCCATTCGATTTTGTAATGCCACAGTTCGAATTGCTCGCATTTCGTCAGAAATTTTACCTAGGGCAGTGGCGGTGTAATCGGCTACGTTTTGTCTGATGGTCATTATTTTATTCAATTCATTGCCCATCCTTATTTCCCAATAGAAAGGTATAATTCTAGCATAAATTGCATCTCGTAAGGTTATGGAACATTTATTTCTTCGAGTGGCTGGTTCTGTAACATAATGGAGATGAGGAAGATGACGGATGGCAGGTACTAAGTATCCTAAATAGCAAAATCCTGACCAGTATTTTGGGAGCCAAGAATGTGCTCTATCATCGCAAATAAAATAAGTCTCATTATAAGCAGAATATAAGTAAATATTTTCTAAGAACCACTGATCGGAGAATGTTTTATTATTTGTGATGTTCCGTGTGCCTGTTATTGTTGAGGACCGTTCAGTTCTCTGTAACACATCTTGTGTACATTTAATAATTAGTACAAACACTATTGCCCATTTTCATCCCTTTCGAGTGATTACTAATGAGGCATATTGATCCTTTTTGTTTAATATTAGTTGGGAGGCTAATATATTGAGGATTTCTGTTAGGGTTATATTTAAGTTGGTGCCAGCCTGAAAAGGTGTTTAGTGGATAGCCTGCAGATTTCCATAAGTTAATACATTTCTGTAAATTACTCTTGTACCTTCTTTTCACATGAATATGCTCCAGAACGGACCACTACAGAGCTAGGGACGCTTTGATAGATGCACCATTCTGCTAATCACCACTGTTGTACATATTAGGAGATGTGTGGTAAGGCCCTGTACTACAGGTACGGGGGGTAGCCCCTGCCTGCTGGCTCCGCCCAGTAGGCGGAGTATAAATATGTGTGCTCCCCATACAGCAACCATTTCACCAGCTGCTGTAGGAGGCCACACATCTTAGTGTAATGAAGCCTCAGTTGTATTCAACTCTCGTCTTTGTGCAATTGATCGTGCATCAATTTATTACTCTAAGATTTTCAGAAGATGGACCTCCGCATCAAGCCGGATCGCCTGCAGCTGGATCCGCAATCAAGCGACGCCACAAAGGACTTTCAACACTGGCTAGCTTTTTTCGAAGCTTACATCAGGTCTGCACCAGACCCAATTCCGGAAGCTCAGAAGATCCAGATACTCGAATCGCGGCTGAGCTCCAACGTCTTTCCTCTTATCCAGGACGCGTCGAACTACGACGAAGCCATGGCGCGACTGAAAGAGAATTACGCCCAGCAGACGAACACGCTCTTCGCCAGACACGTACTCTCTACTCGCAGTCAACTCCCTGGTGAGTCTGTAGAAGATTTCTGACGTGCTTTAATTCCTCTGGTCAGAGACTGTGACTGTCAGGCCGTCACGGCCACGGAACATTCGAACCTCCTCATGCGGGACGCTTTCGTTACGGGGATAGGGTCAGACCTCATTCGCCAGCGACTTTTAGAGGAGGCCACGCTCGACCTCGCAGCAACAAAATAACTGCCACTATCGATGATGGTCGCCTCGCGCAGTATTGAGGCCTACACCCCCAGCCGCGCGGCCCACCTCTCCTACACATCGTGGACTCCGCAGACGGCTGCCCCACGGGGGCCTCACCCAGTCAATACGCCTGTGCCACATGCCAGCCAGCCAACCCCCGGGGGCCCCGATGTTACTTCTGCGGGCAACAGAAACAACCCCGCCAACGCTGCCCGGCCCGCACCGCCCTTTGCAAGGCCTGCGGCAAGAAGGGGCACTTCGCTGCGGTGTGCCAGACCCGCTCAGTCGCCGCTATTGCCCTGACCCCCCTCGCATACGGACAATGGGCGCCGCCATCTTCACCTCCCCGGACCTTGCGCGGCCAGTGGGCACCGCCATCTTCTCCCCCTCAGACCACGCGCGGCCAGTGGGCGCCACCATCTTCTCCCCCTCAGACCACACGCGCCCATGGGCGCTGCCATCTTTTTCAACCTCTGCCACGTGCGGCCCGTGGGCGCCGCCATCTTGTCTTCCCCACGGCACATGGGCACCACCATTGTTCCAGGACCCGTGCCCCCTGGGCACCCCATCGTTCAACACCAGCGACGACCAGCCACGACTCGCCTCGGTCACGATCCACCAGTCTCGCCCGCACAATCTAGCCACTGCCTCGACAAGCCTCGACACGAAACCTCTTGCCTGCTGGACTCCGGGAGCACCAAAAGCTTCATCCATCGCAATACGGTAAGGCGCTGCTCCCTCGCGGTACACCCCGCCAATCAAAGAAGCACACTGGCCTCCGGGTGCCACTCCGTGGCGGTCCATGGGTGCTGTATAGTCACATTCATGATCCAGGGCGTAGAATTCAGCGGCTTCTGCCTCTACGTCCTCCCCAACATCAGCGCTGCCTTGTTACTCGGCCTGGACTTCCAGTGTAACCTCCAGAGCCTAACCCTGAAATTAGGCAGGCCCCTACCACCCCTTACTGTGTGCGGCCTCGCGACCCTAAAGGTCGGCCCTATTCGCAAACCTAACCCCGGATTGCAAATCCGTCGCCACCAGGAGCAGACGGTACAGTGCCCAGGACAGGACCTTCATCAGGTCTGAGGTCCAGCGGCTGCTTTGGGAAGGCATCATCGAGGCCAGCAACAGCCCCTGGAGAGCCCAAGTGGTAGTGGTGAAAACTGGGGAGAAACACAGAATGGTCGTGGACTACAGTCAGACCATCAATCGGTACACGCAGCTCGGCGCGTACCCCATCCCACGCATATCTGATATGGTCAATCAGATTGCACAGTACTGGGTCTTCTCAACTGTAGACCTCAAATCCGCCGACCACCAGCTCCCCATCCGTAAGGCAGACTGCCCATACACTGCCTTCGAGGCAGATGGCCGCCTCTACCATTTTCTCAGGGTTCCCTTCGGTGTCACCAACGGGGTCTCGGTCTTCCAAAGGGAGATGGACCGAATGGTTGACCGGTACGGGTTTCGGGCCACCTCCCTGTACCTAGACAATGTCACCATCTGCGGCCGCGATCAGCAGGACAACCTTGCCAAATTTCCCCACACCGCCACTCTCCTAAACCTCACCTACAACAAGAAGTGCGTATTCAGCATGAACCGCTTATCTTGGCTATGTGGTCCAGAACGGAGTTCTGGGGCCCGATCCCGACCGCATGCGCCCCCTCATGAAACTCCCCCTTCCCCACTGCCCCAAGGTCCTCAATCGCTGCCTGGGGTTGTTTTCATACTACGCCCAGTGGGTCCCAAACTACACGGACAAGACCCACCCACTCATCCAGTCCACCCTTTTCCCCCTGACGGCCGAGGGTCAACATGCCTTCAACCGTATTGGAGCCGATATTGGCAAGGCCACGATGCACGCATCAGACGAGACGCTGCCCTTTCAAGTGGGGAGCGACGCATCAGACGTCGCACGAGCCTCCAAGCTCAACCAGGCAGGCAGGCCCGTGGCATTCTTTTCCCGTACCCTCTATGCCTCCGAAACTCGGCACTCCTCCATCAAAAAAGAGGCCCAAGCCATCGTTGAAGCTGTGCGACATTGGAGGCAGTACCTGGCCGGCAGGAGATTCACTCTCCTCACTGACCAACGGTCGGTAGCCTTTATGTTCAACAACACACAGCGGGGTAAGATCAAAGATGATAAAATCTTGAGGTGGAGGATCGAGCTCTCCACCTACAACTACGAGATTTTGTATCGCCCCGGCAAGCTCAACGAACCCCCAGATGCCCTATCCCGAGGTACATGTTCCAGCGCACAGGTAGACCGACTCCAGACCCTGCACGATAACCTTTGTTTCCCTGGAGTCACATGGTTGTACCATTTCACGAAGGCCCGCAATCTGCCCTACTCCGTCGAGGAAGTCAGGGCAATCACCAGGGACTGCCAGGTCTGTGCGGAGTGCAAACCGCACTTCTACCGGCCAGACCATGCGCGCCTGGTGAAGGCCTCCCGTCCCTTTGAATGCCTCAGCGTGGATTTCAAAGGGCCCCTCCCCTCCACCGACCTTAACACGTATTTCCTCAATGTGGTCGATGAATACTCCCGTTTTCCCTTCGCCATCCCATGCCCTGATATGACATCTGGCACCGTCATCAAAGCCCTCAATACAATCTTCATGCTGTTCGGCTTCCCCGCCTACATCCACAGTGACAGGGGATCCTCATTCATGGGTGATGAGCTACGTCGGTTCCTGTTCAGCAGGGGTATCGCCTCCAGCAGGACGACCAGCTATAACCCCCGAGGAAACGGGCAGGTGGAGAGGGAGAACGGGACAGTCTGGAGTGCCGTCCAACTGGCCCTACGGTCCAGAAATCTCCTGCTGGCAGGAGGATCTCCCCGATGAACTGCACTCCATTCGGTCGCTACTGTGCACCGCCACTAACGACACACCCCATGAACGTCTCTTTGCCTTCCCCAGGAAGTCCACATCCGGGGTGTCACTCCCGACTTGGCTCACAGCTCCAGGACCCGTACTCCTCCGTAGGCACGTCCGACTCCAAGCTTTGCCAATAGTATTATGCAGTATTAGAGCTACATCCGTTGGTTGAAAGGGTGCAGTTACTCCACGCTAAACCCAGTATGCCTACGTTGCGTACCCCGCCGGCCGCCGGGATACTGTCTCCCTCAGGGACCTGGCACCAGCAGGTTCCCCACACACACACCCCTCCGGCCAGGAACCACCCTCCCCTCCCCCGCACCCAGAAGCAACCCCCCCGGACCATCCGTCCTCCCCCTGTCCACGCCCGAGGATGAAGAGGATTTTGGTACACTCCCGGAGTCACCGAGGACCAGACCGACTCCGGAATCGTCGCCACCACTGCGTCGCTCCCAACGCCACATCAAGGCCTCAGACCGGCTAAATCTATAATTGGTTCGGGACTGTCAAACCACCTTGTACTGGACCTCAGAAAGAATTTTTTTTTTTCTCTTCTGTATATTAAACTTGCTCTGTATATAGATCTCCACCACCCACGCCGGACTCAATTTTAACAGGGGGTGAATGTGGTAATCACCACTGTTGTATATATTAGGAGATGTGTGGTAAGGCCCTGTACTACAGGTACGGGGGTAGTCCCTGCCTGCTGGCTCCGCCCAGTAGGCGGAGTATAAATATGTGTGCTCTCTATACAGCAGCCATTTCGCAAGCTGCTGTAGGAGGCCACACATCTTAGTGTAATAAAGCCTCAGTTGTATTCAACTCTCGTCTCTGTGCAATTGATCGTGCATCAACTATTCTGCTGTTTCTGAAGCAATAAAGGGAATAGTTAAGAAGGGAATACCTTCTCCTGAGTTAGTAGGGGTTTCAATGCATACCCAACAATTGGAAATGTTGAAATTTTCAGCATATATCTTAGGTGTGTAAAGGAATGTGTTCTTATTCAGTTCTGGTGTAACATTTACAAAGCCAATCAAATAACTGAAAATGAATATTACGGTAAACATTTTACAGATCTTAATATTTATACGCGCGCTTCACGTGTGATGCGTGAATCCAACTTTTCTTTCCTGTGGGTGGTGAGAAGGATTACGAATGGACCTTCCTACTTCGATCCTAAGGGTTCTTTCTGCAGCTTTTTAACGTACACTTCTTCACCGGGCGCCAGGTCATGCCCACCTTCTGGAGGATCTCCCCACACAGCCAACACCTGTTGAGAAGCAGAGCTAACAGCATTTGTTAGATTTTGACAATAAGTCAGCAAAGCATCACTCGTTAAATGGCAGTCTCCTTTCCCCAAATCAATAGTTCTTGGCAGAGACATTGGTCTGCCTGTGATGATTTCAAATGGACTCAGGCCCGTTGTTCTGTTTGGTGTAGCTCTAATACTGCATAATACTATTGGCAAAGCTTGGACCCAGTTCATGCCTTCCTGGTTGTATTTAGACAGTCTTTCTTTCAAAGTTCGATTCATACGTTCCACTTGTCCTAATGATTGTGGATGATAAGGACAGTGTAAATTCCAGTCAATGTTTAATAGTCTACAGACTTCCTTACAAACAGCACCTGTAAAGTGGCTTCCATTGTCTGAGTCAATGCTAGCTGGTAATAAAGTCTTTGCACAGCTCTTTGGCTGTTTGGGCAGCTGTCCCTCCTCTAGCTGGAGCAGCTTCCACCCATCTGGAGAATTTATCCACTATTACAAGGACGTCAGGGTCCTGGGATTATATTCATTGGAGTTTAGGAGGTTGAGGGGAGATCTAATAGAAACTTACAAGATAATGAATGGCTTAGATAGGGTGGACATAGGGAAGTTGTTTCCATTAACAGGGGAGACTAGGACCCGGGGGCACAGCCTTAGAATAAAAGGGAGTCACTTTCGAACAGAGACGAGGAGAAATTTCTTCAGCCAGAGAGTGGTGGGTCTGTGGAATTCATTGCCACAGAGGGCGGTGGAGGCTGGGACGTTGAGTGTCTTTAAGACAAAAGTTGATAAATTCTTGATTTCTCAAGGAATTAAGGGCTATGGAGAGAGAGCGGGTAAATGGAGTTGAAATCAGCCATGATTGAATGGTGGAGTGGACTCGATGGGCCGAATGGCCTTACTTCCACTCCTATGTCTTATGGTCTCTTATGGTCATTGTATTGTTGACATTTAGGAAGGGTGATGTAATCTACCTGTATGTCCTGTGATGGGCCTGCGGGAGCTGGAGCCCTTAACTGAGGCATTGATGTTATGGGTCCCAAGTTATTCTTTTGACAGGTTACACAACGGTTTGGTACTAATTGTGTATGTTTTTTGAATTCTTTACCACACCACCTTCTATGGAATCGATCATTCATATGTTGAGGTGATAGATGTCCCCATGAATGAATTTGTTGAGCTAAGAAGGGCATTAGTGATTGTGGTGCGACTGCTTTATAAGTTTGAACTTCTCTCCAAATTTCATCATCATATGGCTGAATACCTGATTCTAACCATGTCCACTTTTCTTCCATTGTGCAATCATTCTGCATTTCCCATAAATCATGTAATAAAGGTGGTTACTCCCAATTTCAAAGTGTGACTGAATTCCTGATGCCATTGGGAGGCAGCTTCCCTTGCTGCTTGGTCCGCAAGAGCATTTCCTCGTGTTTCCATAGTGTCCTCATGAGTATGGGCTTTACATTTTAGAACTGATACTTCTTTTGGTAAGGCCGTAGCTTTTAGGAGATCTCGTACTTCCTTCCCATTTTGGAGTCACAACTGCTGTTGTGAGAAATCCTCTTTTTCTCCACAGATGGCCAAAATCATGTGCTACTCCAAAACCATATCTGGAGTCAGTATGGATGTTAGCAGTTTTATCTCTTGCCACATGAGATGCTTCTGTTAGTGCTTTTAATTTGGCCTGCTGAGCTGATGTACCTGGAGGCAAACTTCCTTCAGCTAATACTTCGTATGGGCTTGTGACTGCCCACCCAGCTTTTCTGACACCATTGTCAATAAAAGAGGAACCATCAGTGAATAGGACTAAATCTGGGTTCTGTAGTGGCTCTTCTTCTACCAAGCGTACTTCTTCCATTTCCTCTTTTATTTTCACACAGTCATGCCCTTCTCCCTCTCCTCCCTTTTGTTCCTCGGGAAGCGGGAGCAAAGATGATGGTCAAATCACTTTGCTGTCTGATTTGGGGTCCCTTTCTTTTTTCGATGTTTGTGATGGTGCTGTCGGGTGGCATCTTGTAGATGATAAGGTGTTGACGTTGAAGAGGTACCATCAACAGTAGCATTCGAGGTCATGGATGTGCCATATGTTGAAGTTGGATAAGACTGTACATACTGGTTCTGGCCACGTGCTGCGCAGGAAGGGTGATCCTGCTGAGAACCGTTGAAGCTTGTCGAATTGGAAACAGAATTGCTGCTCGCATAAATACCTGGTGATGGTGTGAAACTAGAATCTTGCATCTGATAGGAATATGCCGTCTGGCCAGGCTGGGGTGCAGCAAATCCTGGGCAGTGACTAAGGCATCCAGTCTGTAGTGCAGATTGCGCTTGCGGTAGTCCTCCTTCGGTCTTGATTCCATTAGTGGGCAATCCGTAGTGCTGGCCTGTTTGAGAACATGCTGCATAGACGGCTGGCTGCTGCATTCCTGAATACTGGGTTTGTCCAACATGAGCTGTCATTGGCTGCACAGCTGGTGTGGAACAGATGTGTGGATATAGCTGTGGTGAATATTGGTGTATTCCTCTTGGACTGTAGCCGCTGCTTGTTATTACTGACCCAGTGTAATTGTTAAGTGATCCATCTCCTGTCGTTGTGGCATCTGCTGTCACCCTGAGCGTGCCATCACTGAGGTTGCGGGCCTCCCTGTCTGGAGTAAAGTCCGGCTTACGTGAATCAGAGTCGGCGTTTGGTTGCTCCCCATCTGGAGTCTGGTCTGTTTTAACTGAGTCAGTGTTGTTTTGTTGATGCTCCCCGTCTGGAGTCTTAGCAGGTTCACTGGAGTCAGCTGAGATGTCTTGAAGCTCCACGTCTGGAGTCGGAACATGCAGGAATGCATTGACTTGTGGAGAGGTTCGGGCGAATGAGGGTGGAAATATCATGGTGTCACCGGAGTCACCAGTGGTCTCACAGTGATCGTCGAGTGCCTCTGTACACACTAGCTGAGGTCTGTCACTTTGCACATCTTGCATGGGAAGTGGGATGCTGTCGTCACTCGTCTCACATACCGTGGGTAGAGCCTCAGTAGCTGCTTGTTGTTCACTTGGGTTGGGTAAATTGTCAGAGTCTTCATTTGGTGGCGCAAACAATGTGGGTGGACTGTCATTGTCGTGCTGTGTCCTTCATTTGGGCTTGGACTGTCCTCGTCGCTTTGTTCTTCATTGTAGCATGATAGACCGTCATGGTCGTCCTGCTGTGCACTGGAGCATGGTAGACTGTCATAGTCTTCTTGCTGTTTACTTGAGCATGGCAGACTTGCATCGTCTGCTGCTAGTTGGTCGGAGGAGGTTGCTAGACCCTCATGGTCTTGTTCCTGCAAGGACTGCGCGTCGGAGTCTTGCGTTGCTTCTACCGTGGAGGCTGTCCACGAGCTCCCTGCGGAGGCTTGTGACACTGGAGTCACGTCTTGTGTGTGCCAGGACAACGGTGTGGAGTCTTGCATTTCTGCAATTGTGGAGTCTGTCCACGAGCTCGCTGTGGAGTCTTGTGACACTGGAGTCACTTCTTGTTTGTGCAAGGACTGCGGTGTGGAGTCTTGCGTGTCTTCTTTCGTAGAGCCGGGAACCCTGAGCGGTGTGTGGACCACGCTCTGTGTGGCAGCAGACCGCTCGCTGTGGGCTTGTACCGCTCTCTGTCTCTTGGTTTCAGGCTTCAGCATCATCCTGCACTCACGAGTTGGGCTGTCATATCTGCTGGGCTGAAGATCCTCAAATCCGAAGAATTTGTCGTCGGGGTCGTCAATGTGCAACACGTCTACTTGGGGTTTGGATTTGGTACTGGGGAGCCTCCCAAGGTGACAGGTTCGTCTGAGTCGTTGACTTCTAGGACCATTTCATCACTGTTTGCGTCAGAGCTGGCATTGGGCTCGCGAGGTCCAGAGAAAATGTAAAGGTCGGTATCGAAGTATTCAAGGTCGGAATCATCGGTTTGGGTGTAGGTAACTAACTGCTTGTTGCAGGGTTCTTCGGAGGTTAAATTCATTTCCTGGTTTAATTTGAGACATTGTGCTGTCATTCCAGTTAAAGGAAGGTTGTTTTACGGCTTTAAAAGATTTTTTCTTTGATTTGGGTCGTTTCCCCTTTAAATGGACGTGGTCCAGGCCCTCTGACGCCATGACACATGTGACATCATATGTAGGAAGCATTTGCACATGCGCAGATCGCTGCTCCTGTACCGATGGCCATTTTTGTGATTGCGCATGCACATCGTCTCGCGCATGCGCAAACGGACCTTCCCGTTCTGTGTGCTTCTCGCGCAACTGTGCAAGTGCAGTCCCTTTAGAAAGATGGCCGCCGATCAAAATTGTTCCCTGCTCTGGGATCCCGACCTCGTGGTGAGTACTGGCGCTTCTCTTACCTTTTCTTGCTGATTGGAGTGTGTTTTCCTTACAGTATTTGCCGAATTTGTCCAGGACGGCCTGGAAGTCGCTCCTGTTTTGCCCTTTGGAGAACTTGAATTTTTTAAAGATTTCTTCTTCTCTGGCACCGGCGATGGTGAGCAGAAGCTCTGTCTTTTCAGCATCGGCCACGTCTTCTAGTTCGGCTGCTACCAGGAAGATTTCAAACATTTGCCGGAATACCCGCCAGTTTTCACGGAGATCGCCGTGGCACTGGAGCTGCTGCGGAACCCGGATCTCGAACATCATGCCTGGGTTTCGTTGCTGGTTGTCACTGTACGCTGAGGTATGGCTATGTGGATTGAAACAGTTCAGTCCTGGTACCATGATTTGTTATGTTCTAGGTGTAACATAAGCAGCTTCCTTGTGGTGCACTTGACAAAGGAAGGTTCAGACGTGGAGATAACTTCAACACGTTTATTAAACTATTTACGCTTCTATTACTCGGGTTTGACACTACTGCTAATCCTACTATAGCTACTCAGACTGACTAACCAGTTGCTGCAATCCACGTGGTGGGTGTAATATTGAATCAACCCTGTGTCTCAACTCACTGACTGTCTCCACTGGAAAGAGGAAGATCATGTGTGCAGTGTCCTTATATATGGGTTGGTGTAATGCCCCCCTGTGGTAGTGTCACCTCTGTGTGTATCGTGAATGTCCATTGGTTGTGTCCTATCTAACTGATCTATTGGTTGAGTGTGTGTGTGTGATGTTTCTGGTGCTCCCTCTAGTGTCTAGCTAGCCTACATGCATTTACATTGATGCACATCACCACACTGTGGTCCTCAGAGTGCGATTCATGAGCATCTGCGCTGGAGACAACCCAGTGGACAGTGGGGTTGCCCTGTATGCCAGCATCGCCAAGTTGAAGTCGGAGCCTGAGCCTGCAGCTTTGCACATCAACCGCTTTACAATATGGACCTCTTTCCCGGCCTTCCCGTTTGACTGCGGGTAGTGGGGACTGGAGGTTACATGTCGGAAATTGTAGGACTGTGCAAAATCAGGCCATTCCTGGCTGTAAAAGCAAGGACCGTTGTCGCACATTATGGTGAGTGGAATCCCATGCCTAGCGAACGTTTCTTTGCAGGCTTTGATTACCGCCTTCGACGTGAGGTCGGACAGTTTCACCACTTCTAGGTAACTGGAGAAGTAGTCGACCAGGAATACATAGTCACCCCCCTTGGCATGGAAAAGGTCTGCACCTACTTTGGACCACGGAGAGGTCACGATCTCGTGCTGTTGCAGCGTTTCCTTGGGTTGAGCTGGTTGAAACTTCTGACAGGTAGGGCAGTTGAGGACTATGTTGGCAATGGCCTGGCTGATGCCCGGCCAATCGACCGCCTCCCGAGCTCTGCGTCGGCATTTCCCGACCCCAAGATGACCCTCTAGGAGTTGGCCGAGCACCATAGCCTGCATGCTCTGAGGAATTACGATCCTGTCGAGTTTCAGAAGTATTCCCTCCACCACCGTCAGGTCGTCTTTTACGTTATAGAACTGGGGACATTGTCCCTTCTGCCAGCCATTGGTAAGGTGCTGCATCACATGCTGCAGCAGAGGATCCTTGGCCGTCTCCTCACGAATTTGGACCACCCTTTCGTCAGAGCCCGGAAGGTTGGTGGCACACAACTGCATTTGCGCTTCTATGTGGCAGATGAAGTCACCTTGTTCACACGGTGTGGTAATGGACCTGGAGAGGGAATCTTCAACGATCAGCTCTTTGCCTGGCATGTAGACAAGTTCGAAGTCGGAGCGGCGTAGCTTAAGAAGAATTCGCTGTAACCGAGGTGTCATGTCATTTAAATCCTTCTGGATTATATGGACCGGAGGCCTGTGGTCCGTTTCTACCATGAATTTTGGCAGGCCGTAAACGTAGTCGTGAAACTTGACTATCCCTGTCAGGAGGCCCAGACAATCCTTCTCAATCTGGGCGTACCGTTGCTAAGTGTGCGTCATGGCCCTGGAGGCATACGCCACTGGAGCCCAGGACGAGGAGTCATCTCGCTGAAGGAGCACGGCCCCAATGCCATCCTGGCTTGCATCAGTCAATATCTTGGTTTCCTTGGTTGGGTCGAAGAACGCTAGAACCGGGGCTGTGGTGAGCTTTGCTTTCAGCTCACGCTATTCCTCTTCATGCGTGGGCAGCCGCTGGAATTCTGTCGACTTCTTGACGAGATGTGGGATGCCATATTGGGAATGAATTTCCCGAGGAAGTTGACCATCCCGAGGAAGCGTTGATGGTGTTGATCGCCGAGACCTTGTCAGCATCTGGCCGCACGCCCTGCTGCGAGATGTGGTCACCCAGGAACTTAATATCCGATTGATCAAATGCGTACCTGGCCCTGTTGAGCTGGAGACCATGTTCATGAATTCCCTGGAATACCTTCTTGAGGTGAGCGATGTGTTCCTGGGACGCTGTGGAGCAGATAATTACGTCGTCAACGTATACTCGCACCCCCTCGATGCCCTCCATCATCTGCTCCATGATGCGGTGAAATATTTCTGAGGCAGATATGATCTCAAAAGGCATCCGGTTGTAGCAGTAGCGACCGAACGGGGCGTTGAACATGCACAGCTTGCGACTGGCCACGTCCAGCTGTATTTGCCAAAAACCCTTGGAGGCGTCCAGCTTAGTAAAGAATCTGGCATGAGCCATCTCACTGGTCAACTCTTCACGCGTGATGTTGCGGTTTAGATCCTTAGGGTCAATGCAAATGCGAAGATCCCCTGACGGCTTCTTAACGCAGACCATGGAGCTGACCAAGTCTGTGGGCTCCATGACCTTCGATATGATGCCCTGGTCTTGGAGGTCCTGTAATTGCTTCTTCAGATGATCCTTGAAGGATGCCGGCACCCGGCGTGGTGCATGAATTACAGGGGTGGCGTTCGGCTTGAGCAGGATTTTATATCGGTATGGGAGCGTGCCCATTGAATACGCTGTGGTACTGCGTGATAATGTCATCTGTGTCAGCTTGCAAGTTTACATCAGGCGAGGCCGTCGCCAGTGATGATGACATGGTGTGGACTCGCTGAACCAGGTCAGGAACTTGCAGGCTCGAGCACCGAGCAGGGACGTGATTTCAAACTGCAGTGTTGCCTTGATCGCCATGTTGGATACCCCTAGTTGACAGGAGCCATTGGCAGCTATGGCATTGCCATTGTAGTCAAGGAGCTGGCAGGCCGGTGGAAGAATGCTTGGTCTGGCGCGGATGGTGTCGAGGTCGGATTTTGAGATGGGGTTCGCTGATGCGCCGGTGTCCAGTTTAAATCGGATGCAGCGTTGTTAACTGTGAAGACAGCAGACCACTCGTCGTCGGGATCCACACTGAGGATCGAGAGGCGTTTTTCCGTTGTGGTGGAAGGCAGCGCATGTGTAGTTATGATGCCACCCGGTCTGGGGACTTGAGGCACTCAGCATCAGGGTTTGTTGGGCTGTCGGGATCAGAATCTGGCATGCCTTGTTGTATTGAGCGGACACTCATGCGCCGCAGCTGGGATCGCTGGCTGCTGAGCGGTGGAGCGGATCTGCAAAGGGCTGCGTAGTGGCCAAGCTTGCCACACTGTAGACACCGCCGTCCTTTTGCCGGACATTGCCGCTTTAAATGGGCGGAGCCACAATTTGGACACGTCATGACGCCGACGTCAGCGCGTTCCGTGCACCATCGCGCATGCACAGTCGGTCGACATAGGCACCTGCACAGTCGGGTTGTCGGGCTCGACATCCACTCGGTCATGGCGCGCATGCGCAGGGACCCGGGAAAAGCGCGCAAAACGGCCACTCTCCTCGATGCTCAGGCCCTGCATTTGTGCAATGGCCTGCACCCGTTCCGCCTCGTGGGAGGCCAGCTTTGCAGTTTCTGCCGCTCTGATGTGGGAGTAACGATTCTTAGCATGCTCATGGACAACGCACGTCTCTATAGCGACAGAGAGGGTCAACTGTTTGACTTTCAGGAGCTGCTGCCGAAGGGAGTCGGAGTGGACCCCGAAAACGATCTGATCCCGGATCACGGAATCAGCCGTCGAGTCATAGTTACATGACTGCGCTAGGATGCGGAGATGGGTCACGAAGGACTGAAAAGGTTAATCCTTACCCTGAAGCCTCTGCTGGAAAACGTACCGTTCAAAGCTCTCATTCACCTCAATGTCGCAGTGGCTGTCAAACTTCAGCAGGACTGTTTTGAATTTTGTTTTGTCTTCGCCGTCAGCGAATGTAAGGGAGTTGTAGATGTGGATGGCGTGGTCCCCCGCGTTGGAGGGATGGGCACCGCCATTTTGTGCACCCCCAGCCATGTGCGACCAATGGGAGACACAATCTTGGATGAACCCCAAGGACCCCAGCTCGGCTGACCACACACTGCCCGAAGAGAACTCTCAACTGCTGCGATTAGCCTCGGTAACTCTGGATCAGTCTCGGCCTCGAACACTCTCAACTGTTACGACGACCGTATTCATCAACGGGCACGAGACGTCCTGCCTAATCGACTCTGGGAGCACGGAGAGCTTCATACATCCTGACACGGTAAGGCGCTGTTCTCTGCTCATCCACCCCATTAATCAAAAAATCTCCCTGGCCTCCGGTTCGCACTCAGTGGAGATAAAGGGGTTTTGTGTAGCAAACCTCACAGTCCAGGGAAGTGAGTTCAAAAATTTCCATCTCTAAGTCCTTCCCCACCTCTGCGCGGCCACACTCCTGGGTTTAGACTTCCAGTGTAACCTTCAAAGTCTGACCTTTCAATTCGGCGGCCCTATACACCCCCTTACTGTCTGCGGCCTCGCGACTCTTAAGGTCGACCCGCCTTCCCTGTTTGCGAACCTCACCCCGGATTGCAAACCCGTCGCCACCAGGAGCAGACGCTATAGTGCCCAGGACCGGACCTTTATTAGGTCAGAGGTCCAAAGGATACTAGATAGGAATAATATGATCAGGGATAGTCAGCATGGCTTTGTGAAGGGTAGGTCATGCCTCACAAACCTTATTGAGTTCTTTGAGAAGGTGACTGAACAGGTAGACGAGGGTAGAGCAGTTGATGTGGTGTATATGGATTTCAGCAAAGCGTTTGATAAGGTTCCCCACGGTAGGCTATTGCAAAAAATACGGAGGCTGGGGATTGAGGGTGATTTAGAGATGTGGATCAGAAATTGGCTAGCTGAAAGAAGACAGAGGGTGGTGGTTGATGGGAAATGTTCAGAATGGAGTACAGTCACAAGTGGAGTACCACAAGGATCTGTTCTGGGGCCGTTGCTGTTTGTCATTTTTATCAATGACCTCGAGGAAGGCGCAGAAGGGTGGGTGAGTAAATTTGCAGACGATACTAAAGTCGGTGGTGTTGTCGATAGTGTGGAAGGATGTAGCAGATTACAGAGGGATATAGATAAGCTGCAGAGCTGGGCCGAGAGGTGGCAAATGGAGTTTAATGTAGAGAAGTGTGAGGTGATTCACTTTGGAAGGAATAACAGGAATGCGGAATATTTGGCTAATGGTAAAGTTCTTGGAAGTGTGGATGAGCAGAGGGATCTAGGTGTCCATGTACATAGATCCCTGAAAGTTGCCACCCAGGTTGATAGGGTGGTGAAGAAGGCCTATGGAGTGTTGGCCTTTATTGGTAGAGGGATTGAGTTCCGGAGTCGGGAGGTCATGTTGCAGCTGTACAGAACGCTGGTACGGCCGCATTTGGAGTATTGCGTACAGTTCTGGTCACCGCATTATAGGAAGGACGTGGAGGCTTTGGAGCGGGTGCAGAGGAGATTTACCAGGATGTTGCCTGGTATGGAGGGAAAATCTTATGAGGAAAGGCTGATGGACTTGAGGTTGTTTTCGTTGGAGAGAAGAAGGTTAAGAGGAGACTTAATAGAGGCATACAAAATGATCAGGGGGTTGGATAGGGTGGACAGTGAGAGCCTTCTCCCGCGGATGGATATGGCTGGCACGAGGGGACATAACTTTAAACTGAGGGGTAATAGATATAGGACAGAGGTCAGAGGTAGGTTCTTTACGCAAAGAGTAGTGAGGCCGTGGAATGCCCTACCTGCTACAGTGGTGAACTCGCCAACATTGAGGGCATTTAAAAGTTTATTGGATAAACATATGGATGATAATGGCATAGTGTAGGTTGGATGGCTTTTGTTTCGGTGCAACATCGTGGGCCGAAGGGCCTGTACTGCGCTGTATCGTTCTATGTTCTATGTTCTATGTTCTATGATACTGAGGGAAGGGGTCATTGAAGCCAGTAACAGCCCCTGGAGAGCCCAGGTAGTGGTGGTAAAGACCGGGGAGAAACATAGGATGGTCACCGACTACAGTCAGACCATTAACAGGTTTACGCAGCTGGACGCGAACCCTCTCCCCCGTATATCCGACCTGGTAAACAGGATCGCGCACTGCCCATCCGCACTAGTGACCGCAAATACACTGCCTTCGAGGCAGATGGGCAGCTCCAACACTTCTTAAGGGTTCCCTTCGGTGTCACTAACGGGGTCTCGGTCTTCCAGCGTGAGATGGACAGAATGGTTGACCGGTACGGTTTACGGGCAACATGCCTCAGAAATTCGCCACTCCTCCGTCGAAAAGGAGGCACAAGCCATCGTAGAAGCTGTGAGACATTGGAGGTATTACCTGGCCGGCAGGACATTCACTCTCCTCACGGACCAACGGTCGGTTGCTTTCATGTTCGATAATGCACAGCGGGGCAAGATAAAAAAACGACAAGATCTTGCGGTGGAGGATCGAACTCTCCACCTACAACTACGAGATCTTGTATCGTACCGGGAAGCTAAACGAGCCTCCTGACGCCCTGTCCCGCGGCACATGTGCCACCGCACAAGTGGACCGCCTCCGAGCCCTCCACGAGGGCCTCTGCCACACGGGGGTCACTCGCTTTTTCCATTTTGTCAAGACCCACAACCTGCCCTACTCCATCGAGGAGGTCAGGACAGCCACCAGGAACTGCTAAATCTGCGCGGAGTGCAAACCGCACTTCTACCGGCCAGAGAAAGCGCACCTGTCCCTTTGAACGCCTCAGCGTGGACTTCAAAGGCCCCCTCCCTCCACCGACCGCAACACGTACTTCCTGAACGTGATTGACGAGTACTCCCGGTTCCCATTCGCCATCCCCTGCCCCGACATGACCGCAAAAACCGTCATAAAGGCCCTCCATAACACCTTTGCACTGTTCGGTTTCCCCGCTTACATACTCAGTGATAGGGGGTCCTCCTTTATGAGCGACGAGCTGCGTCAATTCCTGCTCAGCAAGGGCATCGCCTCGAGCAGGACGACCAGTTACAACCCCCGGGGAAACGGACAGGTAGAGAGGGAGAACGGAACGGTCTGGAAGACAGTCCTACTGGCCCTACGGTCCAGGAATCTCCCAGTCTCCCGCTGGCAAGAAGTCCTCCCGGATGCCCTCCACTCCATCCGGTCACTGCTTTGTACGACCACCAATCAGACACCTCATAAACGTCGCCTTGTCTTCCCCAGGAATTCCTCCTCTGGGACATCGCTCCCGACCTGGCTGGCAGCTCCTGGACCCATCCTGCTCCGAAAACACGTGCGGGCGCACAAGTCGGACCCGTTGCTCGAGAGGGTCCATCTGCTCCATGCTAACCCCCAGTACACCTACGTGGCGTTCCCTGACGGCCGACAAGATGTGGTCTCCCTATGGGACCTGGCGCCCTCCGTAACCCCATGCATATTCCAGCCGCCAGTCCCACCCTCCCTCCACCGCAGCACCTTACAGAAGGATCGGTTCTTCCGCCGGCCCCGTCTAAGCCCCCCCCACCCACCGACGCCCCCCGCGGGCGCTCCCTTCCCTGCGGTACCTGACAAAGCTGCCATGGAGATCGAAGACACGCTCCCGGAGTCACAGACGCCCCAGCCTCCACCGGAGTCACCACGGAAGCTCCGACGATCGCAGAGGACGACCAGGGCCCCCGATCGACTGATTGCTTCATTTTAATTGTAATCTGTAAATATAAACCACCAAATGTACATAGCTACCAGACTTGTAAATAGTTACTAAACACTGTACGGAGGTTTACGGTACCTCCATAACTAATCATACTATGTTACCATGTTTTGTAGTTTCAGGCCACCATCCCCGCCGGACTCTTTTTTAACAGGGGGTGAATGTGGTATTATAGGTATTATGGTACCTGACAGGCTAAAGCACCATTGGTGGAAACTGTATGCTTTCTATTGGTAGAATGTGTGATAGCTCCGCCCTGCTAGCCGGGGTATAAGAGCCCGTGCCGACCCAACAGCCTTCATTCTGTACCTGAGCTGCTGGGGGAAACATCTAGCTTATTAAAGCCTTCAGTTGGACTACAACCTCGCTTTAGTGGTCATTGATCGTGCATCACTGGTCAATGCTGATTCACTCGAGGTAGGTCCGTCAAGATCAGTATCACTCTGGTACCATGATGTGTTCGGCAGATAGGTTCGATGTGGACTGCACTTGATTCTGGGAAGCTAGAAACAGATGTCTAACACTGCAGAAGATCCAACACTGTTTTATTCAACGATAGAACTGATATACATATTCAGCTTGTTGGTCGACACTATACTGAACTGACTGGAGACCTTGTAGTAGCCTGACCAGACTTACTAGCTACCGCATGGTGTTTGTACTTGCTCGCTCGTGGACTCTGATTGTCTCAGTGGCTGGGTCCCGAGAGAGCGGGAAACCTAGTGCCCTCCGGCTTTATAGTGGTAGTGTCCTGTCTGGTGATTGGCTGCACTGTGCTGTGTGCTTACTGGTCATCCTGTGTGTCAATCACTGCCTGTCTGCATCTCATTATATACATGAATGGACATTATGACAGCACCAGGGTGCAGAGGGGGCTATGGGCAATGATGAAATATCGTCCACCCCCACCACCTGCAGACCATTATGTTTGGCCATCTCCCAGCGATGTTGACCGCCGTGGCGGGGCCGCTGCTCTGCATGCAGCCCTATGGGAGCTGGAGCAGGGGCGTGCCAGGGAGGTGGCAGAGGCTGCCGCAGAGGGGCAGGTGGCAGCCGCTCAGGCTGGACAGCTGGCCACCCGACAGGACAAGGAGCAGCCAGTGCCACGGCGACGGAGGTGCCCGATCAGGCCTCGTGTGTACCGGCGCCGCACGTCTTTCCAGGACCTCACGGACAGGGCATGCAGGAGCCGGGAAACTGTCGCCCATATCTGCCACCTAATGGCACGCCTGGCACCGGGGGGGGAGGGGGACCCTCGCCCGGTGGCCGTCAAGGGGACGGTCGCCCTCCACCTCTATGCACTTCTATGTGCGTGCGTGTGTTTCAGTGGGATTGCGTGAGGGAGTAAGGACAGGAGAGGGAGTGGGGAATAGAGGAGAGCGAAGAGATGAAGGAGTGAGAGAAAAGAGACAGAAATGAGGTGCAGGTGAAGGATCAAGAAAATGGGAAGATGTGAAAGAGACAAATGGAAAACCTAAATGTGTGATGAGAATGAAGGAGTAACATTAGCGAGCGAACCGATTATCCTTCTACACGACGGGATAATTCCCGTCGCCGAGTGGGGACCTGTCCGGCATTTCCCAGGCGTCAGTGCACGGGTGCATCTGTGCACTGCCGCCCTGTACGACATCACGGAGCGCGACATTCGGTTCCCTGTGGACCGCGCCCACCAGGATGCCCGGGCAGCGGGCTTTACCGGGTTGCCAGGATTCCCATGGTCCCGGGTGCGATCAATGGGACACACGTCGCCATGTGCGGCCACCATCAGATAACCAGACCGTGTTGATGAACAGGAAGGGGACCTACTCCATGAACATGCAGGTGGTCTATGACCACCGGATGAGGATCCTGCACCACCGCGCCCGGTACCCGGGCAGTGTACATGACGCGTTTATCCTGGCACAATCGTTCATCCCTGCCATGTTCAAGGGACACCCCCCTCCGGCTGAGGGGCTGGTTGCTGGGCGACAGGGGTTACCCATTGCGGTCGTGGCTGATGATGCCTATACGGAGGCCACAGACTCGGGACAATGATGCCCGTGCAGCGACCAGTGGTGTGGTCAAGAAGTGCTTTGGGCTGCTGAAGAGGCGCCTGGTGCCTGGACCGCTCTGGAGGGGCCCGCTAGGACCCGTTGGAGCAGGTCGGCCGCATCTTTGTGGTCTGCTGCGTCCTCCACAATATAGCCCAGCAGAGGGGCAATGTGCTGGAGGCAGAGGCAGAGGAGGAGGAGGAGGGGACCAACACGACGAAGGGCACGCCTCCCCAAATGAGGAGGCAGTGGAAGGGGGCGGCAATGTACGGGTCATAAGGGCTGGACAGGGACGGGAGGCTGCCCAGTGATACCGGCTGGGCCAGCGAGCACGGGACGAGTTGATGGCTCACAGACTAGGGGAGGGGGGGATCGCTGAGCATGGGCACGGACGGCACAGTACGGCACTACCCCACCACCCTCACCCCGCCCACCACTGAGCACACTCGCCCCCCCCACCACCAATCACCCGCATGCACACCACCCCTCCATTGCACATCCACCTGAGGCTCAAGGGGCAGGGCTCACACGGTAGCCAGTGGAAGCGGGTCTACAGCATGTCCTGGAGGATGATGACAACCCGCTCTGCGATGGGCTCCGGGCTCTACATCATTAGACTATGTCTGACTCATGGCCAGAGTACCACCCTCCACCTGGGTGGTCCCCGCATGCGGCCTGGACACTGCATCGCGTGGACCTGTCATCTGTCTGTGGGATGGGGTGGCGAGTGCTGTGACTCCTGCCCTGTGACTAGGGTCCCCTTTAGCAGCCGTTTCCTGGGGCGGACTTGCCTGGATGATTACATAGATTACATAGAACATACAGTGCAGAAGGAGGCCATTCGGCCCATCGAGTCTGCACCGACCCACATTAATCCCTCACTTCCACCTTATCCCCGCAACCCAATAACCCCTCCCAACCCTTATGGACACTACGGGTAATTTAGCATGGCCAATCCACCTAACCTGCACGTCTTTGGACTGTGGGAGGAAACCGGAGCACCCGGAGGAAACCCACGCGGACACGGGGAGAACGTGCAAACTCCGCACAGACAGTGACCCAGCGGGGAATCGAACCTGGGACCCTGGCGCTGTGAAGCCACAGTGCTAATCACTTGTGCTACCGTGCTGCCCCTGGATGGGGCAGGCTGAGCCTCGGGCGGGCAGGATACCACCCTGTTCTGTCGGTTGCCCACCAGATCGGAATGGGATGGAAGGTGGGGGGGGTGGGGGGGGGGGGGGGGGGGGAGGTGTCGTGGTGCTCCGGGACTCCCCTGCAGGAGGACCCAGAACGGGCCCCAGCACCTCCTCCTCCCTCGGGGTGCCCGATGGCCTTGGGACGGGGGTGCGAGTGGATCCAGCACCCGACGCACCCCCGGCACCTGGCGCTGCCAGTCCTGGAGGACCGCCCTGGTATCGACAAGGGTCTGTAAGTTTGCAGCCGTGGAGCTCAGGGGGTTGGCCATCCCTGTCTGTGTCTGGGCGACGCCGGCCAGCACCTGCGCAATGGCGCCAATGCTCTCAGTCATGGCCTGCTGAGACGGGGCCTCGGTGGTGAGCGCCGCTGCGATCTGCAGCTGGCTCTGGCTCATGGCTGCCTGTGAGAGGGAAGCCATGTCCTGGACCACGGCCCCCGCCTGCACAGAAAGCCCCAGGCCTCGCACACTCTGACCCACGCCCAATACCGTCGCCCCCATTGCCTCCACCGCGGACGCCACCCGTGCGGTTTGGGCCTGGGTGACAAGCATGGGCGGCACCACTCCCTGCTCCTGCAGGCGGTGGGACTCCTCCACCTGCGTCTGCAGGTGCTGGAAGCCAGCCGTCATCCCCATCACTTGTCCCTGGGTCCCTGGCTGCATCGGGTCTACGGGTGGATGTGGGAACTTCAGGAACCTGGGAGCCGTCTGGTCGGCAGCTGGATGCTGGGCCGGTCTGCCCTCCGACCTTCCGGCCCCTCGGCTGCTCCTACCTCTACCTGCTGTACCGGGACGGCTGTGTTGTGCGCACCAATGAGTGTCCCAGAAGCCTCATGGCTAAAGTGACCAACCGAGGTGAGTGTCTCTGCGACGGTGGAGGGTGTAGGAGACAGCAGCGGCGTTACGTGGAGGTCCTCATCGGACCCAAAGTCCAGGGTCCTCGATCCCGGTTGTTATGGCCGCGCTTTTCCTGCGGGGGTGGAGCACAAAAAGATCAAAAGTGTTGGGCAGACCTGTACTTGCAGCCCAGCGGTTGGGTGTATGTTGGCATGTGTTCACAGGCCATCCTGCCAATGCAGCTTGCATGGGTGGGTGCAGCCATGTGGGTCTCAGCTAGGGTTGTGTCACCCCCATGCGGAGGGGGGGTCGGGGCCATGTGTGTGATGGGTAGGGGGGTTGGTGCCATGGGCTTAGTGTGGGGTACTCACCCTGGCTGCCCTGACTAGGTCATTGACCTTCTTGTGGCACTGGCTGCCTGTCCTGGGTGTTATGCCCATGGCGCTGACAGCTTCTCCTACCTCCCTCCACAGGCGGCGGGTTGTGTTGATAGCGGCCCCGGGCCGTGCCCGGGGTACAGGGCCTCCCTCCTTTGCTCCACGCCATTCAGGAGCATCGCAATGTCACGGTCCTGGAACCTCGGCGCTGCGCGGCAGGCGGCCATCTTCCCGCGTAGGCCTGTGTCTGTGCGGATGGCGTCTATTTCAGAGTGACGCGGCGTCTATTTCAGAGCGACGCGGCGTCTATTTCAGAGCGACGCGGCGTCTCTTTCAGAGCGACGCGGTGCTGTGTCTATTTCAGAGCGACGCGGTGCTGTGTCTATTTCAGAGCGACGCGGTGCGGTGTCTATTTCAGAGCGATGCGGTGCTCCGTCTATTTCAGAGCGACGCGGTGCGGTGTCTATTTCAGAGCGACGCGGTGCTCCGTCTATTTCAGAGCGACGCGGTGCTGTGTCTATTTCAGAGCGACGCGGTGCGGTGTCTATTTCAGAGCGACGCGGTGCTGTGTCTATTTCAGAGCGACGCGGTGCTGTGTCTATTTCAGAGCGACGCGGTGCTGCGTCTATTTCAGAGCGACGCGGTGCTGCGTCTATTTCAGAGCGACGCGGTGCTCCGTCTATTTCAGAGCGACGCGGTGCTGTGTCTATTTCAGAGCGACGCGGTGCGGTGTCTATTTCAGAGCGACGCGGTGCTCCGTCTATTTCAGAGCGACGCGGTGCTGCGTCTATTTCAGGGCGACGCGGTGCGGCGTCTATTTCAGAGCGACGCGGCGCTGTGTCTATTTCAGAGCGACGCGGTGCTGTGTCTATTTCAGAGCGACGCGGTGCTCCGTCTATTTCAGAGCGACGCGGTGCTGCGTCTATTTCAGGGCGACGCGGTGCGGCGTCTATTTCAGAGCGACGCAGTGCTGTGTCTATTTCAGAGCGACGCGGTGCTGTGTCTATTTCAGAGCGACGCGGTGCTGTGTCTATTTCAGAGCGACGCGGTGCTGTGTCTATTTCAGAGCGACGCGGTGCTCCGTCTATTTCAGAGCGACGTGGTGCTGTGTCTATTTCAGAGCGACGCGGTGCGGCGTCTATTTCAGAGCGACGCGGTGCTGTGTCTATTTCAGAGCGACGCGGAGCTCCGTCTATTTCAGAGCGACGCGGAGCTCCGTCTATTTCAGAGCGACGCGGTGCTCCGTCTATTTCAGAGCGACGCGGTGCTGTGTCTATTTCAGAGCGACGCGGTGCTGTGTCTATTTCAGAGCGACGCGGTGCTCCGTCTATTTCAGAGCGACGCGGTGCTGTGTCTATTTCAGAGCGACGCGGTGCTGTGTCTATTTCAGAGCGACGCGGTGCGGCGTCTATTTCAGAGCGACGCGGTGCTCCGTCTATTTCAGAGCGACGCGGAGCTCCGTCTATTTCAGAGCGACGCGGTGCTGCGACTATTTCAGAGCGACGCGGTGCTCCGTCTATTTCAGAGCGACGCGGTGCTCCGTCTATTTCAGAGCGACGCGGTGCGGTGTCTATTTCAGAGCGACGCGGTGCTGTGTCTATTTCAGAGCGACGCGGTGCTGTGTCTATTTCAGAGCGACGCGGTGCTCCGTCTATTTCAGAGCGACGCGGTGCTGCGTCTATTTCAGGGCGACGCGGTGCGGCGTCTATTTCAGAGCGACGCAGTGCTGTGTCTATTTCAGAGCGACGTGGTGCTGCGTCTATTTCAGAGCGACGCGGTGCTGTGTCTATTTCAGAGCGACGCGGTGCTGTGTCTATTTCAGAGCGACGTGGTGCTGCGTCTATTTCAGAGCGACGCAGTGCTGTGTCTATTTCAGAGCGACGTGGTGCTGCGTCGATTTCAGAGCGACGCGGTGCTGCGTCTATTTCAGAGCGACGTGGTGCTGCGTCTATTTCAGAGCGACGCGATGCTGTGTCTATTTCAGAGCGACGCGGTGCTGTGTCTATTTCAGAGCGACGCGGTGCTCCGTCTATTTCAGAGCGACGCGGTGCTCCGTCTATTTCAGAGCGACGCGGTGCTGTGTCTATTTCAGAGCGACGCGGTGCTGTGTCTATTTCAGAGCGACGCGGTGCGGCGTCTATTTCAGAGCGACGCGGTGCTGTGTCTATTTCAGAGCGACGCGGTGCTGTGTCTATTTCAGAGCGACGCGGTGCTCCGTCTATTTCAGAGCGACGCGGTGCTGCGTCTATTTCAGGGCGACGCGGTGCGGCGTCTATTTCAGAGCGACGCAGTGCTGTGTCTATTTCAGAGCGACGCGGTGCTGCGTCTATTTCAGAGCGACGCGGTGCTGTGTCTATTTCAAAGCGACGCGGTGCGGCGTCTATTTCAGAGCGACGCGGTGCTCCGTCTATTTCAGAGCGACGCGGTGCTGCGTCTATTTCAGAGCGACGCGGTGCTCCGTCTATTTCAGAGCGACGTGGTGCTGCGTCTATTTCAGAGCGACGCGGCGCTGTGTCTATTTCAGAGCGACGCGGCGCTGTGTCTATTTCAGAGCGACGCGGAGCTGCGTCTATTTCAGAGCGACGCGGCGCTGTGTCTATTTCAGAGCGACGCGGTGCTCCGTCTATTTCAGAGCGACGCGGTGCTGTGTCTATTTCAGAGCGACGCGGTGCTCCGTCTATTTCAGAGCGACGCGGTGCTGTGTCTATTTCAGAGCGACGCGGTGCTCCGTCTATTTCAGAGCGACGCGGTGCGGTGTCTATTTCAGAGCGACGCGGTGCTCCGTCTATTTCAGAGCGACGCGGTGCTGCGTCTATTTCAGGGCGACGCGGTGCGGCGTCTATTTCAGAGCGACGCGGAGCTGCGTCTATTTCAGAGCGACGCGGTGCGGTGTCTATTTCAGAGCGACGCGGTGCTGCGTCTATTTCAGAGCGACGCGGTGCTGTGTCTATTTCAGGGCGACGCGGTGCTGTGTCTATTTCAGAGCGACGCGGAGCTGCGTCTATTTCAGAGCGACGCGGTGCTGCGTCTATTTCAGAGCGACGCGGTGCTGTGTCTATTTCAGAGCGACGCGGTGCTGCG
The DNA here is from genome assembly GCF_047496885.1 of Scyliorhinus torazame. NCBI lineage: Eukaryota > Metazoa > Chordata > Chondrichthyes > Carcharhiniformes > Scyliorhinidae > Scyliorhinus > Scyliorhinus torazame. The sequence continues at coordinate 39,765,304 of NC_092728.1, forward strand.
TCTATTTCAGAGCGACGCGGCGCTGTGTCTATTTCAGAGCGACGCGGCGCTGTGTCTATTTCAGAGCGACGCGGTGCTGTGTCTATTTCAGAGCGACGCGGTGCTGTGTCTATTTCAGAGCGACGCGGTGCTGTGTCTATTTCGGAGCGACGCGGTGCTGTGTCTATTTCAGCGCGACGCGGCGCTGTGTCTATTTCAGAGCGACGCGGTGCTCCGTCTATTTCAGAGCGACGCGGTGCTGTGTCTATTTCAGAGCGACGCGGTGCTGCGTCTATTTCAGAGCGACGCGGTGCTGTGTCTATTTCAGAGCGACGCGGTGCTGTGTCTATTTCAGAGCGACGCGGTGCTGTGTCTATTTCAGAGCGACGCGGTGCTGTGTCTATTTCAGAGCGACGCGGTGCTCCGTCTATTTCAGAGCGACGCGGTGCTGTGTCTATTTCAGAGCGACGCGGTGCGGCGTCTATTTCAGAGCGACGCGGTGCTGTGTCTATTTCAGAGCGACGCGGTGCTCCGTCTATTTCAGAGCGACGCGGTGCTGTGTCTATTTCAGAGCGACGCGGTGCTCCGTCTATTTCAGAGCGACGCGGTGCGGAGTCTATTTCAGAGCGACGCGGTGCTGTGTCTATTTCAGAGCGACGCGGTGCTCCGTCTATTTCAGAGCGACGCGGTGCTGTGTCTATTTCAGAGCGACGCGGTGCTCCGTCTATTTCAGAGCGACGCGGTGCGGCGTCTATTTCAGAGCGACGCGGTGCGGAGTCTATTTCAGAGCGACGCGGTGCTCCGTCTATTTTAGAGCGACGCGGTGCTGTGTCTATTTCAGAGCGACGCGGTGCTGTGTCTATTTCAGAGCGACGCGGTGCTGTGTCTATTTCAGAGCGACGCGGAGCTGCGTCTATTTCAGAGCGACGCGGTGCGGTGTCTATTTCAGAGCGACGCGGAGCTGCGTCTATTTCAGAGCGACGCGGTGCTCCGTCTATTTCAGAGCGACGCGGTGCTGTGTCTATTTCAGAGCGACGCGGTGCTCCGTCTATTTCAGAGCGACGCGGTGCTGTGTCTATTTCAGAGCGACGCGGTGCTGTGTCTATTTCAGAGTGACGCGGTGCTCCGTCTATTTCAGAGCGACGCGGTGCTGCATCTATTTCAGAGCGACGCGGTGCTCCGTCTATTTCAGAGCGACGCGGTGCTGCGTCTATTTCAGAGCGACGCGGTGCTCCGTCTATTTCAGAGCGACGCGGTGCTCCGTCTATTTCAGAGCGACGCGATGCTGTGTCTATTTCAGAGTGACGCGGTGCTGTGTCTATTTCAGAGCGACGCGGTGCTCCGTCTATTTCAGAGCGACGCGGTGCTGTGTCTATTTCAGAGCGACACGGTGCTCCGTCTATTTCAGAGCGACGCGGTGCTGTGTCTATTTCAGAGCGACGCGGTGCTCCGTCTATTTCAGAGCGACGCGGTGCTCCGTCTATTTCAGAGCGACGCGGTGCTGTGTCTATTTCAGAGCGACGCGGCGCTGTGTCTATTTCAGAGCGACGCGGTGCTGTGTCTATTTCAGAGCGACGCGGTGCTGTGTCTATTTCAGAGCGACGCGGTGCTGCGTCTATTTCAGAGCGACGCGGTGCTGTGTCTATTTCAGAGCGACGCGGCGCTGTGTCTGTTTCAGAGCGACGCGGTGCTGTGTCTATTTCAGAGCGACGCGGTGCTGTGTCTATTTCAGAGCGACGCGGTGCTCCGTCTATTTCAGAGCGACGCGGTGCTGTGTCTATTTCAGAGCGACGCGGCGCTGTGTCTATTTCAGAGCGACGCGGTGCTGTGTCTATTTCAGAGCGACGCGGTGCTGTGTCTATTTCAGAGCGACGCGGTGCTGTGTCTATTTCAGAGCGACGCGGAGCACCGTCTATTTCAGAGCGACGCGGTGAGGTGTCTATTTCAGAGCGACGCGGTGCTGTGCCTATTTCAGAGCGACGCGGAGCACCGTCTATTTCAGAGCGACGCGGTGCTGTGTCTATTTCAGAGCGACGCGGTGCTGTGTCTATTTCAGAGCGACGCGGCGCTGCGTCTATTTCAGAGCGACGCGGTGCTCCGTCTATTTCAGAGCGACGCGGCGCTGTGTCTATTTCAGAGCGACGCGGTGCTGTGTCTATTTCAGAGCGACGCGGTGCTGTGTCTATTTCAGAGCGACACGGTGCTGTGTATATTTCAGAGCGACGCGGTGCTCCGTCTATTTCAGAGCGACGCGGTGCGGCGTCTATTTCAGAGCGACGCGGCGCTCCGTCTATTTCAGAGCGACGCGGTGCTCCGTCTATTTCAGAGCGACGCGGTGCTCCGTCTATTTCAGAGCGACGCGGTGCTGTGTCTATTTCAGAGCGACGCGGTGCTGCGTCTATTTCAGAGCGACGCGGTGCTCCGTCTATTTCAGAGCGACGCGGTGCTGTGTCTATTTCAGAGCGACGCGGTGCTCCGTCTATTTCAGAGCGATGCGGTGCTGCGTCTATTTCAGAGCGACGCGGTGCTCCGTCTATTTCAGAGCGATGCGGTGCTGCGTCTATTTCAGAGCGACGCGGTGCTCCGTCTATTTCAGAGCGACGCGGTGCTGTGTCTATTTCAGAGCGACGCGGCGCTGTGTCTATTTCAGAGCGACGCGGTGCTCCGTCTATTTCAGAGCGACGCGGTGCTCCGTCTATTTCAGAGCGACGCGGTGCTGCGTCTATTTCAGAGCGACGCGGTGCTCCGTCTATTTCAGAGCGACGCGGTGCTGTGTCTATTTCAGAGCGACGCGGTGCGGCGTCTATTTCAGAGCGACGCGGTGCTCCGTCTATTTCAGAGCGACGCGGTGCTGCGTCTATTTCAGAGCGACGCGGTGCTCCGTCTATTTCAGAGCGACGCGGTGCTGTGTCTATTTCAGAGCGACGCGGTGCTCCGTCTATTTCAGAGCGACGCGGTGCTGCGTCTATTTCAGAGCGACGCGGTGCTCCGTCTATTTCAGAGCGACGCGGTGCTGCGTCTATTTCAGAGCGACGCGGTGCTCCGTCTATTTCAGAGCGACGCGGTGCTGTGTCTATTTCAGAGCGACGCGGTGCGGCGTCTATTTCAGAGCGACGCGGTGCTCCGTCTATTTCAGAGCGACGCGGTGCTGTGTCTATTTCAGAGCGACGCGGTGCTGTGTCTATTTCAGAGTGACGCGGTGCTCCGTCTATTTCAGAGCGACGCGGTGCGGTGTCTATTTCAGAGCGACGCGGAGCTGCGTCTATTTCAGAGCGACGCGGTGCGTTGTCTATTTCAGAGCGACGCGGTGCTGTGTCTATTTCAGAGCGACGCGGTGCTCCGTCTATTTCAGAGCGACGCGGTGCGGTGTCTATTTCAGAGCGACGCGGTGCTGTGTCTATTTCAGAGCGACGCGGTGCTCCGTCTATTTCAGAGCGACGCGGTGCTCCGTCTATTTCAGAGCGACGCGGTGCTCCGTCTATTTCAGAGCGACGCGGTGCTCCGTCTATTTCAGAGCGACGCGGTGCGGTGTCTATTTCAGAGCGACGCGGTGCGGTGTCTATTTCAGAGCGACGCGGTGCTGTGTCTATTTCAGAGCGACGCGGTGCGGTGTCTATTTCAGAGCGACGCGGTGCTCCGTCTATTTCAGAGCGACGCGGTGCTCCGTCTATTTCAGAGCGACGCGGTGCTGTGTCTATTTCAGAGCGACACGGTGCGGCGTCTATTTCAGAGCGACGCGGTGCTGTGTCTATTTCAGAGCGACGCGGTGCTCCGTCTATTTCAGAGCGACGCGGTGCGGTGTCTATTTCAGAGCGACGCGGTGCTCCGTCTATTTCAGAGCGACGCGGTGCTCTGTCTATTTCAGAGCGACGCGGTGCTGTGTCTATTTCAGAGCGACGCGGTGGTGTGTCTATTTCAGAGCGACGCGGTGCTGTGTCTATTTCAGAGCGACGCGGTGCTCCGTCTATTTCAGAGCGACGCGGTGCTCCGTCTATTTCAGAGCGACGCGGAGCTCCGTCTATTTCAGAGCGACGCGGTGCTGTGTCTATTTCAGAGCGACACGGTGCGGCGTCTATTTCAGAGCGACGCGGTGCTCCGTCTATTTCAGAGCGACGCGGTGCTCTGTCTATTTCAGAGCGACGCGGTGCTGTGTCTATTTCAGAGCGACGCGGTGCTGTGTCTATTTCAGAGCGACGCGGTGCTGTGTCTATTTCAGAGCGACGCGGTGCTCCGTCTATTTCAGAGCGACGCGGTGCGGTGTCTATTTCAGAGCGACGCGGTGCTCCGTCTATTTCAGAGCGACGCGGTGCTCCGTCTATTTCAGAGCGACGCGGTGCGGTGTCTATTTCAGAGCGACGCGGTGCTGTGTCTATTTCAGAGCGACGCGGTGCTCCGTCTATTTCAGAGCGACGCGGTGCTCCGTCTATTTCAGAGCGACGCGGTGCTGCCTCTATTTCAGAGCGACGCGGTGCTCCGTCTATTTCAGAGCGACGCGGTGCTCCGTCTATTCCAGAGCGACGCGGTGCTCCGTCTATTTCAGAGCGACGCGGTGCTGTGTCTATTTCAGAGCGACGCGGTGCTCCGTCTATTTCAGAGCGACGCGGTGCTCCGTCTATTTCAGAGCGACGCGGTGCGGAGTCTATATCAGAGTGACACGGTGCTGTGTCTATTTCAGAGCGACGCGGTGCTGTGTCTATTTCAGAGCGACGCGGTGCTGCGTCTATTTCAGAGCGACGCGGTGCTGTGTCTATTTCAGAGCGACGCGGTGCTCCGTCTATTTCAGAGCGACGCGGTGCTGTGTCTATTTCAGAGCGACGCGGTGCTCCGTCTATTTCAGAGCGACGCGGTGCTCCGTCTATTTCAGAGCGACGCGGTGCGGAGTCTATATCAGAGTGACACGGTGCTGTGTCTATTTCAGAGCGACGCGGCGCTGCGTCTATTTCAGAGCGACGCGGTGCTGTGTCTATTTCAGAGCGACGCGGTGCTCCGTCTATTTCAGAGCGACGCGGTGAGGTGTCTATTTCAGAGCGACGCGGTGCTGTGTCTATTTCAGAGCGACGCGGTGCTGTGTCTATTTCAGAGCGACGCGGCGCTGCGTCTATTTCAGAGCGACGCGGTGCTCCGTCTATTTCAGAGCGACGCGGCGCTGCGTCTATTTCAGAGCGACGCGGCGCTGTGTCTATTTCAGAGCGACGCGGCGCTGTGTCTATTTCAGAGCGACGCAGTGCTCCATCTATTTCAGAGCGACGCGGTGCTGTGTCTATTTCAGAGTGACGCGGTGCTGTGTCTATTTCAGAGCGACGCGGTGCTCCGTCTATTTCAGAGCGACGCGGTGCTCCGTCTATTTCAGAGCGACGCGGTGCTCCGTCTATTTCAGAGCGACGCGGTGCTGTGTCTATTTCAGAGCGACGCGGTGCTGTGTCTATTTCAGAGCGACGCGGTGCTCCGTCTATTTCAGAGCGACGCGGTGCTGTGTCTATTTCAGAGCGACGCGGTGCTGTGTCTATTTCAGAGCGACGCGGTGCTGTGTCTATTTCAGAGCGACGCGGTGCTGTGTCTATTTCAGAGCGACGCGGTGCTGTGTCTATTTCAGAGCGACGCGGTGCTGTGTCTATTTCAGAGCGACGCGGTGCTCCGTCTATTTCAGAGCGACGCGGTGCTGTGTCTATTTCAGAGCGACGCGGTGCTCCGTCTATTTCAGAGCGACGCGGTGCTGTGTCTATTTCAGAGCGACGCGGTGCTCCGTCTATTTCAGAGCGACGCGGTGCTCCGTCTATTTCAGAGCGACGCGGTGCTGTGTCTATTTCAGAGCGACGCGGTGCTGTGTCTATTTCAGAGCGACGCGGTGCTGTGTCTATTTCAGAGCGACGCGGTGCGGTGTCTATTTCAGAGCGACGCGGAGCTCCGTCTATTTCAGAGTGACGCGGTGCTGTGTCTATTTCAGAGCGACGCGGTGCTGTGTCTATTTCAGAGCGACGCGGTGCTGTGTCTATTTCAGAGCGACGCGGAGCTCCGTCTATTTCAGAGCGACGCGGTGCGGCGTCTATTTCAGAGCGACGCGGCGCTGTGTCTATTTCAGAGCGACGCGGTGCGGCGTCTATTTCAGAGCGACGCGGTGCTGTGTCTATTTCAGAGCGACGCGGTGCTGCGTCTATTTCAGAGCGACGCGGTGCTGTGTCTATTTCAGAGCGACGCGGTGCGGTGTCTATTTCAGAGCGACGCGGTGCTGTGTCTATTTCAGAGCGACGCGGTGCTGCGTCTATTTCAGAGCGACGCGGTGCTGTGTCTATTTCAGAGCGACGCGGTGCTGTGTCTATTTCAGAGCGACGCGGTGCTGTGTCTATTTCAGAGCGACGCGGTGCTGCGTCTATTTCAGAGCGACGCGGTGCTGTGTCTATTTCAGAGCGACGCGGAGCTCCGTCTATTTCAGAGCGACGCGGAGCTCCGTCTATTTCAGAGCGACGCGGTGCTGTGTCTATTTCAGAGCGACGCGGTGCGGTGTCTATTTCAGAGCGACGCGGAGCTCCGTCTATTTCAGAGCGACGCGGAGCTCCGTCTATTTCAGAGCGACGCGGTGCTGTGTCTATTTCAGAGCGACGCGGTGCTGCGTCTATTTCAGAGCGACGCGGAGCTCCGTCTATTTCAGAGCGACGCGGTGCTGTGTCTATTTCAGAGCGACGCGGTGCTGTGTCTATTTCAGAGCGACGCGGAGCTCCGTCTATTTCAGAGCGACGCGGTGCTGCGTCTATTTCAGAGCGACGCGGTGCTGTGTCTATTTCAGAGCGACGCGGTGCTCCGTCTATTTCAGAGCGAAGCGGTGCTGTGTCTATTTCAGAGCGACGCGGTGCTGTGTCTATTTCAGAGCGACGCGGTGCTGTGTCTATTTCAGAGCGACGCGGTGCGGCGTCTATTTCAGAGCGACGCGGTGCTGCGTCTATTTCAGAGCGACGCGGTGCTGTGTCTATTTCAGAGCGACGCGGTGCTGTGTCTATTTCAGAGCGACGCGGTGCTGTGTCTATTTCAGAGCGACGCGGTGCTCCGTCTATTTCAGAGTGACGCGGTGCTCCGTCTATTTCAGAGCGACGCGGTGCTCCGTCTATTTCAGAGCGACGCGGTGCTCCGTCTATTTCAGAGCGACGCGGTGCTCCGTCTATTTCAGAGCGACGCGGTGCTCCGTCTATTTCAGAGCGACGCGGTGCGGCGTCTATTTCAGAGCGACGCGGTGCTGTGTCTATTTCAGAGCGACGCGGTGCTGTGTCTATTTCAGAGCGACGCGGTGCTCCGTCTATTTCAGAGCGACGCGGTGCTGTGTCTATTTCAGAGCGACGCGGTGCTGTGTCTATTTCAGAGCGACGCGGAGCTCCGTCTATTGCAGAGCGACGCGGTGCTCCGTCTATTTCAGAGCGACGCGGTGCTCCGTCTATTTCAGAGCGACGCGGTGCTGTGTCTATTTCAGAGCGACGCGGTGCTGTGTCTATTTCAGAGCGACGCGGAGCTCCGTCTATTGCAGAGCGACGCGGAGCTCCGTCTATTGCAGAGCGACGCGGAGCTCCGTCTATTGCAGAGCGACGCGGAGCTCCGTCTATTTCAGAGCGACGCGGTGCTGTGTCTATTTCAGAGCGACGCGGTGCTGTGTCTATTTCAGAGCGACGCGGAGCTCCGTCTATTTCAGAGCGACGCGGTGCTGTGTCTATTTCAGAGCGACGCGGTGCTCCGTCTGTTTCAGAGCGACGCGGTGCTCCGTCTGTTTCAGAGCGACGCGGTGCGGCGTCTATTTCAGAGCGACGCGGTGCTGTGTCTATTTCAGAGCGACGCGGTGCTGCGTCTATTTCAGAGTGACGCGGTGCTGTGTCTATTTCAGAGTGACGCGGTGCTGTGTCTATTTCAGAGCGACGCGGTGCTGTGTCTATTTCAGAGCGACGCGGAGCTCCGTCTATTTCAGAGCGACGCGGTGCTGCGTCTATTTCAGAGCGACGCGGTGCTGTGTCTATTTCAGAGCGACGCGGAGCTCCGTCTATTTCAGAGCGACGCGGAGCTCCGTCTATTTCAGAGCGACGCGGAGCTCCGTCTATTTCAGAGCGACGCGGTGCTGCGTCTATTTCAGAGTGACGCGGTGCTGTGTCTATTTCAGAGCGACGCGGAGCTCCGTCTATTTCAGAGCGACGCGGTGCTGTGTCTATTTCAGAGCGACGCGGTGCTGTGTCTATTTCAGAGCGACGCGGAGCTCCGTCTATTTCAGAGCGACGCGGTGCTGCGTCTATTTCAGAGCGACGCGGTGCTGTGTCTATTTCAGAGCGACGCGGAGCTCCGTCTATTTCAGAGCGACGCGGAGCTCCGTCTATTTCAGAGCGACGCGGTGCTGCGTCTATTTCAGAGTGACGCGGTGCTGTGTCTATTTCAGAGCGACGCGGAGCTCCGTCTATTTCAGAGCGACGCGGTGCTGTGTCTATTTCAGAGCGACGCGGTGCTGTGTCTATTTCAGAGCGACGCGGTGCTGTGTCTATTTCAGAGCGACGCGGTGCTGTGTCTATTTCAGAGCGACGCGGTGCTGTGTCTATTTCAGAGCGACGCGGTGCTGTGTCTACTTCAGAGCGACGCGGTGCTGTGTCTATTTCAGAGCGACGCGGTGCTGCGTCTATTTCAGAGCGATGCGGTGCTGTGTCTATTTCAGAGCGACGCGGTGCTGTGTCTATTTCAGAGCGACGCGGAGCACCGTCTATTTCAGAGCGACGCGGTGCTGTGTCTATTTCAGAGCGACGCGGTGCTGCGTCTATTTCAGAGCGACGCGGTGCTCCGTCTATTTCAGAGCGACGCGGTGCTGTGTCTATTTCAGAGCGACGCGGTGCTGTGTCTATTTCAGAGCGACGCGGTGCTGCGTCTATTTCAGAGCGACGCGGTGCTGTGTCTATTTCAGAGCGACGCGGTGCTGTGTCTATTTCAGAGCGACGCGGTGCTCCGTCTATTTCAGAGCGACGCGGTGCTGTGTCTAATTCAGAGCGACGCGGTGCTGTGTCTATTTCAGAGCGACGCGGTGCTGTGTCTATTTCAGAGCGACGCGGTGCTCCGTCTATTTCAGAGCGACGCGGTGCTCCGTCTATTTCAGAGCGACGCGGCGTCTATTTCAGAGCGACGCGGTGCGGCGTCTATTTCAGAGCGACGCGGTGCTGTGTCTATTTCAGAGCGACGCGGTGCTGTGTCTATTTCAGAGCGACGCGGTGCTGTGTCTATTTCAGAGCGACGCGGTGCTGTGTCTATTTCAGAGCGGTGCTGTGTCTATTTCAGAGCGACGCGGTGCTGTGTCTATTTCAGAGCGACGCGGTGCTCCGTCTATTTCAGAGCGACGCGGTGCTGCGTCTATTTCAGAGCGACGCGGTGCTGTGTCTATTTCAGAGCGACGCGGTGCTCCGTCTATTTCAGAGCGACGCGGTGCTGTGTCTATTTCAGAGCGACGCGGTGCTGTGTCTATTTCAGAGCGACGCGGTGCTGTGTCTATTTCAGAGCGACGCGGTGCTCCGTCTATTTCAGAGCGACGCGGTGCTGCGTCTATTTGAGAGCGACGCGGTGCTGTGTCTATTTCAGAGCGACGCGGTGCTCCGTCTATTTCAGAGCGACGCGGTGCTGTGTCTATTTCAGAGCGACGCGGTGCTGCGTCTATTTCAGAGCGACGCGGTGCTGTGTCTATTTCAGAGCGACGCGGTGCGGTGTCTATTTCAGAGTGACGCGGTGCTCCGTCTATTTCAGAGCGACGCGGTGCTGTGTCTATTTCAGAGCGACGCGGTGCTGTGTCTATTTCAGAGCGACGCGGTGCTGTGTCTATTTCAGAGCGACGCGGTGCTGTGTCTATTTCAGAGCGACGCGGTGCTCCGTCTATTTCAGAGCGACGCGGTGCTGCTTCTATTTCAGAGCGACGCGATGCTGTGTCTATTTCAGAGCGACGCGGTGCTCCGTCTATTTCAGAGCGACGCGGTGCTGTGTCTATTTCAGAGCGACGCGGTGCTGTGTCTATTTCAGAGCGACGCGGTGCTGTGTCTATTTCAGAGCGACGCGGTGCTCCGTCTATTTCAGAGCGACGCGGTGCTCCGTCTATTTCAGAGCGACGCGGTGCTGTGTCTATTTCAGAGCGACGCGGTGCTGTGTCTATGTCAGAGCGACGCGGTGCTGTGTCTATTTCAGAGTGACGCGGCGCTGGGTCTATTTCAGAGCGACGCGGTGCTGTGTCTATTTCAGAGCGACGCGGTGCTGTGTCTATTTCAGAGCGACGCGGAGCTCCGTCTATTTCAGAGCGACGCGGTGCTCCGTCTATTTCAGAGCGACGCGGTGCTGTGTCTGTTTCAGAGCGACGCGGTGCTGCGTCTATTTCAGAGCGACGCGGTGCGGAGTCTATTTCAGAGCGACGCGGTGCTGTGTCTATTTCAGAGCGACGCGGTGCTGTGTCTATTTCAGAGCGACGCGGTGCTCCGTCTATTTCAGAGCGACGCGGTGCTGTGTCTATTTCAGAGCGACGCGGTGCTCCGTCTATTTCAGAGCGACGCCCTGCTGTGTCTATTTCAGAGCGACGCGGTGCGGCGTCTATTTCAGAGCGACGCGGTGCTGTGTCTATTTCAGAGCGACGCGGTGCTGTGTCTATTTCAGAGCGACGCGGTGCGGCGTCTATTTCAGAGCGACGCGGTGCTGTGTCTATTTCAGAGCGACGCGGTGCTGTGTCTATTTCAGAGCGACGCGGTGCTCCGTCAATTTCAGAGCGACGCGGTGCTGTGTCTATTTCAGAGCGACGCGGTGCTCCGTCTATTTCAGAGCGACGCGGTGCTCCGTCTATTTCAGAGCGACGCGGTGCTGTGTCTATTTCAGAGCGACGCGGTGCTCCGTCTATTTCAGAGCGACGCGGTGCTCCGTCTATTTCAGAGCGACGCGGTGCTCCGTCTATTTCAGAGCGACGCGGTGCTGCGTCTATTTCAGAGCGACGCGGTGCGGAGTCTATTTCAGAGCGACGCGGTGCGGTGTCTATTTCAGAGCGACGCGGTGCTGTGTCTATTTCAGAGCGACGCGGTGCTGTGTCTATTTCAGAGCGACGCGGTGCTCCGTCTATTTCAGAGCGACGCGGTGCTGTGTCTATTTCAGAGCGACGCGGTGCTGTGTCTATTTCAGAGCGACGCGGTGCTCCGTCTATTTAAGAGCGACGCGGCGCTGCGTCTATTTCAGAGCGACGCGGTGCTCCGTCTATTTCAGAGCGACGCGGCGCTGTGTCTATTTCAGAGCGACGCGGCGCTGCGTCTATTTCAGGGCGACGCGGCGCTGCTTCTATTTCAGAGCGACGCGGTGCTGTGTCTATTTCAGAGCGACGCGGTGCTGTGTCTATTTCAGAGCGACGCGGTGCGGCGTCTATTTCAGAGCGACGCGGTGCTGCGTCTATTTCAGGGCGACGCGGCGCTGCTTCTATTTCAGAGCGACGCGGTGCTGTGTCTATTTCAGAGCGACGCGGTGCTGCGTCTATTTCAGAGCGATGCGGTGCTGTGTCTATTTCAGAGCGACGCGGTGCTGTGTCTATTTCAGAGCGACGCGGAGCACCGTCTATTTCAGAGCGACGCGGTGCTGTGTCTATTTCAGAGCGACGCGGTGCTGCGTCTATTTCAGAGCGACGCGGTGCTGCGTCTATTTCAGAGCGACGCGGTGCTGTGTCTATTTCAGAGCGACGCGGTGCTGTGTCTATTTCAGAGCGACGCGGTGCTGCGTCTATTTCAGAGCGACGCGGTGCTGTGTCTATTTCAGAGCGACGCGGTGCTGTGTCTATTTCAGAGCGACGCGGTGCTCCGTCTATTTCAGAGCGACGCGGCGCTGTGTCTATTTCAGAGCGACGCGGTGCTCCGTCTATTTCAGAGCGACGCGGTGCTCCGTCTATTTCAGAGCGACGCGGTGCTCCGTCTATTTCAGAGCGACGCGGCGTCTATTTCAGAGCGACGCGGTGCGGCGTCTATTTCAGAGCGACGCGGTGCTGTGTCTATTTCAGAGCGACGCGGTGCTGTGTCTATTTCAGAGCGACGCGGTGCTGTGTCTATTTCAGAGCGACGCGGTGCTGTGTCTATTTCAGAGCGGTGCTGTGTCTATTTCAGAGCGACGCGGTGCTCCGTCTATTTCAGAGCGACGCGGTGCTGCGTCTATTTCAGAGCGACGCGGTGCTGTGTCTATTTCAGAGCGACGCGGTGCTCCGTCTATTTCAGAGCGACGCGGTGCTGTGTCTATTTCAGAGCGACGCGGTGCTCCGTCTATTTCAGAGCAGCGCGGAGCTCCGTCTATTTCAGAGCGACGCGGTGCTGCGTCTATTTGAGAGCGACGCGGTGCTGTGTCTATTTCAGAGCGACGCGGTGCTCCGTCTATTTCAGAGCGACGCGGTGCTGTGTCTATTTCAGAGCGACGCGGTGCTGCGTCTATTTCAGAGCGACGCGGTGCGGAGTCTATTTCAGAGCGACGCGGTGCTGTGTCTATTTCAGAGCGACGCGGTGCTGTGTCTATTTCAGAGCGACGCGGTGCTGTGTCTATTTCAGAGCGACGCGGTGCTGTGTCTATTTCAGAGCGACGCGGTGCTCCGTCTATTTCAGAGCGACGCGGTGCTCCGTCTATTTCAGAGCGACGCGGTGCTGCGTCTATTTCAGAGCGACGCGGTGCTGTGTCTATTTCAGAGCGACGCGGTGCTGTGTCTATTTCAGAGCGACGCGGTGCTGTGTCTATTTCAGAGCGACGCGGTGCTGTGTCTATTTCAGAGCGACGCGGTGCTGTGTCTATTTCAGAGCGACGCGGTGCTGTGTCTATTTCAGAGCGACGCGGTGCTGTGTCTATTTCAGAGCGACGCGGTGCTCCGTCTATTTCAGAGCGACGCGGTGCTGCTTCTATTTCAGAGCGACGCGATGCTGTGTCTATTTCAGAGCGACGCGGTGCTCCGTCTATTTCAGAGCGACGCGGTGCTGTGTCTATTTCAGAGCGACGCGGTGCTGTGTCTATTTCAGAGCGACGCGGTGCTGTGTCTATTTCAGAGCGACGCGGTGCTCCGTCTATTTCAGAGCGATGCGGTGCTCCGTCTATTTCAGAGTGACGCGGTGCTGTGTCTATTTCAGAGCGACGCGGTGCTGTGTCTATGTCAGAGCGACGCGGTGCTGTGTCTATTTCAGAGTGACGCGGCGCTGGGTCTATTTCAGAGCGACGCGGTGCTGTGTCTATTTCAGAGCGACGCGGTGCTGTGTCTATTTCAGAGCGACGCGGAGCTCCGTCTATTTCAGAGCGACGCGGTGCTCCGTCTATTTCAGAGCGACGCGGTGCTGTGTCTGTTTCAGAGCGACGCGGTGCTGCGTCTATTTCAGAGCGACGCGGTGCGGAGTCTATTTCAGAGCGACGCGGTGCTGTGTCTATTTCAGAGCGACGCGGTGCTGTGTCTATTTCAGAGCGACGCGGTGCTCCGTCTATTTCAGAGCGACGCGGTGCTGTGTCTATTTCAGAGCGACGCGGTGCTCCGTCTATTTCAGAGCGACGCCCTGCTGTGTCTATTTCAGAGCGACGCGGTGCGGCGTCTATTTCAGAGCGACGCGGTGCTGTGTCTATTTCAGACCGACGCGGTGCTGTGTCTATTTCAGAGCGACGCGGTGCGGCGTCTATTTCAGAGCGACGCGGTGCTGTGTCTATTTCAGAGCGACGCGGTGCTGTGTCTATTTCAGAGCGACGCGGTGCTGTGTCTATTTCAGAGCGACGCGGTGCTCCGTCTATTTCAGAGCGACGCGGTGCTGTGTCTATTTCAGAGCGACGCGGTGCTGTGTCTATTTCAGAGCGACGCGGTGCTGTGTCTATTTCAGAGCGACGCGGTGCTCCGTCTATTTCAGAGCGACGCGGTGCTGTGTCTATTTCAGAGCGACGCGGTGCTCCGTCTATTTCAGAGCGACGCGGTGCTCCGTCTATTTCAGAGCGACGCGGTGCTGTGTCTATTTCAGAGCGACGCGGTGCTCCGTCTATTTCAGAGCGACGCGGTGCTCCGTCTATTTCAGAGCGACGCGGTGCTCCGTCTATTTCAGAGCGACGCGGTGCTGCGTCTATTTCAGAGCGACGCGGTGCGGAGTCTATTTCAGAGCGACGCGGTGCGGTGTCTATTTCAGAGCGACGCGGTGCTGTGTCTATTTCAGAGCGACGCGGTGCTGTGTCTATTTCAGAGCGACGCGGTGCTCCGTCTATTTCAGAGCGACGCGGTGCTGTGTCTATTTCAGAGCGACGCGGTGCTGTGTCTATTTCAGAGCGACGCGGTGCTCCGTCTATTTAAGAGCGACGCGGCGCTGCGTCTATTTCAGAGCGACGCGGTGCTCCGTCTATTTCAGAGCGACGCGGTGCTGTGTCTATTTCAGAGCGACGCGGTGCTGCGTCTATTTCAGGGCGACGCGGCGCTGCTTCTATTTCAGAGCGACGCGGTGCTGTGTCTATTTCAGAGCGACGCGGTGCTGTGTCTATTTCAGAGCGACGCGGTGCGGCGTCTATTTCAGAGCGACGCGGCGCGGCGTCTATTTCAGAGCGACGCGGTGCTGTGTCTATTTCAGAGCGACGCGGTCCTCCGTCTATTTCAGAGCGACGCGGTGCTCCGTCTATTTCAGAGCGACGCGGTGCTCCGTCTATTTCAGAGCGACGCGGTGCTCCGTCTATTTCAGAGCGACGCGGTGCTGCGTCTATTTCAGAGCGACGCGGTGCGGAGTCTATTTCAGAGCGACGCGGTGCGGTGTCTATTTCAGAGCGACGCGGTGCGGTGTCTATTTCAGAGCGACGCGGTGCTGTGTCTATTTCAGAGCGACGCGGTGCTCCGTCTATTTCAGAGCGACGCGGTGCTGTGTCTATTTCAGAGCGACGCGGTGCTCCGTCTATTTCAGAGCGACGCGGTGCTCCGTCTATTTCAGAGCGACGCGGTGCTGTGTCTATTTCAGAGCGACGCGGTGCTCCGTCTATTTCAGAGCGACGCGGTGCTCCGTCTATTTCAGAGCGACGCGGTGCGGCGTCTATTTCAGAGCGACGCGGTGCTCCGTCTATTTCAGAGCGACGCGGTGCTGTGTCTATTTCAGAGCGACGCGGTGCTCAGTCTATTTCAGAGCGACGCGGTGCTGTGTCTATTTCAGAGCGACGCGGTGCTGTGTCTATTTCAGAGCGACGCGGAGCTCCGTCTATTTCAGAGCGACGCGGTGCTCCGTCTATTTCAGAGCGACGCGGTGCTCCGTCTATTTCAGAGCGACGCGGTGCTCCGTCTATTTCAGAGCGACGCGGTGCTGCGTCTATTTCAGAGCGACGCGGTGCTGCGTCTATTTCAGAGCGACGCGGTGCTGTGTCTATTTCAGAGCGACGCGGTGCTCCGTCTATTTCAGAGCGACGCGGTGCTCCGTCTATTTCAGAGCGACGCGGTGCGGTGTCTATTTCAGAGCGACGCGGTGCTCCGTCTATTTCAGAGCGACGCGGTGCTGCGTCTATTTCAGAGCGACGCGGTGCTGTGTCTATTTCAGAGCGACGCGGTGCTGTGTCTATTTCAGAGCGACGCGGTGCTCCGTCTATTTCAGAGCGACGCGGTGCTCCGTCTATTTCAGAGCGACGCGGTGCTGCGTCTATTTCAGAGCGACGCGGTGCTCCGTCTATTTCAGAGCGACGCGGTGCTGCGTCTATTTCAGAGCGACGCGTTGCGGAGTCTATTTCAGAGCGACGCGGTGCGGCGTCTATTTCAGAGCGACGCGGTGCTGCGTCTATTTCAGAGCGACGCGGAGCTCCGTCTATTTCAGAGCGACGCGGTGCTCCGTCTATTTCAGAGCGACGCGGTGCGGTGTCTATTTCAGAGCGACGCGGTGCTCCGTCTATTTCAGAGCGACGCGGTGCTGCGTCTATTTCAGAGCGACGCGTTGCGGAGTCTATTTCAGAGCGACGCGGTGCTGCGTCTATTTCAGAGCGACGCGGTGCGGAATCTATTTCAGAGCGACGCGGTGCGGAGTCTATTTCAGAGCGACGCGGTGCTGTGTCTATTTCAGAGCGACGCGGTGCTGTGTCTATTTCAGAGCGACGCGGTGCGGTGTCTATTTCAGAGCGACGCGGTGCTGTGTCTATTTCAGAGCGACGCGGTGCTGTGTCTATTTCAGAGCGACGCGGTGCTCCGTCTATTTCAGAGCGACGCGGTGCTGTGTCTATTTCAGAGCGACGCGGAGCTCCGTCTATTTCAGAGCGACGCGGTGCTGTGTCTATTTCAGAGCGACGCGGTGCTGTGTCTATTTCAGAGCGACGCGGTGCTGTGTCTATTTCAGAGCGACGCGGTGCTGTGTCTATTTCAGAGCGACGCGGTGCTCCGTCTATTTCAGAGCGACGCGGTGCTGTGTCTATTTCAGAGCGACGCGGTGCTGTGTCTATTTCAGAGCGACGCGGTGCTCCGTCTATTTCAGAGCGACGCGGTGCGGTGCCTATTTCAGAGCGACGCGGTGCGGCGTCTATTTCAGAGCGACGCGGTGCTCCGTCTATTTCAGAGCGACGCGGCGCTGTGTCTATTTCAGAGAGACGCGGAGCTCCGACTATTTCAGAGCGACGCGGTGCTGTGTCTATTTCAGAGCGACGCGGTGCTGTGTCTATTTCAGAGCGACGCGGTGCTGTGTCTATTTCAGAGCGACGCGGTGCTGTGTCTATTTCAGAGCGACGCGGTGCTGTGTCTATTTCAGAGCGACGCGGTGCTGTGTCTATTTCAGAGCGACGCGGTGCTGTGTCTATTTCAGAGCGACGCGGTGCTGTGTCTATTTCAGAGCGACACGGTGCTGTGTCTATTTCAGAGCGACGCGGTGCGGCGTCTATTTCAGAGCGACGCGGTGCTGTGTCTATTTCAGAGCGACGCGGTGCTCCGTCTATTTCAGAGCGACGCGGTGCTGTGTCTATTTCAGAGCGACGCGGTGCTGTGTCTATTTCAGAGCGACGCGGTGCGGCGTCTATTTCAGAGCGACGCGGTGCTGTGTCTATTTCAGAGCGACGCGGTGCTGTGTCTATTTCAGAGCGACGCGGTGCGGCATCTCTTTCAGAGCGACGCAGTGCGGCGTCTATTTCAGAGCGACGCGGTGCTGTGTCTATTTCAGAGCGACGCGGTGCTGTGTCTATTTCAGAGCGACGCGGTGCTGTGTCTATTTCAGAGCGACGCGGTGCTGCGTCTATTTCAGAGCGACGCGGTGCTGTGTCTGTTTCAGAGCGACGCGGCGCTGTGTCTATTTCAGAGCGACGCGGTGCTGTGTCTATTTCAGAGCGACGCGGTGCTGCGTCTATTTCAGAGCGTCGCGGTGCCTCGTCTATTTCAGAGCGACGCGGCGCTGTGTCTATTTCAGAGCGACGCGGTGCTGTGTCTGTTTCAGAGCGACGCGGTGCTGTGTCTATTTCAGAGCGACGCGGTGCTGTGTCTATTTCAGAGCGACGCGGTGCTGCGTCTATTTCAGAGCATCGCGGTGCCTCGTCTATTTCAGAGCGACGCGGTGCTGTGTCTATTTCAGAGCGACGCGGTGCTGTGTCTGTTTCAGAGCGACGCGCTGCTGCGTCTATTTCAGAGCGACGCGGTGCTGCGTCTATTTCAGAGCGACGCGGTGCTGTGTCTATTTCAGAGCGACGCGGTGCTGTGTCTATTTCAGAGCGACGCGGTGCGGTGTCTATTTCAGAGCGACGCGGTGCAGTGTCTATTTCAGAGCGACGCGGTGCTGTGTCTATTTCAGAGCGACGCGGTGCGGTGTCTATTTCAGAGCGACGCGGTGCGGTGTCTATTTCAGAGCGACGCGGTGCGGTGTCTATTTCAGAGCGACGCGGTGCTGTGTCTATTTCAGAGCGACGCGGTGCGGCGTCTATTTCAGAGCGACGCGGTGCTGTGTCCATTTCAGAGCGACGCGGTGCTCCGTCTATTTCAGAGCGACGCGATGCTGTGTCTATTTCAGAGCGACGCGGTGCTGTGTCTATTTCAGAGCGACGCGGTGCTGTGTCTATTTCAGAGCGACGCGGTGCTGTGTCTATTTCAGAGCGACGCGGTGCTGTGTCTATTTCAGAGCGACGCGGTGCTGCGTCTATTTCAGAGAGACGCGGTGCTGTGCCTATTTCAGAGCGACGCGGCGCTGCGTCAATTTCAGAGCGACGCGGTGCTGTGTCTATTTCAGAGCGACGCGGTGCTGTGTCTATTTCAGAGCGACGCGGTGCTGTGTCTGTTTCAGAGCGACGCGGTGCTGTGTCTATTTCAGAGCGACGCGGTGCTCCGTCTATTTCAGAGCGACGCGGTGCTGTGTCTATTTCAGAGCGACGCGGTGCTGTGTCTATTTCAGAGCGACGCGGTGCTGTGTCTATTTCAGAGCGACGCGGTGCTGTGTCTATTTCAGAGCGACGCGGCGCTGTGTCTATTTCAGAGCGACGCGGTGCTGTGTCTATTTCAGAGCGACGCGGTGCTGTGTCTATTTCAGAGCGACGCGGTGCTGTGTCTATTTCAGAGCGACGCGGTGCTGCGTCTATTTCAGAGCGACGCGGTGCTGTGTCTATTTCAGAGCGACGCGGTGCGGAGTCTATTTCAGAGCGACGCGGTGCGGAGTCTATTTCAGAGCGACGCGGTGCTGTGTCTATTTCAGAGCGACGCGGTGCGGAGTCTATTTCAGAGCGACGCGGTGCTGTGTCTATTTCAGAGCGACGCGGTGCGGAGTCTATTTCAGAGCGACGCGGTGCTGTGCCTATTTCAGAGCGACGCGGAGCTGCGTCTATTTCAGGGCGACGCGGTGCTGTGTCTATTTCAGAGCGACGCGGTGCTCCGTCTATTTCAGAGCGACGCGGTGCTCCGTCTATTTCAGAGCGACGCGGTGCTGTGTCTATTTCAGAGCGACGCGGTGCTCCGTCTATTTCAGAGCGACGCGGAGCTCCGTCTATTTCAGAGCGACGCGGTGCTGCGTCTATTTCAGAGCGACGCGGAGCTCCGTCTATTTCAGAGCGACGCGGTGCTGTGTCTATTTCAGAGCGACGCGGAGCTCCGTCTATTTCAGAGCGACGCGGAGCTCCGTCTATTTCAGAGCGACGCGGTGCTGTGTCTATTTCAGAGCGACGCGGAGCTCCGTCTATTTCAGAGCGACGCGGAGCTCCGTCTATTTCAGAGCGACGCGGTGCTCCGTCTATTTCAGAGCGACGCGGTGCGGTGCCTATTTCAGAGCGACGCGGTGCGGCGTCTATTTCAGAGCGACGCGGTGCTCCGTCTATTTCAGAGCGACGCGGCGCTGTGTCTATTTCAGAGAGACGCGGAGCTCCGTCTATTTCAGAGCGACGCGGTGCTGTGTCTATTTCAGAGCGACGCGGTGCTGTGTCTATTTCAGAGCGACGCGGTGCTGTGTCTATTTCAGAGCGACGCGGTGCTGTGTCTATTTCAGAGCGACGCGGTGCTGTGTCTATTTCAGAGCGACGCGGTGCTGTGTCTATTTCAGAGCGACGCGGTGCTGTGTCTATTTCAGAGCGACGCGGTGCTGTGTCTATTTCAGAGCGACACGGTGCTGTGTCTATTTCAGAGCGACGCGGTGCGGCGTCTATTTCAGAGCGACGCGGTGCTGTGTCTATTTCAGAGCGACGCGGTGCTCCGTCTATTTCAGAGCGACGCGGTGCTGTGTCTATTTCAGAGCGACGCGGTGCTGTGTCTATTTCAGAGCGACGCGGTGCGGCGTCTATTTCAGAGCGACGCGGTGCTGTGTCTATTTCAGAGCGACGCGGTGCTGTGTCTATTTCAGAGCGACGCGGTGCGGCATCTCTTTCAGAGCGACGCAGTGCGGCGTCTATTTCAGAGCGACGCGGTGCTGTGTCTATTTCAGAGCGACGCGGTGCTGTGTCTATTTCAGAGCGACGCGGTGCTGTGTCTATTTCAGAGCGACGCGGTGCTGCGTCTATTTCAGAGCGACGCGGTGCTGTGTCTGTTTCAGAGCGACGCGGCGCTGTGTCTATTTCAGAGCGACGCGGTGCTGTGTCTATTTCAGAGCGACGCGGTGCTGCGTCTATTTCAGAGCGTCGCGGTGCCTCGTCTATTTCAGAGCGACGCGGCGCTGTGTCTATTTCAGAGCGACGCGGTGCTGTGTCTGTTTCAGAGCGACGCGGTGCTGTGTCTATTTCAGAGCGACGCGGTGCTGTGTCTATTTCAGAGCGACGCGGTGCTGCGTCTATTTCAGAGCATCGCGGTGCCTCGTCTATTTCAGAGCGACGCGGTGCTGTGTCTATTTCAGAGCGACGCGGTGCTGTGTCTGTTTCAGAGCGACGCGCTGCTGCGTCTATTTCAGAGCGACGCGGTGCTGCGTCTATTTCAGAGCGACGCGGTGCTGTGTCTATTTCAGAGCGACGCGGTGCTGTGTCTATTTCAGAGCGACGCGGTGCGGTGTCTATTTCAGAGCGACGCGGTGCAGTGTCTATTTCAGAGCGACGCGGTGCTGTGTCTATTTCAGAGCGACGCGGTGCGGTGTCTATTTCAGAGCGACGCGGTGCGGTGTCTATTTCAGAGCGACGCGGTGCGGTGTCTATTTCAGAGCGACGCGGTGCTGTGTCTATTTCAGAGCGACGCGGTGCGGCGTCTATTTCAGAGCGACGCGGTGCTGTGTCTATTTCAGAGCGACGCGGTGCTCCGTCTATTTCAGAGCGACGCGATGCTGTGTCTATTTCAGAGCGACGCGGTGCTGTGTCTATTTCAGAGCGACGCGGTGCTGTGTCTATTTCAGAGCGACGCGGTGCTGTGTCTATTTCAGAGCGACGCGGTGCTGTGTCTATTTCAGAGCGACGCGGTGCTGCGTCTATTTCAGAGAGACGCGGTGCTGTGCCTATTTCAGAGCGACGCGGCGCTGCGTCAATTTCAGAGCGACGCGGTGCTGTGTCTATTTCAGAGCGACGCGGTGCTGTGTCTATTTCAGAGCGACGCGGTGCTGTGTCTGTTTCAGAGCGACGCGGTGCTGTGTCTATTTCAGAGCGACGCGGTGCTCCGTCTATTTCAGAGCGACGCGGTGCTGTGTCTATTTCAGAGCGACGCGGTGCTGTGTCTATTTCAGAGCGACGCGGTGCTGTGTCTATTTCAGAGCGACGCGGTGCTGTGTCTATTTCAGAGCGACGCGGCGCTGTGTCTATTTCAGAGCGACGCGGTGCTGTGTCTATTTCAGAGCGACGCGGTGCTGTGTCTATTTCAGAGCGACGCGGTGCTGTGTCTATTTCAGAGCGACGCGGTGCTGCGTCTATTTCAGAGCGACGCGGTGCTGTGTCTATTTCAGAGCGACGCGGTGCGGAGTCTATTTCAGAGCGACGCGGTGCGGAGTCTATTTCAGAGCGACGCGGTGCTGTGTCTATTTCAGAGCGACGCGGTGCGGAGTCTATTTCAGAGCGACGCGGTGCTGTGTCTATTTCAGAGCGACGCGGTGCGGAGTCTATTTCAGAGCGACGCGGTGCTGTGCCTATTTCAGAGCGACGCGGAGCTGCGTCTATTTCAGGGCGACGCGGTGCTGTGTCTATTTCAGAGCGACGCGGTGCTCCGTCTATTTCAGAGCGACGCGGTGCTCCGTCTATTTCAGAGCGACGCGGTGCTGTGTCTATTTCAGAGCGACGCGGTGCTCCGTCTATTTCAGAGCGACGCGGAGCTCCGTCTATTTCAGAGCGACGCGGTGCTGCGTCTATTTCAGAGCGACGCGGAGCTCCGTCTATTTCAGAGCGACGCGGTGCTGTGTCTATTTCAGAGCGACGCGGAGCTCCGTCTATTTCAGAGCGACGCGGAGCTCCGTCTATTTCAGAGCGACGCGGTGCTGTGTCTATTTCAGAGCGACGCGGAGCTCCGTCTATTTCAGAGCGACGCGGAGCTCCGTCTATTTCAGAGCGACGCGGTGCTGCGTCTATTTCAGAGCGACGCGGAGCTCCGTCTATTTCAGAGCGACGCGGTGCTGTGTCTATTTCAGAGCGACGCAGTGCTGTGTCTATTTCAGAGTGACGCGGTGCTGTGTCTATTTCAGAGCGACGCGGTGCTGTGTCTATTTCAGAGCGACGCGGTGCTGTGTCTATTTCAGAGCGACGCGGTGCTGTGTCTATTTCAGAGCGACGCGGTGCTCCGTCTATTTCAGAGCGACGCGGTGCTGTGTCTATTTCAGAGCGACGCGGTGCTGTGTCTATTTCAGAGCGACGCGGTGCTCCGTCTATTTCAGAGCGACGCGGAGCTCCGTCTATTTCAGAGCGACGCGGTGCTCCGTCTATTTCAGAGCGACGCGGCGCTGTGTCTATTTCAGAGCGACGCAGTGCGGCGTCTATTTCAGAGCGACGCGGTGCTCCGGCTATTTCAGAGCGACGCGGTGCTCCGTCTATTTCAGAGCGACGCGGTGCTGTGTCTATTTCAGAGCGACGCGGTGCTGCGTCTATTTCAGAGCGACGCGGCGCTGTGTCTATTTCAGAGCGACGCGGTGCTCCGTCTATTTCAGAGCGACGCGGCGCTGTGTCTATTTCAGAGCGACGCGGTGCTCCGTCTATTTCAGAGCGACGCGGCGCTGTGTCTATTTCAGAGCGACGCGGTGCTGTGTCTATTTCAGAGCGACGCGGTGCTCCGTCTATTTCAGAGCGACGCGGTGCTGTGTCTATTTCAGAGCGACGCGGTGCTGTGTCTATTTCAGAGCGACGCGGTGCTGTGTCTATTTCAGAGCGACGCGGTGCTCCGTCTATTTCAGAGCGACGCGGTGCTGCGTCTATTTCAGAGCGACGCGGTGCTGTGTCTATTTCAGAGCGACGCGGTGCTGTGTCTATTTCAGAGCGACGCGGTGCTCCGTCTATTTCAGAGCGACGCGGTGCTGTGTCTATTTCAGAGCGACGCGGTGCTGTGTCTATTTCAGAGCGACGCGGTGCTCCGTCTATTTCAGAGCGACGCGGTGCTGTGTCTATTTCAGAGCGACGCGGTGCTGTGTCTATTTCAGAGCGACGCGGTGCTGTGTCTATTTCAGAGCGGTGCTGTGTCTATTTCAGAGCGACGCGGTGCTGTGTCTATTTCAGAGCGACGCGGTGCTGCGTCTATTTCAGAGCGACGCGGTGCGGCGTCTATTTCAGAGCGACGCGGTGCTGTGTCTATTTCAGAGCGACGCGGTGCTGTGTCTATTTCAGAGCGACGCGGTGCTGTGTCTATTTCAGAGCGACGCAGTGCTCCGTCTATTTCAGAGCGACGCGGTGCTGTGTCTATTTCAGAGCGACGCGGTGCTCCGTCTATTTCAGAGCGACGCGGTGCTGTGTCTATTTCAGAGCGACGCGGTGCTCCGTCTATTTCAGAGCGACGCGGTGCTCCGTCTATTTCAGAGCGACGCGGTGCTGTGTCTATTTCAGAGCGACGCGGTGCTCCGTCTATTTCAGAGCGACGCGGTGCTGTGTCTATTTCAGAGCGACGCAGTGCTCCGTCTATTTCAGAGCGACGCGGTGCTGTGTCTATTTCAGAGCGACGCGGTGCTCCGTCTATTTCAGAGCGACGCGGCGCTGCGTCTATTTCAGAGCGACGCGGTGCTCCGTCTATTTCAGAGCGACGCGGTGCTGTGTCTATTTCAGAGCGACGCGGTGCTGTGTCTATTTCAGAGCGACGCTGTGCTCCGTCTATTTCAGAGTGACGCGGTGCTGTGTCTATTTCAGAGCGACGCGGTGCTCCGTCTATTTCAGAGCGACGCGGTGCTCCGTCTATTTCAGAGCGACGCGGCGCTGCATCTATTTCAGAGCGACGCGGTGCTGTGTCTATTTCAGAGCGACGCGGTGCTCCGTCTATTTCAGAGCGACGTGGTGCTGTGTCTATTTCAGAGCGACGCGGTGCTCCGTCTATTTCAGAGCGACGCGGTGCTGTGTCTATTTCAGAGCGACGCGATGCTGTGTCTATTTCAGAGCGACGCGGTGCTCCGTCTATTTCAGAGCGACGCGGTGCTCCGTCTATTTCAGAGCGACGCGGTGCTGTGTCTATTTCAGAGCGACGCGGTGCTCCGTCTATTTCAGAGCGACGTGGTGCTGTGTCTATTTCAGAGCGACGCGGTGCGGCGTCTATTTCAGAGCGACGCGGTGCGGTGTCTATTTCAGAGCGACGCGGTGCTCCGTCTATTTCAGAGCGACGCGGTGCTGTGTCTATTTCAGAGCGACGCGGTGCTGTGTCTATTTCAGAGCGACGCGGTGCTCCGTCTATTTCAGAGCGACGCGGTGCTGTGTCTATTTCAGAGCGACGCGGTGCTCTGTCTATTTCAGAGCGACGCGGTGCTGTGTCTACTTCAGAGCGACGCGGTGCTGCGTCTATTTCAGAGCGACGCGGTGCTGTGTCTATTTCAGAGCGACGCGGTGCTCTGTCTATTTCAGAGCGACGCGGTGCTGTGTCTATTTCAGAGCGACGCGGTGCTGTGTCTATTTCAGAGCGACGCGGTGCTGTGTCTATTTCAGAGCGACGCGGTGCTGTGTCTATTTCAGAGCGACGCGGTGCTGTGTCTATTACAGAGCGACGCGGCGCTGTGTCTATTTCAGAGCGACGCGGTGCTCCGTCTATTTCAGAGCGACGCGGTGCTGTGTCTATTTCAGAGCGACGCGGCGCTGTGTCTATTTCAGAGTGACGCGGTGCTGTGTCTATTTCAGAGCGACGCGGTGCTGTGTCTATTTCAGAGCGACGCGGTGCTCCGTCTATTTCAGAGTGACGCGGTGCTGTGTCTATTTCAGAGCGACGCGGCGCTGTGTCTATTTCAGAGTGACGCGGTGCTGTGTCTATTTCAGAGCGACGCGGTGCTGCGTCTATTTCAGAGCGACGCGGTGCTGTGTCTATTTCAGAGCGACGCGGTGCTGTGTCTATTTCAGAGCTACGCGGTGCGGTGTCTATTTCAGAGCGACGCGGTGCTGTGTCTATTTCAGAGCGACGCGGTGCTGTGTCTATTTCAGAGCGACGCGGTGCTCCGTCTATTTCAGAGCGACGCGGTGCTCCGTCTATTTCAGAGCGACGCGGTGCTCCGTCTATTTCAGAGCGACGCGGTGCTGTGTCTATTTCAGAGCGACGCGGCGCTGTGTCTATTTCAGAGCGACGCGGCGCTGTGTCTATTTCAGAGCGACGCGGTGCTGTGTCTATTTCAGAGCGACGCGGTGCTGTGTCTATTTCAGAGCGACGCGGTGCTCCGTCTATTTCAGAGCGACGCGGTGCTGCGTCTATTTCAGAGCGACGCGGTGCTGTGTCTATTTCAGAGCGACGCGGTGCTGTGTCTATTTCAGAGCGACGCGGTGCTCCGTCTATTTCAGAGCGACGCGGTGCTCCATCTATTTCAGAGCGACGCGGTGCTGTGTCTATTTCAGAGCGACGCGGTGCTCCGTCTATTTCAGAGCGACGCGGTGCTGTGTCTATTTCAGAGCGACGCGGTGCTGTGTCTATTTCAGAGTGACGCGGTGCTGTGTCTATTTCAGAGCGACGCGGTGCGGTGTCTATTTCAGAGCGACGCGGTGCGGCGTCTATTTCAGAGCGACGCGGTGCTGTGTCTATTTCAGAGCGACGCGGTGCTGCGTCTATTTCAGAGTGACGCGGTGCTGTGTCTATTTCAGAGTGACGCGGTGCGGCGTCTATTTCAGAGCGACGCGGTGCTCCGTCTATTTCAGAGCGACGCGGTGCTGTGTCTATTTCAGAGCGACGCGGTGCTGTGTCTATTTCAGAGCGACGCGGTGCTCCGTCTATTTCAGAGCGATGCGGTGCTGTGTCTATTTCAGAGCGACGCGGTGCTGCGTCTATTTCAGAGTGACGCGGTGCTCTGTCTATTTCAGAGTGACGCGGTGCGGCGTCTATTTCAGAGCGACGCGGTGCTCCGTCTATTTCAGAGCGATGCGGTGCTGTGTCTATTTCAGAGCGACGCGGTGCTGTGTCTATTTCAGAGCGACGCGGTGCTGTGTCTATTTCAGAGCGACGCGGTGCTGCGTCTATTTCAGAGCGACGCGGTGCTCCGTCTATTTCAGAGCGACGCGGTGCTCCGTCTATTTCAGAGCGACGCGGTGCGGCGTCTATTTCAGAGCGACGCGGTGCTGTGTCTATTTCAGAGCGACGCGGTGCTGTGTCTATTTCAGAGCGACTCGGTGCTGGGTCTATTTCAGAGCGACGCGGTGCTGTGTCTATTTCAGAGCGACGCGGAGCTCCGTCTATTTCAGAGCGACGCGGTGCTCCGTCTATTTCAGAGCGACGCGGTGCTCCGTCTATTTCAGAGCGACGCGGTGCTGTGTCTATTTCAGAGCGACGCGGTGCTGCGTCTATTTCAGAGCGACGCGGTGCTCCGGCTATTTCAGAGCGACGCGGTGCTCCGTCTATTTCAGAGCGACGCGGCGCTGTGTCTATTTCAGAGCGACGCGGTGCTGCGTCTATTTCAGAGCGACGCGGTGCTGCGTCTATTTCAGAGCGACGCGGTGCGGCGTCTATTTCAGAGCGACGCGGCGCTGTGTCTATTTCAGAGTGACGCGGTGCTGTGTCTATTACAGAGCGACGCGGTGCTGCGTCTATTTCAGAGCGACGCGGTGCTGTGTCTATTTCAGAGCGACGCGGTGCTGTGTCTATTTCAGAGCGACGCGGTGCGGTGTCTATTTCAGAGCGACGCGGTGCTGTGTCTATTTCAGAGCGACGCGGTGCTGTGTCTATTTCAGAGCGACGCGGTGCGGTGGCTATTTCAGAGCGACGCGGTGCGGTGTCTATTTCAGAGCGACGCGGCGCGGTGTCTATTTCAGAGCGACGCGGTGCTGTGTCTATTTCAGAGCGACGCGGTGCTGTGTCTATTTCAGAGCGACGCGGTGCTGTGTCTATTTCAGAGCGACGCGGTGCTGCGTCTATTTCAGAGCGACGCGGTGCTGCGTCTATTTCAGAGCGACGCGGTGCTGTGTCTATTTCAGAGCGACGCGGTGCTGTGTCTATTTCAGAGCGACGCGGTGCTCCGTCTATTTCAGAGCGGCGCGGTGTCTATTTCAGAGCGACGCGGTGCTGTGTCTATTTCAGAGCGACGCGGTGCTGTGTCTATTTCAGAGCGACGCGGTGCGGCGTCTATTTCAGAGCGACGCGGTGCTGTGTCTATTTCAGAGCGACGCGGTGCTGCGTCTATTTCAGAGCGACGCGGCGCTGTGTCTATTTCAGAGCGACGCGGTGCTCCGTCTATTTCAGAGCGGCGCGGTGTCTATTTCAGAGCGACGCGGTGCTGTGTCTATTTCAGAGCGACGCGGTGTCTATTTAAGAGCGACGCGGTGCTCCGTCTATTTCAGAGCGGCGCGGTGTCTATTTCAGAGCGACGCGGTGCTGTGTCTATTTCAGAGCGACGCGGTGCTGTGTCTATTTCAGAGCGACGCGGTGCTGCGTCTATTTCAGAGCGACGCGGTGCTGTGTCTATTTCAGAGCGACGCGGTGCTGTGTCTATTTCAGAGCGACGCGGTGCTGCGTCTATTTCAGAGCGACGCGGCGCTGTGTCTATTTCAGAGCGACGCGGAGCTGCGTCTATTTCAGGATGACGCGGTGAGGTGTCTATTTCAGAGCGACGCGGTGCTGTGTCTATTTCAGAGCGACGCGGTGCTGTGTCTATTTCAGAGCGACGCGGAGTCTATTTCAGAGCGACGCGTTGCTGTGTCTATTTCAGAGCGACGCGGTGCTGTGTCTATTTCAGAGCGACGCGGTGCTGTGTCTATTTCAGAGCGACGCGGTGCTGCGTCTATTTCAGAGCGACGCGGTGCTGTGTCTATTTCAGAGCGACGCGGTGCTGTGTCTATTTCAGAGCGACGCGGTGCTCCGTCTATTTCAGAGCGATGCGGCGCTGTGTCTATTTCAGAGCGACGCGGTGCTCCGTCTATTTCAGAGCGACGCGGCGCTGTGTCTATTTCAGAGCGACGCGGTGCTGTGTCTATTTCAGAGCGACGCGGTGCTGTGTCTATTTCAGAGCGACGCGGCGCTGTGTCTATTTCAGAGCGACGCGGTGCGGTGTCTATTTCAGAGCGACGCGGTGAGGTGTCTATTTCAGAGCGACGCGGTGCTCCGTCTATTTCAGGGCGACGCGGTGCTCCGTCTATTTCAGAGCGACGCGGTGCTGTGTCTATTTCAGAGCGACGCGGTGCTGTGTCTATTTCAGAGAGACGCGGTGCTCCGTCTATTTCAGAGCGACGCGGAGCTCCGTCTATTTCAGAGCGACGCGGTGCTGTGTCTATTTCAGAGCGACGCGGTGCGGTGTCTATTTCAGAGCGACGCGGTGCTGTGTCTATTTCAGAGCGACGCGGTGCTCCGTTTATTTCAGAGCGACGCGGAGCTCCGTCTATTTCAGAGCGACGCGGTGCGGTGTCTATTTCAGAGCGACGCGGTGCTGTGTCTATTTCAGAGCGACGCGGTGCTCCGTCTATTTCAGAGCGACGCGGTGCTCCGTCTATTTCAGAGCGACGCGGTGCTCCGTCTATTTCAGAGCGACGCGGTGCTGTGTCTATTTCAGAGCGACGCGGTGCTGCGTCTATTTCAGAGCGACGCGGTGCTCCGTCTATTTCAGAGCGACGCGGTGCTGTGTCTATTTCAGAGCGACGCGGAGCTCCGTCTATTTCAGAGCGACGCGGTGCTGTGTCTATTTCAGAGCGACGCGGCGCTGTGTCTATTTCAGAGCGACGCGGTGCTGTGTCTATTTCAGAGCGACGCGGTGCTCCGTCTATTTCAGAGCGACGCGGTGCTGCGACTATTTCAGAGCGACGCGGTGCTGTGTCTATTTCAGAGCGACGCGGTGCTCCGTCTATTTCAGAGCGACGCGGTGCTGTGTCTATTTCAGAGCGACGCGGTGCGGTGTCTATTTCAGAGCAACGCGGTGCTGTGTCTATTTCAGAGCGACGCGGTGCTGTGTCTATTTCGGAGCGACGCGGTGCTCCGTCTATTTCAGAGCGACGCGGTGCTCCGTCTATTTCAGAGCGACGCGGTGCTCCGTCTATTTCAGAGCGACGCGGCGCTGTGTCTATTTCAGAGCGACGCGGTGCTGTGTCTATTTCAGAGCGACGCGGCGCTCCGTCTATTTCAGAGCGACGCGGTGCTCCGTCTATTTCAGAGCGACGCGGTGCTGTGTCTATTTCAGAGCGACGCGGTGCTGCGTCTATTTCAGAGCGACGCGGTGCTGTGTCTATTTCAGAGCGACGCGGCGCTGCGTCTATTTCAGGGCGACGCGGTGCTGTGTCTATTTCAGAGCGACGCGGTGCTGTGTCTATTTCAGAGCGACGCGGTGCTGTGTCTATTTCAGAGCGACGCGGTGCTGTGTCTATTTCAGAGCGACGCGGCGCTGTGTCTATTTCAGAGCGACGCAGTGCTGTGTCTATTTCAGAGCGACGCGGTGCTGTGTCTATTTCAGAGCGACGCGGCGCTGCGTCTCTTTCAGGGCGACGCGGTGCTGTGTCTATTTCAGAGCGACGCGGTGCTGTGTCTATTTCAGAGCGACGCGGTGCTGTGTCTATTTCAGAGCGACGCGGTGCTGTGTCTATTTCAGAGCGACGCGGTGCTGTGTCTATTTCAGAGCGACGCGGTGCTGTGTCTATTTCAGAGCGACGCGGTGCTGTGTCTATTTCAGAGCGACGCGGTGCTCCGTCTATTTCAGAGCGACGCGGCGCTGCGTCTATTTCAGGGCGACGCGGTGCTGCGTCTATTTCAGAGCGACGCGGTGCGGCGTCTATTTCAGAGCGACGCGGTGCTGTGTCTATTTCAGAGCGACGCGGTGCTGTGTCTATTTCAGAGCGACGCGGTGCTGTGTCTATTTCAGAGCGACGCGGTGCTGTGTCTATTTCAGAGCGACGCGGCGCGGAGTCTATTTCAGAGCGACGCGGTGCTCCGTCTATTTCAGAGCGACGCGGTGCTCCGTCTATTTCAGAGCGACGTGGTGCTGTGTCTATTTCAGAGCGACGCGGTGCTGCGTCTATTTCAGAGCGACGCTGTGCTCCGTCTATTTCAGAGCGACGCGGCGTCTATTTCAGAGCGACGCGGTGCGGCGTCTATTTCAGAGCGAAGCGGTGCTGTGTCTATTTCAGAGCGACGCGGTGCTCCGTCTATTTCAGAGCGACGCGGTGCTGTGTCTATTTCAGAGCGACGCGGTGCTGTGTCTATTTCAGAGCGACGCGGTGCTGCGTCTATTTCAGAGCGACGCGGTGCTGCGTCTATTTCAGGGCGACGCGGTGCGGTGTCTATTTCAGGGCGACGCGGTGCTCCGTCTATTTCAGAGCGACGCGGTGCGGTGTCTATTTCAGGGCGACGCGGTGCGGTGTCTATTTCAGGGCGACGCGGTGCTGTGTCTATTTCAGAGCGACGCGGTGCTGCGTCTATTTCAGGGCGACGCGGTGCGGTGTCTATGTCAGGGCGACGCGGTGCTGTGTCTATTTCAGAGCGACGCGGAGCGGCGTCTATTTCAGGGCGACGCGGTGCTGTGTCTATTTCAGAGCGACGCGGTGCTGTGTCTATTTCAGAGCGACGCGGTGCTGCGTCTATTTCAGAGCGACGCGGTGCTGCGTCTATTTCAGAGTGACGCGGCGCTGCGTCTATTTCAGAGCGACGCGGTGCTGTGTCTATTTCAGAGCGACGCGGTGCTGTGTCTATTTCAGAGCGACGCGGTGCTGTGTCTATTTCAGAGCGACGCGGTGCTGTGTCTATTTCAGAGCGACGCGGTGCTGTGTCTATTTCAGAGCGACGTGGTGCTGTGTCTATTTCAGAGCGACGCGGAGCTCCGTCTATTTCAGAGCGACGCGGTGCTGTGTCTATTTCAGAGCGACGCGGTGCTCCGTCTATTTCAGAGCGACGCGGAGCTCCGTCTATTTCAGAGCGACGCGGTGCGGAGTCTATTTCAGAGCGACGCGGTGCGGTGTCTATTTCAGAGCGACGCGGTGCTCCGTCTATTTCAGAGCGACGCGGTGCTGTGTCTATTTCAGAGCGACGCGGTGCTGTGTCTATTTCAGAGCGACGCGGTGCTGTGTCTATTTCAGAGCGACGCGGTGCTCCGTCTATTTCAGAGCGACGCGGAGCTCCGTCTATTTCAGAGCGACGCGGTGCTGTGTCTATTTCAGAGCGACGCGGAGCTCCGTCTATTTCAGAGCGACGCGGTGCTGTGTCTATTTCAGAGCGACGCGGCGCTGTGTCTATTTCAGAGCGACGCGGTGCTGTGTCTATTTCAGAGCGACGCGGTGCTCCGTCTATTTCAGAGCGACGCGGTGCTGCGACTATTTCAGAGCGACGCGGTGCTGTGTCTATTTCAGAGCGACGCGGTGCGGTGTCTATTTCAGAGCAACGCGGTGCTGTGTCTATTTCAGAGCGACGCGGTGCTGTGTCTATTTCAGAGCGACGCGGTGCTGTGTCTATTTCAGAGCGACGCGGTGCTCCGTCTATTTCAGAGCGACGCGGTGCTGCGACTATTTCAGAGCGACGCGGTGCTGTGTCTATTTCAGAGCGACGCGGTGCGGTGTCTATTTCAGAGCAACGCGGTGCTGTGTCTATTTCAGAGCGACGCGGTGCTGTGTCTATTTCAGAGCGACGCGGTGCTCCGTCTATTTCAGAGCGACGCGGTGCTCCGTCTATTTCAGAGCGACGCGGTGCTCCGTCTATTTCAGAGCGACGCGGTGCTGTGTCTATTTCAGAGCAACGCGGTGCTCTGTCTATTTCAGAGCGACGCGGTGCGGAGTCTATTTCAGAGCGACGCGGTGCGGTGTCTATTTCAGAGCGACGCGGTGCTGTGTCTATTTCAGAGCGACGCGGTGCTGCGTCTATTTCAGAGCGACGCGGTGCTGTGTCTATTTCAGAGCGACGCGGTGCTGCGTCTATTTCAGAGCGACGCGGTGCTGCGTCTATTTCAGAGTGACGCGGCGCTGCGTCTATTTCAGAGCGACGCGGTGCTGTGTCTATTTCAGAGCGACGCGGTGCTGTGTCTATTTCAGAGCGACGCGGTGCTGTGTCTATTTCAGAGCGACGCGGTGCTGTGTCTATTTCAGAGCGACGCGGTGCTGTGTCTATTTCAGAGCGACGTGGTGCTGTGTCTATTTCAGAGCGACGCGGTGCGGAATCTATTTCAGAGCGACGCGGTGCGGAGTCTATTTCAGAGCGACGTGGTGCTGTGTCTATTTCAGAGCGACGCGGAGCTCCGTCTATTTCAGAGCGACGCGGTGCTGTGTCTATTTCAGAGCGACGCGGTGCTCCGTCTATTTCAGAGCGACGCGGAGCTCCGTCTATTTCAGAGCGACGCGGTGCGGAGTCTATTTCAGAGCGACGCGGTGCGGTGTCTATTTCAGAGCGACGCGGTGCTCCGTCTATTTCAGAGCGACGCGGTGCTGTGTCTATTTCAGAGCGACGCGGTGCTCCGTCTATTTCAGAGCGACGCGGTGCTGTGTCTATTTCAGAGCGACGCGGTGCTGCGTCTATTTCAGAGCGACGCGGTGCTGTGTCTATTTCAGAGCGACGCGGTGCTGTGTCTATTTCAGAGCGACGCGGTGCTCCGTCTATTTCAGAGCGACGCGGAGCTCCGTCTATTTCAGAGCGACGCGGTGCTGTGTCTATTTCAGAGCGACGCGGTGCGGCGTCTATTTCAGAGCGACGCGGTGCTGTGTCTATTTCAGAGCGACGCGGTGCTGTGTCTATTTCAGAGCGACGCGGTGCTGTGTCTATTTCAGAGCGACGCGGTGCTGTGTCTATTTCAGAGCGACGCGGTGCTGTGTCTATTTCAGAGCGACGCGGTGCTCTGTCTATTTCAGAGCGACGCGGTGCGGTGTCTATTTCAGAGCAACGCGGTGCTGTGTCTATTTCAGAGCGACGCGGTGCTGTGTCTATTTCAGAGCGACGCGGTGCTCCGTCTATTTCAGAGCGACGCGGTGCTCCGTCTATTTCAGAGCGACGCGGTGCTCCGTCTATTTCAGAGCGACGCGGTGCTCCGTCTATTTCAGAGCTCCGTCTATTTCAGAGCGACGCGGTGCGGTGTCTATTTCAGAGCGACGCGGTGCTGTGTCTATTTCAGAGCGACGCATGCTCCGTCTATTTCAGAGCGACGCGGTGCTGCGTCTATTTCAGAGCGACGCGGTGCTCCGTCTATTTCAGAGCGACGCGGTGCTCCGTCTATTTCAGAGCGACGCGGTGCGGTGTCTATTTCAGAGCGACGCGGTGCTCCGTCTATTTCAGAGCGACGCGGTGCTGTGTCTATTTCAGAGCGACGCGGTGCTCCGTCTATTTCAGAGCGACGCGGAGCTCCGTCTATTTCAGAGCGACGCGGTGCTGTGTCTATTTCAGAGCGACGCGGTGCTCCGTCTATTTCAGAGCGACGCGGTGCTCCGTCTATTTCAGAGCGACGCGGTGCTCCGTCTATTTCAGAGCGACGCGGTGCGGCGTCTATTTCAGAGCGACGCGGTGCTCCGTCTATTTCAGAGCGACGCGGTGCTCCGTCTATTTCAGAGCGACGCGGTGCGGTGTCTATTTCAGAGCGACGCGGTGCTCCGTCTATTTCAGAGCGACGCGGTGCTCCGTCTATTTCAGAGCGACGCGGTGCGGCGTCTATTTCAGAGCGACGCGGTGCTCCGTCTATTTCAGAGCGACGCGGTGCTCCGTCTATTTCAGAGCGACGCGGTGCTCCGTCTATTTCAGAGCGACGCGGTGCGGTGTCTATTTCAGAGCGACGCGGTGCTGTGTCTATTTCAGAGCGACGCGGTGCGGTGTCTATTTCAGAGCGACGCGGTGCGGTGTCTATTTCAGAGCGACGCGGTGCTGTGTCTATTTCAGAGCGACGCGGCGCTGTGTCTATTTCAGAGCGACGCGGTGCTGTGTCTATTTCAGAGAGACGCGGTGCTCCGTCTATTTCAGAGCGACGCGGCGCTGTGTCTATTTCAGAGCGACGCGGTGCTGGGTCTATTTCAGAGCGACGCGGTGCTGTGTCTATTTCAGAGCGACGCGGTGCTGTGTCTATTTCAGAGCGACGCGGTGCTGTGTCTATTTCAGAGCGACGCGGTGCTGTGTCTATTTCAGAGCGACGCGGCGCTGTGTCTATTTCAGAGCGACGCGGTGCTGTGTCTATTTCAGAGCGACGTGGTGCTCCGTCTATTTCAGAGCGACGCGGTGCTGTGTCTATTTCAGAGCGTTGCGGTGCGGTGTCTATTTCAGAGCGACGCGGTGCTGTGTCTATTTCAGAGCGACGCGGTGCTCCGTCTATTTCAGAGCGACGCGGTGCTGTGTCTATTTCAGAGCGACGCGGTGCTCCGTCTATTTCAGAGCGACGCGGTGCTGCATCTATTTCAGAGCGACGCGGCGTCTATTTCAGAGCAACGCGGTGCGGCGTCTATTTCAGAGCAACGCGGTGCTCCGTCTATTTCAGAGCGACGCGGCGCTGTGTCTATTTCAGAGCGACGCGGTGCGGCGTCTATTTCAGAGCGACGCGGTGCTGTGTCTATTTCAGAGCGACGCGGTGCTGTGTCTATTTCAGAGCGACGCGGTGCGGTGTCTATTTCAGAGCGACGCGGCGCTGTGTCTATTTCAGAGCAACGCGGTGCTGTGTCTATTTCAGAGCGACGCGGTGCTGTGTCTATTTCAGAGCGACGCGGTGCGGTGTCTATTTCAGAGCGACGCGGTGCTCCGTCTATTTCAGAGCGACGCGGTGCTCCGTCTATTTCAGAGCGACGCGGTGCTCCGTCTATTTCAGAGCTCCGTCTATTTCAGAGCGACGCGGTGCGGTGTCTATTTCAGAGCGACGCGGTGCTGTGTCTATTTCAGAGCGACGCGGTGCTCCGTCTATTTCAGAGCGACGCGGTGCTGCGTCTATTTCAGAGCGACGCGGTGCTCCGTCTATTTCAGAGCGACGCGGTGCTCCGTCTATTTCAGAGCGACGCGGTGCGGTGTCTATTTCAGAGCGACGCGGTGCTCCGTCTATTTCAGAGCGACGCGGTGCTCCGTCTATTTCAGAGCGACGCGGTGCTGTGTCTATTTCAGAGCGACGCGGTGCTCCGTCTATTTCAGAGCGACGCGGTGCTCCGTCTATTTCAGAGCGACGCGGTGCTCCGTCTATTTCAGAGCGACGCGGTGCGGCGTCTATTTCAGAGCGACGCGGTGCTCCGTCTATTTCAGAGCGACGCGGTGCTGGGTCTATTTCAGAGCGACGCGGTGCGGTGTCTATTTCAGAGCGACGCGGTGCTGTGTCTATTTCAGAGCGACGCGGTGCGGTGTCTATTTCAGAGCGACGCGGTGCGGTGTCTATTTCAGAGCGACGCGGTGCTGTGTCTATTTCAGAGCGACGCGGCGCTGTGTCTATTTCAGAGCGACGCGGTGCTGTGTCTATTTCAGAGAGACGCGGTGCTCCGTCTATTTCAGAGCGACGCGGCGCTGTGTCTATTTCAGAGCGACGCGGTGCTGGGTCTATTTCAGAGCGACGCGGTGCTGTGTCTATTTCAGAGCGACGCGGTGCTGTGTCTATTTCAGAGCGACGCGGTGCTGTGTCTATTTCAGAGCGACGCGGCGCTGTGTCTATTTCAGAGCGACGCGGTGCTGTGTCTATTTCAGAGCGACGTGGTGCTCCGTCTATTTCAGAGCGACGCGGTGCTGTGTCTATTTCAGAGCGTTGCGGTGCGGTGTCTATTTCAGAGCGACGCGGTGCTGTGTCTATTTCAGAGCGACGCGGTGCTCCGTCTATTTCAGAGCGACGCGGTGCTGCATCTATTTCAGAGCGACGCGGCGTCTATTTCAGAGCAACGCGGTGCGGCGTCTATTTCAGAGCAACGCGGTGCTCCGTCTATTTCAGAGCGACGCGGCGCTGTGTCTATTTCAGAGCGACGCGGTGCGGCGTCTATTTCAGAGCGACGCGGTGCGGTGTCTATTTCAGAGCGACGCGGTGCTCCGTCTATTTCAGAGCAACGCGGTGCTGTGTCTATTTCAGAGCGACGCGGTGCTGTGTCTATTTCAGAGCGACGCGGTGCTCCGTCTATTTCAGAGCGACGCGGTGCTGTGTCTATTTCAGAGCGACGCGGTGCTCCGTCTATTTCAGAGCAACGCGGTGCTGTGTCTATTTCAGAGCGACGCGGTGCTGTGTCTATTTCAGAGCGACGCGGTGCTCCGTCTATTTCAGAGCGACGCGGTGCTGTGTCTATTTCAGAGCGACGCGGTGCGGTGTCTATTTCAGAGCGACGCGGTGCTCCGTCTATTTCAGAGCGACGCGGTGCTGCGTCTATTTCAGAGCGACGCGGTGCTCCGTCTATTTCAGAGCGACGCGGTGCTCCGTCTATTTCAGAGCGACGCGGTGCGGTGTCTATTTCAGAGCGACGCGGTGCTCCGTCTATTTCAGAGCGACGCGGTGCTCCGTCTATTTCAGAGCGACGCGGTGCTGTGTCTATTTCAGAGCGACGCGGTGCTCCGTCTATTTCAGAGCGACGCGGTGCTCCGTCTATTTCAGAGCGACGCGGTGCTCCGTCTATTTCAGAGCGACGCGGTGCGGCGTCTATTTCAGAGCGACGCGGTGCTCCGTCTATTTCAGAGCGACGCGGTGCTGGGTCTATTTCAGAGCGACGCGGTGCGGTGTCTATTTCAGAGCGACGCGGTGCTGTGTCTATTTCAGAGCGACGCGGTGCGGTGTCTATTTCAGAGCGACGCGGTGCGGTGTCTATTTCAGAGCGACGCGGTGCTGTGTCTATTTCAGAGCGACGCGGCGCTGTGTCTATTTCAGAGCGACGCGGTGCTGTGTCTATTTCAGAGAGACGCGGTGCTCCGTCTATTTCAGAGCGACGCGGCGCTGTGTCTATTTCAGAGCGACGCGGTGCTGGGTCTATTTCAGAGCGACGCGGTGCTGTGTCTATTTCAGAGCGACGCGGTGCTGTGTCTATTTCAGAGCGACGCGGTGCTGTGTCTATTTCAGAGCGACGCGGCGCTGTGTCTATTTCAGAGCGACGCGGTGCTGTGTCTATTTCAGAGCGACGCGGTGCTGGGTCTATTTCAGAGCGACGCGGTGCTGTGTCTATTTCAGAGCGACGCGGTGCTGTGTCTATTTCAGAGCGACGCGGTGCTGTGTCTATTTCAGAGCGACGCGGCGCTGTGTCTATTTCAGAGCGACGCGGTGCTGTGTCTATTTCAGAGCGACGTGGTGCTCCGTCTATTTCAGAGCGACGCGGTGCTGTGTCTATTTCAGAGCGTTGCGGTGCGGTGTCTATTTCAGAGCGACGCGGTGCTGTGTCTATTTCAGAGCGACGCGGTGCTCCGTCTATTTCAGAGCGACGCGGTGCTGCATCTATTTCAGAGCGACGCGGCGTCTATTTCAGAGCAACGCGGTGCGGCGTCTATTTCAGAGCAACGCGGTGCTCCGTCTATTTCAGAGCGACGCGGCGCTGTGTCTATTTCAGAGCGACGCGGTGCGGCGTCTATTTCAGAGCGACGCGGTGCGGTGTCTATTTCAGAGCGACGCGGTGCTCCGTCTATTTCAGAGCAACGCGGTGCTGTGTCTATTTCAGAGCGACGCGGTGCTGTGTCTATTTCAGAGCGACGCGGTGCTCCGTCTATTTCAGAGCGACGCGGTGCTGTGTCTATTTCAGAGCGACGCGGTGCTCCGTCTATTTCAGAGCAACGCGGTGCTGTGTCTATTTCAGAGCGACGCGGTGCTGTGTCTATTTCAGAGCGACGCGGTGCTCCGTCTATTTCAGAGCGACGCGGTGCTGTGTCTATTTCAGAGCGACGCGGTGCGGTGTCTATTTCAGAGCGACGCGGTGCTCCGTCTATTTCAGAGCGACGCGGTGCTGTGTCTATTTCAGAGCGACGCGGTGCTGTGTCTATTTCAGAGCGACGCGGTGCTCCGTCTATTTCAGAGCGACGCGGTGCTGTGTCTATTTCAGAGCGACGCGGTGCTGTGTCTATTTCAGAGCGACGCGGTGCTGTGTCTATTTCAGAGCGTTGCGGTGCGGTGTCTATTTCAGAGCGACGCGGAGCTGTGTCTATTTCAGAGCGACGCGGTGCTCCGTCTATTTCAGAGCGACGCGGTGCTGTGTCTATTTCAGAGTGACGCGGTGCTGTGTCTATTTCAGAGCGACGCGGTGCTGTGTCTATTTCAGAGCGTTGCGGTGCTGTGTCTATTTCAGAGCGACGCGGAGCTGTGTCTATTTCAGAGCGACGCGGTGCTGCGTCTATTTCAGAGCGACGCGGTGCTCCGTCTATTTCAGAGTGACGCGGTGCTGTGTCTATTTCAGAGCGACGCGGTGCTCCGTCTATTTCAGAGCGACGCGGTGCTGTGTCTATTTCAGAGCGACGCGGTGCGGCGTCTATTTCAGAGCGACGCGGTGCGGAGTCTATTTCAGAGCGACGCGGTGCTGTGTCTATTTCAGAGCGACGCGGTGCGGCGTCTATTTCAGAGCGACGCGGTGCGGAGTCTATTTCAGAGCGACGCGGTGCTGTGTCTATTTCAGAGCGACGCGGTGCTGTGTCTATTTCAGAGCGACGCGGTGCGCCGTCTATTTCAGAGCGACGCGGTGCGGAGTCTATTTCAGAGCGACGCGGTGCTCCGTCTATTTCAGAGCGACGCGGTGCTCCGTCTATTTCAGAGCGACGCGGTGCTGTGTCTATTTCAGAGCGACGCGGTGCTGTGTCTATTTCAGAGCGACGCGGTGCGGCGTCTATTTCAGAGCGACGCGTTGCTGTGTCTATTTCAGAGCGACGCGGTGCTGTGTCTATTTCAGAGCGACGCGGTGCTCCGTCTATTTCAGAGCGACGCGGTGCTGTGTCTATTTCAGAGCGACGCGGTGCTGTGTCTATTTCAGAGCGACGCGGTGCTGTGTCTATTTCAGAGCGACGCGGTGCTCCGTCTATTTCAGAGCGACGCGGTGCGGTGTCTATTTCAGAGCGACGCGGTGCGGTGTCTATTTCAGAGCGACGCGGTGCGGTGTCTATTTCAGAGCGACGCGGTGCTCCGTCTATTTCAGAGCGACGCGGTGCGGTGTCTATTTCAGAGCGACGCGGTGCTGTGTCTATTTCAGAGCGACGCGGTGCTGTGTCTATTTCAGAGCGACGCGGTGCGGCGTCTATTTCAGAGCGACGCGGTGCTGTGTCTATTTCAGAGCGACGCGGTGCTGTGTCTATTTCAGAGCGACGCGGTGCGGTGTCTATTTCAGAGCGACGCGGTGCGGTGTCTATTTCAGAGCGACGCGGTGCTCCATCTATTTCAGAGCGACGCGGCGATGTGTCTATTTCAGAGCGACGCGGTGCTCCGTCTATTTCAGAGCGACGCGGTGCTCCGTCTATTTCAGAGCGACGCGGCGATGTGTCTATTTCAGAGCGACGCGGCGCCTATTTCAGAGCGACGCGGTGCTCCGTCTATTTCAGAGCGACGCGGTGCTCCGTCTATTTCAGAGCGACGCGGTGCTGTGTCTATTTCAGAGCGACGCGGTGCTGCGTCTATTTCAGAGCGACGCGGTGCTGTGTCTATTTCAGAGCGACGCGGTGCTCCGTCTATTTCAGAGCGACGCGGTGCTGTGTCTATTTCAGAGCGACGCGGTGCGGCGTCTATTTCAGAGCGACGCGGTGCTGCGTCTATTTCAGAGCGACGCGGTGCTGTGTCTATTTCAGAGCGACGCGGTGCTCCGTCTATTTCAGAGCGACGCGGTGCTGTGTCTATTTCAGAGCGACGCGGTGCTGTGTCTATTTCAGAGCGACGCGGTGCTGTGTCTATTTCAGAGCGACGCGGTGCTGTGTCTATTTCAGAGCGACGCGGTGCTGTGTCTATTTCAGAGCGACGCGGTGCTCCGTCTATTTCAGAGCGACGCGGTGCTGTGTCTATTTCAGAGCGACGCGGTGCTGTGTCTATTTCAGAGCGACGCGGTGCTCTGTCTATTTCAGAGCGACGCGGTGCTGTGTCTATTTCAGAGCGACGCGGTGCTCCGTCTATTTCAGTGCGACGCGGTGCTGTGTCTATTTCAGAGCGACGCGGTGCTGTGTCTATTTCAGAGCGACGCGGTGCGGTGTCTATTTCAGAGCGACGCGGTGCTGTGTCTATTTCAGAGCGACGCGGTGATGTGTCTATTTCAGAGCGACGCGGTGCTACGTCTATTTCAGAGCGACGCGGTGCTGTGTCTATTTCAGAGCGACGCGGTGCTCCGTCTATTTCAGAGCGACGCGGTGCTGTGTCTATTTCAGAGCGACGCGGTGCTGTGTCTATTTCAGAGCGACGCGGTGCTGTGTCTATTTCAGAGCGACGCGGTGCTCTGTCTATTTCAGAGCGACGCGGTGCTGTGTCTATTTCAGAGCGACGCGGTGCTCCGTCTATTTCAGTGCGACGCGGTGCTGTGTCTATTTCAGAGCGACGCGGTGCTGTGTCTATTTCAGAGCGACGCGGTGCGGTGTCTATTTCAGAGCGACGCGGTGCTGTGTCTATTTCAGAGCGACGCGGTGATGTGTCTATTTCAGAGCGACGCGGTGCTACGTCTATTTCAGAGCGACGCGGTGCTGTGTCTATTTCAGAGCGACGCGGTGCTACGTCTATTTCAGAGCGACGCGGTGCGGCGTCTATTTCAGAGCGACGCGGTGCTGTGTCTATTTCAGAGCGACGCGGTGCTGTGTCTATTTCAGAGCGACGCGGTGCTCCGTCTATTTCAGAGCGACGCGGTGCTGTGTCTATTGCAGAGCGACGCGGTGCGGTGTCTATTTCAGAGCGACGTGGTGCTGTGTCTATTTCAGAGCGACGCGGTGCTGTGTCTATTTCAGAGCGACGCGGTGCTCCGTCTATTTCAGAGCGACGCGGTGCGGTGTCTATTTCAGAGCGACGCGGTGCTCCGTCTATTTCAGAGCGACACGGTGCGGTGTCTATTTCAGAGCGACGCGGTGCTCCGTCTATTTCAGAGCGACGCGGTGCGGTGTCTATTTCAGAGCGACGCGGTGCTCCGTCTATTTCAGAGCGACGCGGTGCTGTGTCTATTTCAGAGCGACGCGGTGCGGCGTCTATTTCAGAGCGACGCGGTGCTGTGTCTATTTCAGAGCGACGCGGTGCTCCGTCTATTTCAGAGCGACGCGGTGCGGTGTCTATTTCAGAGCGACGCGGTGCGGTGTCTATTTCAGAGCGACGCGGTGCGGTGTCTATTTCAGAGCGACGCGGTGCTGTGTCTATTTCAGAGCGACGCAGCGCTGTGTCTATTTCAGGGCGACGCGGTGCTGTGTCTATTTCAGAGCGACGCGGTGCGGTGTCTATTTCAGAGCGACGCGGTGCGGTGTCTATTTCAGAGCGACGCGGCGCTGTGTCTATTTCAGAGCGACGCGGTGCTGTGTCTATTTCAGAGCGACGCGGTGCTGCGTCTATTTCAGAGCGACGCG
Source organism: Scyliorhinus torazame (assembly GCF_047496885.1). Classification (NCBI taxonomy): domain Eukaryota; kingdom Metazoa; phylum Chordata; class Chondrichthyes; order Carcharhiniformes; family Scyliorhinidae; genus Scyliorhinus; species Scyliorhinus torazame. The sequence goes on from NC_092728.1 coordinate 39,806,537, forward strand.
GTGCTGTGTCTATTTCAGAGCGACGCGGTGCTCCGTCTATTTCAGAGCGACGCGGTGCTGTGTCTATTTCAGAGCGACGCGGTGCTGTGTCTATTTCAGAGCGACGCGGTGCTGTGTCTATTTCAGAGCGACGCGGTGCGGTGTCTATTTCAGAGCAACGCGGTGCTGTGTCTATTTCAGAGCGACGCGGTGCTGTGTCTATTTCAGAGCGACGCGGTGCTCCGTCTATTTCAGAGCGACGCGGTGCTCCGTCTATTTCAGAGCGACGCGGTGCTCCGTCTATTTCAGAGCGACGCGGTGCTGTGTCTATTTCAGAGCAACGCGGTGCTCCGTCTATTTCAGAGCGACGCGGTGCTCCGTCTATTTCAGAGCGACGCGGTGCGGTGTCTATTTCAGAGCGACGCGGTGCTCCGTCTATTTCAGAGCGACGCGGTGCGGAGTCTATTTCAGAGCAACGCGGTGCTCTGTCTATTTCAGAGCGACGCGGTGCGGAGTCTATTTCAGAGCGACGCGGTGCGGTGTCTATTTCAGAGCGACGCGGTGCTGTGTCTATTTCAGAGCGACGCGGTGCTGCGTCTATTTCAGAGCGACGCGGTGCTCCGTCTATTTCAGAGCGACGCGGTGCTCCGTCTATTTCAGAGCGACGCGGTGCGGTGTCTATTTCAGAGCGACGCGGTGCTGTGTCTATTTCAGAGCGACGCGGTGCTCCGTCTATTTCAGAGCGACGCGGTGCTGCGTCTATTTCAGAGCGACGCGGTGCTCCGTCTATTTCAGAGCGACGCGGTGCTCCGTCTATTTCAGAGCGACGCGGTGCGGTGTCTATTTCAGAGCGACGCGGTGCTCCGTCTATTTCAGAGCGACGCGGTTCTCCGTCTATTTCAGAGCGACGCGGTGCTCCGTCTATTTCAGAGCGACGCGGTGCTGTGTCTATTTCAGAGCGACGCGGTGCTCCGTCTATTTCAGAGCGACGCGGTGCTCCGTCTATTTCAGAGCGACGCGGTGCTCCGTCTATTTCAGAGCGACGCGGTGCGGCGTCTATTTCAGAGCGACGCGGTGCTCCGTCTATTTCAGAGCGACGCGGTGCTCCGGCTATTTCAGAGCGACGCGGTGCGGTGCCTATTTCAGAGCGACGCGGTGCTGTGTCTATTTCAGAGCGACGCGGTGCTGCGTCTATTACAGAGCGACGCGGTGCTGCGTCTATTTCAGAGCGACGCGGTGCTGCGTCTATTTCAGAGCGACGCGGTGCTGTGTCTATTTCAGAGCGACGCGGTGCTCCGTCTATTTCAGAGCGACGCGGTGCGGTGTCTATTTCAGAGCGACGCGGTGCTGTGTCTATTTCAGAGCGACGCGGTGCGGTGTCTATTTCAGAGCGACGCGGTGCTGTGTCTATTTCAGAGCGACGCGGTGCTGTGTCTATTTCAGAGCGACGCGGTGCTGTGTCTATTTCAGAGCGACGCGGTGCTCCGTCTATTTCAGAGCGACGCGGAGCACCGTCTATTTCAGAGCGACGCGGTGCTCTGTCTATTTCAGAGCGACGCGGTGCTGTGTCTATTTCAGAGCGACGCGGTGCTGCGTCTATTTCAGAGCGACGCGGTGCTCCATCTATTTCAGAGCGACGCGGTGCGGCGTCTATTTCAGAGCAACGCGGTGCGGAGTCTATTTCAGAGCGACGCGGTGCTGCGTCTATTTCAGAGCGACGCGGTGCTGTGTCTATTTCAGAGCGACGCGGTGCTGTGTCTATTTCAGAGCGACGCGGTGCGGCGTCTATTTCAGAGCGACGCGGTGCTGCGTCTATTTCAGAGCGACGCGGTGCGGCGTCTATTTCAGAGCGACGCGGTGCGGTGTCTATTTCAGAGCGACGCGGTGCTGCGTCTATTTCAGAGCGACGCGGTGCTGTGTCTATTTCAGAGCGACGCGGTGCTCCGTCTATTTCAGAGCGACGCGGTGCTGTGTCTATTTCAGAGCGACGCGGTGCTGTGTCTATTTCAGAGCGACGCGGTGCTGTGTCTATTTCAGAGCGACGCGGTGCTGTGTCTATTTCAGAGCGACGCGGTGCTGTGTCTATTTCAGAGCGACGCGGTGCTCCGTCTATTTCAGAGCGACGCGGTGCTGTGTCTATTTCAGAGCGACGCGGTGCTCCGTCTATTTCAGAGCGACGCGGTGCTGTGTCTATTTCAGAGCGACGCGGTGCTCCGTCTATTTCAGAGCGACGCGGTGCTCCGTCTATTTCAGAGCGATGCGGTGCTGTGTCTATTTCAGAGCGACGCGGTGCTGTGTCTATTTCAGAGCGACGCGGTGCTGTGTCTATTTCAGAGCGACGCGGTGCTCTGTCTATTTCAGAGCGACGCGGTGCTGTGTCTATTTCAGAGCGACGCGGTGCTCCGTCTATTTCAGTGCGACGCGGTGCTGTGTCTATTTCAGAGCGACGCGGTGCTGTGTCTATTTCAGAGCGACGCGGTGCGGTGTCTATTTCAGAGCGACGCGGTGCTGTGTCTATTTCAGAGCGACGCGGTGATGTGTCTATTTCAGAGCGACGCGGTGCTACGTCTATTTCAGAGCGACGCGGTGCTGTATCTATTTCAGAGCGACGCGGTGCTCCGTCTATTTCAGAGCGACGCGGTGCTGTGTCTATTTCAGAGCGACGCGGTGCTGTGTCTATTTCAGAGCGACGCGGTGCTGTGTCTATTTCAGAGCGACGCGGTGCTCTGTCTATTTCAGAGCGACGCGGTGCTGTGTCTATTTCAGAGCGACGCGGTGCTCCGTCTATTTCAGTGCGACGCGGTGCTGCGTCTATTTCAGAGCGACGCGGTGCTCCGTCTATTTCAGAGCGACGCGGTGCGGCGTCTATTTCAGAGCGACGCGGTGCGGTGTCTATTTCAGAGCGACGCGGTGCTGTGTCTATTTCAGAGCGACGCGGTGAGGTGTCTATTTCAGAGCGACGCGGTGCTGTGTCTATTTCAGAGCGACGCGGTGCTGTGTCTATTTCAGAGCGACGCGGTGCTGTGTCTATTTCAGAGCGACGCGGTGCTGTGTCTATTTCAGAGCGACGCGGTGCGGTGTCTATTTCAGAGCGACGCGGTGCTGTGTCTATTTCAGAGCGACGCGGTGATGTGTCTATTTCAGAGCGACGCGGTGCTACGTCTATTTCAGAGCGACGCGGTGCTGTGTCTATTTCAGAGCGACGCGGTGCTACGTCTATTTCAGAGCGACGCGGTGCGGCGTCTATTTCAGAGCGACGCGGTGCTGTGTCTATTTCAGAGCGACGCGGTGCTGTGTCTATTTCAGAGCGACGCGGTGCTCCGTCTATTTCAGAGCGACGCGGTGCTGTGTCTATTTCAGAGCGACGCGGTGCGGTGTCTATTTCAGAGCGACGTGGTGCTGTGTCTATTTCAGAGCGACGCGGTGCTGTGTCTATTTCAGAGCGACGCGGTGCTCCGTCTATTTCAGAGCGACGCGGTGCGGTGTCTATTTCAGAGCGACGCGGTGCTCCGTCTATTTCAGAGCGACGCGGTGCGGTGTCTATTTCAGAGCGACGCGGTGCTGTGTCTATTTCAGAGCGAAGCGGTGCGGCGTCTATTTCAGAGCGACGCGGTGCTGTGTCTATTTCAGAGCGACGCGGTGCTCCGTCTATTTCAGAGCGACGCGGTGCGGTGTCTATTTCAGAGCGACGCGGTGCTCCGTCTATTTCAGAGCGACGCGGTGCGGTGTCTATTTCAGAGCGACGCGGTGCTGTGTCTATTTCAGAGCGACGCAGCGCTGTGTCTATTTCAGGGCGACGCGGTGCTGTGTCTATTTCAGAGCGACGCGGTGCGGTGTCTATTTCAGAGCGACGCGGTGCGGTGTCTATTTCAGAGCGACGCGGCGCTGTGTCTATTTCAGAGCGACGCGGTGCTGTGTCTATTTCAGAGCGACGCGGTGCTGCGTCTATTTCAGAGCGACGCGGTGCTCCGTCTATTTCAGAGCGACGCGGTGCTGTGTCTATTTCAGAGCAACGCGGTGCTCTGTCTATTTCAGAGCGACGCGGTGCGGAGTCTATTTCAGAGCGACGCGGTGCGGTGTCTATTTCAGAGCGACGCGGTGCTGTGTCTATTTCAGAGCGACGCGGTGCTGCGTCTATTTCAGAGCGACGCGGTGCTCCGTCTATTTCAGAGCGACGCGGTGCTCCGTCTATTTCAGAGCGACGCGGTGCGGTGTCTATTTCAGAGCGACGCGGTGCTGTGTCTATTTCAGAGCGACGCGGTGCTCCGTCTATTTCAGAGCGACGCGGTGCTGCGTCTATTTCAGAGCGACGCGGTGCTCCGTCTATTTCAGAGCGACGCGGTGCTCCGTCTATTTCAGAGCGACGCGGTGCGGTGTCTATTTCAGAGCGACGCGGTGCTCCGTCTATTTCAGAGCGACGCGGTGCTCCGTCTATTTCAGAGCGACGCGGTGCTGTGTCTATTTCAGAGCGACGCGGTGCTCCGTCTATTTCAGAGCGACGCGGTGCTCCGTCTATTTCAGAGCGACGCGGTGCGGCGTCTATTTCAGAGCGACGCGGTGCGGCGTCTATTTCAGAGCGACGCGGTGCTCCGTCTATTTCAGAGCGACGCGGTGCGGCGTCTATTTCAGAGCGACGCGGTGCTCCGTCTATTTCAGAGCGACGCGGTGCTCCGTCTATTTCAGAGCGACGCGGTGCGGCGTCTATTTCAGAGCGACGCGGTGCTCCGTCTATTTCAGAGCGACGCGGTGCTGGGTCTATTTCAGAGCGACGCGGTGCGGTGTCTATTTCAGAGCGACGCGGTGCTGTGTCTATTTCAGAGCGACGCGGTGCGGTGTCTATTTCAGAGCGACGCGGTGCGGTGTCTATTTCAGAGCGACGCGGTGCTGTGTCTATTTCAGAGCGACGCGGCGCTGTGTCTATTTCAGAGCGACGCGGTGCTGTGTCTATTTCAGAGAGACGCGGTGCTCCGTCTATTTCAGAGCGACGCGGCGCTGTGTCTATTTCAGAGCGACGCGGTGCTCCGTCTATTTCAGAGCGACGCGGTGCTGTGTCTATTTCAGAGCGTTGCGGTGCGGTGTCTATTTCAGAGCGACGCGGTGCTGTGTCTATTTCAGAGCGACGCGGTGCTCCGTCTATTTCAGAGCGACGCGGTGCTGTGTCTATTTCAGAGCGACGCGGCGCTGTGTCTATTTCAGAGCGACGCGGTGCGGAGTCTATTTCAGAGCGACGCGGTGCTCCGTCTATTTCAGAGCGACGCGGTGCTGCATCTATTTCAGAGCGACGCGGCGCGGCGTCTATTTCAGAGCAACGCGGTGCTGTGTCTATTTCAGAGCGACGCGGTGCTCCGTCTATTTCAGAGCAACGCGGTGCTGTGTCTATTTCAGAGCGACGCGGTGCTGTGTCTATTTCAGAGCGACGCGGTGCTGTGTCTATTTCAGAGCGACGCGGTGCGGTGTCTATTTCAGAGCGACGCGGTGCTCCGTCTATTTCAGAGCGACGCGGTGCTCCGTCTATTTCAGAGCGACGCGGTGCTGTGTCTATTTCAGAGTGACGCGGTGCTGTGTCTATTTCAGAGCGACGCGGTGCTGTGTCTATTTCAGAGCGTTGCGGTGCGGTGTCTATTTCAGAGCGACGTGGTGCTGTGTCTATTTCAGAGCGACGCGGTGCTGCGTCTATTTCAGAGCGACGCGGTGCTCCGTCTATTTCAGAGCGACGCGGTGCTGTGTCTATTTCAGAGCGACGCGGTGCTGTGTCTATTTCAGAGCGACGCGGTGCTGTGTCTATTTCAGAGCGACGCGGTGCTCCGTCTATTTCAGAGCGACGCGGTGCTGTGTCTATTTCAGAGCGACGCGGTGCTCCGTCTATTTCAGAGCGACGCGGTGCTGTGTCTATTTCAGAGCGACGCGGTGCTGTGTCTATTTCAGAGCGACGCGGTGCTGTGTCTATTTCAGAGCGACGCGGTGCTGTGTCTATTTCAGAGCGACGCGGTGCTCCGTCTATTTCAGAGCGACGCGGTGCGGTGTCTATTTCAGAGCGACGCGGTGCGGTGTCTATTTCAGAGCGACGCGGTGCGGTGTCTATTTCAGAGCGACGCGGTGCTCCGTCTATTTCAGAGCGACGCGGTGCTGTGTCTATTTCAGAGCGACGCGGTGCTCCGTCTATTTCAGAGCGACGCGGTGCGGTGTCTATTTCAGAGCGACGCGGTGCTCCGTCTATTTCAGAGCGACGCGGTGCGGTGTCTATTTCAGAGCGACGCGGTGCGGTGTCTATTTCAGAGCGACGCGGTGCTGTGTCTATTTCAGAGCGACGCGGCGCTGTGTCTATTTCAGAGCGACGCGGTGCTGTGTCTATTTCAGAGCGACGCGGTGCTGTGTCTATTTCAGAGCGACGCGGTGCGGCGTCTATTTCAGAGCGACGCGGTGCTGTGTCTATTTCAGAGCGACGCGGTGCTGTGTCTATTTCAGAGCGACGCGGTGCGGTGTCTATTTCAGAGCGACGCGGTGCGGTGTCTATTTCAGAGCGACGCGGTGCTGTGTCTATTTCAGAGCGACGCGGTGCTGTGTCTATTTCAGAGCGACGCGGTGCTCCGTCTATTTCAGAGCGACGCGGTGCTCCGTCTATTTCAGAGCGACGCGGTGCGGTGTCTATTTCAGAGCGACGCGGTGCGGTGTCTATTTCAGAGCGACGCTGTGCTGTGTCTATTTCAGAGCGACGCGGTGCTGTGTCTATTTCAGAGCGACGCGGTGCTGTGTCTATTTCAGAGCGACGCGGTGCTCCGTCTATTTCAGAGCGACGCGGTGCTCCGTCTATTTCAGAGCGACGCGGCGATGTGTCTATTTCAGAGCGACGCGCCGTCTATTTCAGAGCGACGCGGTGCTCCGTCTATTTCAGAGCGACGCGGTGCTGCGTCTATTTCAGAGCGACGCGGTGCTGTGTCTATTTCAGAGCGACGCGGTGCTGCGTCTATTTCAGAGCGACGCGGTGCTGTGTCTATTTCAGAGCGACGCGGTGTCTATTTCAGAGCGACGCGGTGTCTATTTCAGAGCGACGCGGTGCTCCGTCTATTTCAGAGCGACGCGGCGATGTGTCTATTTCAGAGCGACGCGGCGTCTATTTCAGAGCGACGCGGTGCTCCGTCTATTTCAGAGCGACGCGGTGCTGCGTCTATTTCAGAGCGACGCGGTGCTGTGTCTATTTCAGAGCGACGCGGTGCTGCGTCTATTTCAGAGCGACGCGGTGCTGTGTCTATTTCAGAGCGACGCGGTGCTCCGTCTATTTCAGAGCGACGCGGTGCGGTGTCTATTTCAGAGCGACGCGGTGCTCCGTCTATTTCAGAGCGACGCGGAGCACCGTCTATTTCAGAGCGACGCGGTGCTCCGTCTATTTCAGAGCGACGCGGTGCTCCGGCTATTTCAGAGCGACGCGGTGCGGTGCCTATTTCAGAGCGACGCGGTGCTGTGTCTATTTCAGAGCGACGCGGTGCTGCGTCTATTTCAGAGCGACGCGGTGCTGTGTCTATTTCAGAGCGACGCGGTGCTCCGTCTATTTCAGAGCGACGCGGTGCGGTGTCTATTTCAGAGCGACGCGGTGCTCCGTCTATTTCAGAGCGACGCGGAGCACCGTCTATTTCAGAGCGACGCGGTGCTCTGTCTATTTCAGAGCGACGCGGTGCTGTGTCTATTTCAGAGCGACGCGGTGCTGCGTCTATTTCAGAGCGACGCGGTGCTCCATCTATTTCAGAGCGACGCGGTGCGGCGTCTATTTCAGAGCGACGCGGTGCTGTGTCTATTTCAGAGCGACGCGGTGCTGTGTCTATTTCAGAGCGACGCGGTGCTGTGTCTATTTCAGAGCGACGCGGTGCTGTGTCTATTTCAGAGCGACGCGGTGCTGCGTCTATTTCAGAGCGACGCGGTGCGGCGTCTATTTCAGAGCGACGCGGTGCTGTGTCTATTTCAGAGCGACGCGGTGCTGCGTCTATTTCAGAGCGACGCGGTGCTGTGTCTATTTCAGAGCGACGCGGTGCTGTGTCTATTTCAGAGCGACGCGGTGCTGTGTCTATTTCAGAGCGACGCGGTGCTGTGTCTATTTCAGAGCGACGCGGTGCTGCGTCTATTTCAGAGCGACGCGGTGCGGTGTCTATTTCAGAGCGACGCGGTGCTCCGTCTATTTCAGAGCGACGCGGAGCACCGTCTATTTCAGAGCGACGCGGTGCTCTGTCTATTTCAGAGCGACGCGGTGCTGTGTCTATTTCAGAGCGACGCGGTGCTGCGTCTATTTCAGAGCGACGCGGTGCTGTGTCTATTTCAGAGCGACGCGGTGCTGTGTCTATTTCAGAGCGACGCGGTGCTGTGTCTATTTCAGAGCGACGCGGTGCTCCGTCTATTTCAGAGCGACGCGGTGCGGTGTCTATTTCAGAGCGACGCGGTGCTCCGTCTATTTCAGAGCGACGCGGAGCACCGTCTATTTCAGAGCGACGCGGTGCTCTGTCTATTTCAGAGCGACGCGGTGCTGTGTCTATTTCAGAGCGACGCGGTGCTGCGTCTATTTCAGAGCGACGCGGTGCTCCATCTATTTCAGAGCGACGCGGTGCGGCGTCTATTTCAGAGCGACGCGGTGCTGTGTCTATTTCAGAGCGACGCGGTGCTGTGTCTATTTCAGAGCGACGCGGTGCTGTGTCTATTTCAGAGCGACGCGGTGCTGTGTCTATTTCAGAGCGACGCGGTGCTGCGTCTATTTCAGAGCGACGCGGTGCGGCGTCTATTTCAGAGCGACGCGGTGCTGTGTCTATTTCAGAGCGACGCGGTGCTGCGTCTATTTCAGAGCGACGCGGTGCTGTGTCTATTTCAGAGCGACGCGGTGCTGTGTCTATTTCAGAGCGACGCGGTGCTGTGTCTATTTCAGAGCGACGCGGTGCTGTGTCTATTTCAGAGCGACGCGGTGCTGCGTCTATTTCAGAGCGACGCGGTGCGGCGTCTATTTCAGAGCGACGCGGTGCTGTGTCTATTTCAGAGAGACGCTGAGCTCCGTCTATTTCAGAGCGACGTGGTGCTGTGTCTATTTCAGAGCGACGCGGCGCTGTGTCTATTTCAGAGCGACGCGGTGCGGCGTCTATTTCAGAGCGACGCGGTGCTTTGTCTATTTCAGAGCGACGCGGTGCTGTGTCTATTTCAGAGCGACGCGGTGCTGTGTCTATTTCAGAGTCACGCGGTGCTGTGTCTATTTCAGAGCGACGCGGTGCTGTGTCTATTTCAGAGCGACGCGGTGCGGCGTCTATTTCAGAGCGACGCGGTGCTGCGTCTATTTCAGAGCGACGCGGTGCTGTGTCTATTTCAGAGCGACGCGGTGCTCCGTCTATTTCAGAGTGACGCGGTGCTGTGTCTATTTCAGAGCGACGCGGTGCTGTGTCTATTTCAGAGTGACGCGGTGCTGTGTCTATTTCAGAGCGACGCGGTGCGGTGTCTATTTCAGAGTGACGCGGTGCTGTGTCTATTTCAGAGCGACGCGGTGCTGTGTCTATTTCAGAGCGACGCGGTGCTGTGTCTATTTCAGAGCGACGCGGTGCTGTGTCTATTTCAGAGCGACGCGGTGCTGGGTCTATTTCAGAGCGACGCGGTGCTGTGTCTATTTCAGAGCGACGCGGTGCTGTGTCTATTTCAGAGCGACGCGGTGCTGCGTCTATTTCAGAGCGACGCGGTGCTGTGTCTATTTCAGAGCGACGCGGAGCTGTGTCTATTTCAGAGCGACGCGGTGCTGTGTCTATTTCAGAGCGACGCGGTGCTCCGTCTATTTCAGTGCGACGCGGTGCTGTGTCTATTTCAGAGCGACGCGGTGCTGTGTCTATTTCAGAGCGACGCGGTGCGGTGTCTATTTCAGAGCGACGCGGTGCTGTGTCTATTTCAGAGCGACGCGGTGATGTGTCTATTTCAGAGCGACGCGGTGCTGTGTCTATTTCAGAGCGACGCGGTGCTGTGTCTATTTCAGAGCGACGCGGTGCTCCGTCTATTTCAGAGCGACGCGGTGCTGTGTCTATTTCAGAGCGACGCGGTGCGGTGTCTATTTCAGAGCGACGTGGTGCTGTGTCTATTTCAGAGCGACGCGGTGCTGTGTCTATTTCAGAGCGACGCGGTGCTCCGTCTATTTCAGAGCGACGCGGTGCGGTGTCTATTTCAGAGCGACGCGGTGCTCCGTCTATTTCAGAGCGACGCGGTGCGGTGTCTATTTCAGAGCGACGCGGTGCTGTGTCTATTTCAGAGCGACGCGGTGCGGCGTCTATTTCAGAGCGACGCGGTGCTGTGTCTATTTCAGAGCGACGCGGTGCTCCGTCTATTTCAGAGCGACGCGGTGCGGTGTCTATTTCAGAGCGACGCGGTGCTCCGTCTATTTCAGAGCGACGCGGTGCGGTGTCTATTTCAGAGCGACGCGGTGCTGTGTCTATTTCAGAGCGACGCAGCGCTGTGTCTATTTCAGGGCGACGCGGTGCTGTGTCTATTTCAGAGCGACGCGGTGCGGTGTCTATTTCAGAGCGACGCGGTGCTGTGTCTATTTCAGAGCAACGCGGTGCGGTGTCTATTTCAGAGCGACGCGGTGCGGTGCCTATTTCAGAGCGACGCGGTGCTGTGTCTATTTCAGAGCGACGCGTTGCTGCGTCTATTTCAGAGCGACGCGGTGCTGCGTCTATTTCAGAGCGACGCGGAGCTCCGTCTATTTCAGAGCGACGCAGCGCTGTGTCTATTTCAGAGCGACGCGGTGCTGCGTCTATTTCAGAGCGACGCGGAGCTCCGTCTATTTCAGAGCGACGCGGTGCGGCGTCTATTTCAGAGCGACGCGGTGCTGTGTCTATTTCAGAGCGACGCGGTGCTGCGTCTATTTCAGAGCGACGCGGAGCTCCGTCTATTTCAGAGCGACGCAGCGCTGTGTCGATTTCAGAGCGACGCGGTGCTGTGTCTATTTCAGAGCGACGCGGTGCTGTGTCTATTTCAGAGCGACGCGGTGCGGTGTCTATTTCAGAGCGACGCGGTGCTGCGTCTATTTCAGGGCGACGCGGTGCTCCGTCTATTTCAGAGCGACGCGGTGCTGTGTCTATTTCACAGCGACGCGGTGCTGTGTCTATTTCAGAGCGACGCGGTGCTGTGTCTATTTCAGAGCGACGCGGTGCTGCGTCTATTTCAGAGCGACGCGGTGCTGTGTCTATTTCAGAGCGACGCGGTGCTGTGTCTATTTCACAGCGACGCGGTGCTGTGTCTATTTCAGAGCGACGCGGTGCTGTGTCTATTTCAGAGCGACGCGGTGCTGTGTCTATTTCACAGCGACGCGGTGCTGTGTCTATTTCAGAGCGACGCGGTGCTGTGTCTATTTCAGAGCGACGCGGTGCTGTGTCTATTTCACAGCGACGCGGTGCTGTGTCTATTTCAGAGCGACGCGGTGCTGTGTCTATTTCAGAGCAACGCGGTGCGGTGTCTATTTCAGAGCGACGCAGCGCTGTGTCTATTTCAGGGCGACGCGGTGCGGTGTCTATTTCAGAGCGACGCGGTGCTGTGTCTATTTCAGAGCGACGCGGTGCGGTGTCTATTTCAGAGCGACGCGGTGCGGTGCCTATTTCAGAGCGACGCGGTGCTGCGTCTATTTCAGAGCGACGCGGTGCTGCGTCTATTTCAGAGCGACGCGGTGCTGCGTCTATTTCAGAGCGACGCAGCGCTGTGTCTATTTCAGAGCGACGCAGCGCTGTGTCTATTTCAGAGCGACGCGGTGCTGTGTCTATTTCAGAGCGACGCGGTGCTGCGTCTATTTCAGGGCGACGCGGAGCTCCGTCTATTTCAGAGCGACGCAGCGCTGTGTCTATTTCAGAGCGACGCGGTGCTCCGTCTATTTCAGAGCGACGCGGTGCTGCGTCTATTTCAGAGCGACGCGGTGCTCCGTCTATTTCAGAGCGACGCGGTGCTGTGTCTATTTCAGAGCGACGCGGTGCTGCATCTATTTCAGAGCGACGCGGTGCTCCGTCTATTTCAGAGCGACGTGGTGCTGCGTCTATTTCAGAGCGACGCGGTGCTCCGTCTATTTCAGAGCGACGCGGAGCTCCATCTATTTCAGAGCGACGCGGAGCTCCGTCTATTTCAGAGCGACGCGGTGCTGTGTCTATTTCAGAGCGACGCCGCGCTGTGTCTATTTCAGAGCGACGCGGTGCTCCGTCTATTTCAGAGCGACGCGGTGCTGTGTCTATTTCAGAGCGACGCGGTGCTCCGTCTATTTCAGAGCGACGCGGCGTCTATTTCAGAGCGACGCGGTGCTGTGTCTATTTCAGAGCGACGCGGCGCTGCGTCTATTTCAGAGCGACGCGGTGCTCCGTCTATTTCAGAGCGACGCGGCGTCTATTTCAGAGCGACGCGGTGCGGCGTCTATTTCAGAGCGACGCGGTGCGGTGTCTATTTCAGAGCGACGCGGCGCTGCGTCTATTTCAGAGCGACGCGGTGCGGTGTCTATTTCAGAGCGACGCGGCGCTGTGACTATTTCAGAGCGACGCGGTGCTCCGTCTATTTCAGAGCGACGCGGTGCTCCGTCTATTTCAGAGCGACGCGGAGCTCCGTCTATTTCAGAGCGACGCGGTGCTGTGTCTATTTCAGACCGACGCGGTGCTGTGTCTATTTCAGAGCGACGCGGCGCTGTGTCTATTTCAGAGCGACGCGGCGCTGTGTCTATTTCAGAGCGACGCGGTGCTGCGTCTATTTCAGAGCGACGCGGTGCTCCGTCTATTTCAGAGCGACGCGGTGCTGTGTCTATTTCAGAGCGACGCGGTGCTCCGTCTATTTCAGAGCGACGCGGCGCTGCGTCTATTTCAGAGCGACGCGGCGCTGTGTCTATTTCAGAGCGACGCGGTGCTCCGTCTATTTCAGAGCGACGCGGTGCTCAGTCTATTTCAGAGCGACGCGGTGCTCAGTCTATTTCAGAGCGACGCGGTGCTGCGTCTATTTCAGAGCGACGCGGTGCTGTGTCTATTTCAGAGCGACGCGGTGCTGTGTCTATTTCAGAGCGACGCGGTGCTCAGTCTATTTCAGAGCGACGCGGTGCTGCGTCTATTTCAGAGCGACGCGGCGCTGTGTCTATTTCAGAGCGACGCGGTGCGGTGTCTATTTCAGAGCGACGCGGTGCGGTGTCTATTTCAGAGCGACGCGGCGCTGTGTCTATTTCAGAGCGACGCGGTGCTCAGTCTATTTCAGAGCGACGCGGTGCTGTGTCTATTTCAGAGCGACGCGGAGCTCCGTCTATTTCAGAGCGACGCGGTGCGGTGTCTATTTCAGAGCGACGCGGCGCTGTGTCTATTTCAGAGCGACGCGGTGCTCCGTCTATTTCAGAGCGACGCGGTGCTGTGTCTATTTCAGAGCGACGCGGTGCTGTGTCTATTTCAGAGCGACGCGGTGCTCCGTCTATTTCAGAGCGACGCGGTGCTGTGTCTATTTCAGAGCGACGCGGTGCTGTGTCTATTTCAGAGCGACGCGGTGCTGTGTCTATTTCAGAGCGACGCGGTGCTCAGTCTATTTCAGAGCGACGCGGCGCTGTGTCTATTTCAGAGCGACGCGGTGCTGTGTCTATTTCAGAGCGACGCGGTGCTCAGTCTATTTCAGAGCGACGCGGCGCTGTGTCTATTTCAGAGCGACGCGGTGCTCCGTCTATTTCAGAGCGACGCGGTGCTGTGTCTATTTCAGAGCGACGCGGTGCGGCGTCTATTTCAGAGCGACGCGGTGCTGTGTCTATTTCAGAGCGACGCAGTGCTGTGTCTATTTCAGAGCGACGCGGCGCGGTGTCTATTTCAGAGCGACGCGGTGCTCCGTCTATTTCAGAGCGACGCGGTGCTGTGTCTATTTCAGAGCGACGCGGTGCTGTGTCTATTTCAGAGCGACGCGGTGCTGTGTCTATTTCAGAGCGACGCGGTGCTGTGTCTATTTCAGAGCGACGCGGTGCTGTGTCTATTTCAGAGCGACGCGGCGCTGTGTCTATTTCAGAACGACGCGGTGCTCCGTCTATTTCAGAGCGACGCGGCGCTGCGTCTATTTCAGGGCGACGCGGTGCTCCGTCTATTTCAGAGCGACGCGGTGCTGTGTCTATTTCAGAGCGACGCGGTGCTGTGTCTATTTCAGAGCGACGCGGTGCTGTGTCTATTTCAGAGCGACGCGGTGCGGCGTCTATTTCAGAGCGACGCGGTGCTCCGTCTATTTCAGAGCGACGCGGTGCTGTGTCTATTTCAGAGCGACGCAGTGCTGTGTCTATTTCAGAGCGACGCGGTGCGGCGTCTATTTCAGAGCGACGCGGTGCTCCGTCTATTTCAGAGCGACGCGGTGCTGTGTCTATTTCAGAGCGACGCGGTGCTGTGTCTATTTCAGAGCGACGCGGTGCGGCGTCTATTTCAGAGCGACGCGGTGCTCCGTCTATTTCAGAGCGACGCGGTGCTGTGTCTATTTCAGAGCGACGCGGTGCGGCGTCTATTTCAGAGCGACGCGGTGCTCCGTCTATTTCAGAGCGACGCGGTGCTGTGTCTATTTCAGAGCGACGCGGTGCTGTGTCTATTTCAGAGCGACGCGGTGCTCCGTCTATTTCAGAGCGACGCGGTGCTGTGTCTGTTTCAGAGCGACGCGGTGCTCCGTCTATTTCAGAGCGACGCGGTGCTGTGTCTATTTCAGAGCGACGCGGTGCTGTGTCTATTTCAGAGCGACGCGGAGCTCCGTCTATTTCAGAGTGACGCGGTGTGGCGTCTATTTCAGAGCGACGCGGTGCTGTGTCTATTTCAGAGCGACGCGGTGCTGTGTCTATTTCAGAACGACGCGGTGCTCCGTCTATTTCAGAGCGACGCGGTGCTGTGTCTATTTCAGAGCGACGCGGTGCTGTGTCTATTTCAGAGCGACGCGGTGCTGCGTCTATTTCAGAGCGACGCGGTGCTGTGTCTATTTCAGAGCGACGCGGTGCTCCGTCTATTTCAGAGCGACGCGGTGCGGCGTCTATTTCAGAGCGACGCGGTGCTGTGTCTATTTCAGAGCGACGCAGTGCGGCGTCTATTTCAGAGCGACGCGGTGCTGTGTCTAATTCAGAGCGACGCGGTGCTGTGTCTATTTCAGAGCGACGCGGTGCGGCATCTATTTCAGAGCGACGCGGCGTCTATTTCAGAGCGACGCGGTGCTGTGTCTATTTCAGAGTGACGCGGTGTGGCGTCTATTTCAGAGCGACGCGGTGCTGTGTCTATTTCAGAGCGACGCGGTGCTCCGTCTATTTCAGAGCGACGCGGTGCTGTGTCAATTTCAGGGCGACGCGGTGCTCCGTCTATTTCAGAGCGACGTGGTGCTGTGTCTATTTCAGAGCGACGCGGTGCTCCGTCTATTTCAGAGCGACGCGGTGCTGTGTCTATTTCAGAGCGACGCGGTGCTGTGTCTATTTCAGAGCGACGCGGAGCTCCGTCTATTTCAGAGTGACGCGGTGTGGCGTCTATTTCAGAGCGACGCGGTGCTGTGTCTATTTCAGAGCGACGCGGTGCTGTGTCTATTTCAGAACGACGCGGTGCTCCGTCTATTTCAGAGCGACGCGGTGCTGTGTCTATTTCAGAGCGACGCGGTGCTGTGTCTATTTCAGAGCGACGCGGTGCTGCGTCTATTTCAGAGCGACGCGGTGCTGTGTCTATTTCAGAGCGACGCGGTGCTCCGTCTATTTCAGAGCGACGCGGTGCGGCGTCTATTTCAGAGCGACGCGGTGCTGTGTCTATTTCAGAGCGACGCAGTGCGGCGTCTATTTCAGAGCGACGCGGTGCTGTGTCTAATTCAGAGCGACGCGGTGCTGTGTCTATTTCAGAGCGACGCGGTGCGGCATCTATTTCAGAGCGACGCGGCGTCTATTTCAGAGCGACGCGGTGCTGTGTCTATTTCAGAGTGACGCGGTGTGGCGTCTATTTCAGAGCGACGCGGTGCGGTGTCTATTTCAGAGCGACGCGGTGCTGTGTCTATTTCAGAGCGACGCGGTGCTCCGTCTATTTCAGAGCGACGCGGTGCTGTGTCTATTTCAGAGCGACGCGGTGCTGCGTCTATTTCAGAGCGACGCGGTGCTGTGTCTATTTCAGAGCGACGCGGTGCTGTGTCTATTTCAGAGCGACGCGGTGCTGTGTCTATTTCAGAGTGACGCGGTGTGGCGTCTATTTCAGAGCGACGCGGTGCTGTGTTTATTTCAGAGCGACGCGGTGCTGTGTCTATTTCAGAGCGACGCGGTGCTCCGTCTATTTCAGAGCGACGCGGTGCTGTGTCTATTTCAGAGTGACGCGGTGTGGCGTCTATTTCAGAGCGACGCGGTGCTGTGTCTATTTCAGAGCGACGCGGTGCTGTGTCTATTTCAGAACGACGCGGTGCTCCGTCTATTTCAGAGCGACGCAGTGCTGTGTCTATTTCAGAGCGACGCGGTGCTGTGTCTATTTCAGAGCGACGCGGTGCTCCGTCTATTTCAGAGCGACGCGGTGCGGCGTCTATTTCAGAGCGACGCGGTGCTGTGTCTATTTCAGAGCGACGCGGTGCTGTGTCTATTTCAGAGCGACGCGGTGCGGCATCTATTTCAGAGCGACGCGGCGTCTATTTCAGAGCGACGCGGTGCTGTGTCTATTTCAGAGCGACGCGGTGCGGCGTCTATTTCAGAGCGACGCGGTGCTGTGTCTATTTCAGAGCGACGCGGTGCTGTGTCTATTTCAGAGCGACGCGGTGCTGCGTCTATTTCAGAGCGACGCGGTGCTCCGTCTATTTCAGAGCGACGCGGTGCTGTGTCTATTTCAGAGCGACGCGGTGCTACGTCTATTTCAGAGCGACGCGGTGCGGTGTCTATTTCAGAGCGACGCGGTGCGGCGTCTATTTCAGAGCGACGCGGTGCTGTGTCTATTTCAGAGCGACGCGGTGCGGCGTCTATTTCAGAGCGACGCGGTGCTGTGTCTATTTCAGAGCGACGCGGTGCTGTGTCTATTTCAGAGCGACGCGGTGCTGTGTCTATTTCAGAGCGACGTGGTGCTCCATCTATTTCAGAGCGACGCGGCGCTGTGTCTATTTCAGAGCGACGCGGAGCTCCGTCTATTTCAGAGCGACGCGGTGCTGCGTCTATTTCAGAGCGACGCGGTGCTGTGTCTATTTCAGAGCGACGCGGTGCTCCGTCTATTTCAGAGCGACGCGGTGCGGTGTATATTTCAGAGCGACGCGGTGCTGTGTCTATTTCAGAGCGACGCGGTGCTGTGTCTATTTCAGAACGACGCGGTGCTCCGTCTATTTCAGAGCGACGCGGTGCTGTGTCTATTTCAGAGCGACGCGGTGCTGTGTCTATTTCAGAGCGACGCGGTGCTGCGTCTATTTCAGAGCGACGCGGTGCTGTGTCTATTTCAGAGCGACGCGGTGCTCCGTCTATTTCAGAGCGACGCGGTGCTGTGTCTAATTCAGAGCGACGCGGTGCTGTGTCTATTTCAGAGCGACGCGGTGCGGCATCTATTTCAGAGCGACGCGGTGCTGTGTCTATTTCAGAGCGACGCAGTGCGGCGTCTATTTCAGAGCGACGCGGTGCTGTGTCTAATTCAGAGCGACGCGGTGCGGCGTCTATTTCAGAGCGACGCGGTGCTGTGTCTATTTCAGAGCGACGCGGTGCGGCGTCTATTTCAGAGCGACGCGGTGCTGTGTCTATTTCAGAGCGACGCAGTGCGGCGTCTATTTCAGAGCGACGCGGTGCTCCGTCTATTTCAGAGCGACGCGGTGCTGTGTCTATTTCAGAGCGACGCGGTGCTCCGTCTATTTCAGAGCGACGCGGTGCTGTGTCTATTTCAGAGCGACGCGGTGCGGCATCTATTTCAGAGCGACGCGGCGTCTATTTCAGAGCGACGCGGTGCTGTGTCTATTTCAGAGTGACGCGGTGTGGCGTCTATTTCAGAGCGACGCGGTGCTGTGTCTATTTCAGAGCGACGCGGTGCTCCGTCTATTTCAGAGCGACGCGGTGCTGTGTCAATTTCAGGGCGACGCGGTGCTCCGTCTATTTCAGAGCGACGCGGTGCTGTGTCTATTTCAGAGCGACGCGGTGCTCCGTCTATTTCAGAGCGACGCGGTGCTGTGTCTATTTCAGAGCGACGCGGCGCTGTGTCTATTTCAGAGCGACGCGGTGCTGCGTCTATTTCAGAGCGACGCGGTGCTGTGTCTATTTCAGAGCGACGCGGTGCTGTGTCTATTTCAGAGCGACGCGGTGCTGTGTCTATTTCAGAGTGACGCGGTGTGGCGTCTATTTCAGAGCGACGCGGTGCTGTGTCTATTTCAGAGCGACGCGGTGCTGTGTCTATTTCAGAGCGACGCGGTGCTCCGTCTATTTCAGAGCGACGCGGTGCTGTGTCTATTTCAGAGTGACGCGGTGTGGCGTCTATTTCAGAGCGACGCGGTGCTGTGTCTATTTCAGAGCGACGCGGTGCTGTGTCTATTTCAGAACGACGCGGTGCTCCGTCTATTTCAGAGCGACGCAGTGCTGTGTCTATTTCAGAGCGACGCGGTGCTGTGTCTATTTCAGAGCGACGCGGTGCTCCGTCTATTTCAGAGCGACGCGGTGCGGCGTCTATTTCAGAGCGACGCGGTGCTGTGTCTATTTCAGAGCGACGCGGTGCTGTGTCTATTTCAGAGCGACGCAGTGCGGCATCTATTTCAGAGCGACGCGGCGTCTATTTCAGAGCGACGCGGTGCTGTGTCTATTTCAGAGCGACGCGGTGCGGCGTCTATTTCAGAGCGACGCGGTGCTGTGTCTATTTCAGAGCGACGCGGTGCTGTGTCTATTTCAGAGCGACGCGGTGCTGCGTCTATTTCAGAGCGACGCGGTGCTCCGTCTATTTCAGAGCGACGCGGTGCTGTGTCTATTTCAGAGCGACGCGGTGCTACGTCTATTTCAGAGCGACGCGGTGCGGTGTCTATTTCAGAGCGACGCGGTGCGGCGTCTATTTCAGAGCGACGCGGTGCTGTGTCTATTTCAGAGCGACGCGGTGCGGCGTCTATTTCAGAGCGACGCGGTGCTGTGTCTATTTCAGAGCGACGCGGTGCTGTGTCTATTTCAGAGCGACGCGGTGCTGTGTCTATTTCAGAGCGACGTGGTGCTCCATCTATTTCAGAGCGACGCGGCGCTGTGTCTATTTCAGAGCGACGCGGAGCTCCGTCTATTTCAGAGCGACGCGGTGCTGCGTCTATTTCAGAGCGACGCGGTGCTGTGTCTATTTCAGAGCGACGCGGTGCTCCGTCTATTTCAGAGCGACGCGGTGCGGTGTATATTTCAGAGCGACGCGGTGCGGCGTCTATTTCAGAGCAACGCGGTGCTCCGTCTATTTCAGAGCGACGCGGTGCTGCGTCTATTTCAGAGCGACGCGGTGCTGCGTCTATTTCAGAGCGACGCGGTGCTGTGTCTATTTCAGAGCGATGCGATGCGGCGTCTATTTCAGAGCGACGCGGCGCTCCGTCTATTTCAGAGTGACGCGGTGCTGTGTCTATTTCAGAGCGACGCGGTGCTGTGTCTATTTCAGAGCGACGCGGTGCTGTGTCTATTTCAGAGCGACGCGGTGCTGTGTCTATTTCAGAGCGACGCGGTGCTGTGTCTATTTCAGAGCGACGCGGTGCGGCGTCTATTTCAGAGCGACGCGGTGCTGTGTCTATTTCAGAGCGACGCGGTGCGGCGTCTATTTCAGAGCGACGCGGTGCTGTGTCTATTTCAGAGCGACGCGGCGCTGTGTCTATTTCAGAGCGACGCGGTGCTGTGTCTATTTCAGAGCGACGCGGCGCTGTGTCTATTTCAGAGCGACGCGGTGCTGTGTCTATTTCAGAGCGACGCGGTGCTGTGTCTATTTCAGAGCGACGCGGCGCTGTGTCTATTTCAGAGCGACGCGGTGCTGTGTCTATTTCAGAGCGACGCGGTGCTGTGTCTATTTCAGAGCGACGCGGTGCTCCGTCTATTTCAGAGCGACGCGGTGCTGTGTCTATTTCTGAGCGACGCGGTGCTCCGTCTATTTCAGAGCGACGCGGTGCGGCGTCTATTTCAGAGCGACGCGGTGCGGTGTCTATTTCAGAGCGACGCGGTGCTGTGTCTATTTCAGAGCGACGCGGTGCGGCATCTATTTCAGAGCGACGCGGCGTCTATTTCAGAGCGACGCGGTGCTGTGTCTATTTCAGAGCGACGCGGTGCGGCGTCTATTTCAGAGCGACGCGGTGCTACGTCTATTTCAGAGCGACGCGGTGCGGTGTCTATTTCAGAGCGACGCGGTGCGGCGTCTATTTCAGAGCGACGCGGTGCTGTGTCTATTTCAGAGCGACGCGGTGCGGCGTCTATTTCAGAGCGACGCGGTGCTGTGTCTATTTCAGAGCGACGCGGTGCTGTGTCTATTTCAGAGCGACGCGGTGCTGTGTCTATTTCAGAGCGACGTGGTGCTCCATCTATTTCAGAGCGACGCGGCGCTGTGTCTATTTCAGAGCGACGCGGAGCTCCGTCTATTTCAGAGCGACGCGGTGCTCCGTCTATTTCAGAGCGACGCGGTGCTCCGTCTATTTCAGAGCGACGCGGTGCTCCGTCTATTTCAGAGCGACGCGGTGCGGTGTATATTTCAGAGCGACGCGGTGCGGCGTCTATTTCAGAGCAACGCGGTGCTCCGTCTATTTCAGAGCGACGCGGTGCTGCGTCTATTTCAGAGCGACGCGGTGCTGTGTCTATTTCAGAGCGATGCGGCGTCTATTTCAGAGCGACGCGGCGCTGTGTCTATTTCAGAGCGACGCGGTGCGGCGTCTATTTCAGAGCGACGCGGTGCTGTGTCTATTTCAGAGCGACGCGGTGCGGCGTCTATTTCAGAGCGACGCGGTGCTGTGTCTATTTCAGAGCGACGCGGCGCTGTGTCTATTTCAGAGCGACGCGGTGCGGCGTCTATTTCAGAGCGACGCGATGCTGTGTCTATTTCAGAGCGACGCGGCGCTGTGTCTATTTCAGAGCGACGCGGTGCGGCGTCTATTTCAGAGCGACGCGGTGCTGTGTCTATTTCAGAGCGACGCGGTGCGGCGTCTATTTCAGAGCGACGCGGAGTCTATTTCAGTTCGACGCGGTGCTGTGTCTATTTCAGAGCGACGCGGTGCTGCGTCTATTTCAGAGCGACGCGGTGCTGTGTCTATTTCAGAGCGACGCGGTGCTGCGTCTATTTCAGAGCGACACGGTGCTGTGTCTATTTCAGAGCGACGCGGTGCTCCGTCTATTTCAGAGCGACGTGGTGCTGTGTCTATTTCAGAGCGACGCGGTGCTGCGTCTGTTTCAGAGCGACGCGGTGCTGTGTCTATTTCAGAGCGACGCGGCGCTGTGTCTATTTCAGAGCGACGCGGTGCTCCGTCTATTTCAGAGCGACGCGGTGCGGCGTCTATTTCAGAGCGACGCGGTGCTACGTCTATTTCAGAGCGACGCGGTGCTGCGTCTATTTCAGAGCGACGCGGCGCTGTGTCTATTTCAGAGCGACGCGGTGCGGCATCTATTTCAGAGCGACGCGGTGCGGCGTCTATTTCAGAGCGACGTGGTGCGGTGCCTATTTCAGAGCGACGCGGTGCGGCGTCTATTTCAGAGCGACGCGGTGCGGCGTCTATTTCAGAGCGACGCGGTGCTCCGTCTATTTCAGAGCGACGCGGTGCTGCGTCTATTTCAGAGCGACGCGGTGCTGTGTCTATTTCAGAGCGACGCGGTGCTGTGTCTATTTCAGAGCGACGCGGTGCTGCGTCTATTTCAGAGCTACGCGGTGCTGCGTCTATTTCAGAGCGACGCGGTGCTGCGTCTATTTCAGAGCGACGCGGTGCGGTGTCTATTTCAGAGCGACGCGGCGCTGTGTCTATTTCAGAGCGACGCGGTGCTGCGTCTATTTCAGAGCGACGCGGTGCGGTGTCTATTTCAGAGCGACGCGGCGCTGTGTCTATTTCAGAGCGACGCGGTGCTGTGTCTATTTCAGAGCGACGCGGCGCTGTGTCTATTTCAGAGCGACGCGGTGCTCCGTCTATTTCAGAGCGACGCGGTGCTCCGTCTATTTCAGAGCGACACGGTGCTGTGTCTATTTCAGAGCGACGCGGTGCTGTGTCTATTTCAGAGCGATGCGATGCGGCGTCTATTTCAGAGCGACGCGGCGCTGTGTCTATTTCAGAGCGACGCGGTGCGGCGTCTATTTCAGAGCGACGCGGTGCTGTGTCTATTTCAGAGCGACGCGGTGCGGCGTCTATTTCAGAGCGACGCGGTGCTGTGTCTATTTCAGAGCGACGCGGCGCTGTGTCTATTTCAGAGCGACGCGGTGCGGCGTCTATTTCAGAGCGACGCGATGCTGTGTCTATTTCAGAGCGACGCGGCGCTGTGTCTATTTCAGAGCGACGCGGTGCGGCGTCTATTTCAGAGCGACGCGGTGCTGTGTCTATTTCAGAGCGACGCGGTGCGGCGTCTATTTCAGAGCGACGCGGAGTCTATTTCAGTTCGACGCGGTGCTGTGTCTATTTCAGAGCGACGCGGTGCTGCGTCTATTTCAGAGCGACGCGGTGCTGTGTCTATTTCAGAGCGACGCGGTGCTGCGTCTATTTCAGAGCGACACGGTGCTGTGTCTATTTCAGAGCGACGCGGTGCTCCGTCTATTTCAGAGCGACACGGTGCTGTGTCTATTTCAGAGCGACGCGGTGCTGCGTCTGTTTCAGAGCGACGCGGTGCTGTGTCTATTTCAGAGCGACGCGGTGCTCCGTCTATTTCAGAGCGACGCGGTGCTGTGTCTATTTCAGAGCGACGCGGAGCACCGTCTATTTCAGAGCGACGCGGTGCTGTGTCTATTTCAGAGCGACGCGGCGCTGTGTCTATTTCAGAGCGACGCGGTGCTCCGTCTATTTCAGAGCGACGCGGTGCGGCGTCTATTTCAGAGCGACGCGGTGCTACGTCTATTTCAGAGCGACGCGGTGCTGCGTCTATTTCAGAGCGACGCGGCGCTGTGTCTATTTCAGAGCGACGCGGTGCGGCATCTATTTCAGAGCGACGCGGTGCGGCGTCTATTTCAGAGCGACGTGGTGCGGTGCCTATTTCAGAGCGACGCGGTGCGGCGTCTATTTCAGAGCGACGCGGTGCGGCGTCTATTTCAGAGCGACGCGGTGCTCCGTCTATTTCAGAGCGACGCGGTGCTGCGTCTATTTCAGAGCGACGCGGTGCTGTGTCTATTTCAGAGCGACGCGGTGCTGTGTCTATTTCAGAGCGACGCGGTGCTGCGTCTATTTCAGAGCTACGCGGTGCTGCGTCTATTTCAGAGCGACGCGGTGCTGCGTCTATTTCAGAGCGACGCGGTGCGGTGTCTATTTCAGAGCGACGCGGCGCTGTGTCTATTTCAGAGCGACGCGGTGCTGCGTCTATTTCAGAGCGACGCGGTGCGGTGTCTATTTCAGAGCGACGCGGCGCTGTGTCTATTTCAGAGCGACGCGGTGCTGTGTCTATTTCAGAGCGACGCGGCGCTGTGTCTATTTCAGAGCGACGCGGTGCTCCGTCTATTTCAGAGCGACGCGGTGCGGTGTCTATTTCAGAGCGACACGGTGCTGTGTCTATTTCAGAGCGACGCGGTGCTGTGTCTATTTCAGAGCGACGCGGCGCTGTGTCTATTTCAGAGCGACGCGGTGCTGTGTCTATTTCAGAGCGACGCGGTGCGGTGTCTATTTCAGAGCGACGCGGTGCTGTGTCTATTTCAGAGCGACGCGGTGCTGCGTCTATTTCAGAGCGACGCGGCGCTGTGTCTATTTCAGAGCGACGCGGTGCTCCGTCTATTTCAGAGCGACGCGGTGCTGTGTCTATTTCAGAGCGACGCGGTGCTGTGTCTATTTCAGAGCGACGCGGTGCTCCGTCTATTTCAGAGCGACGCGGTGCGGTGTCTATTTCAGAGCGACGCGGTGCTGTGTCTATTTCAGAGCGACGCGGTGCTCCGTCTATTTCAGAGCGACGCGGTGCTGCGTCTATTTCAGAGCGACGCGGTGCTGTGTCTATTTCAGAGCGACGCGGTGCTGCGTCTATTTCAGAGCGACGCGGTGCTCCGTCTATTTCAGAGCGACGCGGTGCGGTGTCTATTTCAGAGCGACGCGGTGCTGTGTCTATTTCAGAGCGACGCGGTGCTCCGTCTATTTCAGAGCGACGCGGTGCGGTGTCTATTTCAGAGCGACGCGGTGCTGTGTCTATTTCAGAGCGACGCGGTGCTCCGTCTATTTCAGAGCGACGCGGTGCTGCGTCTATTTCAGAGCGACGCGGTGCTCCGTCTATTTCAGAGCGACGCGGTGCGGTGTCTATTTCAGAGCGACGCGGTGCTGTGTCTATTTCAGAGCGACGCGGTGCTCCGTCTATTTCAGAGCGACGCGGTGCTGCGTCTATTTCAGAGCGACGCGGTGCTGCGTCTATTTCAGAGCGACGCGGTGCTGTGTCTATTTCAGAGCGACGCGGTGCTCCGTCTATTTCAGAGCGACGCGGTGCGGTGTCTATTTCAGAGCGACGCGGTGCTGTGTCTATTTCAGAGCGACGCGGTGCTCCGTCTATTTCAGAGCGACGCGGTGCTCCGTCTATTTCAGAGCGACGCGGTGCTGTGTCTATTTCAGAGCGACGCGGTGCTGCGTCTATTTCAGAGCGACGCGGCGCTGTGTCTATTTCAGAGCGACGCGGTGCGGCGTCGATTTCAGAGAGACGCGGAGCTCCGTCTATTTCAGAGCGACGCGGTGCTGTGTCTATTTCAGAGCGACGCGGTGCTGGGTCTATTTCAGAGCGACGCGGTGCTCCATCTATTTCAGAGAGACGCGGAGCTCCGTCTATTTCAGAGCGACGCGGTGCTCCGTCTATTTCAGAGCGACGCGGTGCTGTGTCTATTTCAGAGCGACGCGGTGCTGTGTCTATTTCAGAGCGACGCGGTGCTGTGTCTATTTCAGAGCGACGCGGTGCTCCGTCTATTTCAGGGCGACGCGGTGCTCCGTCTATTTCAGAGCGACGCGGTGCTGTGTCTATTTCAGAGCGACGCGGTGCTGTGTCTATTTCAGAGCGACGCGGTGCTCCGTCTATTTCAGGGCGACGCGGTGCTCCGTCTATTTCAGAGCGACGCGGAGCTCCGTCTATTTCAGAGCGACGCGGTGCTGTGTCTATTTCAGAGCGACGCGGTGCTGTGTCTATTTCAGAGCGACGCGGTGCTGTGTCTATTTCAGAGCGACGCGGTGCTGTGTCTATTTCAGAGCGACGCGGAGCTCCGTCTATTTCAGAGCGACGCGGTGCTGTGTCTATTTCAGAGCGACGCGGTGCTCCGTCTATTTCAGAGCGACGCGGTGCTCCGTCTATTTCAGAGCGACGCGGTGCTGTGTCTATTTCAGAGCGACGCGGCGCTGTGTCTATTTCAGAGCGACGCGGTGCTCCGTCTATTTCAGAGCGACGCGGTGCTGCGTCTATTTCAGAGCGACGCGGTGCTGCGTCTATTTCAGAGCGACGCGGCGCTGTGTCTATTTCAGAGCGACGCGGTGCTGTGTCTATTTCAGAGCGACGCGGTGCTGTGTCTATTTCAGAGCAGCGCGGAGCTCCGTCTATTTCAGAGCGACGCGGTGCAGCGTCTATTTCAGAGCGACGCGGTGCTGTGTCTATTTCAGAGCGACGCGGTGCTGTGTCTATTTCAGAGCGACGCGGTGCTGCGTCTATTTCAGAGCGACGCGGTGCTGTGTCTATTTCAGAGCGACGCGGTGCTGTGTCTATTTCAGAGCGACGCGGTGCTGTGTCTATTTCAGAGCAGCGCGGAGCTCCGTCTATTTCAGAGCGACGCGGTGCTGTGTCTATTTCAGAGCGACGCGGTGCTGTGTCTATTTCAGAGCGACGCGGTGCTCCGTCTATTTCAGAGCGACGCGGTGCTGTGTCTATTTCAGAGCGACGCGGTGCTGTGTCTATTTCAGAGCGACGCGGTGCTCCGTCTATTTCAGAGCGACGCGGTGCTGTGTCTATTTCAGAGCGACGCGGTGCTGTGTCTATTTCAGGGCGACGCGGTGCTCCGTCTATTTCAGAGCGACGCGGCGCTGTGTCTATTTCAGAGCGACGCGGTGCGGCGTCTATTTCAGAGCGACGCGGTGCTGTGTCTATTTCAGAGAGACGCGGAGCTCCGTCTATTTCAGAGCGACGCGGTGCTGTGTCTATTTCAGAGCGACGCGGTGCTGTGTCTATTTCAGAGCGACGCGGTGCTCCGTCTATTTCAGAGCGACGCGGTGCTGTGTCTATTTCAGAGCGACGCAGTGCTGTGTCTATTTCAGAGTGACGCGGTGCTGTGTCTATTTCAGAGCAACGCGGTGCTGTGTCTATTTCAGAGCGACGCGGTGCTGTGTCTATTTCAGAGCGACGCGGTGCTGTGTCTATTTCAGAGCGACGCGGTGCTCCGTCTATTTCAGAGCGACGCGGTGCTGTGTCTATTTCAGAGCGACGCGGTGCTCCGTCTATTTCAGAGCGACGCGGCGCGGCGTCTATTTCAGAGCGACGCGGTGCTCCGTCTATTTCAGAGCGACGCGGAGCTCCGTCTATTTCAGAGCGACGCGGTGCTGTGTCTATTTCAGAGCGACGCGGCGCTGTGTCTATTTCAGAGCGACGCGGCGCTGTGTTTATTTCAGAGCGACGCGGTGCTCCGTCTATTTCAGAGCGACGCGGCGCTGTGTCTATTTCAGAGCGACGCGGTGCTGTGTCTATTTCAGAGCGACGCGGTGCGGTGTCTATTTCAGAGCGACGCGGTGCTGCGTCTATTTCAGAGCGACGCGGAGCTCCGTCTATTTCAGAGCGACGCGGTGCGGCGTCTATTTCAGAGCGACGCGGAGCTCCGTCTATTTCAGAGCGACGCGGTGCTGTGTCTATTTCAGAGCGACGCGACGCTGTGTCTATTTCAGAGCGACGCGGTGCTCCGTCTATTTCAGAGCGACGCGGTGCTCCGTCTATTTCAGAGCGACGCGGAGCTGTGTCTATTTCAGAGCGACGCGGTGCTGTGTCTATTTCAGAGCGACGCGGCGCTGTGTCTATTTCAGAGCGACGCGGAGCTGTGTTTATTTCAGAGCGACGCGGCGCTGTGTCTATTTCAGAGCGACGCGGTGCTGCGTCTATTTCAGAGCGACGCGGTGCTGTGTCTGTTTCAGAGCGACGCGGTGCTGCGTCTATTTCAGAGCGACGCGGTGCAGTGTGTATTTCAGAGCGACGCGGTGCTGTGTCTATTTCAGAGCGACGCGGTGCTCCGTCTATTTCAGAGCGACGCGGTGCTGTGTCTATTTCAGAGCGACGCGGTGCTCCGTCTATTTCAGAGCGACGCGGTGCTGTGTCTATTTCAGAGCGACGCGGTGCTGTGTCTATTTCAGAGTGACGCGGCGCTGCGTCTATTTCAGAGCGACGCTGTGCTGTGTCTATTTCAGAGCGACGCGGTGCTGTGTCTATTTCAGAGCGACGCGGTGCTGTGTCTATTTCAGAGCGACGCGATGCTGTGTCTATTTCAGAGCGACGCGGTGCAGTGTCTATTTCAGAGCGACGCGGTGCTGTGTCTATTTCAGAGCGACGCGGTGCTCCGTCTATTTCAGAGCGACGCGGTGCTGTGTCTATTTCAGAGCGACGCGGTGCTGTGTCTATTTCAGAGCGACGCGGTGCGGAGTCTATTTCAGAGCGACGCGGTGCTGTGTCTATTTCAGAGCGACGCGGTGCGGAGTCTATTTCAGAGCGACGCGGTGCTCCGTCTATTTCAGAGCGACGCGGTGCTGTGTCTATTTCAGAGCGACGCGGCGCTGTGTCTATTTCAGAGCGACGCGGAGCTGCGTCTATTTCAGAGCGACGCGGTGCTGCGTCTATTTCAGAGCGACGCGGTGCTGTGTCTATTTCAGAGCGACGCGGTGCTGCGTCTATTTCAGAGCGACGCGGTGCTGTGTCTATTTCAGAGCGACGCGGTGCTGTGTCTATTTCAGAGCGACGCGGTGCTGTGTCTATTTCAGAGCGACGCGGTGCTCCGTCTATTTCAGAGCGACGCGGTGCTGCGTCTATTTCAGAGCGACGCGGTGCTCCGTCTATTTCAGGACGACGCGGTGCGGTGTCTATTTCAGAGCGACGCGGAGCTCCGTCTATTTCAGAGCGACGCGGCGCTCCGTCTATTTCAGAGCGACGCGGAGCTCCGTCTATTTCAGAGCGACGCGGAGCTCCGTCTATTTCAGAGCGACGCGGTGCTGCGTCTATTTCAGAGCGACGCGGTGCTGCGTCTATTTCAGAGCGACGCGGTGCTCCGTCTATTTCAGAGCGACGCGGTGCTCCGTCTATTTCAGAGCGACGCGGTGCTGCGTCTATTTCAGAGCGACGCGGTGCTGTGTCTATTTCAGAGTGACGCGGTGCTGTGTCTATTTCAGAGCGACGCGGTGCGGTGTCTATTTCAGAGCGACGCGGTGCTGTGTCTATTTCAGAGCGACGCGGTGCTGTGTCTATTTCAGAGCGACGCCGTGCTGTGTCTATTTCAGAGCGACGCGGTGCTGCGTCTATTTCAGAGCGACGCGGAGCTCCGTCTATTTCAGAGCGACGCGGTGCTGTGTCTATTTCAGAGCGACGCGGTGCTGTGTCTATTTCAGAGCGACGCGGTGCTGCGTCTATTTCAGAGCGACGCAGTGCTCCGTCTATTTCAGAGCGACGCGGTGCTCCGTCTATTTCAGAGCGACGCGGTGCTGCGTCTATTTCAGAGCGACGCGGTGCTCCGTCTATTTCAGAGCGACGCGGTGCTCCGTCTATTTCAGAGCGACGCGGTGCGGCGTCTATTTCAGAGCGACGCGGTGCTGTGTCTATTTCAGAGCGACGCGGTGCTGTGTCTATTTCAGAGCGACGCGGTGCGGCGTCTATTTCAGAGCGACGCGGTGCTGTGTCTATTTCAGAGCGACGCGGTGCTCCGTCTATTTCAGAGCGACGCGGTGCGGCGTCTATTTCAGAGCGACGCGGTGCTGTGTCTATTTCAGAGCGACGCGGTGCTGTGTCTATTTCAGAGCGACGCGGTGCGGCGTCTATTTCAGAGCGACGCGGTGCTGTGTCTATTTCAGAGCGACGCGGTGCTCCGTCTATTTCAGAGCGACGCGGTGCGGCGTCTATTTCAGAGCGACGCGGTGCTGTGTCTATTTCAGAGCGACGCGGTGCTGTGTCTATTTCAGAGCGACGCGGTGCTGTGTCTATTTCAGAGCGACGCGGCGCTGTGTCTATTTCAGAGCGACGCGGCGCTGTGTCTATTTCAGAGCGACGCGGTGCTCTGTCTATTTCAGAGCGACGCGGTGCTGTGTCTATTTCAGAGCGACGCGGCGCTGCGTCTATTTCAGAGCGACGCGGTGCTGTGTCTATTTCAGAGCGACGCGGTGCTGTGTCTATTTCAGAGCGACGCGGCGCTGTGTCTATTTCAGAGCGACGCGGTGCTGTGTCTATTTCAGAGCGAGGCAGTGCTGCGTCTATTTCAGCGCGACGCGGTGCTGCGTCTATTTCAGAGCGACGCGGTGCTGTGTCTATTTCAGAGCGACGCGGTGCTGTGTCTATTTCAGCGCGACGCGGTGCTGTGTCTATTACAGCGCGACGCGGTGCTGCGTCTATTTCAGAGCGACGCGGTGCTGTGTCTATTTCAGAGCGACGCGGTGCTGTGTCTATTTCAGCGCGACGCGGTGCTGCGTCTATTTCAGAGCGACGCGGTGCTGTGTCTATTTCAGAGCGACGCGGTGCTGTGTCTATTTCAGAGCGACGCGGTGCGGCGTCTATTTCAGAGCGACGCGGTGCGGCGTCTATTTCAGAGCGACGCGGTGCTCCGTCTATTTCAGAGCGACGCGGCGCTGTGTCTATTTCAGAGCGACGCGGTGCTGTGTCTATTTCAGAGCGACGCGGCGCTGTGTCTATTTCAGAGCGACGCGGTGCGGCGTCTATTTCAGAGCGACGCGGTGCGGCGTCTATTTCAGAGCGACGCGGTGCTCCGTCTATTTCAGAGCGACGCGGTGCTGTGTCTATTTCAGAGCGACGCGGTGCTGTGTCTATTTCAGAGCGACGCGGCGCTGTGTCTATTTCAGAGCGACGCGGTGCTCCGTCTATTTCAGAGCGACGCGGTGCTGTGTCTATTTCAGAGCGACGCGGTGCGGTGTCTATTTCAGAGCGACGCGGTGCTCCGTCTATTTCAGAGCGACGCGGTGCTGCGTCTATTTCAGAGCGACGCGGTGCTGCGTCTATTTCAGAGCGACGCGGTGCTGTGTCTATTTCAGAGCGACGCGGTGCTGTGTCTATTTCAGAGCGACGCGGTGCTGCGTCTATTTCAGAGCGACGCGGTGCTGTGTCTATTTCAGAGCGACGCGGTGCTGTGTCTATTTCAGAGCGACGCGGTGCTCCGTCTATTTCAGAGCGACGCGGTGCTGTGTCTATTTCAGAGCGACGCGGTGCTCCGTCTATTTCAGAGCAACGCGGTGCTGTGTCTATTTCAGAGCGACGCGGTCCTCCGTCTATTTCAGAGCGACGCGGTGCTGTGTCTATTTCAGAGCGACGCGGTGCTGCGTCTATTTCAGAGCGACGCGGTGCTGTGTCTATTTCAGAGCGACGCGGTGCTGCGTCTATTTCAGAGCGACGCGGTGCTGTGTCTATTTCAGAGCGACGCGGTGCTGTGTCTATTTCAGAGCGACGCGGTGCTCCGTCTATTTCAGAGCGACGCGGTGCTGTGTCTATTTCAGAGCGACGCGGTGCTCCGTCTATTTCAGAGCGACGCGGTGCTGTGTCTATTTCAGAGCGACGCGGTGCTGCGTCTATTTCAGAGCGACGCGGTGCTGTGTCTATTTCAGAGCGACGCGGTGCTGCGTCTATTTCAGAGCGACGCGGTGCTGTGTCTATTTCAGAGCGACGCGGTGCTCCGTCTATTTCAGAGCGACGCGGTGCTGTGTCTATTTCAGAGCGACGCGGCGCTGTGTCGATTTCAGAGCGACGCGGTGCTGTGTCTATTTCAGCGCGACGCGGTGCTGCGTCTATTTCAGAGCGACGCGGTGCTGTGTCTATTTCAGAGCGACGCGGTGCTGTGTCTATTTCAGAGCGACGCGGTGCTCCGTCTATTTCAGAGCGACGCGGTGCTGTGTCTATTTCAGAGCGACGCGGTGCTCCGTCTATTTCAGAGCGACGCGGTGCTGTGTCTATTTCAGAGCGACGCGGTCCTCCGTCTATTTCAGAGCGACGCGGTGCTGTGTCTATTTCAGAGCGACGCGGTGCTGCGTCTATTTCAGAGCGACGCGGTGCTGTGTCTATTTCAGAGCGACGCGGTGCTGCGTCTATTTCAGAGCGACGCGGTGCTGTGTCTATTTCAGAGCGACGCGGTGCGGCGTCTATTTCAGAGCGACGCGGTGCTGTGTCTATTTCAGAGCGACGCGGTGCTGTGTCTATTTCAGAGCGACGCGGTGCTCCGTCTATTTCAGAGCGACGCGGTGCTGTGTCTATTTCAGAGCGACGCGGTGCTCCGTCTATTTCAGAGCGACGCGGTGCTGTGTCTATTTCAGAGCGACGCGGTGCTGCGTCTATTTCAGAGCGACGCGGTGCTCCGTCTATTTCAGAGCGACGCGGTGCTGCGTCTATTTCAGAGCGACGCGGTGCTGTGTCTATTTCAGAGCGACGCGGTGCTCCGTCTATTTCAGAGCGACGCGGTGCTGTGTCTATTTCAGAGCGACGCGGTGCTGTGTCTATTTCAGAGCGACGCGGTGCGGTGTCTATTACAGAGCGACGCGGTGCTGTGTCTATTTCAGAGCGACGCGGTGCTCCGTCTATTTCAGAGCGACGCGGTGCTGCGTCTATTTCAGAGCGACGCGGCGCTGTGTCTATTTCAGAGCGACGCGGTGCGGCATCTATTTCAGAGCGACGCGGTGCGGCGTCTATTTCAGAGCGACGTGGTGCGGTGCCTATTTCAGAGCGACGCGGTGCGGCGTCTATTTCAGAGCGACGCGGTGCGGCGTCTATTTCAGAGCGACGCGGTGCTCCGTCTATTTCAGAGCGACGCGGTGCTGCGTCTATTTCAGAGCGACGCGGTGCGGTGTCTATTTCAGAGCGACGCGGTGCTGTGTCTATTTCAGAGCGACGCGGTGCTGCGTCTATTTCAGAGCGACGCGGTGCTGTGTCTATTTCAGAGCGACGCGGTGCTGTGTCTATTTCAGAGCGACGCGGTGCTGCGTCTATTTCAGAGCTACGCGGTGCTGCGTCTATTTCAGAGCGACGCGGTGCTGCGTCTATTTCAGAGCGACGCGGTGCGGTGTCTATTTCAGAGCGACGCGGCGCTGTGTCTATTTCAGAGCGACGCGGTGCTGCGTCTATTTCAGAGCGACGCGGTGCGGTGTCTATTTCAGAGCGACGCGGCGCTGTGTCTATTTCAGAGCGACGCGGTGCTGTGTCTATTTCAGAGCGACGCGGCGCTGTGTCTATTTCAGAGCGACGCGGTGCTCCGTCTATTTCAGAGCGACGCGGTGCGGTGTCTATTTCAGAGCGACACGGTGCTGTGTCTATTTCAGAGCGACGCGGTGCTGTGTCTATTTCAGAGCGACGCGGCGCTGTGTCTATTTCAGAGCGACGCGGTGCTGTGTCTATTTCAGAGCGACGCGGTGCGGTGTCTATTTCAGAGCGACGCGGTGCTGTGTCTATTTCAGAGCGACGCGGTGCTGCGTCTATTTCAGAGCGACGCGGCGCTGTGTCTATTTCAGAGCGACGCGGTGCTCCGTCTATTTCAGAGCGACGCGGTGCTGTGTCTATTTCAGAGCGACGCGGTGCTGTGTCTATTTCAGAGCGACGCGGTGCTCCGTCTATTTCAGAGCGACGCGGTGCGGTGTCTATTTCAGAGCGACGCGGTGCTGTGTCTATTTCAGAGCGACGCGGTGCTCCGTCTATTTCAGAGCGACGCGGTGCTGTGTCTATTTCAGAGCGACGCGGTGCTCCGTCTATTTCAGAGCGACGCGGTGCGGTGTCTATTTCAGAGCGACGCGGTGCTGTGTCTATTTCAGAGCGACGCGGTGCTGCGTCTATTTCAGAGCGACGCGGCGCTGTGTCTATTTCAGAGCGACGCGGTGCGGCGTCGATTTCAGAGAGACGCGGAGCTCCGTCTATTTCAGAGCGACGCGGTGCTGTGTCTATTTCAGAGCGACGCGGTGCTGGGTCTATTTCAGAGCGACGCGGTGCTCCATCTATTTCAGAGAGACGCGGAGCTCCGTCTATTTCAGAGCGACGCGGTGCTCCGTCTATTTCAGAGCGACGCGGTGCTGTGTCTATTTCAGAGCGACGCGGTGCTGTGTCTATTTCAGAGCGACGCGGTGCTGTGTCTATTTCAGAGCGACGCGGTGCTCCGTCTATTTCAGGGCGACGCGGTGCTCCGTCTATTTCAGAGCGACGCGGTGCTGTGTCTATTTCAGAGCGACGCGGTGCTGTGTCTATTTCAGAGCGACGCGGTGCTCCGTCTATTTCAGGGCGACGCGGTGCTCCGTCTATTTCAGAGCGACGCGGAGCTCCGTCTATTTCAGAGCGACGCGGTGCTGTGTCTATTTCAGAGCGACGCGGTGCTGTGTCTATTTCAGAGCGACGCGGTGCTGTGTCTATTTCAGAGCGACGCGGTGCTGTGTCTATTTCAGAGCGACGCGGAGCTCCGTCTATTTCAGAGCGACGCGGTGCTGTGTCTATTTCAGAGCGACGCGGTGCTCCGTCTATTTCAGAGCGACGCGGTGCTCCGTCTATTTCAGAGCGACGCGGTGCTGTGTCTATTTCAGAGCGACGCGGCGCTGTGTCTATTTCAGAGCGACGCGGTGCTCCGTCTATTTCAGAGCGACGCGGTGCTGCGTCTATTTCAGAGCGACGCGGTGCTGCGTCTATTTCAGAGCGACGCGGCGCTGTGTCTATTTCAGAGCGACGCGGTGCTGTGTCTATTTCAGAGCGACGCGGTGCTGTGTCTATTTCAGAGCAGCGCGGAGCTCCGTCTATTTCAGAGCGACGCGGTGCAGCGTCTATTTCAGAGCGACGCGGTGCTGTGTCTATTTCAGAGCGACGCGGTGCTGTGTCTATTTCAGAGCGACGCGGTGCTGCGTCTATTTCAGAGCGACGCGGTGCTGTGTCTATTTCAGAGCGACGCGGTGCTGTGTCTATTTCAGAGCGACGCGGTGCTGTGTCTATTTCAGAGCAGCGCGGAGCTCCGTCTATTTCAGAGCGACGCGGTGCTGTGTCTATTTCAGAGCGACGCGGTGCTGTGTCTATTTCAGAGCGACGCGGTGCTCCGTCTATTTCAGAGCGACGCGGTGCTGTGTCTATTTCAGAGCGACGCGGTGCTGTGTCTATTTCAGAGCGACGCGGTGCTCCGTCTATTTCAGAGCGACGCGGTGCTGTGTCTATTTCAGAGCGACGCGGTGCTGTGTCTATTTCAGGGCGACGCGGTGCTCCGTCTATTTCAGAGCGACGCGGCGCTGTGTCTATTTCAGAGCGACGCGGTGCGGCGTCTATTTCAGAGCGACGCGGTGCTGTGTCTATTTCAGAGAGACGCGGAGCTCCGTCTATTTCAGAGCGACGCGGTGCTGTGTCTATTTCAGAGCGACGCGGCGCTGTGTCTATTTCAGAGCGACGCGGTGCTCCGTCTATTTCAGAGCGACGCGGTGCTGTGTCTATTTCAGAGCGACGCAGTGCTGTGTCTATTTCAGAGTGACGCGGTGCTGTGTCTATTTCAGAGCAACGCGGTGCTGTGTCTATTTCAGAGCGACGCGGTGCTGTGTCTATTTCAGAGCGACGCGGTGCTGTGTCTATTTCAGAGCGACGCGGTGCTCCGTCTATTTCAGAGCGACGCGGTGCTGTGTCTATTTCAGAGCGACGCGGTGCTCCGTCTATTTCAGAGCGACGCGGCGCGGCGTCTATTTCAGAGCGACGCGGTGCTCCGTCTATTTCAGAGCGACGCGGAGCTCCGTCTATTTCAGAGCGACGCGGTGCTGTGTCTATTTCAGAGCGACGCGGCGCTGTGTCTATTTCAGAGCGACGCGGCGCTGTGTTTATTTCAGAGCGACGCGGTGCTCCGTCTATTTCAGAGCGACGCGGCGCTGTGTCTATTTCAGAGCGACGCGGTGCTGTGTCTATTTCAGAGCGACGCGGTGCGGTGTCTATTTCAGAGCGACGCGGTGCTGCGTCTATTTCAGAGCGACGCGGAGCTCCGTCTATTTCAGAGCGACGCGGTGCGGCGTCTATTTCAGAGCGACGCGGAGCTCCGTCTATTTCAGAGCGACGCGGTGCTGTGTCTATTTCAGAGCGACGCGACGCTGTGTCTATTTCAGAGCGACGCGGTGCTCCGTCTATTTCAGAGCGACGCGGTGCTCCGTCTATTTCAGAGCGACGCGGAGCTGTGTCTATTTCAGAGCGACGCGGTGCTGTGTCTATTTCAGAGCGACGCGGCGCTGTGTCTATTTCAGAGCGACGCGGAGCTGTGTTTATTTCAGAGCGACGCGGCGCTGTGTCTATTTCAGAGCGACGCGGTGCTGCGTCTATTTCAGAGCGACGCGGTGCTGTGTCTGTTTCAGAGCGACGCGGTGCTGCGTCTATTTCAGAGCGACGCGGTGCAGTGTGTATTTCAGAGCGACGCGGTGCTGTGTCTATTTCAGAGCGACGCGGTGCTCCGTCTATTTCAGAGCGACGCGGTGCTGTGTCTATTTCAGAGCGACGCGGTGCTCCGTCTATTTCAGAGCGACGCGGTGCTGTGTCTATTTCAGAGCGACGCGGTGCTGTGTCTATTTCAGAGTGACGCGGCGCTGCGTCTATTTCAGAGCGACGCTGTGCTGTGTCTATTTCAGAGCGACGCGGTGCTGTGTCTATTTCAGAGCGACGCGGTGCTGTGTCTATTTCAGAGCGACGCGATGCTGTGTCTATTTCAGAGCGACGCGGTGCAGTGTCTATTTCAGAGCGACGCGGTGCTGTGTCTATT
Organism: Scyliorhinus torazame; assembly: GCF_047496885.1. Taxonomy (NCBI): domain Eukaryota; kingdom Metazoa; phylum Chordata; class Chondrichthyes; order Carcharhiniformes; family Scyliorhinidae; genus Scyliorhinus; species Scyliorhinus torazame. Next base: position 39,842,467 of record NC_092728.1, read on the forward strand.
TCAGAGCGACGCGGTGCTCCGTCTATTTCAGAGCGACGCGGTGCTGTGTCTATTTCAGAGCGACGCGGTGCTGTGTCTATTTCAGAGCGACGCGGTGCGGAGTCTATTTCAGAGCGACGCGGTGCTGTGTCTATTTCAGAGCGACGCGGTGCTGTGTCTATTTCAGAGTGACGCGGTGCTGTGTCTATTTCAGAGCGACGCGGTGCGGTGTCTATTTCAGAGCGACGCGGTGCTGTGTCTATTTCAGAGCGACGCGGTGCTGTGTCTATTTCAGAGCGACGCCGTGCTGTGTCTATTTCAGAGCGACGCGGTGCTGCGTCTATTTCAGAGCGACGCGGAGCTCCGTCTATTTCAGAGCGACGCGGTGCTGTGTCTATTTCAGAGCGACGCGGTGCTGTGTCTATTTCAGAGCGACGCGGTGCTGCGTCTATTTCAGAGCGACGCAGTGCTCCGTCTATTTCAGAGCGACGCGGTGCTCCGTCTATTTCAGAGCGACGCGGTGCTGCGTCTATTTCAGAGCGACGCGGTGCTCCGTCTATTTCAGAGCGACGCGGTGCTCCGTCTATTTCAGAGCGACGCGGTGCGGCGTCTATTTCAGAGCGACGCGGTGCTGTGTCTATTTCAGAGCGACGCGGTGCTGTGTCTATTTCAGAGCGACGCGGTGCGGCGTCTATTTCAGAGCGACGCGGTGCTGTGTCTATTTCAGAGCGACGCGGTGCTCCGTCTATTTCAGAGCGACGCGGTGCGGCGTCTATTTCAGAGCGACGCGGTGCTGTGTCTATTTCAGAGCGACGCGGTGCTGTGTCTATTTCAGAGCGACGCGGTGCGGCGTCTATTTCAGAGCGACGCGGTGCTGTGTCTATTTCAGAGCGACGCGGTGCTCCGTCTATTTCAGAGCGACGCGGTGCGGCGTCTATTTCAGAGCGACGCGGTGCTGTGTCTATTTCAGAGCGACGCGGTGCTGTGTCTATTTCAGAGCGACGCGGTGCTGTGTCTATTTCAGAGCGACGCGGCGCTGTGTCTATTTCAGAGCGACGCGGCGCTGTGTCTATTTCAGAGCGACGCGGTGCTCTGTCTATTTCAGAGCGACGCGGTGCTGTGTCTATTTCAGAGCGACGCGGCGCTGCGTCTATTTCAGAGCGACGCGGTGCTGTGTCTATTTCAGAGCGACGCGGTGCTGTGTCTATTTCAGAGCGACGCGGTGCTCCGTCTATTTCAGAGCGACGCGGTGCTCCGTCTATTTCAGAGCGACGCGGTGCTGTGTCTATTTCAGAGCGACGCGGCGCTGTGTCTATTTCAGAGCGACGCGGTGCTCCGTCTATTTCAGAGCGACGCGGTGCTGCGTCTATTTCAGAGCGACGCGGTGCTGCGTCTATTTCAGAGCGACGCGGCGCTGTGTCTATTTCAGAGCGACGCGGTGCTGTGTCTATTTCAGAGCGACGCGGTGCTGTGTCTATTTCAGAGCAGCGCGGAGCTCCGTCTATTTCAGAGCGACGCGGTGCAGCGTCTATTTCAGAGCGACGCGGTGCTGTGTCTATTTCAGAGCGACGCGGTGCTGTGTCTATTTCAGAGCGACGCGGTGCTGCGTCTATTTCAGAGCGACGCGGTGCTGTGTCTATTTCAGAGCGACGCGGTGCTGTGTCTATTTCAGAGCGACGCGGTGCTGTGTCTATTTCAGAGCAGCGCGGAGCTCCGTCTATTTCAGAGCGACGCGGTGCTGTGTCTATTTCAGAGCGACGCGGTGCTGTGTCTATTTCAGAGCGACGCGGTGCTCCGTCTATTTCAGAGCGACGCGGTGCTGTGTCTATTTCAGAGCGACGCGGTGCTGTGTCTATTTCAGAGCGACGCGGTGCTCCGTCTATTTCAGAGCGACGCGGTGCTGTGTCTATTTCAGAGCGACGCGGTGCTGTGTCTATTTCAGGGCGACGCGGTGCTCCGTCTATTTCAGAGCGACGCGGCGCTGTGTCTATTTCAGAGCGACGCGGTGCGGCGTCTATTTCAGAGCGACGCGGTGCTGTGTCTATTTCAGAGAGACGCGGAGCTCCGTCTATTTCAGAGCGACGCGGTGCTGTGTCTATTTCAGAGCGACGCGGCGCTGTGTCTATTTCAGAGCGACGCGGTGCTCCGTCTATTTCAGAGCGACGCGGTGCTGTGTCTATTTCAGAGCGACGCAGTGCTGTGTCTATTTCAGAGTGACGCGGTGCTGTGTCTATTTCAGAGCAACGCGGTGCTGTGTCTATTTCAGAGCGACGCGGTGCTGTGTCTATTTCAGAGCGACGCGGTGCTGTGTCTATTTCAGAGCGACGCGGTGCTCCGTCTATTTCAGAGCGACGCGGTGCTGTGTCTATTTCAGAGCGACGCGGTGCTCCGTCTATTTCAGAGCGACGCGGCGCGGCGTCTATTTCAGAGCGACGCGGTGCTCCGTCTATTTCAGAGCGACGCGGAGCTCCGTCTATTTCAGAGCGACGCGGTGCTGTGTCTATTTCAGAGCGACGCGGCGCTGTGTCTATTTCAGAGCGACGCGGCGCTGTGTTTATTTCAGAGCGACGCGGTGCTCCGTCTATTTCAGAGCGACGCGGCGCTGTGTCTATTTCAGAGCGACGCGGTGCTGTGTCTATTTCAGAGCGACGCGGTGCGGTGTCTATTTCAGAGCGACGCGGTGCTGCGTCTATTTCAGAGCGACGCGGAGCTCCGTCTATTTCAGAGCGACGCGGTGCGGCGTCTATTTCAGAGCGACGCGGAGCTCCGTCTATTTCAGAGCGACGCGGTGCTGTGTCTATTTCAGAGCGACGCGACGCTGTGTCTATTTCAGAGCGACGCGGTGCTCCGTCTATTTCAGAGCGACGCGGTGCTCCGTCTATTTCAGAGCGACGCGGAGCTGTGTCTATTTCAGAGCGACGCGGTGCTGTGTCTATTTCAGAGCGACGCGGCGCTGTGTCTATTTCAGAGCGACGCGGAGCTGTGTTTATTTCAGAGCGACGCGGCGCTGTGTCTATTTCAGAGCGACGCGGTGCTGCGTCTATTTCAGAGCGACGCGGTGCTGTGTCTGTTTCAGAGCGACGCGGTGCTGCGTCTATTTCAGAGCGACGCGGTGCAGTGTGTATTTCAGAGCGACGCGGTGCTGTGTCTATTTCAGAGCGACGCGGTGCTCCGTCTATTTCAGAGCGACGCGGTGCTGTGTCTATTTCAGAGCGACGCGGTGCTCCGTCTATTTCAGAGCGACGCGGTGCTGTGTCTATTTCAGAGCGACGCGGTGCTGTGTCTATTTCAGAGTGACGCGGCGCTGCGTCTATTTCAGAGCGACGCTGTGCTGTGTCTATTTCAGAGCGACGCGGTGCTGTGTCTATTTCAGAGCGACGCGGTGCTGTGTCTATTTCAGAGCGACGCGATGCTGTGTCTATTTCAGAGCGACGCGGTGCAGTGTCTATTTCAGAGCGACGCGGTGCTGTGTCTATTTCAGAGCGACGCGGTGCTCCGTCTATTTCAGAGCGACGCGGTGCTGTGTCTATTTCAGAGCGACGCGGTGCTGTGTCTATTTCAGAGCGACGCGGTGCGGAGTCTATTTCAGAGCGACGCGGTGCTGTGTCTATTTCAGAGCGACGCGGTGCTGTGTCTATTTCAGAGTGACGCGGTGCTGTGTCTATTTCAGAGCGACGCGGTGCGGTGTCTATTTCAGAGCGACGCGGTGCTGTGTCTATTTCAGAGCGACGCGGTGCTGTGTCTATTTCAGAGCGACGCCGTGCTGTGTCTATTTCAGAGCGACGCGGTGCTGCGTCTATTTCAGAGCGACGCGGAGCTCCGTCTATTTCAGAGCGACGCGGTGCTGTGTCTATTTCAGAGCGACGCGGTGCTGTGTCTATTTCAGAGCGACGCGGTGCTGCGTCTATTTCAGAGCGACGCAGTGCTCCGTCTATTTCAGAGCGACGCGGTGCTCCGTCTATTTCAGAGCGACGCGGTGCTGCGTCTATTTCAGAGCGACGCGGTGCTCCGTCTATTTCAGAGCGACGCGGTGCTCCGTCTATTTCAGAGCGACGCGGTGCGGCGTCTATTTCAGAGCGACGCGGTGCTGTGTCTATTTCAGAGCGACGCGGTGCTGTGTCTATTTCAGAGCGACGCGGTGCGGCGTCTATTTCAGAGCGACGCGGTGCTGTGTCTATTTCAGAGCGACGCGGTGCTCCGTCTATTTCAGAGCGACGCGGTGCGGCGTCTATTTCAGAGCGACGCGGTGCTGTGTCTATTTCAGAGCGACGCGGTGCTGTGTCTATTTCAGAGCGACGCGGTGCGGCGTCTATTTCAGAGCGACGCGGTGCTGTGTCTATTTCAGAGCGACGCGGTGCTCCGTCTATTTCAGAGCGACGCGGTGCGGCGTCTATTTCAGAGCGACGCGGTGCTGTGTCTATTTCAGAGCGACGCGGTGCTGTGTCTATTTCAGAGCGACGCGGTGCTGTGTCTATTTCAGAGCGACGCGGCGCTGTGTCTATTTCAGAGCGACGCGGCGCTGTGTCTATTTCAGAGCGACGCGGTGCTCTGTCTATTTCAGAGCGACGCGGTGCTGTGTCTATTTCAGAGCGACGCGGCGCTGCGTCTATTTCAGAGCGACGCGGTGCTGTGTCTATTTCAGAGCGACGCGGTGCTGTGTCTATTTCAGAGCGACGCGGCGCTGTGTCTATTTCAGAGCGACGCGGTGCTGTGTCTATTTCAGAGCGAGGCAGTGCTGCGTCTATTTCAGCGCGACGCGGTGCTGCGTCTATTTCAGAGCGACGCGGTGCTGTGTCTATTTCAGAGCGACGCGGTGCTGTGTCTATTTCAGCGCGACGCGGTGCTGTGTCTATTACAGCGCGACGCGGTGCTGCGTCTATTTCAGAGCGACGCGGTGCTGTGTCTATTTCAGAGCGACGCGGTGCTGTGTCTATTTCAGCGCGACGCGGTGCTGCGTCTATTTCAGAGCGACGCGGTGCTGTGTCTATTTCAGAGCGACGCGGTGCTGTGTCTATTTCAGAGCGACGCGGTGCGGCGTCTATTTCAGAGCGACGCGGTGCGGCGTCTATTTCAGAGCGACGCGGTGCTCCGTCTATTTCAGAGCGACGCGGCGCTGTGTCTATTTCAGAGCGACGCGGTGCTGTGTCTATTTCAGAGCGACGCGGCGCTGTGTCTATTTCAGAGCGACGCGGTGCGGCGTCTATTTCAGAGCGACGCGGTGCGGCGTCTATTTCAGAGCGACGCGGTGCTCCGTCTATTTCAGAGCGACGCGGTGCTGTGTCTATTTCAGAGCGACGCGGTGCTGTGTCTATTTCAGAGCGACGCGGCGCTGTGTCTATTTCAGAGCGACGCGGTGCTCCGTCTATTTCAGAGCGACGCGGTGCTGTGTCTATTTCAGAGCGACGCGGTGCGGTGTCTATTTCAGAGCGACGCGGTGCTCCGTCTATTTCAGAGCGACGCGGTGCTGCGTCTATTTCAGAGCGACGCGGTGCTGCGTCTATTTCAGAGCGACGCGGTGCTGTGTCTATTTCAGAGCGACGCGGTGCTGTGTCTATTTCAGAGCGACGCGGTGCTGCGTCTATTTCAGAGCGACGCGGTGCTGTGTCTATTTCAGAGCGACGCGGTGCTGTGTCTATTTCAGAGCGACGCGGTGCTCCGTCTATTTCAGAGCGACGCGGTGCTGTGTCTATTTCAGAGCGACGCGGTGCTCCGTCTATTTCAGAGCGACGCGGTGCTGTGTCTATTTCAGAGCGACGCGGTCCTCCGTCTATTTCAGAGCGACGCGGTGCTGTGTCTATTTCAGAGCGACGCGGTGCTGCGTCTATTTCAGAGCGACGCGGTGCTGTGTCTATTTCAGAGCGACGCGGTGCTGCGTCTATTTCAGAGCGACGCGGTGCTGTGTCTATTTCAGAGCGACGCGGTGCTGTGTCTATTTCAGAGCGACGCGGTGCTCCGTCTATTTCAGAGCGACGCGGTGCTGTGTCTATTTCAGAGCGACGCGGTGCTCCGTCTATTTCAGAGCGACGCGGTGCTGTGTCTATTTCAGAGCGACGCGGTGCTGCGTCTATTTCAGAGCGACGCGGTGCTGTGTCTATTTCAGAGCGACGCGGTGCTGCGTCTATTTCAGAGCGACGCGGTGCTGTGTCTATTTCAGAGCGACGCGGTGCTCCGTCTATTTCAGAGCGACGCGGTGCTGTGTCTATTTCAGAGCGACGCGGCGCTGTGTCTATTTCAGAGCGACGCGGTGCTGTGTCTATTTCAGCGCGACGCGGTGCTGCGTCTATTTCAGAGCGACGCGGTGCTGTGTCTATTTCAGAGCGACGCGGTGCTGTGTCTATTTCAGAGCGACGCGGTGCTCCGTCTATTTCAGAGCGACGCGGTGCTGTGTCTATTTCAGAGCGACGCGGTGCTCCGTCTATTTCAGAGCGACGCGGTGCTGTGTCTATTTCAGAGCGACGCGGTCCTCCGTCTATTTCAGAGCGACGCGGTGCTGTGTCTATTTCAGAGCGACGCGGTGCTGCGTCTATTTCAGAGCGACGCGGTGCTGTGTCTATTTCAGAGCGACGCGGTGCTGCGTCTATTTCAGAGCGACGCGGTGCTGTGTCTATTTCAGAGCGACGCGGTGCGGCGTCTATTTCAGAGCGACGCGGTGCTGTGTCTATTTCAGAGCGACGCGGTGCTGTGTCTATTTCAGAGCGACGCGGTGCTCCGTCTATTTCAGAGCGACGCGGTGCTGTGTCTATTTCAGAGCGACGCGGTGCTCCGTCTATTTCAGAGCGACGCGGTGCTGTGTCTATTTCAGAGCGACGCGGTGCTGCGTCTATTTCAGAGCGACGCGGTGCTCCGTCTATTTCAGAGCGACGCGGTGCTGCGTCTATTTCAGAGCGACGCGGTGCTGTGTCTATTTCAGAGCGACGCGGTGCTCCGTCTATTTCAGAGCGACGCGGTGCTGTGTCTATTTCAGAGCGACGCGGTGCTGTGTCTATTTCAGAGCGACGCGGTGCGGTGTCTATTACAGAGCGACGCGGTGCTGTGTCTATTTCAGAGCGACGCGGTGCTCCGTCTATTTCAGAGCGACGCGGTGCTGCGTCTATTTCAGAGCGACGCGGCGCTGTGTCTATTTCAGAGCGACGCGGTGCGGCATCTATTTCAGAGCGACGCGGTGCGGCGTCTATTTCAGAGCGACGTGGTGCGGTGCCTATTTCAGAGCGACGCGGTGCGGCGTCTATTTCAGAGCGACGCGGTGCGGCGTCTATTTCAGAGCGACGCGGTGCTCCGTCTATTTCAGAGCGACGCGGTGCTGCGTCTATTTCAGAGCGACGCGGTGCTGCGTCTATTTCAGAGCGACGCGGTGCGGTGTCTATTTCAGAGCGACGCGGTGCTGTGTCTATTTCAGAGCGACGCGGTGCTGCGTCTATTTCAGAGCGACGCGGTGCTGTGTCTATTTCAGAGCGACGCGGTGCTGTGTCTATTTCAGAGCGACGCGGTGCTGCGTCTATTTCAGAGCTACGCGGTGCTGCGTCTATTTCAGAGCGACGCGGTGCTGCGTCTATTTCAGAGCGACGCGGTGCGGTGTCTATTTCAGAGCGACGCGGCGCTGTGTCTATTTCAGAGCGACGCGGTGCTGCGTCTATTTCAGAGCGACGCGGTGCGGTGTCTATTTCAGAGCGACGCGGCGCTGTGTCTATTTCAGAGCGACGCGGTGCTGTGTCTATTTCAGAGCGACGCGGCGCTGTGTCTATTTCAGAGCGACGCGGTGCTCCGTCTATTTCAGAGCGACGCGGTGCGGTGTCTATTTCAGAGCGACACGGTGCTGTGTCTATTTCAGAGCGACGCGGTGCTGTGTCTATTTCAGAGCGACGCGGCGCTGTGTCTATTTCAGAGCGACGCGGTGCTGTGTCTATTTCAGAGCGACGCGGTGCGGTGTCTATTTCAGAGCGACGCGGTGCTGTGTCTATTTCAGAGCGACGCGGTGCTGCGTCTATTTCAGAGCGACGCGGCGCTGTGTCTATTTCAGAGCGACGCGGTGCTCCGTCTATTTCAGAGCGACGCGGTGCTGTGTCTATTTCAGAGCGACGCGGTGCTGTGTCTATTTCAGAGCGACGCGGTGCTCCGTCTATTTCAGAGCGACGCGGTGCGGTGTCTATTTCAGAGCGACGCGGTGCTGTGTCTATTTCAGAGCGACGCGGTGCTCCGTCTATTTCAGAGCGACGCGGTGCTGTGTCTATTTCAGAGCGACGCGGTGCTCCGTCTATTTCAGAGCGACGCGGTGCGGTGTCTATTTCAGAGCGACGCGGTGCTGTGTCTATTTCAGAGCGACGCGGTGCTGCGTCTATTTCAGAGCGACGCGGCGCTGTGTCTATTTCAGAGCGACGCGGTGCGGCGTCGATTTCAGAGAGACGCGGAGCTCCGTCTATTTCAGAGCGACGCGGTGCTGTGTCTATTTCAGAGCGACGCGGTGCTGGGTCTATTTCAGAGCGACGCGGTGCTCCATCTATTTCAGAGAGACGCGGAGCTCCGTCTATTTCAGAGCGACGCGGTGCTCCGTCTATTTCAGAGCGACGCGGTGCTGTGTCTATTTCAGAGCGACGCGGTGCTGTGTCTATTTCAGAGCGACGCGGTGCTGTGTCTATTTCAGAGCGAAGCGGTGCTCCGTCTATTTCAGGGCGACGCGGTGCTCCGTCTATTTCAGAGCGACGCGGTGCTGTGTCTATTTCAGAGCGACGCGGTGCTGTGTCTATTTCAGAGCGACGCGGTGCTCCGTCTATTTCAGGGCGACGCGGTGCTCCGTCTATTTCAGAGCGACGCGGAGCTCCGTCTATTTCAGAGCGACGCGGTGCTGTGTCTATTTCAGAGCGACGCGGTGCTGTGTCTATTTCAGAGCGACGCGGTGCTGTGTCTATTTCAGAGCGACGCGGTGCTGTGTCTATTTCAGAGCGACGCGGAGCTCCGTCTATTTCAGAGCGACGCGGTGCTGTGTCTATTTCAGAGCGACGCGGTGCTCCGTCTATTTCAGAGCGACGCGGTGCTCCGTCTATTTCAGAGCGACGCGGTGCTGTGTCTATTTCAGAGCGACGCGGCGCTGTGTCTATTTCAGAGCGACGCGGTGCTCCGTCTATTTCAGAGCGACGCGGTGCTGCGTCTATTTCAGAGCGACGCGGTGCTGCGTCTATTTCAGAGCGACGCGGCGCTGTGTCTATTTCAGAGCGACGCGGTGCTGTGTCTATTTCAGAGCGACGCGGTGCTGTGTCTATTTCAGAGCAGCGCGGAGCTCCGTCTATTTCAGAGCGACGCGGTGCAGCGTCTATTTCAGAGCGACGCGGTGCTGTGTCTATTTCAGAGCGACGCGGTGCTGTGTCTATTTCAGAGCGACGCGGTGCTGCGTCTATTTCAGAGCGACGCGGTGCTGTGTCTATTTCAGAGCGACGCGGTGCTGTGTCTATTTCAGAGCGACGCGGTGCTGTGTCTATTTCAGAGCAGCGCGGAGCTCCGTCTATTTCAGAGCGACGCGGTGCTGTGTCTATTTCAGAGCGACGCGGTGCTGTGTCTATTTCAGAGCGACGCGGTGCTCCGTCTATTTCAGAGCGACGCGGTGCTGTGTCTATTTCAGAGCGACGCGGTGCTGTGTCTATTTCAGAGCGACGCGGTGCTCCGTCTATTTCAGAGCGACGCGGTGCTGTGTCTATTTCAGAGCGACGCGGTGCTGTGTCTATTTCAGGGCGACGCGGTGCTCCGTCTATTTCAGAGCGACGCGGCGCTGTGTCTATTTCAGAGCGACGCGGTGCGGCGTCTATTTCAGAGCGACGCGGTGCTGTGTCTATTTCAGAGAGACGCGGAGCTCCGTCTATTTCAGAGCGACGCGGTGCTGTGTCTATTTCAGAGCGACGCGGCGCTGTGTCTATTTCAGAGCGACGCGGTGCTCCGTCTATTTCAGAGCGACGCGGTGCTGTGTCTATTTCAGAGCGACGCAGTGCTGTGTCTATTTCAGAGTGACGCGGTGCTGTGTCTATTTCAGAGCAACGCGGTGCTGTGTCTATTTCAGAGCGACGCGGTGCTGTGTCTATTTCAGAGCGACGCGGTGCTGTGTCTATTTCAGAGCGACGCGGTGCTCCGTCTATTTCAGAGCGACGCGGTGCTGTGTCTATTTCAGAGCGACGCGGTGCTCCGTCTATTTCAGAGCGAGGCGGCGCGGCGTCTATTTCAGAGCGACGCGGTGCTCCGTCTATTTCAGAGCGACGCGGAGCTCCGTCTATTTCAGAGCGACGCGGTGCTGTGTCTATTTCAGAGCGACGCGGCGCTGTGTCTATTTCAGAGCGACGCGGCGCTGTGTTTATTTCAGAGCGACGCGGTGCTCCGTCTATTTCAGAGCGACGCGGCGCTGTGTCTATTTCAGAGCGACGCGGTGCTGTGTCTATTTCAGAGCGACGCGGTGCGGTGTCTATTTCAGAGCGACGCGGTGCTGCGTCTATTTCAGAGCGACGCGGAGCTCCGTCTATTTCAGAGCGACGCGGTGCGGCGTCTATTTCAGAGCGACGCGGAGCTCCGTCTATTTCAGAGCGACGCGGTGCTGTGTCTATTTCAGAGCGACGCGACGCTGTGTCTATTTCAGAGCGACGCGGTGCTCCGTCTATTTCAGAGCGACGCGGTGCTCCGTCTATTTCAGAGCGACGCGGAGCTGTGTCTATTTCAGAGCGACGCGGTGCTGTGTCTATTTCAGAGCGACGCGGCGCTGTGTCTATTTCAGAGCGACGCGGAGCTGTGTTTATTTCAGAGCGACGCGGCGCTGTGTCTATTTCAGAGCGACGCGGTGCTGCGTCTATTTCAGAGCGACGCGGTGCTGTGTCTGTTTCAGAGCGACGCGGTGCTGCGTCTATTTCAGAGCGACGCGGTGCAGTGTGTATTTCAGAGCGACGCGGTGCTGTGTCTATTTCAGAGCGACGCGGTGCTCCGTCTATTTCAGAGCGACGCGGTGCTGTGTCTATTTCAGAGCGACGCGGTGCTCCGTCTATTTCAGAGCGACGCGGTGCTGTGTCTATTTCAGAGCGACGCGGTGCTGTGTCTATTTCAGAGTGACGCGGCGCTGCGTCTATTTCAGAGCGACGCTGTGCTGTGTCTATTTCAGAGCGACGCGGTGCTGTGTCTATTTCAGAGCGACGCGGTGCTCTGTCTATTTCAGAGCGACGCGATGCTGTGTCTATTTCAGAGCGACGCGGTGCAGTGTCTATTTCAGAGCGACGCGGTGCTGTGTCTATTTCAGAGCGACGCGGTGCTCCGTCTATTTCAGAGCGACGCGGTGCTGTGTCTATTTCAGAGCGACGCGGTGCTGTGTCTATTTCAGAGCGACGCGGTGCGGAGTCTATTTCAGAGCGACGCGGTGCTGTGTCTATTTCAGAGCGACGCGGTGCGGAGTCTATTTCAGAGCGACGCGGTGCTGTGTCTATTTCAGAGCGACGCGGTGCTGTGTCTATTTCAGAGCGACGCGGTGCTGTGTCTATTTCAGAGCGACGCGGCGCTGTGTCTATTTCAGAGCGACGCGGAGCTGCGTCTATTTCAGAGCGACGCGGTGCTGCGTCTATTTCAGAGCGACGCGGTGCTGTGTCTATTTCAGAGCGACGCGGTGCTGCGTCTATTTCAGAGCGACGCGGTGCTGTGTCTATTTCAGAGCGACGCGGTGCTGTGTCTATTTCAGAGCGACGCGGTGCTGTGTCTATTTCAGAGCGACGCGGTGCTCCGTCTATTTCAGAGCGACGCGGTGCTGCGTCTATTTCAGAGCGACGCGGTGCTCCGTCTATTTCAGGACGACGCGGTGCGGTGTCTATTTCAGAGCGACGCGGAGCTCCGTCTATTTCAGAGCGACGCGGCGCTCCGTCTATTTCAGAGCGACGCGGAGCTCCGTCTATTTCAGAGCGACGCGGAGCTCCGTCTATTTCAGAGCGACGCGGTGCTGCGTCTATTTCAGAGCGACGCGGTGCTGCGTCTATTTCAGAGCGACGCGGTGCTCCGTCTATTTCAGAGCGACGCGGTGCTCCGTCTATTTCAGAGCGACGCGGTGCTGCGTCTATTTCAGAGCGACGCGGTGCTGTGTCTATTTCAGAGTGACGCGGTGCTGTGTCTATTTCAGAGCGACGCGGTGCGGTGTCTATTTCAGAGCGACGCGGTGCTGTGTCTATTTCAGAGCGACGCGGTGCTGTGTCTATTTCAGAGCGACGCCGTGCTGTGTCTATTTCAGAGCGACGCGGTGCTGCGTCTATTTCAGAGCGACGCGGAGCTCCGTCTATTTCAGAGCGACGCGGTGCTGTGTCTATTTCAGAGCGACGCGGTGCTGTGTCTATTTCAGAGCGACGCGGTGCTGCGTCTATTTCAGAGCGACGCAGTGCTCCGTCTATTTCAGAGCGACGCGGTGCTCCGTCTATTTCAGAGCGACGCGGTGCTGCGTCTATTTCAGAGCGACGCGGTGCTCCGTCTATTTCAGAGCGACGCGGTGCTCCGTCTATTTCAGAGCGACGCGGTGCGGCGTCTATTTCAGAGCGACGCGGTGCTGTGTCTATTTCAGAGCAACGCGGTGCTGTGTCTATTTCAGAGCGACGCGGTGCGGCGTCTATTTCAGAGCGACGCGGTGCTGTGTCTATTTCAGAGCGACGCGGTGCTCCGTCTATTTCAGAGCGACGCGGTGCGGCGTCTATTTCAGAGCGACGCGGTGCTGTGTCTATTTCAGAGCGACGCGGTGCTGTGTCTATTTCAGAGCGACGCGGTGCGGCGTCTATTTCAGAGCGACGCGGTGCTGTGTCTATTTCAGAGCGACGCGGTGCTCCGTCTATTTCAGAGCGACGCGGTGCGGCGTCTATTTCAGAGCGACGCGGTGCTGTGTCTATTTCAGAGCGACGCGGTGCTGTGTCTATTTCAGAGCGACGCGGTGCTGTGTCTATTTCAGAGCGACGCGGTGCTGTGTCTATTTCAGAGCGACGCGGCGCTGTGTCTATTTCAGAGCGACGCGGTGCTCTGTCTATTTCAGAGCGACGCGGTGCTGTGTCTATTTCAGAGCGACGCGGCGCTGCGTCTATTTCAGAGCGACGCGGTGCTGTGTCTATTTCAGAGCGACGCGGTGCTGTGTCTATTTCAGAGCGACGCGGCGCTGTGTCTATTTCAGAGCGACGCGGTGCTGTGTCTATTTCAGAGCGAGGCAGTGCTGTGTCTATTTCAGCGCGACGCGGTGCTGCGTCTATTTCAGAGCGACGCGGTGCTGTGTCTATTTCAGAGCGACGCGGTGCTGTGTCTATTTCAGCGCGACGCGGTGCTGTGTCTATTACAGCGCGACGCGGTGCTGCGTCTATTTCAGAGCGACGCGGTGCTGTGTCTATTTCACAGCGACGCGGTGCTGTGTCTATTTCAGCGCGACGCGGTGCTGCGTCTATTTCAGAGCGACGCGGTGCTGTGTCTATTTCAGAGCGACGCGGTGCTGTGTCTATTTCAGAGCGACGCGGTGCGGCGTCTATTTCAGAGCGACGCGGTGCGGCGTCTATTTCAGAGCGACGCGGTGCTCCGTCTATTTCAGAGCGACGCGGCGCTGTGTCTATTTCAGAGCGACGCGGTGCTGTGTCTATTTCAGAGCGACGCGGCGCTGTGTCTATTTCAGAGCGACGCGGTGCGGCGTCTATTTCAGAGCGACGCGGTGCGGCGTCTATTTCAGAGCGACGCGGTGCTCCGTCTATTTCAGAGCGACGCGGTGCTGTGTCTATTTCAGAGCGACGCGGTGCTGTGTCTATTTCAGAGCGACGCGGCGCTGTGTCTATTTCAGAGCGACGCGGTGCTCCGTCTATTTCAGAGCGACGCGGTGCTGTGTCTATTTCAGAGCGACGCGGTGCGGTGTCTATTTCAGAGCGACGCGGTGCTCCGTCTATTTCAGAGCGACGCGGTGCTGCGTCTATTTCAGAGCGACGCGGTGCTGCGTCTATTTCAGAGCGACGCGGTGCTGTGTCTATTTCAGAGCGACGCGGTGCTGTGTCTATTTCAGAGCGACGCGGTGCTGCGTCTATTTCAGAGCGACGCGGTGCTGTGTCTATTTCAGAGCGACGCGGTGCTGTGTCTATTTCAGAGCGACGCGGTGCTCCGTCTATTTCAGAGCGACGCGGTGCTGTGTCTATTTCAGAGCGACGCGGTGCTCCGTCTATTTCAGAGCGACGCGGTGCTGTGTCTATTTCAGAGCGACGCGGTCCTCCGTCTATTTCAGAGCGACGCGGTGCTGTGTCTATTTCAGAGCGACGCGGTGCTGCGTCTATTTCAGAGCGACGCGGTGCTGTGTCTATTTCAGAGCGACGCGGTGCTGCGTCTATTTCAGAGCGACGCGGTGCTGTGTCTATTTCAGAGCGACGCGGTGCTGTGTCTATTTCAGAGCGACGCGGTGCTCCGTCTATTTCAGAGCGACGCGGTGCTGTGTCTATTTCAGAGCGACGCGGTGCTCCGTCTATTTCAGAGCGACGCGGTGCTGTGTCTATTTCAGAGCGACGCGGTGCTGCGTCTATTTCAGAGCGACGCGGTGCTGTGTCTATTTCAGAGCGACGCGGTGCTCCGTCTATTTCAGAGCGACGCGGTGCTGTGTCTATTTCAGAGCGACGCGGCGCTGTGTCTATTTCAGAGCGACGCGGTGCTGCGTCTATTTCAGAGCGACGCGGTGCTGTGTCTATTTCAGAGCGACGCGGTGCTCCGTCTATTTCAGAGCGACGCGGTGCTGTGTCTATTTCAGAGCGACGCGGCGCTGTGTCTATTTCAGAGCGACGCGGTGCTGTGTCTATTTCAGCGCGACGCGGTGCTGCGTCTATTTCAGAGCGACGCGGTGCTGTGTCTATTTCAGAGCGACGCGGTGCTGTGTCTATTTCAGAGCGACGCGGTGCTCCGTCTATTTCAGAGCGACGCGGTGCTGTGTCTATTTCAGAGCGACGCGGTGCTCCGTCTATTTCAGAGCGACGCGGTGCTGTGTCTATTTCAGAGCGACGCGGTCCTCCGTCTATTTCAGAGCGACGCGGTGCTGTGTCTATTTCAGAGCGACGCGGTGCTGCGTCTATTTCAGAGCGACGCGGTGCTGTGTCTATTTCAGAGCGACGCGGTGCTGCGTCTATTTCAGAGCGACGCGGTGCTGTGTCTATTTCAGAGCGACGCGGTGCGGCGTCTATTTCAGAGCGACGCGGTGCTGTGTCTATTTCAGAGCGACGCGGTGCTGTGTCTATTTCAGAGCGACGCGGTGCTCCGTCTATTTCAGAGCGACGCGGTGCTGTGTCTATTTCAGAGCGACGCGGTGCTCCGTCTATTTCAGAGCGACGCGGTGCTGTGTCTATTTCAGAGCGACGCGGTGCTGCGTCTATTTCAGAGCGACGCGGTGCTCCGTCTATTTCAGAGCGACGCGGTGCTGCGTCTATTTCAGAGCGACGCGGTGCTGTGTCTATTTCAGAGCGACGCGGTGCTCCGTCTATTTCAGAGCGACGCGGTGCTGTGTCTATTTCAGAGCGACGCGGTGCTGTGTCTATTTCAGAGCGACGCGGTGCGGTGTCTATTACAGAGCGACGCGGTGCTGTGTCTATTTCAGAGCGACGCGGTGCTCCGTCTATTTCAGAGCGACGCGGTGCAGTGTCTATTTCAGAGCGACGCGGTGCTGCGTCTATTTCAGAGCGACGCGGAGCACCGTCTATTTCAGAGCGACGCGGTGCTCCGTCTATTTCAGAGCGACGCGGTGCTGTGTTTATTTCAGAGCGACGCGGTGCTGTGTCTATTTCAGAGCGACGCGGTGCGGCGTCTATTTCAGAGCGACGCGGTGCTCCGTCTATTTCAGAGCGACGCGGTGCTGTGTCTATTTCAGAGCGACGCGGTGCTGTGTCTATTTCAGAGCGACGCGGTGCTGCGTCTATTTCAGAGCGACGCGGTGCTGTGTCTATTTCAGAGCGACGCGGCGTCTATTTCAGAGCGACGCGGTGCTGTGTCTATTTCAGAGCGACGCGGCGCTGTGTCTATTTCAGAACGACGCGGTGCTGTGTCTATTTCAGAGCGACGCGGTGCTGTGTCTATTTCAGAGCGACGCGGTGCTGTGTCTATTTCAGAGCGACGCGGTGCTGCGTCTATTTCAGAGCGACGCGGTGCTGCGTCTATTTCAGAGCGCCGCGGTGCTCCGTCTATTTCAGAGCGACGCGGTGCTGTGTCTATTTCAGAGCGATGCGGTGCTGTGTCTATTTCAGAGCGACGCGGTGCTGTGTCTATTTCAGAGCGATGCGGTGCTGTGTCTATTTCAGAGCGACGCGGTGCTGTGTCTATTTCAGAGCGACGCGGTGCTGCGTCTATTTCAGAGCGACGCGGTGCGGCGTCTATTTCAGAGCGACGCGGTGCTGTGTCTATTTCAGAGCGACGCGGTGCTGTGTCTATTTCAGAGCGACGCGGTGCTGTGTCTATTTCAGAGCGACGCGGCGCGGAGTCTATTTCAGAGCGACGCGGTGCTCCGTCTATTTCAGTGCGACGCGGTGCTCCGTCTATTTCAGAGCGACGCGGTGCTGTGTCTATTTCAGAGCGACGCGGTGCTCCGTCTATTTCAGAGCGACGCGGTGCTGTGTCTATTTCAGAGCGACGCGGTGCTCCGTCTATTTCAGAGCGACGCGGTGCTCCGTCTATTTCAGAGCGACGCGGTGCTGCGTCTATTTCAGAGCGACGCGGTGCTCCGTCTATTTCAGTGCGACGCGGTGCTCCGTCTATTTCAGAGCGACGCGGTGCTGTGTCTATTTCAGAGCGACGCGGTGCTGTGTCTATTTCAGAGCGACGCGGTGCTCCGTCTATTTCAGAGCGACGCGGCGCGGTGTCTATTTCAGAGCGACGCGGCGCTGCGTCTATTTCAGAGCGACGCGGTGCGGTGTCTATTTCAGAGCGACGCGGCGCTGCGTCTATTTCAGAGCGACGCGGTGCTCCGTCTATTTCAGAGCGACGCGGTGCGGTGTCTATTTCAGAGCGACGCGGCGCTGCGTCTATTTCAGAGCGACGCGGTGCTGTGTCTATTTCAGAGCGACGCGGTGCGGCGTCTATTTCAGAGCGACGCGGTGCTGCGACTATTTCAGGGCGACGCGGTGCTGTGTCTATTTCAGAGCGACGCGGTGCGGCGTCTATTTCAGAGCGACGCGGTGCTGTGTCTATTTCCGCGCGTGTCTTTGACGCTGTTCTGGTACGCGCCGTCGTGCTTCCCGTGGCGCCCGTGCTGGCCCCTTCTGTGGTGCAGAATATGCGCACTTTTGGTTGGGCCAACACCGGCGTCGCTCGTGCCGGTTTTGACGCCGGTGTCAGAACTTGGCAGCGATAGCGGAGAATCCCGGCCAACATGAGTTCAAATCTCACTCGGCATTTGAGCCCATAATAATAACCTTTATTAGTGTCACAAATAGGCTCACATTAACACTGCAATGCAGTTACTGTGAAAATCCACAAGTCGCCTGTTCGGGTACACAGAGGGAGAATTCAGACTGTCCAATCCACCTAACAGCACGTCTTTTGGGACTTGTGGGAGGAAACCGGAGCACCCGGAGGAAACCCACACAGACAGTGACCCAAGCCGGGAATCGAACTTGGGTCTGTGGTGCTGTGAAGCAACAGTGCTAACCACTGTGCTACCCAAGGCCAACACTGTCACTGGGAGAGTGCTGCACTGTTAGAGGTGCTGTCTTTCAGATTAAATCTTTTTTAAATAATCTTTATTAGTGCCGCAAGTAGGCTTCCATTATCATTGCAATGAAGTTACTGTGAAAATCCACACAGACAGTGACCCAAACTGGGAAACGAACCCAGGTCCCTGGCGCTGTAAGGCAACAGTGCTAACCACTGTGCTCCCGTGCCTCCCATTTCAGATGAGACCAGAACTGTCTATTGGTTCTGAGTTTATCCAATGTTGTCAACCAAGATGCCGAAACAGGTGATCTAGTCGTTATCACAGTGACGTTTGTGGGGAGGCTGGGCATGAGTTGATGCCACTTTTCCGACATTATAATATCGCAAAAGTATTTAATTGGCTGCAAAGAGCTTTGGGATGTTCTATGGATGTGGCAGGTGCTATATAAATGAAAGTCTTCCTTTTTTTCCTAGGTCACTACATGTTTGTGGACCTTAAGGCTCTGAATAAAGGTGACACAGCCTGGCTCCTGAGCGAACATCTGCCTCCGACCAGGGGCTCCTGCCTAACGTTCTGTTACCACCTCAACATCTCCAAACTGCTGAGTGAGTCCCTCCGTGAGCGAATCTCAATCGGAAAACACTAACAACGGACGGAGAGCAAAATCAAATCCAGATGTGCTGGACAAACGCGACAGTTCAGGGAGGAAGGCAGGGTTCATGTCTCAGATCAATGGCAGTTCATCAAAAGCAGATCTGAAACATCAACTCTCCCAGTCTCTCTACACGCACTGACTGGGAGTTTAGTATTAACCTTCAGCCGGGTTACCAACTATGGCTGGCTATATCCCTGGAGGTGTCATCAAGTATGCTTGAGTGGGGTGCTCTTTCCAAGGGCCAGTGCAGACTCGATGGGCTGAATGGCCTCCACTGTAAATTCTATGATTCTGTGACCTCCAACTGCCCGCCCCCTTGCTCCCACACCAGCCAATCAGAAAGCAAATAGAGTCATCATTATTCGATTGGTGGGTTTCTGACTGTCAATCAAGCAGCTTTTTTCCACCTCAGATATTTACAGACCTGCTGAAAGGGGCAACGAAAGGAGTCAACACCGAGTTGTAGAGAAAACCAAACTTATTTTATTGAACACGTTAACTATTATGTACAGCTCCAGTAGTGCCCGACTGGGTCTTCTCTAGTCAGTGCCTGACTGGCTGACTCTATTTATACAAAGGTAAGGGTCCCCCGCCCCCTTACCGGGGGAGCTCCTATTCTAAAAGCTCCACAGGTAGTGAGTGGACCATCCCTACCCCGTGAGACCCGTCTGGGTTACATCAATAACTTTTCATCGGAGCTTTCAAAGACTTATTCTTTGAAGGAAGATTTTTTTTGCAACAACTCAGTTTTTTTTCTCCTGGGGCAGCAATACTCTGAAGATTCATCTTTAATTCTTGGCGATTCTTGAAAGTTGGGTGGATTGGCCGTGCTAAATTGCCCCTTAGTGTCCAAAGAGGTGTAGTTTAGGTGGATTGGCCATGCTAAATTGTCCCTTAGTGTCTAAAGAGGTGTCGGTTAGGTGATTGGCCATGCTAAATTGCCCCTTAGTGTCCAAAGAGCTGTGGGTTAGGTGGATTGGCCATGCTAAATTGCCCCTTAGTGTCCAAAGGTATGTGGGTTAGGTGGATTGGCCATGCTAAATTGCCCCTTAGTGTCCAAAGAGGTGTAGGTTGGGTGGATTGGCCGTGCTAAATTGCCCCTTAGTGTCTAAAGAGGTGTAGGTTAGGTGGATTGACCATGCTAAATTGCCCCTTAGTGTCCAAAGAGCTGTAGGTTAGGTGGATTGGCCATGCTAAATTGCCCCTTAGTGTCGAAAGAGCTGTGGGTTAGGTGATTGGCCGTTCTAAATTGCACCTTAGTGTCCAAAGAGCTGTGGGTTAGGTGATTGGCCATGCTAAATTGCCCCTTAGTGTCTAAAGAGGTGTAGGTTAGGTGGATTGGCCATGCTAAATTGCCCCTTAGTGTCCAAAGAGCTGTAGGTTAGGTGGATTGGCCGTGCTAAATTGCCACTTAGTGTCCAAAGAGCTGTGGGTTAGGTGGATTGGCCGTGCTAAATTGCCCCTTAGTGTCGAAAGAGTGTAGGTTGGGTGGATTGGCCGTGCTAAATTACCCCTTAGCGTCCAAAGAGGTGTAGTTTAGTTGGATTGGCCATGCTAAATTGCCCCTTAGTGTCTAAAGAGTGTAGGTTGGGTGGATTGGCCGTGCTAAATTGCCTTAAATTGACTCTCTTTTGGAGGGTTGAAGCATACTCCATGGGCCGAATGGCCTCCTTCTGCACTGTAGTGATTCAATTGCACCCTGGGTAATCCTGCGGAGCTGACAACTCTACTTTCCAGCTTAGTCCCTGAACGAAGATCATGACCGACTTGCTGCCAGGCTTTCTGCTATGCCGCACACACACAGGGTACAGAGTGTGAGATTCCCCCTCTGCCCACTGACACACACAGGGTACAGAGTGTGAGATTCCCGCTCTGCCCACTGACACACACAGGGTACAGAGTGTGAGATTCCCCCTCTGCCCACTGACACACACAGGGTACAGAGTGTGAGATCCCCCCTCTGCCCACTGACACACACAGGGTACAGAGTGTGAGATCCCCCCTCTGCCCACTGACACACACAGGGTACAGAGTGTGAGATTCCCGCTCTGCCCACTGACACACACAGGGTACAGAGTGTGAGATTCCCGCTCTGCCCGCTGACACACACAGGGTACAGAGTGTGAGATTCCCGCTCTGCCCACTGACACACACAGGGTACAGAGTGTGAGATTCCCCCACTGCCCACTGACACACACAGGGTACAGAGTGTGAGATTCCCCTCTGCCCACTGACACACACAGGGTACAGAGTGTGAGATCCCCCCTCTGCCCAATGACACACACAAGGTACAGAGTGTGAGATCCCCCCTCTGCCCACTGACACACACAGGGTACAGAGTGTGAGATTCCCGCTCTGCCCACTGACACACACAGGGTACAGAGTGTGAGATCCCCCCTCTGCCCACTGACACACACAGGGTACAGAGTGTGAGATCCCCCCTCTGCCCACTGCAGCTCCATCTGCCCAGCTGAAAAAGATCAATTTGAACATTTCCAAAATGTTGAGAGCGCGTGGGAATGTGGAGGCTGAAAGCTAATTAAACCACTCAACCACTCCGAGCTCGCCATCACCTTCAAAATGAAATCCAAAATGAGAATGGACAACAGCACACTGAAGCAAAATACTGCGGATGCTGGAAATGTGAAATTAGAAGAGAAAGTGCTGGATGAGCTGAGCAGGCATGTGGCGGGAGAAACTGGGGAGAATTCTCGGCCTAGACAGCTCAGTGTTCCTCGGCGGCCTGCCATCACCGGCAGCTTTCCCCAGTCTCGCTTTAGCTGATTTAATTGCTGTCGCCCCTTTATCAACCATCAGAAATCTAGTCGGGATTCCAGTCCTGCTCGGTGGGACTCACGCTGACAGAGATTCCTGACCTTTTTGCTTGTTTTTTTTAGTGCACGGAGCCCTGAAGGTTTTTCGCTACCACACTGCACAGGAGCCTGCCATCTGGGAGGCCAAGGATTCGCAGAGTGCGGAATGGCGATCTGCGAATATCACCGTGGAGAGTTCCGTTGCATTCCAAGTGGGTCACAATTTTACCTAGTCCATGACTGAGCCCCTGCATTAATTTGATTCGTTCAAAGCCACGAATTGTGCCTGGCAACAGGGTTACACAGAGTCATAAAAAAACAAAGATAGTACCAAATTGACAGAAAATCACACATCTCCCCACAGCGGTGCCCAATCCATCCACAGTTTCTTACCTGTAACAGTAACTACACCTTGAAGACTTTGAGAGTCTGTTTAATTCAGGGTGATTCTGGGTACTCTCGGCCTTGTCTTACTGAGGGTGATTCTGGGTGCTGTCGACCTTGTCTTACTGATCGTGATTCTGGGTACTCTCGGACTTATCTTACTGGGAGTGATTTTGGGTGCTGTGGGCCTTGTTTTACTGAGTGTGTTTCAGGGTGCTGTCGGCCTTGTCTTAATAAGGGTGATTCTAGGTGCAGTCGGCCTGTTTTATTGAGGGTGATTCTGGGTACTCTCGGCCTTGTCTTACTGAGGGTGATTCTGGGTGCAGTCGGCCTTGTCTTACTGAGGGTGATTCTGGCTGCTGTCGGCCTGTTTTACTGAGGGTGGTTCTGGGTACTCTCGGCCTTGTCTTACTGAGGGTGATTCTGGGTGCTGTCGGCCTTGTCTTACTGAGGGTGATTCTGGGTGCTGTCGGTCTTGTCTTACTGAGGGTGATTCTGGGTGTTGTCGGCCGTATCTTACTGAGGGTGATTATGGGTGCTGTCGGCCTGTTTTACTGAGGGTGATTCTGGGTGCTGTCGGCCGTGTCTTACTGAGGGTGATTCTAGGTGCTGTCTGCCGTATCTTACTGTGGGTGATTATGGGTGCAGTCGGCCTTGTTTTACTGAGGGTGATTCTGGGTGCAGTCGGCCTTGTTTTACTGAGGGTGATTCTGGGTGCTGCCGGCCTTCTCTTACTGAGTATTTCAGGGAGCTGTCGGCCTTCTCTTACAGAGGGTCGTTCTGGGTTCTCTCGGACTTGTCTTACTGAGTGTGATTGTGGGTGCTGTCGGCCTTGTCTTACTGAGGGTGTTCCTGGGTACTGTCAGCCTTGACTTACTGAGGGTGTTTCTGGGAGCTGTCGGCCTGTTTTACTGAGGGTGTTTCTGGGTACTGTCGGCCTTGACTTACTGAGGGTGTTTCTGGGAGCTGTCGGCCTGTTTTACTGAGGGTGGTTCTGGGTACTGTCGGCCTTGACTTACTGAGGGTGTTTCTGGGAGCTGTCGGCCTGTTTTACTGAGGGTGGTTCTGTGTGCTGTCGGCCTTGTCTGACTGAGTGTGATTGTGGGTGCTGTCGACCTTGTCTTACTGACGGTGATTCTGGGTGCTGTCGGCCTGTTTTACTGAGGGTGTTTCTGGGTACTGTCGGCCTCTTTTACTGAGGGTGATTCTGCTTACTCTCGGCCTTGTCTTACTGAGGGTGATTCTGGGTGCTGTCGGCCTGTTTTATTGAGGGTTAATCTTGGTACTCTCGGCCTATTCTTACTGAGGGTGATTCTGGGTACTCTCGGCCTAGTCTTACTGAGGGTGATTCTGGGTGCTGTCGACCTGTTTTACTGAGGATGATTCTGGGTGCTGTCGGCCTTCTCTTACTGAGGGTGGTTCTGGGTGCTGTCGGCCTGTTTTATTCAGGGTGATTCTGGGTACTCTCGGCCTTGTCTTACTGAGGGTGATTCTGGGTACTCTCGGACTTATCATACTGGGAGTGATTTTGGGTGCTGTGGGACTTGTTTTACTGAGGGTGTTTCTGGGTGCTGTCGGCCTGTTATACTTAGGGTGGTTCTGGGTACTCTCGGCCTTGTTTTACTGAGGGTGTTTCTGGGAGTTGTCGGCCTTGACTTTCTGAGGGTCATTCTGGGTGCTGTCGGTCTGTTTTACTGAGGGTGGTTCTGGGTACTCTCCGCCTTCACTTACTGAGGGTGATTCTGGGCGCTGTCGACTGTTTTACTGAGGGTGATTCTGGGTGCTGTCGGCCTTGTCTTACTGAGGGTGATTCTGGGTGCTGACGGCCTGTTTTACTGAGGGTGATTCTGGGTGCTGTCGGCCTGTCTTACTGAGGGTGATTCTGGGTGTTGTCGGCAGTGTCTTACTGAGGGTGTTTCTGGGTACTCTCCGCCTTCACTTACCGAGGGTGATTCTGGGCGCTGTCGCCTGTTTTACTGAGGGTGGTTTTGGGTGTTGTCGGCCGTGTCTTACTGAGGGTGATTCTGGGTGCTGTCGGTCTTGTCTTACTGAGGGTGATTCTGGGTGTTGTCGGCCTTGTCTTACTGAGGGTGATTCTGGGTACTCTCGGCCGTGTCTTACTGAGGGTGATTCTGGTTGCAGTCGGCCTTGTCTTACTGAGGGTGATTCTGGGTACTCTCGGCCGTGTCTTACTGAGGGTGATTCTGGGCGCTGTCGCCTGTTTTACTGAGGGTGATTCTGGGTGCTGTCGGCCTGTTTTACTGAGGGTGATTCTGGGTGCTGTCGGCCTGTTTTACTGAGGGTGATTCTGGGTGCTGTCGGCAGTGTCTTACTGAGGGTGATTATGGGTGCTATCGGCCGTGTCATACTGAGGGTGATTCTGGGTGCTGTCGGCAGTGTCTTACTGAGGATGATTCTGGGTGCTGTCGGCCTGTTTTACTGAGGGTGATTCTGGGTGCTGTCGGCAGTGTCTTACTGAGGGTGATTCTGGGTGTTGTCGGCAGTGTCTTACTGAGGGTGTTTTTGGGTACTCTCCGCCTTCACTTACCGAGGGTGATTCTGGGCGCTGTCGCCTGTTTTACTGAGGGTGGTTTTGGGTGTTGTCGGCCTTGTCTTACTGAGGGTGATTCTGGGTGCAGTCGGCCTTGTCTTACTGAGGGTGATTCTGGGTATTGTTGGCCTTGTCTTACTGAGGGTGATTCTGGGTACTCTCGGCCGTGTCTTACTGAGGGTGATTCTGGTTGCAGTCGGCCTTGTCTTACTGAGGGTGATTCTGGGTACTCTCGGCCGTGTCTTACTGAGGGTGATTCTGGGCGCTGTCGCCTGTTTTACTGAGGGTGATTCTGGGTGCTGTCGGCCTGTTTTACTGAGGGTGATTCTGGGTGCTGTCGGCCGTATCTTACTGAGGGTGATTATGGGTGCAGTCGGCCTTGTTTTACTGAGGGTGATTCTGGGTGCTGCCGGCCTTCTCTTACTGAGTATTTCAGGGAGCTGTCGGCCTTCTCTTACAGAGGGTCGTTCTGGGTTCTCTCGGACTTGTCTTACTGAGTGTGATTGTGGGTGCTGTCGGCCTTGTCTTACTGAGGGTGTTTCTGGGTACTGTCGGCCTTGACTTACTGAGGGTGTTTCTGGGAGCTGTCGGCCTGTTTTACTGAGGGTGTTTCTGGGTACTGTCGGCCTTGACTTACTGAGGGTGTTTCTGGGAGCTGTCGGCCTGTTTTACTGAGGGTGGTTCTGTGTGCTGTCGGCCTTGTCTGACTGAGTGTGATTGTGGGTGCTGTCGGCATTGTATTACTGACGGTGATTCTGGGTGCTGTCGGCCTGTTTTACTGAGGGTGTTTCTGGGTACTGTCGGCCTCTTTTACTGAGGGTGATTCTGCTTACTCTCGGCCTTGTCTTACTGAGGGTGATTCTGGGTGCTGTCGACCTTGTCTTACTGAGGGTGGTTCTGGGTGCTGTCGGCCTGTTTTATTGAGGGTTAATCTTGGTACTCTCGGCCTATTCTTACTGAGGGTGATTCTGGGTACTCTCGGCCTAGTCTTACTGAGGGTGATTCTGGGTGCTGTCGACCTTGTCTTACTGAGGGTGGTTCTGGGTGCTGTCGGCCTGTTTTATTCAGGGTGATTCTGGGTACTGTCGGCCTGTTTAACTGAGGGTGATTCTGGGTGCTGTCGGTCTGTTTTACTGAGGGTGATTCTGGGTGCTGTCGGCAGTGTCTTACTGAGGGTGATTATGGGTGCTATCGGCCGTGTCATACTGAGGGTGATTCTGGGTGCTGTCGGCAGTGTCTTACTGAGGGTGATTCTGGGTGCTGTCGGCCTGTTTTACTGAGGGTGATTCTTGGTGCTATCGGCCGTGTCATACTGAGGGTGATTCTGGGTGCTGT
This sequence comes from Scyliorhinus torazame, assembly GCF_047496885.1. NCBI lineage: Eukaryota > Metazoa > Chordata > Chondrichthyes > Carcharhiniformes > Scyliorhinidae > Scyliorhinus > Scyliorhinus torazame. The sequence goes on from NC_092728.1 coordinate 39,867,810, forward strand.
CGGCCTGTCTTACTGAGAGTGATTCTAGGTGCTGTCGGCCTGTTTTACTGAGGGTGATTCTGGGTGCTGTCGGCCTGTCTTACTGAGCGTGATTCTGGGTGCAGTCGGCCGTATCATACTGAGGGTGATTCTGGGTGCTGTCGGCAGTGTCTTACTGAGGGTGATTATGGGTGCTATCGGCCGTGTCATACTGAGGGTGATTCTGGGTGCTGTCGGCCTGTTTTACTGAGGGTGATTCTGGGTGCTGTCGGCAGTGTCTTACTGAGGGTGATTATGGGTGCTGTCGGCCTGTCTTACTGAGAGTGATTCTAGGTGCTGTCGGCCTGTTTTACTGAGGGTGATTCTGGTTGCAGTCGGCCTTGTCTTACTGAGGGTGATTCTGGGTACTCTCGGCCGTGTCTTACTGAGGGTGATTCTGGGCGCTGTCGCCTGTTTTACTGAGGGTGATTCTGGGTGCTGTCGGCCTGTTTTACTGAGGGTGATTCTGGGTGCTGTCGGCCGTGTCTTACTGAGGGTGATTCTGGGTGCTGTCTGCCGTATCTTACTGAGGGTGATTATGGGTGCAGTCGGCCTTGTTTTACTGAGGGTGATTCTGGGTGCTGCCGGCCTTCTCTTACTGAGTATTTCAGGGAGCTGTCGGCCTTCTCTTACAGAGGGTCGTTCTGGGTTCTCTCGGACTTGTCTTACTGAGTGTGATTGTGGGTGCTGTCGGCCTTGTCTTACTGAGGGTGTTTCTGGGTACTGTCGGCCTTGACTTACTGAGGGTGTTTCTGGGAGCTGTCGGCCTGTTTTACTGAGGGTGGTTCTGTGTGCTGTCGGCCTTGTCTGACTGAGTGTGATTGTGGGTGCTGTCGGCATTGTCTTACTGACGGTGATTCTGGGTGCTGTCGGCCTGTTTTACTGAGGGTGTTTCTGGGTACTGTCGGCCTCTTTTACTGAGGGTGATTCTGCTTACTCTCGGCCTTGTCTTACTGAGGGTGATTCTGGGTGCTGTCGACCTTGTCTTACTGAGGGTGGTTCTGGGTGCTGTCGGCCTGTTTTATTGAGGGTTAATCTTGGTACTCTCGGCCTATTCTTACTGAGGGTGATTCTGGGTACTCTCGGCCTAGTCTTACTGAGGGTGATTCTGGGTGCTGTCGGCCTGTTTAACTGAGGGTGATTCTGGGTGCTGTCCGTCTGTTTTACTGAGGGTGATTCTGGGTGCTGTCGGCAGTGTCTTACTGAGGGTGATTCTGGGTGCTGTCGGCCTTTTTTACTGAGGGTGATTCTTGGTGCTATCGGCCGTGTCATACTGAGGGTGATTCTGGGTGCTGTCGGCCTGTCTTACTGAGAGTGATTCTAGGTGCTGTCGGCCTGTTTTACTGAGGGTGATTCTGGGTGCTGTCGGCCTGTCTTACTGAGCGTGATTCTGGGTGCAGTCGGCCGTATCATACTGAGGGTGATTCTGGGTGCTGTCGGCAGTGTCTTACTGAGGGTGATTATGGGTGCTATCGGCCGTGTCATACTGAGGGTGATTCTGGGTGCTGTCGGCCTGTTTTACTGAGGGTGATTCTGGGTGCTGTCGGCAGTGTCTTACTGAGGGTGATTATGGGTGCTGTCGGCCTGTCTTACTGAGAGTGATTCTAGGTGCTGTCGGCCTGTTTTACTGAGGGTGATTCTGGGTGCTGTCGGCCTGTCTTACTGAGGGTGATTCTGGGTGCAGTCGGCCGTATCATACTGAGGGTGATTCTGGGTACTGTCGGCAGTGTCTTACTGAGCGTGATTCTGGGTGCTGTCGGCCTGTCTTACTGAGGGTGATTCAGGGTACTGTCGGCCTGTCTTACTGAGGGTGATTCTGGGTGCTGTCGGCCTATTTTACTGAGCGTGATTCTGGGTGCTGTCGGCCTGTCTTACTGAGGGTGATTCTGGGTACTGTCGGCCTGTCTTACTGAGGGTGATTCTGGGTGCTGTCGGCCGTGTCTTACTGAGGGTGATTCTGGGTGCAGTCGGTCTTTTCTTACTGAGGATTATTCTGGGTATTCTCGGCCTTGTCTTACTGAGGGTGATTCTGGGTACTCTCGGCCTTGTCTTACTGAGGATGATTCTGGGTTCTCTCAGCCTTGTCTTACTGAGGGTGATTCTGGGTGCTGTCGGCCTTGTCTTACTGAGTGTGATTGTGGGTGCTGTCGGCCTTGTCTTACTGAGGGTGGTTCTGGGTACTCTCGGCCTTGTCTTACTGAGGGTGATTCTGGGTGCTGTCGGCCTTGTCTTACTGAGTGTGATTGTGGGTGCTGTCGGCCTTGTCTTACTGAGGGTGGTTCTGGGTACTCTCGGCCTTGGCTTACTGACGGTGATTCTGCGTGCTGTCGGCCTGTTTTACTGAGTGTGATTCTGGGTGCTGTCGGCCTGTTTTGCTGAGGGTGTTTCTGGTTGCTGTCGGCCTGTTTTCCTGAGGGTGGTTATGGTTACTCTCGGCCTTGTCTTACTGAGGGTGATTCTGGGTGCTGTCGGCCTGTTTTATTGAGGGTTAATCTTGGTACTCTCGGCCTATTCTTACTGAGGGTGATTCTGGGTACTCTCGGCCTTGTCTTACTGAGGGTGATTCTGGGTACTCTCGGCCTTGTCTTACTGAGGGTGATTCTGGGTACTCTCGGCCTTGTCTTACTGAGGGTGATTCTGGGTACTCTCGGTCTTGTCTTACTGAGCGTGATTCTGGGTGTTGTCGGTCTTGTCTTACTGAGGGTGATTCTGGGTGTTGTCGGTCTTGTCTTACTGAGGGTGATTCTGGGTACTCTCGGCCTTGTCTTACTGAGGGTGATTCTGGGTACTCTCGGCCTTGTCTTACTGAGGGTGATTCTGGGTGCTTTCGACCTTGTCTTACTGAGGGTGATTCTGGGTACTCTCAGACTTGTCTTATTGGGAGTGATTCTGGGTGCTGTTGGCCTTGTTTTACTGACGGTGTATCTGGGTACTCTCGGCCTTGTCTTACTGAGGATGATTCTGGGTTCTCTCAGCCTTGTCTTACTGAGGGTGATTCTGGGTGCTGTCGGCCTTGTCTTACTGAGTGTGATTGTGGGTGCTGTCGGCCTTGTCTTACTGAGGGTGGTTCTGGGTACTCTCGGCCTTGTCTTACTGAGGGTGATTCTGGGTGCTGTCGGCCTTGTCTTACTGAGTGTGATTGTGGGTGCTGTCGGCCTTGTCTTACTGAGGGTGGTTCTGGGTACTCTCGGCCTTGGCTTACTGACGGTGATTCTGCGTGCTGTCGGCCTGTTTTACTGAGTGTGATTCTGGGTGCTGTCGGCCTGTTTTGCTGAGGGTGTTTCTGGTTGCTGTCGGCCTGTTTTCCTGAGGGTGGTTATGGTTACTCTCGGCCTTGTCTTACTGAGGGTGATTCTGGGTGCTGTCGGCCTGTTTTATTGAGGGTTAATCTTGGTACTCTCGGCCTATTCTTACTGAGGGTGATTCTGGGTACTCTCGGCCTTGTCTTACTGAGGGTGATTCTGGGTACTCTCGGCCTTGTCTTACTGAGGGTGATTCTGGGTACTCTCGGCCTTGTCTTACTGAGGGTGATTCTGGGTACTCTCGGTCTTGTCTTACTGAGCGTGATTCTGGGTGTTGTCGGTCTTGTCTTACTGAGGGTGATTCTGGGTGTTGTCGGTCTTGTCTTACTGAGGGTGATTCTGGGTACTCTCGGCCTTGTCTTACTGAGGGTGATTCTGGGTACTCTCGGCCTTGTCTTACTGAGGGTGATTCTGGGTGCTTTCGACCTTGTCTTACTGAGGGTGATTCTGGGTACTCTCAGACTTGTCTTATTGGGAGTGATTCTGGGTGCTGTTGGCCTTGTTTTACTGACGGTGTATCTGGGTACTCTTGGACTTGTCTTATTGGGAGTGATTCTGGGTGCTGTTGGCCTTGTCTTACTGAGGGTGTTTCTGGGTGCTGTCAGCCTGTTTTATTGAGAGTGGTTCAGGGTACTCTAGGCCTTGACTTTCTGAGGGTCATTCTGGGTGTTGTCGGTCTTTGCTTACTGAGGGTGATTCTGGGTACTCTCGGCCTTGTTTTTACTGAGGGTGATTCTCGGTGCTATCAGCCTTGTCTTACTGAGGGTGATTCTGGCTGCTGTCGGCCTTGTTTTACTGAGGGTGATTCTGGGTACTCTCGGCCTTCTCTTACTGAGGGTGATTCTGGGTACTCTCGGCCTTGTTTTAGTAAGGGTATTTCTGGGTACTCTGGGCCTTGTCTTACTGAGGGTGATTCTGGGTGTTGTCGGTCTTGACTTACTGAGGGTGATTCTGAGTGTTGTCGGTCTTGACTTACTGAAGGTGGTTCTGGGTACTCTCGGCCTTGTTTTAGAGGGTGATTCTGGGTACTCTCGGCCTTGTCTGACTGAGGGTGTTCTGGGTGTTGTCGGTCTGTCTTATTGAGGGTGATTCTGGTTGTTGTCGGCCTTGTCTTACTGAGTGTGATTCTGGTTGTTGTCGGCCTTGTCTTACTGAGGATGATTCTCGGTGTTGTCGGTCTTGTCTTACTGAGGGCGAGCCTGGGTGCTGTCGGCCTGTTTTACTGAGGGTGATTCTGGGTACTCTCGGACTTGTCTTATTGGGAGTGATTCTGGGTGCTGTTGGCCTTGTTTTACTGAGGGTGTATCTGGGTACTCTCGGCCTTGTCTTACTGATGGTGATTCTGGGTGCTGTCGACCTTGTCTTACTGAGGGTGATTCTGGGTACTCTCGGACTTGTCTTATTGGGAGTGATTCTGGGTGCTGTTGGCCTTGTTTTACTGAGGGCGATTCTGGGTGCTGTCTGCCTTGACTTACTAAGGGTGATTCTAGGTGCTGTCGGCCTGTTTTACTGAGGGTGATTCTGGGTACTCTCGGCCTTGTCTTACTGAGGGTGGTTATGGTTACTCTCGGCCTTGTCTTACTGAGGGTGATTCAGGGTGCTGTCAGTCTTGTCTTACTGAGGGTGATTCTGGGTGCTGTCGGCCTTGTCTTACTGAGTGCGATTCTGGGTGTTGTCGGTCTTGTCTTACTGAGGGTGATTCTGGGTACTCTCGGCCTTCTCTTACTGAGGGTGATTCTGGGTACTCTCGGCCTTGTCTTACTGAGGGTGGTTATGGTTACTCTCGGCCTTGTCTTACTGAGGGTGATTCAGGGTGCTGTCAGTCTTGTCTTACTGAGGGTGATTCTGGGTGCTGTCGGCCTTGTCTTACTGAGTGTGATTCTGGGTGTTGTCGGTCTTGTCTTACTGAGGGTGATTCTGGGTACTCTCGGCCTTCTCTTACTGAGGGTGATTCTGGGTACTCTCGGCCTTCTCTTACTGAGGGTGATTCTGGGTACTCTCGGCCTTGTTTTAGTAAGGGTATTTCTGGGTGCTGTTGGCCTGTTTTACTGACGGTGATACTGGGTGCTGTCGGCCTTGTCTTACTGAGGGTGATTTGGGTGCTGTCGGCCTGTTATACTGAGGGTGATTCTGGGTACACTCGGCCTTGTTTTACTGAGGGTGATTCTGGGTTTTGTCGGTCTGTTTTACTGAGGGTGGTTCTGGATGCTGTCGGCCTGTTTTACTGAGGGTGATTCTGGGTGCTGTCGGCCTGTTTTACTGACGGTGATTCTGGGTTTTGTCGGTCTGTTTTACTGAGGGTGATTCCGGGTGCTGTTGGCCTTGTTTTACTGAGGGTGTATCTGGGTACTCTCGGCCTTGTCTTACTGACGGTGATTCTGGGTGCTGTCGAACTTGTCTTACTGAGGGTGATTCTGGGTACTCTCGGACTTGTCTTATTGGGAGTGATTCTGGGTGCTGTTGGCCTTGTTTTACTGAGGGTGTATCTGGGTACTCTCGGCCTTGTCTTACTGACGGTGATTCTGGGTGCTGTCGACCTTGTCTTACTGAGGGTGATTCTGGGTACTCTCGGACTTGTCTTATTGGGAGTGATTCTGGGTGCTGTTGGCCTTGTTTTACTGAGGGCGATTCTGAGTGCTGTCTGCCTTGACTTACTAAGGGTGATTCTAGGTGCTGTCGGCCTGTTTTACTGAGGGTGATTCTGGGTACTCTCGGCCTTGTCTTACTGAGGGTGGTTATGGTTACTCTCGGCCTTGTCTTACTGAGGGTGATTCAGGGTGCTGTCCGTCTTGTCTTACTGAGGGTGATTCTGGGTGCTGTCGGCCTTGTCTTACTGAGTGTGATTCTGGGTGTTGTCGGTCTTGTCTTACTGAGGGTGATTCTGGGTACTCTCGGCCTTCTCTTACTGAGGGTGATTCTGGGTACTCTCGGCCTTGTTTTAGTAAGGGTATTTCTGGGTGCTGTTGGCCTGTTTTACTGACGGTGATTCTGGGTGCTGTCGGCCTTGTCTTACTGAGGGTGATTTGGGTGCTGTCGGCCTGTTATACTGAGGGTGATTCTGGGTACACTCGGCCTTGTTTTACTGAGGGTGATTCTGGGTTTTGTTGGTCTGTTTTACTGAGGGTGGTTCTGGATGCTGTCGGCCTGTTTTACTGAGGGTGATTCTGGGTGCTGTCGGCCTGTTTTACTGACGGTGATTCTGGGTTTTGTCGGTCTGTTTTACTGAGGGTGATTCTGGGTGCTGTCCGCCTGTTTTACTGAGGGTGGCTCTGGGTACTCTCGGCCTTGTCTTACTGAGGGTGATTCTGGGTACTCTCGGTCTTGTCTTACTGAGGGTGGCTCTGGGTACTCTCGGCCTTGTCTTACTGAGGGTGATTCTGGGTACTCTCGGCCTTGTCTTACTGAGGGTGATTCTGGGTGTTGTCGGTCTTGTCTTACTGAGGGTGTTTCTGGGTACTCTCGGCCTTGTTTTAATACGGGTGATTCTCGGTGCTATCAGCCTTGTCTTACTGAGGGTGATTCTGTGTGCTGTCGGCCTGTTTTACTGAGGGTGATTCTGGGTGTTGTCGGTCTTGTCTTACTGAGGGTGGTTCTGGGTACTCTCGGCCTTGTCTTACTGAGGGTGTTTCTGGGTGCTGTCGGCCTGTTTTACTGAGGGTGATTTTGGGTGTTGTCGGTCTTGTCTTACTGAGGGTGGTTCTGGGTACTCTCGGCCTTGTCTTACTGAGGGTGTTTCTGGGTGCTGTCGGCCTTCACTTACTGAGGGTCGTTCCGGGTACTCTCGGCCTTGTCTTACTGAGGGTGATTCTGGTTGTTGGCGGCGTTGTCTTACTAAGGGTGATTCTGCTTGTTGTCGGTCTTGTCTTACTGAGGGCGATTCTGGGTGCTGTCGGCCTTGTTTTACTGAGTGTGTTTCTGGGTGCTGTCGGCCTGTTTTACTGAGGGTGTTTATGGTTAATCTCGGCCTTGTCTTACTGAGGGTGATTCTGGGTGTTGCCGGCCTTGTCTTACTGAGGGTGTTTATGGTTAATCTCGGCCTTGTCTTACTGAGGGTGATTCTGGGTGCTGTCGGCCTTGTTTTAGTAAGGGTATTTCTGGGTGCTGTTGGCCTGTTTTACTGACGGTGATACTGGGTGCTGTCGGCCTTGTCTTACTGAGGGTGATTTGGGTGCTGTCGGCCTGTTATACTGAGGGTGATTCTGGGTACACTCGGCCTTGTTTTACTGAGGGTGATTCTGGGTTTTGTCGGTCTGTTTTACTGAGGGTGGTTCTGGATGCTGTCGGCCTGTTTTACTGAGGGTGATTCTGGGTGCTGTCGGCCTGTTTTACTGACGGTGATTCTGGGTTTTGTCGGTCTGTTTTACTGAGGGTGATTCCGGGTGCTGTTGGCCTTGTTTTACTGAGGGTGTATCTGGGTACTCTCGGCCTTGTCTTACTGACGGTGATTCTGGGTGCTGTCGAACTTGTCTTACTGAGGGTGATTCTGGGTACTCTCGGACTTGTCTTATTGGGAGTGATTCTGGGTGCTGTTGGCCTTGTTTTACTGAGGGTGTATCTGGGTACTCTCGGCCTTGTCTTACTGACGGTGATTCTGGGTGCTGTCGACCTTGTCTTACTGAGGGTGATTCTGGGTACTCTCGGACTTGTCTTATTGGGAGTGATTCTGGGTGCTGTTGGCCTTGTTTTACTGAGGGCGATTCTGAGTGCTGTCTGCCTTGACTTACTAAGGGTGATTCTAGGTGCTGTCGGCCTGTTTTACTGAGGGTGATTCTGGGTACTCTCGGCCTTGTCTTACTGAGGGTGGTTATGGTTACTCTCGGCCTTGTCTTACTGAGGGTGATTCAGGGTGCTGTCCGTCTTGTCTTACTGAGGGTGATTCTGGGTGCTGTCGGCCTTGTCTTACTGAGTGTGATTCTGGGTGTTGTCGGTCTTGTCTTACTGAGGGTGATTCTGGGTACTCTCGGCCTTCTCTTACTGAGGGTGATTCTGGGTACTCTCGGCCTTGTTTTAGTAAGGGTATTTCTGGGTGCTGTTGGCCTGTTTTACTGACGGTGATTCTGGGTGCTGTCGGCCTTGTCTTACTGAGGGTGATTTGGGTGCTGTCGGCCTGTTATACTGAGGGTGATTCTGGGTACACTCGGCCTTGTTTTACTGAGGGTGATTCTGGGTTTTGTTGGTCTGTTTTACTGAGGGTGGTTCTGGATGCTGTCGGCCTGTTTTACTGAGGGTGATTCTGGGTGCTGTCGGCCTGTTTTACTGACGGTGATTCTGGGTTTTGTCGGTCTGTTTTACTGAGGGTGATTCTGGGTGCTGTCCGCCTGTTTTACTGAGGGTGGCTCTGGGTACTCTCGGCCTTGTCTTACTGAGGGTGATTCTGGGTACTCTCGGTCTTGTCTTACTGAGGGTGGCTCTGGGTACTCTCGGCCTTGTCTTACTGAGGGTGATTCTGGGTACTCTCGGCCTTGTCTTACTGAGGGTGATTCTGGGTGTTGTCGGTCTTGTCTTACTGAGGGTGTTTCTGGGTACTCTCGGCCTTGTTTTAATACGGGTGATTCTCGGTGCTATCAGCCTTGTCTTACTGAGGGTGATTCTGTGTGCTGTCGGCCTGTTTTACTGAGGGTGATTCTGGGTGTTGTCGGTCTTGTCTTACTGAGGGTGGTTCTGGGTACTCTCGGCCTTGTCTTACTGAGGGTGTTTCTGGGTGCTGTCGGCCTGTTTTACTGAGGGTGATTTTGGGTGTTGTCGGTCTTGTCTTACTGAGGGTGGTTCTGGGTACTCTCGGCCTTGTCTTACTGAGGGTGTTTCTGGGTGCTGTCGGCCTTCACTTACTGAGGGTCGTTCCGGGTACTCTCGGCCTTGTCTTACTGAGGGTGATTCTGGTTGTTGGCGGCGTTGTCTTACTAAGGGTGATTCTGCTTGTTGTCGGTCTTGTCTTACTGAGGGCGATTCTGGGTGCTGTCGGCCTTGTTTTACTGAGTGTGTTTCTGGGTGCTGTCGGCCTGTTTTACTGAGGGTGTTTATGGTTAATCTCGGCCTTGTCTTACTGAGGGTGATTCTGGGTGTTGCCGGCCTTGTCTTACTGAGGGTGTTTATGGTTAATCTCGGCCTTGTCTTACTGAGGGTGATTCTGGGTGCTGTCGGCCTTGTTTTACTGAGGATGTTTCTTGGTGCTGTCGGCCTGTTTTATTGAGGGTGATTCTGGGTACTCACGGCCTTTTCTTACTGAGGGTGATTCTGGGTGCTTTTGGCCTGGTTTACTGAGGGTGATTCTGGGTGCTGTCGGCCTTTTCTTACTGAGGGTGGTTCTGGGTGCTGTTGCTGACTGATTGTATCTTTACTGTAGGTGGGTTTCAAAGCTGTGAAATCAGACATCGAAGAGGTTGGTTCTGTTGCCATTGACGACGTTCTTTATTATCCTGGAGTGAACTGTCATGGGGTTAGAACGGATGAAATATTTTCAGGTAAGACAAGTCGAACAAGAACAGCTCCTGTTTGAACATTCCATTCTCGCCCCTTCGGTAGACGATTGTAGAGTCCCCAGCTCTCACCCCATTGGTGCTCATAAATCCTGGAAATTCCTCACTGGTGAAGGGGGTCCAATTGTCACTGATGGAATCCTGTGGCTGCTAAAGGACTGGTCAACCTCTCCATGGTGGCTCGCAAAGTGGTGGAAGACATTCGGTCTATGTCCATCCACTTTGAGTGGCCTCTGATCAGGAGCAGAATCAAGAAGGGCCCAGTGAGGTCAGCGTACAACCACACCCAGGGGCACCCCAGCCACTCCTACAGTTGGAGTGAGGCAGTTGGAGGGAGTTTCTGGTGGTCCAGGCAAGTCGTGCATCGCTGCACCAGTCGCTCAATCTCTCCGTCGAGCCCTGACCACCACACGTAACTCCTGGCGAGCATCTTCATTTTAGAAACCTCCGGGTGTTCACTATGCAAGCCCAGAAGGATGTAGTCGACCAATGGCATCCGCGTGCGTAATCTGTGCGCCTGGATGATATTTGAATGTGTATTCCTACGCTGCCAACAGCAAAACCCATTTGAATCCTGGCCGAGGCTTTTTTTTTGAAAATTTTATTGAGGCATTTGTCATTTTAACATTTAACATATTAACATTCTAAATAACAGAGCGGTCCGACACATGCAAAAAACCCCACAATAACATACCCAACTTCGCTCCGCCCTAACTCCTAGCCACCCATATATTATATCCCCTGCCCTTATTCTCACCTTCCAAGCCTCCCCTTCCCCCCCCCCCCACCCCACCATTCGCCCTCCCCCCTTCTGCTGACGGTCAGTTTTCCTTAAAGAAGTCGATGAACGGCTGCCACCTCCGAGCGAACCCCTGTAATGAACCCCTTAAGGCGAACTTAATCTTCTCCAGCCTGAGAAACCCCAACATGTCGCTGACCCAAACCCCCGACTTTGGAGACTCCGAGTCCCTCCATCCCAGCAAAATCCGTCTCCGCGCCACCAGGGAGGCAAAGGCCAAAATGTCGGCCTTTCTCCCCTCCCTGGGCTCCTGGATCTTCCGACACTCCAAATATTGCCATCTCTGAAGTCGGAGTAACCCTCCCTTCCAGGACCTCTGACATGACATCTGAGAATCCCTGCCAAAATCCCCTCAGCTTCGGACACGCCCATAACATGTGTACATGATTCGCCGGACTTCCCCCACACCACCCACATCTGTCCTCCACATCCTCAAAAAACCTACTCATCCGGTCCACAGTCATATGAGCCCTGTGGACCACCTTGAACTGGATCAGGCTCAGCCTGGCATTGACTCTCCTCAGGGCCTTCTCCCATAGCCCAACTTCCAACTCCCCTCCCAACTCTTCCTCCCACTTCCTCTTCAACTCCCCAATTGGGACCCCTTCCCACTCCATCAATTCCTTACATATTTCCGAGAACCTCCCCTCCCCAACCTCTGTTTTTGACATCACCTTATCCTGTAGTCCCCTTAGAGGGAGGCGAGGTAAGCTTGGAATCTGCCTCCAGACAAAGCCCCGTACCTGGAGGTACCAAAATCAGTTCCCACCTGGTAACTCAAACTCCTCCTCTATCTCCTCCTGGCTCAGGAAAACTTCCTCAATGAAAAGTCCTGCTGCCACCTCCTAAAGCCCCCATCCAGCCCCCCCGGGAGCGAACCGGTGATTGTCACAGATCGGTGACCACACCGACGCCCCCTCCAGTCTCATATGCTGCCTCCATGGCCCTCACACTCTCAGGGCTGCCACTACCACTGGGTTTGTGGAGTACCGAGCCGGCGAGAACGGCAGAGGTGCTGTTCACAGCACCTCCAGACCCATGTCCTTACAAGATGCCGTCCCTACCCGCTCCCACACCGTCCCCTTCCCACTAACCACTTCCTCACCATCAAAATATTAGCCGCCCAGTAGTAATAAATAAAGTTTGGAAGGGCCAATCCTCCCTCCCCGCGCTCCCGCTCAAGAAGGACCATCTTCACCCTCGGGGCTTTCCCGGCCCATATAAAACCCGAGATTGCCGTGTTCATTCTCCTAAAAAATGCCTTGGAGTTACAGATTGGGAAACACTGAAACTCAAACAGCAAACTCGGAGGGACTGTCATTTTCACAGTCTGTACCCTCCCCGCCAATGACAGCAGGAGCACGTCCCACCTACGGCAGTCCCCTTTCATTTGCTCAATCACCCTGCCCAAATTTAGTTTATGGAGCTGATCCGAGTCCTTTGCCACCTGAATCACCACTTACCTAAAACTCCTTCCCACCACTTTGAACGGTATCATGTGAGAGTACCTTTAAGAAATGGGTGTTTAAGAAATGGGTGTTTATCAGTGATGTCAGAGTGTGGGTGGTGCAGGGCTATCTGTCAGCTTTTTACTTTCATTTTAGGCTGTTTGCTGCAGGGTGTGTTTTTGTTTTGTTTTCAGAGCTGGATAGCTGCTGTCACAGCCAGAAGATATATGAGTCTATCTCTCTGTAATCTAAAGAATGTAAATCGATCCTTTGGTGATTTAAAACTAATAACTGCTCTCAGTAGTGACTTTAACCTGATGTGCTTCTGTTTTAAAGGTTTTTAAAAAGTTTTCTGGCTGTTAAAAGGAAAGCTTAAAGGATTACTTAGTGTTGTATTCTTTGGGGGTTGTATTTGAATTAATGGTTGCTAAGATGTTCACTGTATGTTTTAACATGGTTAACTTGAGTTTCTAGAATAAACATTGTTTTGCTTTAAAAAATACTTTTCCATTTCTGCTGTACCACACCTGTAGAGTGGGCCACCTGTGCCTGATAAAGCAACCGGACCCAATCCACAAATCCCTGCCCGAACCTTCCCAGGACATCCCTTCACAAATCCCGTTTGGCCCTCCCTTATTATCTCCGGGACACAATTCTCTATGCGCATGGCCAAGATCTTTGCCAGCAATTTAGCATCTACATTCAACAGGGAGATCGGTCTATATGACCCACAACTCTCCGGATCCTTATCCCGCTTCAAAATAAGGGAGATTGATGCCTGCGATAACATTGGACTGAGCACTCCCAGCTCCTTGGACTCGTTAAACGTCTTTACCAGGAACGGCCCTAGCAACCTGGAAAACTTTTTATAAAACTCAACCAGGTATCCGTCAGGTCCCGGAGCCTTACCCGATTGCATCGCCCCAACCCGTCTATAACCTCCCCAAGCCCAACTACGGCTCCCAAACCCTCCACCAACTACTCATCTCTCCTCAAACTCCAGCCTCCCCCAGAAATCGCTTCATACCCTCCTCCCGGATGGGGGTCCAATTTATACAATCCACTGTGAAACTCCCGAAACACATCATTCACCCCCACTGGATCCAAAACCAACTTTCCCCTCTGTATCTCTCACTTTCCCAATCTCTCTCGCCGCCTCCTGTTTCCTCAGCTGGTGAGCCAGCATCCTGCTGGCTTTCTCCCCATATTCATACACCGCCCCCTTTACCCGCCTCGGCTGTCCCTCTACCTTACCTGTGGACAGGAGCCCAAATCTCTGATGCTCCTTCAGAAGCCCGTCATCCGGAGACTCCGCATACCTCCTGTCCACCTATAAAATTTCACCCACCAGCCTGTCCAACTCCGCCCGCTCAGCCTTCTCCTTATGGGCCCAAATTGAGATGAGTTCCCCCCCTAATAACCACCTTCAGTGCCTCCCACACCACCCCCGCTGAAACCTCACCTGTGTCATTGATCTCTATATATATCCCCGAATGGCTTCCCCTCACCCGTTCGCACACCACCTCCTCCGCTAACAGCCCCACATCTAACCTCCATTGCGGCCACTGGGCCTTTCTCTTGCTGACTTGCAAGTCCACCCAGTGTGGGGCGTGGGGTCTGACACCACAATTGCTGAATATTCAGCATCCACCTCAGCCAGCAGTGTTTGGTCCAACACAAAGAAGTCTATCTGGGAATACACCTTGTGTACATGGGAGTAGAATGAAAACTACTTACTCCTCGGTCTCCTAAATCTCCATGGATCCACCCCCCCCCCCCACCCCACCCCCACCCCACCCCCCCCCCCCCCCCACCCCCCACCCACCGCGTAGGCTCCATGAACCCCCGCAGCTCCTTTGCCATAGCTGATACCTTCCCAGACCTGGACCTCGACCGGTCCAGCCTTGACTCCAGGACCGTGTTGAAATCTCCCCCCATAATCAGTCGATATGAATCCAGGTCCGGGATCTTCCCCAGCACCCCTCTAACAACCTCAACATCATCCCAGTTTGGGGCATATATATTTACCAATACCACGCCTATTTCCTTCAACTTCCCACTAACCAGAACATATCTACTCCTGGGCCCGCCTCTATCTTCCCCACCTCGAACGCCACCCGTTTATTGACCAGGATTGCCACCCCTCTCATTTTAAAGTGTAATCCCGAATGGAACACCTGCCCAACCCATCCCTTCCCTAACATAATCTGATCCCCCACCTTCAGACGTATCTCCGCAACATGGCCACGTCCGCCTTCAGTTGCCTCAAGTGCGCAACACAGGGGCCCTTTGGACTGGCCCATTCAGTCCCCGAACATTCCACGTGACAAGCCTGGTTGGGGGGGGCACCCCATCCCCCCTGCTGATTAACCATAACCTCTCCTTAGCCAGTCTGCGGCCCATGCCCCGCAGCTCCCCTGCCCCCCCCCCCCCCCCTCGGGCACCTACTGTCATCAACCCTCCTCCTCCTCCACTTTGATAGTCCCCTCCCCTTCAGCAGTCTAGTCCCCCTCCCCCCCAACCCCTGCCCTCCCATCCCTCTCCCCGCCCCCCCCCCCCCCCACCCCCACGTACGTCTTCAGCTCACCCCCCACTTTGCTTCCGTGAACTAGCCCTCTCAGCTAGCCTGGCAGCCCCTGCGCATGACGTCTAGCATCTCACCCCCCACTGGTTTCCCCCCCCTCCCCCGCTCTTACAGTCAAAACAAAGGCAAGAAGCAAGAACAAACAAACAATCCCTCCCAAGGCCTGAGCACAAAAGGCCACCCCTCCTCCTTTTACAATTTACTTTATACCAGCCTAACCCCAAACCGAGCCCAAAAAAACCTGCAAGAAACAAGCAAAATCCCCAAAATAAATCCAAACAACACAGATCCAGTTTTACAAAACATAGTTCAGTTCTCCTCAGTGAAAGTTCAAGATCCTCCCTCTCCTGTCAATCTATTATCCTTCATAAAGTCTGCTGCCTCCTCTGGGAGTGGCCAAAGTACCACTCCCGGCCCCCAAAGGTCACCCATAGGCGAGCCGGGTGCAGTAGACTAAACTTAATGCCCTTTTTGTACCGACTTGACCTTATTAAAGCTCACCCTCCTCTTCGCAAGCTCTGCTCCCAGGCCTGGTTCACATGGATCTCGACATCTTCCCAAGTGCATCTCCTCGTCTGCCTGGCCCATCTCATAATGCGTTCCTTGTCTAGGAACCGATGTAACCACACCACCATCGCCCTCGGCGGCTCACTCCCGTGGGGCTTGCGGATCAGTGCCCTGTGGGCCCGATCCACCTCCAGCGGTCGATCAAACGCACCATCCCCAAGCAGCTTCCCCAACATCTTCTCCACATACGCACCAGCATCCGATCCTTCGATTCCCTTTGGCAGACCCACGATCCGAATGTTCTGCCTCCAATACCTTCCCCACATACACAGCAGCACAGGTGCAGCACAGGGTTTGTTACAGCGTAAAGCACCCTCTGCACTGTCCCCATCAAACACTCCCAGGGCAGGTACAGCACGGGGTTAGATACAGAGTAAAGCTCCCTGTACACTGCCCCCATCAAACACTCCCAGGACAGGTACAGCACGGGGTTAGATACAGAGTAAAGCTCCCTCTACACTGTCCCATCAAACACTCCCAGGACAGGTACAGCACGGGGTTAGATACATAGTAAAGCTCCCTCTACACTGTCCCCATCAAACACTCCCAGGACAGGTACAGCACGGGGTTAGATACAGAGTAAAGCTCCCTCTACACTGTCCCCATCAAACACTCCCAGGACAGGTACAGCACAGGGTTAGGTACAGAGTAAATCTCCCTCTACACTGTCCCCATCAAACACTCTCAGGACAGGTACAGCACAGGGTTAGATACAGAGTAAAGCTCCCTCTACACTGCCCCCATCAAACACTCACAGGACAGGTACAGCACAGGGTTAGATACAGAGTAAAGCTCCCTCTACACTGTCCCCATCAAACACTCCCAGGACAGGTACAGCACAGGGTTAGATACAGAGTAAATCTCCCTCTGCACTGTCCCCATCAAACACTCCCAGGACAGGTACAGCACAGGGTTAGATACAGAGTAAATCTCCCTCTATATTCGATTGAGTATGGTATTAGTACTGACTTTGATGTTACATTTGATTACAGATTCCAGTCACACTGCTGGGATTGCTGCTGGTGTGATCATTTTCCTGGCTGTGATAGCATTTTTAATTGTGGGGATTGTTTACTGGGTTAAGAAGACAAGGATCAGCCTCCCAGGAAGCACAAGTGGATCGAGCAGACAGTTTGGTTTCGAGAACTTGTTCTACCGAAACCAGAACTAGGTAATGGAATAGGCTTTTTAACTGTAACACACGATGGCGGGAAGAGAGAGAAATTACACTGTACACTTAATCGTGAACAATTAAAGATTTTGAAATGACAAATAATTCTATATCTTCTGTAACCATAGAGGTGCTCAAAACTCTGAGGTGTTTGGATTGAGTTAGTAAGGAGACACTGCTCCCAGTGGCAGGGGAGTCGGAGATTGAAGGTGATTGGCAAAACGACCCAAAGAGGCCAAATCTTGCACATCTGGCCAAATCTTGCACATCTGGCGAAATCTTACACGTCTGGCCAAACCTTACACATTTTGGCAGCACGGTAGCACAGTGGTTAGCACTGTTGCTTCACAGCGCCAAGGTCCCAGGTTCCATTCCCGCTTGGGTCACTGTCAATG